>NC_058378.1:74885000-76085000 GCF_018350175.1 Felis catus
GATGGGGCTCACGAATTCACAAGTTCCCAGGTGATGCTGATGCTACTGAGCAGGGTCCACACTTTGACAACCACTGCCCTAGACCGTGGATGATAACTTTGCATAAGAACTCATCCGTCAGCTCTCAGCCAGGTGGTGCCAGGCTGGCTGGCTGCAGCTTAGCAAATGCCCAGGTAGCAAAATAAAGTGAAATCCGTGTGCTCACCTGGCCCAGTTGCTTCTCCTGTAGGGGATGAAGGGAGTGGCCACTGCCGGCTCCAAGCAGTTCACCGGGCTGGAGGAGGCCAGATTGGGGCTGGGGGGTGGGGGGGAGGGGCTTATTTTTTCAAACAAGAATCCTTGATATCAACTGCATGCAAATTATCCCAGTTCTCTCTTTGAGATTCTCATGGTAGGGATTTGAAAAGAAGGGCAAAGTAAAATTGAGTTCTGACTCAGATTTCACGAAAACGGGTTTTCAAATCAAATCAGATGAAACCTCTAGGTGCATGGGACTGCTTTACCCCTACCCAAATGTGACCTCTCCGATTAAGACGGGGGGAAAACACTTGAAAAACCTCTTAACATCAAATAGCAACCTAAGAGCATTTTCTGGTGATTTAAACTTAAGCGAATCAGAAACATCTGGATTAGATTTTACTCAAATTCTACACAATCTAAACAATTAAGGTGGGGGAGGAAACATTTGGCAAACTGTGCCTTGGGTTTAATCAAGCCTGGAGCATTCGAAAATTGGTCTGAGGTGTTGATGAGCTCTGAGTGAAGCCCTAAGGCTCAGCATTACCACTCTGAGGGCTCAGAAGTGACACCGCTGTCACCTTCCCCTCCCAGGACTCCTTGAGGGGCCCCCCTTGCATCCATTTTCTCCCTAGCCCCACTTGGAGAGCTGGTTCACAATCTGATGCTCTGGAGAAAGCTGGAGGCCTGATGACCAGGGGCCAGTGGGAATCACAAGGAACACGGGGAGGGGTTGAGTCTGATAGTACTTGTCAGGATACTAAACACTACCTGCTACATGGGATGAGTCCTGAAATCTCAGTGGCTTTGCACAACTCACTGTATTTTTTTTTTAGTTTAGTTTGAGAGAGGAAGAGAAGGTGCACACAAGCCGGGGGACAGGGGGCACAGAGAGAGAGGGAGAGAGAGAATCCCAAGCAGCCTCCACACTATCAGAGCATAGAGCCCGATCTCATGAACCGCAAAATCATGACCTGAGCCAAAATCAAGAGTCCGACACTTAACCGAATGAGCCACCCGGGCGGCCCACTAAGTGTATTTCTCGCTCATGCCGTCTGGGTTGGGTGACTCTGCAGGCCACCTGTCCTCCCAGAAGCCACTCAGGAATGCAGGTGGCTCCTGTCTTCCCACTCCGCCATGCATCACCCCCATGGCTGCTACCCCGGAGGGAAGACAAGGATGGAAGGATGGAATGTCTCAATCTCAGACCCGTCGTTTAAGAGCTGTGACACATTCTGCAAGACACTTGACCTCTTTAAGTGTCGATTCATGTCTTCCTCTGTGGAATGGGATCCTCGGTGGCACCGAGCTTGTGGCCATTCAAGTGGGGCTTGGCACTGGACCCTTGCTACTCCGAGTGCGGTCTGCTGACTGGTAGCATTGACACCACCGGGATCCTACCTGAAATGTGGACCCTCAGGCCCCACCCCAGGCCTACCGAATCAGACTCTGCACTTTAACAAGATCCCTGGGCCATTCGTGTCTCCACCACAGCACCCACACATAGTAAATGCTCACGGAACGCCAGCTACCCTTACTGCGACCTAAACGCCAGCGGCCTTTCCCGGCCAAACAATCACTGAGTCCATTAACCCCGCACCCACTCCCAATCAGCAGGGACATCAGTGGAGATTATCGGGCTTAGGGGACTGGCTTCTCCTCCTGTGAGCAATGACACTTCCTACTGATGTCCTTTCATGAAAGGGCGGAGACGGGGCCTTGATTTTAACTGACAAATCAAAGCAAGTCAGGGCTGAGACTGCAATCATTTTATCCTCATTATCCCAAGGAATTTCAGCCCATATGGCACACTGCCCTCATCATTACACGCTGATCACAGACCCTGTGTGTTACCTGGGATCAACCCAAAAACATAAAAGGTAGGGAACGGACCCAGATTTCTAGACAGGCTGTCACGGAAAATTTCCTTCTTGGGGGGGTGGGGGGCGCGGGTCGGGGAGGGGAGGATTAGGACCAGTGTCAAGTAAATCATTCCCCCCCCTCCCGGTAAAACACATTTCCATGGCTAGCCCAGCATTCCAAAACGAGTCCTGTCCAGCTCACTTAGTTGATGGCGCTTGTGCTCCGCGATGTTGAGGGATTCTCCTGGCTGACTGCCTGCGTGCCTAATTTCCGTGATTACACCAAATCGTCATCCAGAAAGTGCCCTCCGCAAAATGACTAAACTCATATCAGGTGTCTCTCCTCCACCCCTTTCCCTGTTTCCACCTCCCTCCACAAAGGCCCTTGTCTGAAACACATGACACCTGAGTGCTTTCTCTCGGTAATGGATCACACAACTTCTGAATCTCAATTTCCTTTCCTCAGCGCTGTGTCACCTCAACCACATTGATCAATATGAAGCCAAGTAATGCTCCTAGCAGCTTACAGGCTGCCTCTCCCTCCCTCCCTCCTCTCTCCTCTCTCTCTCTCTCTCTCTCTCTCTCTCTCTCTCTCTCTCTCACACACACACACACACACACACACACAAACGCTCACACAAAATACTCAGAACATTAAAGAAAGCTGTTAAGCTAATCTGGTGCATCTAAATGGGCAATATATATTGAACCCACGCTCCATTGATCATAATTATTGCAGTGCCCTTTATCAAGTAGCCATCTTAAACCATTATTTAGAGATCATTTTGCTTTCCATTACTGTCACTATATTGCAAAATTCGCTGGGAATTGGATGCTTGGTGATAGAGGGGTGTGCACGGTATTAGCTGGGAATCTGCCCATGCCATCCAGGAGTGTTTCCAAACGGAGAGACTTAGCACCACAGTGAACTTTCGAAGAGCACCCCCCTCCCACCCCACCCCATCAGCTTTATGGAGGAAAAATAAATCCTCCACCCGGCTCTGATTTTCCTCCTTGGCTCCGCAAACAATATCACCATTATTCTTGCCTTACGATAATCCCCAGTAAGACCCTCGACATACAAAGCCCCCGACTCACACTGGGCATTCTGCACATGAAATGCCGTTGCCGCAAAGTGCCTGAATAAAGGCATCTGGCCTGTGGGAAGGAAAACAAGGGCTCCTTATCTGGAATGCCCCGGCCTCCAAAATGGGAACCTTTATGCCAAAACCATGGCTCCCTTTCTTCCCCATCCTAAAGATGCCCACGGAGATGGGCTGCGTCATCTCCTCCCAGGCCCTGGTCCTACATCAGCATCATCTTTTCTCCAGCCACCCTTTGCTGAAGATGCTCCCCAGAGAATGAGTCTCTGCAGGCTTCTCGACCTGATGCGCAGAGGGCGGCTGAATAGTGATTAAGGCCATCGAGTCTTTCTGAAGGGCCGGGTTCAAACCCCGACTCAACCACCTGCTTCCTGACGAGCCTCAGGCAATCCATTCACCCTCTGTCACGCTCCAGTGCTGCCTGTGCAGAAGTAGGAATTACGATGATTATAAACCCTACCTGGTAGGGACTCCCAGAGGAAGGGTTCAGATCTGGTGTGGAGCGAGTTCTCAGTACTAGTTTGCAGTCATGACTGTTACCTAGGGCAGTGGTTCTCAAACGCTAACACGCATCAGAACCACCTGGAGGGCTTCTTAAAACAGACTGCTGGCCCCACCCCCTGGTGTAGGTCTGGGGTGCGGTGAGATTGACGTGTCTAACAAGTTCCCAGGTGATGCTGTGGGTCTGCAGACCACATTTTGAAAGCCCCTACTCTGCAGACTGGAAGCTATGAGGTTTCGACAGTGCACACACCCCTCTCCAATCAGGGACGGTCTGAAATGAGCAGGCTTTACTCCCTCTCTGGGTCAGCGTGCCATCAGTGAAAACTGGTAAATGAAGCTCACCTAAGACCGTCCTGTTGTCAAAAAGCCTAAGATTTAGGGTCAGACTGACCTGAATCTGCTTCCTTGCTCTATCACTTACCAGCTGTGTGACTTTAAAAGACTTTCTTAACTTCTCTGAGCTTGTTTTCTCATCTGTAGATTGGGATGATAGTCCGCACCTCATGGAGTCGTTATAGAAAGAAAATTATACGGCGTGTAGAAAATTCCAACGCGATGGCTGATACATAATAGATAATAGTCATTATTTAATAATGTTAGGTTAGATCACATAGCTGACCATACTCTACCTATAAAAATGGCAGTTTCATATGGATCAACCTAATAATTACAGTAGTCGTAATAATAGTAATATCACTGAGCAAATTCGAGCCACCGCAGTTTGGTAAAAATAACTAGCTAACAGCGCCCCCTGCAGGGAAGCTGAGGACAGCAGTCCGTTAGATTACACCATCATTTTAGCTACTGTGTTCATCAACCTGGATGCCTGATTTACATTCCCACCCCCAACACGTGGATGTGCACAGTTTTAGTAGGCTCTTGTTTTGTTTTGTTTTGTTTTGTTTTGTTTTGTTTCGTTTTGTTTTGTTTTAAGAGATCCTTCAAGAGACCCAGTGAGTAAGCAGGGTGTGAACTGTAGACATACATGTTCTGCATGTTCTGTGGTGTTTCCTGGCCACTGCTGAAGGACAACTCCTGCGTCTGTCCAGCCATCCCCCTTTCTCTTTGGCAGCCCCTGTTTGCTGAGAGCTGGGAAACCAAACAACTTAGCTTTTCTGATTTATCCTTGTGTCTCTGTTTTTTAGTAAAATAACTAGTAACATACTAGATCCTGAACAAATGGTAAATTGAAAATAATTGTGAAATAGGGCAAGGGCAGAAATAGTACATTAACACCTTGATAGATCCTGAAGGCACACTGATAAAATGTGATGTCTATGTTTAAAAAAAAAAAACTCTTAGCAAATCAGGAATAGAAACTACAACAGACATGACGGATGGGTGGATGGATGTGTGTGTGTGCACATGTGTACATATACAGATATATAAAATATGCTTTTTTAAGCTAACAGCCAGCATCATGATTAACTTTTAAATGGAAACACTGCCATCAAAAGGCAGGAAGAAAACAAAGATACCTACTTGTGATGACTGTTTAACATTGTTCTGGAAGGTACCAACTGATACAATAGAAAAGAACAAGAAACAATAGGAATAAATGCTGGAAACTGCAGGTGAAAATCATCATCACTGTCCTACTTGAAAACCCCATGAGGAAATACTAGAACTGATAAGAGGCTTCAATGAAGTGGATAGTTATAAAATTAGTTTATAGAAATCAAGAATGTGTCCACAACCACTTAGAAAACATGTGCTTCATAGCAGTCATAAACATATAATGCCAAGAAATTAAGGTATCATAAAATGACTGTCATCTATATGATAAGAACCATAAAACTCTATTCCAGAATGCAAAAGGGTATCTGAATAATTGTACAAAACACAACATGTTCCCCAGTACAAAGATGTGATATTTAAAGATACTAACACTGACAAGTGACACTATGGATTTAATGTAATCCAGGTCAAAATTCTAATACTTCTTTTCAAACCTGACTAAAGTGTATTTGAAGACAATATGATATGCGAGAATAGTTGGGAAAAAGAGTCTGGGGGAAGGAAAAGACTAAAGAGAGTATTTGTCTTCCATGTATTAAAATTCTGAAAATCAAAACTAACTCCAGGGGCGCCTGGGTGGCTCAGTCAGTTAAGTGTCCAACTTTGGCTCAGGTCATGATCCTGTGCTTCCTGAGCTCAAGCCCCGCCTCTGGCTCTGTGCTGACAGCTCGGAGCCTGGAGCCTGCTTCGGATTCTGTGCCTCCCTCTCTCTCTGTCCCTCCCCAGCTCACACTCTATCTCTGTCTCTTAAAAATAAATAAATGTTAAAAGAAATGTTTTTTAAACCGACTCCAGTAGAAACAGATTAATTAGACCAAGAAATTCAAAAGCAGATGCAAGCCATAGAAAACTGTATATATAATAAGGTTCAAATTGCAGTTCAAACAGGAAAATTAGGACTAGTCAATAAAGAATCTAGGGACAACCATTTGGAAACAAAAGACAATTTACAGCAACAAAAATTCCACAAAGATTAAACAATTTAGAGTAAAAATACTGAGAAATGATATGTAAACATTTATATAAAACTTGATGGGAAATCCTGTCAAAGAATGTCACCAAAATAAAATTTCATGACATTAAAATGTTAAGCTTATTCTAAATAGCAAATAAAAAAAAATTTTAAGTAAAAAAAATAAAAAACAAAGTTAAAAGGCAAATAGGAGCACCTGGCGGCTCCGTTGGTTAAGTGTCTGACTTGGGCTCAGGTCATGATCTCACGGTTTGTGAGTTTGAGCCCTGCATCGGGCTCTGTGCTGATGGCTCAGAGCCTGGAGTCTGATTTGGATTCTGTGTCTCCCTCTCTCTCTGCCCCTCCCCCACTGCACTCTGTCTATCTCAAAAATAAATAAACATTTTTTAAAAAGTCAAAAGGCAAATAAACCAGAAAATCTATTTTCAATATACGTGATATTCAGGGGTTAGTATTCTTACTATTTAACAATATATTAAATTCTACCAGAAATGTATATATGAAAATTCGATAGAAATTTGGGCAAAGAGCTTAAACAGGATATTCACAGATGAAGAAATATAGTCAACAGTCACATAAAAATGATCGATATCACCAGTAATCAAAAAAATTTAAGCTAAAACCCAATGGTTTTTACTTGTGGTATTATTATGGATTTTAAAAAAGAATGGCCAGAATTGTCAAAAATATACTGCAATATATAGGCATTCTCCTATATTGTAGGTAGGAATGTAAATTAAGAAGGTCTTGGGGCGTCTGGGTGGCTCAGTCAATTAAGCATCTGACTCTTGATTTCAGCTCAGATCATGATCTCACGGTTTGTAAGGTCGAGCCCGACATCGTGTGGACCCCGCTTGGGATTCTCTCTCTCTCTCTCTCTCTCTCTCTCTCTCTCTCTCTCTCTCTCTTCCTTTCCCCTCTTCAAAATAAATAAACAAATAATTTTTTTTAAAAGAAGGTCTTTTGAGACCTTCTTGGAAATAAATATCTAAATAAATAAATAATAAATAAATAAATAAATATCTAAAACCTTAGACTTTGACCCAGTACACACCCTTCTGGACATGTATCAGAGGAAATAATTAAAGGGCACAAGGATAGCACAGGGATGATCCTTGCAGAATTACTTATAGTAGCCAAAAATTAGAATATCAGTCATTAAAAATTATGACAGAAATCCACATGTATTTACACACCCACACAGTTAAGGCAGAACAGGGGTTCCCGCACTCAACCATGTATCAGGATCACCTGGAGGGCTCTCTACAGCAAGACTGATGGCCCCACTTCCAGGGTTTCTTATTCAGGAAGCCTGGGATGGGGTTCTAGAATTCGCACTTCTTTATTTTTTTGTCTATTATAATCTATTGTCAAGTTCGCTAACATAGCATGTATACAGTATGCTCTTGACTAAGGGAGTAGATTCTCGTGATTCATCGCTTACATACAATACCCAGGGCTCATCCCAACAAGTGTCCTCAGATTCGCATTTCTAAGTGCCCAGGTGATGTTGATGTCAGTGGTCCAGGGATTTTGCATTCGGAGGGCCTCTGTGACAGAGCGTTGTTTAATGAAGAAAGCAAATTACAATAAGAGATAGCGTGATCCAGTGTCTCCATGTACCTTATACATGCATAGAAAAAAAAATTGTCAAGGATAAGCCCAAAAATGTTAACAATGATTATTTCTAAGTGTCAAGACTATGGGTGTTTTTAATTTTTTATGATCAACATAAATTATTTATATAACTTTAATTAGTCAGCCATTTCTCCCCCTAATAAGCAAATTTTATGAAATCCGCATGTGCCTGAGTCTTCTTGAGCTGCCTCTGCCTTGAGACAGCTGGGGCCAGACTCAACACTTCATGAGTTTTTCATTATTAATAACTACTTTATTAAGATATAATTCACTACCATACCATTCACCCATTTAAAGTGTACCCTTCAATGTCTTTTAGTATATTTATAGGGTTGAGCAACCATCACCATGGTCAATTTTAGAGTATTTGCCTGAACCCCAAAAGAAACTCCTACCTCCCAGCCGTCATTCCCACTTGCCTCCCCTCCCCCCCAGGCCCCGGCAACCACTAATGTACTTCCTGTCTTCATGGATTGCCTATTCTGGATGTTTCATATAAAGGAAATCATACAATATGTGGATTCTTTCACTTACATGTTGTTTCCATACACCTGGTCTTACATCCTCTACTCAAGCAAAGCACAAGCTCCCACCTCAGGAAGATTCTATGGACGTAGAATAAAGTGCATGAAATTTAATATACTCTAGGGACCACATCTCCTCTTGCCCTGGGTAATTTTCACACACAGTTGGGTTCTTACCTCTGTTTTGGACTAGGTGAATTTTGAGACACAAATCGTCTCCTGACAGACATGGTAAAGAGGCTGTATAACCTTGGCAGCAAGAGGGCTGGCCCAGGATTCTCCCCCTACATGCTCTGTGACCCCAGGCAAGCCGCTTGCTTGCTCTTGGCCTCTGTTCCTCTTCTGAGACTGCATAACATCAGCACCTCAGAGTTGTTGGAGAACTCAATAAATTAACTCACATCTGATGCTCATGGCAACGCCTGCTACCACATAAATGCTCAGCACATGTTAGCTATTAGCATTATTATAATAGTTAATTGGATTCCAATACCTGGCAAAAATCTCTTTGTCATGAAGCTCAAATATGGTCACAGAAGCAGATGCCTGGAATAGATTTTAGCAAAATCTTCTCTTATGAAAATATCCTGCCTCCTTCTCTTTGGGTTGAGGAGAAGACTTGTGGCTGATTCTGCCCCAAGCAGTTGCCCCATGCTAAGAAATTAACACTCCGGGAGAGCTCTGGGAAATTATTAGGTCATATACAAATGACAGGCCATAACAATAATCACAATACCAATGCAATAAAAAAGAAAGTCAAAATGAACCTCATTGTATCTGTGTTTCTCCCAAAGACATGCCTGCAATTGTTCCTTGTAGTGCATAGGGGACACCAGAAATGTCTGTGGGCTCCTGGCATGGAGGACTGGGAAAAGTCAGAGACAACTATGTGAGACAAGAAGAAACACACAATCAAGCTTCACAGAGCAGTGACCAAGCCTTACCAGGTTGGCCTTGCTAACTCAACAGCATGAGTGGAACACAGCAAGGTTATGTGCACAGAATTTTTCTTACACTATTGAGAGCCCCTTACCATCTCTCTATTGTTTTTGTTTCTTCTCTAGCTCAAAGGCACCACCACCGTTAACTTTTAAAATTCAGCCTAATCAATAAATAACTTCAGTGAGGAACCATGTTGGAATGGTTGGGAAAATTTGAATTTCCTGGGCACGTCTACTCTTTTTGATGAAAATATCTGAGATATTTAAAATAGGTTGGCCCTGGGGCACCTGGGTGACTCAGTCGGTTGAACATCCCACTTCGGGTCAGGTCACAATCTTGCGGTTCGTGAGTTCGAGCCCCCCATCGGGCTCTCTGCTGTCAGCCTGTCAGCGCAGACCCCACTTCAGATCCTCTGTCCCCGTCTCTCTGCCCCTCCCCTGCTTGTGCTCTTCCAAAAATAAATAAATAAATATTTAAAATGGGCTGGACCCTCCTCCAGAGGGACGGAGAAAGCAGTGTCATTTTCCTAATCTGTATGGTGTCACCAGAGAAGGTCCTCCATGCGTACACCCACCAACAGCCACAATGTATTCTCTGGAACTGAGTCTATACTGTCGCGGCATAGAAAGACTGGCTCCAGACTTTCCAGAACACTTCATTGTCCCCATCAGAACAATGGGAGCAGCTGCTGGGCAGACTCAACCTCTGTTTACACCAGTCTCAGGTGGGAAAGAAAAGTTCCAGAATGCTCTTTGCCTCTCTTCCTCCTGCTACTCCCCTCTTTTCCCTGCTTTCCCTTTCTTTTAATCACTAATAACACCTGCTCTCGTTCTTGAGTATACACTCAAGAGTATAGATATACACCCTTCTAATGCCTACTGGATCCACTTTTTCTTTTTCTCAATCCCCCAAAACCAGTTCTAATTATTTCAGTACCTGGTACCTCACAAGTAACACCCAACAGCCCTCCAATGCGCCGTGAGCTACTAAAAATACACAATCGCAAAAACAATAATTGTGAGGTCATTCAGTGCATGGACAAAGAGTTCTCTCATGCCTCAAAAGATCTGAACACGTTACCGTAAATGTTGACTCTTGCTTCCCATACACGAAAGCATGACATGACGTTCAGCATTTTTTGTACTTTTCAGTCTGGTCCAAATAATAGAAAGTGAGTGACTATATATCCCCATCATATTTTTAAAAGTTAAAATGATCAAAGTTTTTGCGATCAAAAGACCTAGGTTTAGTTTTTGGAAAAATGTACACGCATTAAATGGTCCGTTTCCAGTGATAAGCAGATAACTGAAGTATTGCCGCACTTAGTTTAACTAATAAAATGCAAATGTGTCATTGTTTCCCTTGAGTCATTACAGGGTCTTGTTATTAGTGCCTTTCAGAAAATTAAAAAATTTATGAAACCCAGTAATACATAATTAATATTTTAAGACATTTTCCAGTTCTGCTAAGCTTCTCCTTTGCCAGTGTGAAACTGACTTAGTCAGTTACCAAAAAAAAAAAAAAAAAAAAAAAAGATGGTGGTGTGTCTTTTCACTCTTAGTGCTGGGAAAATGTTTCCTAGGGGCCTGGAGAATGAATATAATTATATTTATTTATTCAAAACAAATAAAGTTGAGACTGCTGGGCTGTACAAATAATTGCCACCAAGGGTTAGAGAAGATTGCTTGATGATCCCCTCGGTTTGTGAATCTAAGGATAGAAAAGAAATGAATCAGCAGGGCTTTTAACTATTTTTGCTAGGAGGACTTTTGGAAACACCTGTCACAAAGCATTGCTCTGAGAATGAAATTTATTTTATGTCTCCTTCTCCAACACATGTAGTGCTTACCAGGGGTTAGTCATCAACCTTGGTCCAAATATTACCTAATTTAATCCTCCTAACAGTAGTTTGATATCAGTTTTATTATATTCACTTTATAGATGAGGAAATGCAGGCTAAAAACGTTCTATCCTCACTGGCTACAATGTGTAGCTCATGCCTAGAATTTAACAAATGCTGGGCATCATTTCTCCCTGGGTCACTCTGACCATCCACGTTGAAAAGTGAATGGACTCATCGTGAACATTTGTAGGTCTAAAGAGAAAAATTGGATATTCCTGATTTATCATGATTTTAGAACCCAAGTAGAAAATGGCATACACCCAGGTCAGCCTTTCTGCTATTTCCTAGTCAAAGGAAATAGAGACATTTGGTTTTTTTTTTTTTAATTTTTTTAACGTTTATTTATTTTTGAGACAGAGAGAGACAAAGCATGAATGGGGGAGGGTCAGAGAGAGGGAGACACAGAATCTGAAACAGGCTCCAGGCTCTGAGCTGTCAGCACAGAGCCTGACGCGGGGCTCAAACTCACAGACCGTGAGATCGTGACCTGAGCCGAAGTTGGACGCTTAACCGACTGAGCCACCCAAGCGCCCTGAGGCATTTGAAAAGAATAGGTGAGTGCACAGGTCGTTGATTCAGCAACGTCCTCACCGGGTACCAGGCATCCTCTTGTCAAATCCCAGTGACTGTCCAGATACGCTCAACTGGAGAAATCTAGACAGAAATATTTACTACTGAAAATCTTTGGACATGTTGCATTGGCTTTTAATCAACCTATTGAAGTTATTTTAAGGGAAACAGTTGTAAATGGATGTGTTTGTCCAAACGGGGTCCTAACAGTGGGTGGCTCCGTGATAATTAACCATCTACTGCCAAAAGTGTTGTGCATGCAAAACTTCTGCTCACAGTCCCGACTGCAGAGAAAATTTCATCGCGAGAACTTGAAATTAATCAACCAACAAATATAGGAGTATATCCAAGCATACAACTACTGTGTAGCTGCCACATGTAAGGATTTCAGCCTACAGCACTGAAGACAGGTACAAAGACAAAAGGACCTTCAAGAGGTCTGCAGTGTGAGAAGGAAGCTGAGATGAAGGCGTGTTCACAGGTAACCAATGGAAGAAGCAGACACCAGCGAGGGCAGAATGTGATGGCTTAGAGACAGCAGAGCTGGGGCAAGACCCCAGTGGATGGGGCTGGACTGGACAGGACTGGGCAGGACTGAGCAGGAGAACCTGACCATGACTGGCTCCCGGACTTCTGCACGATCACACAGGAGGCGTGGGATTCGACTACGAGCAAGAGAGCAAGAGACAAGGGAGCAAGAGAGAGGGCAGTCTGGGCTGGTCTGTTCATTATCACTCCAGCGCACATTACTATGAGCCCTCAGTGTGATTTATGTTTCTTCCAGTTAAGTAGAATAATCCAGATGTAATTTTTCTGCCTATAATGCTCTGCTCTTTTGCTGCATTTTGTGGCTTAGTTTCTCTTTGTGTGCCCCATCCATCTCCTAAGTGGCTGTGTTTACTTTGCTCTCTCCCTCCCTGTATGTCTCATGAGTAACAAAATTATGGAAACAGGTCGAATACGTTTGAAACCATTCATGTTGGTCGATTTCAGGTTGACTGTCTCACAGACATTATCCCTTTATCTTTTCTCCTTTCTCCTTTTCCCACTGTGCCTCAAAACATTAATGGCTAATGGGCAATGGCAAAATAGCTTTTCCTCTCCAAAGAAATGTCACAATAAAGAGCTCAAAAGAAAACGTTACAATGTTTCATTGTCCAATTGTTCTCTAGGTCTTATGGTGTTTAAAGACGGATCTGGGTTTCCTTTAGTGTTCTTTTTTTTTTTTTTAATGTTTATTTATTCTTGAGAGAGACAGAGCATAAGCGGGGGAGGGGCAGAGCAAGAGAGGGACACAATCCGAAGCAGGCTCCAGGCTCTGGGCTGTCAGCACAGAGCCCGACATGGGGCTTGAACTCACAAGTCATGAGATCGTGACCTGAGCCAAAGTCGGACGCTTAACCGACTGAGCCACCTAGGCGCCCCTAGTATTCTTTCTGATAGGGGCACATGGAAACACAACAACTGATGGGAGGGAGTTATCCCACTGCTGCATGACTGGGGGCTTGTCAATATGACCCAGTAAGGAGTGAGAGGAAGCTGGGGCCAGTGTGTAGGGGCCACCTTTAGGGCTGCTTCTCAGAGTTCCAGAAGTCCAATATATTGGTGTCAGGAGACCCTGTCAGTAATCAGTTGGGGTCAACCAGGCAGTGGGCACAACAGCAAGAAGCTCCAGGTAATGGGGGTTCACATAGGTCACACAGACATGGTAAAAGACCAGTCCACCCAATACCTCATGACTATAGTTGTAGAAGATATGGTTCAGGTACCTGGGAAGAAGATGCTGGTAAGAAAGGCATGGAATCAGTGCCCCCCGCAATGGGCCTGGCTTCCAGGCAAAGCTGCAAGCCCAGTGGGAATCTGCTCACGAGCAAGTATGACATGACCAGCATGTTGAGGAGTCACTGGGCATGAAGACACCAAGAATGAGCCACAGGCACCCCAGGTACTGGATCCCTAGCAGTATGACTGATTCCATACATTGCTGATGGATCAAGGCTGCCATCTGGGTCAGAAGTGACTTCAGAACAATGTAGTAGGAGGGCTCTTCAAGGGGCATCCTCAGAGCCCTTGGGTCTACCGGCAGGGGCCAGCACCAACTCTCAACAACCCCATCCCCTTGTATGTTTTGTTGTTGTTGCTGTTGATTTTTTTTTAATTGTGCACAGATCTCAAGTGATAGATTTTTACATATGCGTACACCCATGTAGCCAGATCAAGGTATGGAATGTTCCCAGCACCCCGCAGGCTCCCTTGCACCCCTTCCCAGTCAATAACCACCATTTTGACTTCTTGACCTCTTTCATCGTACATCAGTTCAATCTATTTTTGAACTTTATGTGAGTGGAATCGTCCTGTACATACTCTTTAGTGTCTTTTTCTTTTGCTTAACCATATGTCTGCAAGACATTTCCACGTTTTTGCATGTAGCTACAACCTGTTCATTTCCACTGTTAGGTAGTATTCCAAGTTATAACTCGAACACGATCTCTTATTGCCAGTGGACATTGGGGTTGTTTCCAGCTTTTGGCTCTTATGAATAAAGCTTTTGCAAACATTCTTATACTTGTTTTTAGTGGCCATACGCACTCATTTCTGGTGTTATATACCCAGGTATGGACTGCTGAGTCATCACATAGATATCCCCAAGCTTTAGTCCCTTGAATGCTTCTTTTTAAAGACTTTATTTTTGAGAGAAGTTTTAGGTTGACAGTAAAATTGAGGGGGAGGTACAGAGATTTCCCATATACCCATGCTTACACATGTAGTCTCCCTCATTATCCCCATCACTCACCAGAGTGGGATGAACCTCTTTCAATATGTCATAATCACCCCAAATCCAGAGTTTACCTTATGGTTCACTCTTGGTGTTGTACATTCTATGGGTTTGGACAAACGTACAATGACATGTATCCATCATTATATTATACAGAGTATTTTCATTGCCCTAAAAATCCTCTGTGCTCTATTTATCCCTCCCCCAGATCCCACCCCTGGACACTGCTGATCTTTTTATTGTCTCCATAGTTTTGCCTCTTCCAGAAGGTCATAGAGCATAGAGTATGCACTCTTCTTAGGTTGACTATTCTCACTTAGTAATATGCATTTAAGTTTCTTCCACGTCTTTTCATGGCCTTGATAGCTCATATTTTTAGCACTAAATAATACTATGTTGTCTGGATATCCTTGAGCATTTTTATTATTTTTTTAAGTTTTTTTAATTAATTAATTAATTAATGTATTTATTTATTTTATTTATGTATGGAGAGGGAAAGAGCTAGCAGGGGACAGGCAGAGAGAGAGAGAGAGAGAGAGAGAGAGAGAGAGAGAATCCCAAGCAGGCTCTGCACTGCACTGTTCAGGACAGAGCCCAATGTGGGGCTCAGTCTCACAAACCATGAGATCATGACCTGATTTGAAATCAAGAGTCAACCGACTGAGCCACCCAGGTGCCCTTTCCTTGAGCAGTTTTAAGAATAATTCCCCCAGAAACCCATGGGGGAGGGGAAGAAAAAAAAAGGGGGGTTAGAGTGGAAGAGAGCCAAAGCATAAGAGACTCTTAAAAACTGAGAACAAACTGAGGGTTTGGGGGGTGGGAGGGAGGGGAGGGTGGGTGATGGGTATTGAGGAGGGCACCTTTGGGGATGAGCACTGGGTGTTGTATGGAAACCAATTTGACAATAAACTTCATATACTGAAAAAAAAATTCTTTCAAAAACCAAATTATAGAAAAAAAAAAAGAATAATTCCCCACCGGGGGCACCTGGGTGGCTCAGTCAATGGAGCGTCCAACTCTTGATTTCAGCTCAGGTCATGATCCCAGCATCATGGGCTCGAACCTCATATTGGGCTTTGTGCTGAGCCTGGAGCCTGCTTGAGATTCTCTCTCTCTCTCTCTCTCTCTCTCTCTCTCTCTCTCTCTCCCCCCACCCCACTCATGCACTCTCTCTCTCTAAAATAAAAAAATAAATAAATTTTATGGGGCGCCTGGGTGGCGCAGTCGGTTAAGCGTCCGACTTCAGCCAGGTCACGATCTCGCGGTCCGTGAGTTCAAGCCCCGCGTCGGGCTCTGGGCTGATGGCTCGGAGCCTGGAGCCTGTTTCCGATTCTGTGTCTCCCTCTCTCTCTGCCCCTCCCCCGTTCATGCTCTGTCTCTCTCTGTCCCAAAAATAAATAAAACGTTGAAAAAAAAATTAAAAAAAAATTTTTTTTAAAAGAATAATTCCCCAATTGTCATTTTAGACAAGAGATGGGGAACTAGTAAGGCTGGCCCACAAAGCAGGTTTTGAAGCCAGCACAACCTTGGATACTGGCTTATAGACTAAAGTAATCTGTCACTGGTGTGCAAGGCAATAAGCATTTCATGAAGGCAATTCTCGTTCAGAGGAGCTCTAGTCACAGCAGAGGAATTGGGGGTTGGGGGAGCTGGCCCGTTGGGACAAATGAAATGCAGCAGCGTCGCGTGGGGTTTCAAGGTGGCATTTCTGCCCTGTGATGTGCTGTAGAGACGAGGAAGCAGACCCGGCTCCCCTTCTGGCACTATCTGTTCCCAGAACCTGGTCTTGGTCAAGGCACTTCACGCCTCCACGCCCATTAGGAAAATTAAAATGAGGAATGGACCTAGATGTAGAACGCATCTAGACCATTCTACATAATGCCGCCATTAGTAGAAGAAAAGACAGTGTCACTAAGATAATAAAATACAGCAGCCTTTCTACATTTATTTATTTTTGGGACAGAGAGAGACAGAGCATGAACGGGGGAGGGGCAGAGAGAGAGGGAGACAGAATCGGAAACAGGCTCCAGGCTCCGAGCCATCAGCCCAGAGCCCGACGTGGGGCTCGAACTCACGGACCGCGAGATCGTGACCTGGCTGAAGTCGGACGCTTAACCGACTGCGCCACCCAGGCGCCCCTACAGCAGCCTTTCTAAATGAGGCCGTGGATCTTGCCAGGCCACGAGATGGAAACGGGCCAGGATAAAACTCAAATCTGACATTTCCATGACTCGTACCTGGTCTGGCTACAAAATTCAGAAGGCAAGGAGGTGAAAAATCTCCTTCGTTAAGTTCTGGTGAATAGTCTGTGGACTCTAGTCCATCCGCCCTGTGAATTACAGATGAACCGGAAGCCGTGATTTTGTATCAATACAAAAGAAAGATCCACCATGTTGGATGAACACCAGACATGTAAACACTTGATTATAACCCTAGGAAGGCAATGTCTAAGGATGAGAAGAACAGGGGACTCTGGGAAGACTCACAGTCTGGTTACTCCCAGACGTTCCAATGCGGGTGTCCTGCACCTGTCAACCCCTCCTTAGATACCAGTCCTAACACAGGGAACCCACCTGCGTGACGCCATGAGGCCCCATCAGGAATTGAGGATGGAGAAAGGGACTTTCCCAGACCTGAAGGAAAAGAGCTTCAAAGGGGCTTTTCAAATTATCTCAGGCATCCAACTGCTCCTGTGTCTAATTTCCTGTAAATGAATTACGGCTACAAGAATTAACCTTTCCTCAGGGAGAAAAGCAAATTCTAAGAGACTTCATACAGGTTTTTTGCTAAGGTGAAGAGGAGGGAAGACAAAGAGAAGAAGGAGGAAAGAAACAATGTTGGCAGGACCAGTGTTAGCTGAGACAGGGCCTTTGTGTCCACCTCTCCTCTAAGTGGACATGGCTCCAGGCCAGAGCACACATTTGGACAAGTGGAGCATGGTCTGAATTTCAGCTGTACCCCCTTCCTTTGCTGCATGCCTGGTAAAGTGCACGGTCTATACAGCTGTGCACAGCAGCCCTAGATGTTGCCTTTCCTCCTTTGCTTTCTCATTTTGTGAGCCCAAGCACTAAGAAAAAAAATTACCTGGGGGTTGGGATGGGGGCTGGTTGCAGAGAACAAGACAGCATTTGTTTTGGTCAGTTCTTCAGGGGAATGTGAAAAAAAGGAAAGAAATAGCCATCCAAAGGGCATCCTTCCCAGAGCCAGCCATGAAAGATTAAACAAGCTTCTCCAGATAGGGCAGTGGGTTGGTTCTTTACTAATTCATGACTTAGAGTGGATCAAGGGATGTGATTTAGCTAAGGAAACACAGGGCAAAGGGAGGGTCTGGGTCTGGAGAAGCTAATAGAGAAAACTCAGCTCACCCTGCAAATGCCACATGAGTTTGCATTCTTCAAAGGAAGTGAATGTCAATAAACTCCACCAGGGCCATGGGGCCATGCCTCCATTTTTTTCCCCAGTCAAACAGATTCAGACCATGTGATGACACTGCAGTTGTCTTTATGAAAATGTTTATGCCATTTGGACATCATCCAGTAATTCCAGGTGGCCTGTGCTAAAAGTTGACCCACTTAGAAAAATTATTGTGGATCCATTTTATGTGGATTAGTCTGTGCCATAAAACTTTATCTGTAGAAAAATGCTGGCGGCAGGGAGTGGGGGAGGGAGACTCGAGTTAAAAGGAGACTCAAACTACTTTCCTGGAAAACGAGAAGTACAGCTACAAGGTAATAAGGTAGATTTTTGCATACGATGTCTTAAGTTATGTTTTTAGTCACGTCTTATTATTTCCCTTGAAAAGAAGCTAGTGGACCTTGCTTGTGGGAAGCCTAAAAGGAACATATTCTTCGTAACTGTATTATTTCCAAAATGGCTCACTCACACATCCTTGGCAGGAGGTCTCAGTTCCTTACCACGAAGACCCCTCCACAGGACTGTGTGAGCATCTTTATGACATGGGTGCTATCTTCCCCCAGAGTGTTCGTCTCTCAAGGGGAGAGCATGGGGGAAGCCACCATGTCTTCTGTGACCTAGTTTCAAAAGTCACAGTCTATCATTTCAGCAATACCTTACTAGTTACACAGCTTGTCCCTGTTGGTGTGAGAAAAACCACACAGGACTTGAATGCCTGGAGGCAGGACCATTGGAAGCCATCTTGGATGCTGTCAGCCATGCCTTCCTCTCACCAGATGCAGGAGACGACTGTCAATGCTTCTCTCATTTTCCATGAAGCTTGTTCTCCCCCTTTCTCTAGACTCTTTCTTCTGCCCCTTCCATGGCTCTCCCTCTTCTGTCTGTGACTTCCATAACGACATTTTCCAAAGTGAGGTTTTCCCATGAATATATCCACATACAGGGATGACTCTATAATCTCGGTATTTATCCAAGATTTCTCTTGGAAGCTCCAGGCCTGTATTAACAATTCGTCACTGGAATCTACTCCTGAAGTCATCGTTGCACTATATGCTAATTTGGATGTAAATTAAAAAATAAAATTTAAATTAAAAAAAAAACCAACTCATCGCTGGATGAGAAGGGTCACTGGAATGCATTTCACCCAGGAGATGGTGGAGGGGGTGGAATTTGGGGGGCAGGGAGAAGGGCCAAGCTCATGACCTTTGTCATCTCCAGATGATACCAGCTTTAGCTATAAGAGAATCATGAACAAAGATTACAGCTGTGCCTTATGTTGTGGGTGACATATGCCTCGTGTTTCTGGGAACAACCCAGTGTGATTATTAATATCAATCCGTTTTAGTCCCTAAAAAGTGTCCCTTTGGGGATGATAAATTATATGGTCACCCTATAGCCCTTTTACACCCCTTGACCATTTGTCGTTTTATAACAGGTAAGTGTTAAAAAGCCGTCTGTAGACCGGATATACACTGAGACAGGGTTATCAACTGTACCAGTGAAACTGGCCATTAGAAACCATTAGATGATGTATTATGGAATGTTACTCTCCGAGCCTGTTCGTGGTATTTAACATCCTCTGGCATTTCGATGACCTTTTATGAGACATAACACAAGTTGAAGGATTCATTTAGCCTATGATCCTCGTACTGCATCCAAGAGAAAACGAGAGACCCAAAGCAGGTGTCCTGGGCTGAAGGCATATAGCGTTTCAGAACCTATTGACCGAATGCTAATTCCTGCCATTTGCATGGGGGCCTTGTGCTATCGTTCCTATCACAGTATCCATGTCAGCTCAATTTTCAGAGCAGCTGTAACTGAAACACTGACCCACCCCCGATTACAGCGGTGTAATGACGTGCAGTGGGCCAGTAATTATCCTACATTACCCTGATCAAGTAGCATATGGCCCGTCGTTATCACAATGAGATCCCGGTGCTTGGTCAGAAGGGAAAAAAAATGGGCCATGAATGTTATTTAAAGGGTGTCATCAAAAATGAGTCTGCAAGGCTAGAAACATAAGAGGCCCTGGTCCCAGGATGTTATCTTGGAGTCCGATCTCGTAAATGCCTCGCAGCTGGTGCACAGAGGACCCCTCTCATAAACTCGTTTCGAACTTAATGAAAAGTTAAATTTAAAAGCCGCCTGAAAATCAAGAATGATATTTTGGTTAGAAAAGAGGTCTGGGGGCCAGGTGGGGGGGGGGGAGAAAATCTAGTAATGAAAGCTTAAGTAACTCCCAGTCAAATGCATTCTGGCTCACTTGCTTAAGCAAAGAGCCTGAGTGCCCCCCAAAACTGAGGGGGCTGGTGGCATGGACCCTTAACATCCCCCCCACCCCGAGTATGGCTCTCACATAAAACAAAACCCCAGTGAAAACTTGCTTTCAAATGAGTGGTAACTGCAAAGACTAAAGCGAGCTTCAGGAGTTTACTAAACGCCCCCACCCAGCTGACAGGGTTGACTATTTAACAACTGGCACCTCATTATTTAAAGACAATCCATAGTTCAGTTTCCTCGAAAGCACTGGATTGGTTCTGGAGATTGCTACAGGTTGGGTTTGCAACCTGTTGAAAACTGTGGACCCGTAAAGCTGTAATTGCAAAGAAAGGGAAAGGTACCCGAACTCAAGTGCTTCTGCCACAGGCACAACCCCCAAGCGACACCCTCATCTGCCACATGTGCACGTGTAGGTGCACATGCACATCACACACACACACACACACACACACACACACACAGTTGTATCCTCACAAGAGCATAAGAATGAGAACTCAGGTATCACCCAGAGTCAGCTTCGTGATGCATGGGGTCCACTGTCCTGTGACTAAGAGCTCCCCCTGCTCCCCTCCTGGCCACACTCCCCCACCTCTCCCCTGTTGTCTTCCTTCTCCCCTGTCCCAACGCCCCAGTGGGCTGTGCCCTGTTGAACTACACCCCCAGCCTCTCTTTGTAGGAAAGACCGAGAACAGGCAACAGCTGGCAGAATGGGCTCTGCCTGGGGCTATTCTAAGACTTTCATAGGCTTTAGCTCCCACACCATATCACATATTTTTTAAATGTTTGTTTTTGAGAAAGAGAGAGAGCACAAAAGGGGGAGGAGCAGAGAGAGCAGAATCGAAGCAGGTTGCAGGCTCCGAGCTGTCAGGGCAGAACCCGATGCAGGGTTCGAACCCACGAACCGTGAGGTATGGCCTGAGCTGAAGTTGGACACTTAACTGACCCCCATATCACATATTTTTAACCATACCCACACACTCTACTAAGTGCAAACTTTTTTAAAAAAGATTCTTCTCCTGTTATGGGTGAAATTATTTGGCCAAAAGCAACTCGTCTAATTCTTTAATGGGCTATAATTTTGCCACAATCACTACAAACGATGGCAAGTTCATGTAAAATGAGAAACTTTAATTGCTCTGAATCCTAAACTTAACAATGAAGTGAATATGATGCCACATGTTATGGACATTCCGTCCTCCATTTATCAAGTTGGAGTTTGAATTTGAACTGCATGAGTTGTTTTATTTTGTTGTTTTTTTTTTTTTTTTTTTTTTTAGGTTTTGCATTTTCCATGAGTCGTTGGAGAGCTTGAAGGCACCACGTGCTTTGTCCACCATGCCCAAGTGCAAATCTGTCCCTCTGGTTGAGTAAGTTATTTGATATCTTGGAGCCTCAGTTTCCACATCGGCAAATTAAGGATAATAGCAGGGACCACCCTGCTAAAAGCACGGAAGGTATTTAGCACAGGGTCAAGTCAAATAACATTAGCTATTATTCTTAGTCATTATTTCTAAACTTTTTTTTGCATAAGATTTATAATAACAATAAAGGATATTTAAAGGAAAAATGTGTGCTCTTTAATCATTTTCCATGCTTCGTTCCATGCATATATAATTTTTGCAAAGTTGTAATCTTTTCATATTTGAATTTTTGTATTCTGAGGTTTTTCTTGCAACTTTGGATCAAAAACGCTTTTCTACCTTGTTTAAGTTTTCATATAATCATTCTTAAAAGCTGTATAACATGCGATGATGTTAATTTACCATAATTTGTTTAACTGTTCCCATATTGCTAATCATTTGGATTATTTTCATAGACATAATTTATGACTATGTCATTTATATTTTTTAATCCATTCATATTCAGCCCTCTTCCCTTTTGGAATGAAGGGTTCCATGAGGTTACTTTGTACTCAGTAAAGTAACATTTCCTTTCATTTGTCTGAAATGTAACTGGATCCAGTTTCAAAGGGTCCCTTTCCGCTGGCTCTCCTCCTCTCTGGACCTCAGATAAAGGCTGTGAGCAAAGGAAGAAGAATAAAGAAAAAACTCTTTGCCTCTTCCAGGCTTAAGGAGTAGAGTTTCCTGTGCCTTTTACATGTGCAGGGCACCGCCCGACCACAGACCCATGTTGCTGGGCATGGCCCCATTTGACTTTGTGTACAAGGCAGCCAGTCACTGCCTTGACCCAGCCATGCTCTCCGTGTGACCTCACCCCTGGGCGAGGCCGATTAATCCGGAGGTGGCCCTCCCAACCTGCTGGGATGTCTGAGGTAGCCAGGAGCAAAGGAATAAGATGGGTTGATTCTTTCTCTTTGGAACTTGAACACAGAAATACAAAGAAAATGAGCCAAACTCCGTAAAAGTCTGGGCTGGAAATGTTGGTAAGGAGGACCAACTCTAGGGTGGCCCTATGTCCCACTTCCTGGCATTCATGACTCTGTGGACCCCCACCCCCACCCCAGCATGGGCAGGGTCTGTGACTTGCTTCTAATCAACCGAATACAACAAAGGCGACAGAAGGTGTGTGATTTCTTGTATGTGGTTACATGGTTACACGTAGAAGATTTTCCTCCCCATCTTGGGAGGAGGTTTTACTTGCTGGCTTTGAAGAAGCAAGCAGCCCCTTGGGAAGGTCCACCTGGCATGAAACCGAGGACAACTTCCAGCCAACAGCCAGAAAGAACTGCTGGTTCTTCTGAGGTTCTCAATACCATAATCTGCAAGGAACTAAATTCTTCCAGTAAGCGTACAAGTCTGGAAGCACTCTTCCCCTTTCCAACCTAGGTTCAGACCACAGCCACGGTCAACACCTCGACCGCAAATTTGTGAGGCCCTAAAGCAGAGGACATGCTTACGCATGACCCATGGAAATCACGAGATGATCAACGTATGTTATTTTAAGCCACTTAGCTTTAGGTAATATTGCTATACAACAATAGAAAACGAATACTATTAGTACAGAGAGAAGACAGTTCACGTAAGTCAGAATCATGAAGGTGCAGAAGCCAGGAGTAAGCAGAAACTTGAGGTGATTGAAAGAACCCCAGAGTAGAGAACAAAGACACCAGCTGGCAGATGTAAAAGGGAGAAATGTGTGAGAAACCGAGTTCCATTAGAGGTGGAGCATGTGAGCCAGCATCTAAGGACTTCTCTGAGGCTCCCACATCTCAGAGCCATGTTGTCCAATGTGCTAACCACTAGCCACTTGTGGCAATTAAGTTTAAGTTGAAATTAATTAGGGGCTCCTAGCTGGCTCAGCCGGTTAAATGTCTGACTTCGGCCCAGGTCAAGATCTTGTGCTTCCTGAGTTCGAGCCCCATGTCAGGCTCTGTGCTGACAGCTCGGAGCCTGGAGCCTGCTTCGGATTCTGTGTCTCCTGCTCTCTCTGCCCCTCCCCCACTCCCTCAAATAAATATAAATGAATAGTTTTTTAAAATTTAAATGTAAATTAATTAAAATTACATAAAGTTAAAATTTTTTTAATGTTTATTTTTGAGAGAGAGAGAGAGAGAGAGAGAGAAAGAGAGTGGGGAAGGGGCAGAGAGAGAGGGAGACGCAGAATCTAAAGGAGGCTCGGGCTCTGAGCCATCAGCACAGAGCCCAACACAGGGCTTGAACTCACAAACCAGGAGATCATGACCTGAGCCGAAGTCGGATGCTCAACTAACTGAGCCACCCGGGTGCCCCAAAATTAAATAAAGTTTAAAACTCAGTTCCTCCAATACACTAGTCACATTCTAAGTGCTCAATAACCATATGTAGCTAAGGGCTACCCAATTAATGTAAAAAAGAAATCTTCCATCCTTCCAGAAAGTTCTATTCGCCAGTGTTGCTCTAGGGGTTCCTAAGGCTGTGGGGGTCAGCTCTGCTTTCTGAGAGGCTCTGCTCTCCCACCGTTGCTGCCTTCCCTACCTGACACTCCACCTTTTTCTGGGTTGCTGAGCGTATGAACCTGAGGTAATGTCCAATGTTTTCACATCTATTCCTCTCCCCAGATGACCTACCATACACACAACACTTCTTCGGCGACAGCAATGGCCGTCCTGTCACGTCCCACACACCAACACTCACGAGCCTCCCTTTCTTGTTGCCCAGGCCACTCTGGCTTCTCCCCACCTGCCCTCCCTCCCTTGGGGTAAGTCAAGAGACATTCTAGAAGTCAACTGACTTTTTCCTTTCTAACCTCCTGGGAAGAAACTTGGGAGGAAACTGACAGGCACATTTCTTCCCTCATGTGGGTCCCCGAGCTCTGACTGAGTTACCGGGTTGGCTTTCCCTGTTGACCTCTGCCCTGCCAAGCATGGTTAGCTCGTTAACCATTTTGCTATTACTGTACCTTTAAATCAGTCACCAGAAAGCTTATTGCCTTGCCACTGTAGGTGTCTGGTGTAAAACTTTATCTCTCCCTCAGCTCAGGTAACAGGATATTAAAATATTTGTATCAAGCATGCTGAAAAGTTCAACTGTCAAAAATGGTAATTTCGTGTCAAGTTCAAAATGAAATAGACAGTCCCAGAAGGACAATTTTGAAGAATCTGCTTTTGTCAAACCTGGGGGTGGGGGGAGGAAATAGCAACAGAGTGAAAGGGGTGCGGGGAAGTGGACAGAGAAAGGGGTCTGCGTTTCGTAGGGGTGGATTTTCACATCCAGCTCGTATGTAATTCACACCTAGTAACTCATGGAAAGCGAAATCGTGGGTGATGGATCGAGTGGCAGGTAAGCCAGGGGGATTTACTGTCTAATTGTCCGCCGCTAAAGGTTCCATTTCCAACTTAGCTCCAGTCAGAAAGAGAAATAAGATGTAAGAAATGAGAAACAAGGGGCACTGAAGAGGAGGGAAAAGGAGAGGGGACCCTGAATAGGGAGCGACGGGAAATTAAACTTCTATTCAGCCCAGGGTTGCATGTGTGTTCAATTGCTCGTGTTATCTCCAGATGCTGAGGGGTGAGGTCCCTCGGGCAGGGCCTGAGTCTTGTGCAGTCTGTGCTCCAGTGCCAGGCATATGCCAGGAGTGGATAAACGCTTGGTGTCAACAGATGTGCACCAAGACATTCAAGAACGGCACTGACGTAAGCCCCGGACACTCCCAGATTTCCCCCTTGTGTCCCTCTACTGGAAAGTTTCTGGATCGTACCTCCCATCTGGAACATACATGACTGCAGTCTTTGTCGGCAGCCCACCCCTAGAAATTAAAGGGCACAAGTTCTGGAACCAGCCTTTGGTTCGAGCCCAGCCGTGCAATTTACCAGCTATGGCCCTTGGGTGAGTTTCTTCATTGTTCTTGTCCTCGTTTCCTTATCAGTAAAACACAGATATAATAATTCCCACCTCATAGGATTTGTGGAAATTAAATGAGATAATTGAAGATAGCACTTATTGTACAGCAAGTCAATAAATATTAGCTGTTGCAGTGGTTGGGGTAGGTCTTTTTGTCGTCCGGATCATCATTATAATTATTCCTCAGACTCAAAATCCAATGGAAGTGGTACCTCCACTATCTAATAAATCATCCCCCCCGCCCAGGGCCACACCTAAAGTTTCCTCTCCTCTGACCATAGCATTTTTGTGCGAGGAAAAGTTTTTTTGCCCGTGTTTACCTTCATAACACACATTAGAGCTTGAAATTATATAAATTACGTAGATGTATATAATTTTACATTATGTTAGTTCTTTACCAATTCGTTGTCTGTGTTGTCTCTATTTAATAGAATAGAAGAGTCCTGTCTTATTCATCTCTTGAATCACGTCACTTATATTAAATTTCCACCCCAGATGACTGGGGAATCCAGGTGGCATTGCTTGATCCAGAGTGCAAATGAAGCCATCAGGGCTCTTGCACTCTTTATCTCTCAGCACTCCTTGCTTTCTTTGCCGTAGCCTCAGATACTCCCGCTCACCAAAGCACCGTGGTCCCTGGCAGTTCCAGAGAAAGAAGGAGATGCTTTTGCTGAAAATTCTCAGGAAAAGTCCTAAGGCAGACTCAGATTGGCCCATTTGAAGTCACATGCTCATGGCTGAACCAATCATAAATGCCGTAGGTCTGTGGCGTATTCTAATTGGCTAGTCCGAGACAGCACCCACCCTTACGGGGGAGAGGGCGGGGTCACACGTGACCAAATCAAGTAGAGGGAACAGGAATGTTACAGAATGGGTGAGGGGCAGTTTCCCAAAGAATACTGAGCAGACAAACAATAAGTACCTCTCAGCTATGTGCACCGTGTCTAGCCAGGGACAATCACAACACACGTGCTCACTAAATATTTGCCCAACAGTTGTAGAATGAATAAGTCATGCATGTGTCCACTTCCTGTTTCCCTGATGCCTAAAGAGGCAAGGACATGAAAATGCACGTGAGGCCCTGTCCCAGGATTCAGAGCTTGCTCTAGTAGCCAGTAGTAGGGTGATTCTGAATATGTTTTTCCCTATGCAATGACACAGAAAATGCTTTGTATCTTTCGGGATTGTTATGAGGAATAAATCAGATAAGACGTGTAAAAGGCATCTTACCTTACAATAGTACACACATGGGTGTGGGTAATGATGAGCCTGGAGGCCAGCTGTGTTTAGGAAACACCTCCAAGACTTGGCACATGATGGTGCACGTAAAACACAGCGCCACTAGGACCCTCCGCGCCTCTTCCTTCAATATATCTGTGTAGTGTTTATATGAACACGTCGGCTAAAAAAAGAGAAGAAGGTGTGAGTGTGTGCTTGGGGTGTGTGTGTGTGTGTGTGTGTGTGCGTTTTAAACGAAACCTCAGGAGTTTTCAATCTGTTTTCCTAATAAAGTTTACTCAGAACCATTGCATCGGCAGTGACTGTCGAGAGACCCCAGGGCTCTTTGTGTAAATTGAAAAGACTCCTGAGCTCGCTCCTGTTTTTATTATGGGAATCACACTAAATGTGATAATTTTTGTGAAGCGTGTTTGCTGTCAACTTCTAATTGTGCTTGTTCATAAGCAGCTGAATGGGAACAAATCGTCTCAATCCATCTGTGATTAGTCACCAAACATAGAAATCTTCCCATCGGACCTGAAATAGAAAACCCTTGCCTCTAACGATTTCATGTCGAGCAAATGCTGGGTTCACAGACTCTCAGAGGGAAAGCGGTATCTGAACGTTCTCTCCCCAGCTGCCTCTCACAATTCAAAGTTGTGTGTGATTTGAGGTCTGATTTGGGGCTGCGTTCTCAGCAGCCCCATTCCGATAGCTGCCCCAGATACAACACCCCCAGAAGTGTATTGCTGACCCGTGCTTAACAGCTACTATTTTGAACACAGAGTGAAGCTGGTTGCTGGGAGCATGTACTCGGTTATATCATGTTTTATATAAATTTTCTCACAGTGGAAGTAAAATTACCCTCCTAGCAAAACTCTAAGCTCATTGAGGATTTCCTCTAAGTTTAGAGCTAGGGGGGGTGGGAAAGACTTAGAGGCCATTTAGTCCAATCTTGATTTAACAGATGGGTAAACTGAGGCATGGATAAATTAAGGGCCCCCACCCTGGTCGCAGGCACAGTGTTAAGCACATAGCTGATGCTTAATGAATCCTTGCTATGTGAACTGAGTTGAACTTCAGCCTGCCATTACTTTTTGGCGTGGTTGGTGGTTTGCAATAAAAGGGACGCAGGGGTCAGACTGGGCATGGCGTCGGTGGCATCACAGTGATGAGGGAACATGGCTGGCAGCAGCATGGCCCTGCATGAAACGCACGAGGCCAGCAGTCAGCAGCTCACCATCTAGTCCACACCTGGCTCTCGGCTTTCTGAGAGCCCAGATGGGCTTAACCAGGAGCTCAGCAGAGGCTGGAAAGTACGGGGGCGGTCTGAAACCGGACGCCTTCTTGAGATCCAGAAAATTGCCTAGAAAATCTAGAAAGGGGTCTTCTACAGGAGGCTTGCACCCAGTATTTCATATTTTGCCACGCCTGTGCTGTTTACCCTGTCAGAAACGCTCTGATTCCCTGATCCTCTCCCCTGATCTCATTTTCTCACCTCATCACGTGCACAAGTCCAGACTCAGAGCACATCACTCTTCTCCCTGGAAGGATAATCCGAGAGTCTGCTCCCGTTCCGGAGAGCCTGCTGGGGGCCAGACCACAGACAAGTCCTTTTGCATTAGATAGCTCCTATAATTATCCACAAAACCCCATAAATACATAGTATTTTAGTCCCTTTACAGATGAACAAACTGAGACAAAGTAAGTAAATTTCCCTAGGTCACACAACTAGTAAGTTGCCAAAACGGGTGTCAGCCCTACTTGGTGTGACCCAAAGCCTGTGTTCACGATCCCGCTCAAGGCCTAGCATGGCCTGGGTAAGACACCTTGGAAGACTCGCTTCACAGAGCACTGGTTTATCTGAGTTTGGAAACTGAGGTTCATGTGCAATTTCACAGAGGATTTGCTTTGAGCCAGAGAGCTTATCCGGTCCTTCTGAGACCCAAAGCCCCAAAGCAACAAAGGCCCAAAGGCTACAGAGGCTCCTGGGCAGCTCAGTCGGTTAAGCATCCAACTCTCTTGATTCCGGCTCCGGTCTTGATCTCACAGTTCGTGAGACCAAGGCCTGCATTGGGCTCTGCGCTAACAGCGTGGAGCCTGCTTGGGATTCTCTCTCTCTCTCTCTCTGTCCTTCTCCTGCTCTTGTGTGCCCTTTCTCTCTCTCTCTCTCTCTCAAAATAAACAAACATTTAAAAAAGGCTACAGAAGTGAATCTGTTGGCTGGGAGCAGGTGCTAGAAGCATGAGTCACTGAGATTTTTCCCCCTTTGTGCTCTGCAGATTTCCCCCACCGTGTCAAGTTATTATTTCTGGAGTGTGGAGGGCCACTGAGCAGCCGGCGTCCCATTTTGGCAGCCTAAGCTGGGCTCTCTGTAGGATTCAGGCATGTCCAGGCATTTGGGAAGGGCTGTGAGGCAGGCCTGCCAAGGGTCTGTTTGCAAGAGGGACCAGGAGCCTGTTGGGAAAGGTCTCACCCTAAGGGAGACAGAGTGCAGGTACAGAAGCTTGGGTTGGAGGAGGGAGGGAAAGTTGAGTGCAGCCCCACGTGACATGGGTCCTCCGCTTTCCTCCCCACCCTCAGCCACCAGGCACTCATGCTAAGTTCAAGGCAGAGGGAGCTTCAGTAAAGGAACAAACGAAAGCAAGAGGAGCTCACTCACTAAAATGTCCATGAGTGGGTGAGGGCCCAAGATGGCACCCTGCTGTTCAGCTTCCCCGCCTAGAGTGGCATTGCTACTTTACTGTCACGGAACATGACAGCCAGCTTGGCGAGCAAACCATGAGTCTCTGATCCAGTCACAAGCAGAATGTGCCTGTGTCTGAAAATGTGCCCCGATTGAATACCAAATTACCACCCTTTTTCATACATCTTTGTGTCAAGTTTGTTTTTCACGTTAAATATATTATATTTTTCTCAAACCAGATTTTTGCAAAATTCCTGTTGGTTTTGTGTGGAGCTTGCCACCAACCATCAGTCCTTTTTGGAGAGTGGTCAGCCCGGTGTGACGGACACGTGATGTTCAGTAAGAAACCCAGACATGCCTGGGGTTCAGAGGGCCACTCGGCCTGTGGCTCCGTAGGGCCCCTGTTCTCAGAGTGGGACAGCAGCTTCCCTTTGCCAAGAGGCCTTTCTCCTTGTGAAAGGCTCCGGCAACCCTACCCGGAACAAATATGATTCCTATTCTTCCTGTTTTCTAAACAAATTACTGGTAAATAACATCATCAAAGGCAGTTGGCTTTAACGTCACCCTAAGACTTTAAAGATTTTGTGGTGCACCTGGGTGGATCAGTTGGTTAAGTGTCCGACTTGGACTGAGGTCATGATCTCTCAGCTCATGAGTTCAGGCCCCACGTCAGGCTCTGAGCTGTCAGCACAGAGCCTGGATCCTGTTTCGGATTCTGTGTCTGCCTCTCTCTCTGCCCCTCTCCCGCTCACGCTCTGTCTCTCTCTGTCTCTCAAAAATAAATAAGCATTAAAAAAAATTTTTTTTTAAGACTTTAAAGATTTTGTAATGTCATTTACTTTTTCATCGTTTCTGGGCCCTTCTGGTTACATAATTATAAGCAATTGTTACGAGTATGCGTCCTGGGAAAATGCACGTGTATTCACGTGTTTCCACACCTCAGAGCCTTTGCTCATGACTTCCCCTGTGCCTGGAATGCTAACAAGACCTGACATTAGCCGAACCCACACTCTGTGCCCGGCACTGTGTGCCAAACGTGTCACGACACCCTTAGGAAATAGATACCGTGATTAGCCAAATTTTGTGCCCCAGGGGAACTGAGGCACAGAGTAATAAATGACTCGCCCACGTTCACACAACTAGCGAACAGTTAGAACTAAAATTCAGGACCTGTCTGCCTGACATCAAAACTGAACTCTTGGCCGTTCCAGCAAACGTCTTCCTCACTGAATATCCTTCCTTCCCACCCCTTATTCAACTGTTGAACTTCTATTCAGCCTTCAGAATCCTGATCCAGAATCACCTTCTTTATGGAACCCTTCCTGACTCCCACAAATGGAGATAACCCTTCTATCTGGGCCTCTTTAGCACCCTGCCCACACATTCTTTTTGTCATTAGAGTTATTTGCTACTGCGTCCGGGTTTCACATGAGACTATATATTTCTTGAGGTCAGAGAGCATACCTTATGCCTCTTTGAACCCCTCCTACACCTGGGACATAATAGGTGCTCAGTACGTGTTGATCAACCACCTATCTGACAAACAGATCACAGGGAAACATTGGACTGTCATTCTCAGGAACGTGAGGCTCTTACATTTCCTCACCCCTTTGAGACTTCCTGCAACATGAAGCACGCAACAGAGCATTATTTTAGAAGGCTCTAGAATTCACCTCGGAAAGCAGATTTTTCTTGGCCGCCTTCTGCTTAGAGCTACTACCATTTAGGAAAGGAGGCGGGGTTATAAATTTGGTGACCACTCTCTTTGTCGCTAGTTCCCCTTGCTCCGTCACCTGTTACGCCCTTTCCTTGTGGGTGCCGCAGTCAGCTTAAATTTAAAAAAAACCTGAGCGTGTCACAAAGACAACAGACTCTAATTGCTGTTTTTCATTCAAGCTTAATGATTCTCTCCTTACAGCTAACCCATAATTGCTGTTCAGAGTTCAGCGCATTCATTCACTCGTAATGACTGATGGATCTCTCCCTTGCATATCTAATTTAAATGGTCTTTTCTAAATGGTAGCTACGACACGGTGACAAGATAGTACATAAGCTCAGATTTCTGTTGTTGTTAAGTACAAATATTTTGATAAGTGCAGCTAATATGAGATATTTCCTCTTAGCTGGATATGATACACATTGAAATATGACATTGGTACCATCTGTTCTCCATCATAAATATAAATGAAGTGATAATGAGCAAAACGTGATAAGGACTATCAGGATGATTGCACTTCGATGGTTTAATTTGGATCTTCATTAATCTAAAAATAAAACAATCTACAAACGACAAATGAACACATTTTTACTGACGCGGTACAAGTATCTTTCAGGCTGTGGACTATGTTGTTGCCGCTTAAAATGAGAAGTGAATAATGCAAAGAGGTCGTTTGCTTTTTTTTTTTTTTTTTAAGCTCCCATTGAGTTTTCTGTTCAAATCATTAACACACTGTTCCCGAGGGTCTGGCCTGAATCCCAGTATGGCCTGGCAGCAGCGAAAGGAGAGCAAATAAGATGCCGGTCCAGGGGCTTCTTCACTGTGTGACCTTGGCCGAGTTACTTCACCTCTCTGGGCCTCCTCCTCCTTCCCTCCCAAGGTTGCAATGAGAACTTTGAGCCAGCCCACGTTTGGTGCCCAACATAATGCTTGGCCCTGCATAGTACTTGGCAAATGGACCATCAGAGGACATCAGCAGGCATTCACTGAGTGTTCCGATGCATCCTCCAGAAAACAGTATCTGTTCAGCACCATTTTTCTCTGGTTCAAGGCACAGAAGCATAGAGAGGTAAGGGACATGCCAGAGGTCACACAACTTCAAGTATCAGTGCTAGGATCCAACCCAGGCAATAGGCGTTATTTTTTTATTTCCAATTATTAAGGGGAAAAATCTATTATTTCCTAGCAAGGCAACAGAGCCCAACCAGAGCACTGCATCATGATGGTTAACTGGGAGCCTGCTTATCATGGACAACTTTCTAGTGTTACACGGATTCCACCTGGGGCACTGGACTTGGTCGATAAAGTACCTTTTCCAAGCGCATTAGCTCGCTTCATGGGGGATCCTTTATCTCCTTCTGGTTGGCTCTGCCTTCCAATCTGCTCTTCAAGGGAACAGGTGGAAACTTCCATGAGCCTGCTCAGGTTTTGCTGGATCATGTACCTCAAACCCCAAACAGCTGATAGAGGCTCTCCCAGGCTCCCACTCGCCTCTGGCGACAGTCCAGTCCCCACCTGCTGCCCACGCCCCACGCCCCCACTTCTGCCACTACCTGTAATATTTGAGTCCTGACATGGTCAAACAAGCCTTATATCTGTTTTCTTGCTTCTCTTCCTGGTTATCAGGGCTCCCACCTGCCGAGGGCCTACTGTGTGCCAGATGGCCATTGCAGACAACTGACATGCTTTATGTCTTTAATATTCATGGCAACCCTGAAATTGTCTCCTACATTTTATTTTTTTTAATGTGCCTTCATTTATTTGGGGAGAAAGAGAGAGAGAGAGAAAGATCACGAGCAGGGGAGGGGCAGAGAGAGAGAGGGAGAGGATCCCAAGCAGGCTCCACACTATTAGCACAAGAGCCAGACTCAGGGCTCGATCTCACAGCTCGTGAGCTGAAATCAAGAGTCGGACACTTGGGGGCTCCTGGGTGGCTCAGTCGGATGGGCGGCCAACTACAGCTCAGGTCACGATCTCGAGGTCTGTGAATTCAAGCCCCACGTCGGGTTCTGTCCTGAGCACTCAGAACCTGGAGCCTGCTTCCAATTCTGTGTCTCCCTCTCTCTCTGACCCTTACCTGCTTGCTCTCTCTCTCTCTCTCTCTCTCAAAAATAATAAAAAATTAAAAAAAAAAAGACAGACACTTAACCGACTGAGCCACCCAAGGGCCCCATGCCTCCTCCATTTTAAGAAGAGAAAGCTGTGGATGCAGAGGGTCAAAACAACTTCCTTACTTTGCATCTCATGCCCTTTTTCCCCTCTGATCTAACCAATACATAAGGATCTCTTACTCTGGAAGCTGTTCCCTGATACCCTTGCTTCTCCCCAGTCCACAATCTGCTTTGATGCCCTGTTTCTGGGCTCACGCAGCACCAGGGCTGGTCATTCCTCCTAATGCTCATATCCCCCTGTGTTAGAGCCATTGGTATCCTTGCCTGTCTTTTCCAATGTCATTAAGCTCCAGTGTGCATGCCATGCCTAACAGAGCATCCCTGAAGGAATAAACGAGTGAACAAGCTCATGCCCGAGTTTCACATAGAGATCGTACACCTGGTGGTAAAGTAGGCCCTTGCAAACAGATCACCTGGTACCTGCCTGGCCCTCATTCTACGCTAGCTGGGTATCCCTGCACAAGTAGCTTAATTCCTCTGGGCCTCACTTTCATCATCATGGAGACAATAGCAACTGCCTCGCTGGTTGTTATGAACATTAAATTTGTTCAAAGATGTGGACTTCTGGCATGTAGCAAGAGACTAATGAAGAACAGTGATTATTACTGACCTCGTCGTTAGCACTGTCCTCGTCGTCAGAGCTGTGCTGGGAAAAGCTCTCCAAATCCCAGGTTCTCTGGCCTTAAAGTTCATACACATGCCTCGCTTAGGGAAAAATCATCAAAATTGTAAATCTCGGGAAAAATTACATGACCTCATTAAAACATTGCAGAGATACAAATTCGACAAAACTGAACTTAGAAAAAAAATGAACTTGGTTTTGATGGTACCAGAGAAAAGAAGGAAAGAGCCCATCACTGCTTCTCAGCTGGTCTGCCCAGCAGGTTTCTTTGGGAGTGACCAGGGAGTGATAAGGCACAGGGCTACAGAAAGGGCACAAACCTGGGTAGGCCCTGTCCCCCTGACCTTGCTCTTCCCACTAAGAGTCCTTCTTCTTGTCTGAGCCTGGGGAGTCCAGTGGGTGGTGAGGGGAGAGTGTCCCCACTGAACCACACGGGCCACCTTGTTTGCTCTGCACCGGGGCCCTAGGGGGCGGGCCCTCCACCCTCGCTAGCCATCCTATAGGAACGCCATCCGTCAGAGCAGACGTGCCAAATCCACCGGTGCAGTTTGAGAATCAACCCCAAAGGCATTATCTTCCAACAGTCTTCAACAATGACATTCTCGTATCTGAAGAACGAGTCCTCTCTAGATCCAGCAGATGGCCCGTTCCAAGGCATTCCTTGCAGATCCCTCCTCTGGGCCTTTGCTCGCGCCGGGCCCTTGTCCTCAGGGCCCTTTCTGCGTCTTCCCGTCTTTATTCGCCTCTTCCATTCCCCAAGGAATGGATACCTTCTCTGAAGCCCCTAGCAGTGACTCTCACGGGACACCTCTCGCATCCAGCCAGCATAGGGATGTAACTGTTCAGGTCTGTCACCTGCGTCCCCAGATGCAGCTTGAGCAGCTCAGCGTAATACCTAGCAAACGGTTCTTCCTCTAACCCCGAGCTGTGAATGCTGCGGGCCCTTAAGAAGTGTGTATGGAGTAGAAGATCTGATTCAGCGGCAGTGGAACCACTCAGTGGTGCTCAAAGAAGATTCGGGGCTAACATAAAGTTCACGTGATCCTGAGTGTTGGGAAAATCGTTTTTCTAGCGGGAAAGGCTTATGGCATGCTTTTATCACTTAAACTCTGTGTTGTTTTTCTTCCCACAGTATTTTACCTCTGCTCACCATGTGTGAAAGAATAACTCTGTAGTCTGCGGGAGAGGTGTAAGCCAAAGTCCAAAATGATGAAGTCAAGCACAAGAAGATATTTTGAGCTCTAGCGAGTAAAGTACATGAACCGTTTGGGGGGAAAGGCATGCATAATTCACCAGTGTTCCACATGGCTATTTATTCCATTCAAAGCCCTGCTTACTTGGATGAAAAATACAGATAATACAACTGGCACATGCCACAGTTGACTAGATTCAAAGATGTTATCCTGTTTCCTAATGGAAAAAAATACCAAGTAAATAAAGAGAGTGTGTGATAGATTATCAAGTTTTAATCTTTTTTTTTTTTTATGGTTCTTTTGTGTTTGGGGCAGGATCCTGCAGAAGGTTTTATATTCATTAAAAAGCGATCTGAAAAAACCGTGAGCAAATTAAAGGAAGAGAATATTGGCTTAATGATCTCTTTAAAGGTTATTCAGCTGCACCTTGATTCCCAAATGCACTTAGCTCATCACTCTTGTTAGGATGACACTTCTTTCTAAATGCTCAGAACACTTACATCTTGGAAAGGGGGGCTTAATGAGGGCGGGGTGCAGTAATCACAAGGAAATCTGTCTCTGTATAAACTACATTACAGTTTGGTGATAAACAGAATCAAGTGACCCTGAATGAATGACAACCATTTTGCTACATTGCCTCTCTAGGGACCGGTTTCTTACCTTGCTCCCTTATAGTTTTAGGTATTTTGATGTATAGCCTTTAGAAGTTGTTAAAAATAAACAAATGAAAAAAAAATAAAATAAATAAACAAATGAAGCCCTCGTGACTCCAGCATCGTGCTATAATTATTCCTCATAACTTATGAATAGATGTAAAGCAAGCATTAAAAGTCAGAAAAAACAGGGGCGCCTGGGTGGCTCAGTCAGTTGAGCATCCGACTTCAGCTCAGGTCATGATCTCACGGTCCATGAGTTTGAGCCCCGCATTGGGTTCTGTGCTGACAGCTCAGAGCCTGGAGCCTGCTTCGGATTCTGTGTCTCCCTCTCTCTCTCTCTGCCCCTCCCCAGTTTGCACTCTGTCTCTCCCTCTTTCAAAAATAAATAAACATTAAAAAAAAAAAAGTGAGAAAAAACTGTCGATCACAAACACTGCCAATCTCCTGTTCATGCAAACCAGATAGTTCGGTCAGGAGCAACTCTTCTCATGCGATGCTGATTATTTATTGGAAGAAGGTAACATTCTTATTTTCTGCAATTAACTATTTGCTTAAAGAAGCAACAGGCGTAGAAGAATCACACATCTACGGTAATTTTTTTTTTTCAAAGAAAACAATTAGTACCCATATCACGAAAGCTGATTCAGATTAATTAAAGAACACCCACATCAGTTAAATATAATACTTCCTCTTTCACTTAACTCACTGCATACAAAGTGTTACTAAGAAGTGTTGCGTTTCAAGATAATAAAAAATGACAGTTGAAGGGTCTAAAGCTTGGAAGAAAACTTTAGGGTCTGTAACCATTTTAATTGTACATAATTACGGAGAAGAAAGTGGAACAATTTAATTTCCGGGCCTTCATGCTGTTAGAAAGCCTAATAGAACAGCATCAAAATTGGTTATTTAAGTAAAATCGTAAGAAGCTATTTTTCATTCCATGATATAAATGGAAATTAAATGGATTGTCGAATAACGTCTGTTCCATCATTTCATTTGTAGGATATAATAGTAATTCAAGATCTGTTGGAAATTACTGGCGGAGGGTTAGAACCAGTAAAGTGAAACATCATTTTGAAACATTTGTTTTACTTTTTGATACATAAAAGTATGAGGGAGAAAATACAAATCCACCCTTAATGGGTAGAGAATGTCTCTAGAAGGGAAGGCAAGAAACTGGTATGGGTTGCAGCTGGGGAGGGGAGCTGGCAGTGGGGGTGGGAGGGGTGGGGGAGGAGTCGTAGCTTTTGCTAAATACCTTTTATTATGCTAGAATATTTGTTTTAGTTCAATTCAACCAAGTCTTTAGGAAATGACTCATAATTTTACCAAAGAATAGACTGTTAACACTGAGGCACATGCCAACATTTTTCTACAGACTCACATACTTTTCCTGTTTATAAAACAAAGTGGGGATCACTGAATATTTTATAACCTGTTCTGTTCTGAGCTTTTCTCATGTTAAAACGTGTTCATCTGAAGCTTGACTATTAATAAATTAACAGTGTGCATTTGTAGATGTATCATTCGTTTAACTAAATCCTCTGTTGTTGGACATTTATCTTTCATTTTCCATTGATGTAAATGGTTCTGCAGTAAACATTCTTACCTCTGTAACTTCCTGATTATTGCCATAAGATATATATCAATAAGATACAAACAAAAGAATTGAATTATGGAGTCAATATAAGTTACATTTTAGAGCTTTGGACACACATTGCCAAAATCTCCAGGAAGCGATGATCGTTAATGCTCTTGCCCCAGTGCACACGGGACTGCCCCTTCTAGGGCACATTTCCCAACACTGGAGAGAGACATTTGGGTCTGGGTCTACTAAAATTTTCTGATCAAAATAGGGACTTCCAAATAGCAATGAATTGCATAAACTTTTTATTCAAATATTTGAATGTTGCAGGGAAGCTGCCATAGTTTAATTCCACAAAATACGTCTCTCCCTTTGGGGTCTGGAGGGAAGTAGAATGAGTCCTAAACTTCCCTCTCAAAACTCAGACTTCCCAAAGGCCAAAAAATAACCGATTCTCTGCCTTGAATCACCAAGTGTTCCAGAGTAGTAAGTCACAAATCCATCACCCGAGTCTCTGTCATCGGCATCTAGAGAGAATTTGGAAGACTGAGGGGCATATACTCCTGCTAGGAATTCAATTTCCAGAGGTGCAGCCAGTTCACTCAGGGATCTCACGTCCCTTAAGGGTTTGTCACCTCCTCAGACTGTCCCTTTTGAAAGGTGCAGCAGAACAGCCAGAACATGTTGGTTGGAGTCCCCATAAAAGATTTACCAGAAGTGACGCTAATCTGCTTTTTAGCTTAGAACTAAAATGTATCCTTTATGATAAGACAGAAAGAATGCTTGTTCAATATAGATGAATTTTGAAATTACAGAAAAGCACAGAGAAAACAAATATTGCCTTTAATTTCACCATTCAGGTATAAACTCTGTTGATATTCCAGTATATTTTAAGTAGCCTAATATCCAAACTTCTGTGCATACGCATTTTCTGATTTTGCAAACGTGGGACATTATTATGCTTGTCATCCAAATGTCCATCAACTGATGAGTGGATAAAGAATATATACAATGGAATATTACTCAATAAGTCAGAGACAGACAATACTATATGATTTCACTCATATGTGGAATTTAGGAAATAAAGCAGATGAATGTATGGGAAGGAAAAAAAGAGGGAAGCAAACCATAAGAGACACTTTTTTTAAGTTTATTTATTTATTTTTGAGAGAAAGAGAGAGGAGAGAGAGGGAGAAAGAGCATGAACAGGAGGGGCAGAGAGAGAGGGAGACAGAGAATCCCAAGCAGTCTCCATGCTGTCAGCACAGAGCCTGACGGCCTTGAACCCATGAACCGTGAGATCATAACCTGAGCTGAAATCAAGAGGTGGACGCTTAACCAACTGAGCCAACCAGACACCCCTAACATTTATTTATTTTTGAGAGAGAGAGAGAGAGAGAGCATGAGTGCAGGAAGAAGCAGAGAGTGAGGGAGACACAGAATCTGAAGCAGGCTCCAGGCTCCGAGCTGTCAGCACAGAGCCCGACACAGGGCTCAAACCCATGAACGGTGAGACCATGACCTGAGCCAAAGTCAGACGTCCAACTGACTGAGCCACCTAGGCACCCCATTTTTTTAAAAATTCTATTAGTGATGGAAGCCAAAACTCTACAAGATGGGCAAAATTACATCTAGAATAATCTTGCTTCACAATTACTTTGCTCTAGTTGAAAGAAATTAACTCTCCAAATGATAGGCCACGCCTTATTGATTTGTTGAATGTGAGAAAACCAATGTGGAATATGCAATCAACAAGCCCACACTCACAGAAAAGGCCTCATATGAAAATATTAGTAAATTAATGTACATTTATAAGTTTTAAGTAAATGTAAAATATTTTGAATACAGTCCTCATATGCCATCTTTTATAAGTCCCTACTTTAGTCAACTGTTTCAATTAACTGACTGATAGCCATTGTTAATTGCATTGGATAAGAGAATGTCCAATCAATGGATAACTTGCAGAAAAAAAAAAATCTTTATAAACAGGATGGATGACTTCTTTAATTTGTTGCTGAAACAATGAAAAGTCTTGTTGGTCCAAATGCACCATGAAAGCAAGCTGACCATGAATAGCTTAAGCGATTCATGGGACATCTGGGCATTTTCTACATATCCTTCTACACGTGGTATAAATGGCCATTTTTCTTCTTATATAAAATCCTTTTCTTGGGGAAGCCCTGTTTTAGAGGTCTTATTCTGTTATCTGTAGTTAGGAAGGCTGCTCCTCATTTTTGGAGACATATCTAATGCATTAGCACTCAAAAACGTCTTACTTTTGTGTACAGAATGACTGGACGGAAGGACATTTGAATGTAAACAGTACTACGGAAATGTCACATCAGGAAAGATGGTATTCTTTCTTATTAGAAACAACCAGCCATGAAAATAAAAGGTTAGAGTGTTTCCCATCTGCCAGTATCTCTAAAAGATATGGCAGCCCCAGGTCATCAAAGATGCCATGTTTTTGTTTTTTTAACGTTTATTTATTTTTGAAAGAGAGAGAGAACACAAGAGGGGGAAGGGGCAGAGAGAGAGAGTGAGACACAGAATCCGAAGCAGGCTCCAGGTTCTAAGCTGTCAGCACAGAGCCCGATTCAGGGCTCAAACTCACAAACCTGGAGTTCATGACCTGAGCCGAAGTCGGACGCCCAACTGACTGAGCCACCCAGATGCCCGCAAAGATGCCATATTTTGCCAGTAGGAGCTCATATAGAACTTGCTGCATATAGAGGGAATTGACACCGATTTGGAAAGATACGAAGACATCGTGCGATGTGAGAAATAGTTTCACAACGATAGCTTTCCAGACTATAACAACCAAGTGTGCTTCGTTTAAAGTTGTCTGAGAACACTGGTGATTGTTCCAGCTCGAGCCTTTAGAAGCAAATCACCGTTACCACCGTTAATATTATCAGGATAAGTTTTTTTCCTATTTGTTATCCAGTTTGAATTTCTCTTTAGATTCTCTTTTTCTTGGTGGGTCACTTAATTATTTTCCATCTCCACAGTCAAACATCTGTTCTGATTCCTTTTCCACCCAGAATCTCCTTGTGTTCTTCCTCTTTGGGCTTCAATTAGAAGTTTGCTAATGTTAGTATCTCCACTCAGATCTTGGACCTTGCAATTAATTTTAATCAGGCTTGTTAACACTTTTTTAATATGTAAGAAATAAGCAAATATGTAACTAAAAAGCCATTTATGTCTTTTATGAAGGTAACAAATATGCAATTAAAAACTCCTTCTCCCGGTGACTTTGCAATAAATTAACTTGTTTTGTCACTATTGTGCCTGTATAATGTCATTTTCTCTGGAGTTTTGACAGTCAGATTTTTTTTTATCCTCGGCAAAATTAGCAAGTAATATTAAGATCTAAGAAATGACAATTAGTTTGTGAATTAGGTGGGATATACAATGTGTTAATTATTGAGGGACCAGGCTGCATGCAATTAAAATTTAGCATCCAGATAATGATAATGTAGTAGGCTTCTGAGTATCTAATGAAGTTGAAAATGTTCATTACCAATAAATTAATTCTCAGTTGCTTAACCAGTATTTAAAATGTATATACAGAGGAATGGATCATGATAATCATTATTGTTCACAAATAGAATAGTAACATGAAATCTTGAAAGTCTATCAGGACTGTCATTTTATTGTTAGAGTTCCCTGTGCACTGACAAGGGAACCTTTCCAAATACTCAGAAACATGGTAGCCCATAGAGATCTTTGCTTCTCTTAAAGCACTCTTTCAGATCACCTAAAGGTCAAAGAATGAGAGAAGAAGAAAGGAGATTGAGATGGGAGATGGGCTGGGATACCCTACCTCTGACCTAATAGACCCTTCATATTTCAATGGTGATTTAGAAAATGTGTTCTTCACTTGACTTAAATGTACTCCTCTTTGTAATTTGGAAACTCAGTTCCATGTGGATTTCCTACTTTAAATTTTTTTTTCAACGTTTATTTATTTTTGGGACAGAGAGAGACAGAGCATGAACGGGGGAGGGGCAGAGAGAGAGGGAGACACAGAATCAGAAACAGGCTCCAGGCTCTGAGCCATCAGCCCAGAGCCTGACGCGTGGCTCGAACTCACGGACCGCGAGATCGTGACCTGGCTGAAGTCGGACGCCTAACCGACTGCGCCACCCAGGCACCCCGAATTTCCTACTTTAATAGGTACACCCAGTATTCCAGGAGCTGGAAAGTCAATGACAATTGTGTCTCAAGGAGACCTCAATCTTGCAGGGGGTCAAACACAAAACTCATTATATGACAGCATGATAACTGCCACAACATGGAGACAGAACTCTTACATCCTACAAAGTCCCTCTGGCTGCTGAATGGAGAATAGATTGTGGAAGCTGGGGTGGAAACAGACAGGCCAGCCAGGGCTTTGTGGTGGCCCATGAGAAAGATGGTGGCAGTCAGTGCAAGAGCGGTAGTGCTGAGAGATGAAAATGGTAGGACTGTGAATATATTTTGTAGGTAGAATTGTATCCAGGATATGGCTTGAGAAACTAGAGAGATATTGCTATAGTTATATGACTTGAGGAAGACTGGGAGATGAGCAGGATTGGACAGAAACTTCCAGAGTCCCATTTAGGGTATAAGATTGCAGCATCTATAGTAGATGTGAGTGAGGGTATCATGCAGGCACTGGAGTTCAGAAGTGAGGTTTGATTGGAGATACAATTTGGGCAATCATCAGTATATAGTTTGTTTTGAAGCCCTGGAGTGGATGAGCATACCGAGGGAGAAAGTATAGAGAGAGAAGTGAGATCTCAAGAATAAGTCTCAAGTAAATATGGGGACATTCAGGTGACAAGGAGAGTTGGCAAAGGAGACTGAAAAAATGCAACCAGAGAAGTCCCAGGACAGACTGGAAAGCACAGTATCACAGAAAGCAAAAGAGGAGAGAGTTTCAAGAGGGAAGAGGACAGATAACCCCATGCCTGTGCTAAGGCTATTCAGTGGAGCCCTGTTGTAACAGCAATACATTAGCAATAACCTAGAGGCCCATCATGGGAGACTGAAGAGGTAACTTGAGGTTCATCCATACAAAGGAATACTCTGCAGTTGTATTAAAAGAAGGACATAAAATGATTTTTAACATGTACTATTCAAAATTCACTGAGTGAGAAAAGCAAGGCTCTCCAGCATCATTTGTGGGGGGGAAATGGGGGTGGGGGAGTACATATGGAATTTCTGGAATATGTAGAGAATATTTTTGAAAGCTGCAAAATAAACTAGTAAGATAGATGTTTACAGGATAGGGAACTGGATGACTCAGGACCAGTGGTAGAAGGGATAAGATTACTTTTGATCTTAATGGTCTAGCTTTTATACTTTAAAATTTCTATTTTATGCTATGTACCTTGACTAATCAACATCAAGAAACAATATTTCTTGGTGTTTATTATTATGTTGTTTTTCACTGTCTTTTATTTTCAAGAGTTGTAGTATTTACATTGCTTTAAGACCACATTTACCACAGTCGTTTGGATAATTCCATGCTTAATTGGTTTCTATGCTCTCTGTTGATTCTTTTTAAATTTTTGTCACACATCTCCTCATTCCTGAGGTCTTTTCTTTGCTCATCTCTCATTGGCTGCAGTATATGTTCATATAATTTTATCACCAAGAGTACATAGTTGTATATTTTCTGAGTCCTTAAATATGTGAGAATTTCTTTTTGTTGCTTTCATGCAAAACGAAGAGATAGGTAGGTGTTTTAATTTAGGTTTTGCCCTTTTATTTTTTTTAATTGTTTTTAACGTTTATTTATTTTTGAGACAGAGAGAGAGCATGAACAGGGGAGGGGCAGAAAGAGAGGGAGACACAGAATCTGAAACAGGCTCCAGGCTCTGAGTGGTCAGCACAGAGCCCGACACGGGGCTTGAACTCATGGACCGTGAGATCATGACCTGAGCCAAAGTCAGACGCTTAACCAACCGAGCCACCCAGGCGCCCCAGGTTTTGCCCTTTTAAAAGAGAGCCTGAGATGAAGACTTGGGTGTGAGTAATTTATTTTGGAACTGTTCCCAGGAAACAGCAGTGAGGAAGCAGGGAGAGACAGAGAAGATGGAAAACAATAATGGGGGGTTGATTGATCTTGTTACCAACTGGGGCCCAATGCCACTGGGGACCCCTGAGGAAACATGGAGAATGTGCCTCAAAACTGTTCCATGAAGGGTGGGAGGCTCGGGCATTCATCTGCCAACTTCCATCTCCAGTGGGTCACACTGCCCCCAGGAATATTAACTCCCTTTCACTTCTTTGGAAAAAGCCTGTAAGCAGAAAGGTCCCCAAAATGGCTGGAGGTGGGTAGCAGACAGCATGTCCGGGAACTGCCACAGGTGCCACAACAGGTAGCTGAAATCACAGGCATCCAGAGAGAACATGGTGCAGAGAACAAAAAGTGTCTGCTTCAACTGACCACAGAATTCTTCACAGAAATTCTTTTACTCACAAATGGAACAACCAGGAGCACTGTTCCATTGCCTTATGGAATTGAACATGGCAGAAAATTCTGTAGCCAGCCTAACATTGTTCTCCATTCTAAGTAACCAGTAATGCTTTAGAAATTCAAGAAAATTCAAGATATTGGTCTAGGCCTTGACAATTTTTAATTAATTTTACCTATACACGGAGCATTCTTTCAATCTAGGACTTCAGACCTTTCTTCAGTTCAGGAAAGTTTTCTTCTATTATATCTTTAAATATTTTTCTCCTCTTCAGCAACTCTGTTTAGATACATATAGCTATGTAATCTCACCACCATGTCAATTATTTAAAATTTTCTTTTAATTTATTTATTTTGAGAAAGACAGGGCCAGCGTAAATAGAGGAGGGGCAGAGAAAGAAGGAGAGAGAGAGAATCCCAAGCAGGCTCCACACTGTCAGTGCACAGCTTGATGCGGGGCTTTAACCCATGAAACCACAAGATCATGACCTGAGCTGAAACCAAGAGTCAGACGATTAACTGACTGAGCCACCCAGGCGCCCCTCACTTCCATGTCAATTATTATCTCTCTGATGGTTTTGAAGCCTGGAATGGATGAGCATACCTAGGGAGAAAGTGTAGCGAGAGAAATGAGATCTCAGGAACCAGCCTCAAGTAACTCCGGGGACATTCATGGGACAAGGGGAGTTAGCTATGGAGACTAAAAAAGTCTCTCTCTCTTTATCTCTCTTTTAATTTTTCCTCTGCATCTGGTGGGGAGTGGGTTTCTCAAGCCTAATTTCCACGTCTTATAAAAATTTTCAACTGTGTCACTCTGTTCTTAAATGATCAAATTATTCTTTTAAATTCTATTTTGGCATTATCTGTTTCCACAAATTTTTTTCTTACCTATGCTAACATCTCTTGTATTTTGGTCTAATGGTCTTCTTTCATAGAAATACTTTTCACATTCTTGTAAGGGTTTCATGTCTAAACCTTATTTCTTCTAATATGTATGTATTCAGCATCATTGCCTGCCATGTGTCACATTTCATGAATCTCCTGTTGTTAGTTTTCTGTTTTGAGGCAGGTCTCCCCAGGCCTGTGATTTGTCTCAAACCATCCATCCATCCCTACGATGGAGGTGATATATATTCCTTAGATCTCCTCCCCGGCTCCGAGTGCTGTTGGAATTGTCTTCACATTTAAGGTGGAAGGCTGGCTGAGGTTGGTTTGTAGCACTATTTCAGCATTCATTAGTCTGCGGGAGTGGGGGGACGGGATCAAGGTGTAACCAGGGGGATAAAGACTGGAGCAGTGCCAGCAGGGAACTTTGTCCTCCACCAACTGTCCTTTCTGTCCCAATCTGTTGTAACCATACAAAGGGGCCACATTTCTGTACCTGCTTTTCCCTCAGAGCTTAATGTGGCACTCTCTGGAAAGCTGCCCCTTCCTGGAGCATGGACCCCCTGCATCAGGGCCATGCCCTTTCCCACTGCAGGGATGGTGAGAGGCTTCACTTCCAACTCTGAGAGATACAATTCCCCAAGAGTTTCTCAGTAAGTGGAGCCAAGATTGAGACAGCAGTCTCCCATGCCTACTACCCTGAAGATAAGGCCAGTTTCATGGGCATGAAACCTACACAGTCACATAGCCCTGTGCTCAGAAGGACCCTATGTGTGGCCCTCCTGTTGCCATCTTGAAATTCTTAATTTTTTAATTAGGGCCCCAAATTTTCATTTTTCACTGGACCCTACCAGTTACAGAACTAGGCTTGCCCAGAAGTTATTCCCTGAGGTTTGTGGCAAAACAGTGCCTAAAACCCTCTGCCAGATTGATCACAGCCCCACACAGAGCAATCCTGGCCATGCCCTATCTACTCTATTGTGTGGACAATAGGAAAGAAGAAGGATAAGTAGAATAAATGTCACAAAGAAGGATAAGAAGCAGGGTGCTTTGATCATGTGAAACCACAAAGACATGGTCAAGTAGAGGTACAACCACTAAAAGCAGAACCGGATGCTGCTCAGGATCCAAACCCTCTAGACCAAGCACTGGTCTATTCTCATGCTAACTCACTCGCTTATTGTCCAAAACCCCACCAGGACACTGCGATGGACCACTCAAAGGAGGTGCTTACCATCATGAGTTGGATTTGAGACCATCACTCAAGTGCTCTATCCCATTTTCTATTACCGTCCTTGGATATCACTGCACCCAAGCTTAACAAACTAAAGCTGAGGGAGAGATACGGCAAATTCATGCATCAGATAGATGATCTACGAGACTATGGCCTTGCCGTACTCTGAGACACCATAACTGAGCGAGTTCCAAACTGCCCTGAAAAATCAGAATCTACCTTTTCTACAAAACCATAGCCAACAGAGGCTGATTTATATTTATTTGCTAACATGAATCATTTGGTCTAATAAAAAGAATACCTAACAAACCGGATGCTGTGATGGGTAGATGGCCTCTCACTTTGAAAACAAATGTCAAATCTTCACCTCAACATTTATTTTTGGTAAATGCTAAGTGTCTGCCTTGGCATTTAAATAGCAGCAGGAAACCTTAATCAGACCACTGGAGGGCTCCAGGACTGGCTGGAGAGAACAATTGACTCTTGTAGACTAAGAAGAAGTTCAAAGTGTAATGCTGACTACTGTAAATTCCCCGGGGTGCCTCTGGGGGAAGTGGAGGCAGGAATGATTATCCAGCCATTTGGACTTGTTTGTGCATTTGAGCCAAAAGAACTGACCTTCTTGTATACCTCCCTTTGTAGGAGAAGGAGCTCTGTGAGGTCATCTAACTCCAGGCTTTGTGTGTTCAGAGTCTGCAACTCCCAATGTCACCGGCACGTGCCAAGGCCAAATACACCAGCAAAAACTGCAGAGCTGTAAATGGGAATCAGAGACACAAGAATGTATTGCCTGCGAGGATTCCTTCCGATGTATTCATTCCTGTGGCTTCTTCACGCCGGGCCGTTACAAAAAAACAAGAAAGCCAAAACGCAGCAGCTCCTAGTTATTTGCCGCTCTTCGAATCAACACGTTTCTTAGGTTGTTTTAAGCACTGTCTGTTCCAATAGGCAGAGGTTGTGCTCCTGCTGCCGAGCTCAAAACTCAGCATCTGATTAAAGCGTCTGGACGCCGTGTCCAGCGGGCAAGACCACTGATTCCTGAAGACGTCATGTGCTGCTGCTTTACCTGGACGGCGGAAGCCTGGCAGCCTCCAGAAGCTGCTTCGGAACAACGGGAAGAACGTGTTGCTTAACTGGGACAGAAAGCCACCATTTTCGTTAAAAACGAAAACAGGGGCGCCTGGGTGGCGCAGTCGGTTAAGCGTCCGACTTCAGCCAGGTCACGATCTCGCGGTCTGGGAGTTCGAGCCCCGCGTCAGGCTCTGGGCTGATGGCTCAGAGCCTGGAGCCTGTTTCCGATTCTGTGTCTCCCTCTCTCTCTGCCCCTCCCCCGTTCATGCTCTGTCTCTCTCTGTCCCAAAAATAAATAAACGTTGAAAAAAAAATTAAAAAAAAAAACGAAAACAAAGCCAAACCCTCCATGACACCCGCGGATTCCCGACGCCAGGATGGAGTTCACTAAAAGCCTGGAACTGCCCGCATTTGCCCCCTGCCCTCCTGCCCCAGCGCTTCCCCAGGCCACCACTTCCCTCCAGAGAGTAGTCGTGGCTTCGCAGGCAGGCAGGTGTCACCTCTAACCTGCAAACTCCAAATTACCGCCTGACAGATGCACATTATACAAGTCTCACGCAGGGTGCTGCCTGAAGCACCTGCCCCTTCCCAGGAGCACGGAGCTGTTTGCTTCAGTCTGCTTGCAGGACCGAGGGGCCCCATAGGATCATGGCAAATTCATTCACTACCACCAAATGGATGTGGGACAAGGGCCATTTAAGAAGTGAATTTTTACTGGGGCACCCGGGTAGCTCAGTCCATTAAGCTTCCGACTTCTGTTCAGGTCACCATCTCACCATTGGTAGGTTGGAGCCCCACATGGGACTCTGTGCTGACAGCTCAGAGCCTGGAGCCTGCTTCAGATTCTGTGTCTCCCTTTCTCTTGCCCTTCCCCTGCTCGTGCTCTTTCTCTGTCTCTCAAAAATAAATAAACATTGAAAGATCCTGGGAAGATGGCGCTGTAGGAGGACGCTGGGCTCACCGCGCATCCTGCTGATCACTTAGATTCCACCTACACCTGCCCAAATAACCCAGAAAACCCCCAGAAGACTAGCAGAACGGAGTCTCCGGAGCCAAGCGCAGACGAGAGGCCCACGGAAGAGGGTAGGAAGGGCGGAGAGGCGGTGCGCGCTGCACGGACTGGCGGGAGGGAGCCGAGGCAGAGGGGCAGCTTGCCAGCCAAGCAGAGCCCCCGAGTCTGGCTGGCAAAAGCGGAGGGGCCGGACGGAGTGTGTTCCGAGAGCCAGCGGGACTTGACATCTGGAAGGTTATAAGCTAACAGCTCTGCTGGGAGAATGGGAGGGTTGGAGGACGACGGGAGGGAGAGTTGTTGAGCCCCAGACGACAGAGCTCAGCGTGCCGGGGAACAAAGGCACTCGCCAGTGTCATCTCCCTCGCCCATCCCCCAGCCAAAATCCCAAAGGGAACCAGTTCTTGCCAGGGAACGTGCTCGCTCCGCGCAAACACCCAACGCTGTGCTTCTGCGGATCCATCCCTCCCGGTGCCGCAGGGCCCCTCCCAAAGCGGATCTCCGAAGGAAAAGCGAGCTGAGCCTGCCCCTCCTGCCCCTGTGCACCCTGCCGATCCACCCCAGCTAATACACCAGATCCCCAGCACCATAAGCCTGGCAGTGTGCAAGTAGCCCAGACGGGCCACACCACCCCACAGTGAATCCCGCCCCTAGGAGAGGGGAAGAGAAGGCACACACCAGTCTGACCATGGCCCCAGCGGTGGGCTGGGGGCAGACATCAGGTCTGACTGCGGCCCGCCCACCAACGCAAGGTATTCAAGACAGCACAGGGGAAGTGCCCCGCAGTCCCGCACCACTCCAGGGACTATCCAAAATGATGAAACGGAAGAATTCCCCTCAAAAAACGTCCCGGAAATAATGACAGCTAACGAACTGATCAAAAATTATTTAAACAATATAACAGAAAGTGAATTTAGAATAATAGTCATAAAATTAATCGCTGGGCTTCAAAACAGTATAAAGGACAGCAGAGAATCTCTTGCTACAGAGATCAAGGGACTAAGGAACAGCCAGGAGGAGCTAAAAAATGCTATCAATGAACTGCAAAATAAAATGGAGACAACTACGGCTCAGATTGAAGAGGCAGAGGAGAGAATAGGTGAACTAGAAGATAAAATTATGGAAAAAGAAGAAGCTGAGAAAAAGAGAGATAAAAAAATCCAGGAGTATGAGGGGAAAATTAGAGAACTAAGTGATGCACTAAAGAGAAATAATCTACACATAATTGGTATTCCAGAGGAGGAAGAGAGAGGGAAAGGTGCTGAAGGTGTACTTGAAGAAATAATAGCTGAGAACTTCCCAGATCTGGGTAAGGAAAAAGGCATTGAAATCCAAGAGGCACAGAGAACTCCCTTCAGACGTAACCTGAATAGATCTTCTGCACGACGTATCATAGTGAAACTGGCAAAATACAAGGATAAAGAGAAAATTCTGAAAGCAGCTAGAGATAAACGTGCTCTAACATATAAAGGGAGACCTATAAGACTCGTGACCAATCTCTCTACTGAAACTTGGCAGGCCAGAAAGGAATGGCAGGAGATCTTCAATGTGATGAACAGAAAAAATATGCAGCCGAGAATCCTTTATCCAGCAAGTCTGTCATTTAGAATAGAAGGAGAGATAAAGGTCTCCCCAAACAAACAAAAACTGAAGGAATTCATCACCACTAAACCAGCCCTATAAGAGATCCTAAGGGAGATCCTGTGAGACAAAAACAAATGAACATTAAAAAAAATTTTAATAAATAAGTAAATAAAAAGGAAGTGAAGTTTTACTTTCAATCGGAGCGTGTTTGGAAACTCCCAAGGCAGGGGGAGGTGAGGCATTTGACAAAGAGAAAGATGTTATTTTCTCCCTTCCATTAGCACAGGGCTGTCCTGGAGTAAGTGATGTGGTTTCAGCATGGTTCCAGGGAAGTGACTGCACATTGGGAACCAGATGCTTGTCTGGCCCATCCTGTAGACTCTTGTGTTCTGCACGGGGTTCAACATAGACACAGTATGTAAATATGTTAACCCAGAAAGAGTAAATCCATCAAAGAAAAGAGAACTGTCATTTACTAAGGGCAACTAAGTGCCACACACTGAACTCAATACAATTGGTCCTTAATACTTTACAGATGACTCCAACACTCAGAACACAAAACTGATCAACCCAGATACCTGGCAAGTGGCAGTGTCAACACCAGAACCCAGATCGGACCATCAAGAGCTCACACACCTTTGCCCTTCCATGTCTGCCCTGAGGATGGTGGGGCCTCTTCTGGTGACTCTAGGCTTCATGACCATGTGACGTGAGCAGTCACACTGTGCCCCACACTCAGAAGGACCCTGGACTTGGCTTAACGCTCTGTCATCACCATCTTGAAATTCTTCATAATTTCTGAATAAGGAGCCCTGTGTTCACATATTGCACTGGGCTAGCAAATTATGTAGCTGGTCCTGTTTATAAGTATAGTCTAACCTCACCTCCCACACTTTCCTGATACATCATTTCCTGCCATCACGTTGGCTACCTCTCTGAGACCCATATTTGTGTCTTTCTTTATACTGTTGCTCATATCTGACTGGGGGATGGGTAGAGAGTAGGAAACGATCATTCGCTATTCACCTGTGGGTACCGTGCTATCACATTTAATCATCATGACAACCTTGGGATGGAGCTAACACTATCCCCATTTTGTGCATGAAGAAATAGGCTCTGAGAAGTTTAAATTACGTACAACTGATGAAATCCAAACAGACATTTGGACCCAGGTCTATCCGACCTACTCCTTCTACTGCATTATGCTTCCTCCAAAGGTTGGCATAACCTTTTCTGTAAAAGCCAGATAGTAAATATCTTAAGCTTTACAGTCCCTACCATCTTGGTTGCCACTCAACTTTGCCATCATAGCATAAAAGCAGCCAGACTATACATAAATAAATGGGTGAGTTTGTATTCCAATGATTTGTATTTGTATCACAGAGATTTAGTCCATGAGCTATAGGTAACCAGCCCCTGTTTTACACCAGCTGCTATTTGACAGCCCCTCGTGACCACTCTAGCTCAACATGGTCTTTCCTTTATCTGAATTCCATACTTTATAAGTCTAAAATCAGGCAGGAAATAGAATTCCACTCAGACGGTTTAACTAGAGAGATGTTAATGAAGAAATTATTATACAGAGGTGTGGACAGGTGAAAGGAACCACAAGGAGTTGAGGTGCCCCAAGACTAGCAGAAGTGGGGTGCTAGGGGTTGAACCCCTTCCTAGGGGTTGAAACGCAAGCATTGTTCTGCAGAGCCAACCTTGAATATGTCATAGACAACAACACTTCAGGAAATGGTAAAGCCACAACCAAAAGAATGCTGGAACCTTGGATGAATTCATGGAGCAGAGAAGCCTGGCTACCCTGTACCTATCACCTCTGAACTATTTACATGGGAAAGAGAATGAAGTATCTGGTTTGAGCTACTAACTTTTAGCATTTCTTTGTTACAAGAGTATACCCTAACTGATGCCCTGATACATGGCTTAAGCACTTAAGAGGTTTCGTCTTTTTCTCATACGAGAAGTACAGTAGACTTCTCCAGGTATTGGTTCAACACGTTCTAGGATGTCAGGCTTGAAGTTTCTGTGATTCTCTTGAACTTTCCTTTACAAACTCAAAGTGGCCATTGAAGCTTGAGTTATCACATCCGCATTTTGGAGGGAGGGGAGGAAGAAGGGGAAAGCAGATGGAAATGAAAATCTTCTTTGAAATCCCCAGTGCTCAACCACTCCCATTTGATCAGCCAATGTCACATGGCCATTCCCAGCTCAGAACCAGGAAGGTGAGTTTTTCATTTTCCTGCCCTCCTAGTAGAGGAAGGCAAGGGGAAGGAGGCTGGGATTGGTGTTGAGAGAGCCATTATTAGTAATATAATTATTATATAGCAGTTCCCAGAACTTTCTGGGTTGTTTCATGGAAATTCCTGACTTCTTCCAACTGTGCTGCACCTGCCATCAAAGGCTTTGGATCTAGCTGGAGAAGGCCATTGTCCTAAGCACCCAAATAGAAAGTGATAAGCAGAGGGTCCCCCTGAGCCTGCCCCTCCCCAGCTTACTCTCTGCAAACAACTTTCCTTTGGGACTCTGACTGCACTCAGAATTGTCAATGAAGGAGGCTGCGTTACCTAAGGAGGCCAACAGGGAAATGGCTGGTGTTTGGAGTCTGTGAGTGTATAGATGTCGTGTCTTATCTACAAAGTTCATTCTTAAGCTCAAGGGGGGTTTATGAGGTACTGAGGGTCTCACATTGCACATAACAGAGGCTTAATATGAGCCAGGCACGTGCTCTGCACTTACCAGGTATTGTCACAGTTGGTTTTCTCCAAAACCCTACAAAGTGGACAAAATTATTTTCCAGATTTTTCAGATGAGAAAACTGAGACTCAGGGAGGTTTGGAAGAACAGAGAGATATTTGGGAACATTTTGCTCTGAATTGTGCAACATGTCTCTACTTCTCTTGGAAGGACTTTGGTTACAATTTAGATGAATGTTCCACGCTTTGTGGGTGCCACACTAACGTGTCTTCTGGATGTGACCCTGTGCTGAGCATGGTGACCTGGAAATTCTTTACATGGGTCATGGGTGCCACCTCATTTCAGGAGTTGAGAGAGGGCAACGAAGACACAGGAGGCAGACACAGGAGGTTCGTCCTGTGTGTGGAGGAACTCTGCCTCCAGTTCTGACTTCCATACATGTGTGGTTCCATGGCCACCTTCAGAGTGGAGCAAGGAACCCTTTCCCACATAAGTCCTCACAAGCCGTTCTGTATACACTCTCTTACCTGATTTCTTCACCAAAGGCCCACTGCAATGCAAAAGCATTATCACATGCATATTTAGTTTCACTAAGATACAAATCTGCCTAACAAAATATTTACTCATTCTTTGACCCTGTGAGTGTAAACGCATGACAAAAAACTCAAGAACTGAAAACCAGAGCCAAAGAAGGAAAACACACTAGTTTGAGCAAGCTGCTACACCAACTGAAGCACCTTCCACCAGGAATGGTGGGGTTTCTCCATCCGCAGCTCAGATTAGCCCCCAGCCACCTGCACTGCCCTGCCTGACGCACAGTCAGGTCAATGCTTGCTGGCTCCAGTCAGACCAGCCCCAGACCATCTCTCTTGGGGCTCAAGTCTTCCTTTTTCCTAGGGCCACCCAAAGAACAGGCTGATCCTCTCCCACCACCCCCCTCAAAAAGTGAATGCAGAGAGACAAGCAGAAAGAAAGGAGGGAAGTTTCTACCCACCTGGCTCACTGGACTGTAGCCCTAGCATCCCATCTGGGTGTCTCTGGAAGTGATCTTGAGCAAGAAATGTCTGACCTTCCTAGAACTCTGACTGCACAAGCTCCAGAAAATTGGAATAGCACCACTTCCCTGGGTTTTAAGTGCTCATTTTCTTCTCTTCCTTTTTTTTCTCTCTTCATTGTCTTCTCTTCATTATCCCCATATCTCTCTTGTGGTTTGCTCTTAATGAAACATTTTCCTCTAGTTTCTTTTAGGCCCAGCCACCTCCCCCATAGACCTATGGCTACTACTTTTGTTCCACTTCTGCCAGATTGTTGCCAGAGAACTCTACAGTAGGAGGACACATGGTGGTCCCTTATCACAGGATGGACATTTGTCTTTATAGCCTGCCTGGCATCCTTTCCTCCAGTAATGGCTCACTGATTTTCCTTAGGGCTCCAGCGCCCCTCCGTGTGTGTGTGTGTGTGTGTGTGTGTGATCTGAATGGAGCTGACTGCATTCCCTACTCTAGGAATTCAGCTATCGGAGGGTCATATCTGCCCTGGACATAGGGACAGCTCCATAACCCAAGTCAGGCCAAAAGAATTGACTCAATTCCAAGATGTCCTTTCAAATGTTGGAAAGAGGCATGTAGACCACACCTTACGAATTTCATTCTAAAATGCAACGGAAGGAGGAAAAAAATCATAGAAAAGGTAAACGAGAAAGAGACATGATGTGATTGAGGCTTTTAAGGGATCAGAGTGCATGTAAAGAATGGACAAAGCTGAGTTATGGCAGTGGGAGGTGGTGGAATAAAGAGAAGTGAACAGTTTTGGGGTGTATGTTGTAGTCCAAACCAACAGCCCTCCTGCTGTCTCCAAGACAGAGTCATGCAGGGGGAAAAGGCCCTCAAATCACCCTGGCACACTTTTTCCCTGATGAAAAGAACAGCAGTTGACTTCATCCAGAAAGTAGCTGCAAGTGTGATGACCCAAACAAGATTTTGAAAAAATGATCACCTTTGTGGCATCTGTCTTCAAGTGTTGAAAACACTGGTTGCAGTCCTGGGGCCCAAGATCTTCCTTAGGGTTCATTCAGATTATAAGAGGGACAATATTGGAGAGAATGGTTTTAAATGTCCCCCAAATTTTTATTACCCTCATCGAACACATAGGGAAATTATTTATTATTACACTTATCTGAACACGTAGGGAAGAAACACACAGGAATGCGTGTTGGGTCACCTTTCTTCAGTTGGTTACTCTGAAACCATACATACATACATACATACATTCCATTCATACAATGTCACATGAACCTTAGAAGAAAAATGAGCATTCTTAACTGTTATGGGTTGAATTGCATCCCCCAAAAAGATATGTCTGTGTCCTCACCTGTGATACCTGGGAATGTGCCCTTATTTGGAACTAGGTCTCTGCAGCTATAATTAATAAGTTACGGTGGGGTGATACTGGAGTAGGGTGGATTTTAATCCAATATAACTAGTGTCCTTGCAAGGCGGAGACATAGGGAGAGACACAGAGGGAGTTCAAGGATTTCTAGCAACCACCAGAAGAAGCCCAGAACACAGGCACGGCCCTGCTGACACCTTGCTTCTGGATTTTGACCTCCAGAACTGTGAGAGAATAAACTGTCTTATGTTTCCCAGCTTGTGGTACTTTGTTACACAGCTCTAGCAAACAGGTGCATTGGGGTTTTCTAATTGAAACAAATTTTTGAGTTTTTGACAGAACTTCAAATTTGGGTTTTGGATTAAAAAGCACACCTTTTAGGACACCTGGGTGGCTCAGTCAGTTAAGCGTCCAACTTTGGCTCGGGTCATGGTCTCATGGTTCATGAGTTCAAGCCCTGCATTGGACTCTGTGCTGACAGCTCAGAGCCTGGAGCCTGCTTCGAATCCTGTGTGTGTGTCTCTCTCTCTCTGCTTGCTGAATGTTCTCTTGGTCTCTCAAAAATAGGTAAACATAAATTTTTTTTAAAGCACACCTTTCAGTATTTTCACATGCATATGTAACTTTTAGGCCTTAAAAAGATCTTTGGGATTATCTGGGCAGTCATATTTTGAGCTTTTTTAGTCTTTGCTACATTAAAAAAAATTAAGATTAAATTTTAAAAATTAAAAGGCACATTTATAAGCACATATAAACACATACATATACACACACATGAAAACACATATATGGTTTCCAATTACACTTTCAAAGTCGTACCCTACATCTATTCACTCAAACACTAGTTACTTGTGTGTGAACCCCTTCCTAGCACTTCCCGGGGTCTTTAGCCAAGCAGATACTAGAATATTCACTGAACAAATGAAGATCACTCCTAGCAACATATTGATACAGGCAATTTTTTTTTTTTTTAGGGAAAAAGGCATTTGTCCAAGGAATCCTTAATTAAAGACCAAATCACAAATCAGAGCTGGGAGGAAAAATAAGGCTCATATCCACTTATTCCATGTCCTACCCTTGTGAAGCAGTAATTCTCCCCCATTCTGGTTCCATGTGAGTATTGTGGGTCTCAGATAGATAGATGATAGGTAGATGCTAGAAGATGATTGATTGATTGATGATAGATACATAGATAAATAGATAGATGATAGCTAGATGATAGATGATGATGATGAAAGATAGATGATAGATGATAAATGATGATATACAGACAGATAGATAGATGATGGATAGAGGATAGATACATGATAGATAATGATGATGATAGATGATAGATGATAGATGATAGATAGATGATAGATAGATGATAGATGATGACAGATAGATAGATAGATGAAAGATAGATGATAGAAGAAAAATAGATGATAGATAGATGACAGATATCTTGTAGATACATACATATGTACATAGAAAAATATATGGAGATATATATATATCTTCAACATGGTAGAACTGGGGGGAAAAGCCATACACTGGGCCATGAATTAAACATGGCCAATCTCATTTCCAGCTGAGTAGAGGCTTGGCTTTCAGTGTTACAGCCTTCCATGTTCCCCTGGATTTCTAAAGTGTTTGCAGACGCTCAAATATTTCTCTCTTGTTTGATTGGAGGTCCCATGGCTGAGGCATTCTCCTGTCCAAAAAGCCTGTAGAAAAGATGGGCACTAGAGCCAGGCAAACTCTCAGGTTTCCCTGTTCCCCCCTCCTCCCTGCACTTCCATCCCTGCTCTCTCCCAGTTGCCCAGGGAAGCTCTTGCCACATGGGTGTGGTCCAAGGCCACAGGGACCGGAAGCAGCCACTCCCACTCCCTCTGGATGCCAGGGCCCTTGCAGAGACAGGTTCACATGTGTAAGCCCAGCTCTTCATCTTCTGCCTATTTATTAGTTTTAACGGGCACCATATGCAATCCATTGATTTTTGTGTAACATTTTTCTTTTCCTTCCTGGACCTTCGCAAACTATTCCCACCATGGCAGGCAAACAAGCACAGCTGGGGAACACACCCCATAATAAGAATCTGGTTCCTCTGAAGACTCTCTTTGGATCCACTTTTAGATAGGAGAAAAGGGTTCTGGGGGCGGGGGAGCAGGGGAAGTGGATTGTGCCTGGCCCAGCCTGAAGTGACATCATTCTAACTTATCAAAGGGAGCCAGGGCTATGATACTTTTATGGGAAACTGCTGTCGCTTCCGACTGAGTACACGCTATCTACTTTAATTTCATGATTAGTGTCATTTCATCATTGGAAAGACCAAGCATTTTCCTGTACAGTGGCATAAAGCTAATATAAAATCAAGCATATGGTTCCTGAAAATATTCATACAATGTTTTTTAAAAATTGACATAGTTCAATAGTTGGACAATAAATTTCCTTCCTAATGAGACGTTAAAAAGAAAGTGAACATTTGATGTTATGCCCGAGGAGAGTTAGTTATTGAAGATTTATAGGCAATCTGTGCAAATACTGTCATTTTTTCCAATGAGTTTTTAATTTTGGTTTGATAATGTCCAGGTGTCTATATTTGCCTGTGATACTACATGCATAAAACTAGAGCAAGAGACATATATTGTCTTTCTTCCTCCTTGAACTGTACCTATCCCGTGGGCACATTCACGGCAGAGTCGTACTGAGTCTGTTCATACACAGCTGTGCTTACACTGCCATACGTACATGACGTTAAATAAAGACAGGCCTCTAGCTACCCACACCAGCAGATGGTGCAAGAAACAAAAATCTTTCTACAAGTTTTCCCCCAGAAAGATGGCGTCCACACAGGGGGCGCAGAACTCCTCTGCTGAGCCTGAGATACTTCCGCATTTGGAATGCTCACAGGCTTGAAGGTGGGCGTGGCCTGTAGGACTATCACGGGTCTTTCAGCAATAAGGGGCCTGGTGTTCATCTTCAACTAACGTTCAGATAAAACCCTCCTTGTGTGGGATCCTTTTGGAAGCCTGCCTGCACCAGGCCTTCTGTGTTGTCTTAGATGCTACAGCGACCCTCTTCTGTATCCTTTGCCACCATTATGAGCATTTGAGTGGCTTTGTGTGTTGAGTCTTTGTGCAGTCCAGTTATCCTACTAGAAGCATCAAATGGAAGAACTTTGGAGTAAACTTCAAAGGTCTTTCTAACGATCAGTCATGTACGCAGTGCCCGGGGAGGAGCAAAGCCATCCATTAAGTTCAAGTCACCTGTTGCTATCCATATGGAGCCTCCATGTGGGGGAGGAGGGCAGGCATGGTCTTTCTCCCCTATTAGCTGCTCTCCCTCTCTTTCCAAAGCACAATGGGCCTTTTCTTCTCACATTAGGGGTACCCACAGCCACTCTTCTTCTGGTCTACTGGGGGTCTCCCAAAGAAACCAGAAAACATGAAAAGGGACAAGAACGCAATTTAGACAGAAAACTCAGATCTCCTACCAGATTATCTCTTCAAGCTCCCTGTGTGTTATCAAATTCTATTAAGTGTCTCTGTTAAGATCAAGTGATAGAAACTATATTACATATGTAAGGTATTCTCCAATCTGGAAAACTCTAAACCCATGACGGAGAGGGGCATTGGCTGTGGTAGTGATGGTCGCGGTGATGATGGTGGAGGCATTGATGATGTTGGTGGTGGTATTCCTGTTGTTGGTAGTAGTAGTGGGGGGATGATGGTGGTGGTGATGGTGGCCCCAATGGTAGTACCCCAATATATTATCATTTCTTAATTTTAGTTCCATATTCCTCTGATAAAGTACCTATGGCTTAATATAAAATTTTCTTCCATTGCCTGGTGTTGAACCTCCTTCTCTACATTTCTGGAGCCTCTCTGAGACACAAGCAGAATCCTGGGATTCTTCTGGAAACTCAAATCAGCCAGCATCCTGCCCTGTCCCCAAGCAAGCAGAAGTCATGGAAGGATAACCCCTCCTGGCTTTCTTTCTTACTTGCTCCTCTCCCTGAAGGCTTAATGGGCATCCTGGAAGGGCAGAGCTGAGAGGGAGAATAGGAGAATGTGGCCAGAGCAAACCTGCTTTCCCTCCATCAATCCAGACTCAAACCACAAACCAGCTGGGCAGCTCTGGTAGAAACCTTGGCGCCATCTGCTGGCCATTCCGAGTATGGTATCCTGGAGGTAACGTGGTCCTGTGAGAGGGGGTGGCTGGAAGCCACACACCCTTAAGAGATCACCCCTCTGTGCAAGGTGCTGTGTGGACTCTAGGGGTGGATGGTGGACAAGACGAGGTCGCTGCTTTACAGGCTGTCTTGAAAATCAGGGCACATACCGACTGGGGTCTCCTGGGGGAAAAGTTGGAAATGAGGATCACACTTGAGAAGGGCCTTGAACGACAGGCCAATAACGTGGGACATCAGCCTGCCTATGTACCCCAGAGTGTGCTCAGTGGAGGGCCAAGGGTATGCAAAACCCCAAGAGAAACATGGTACATTTTCCCAAGAATTTATTCCAAAGACTTGGAAGGAAAAACTGTAACAGTTTTGAAGATATTTTAAATTAAAACAAACGCATATGTATCATCCAGTAGAATGCAAAAGTTTTACAATTTTTAAAGACAACCAGCAATCCTCAAAGACGTTTTCCACCTGCCACAGATGTCTGCTGCCCCCTGGAGGTCAGGGTTTCTAAGTGGTAGAGGCTGAGATCCACTGCACAACAAACCTTGGAAGGGACGGCGGGCGGGGAATTCGGATCAGAAAGGACCACTTCAGGCCTGGATTGGGGCTAGGGAAGAAGAGGAAGCGATTTTCAGCACCGTGTCAGCTGTGCCATGACGGGCACTGACATCCGAGGGCTCCTGCTCTGGTAGGCGGCTGTCAGAGGCTGGAAGTCGCCTGTGCTGGAAGTTCAAGGTGAAAGGCACCTACCAGCCAGAGAAAAGTCGGCCTCCGTGTCACCACTCTCCACCACCATTACAACAAGGTCATTGGCAGGAACAGCAGGCTTTGCTTGCATCAAGGGTGATTGCAAACATATGCCGCCTCCAGGAAATAGTGGCAAACGCCCGTGCTTTCATCCAACCGCTCTCCAGTCACTCCTGGTTTCCCCACTCGTGGTATAACACGGCCAGAGGAAGCCTCCCCACCCCATTTCTGCACAAAAGAAGAAAGGATTTGTGATGCCACACGTCAGCCGAAAGAGCTTAGGTCAGTAGGGGGATGATTGGTTGGAATTTGACCTCTTTTATCCCCCAAACATTCATGATCTAAGGTGTCTTTAAGAATACACACTCTGGAAAGCCTTGACCCTGGTCACCGGGTTCCCACACACCGGCTCTCTTTACTCAGCTTCTTTTGAAAATATGCATATTTTCCTCCATGGAAATTTCTTCCCTATCGCCCACCCCCACTTGTCAACCAAAGAGCAGAGCATTATTACGGTACAATTATTTTCTCAGGATGACTTGGCCAGGAGCTGTCCTAGCTATCTGTGCTAAGTATGCCCTTGGCTTTGATCAGATGTGAAGTCCACTGGGTGTTTTTTAGGTGTAGTAGGAGGAAGCGGACACAGGATTCTTCCAGCGAAGAGGTTTGGCCTTGCCAGACATTTGCTTTGTTCGCTGAATTATGTAAGAGAGGGCAGTGAGGCTGGAGGCTGGAGCCAAGTCCCTGGAGGAGCTAAAGAGTTGGTGGAGGGAAAAAGAGAAGTCCACACTAGTGAAGCCCCTGAAACCTTATGGAGGATTTTTAAAAAGGCTGCCTGTGTGCTGAGCAACGCTCCTGCTGCCTCCACCTCTGCAAACCTGCAGTGAAACCTACATCATTTGTGAATGATTTGGGAGCTGGATATGCATTGTGTTGGGGATATGAGCCATCTGAGAGTGGGCAGGGATGAGGGCAGAAGCTGGAAGGAAGCCCATCTGTTTTTCCCTTCACATATGCATCCCGGTGATTTAATTCTCGAGTAACATTCTTCCGTTTGCAATAGAAGACACCCACGTGATCTGAAGCCCTGTAAAGACATGGCAGCGGGGCATCATGGAGAAAAAAGGGAAGGCTTTCATGTTAGAAAGCCAGAGGGTCACAGCAATGGCACTGCTAGGAATTTCCCCAAGGGATACAGGAGTGCTGATGCGTAGGGCACTTGTACCCCAATGTTTATAGCAGCACTTTCAACAATAGCCAACTTATGGAAAGAGCCTAAATGCCCAACAGCTGATGAATGGATAAAGAAATTGTGGTTTCTATACACGATGGAATACTACTTGGCAAAGAGAAAGAATGAAATATGGCCTTTTGTAGCAACGTGGATGGAACTGGAGAGTGTTATGCTAAGTGAAATAAGTCAGGCAGAGAAAGACAGATACCATATGTTTTCACTCCTATGTGGGTCCTGAGAAACTTAACAGAAGACCATGGGGGAGGGAAAGGAAAAAAAAAGTTAGAGAGGGAGAGAGCCAAACCATAAGAGACTCTTAAAAATTGAGAATAAACTGAGGGTTGGTGGGGGTGGGAGAGAAGAGAAAGTGGGTGATATGGCATTGAGGAGGGCATCTGTTGGGCTGAGCACTGGATGTTGTATGGAAACCAATTTGACAGTAAATTTCATATTAAAAAAAAAAAAAGAAAGAAAGCCGGGGGTTCAGGGCCCCTGGGTGGCTCAGTCGGCTAAGCGTCCAACTCTTGATCTCAGCTCAGGTCATGATCATGGGATCGAGCCCCGCATTGGGATTCTCTCTCTCCCTCTCTCTCCCCCCGTCCCCCGCTCTTCACATGCACTTTCTCTCTAAAAATAAACTTTTTTTTTTTTAAGCCTGAGGTTCAATTCTCAGAGCTTCCCTTACCCTCTGTGTGACCTGGACAAGTCCTGGAGTCTCTTTAGGACTCAGAATCTGCCTTTATAAAATGGGACTTACAATAGCAGTCATCTGAGAGGATTGTTGTGGGGTTTCAATGAGATAATACATGGAAAGCAGAAGAATCCAAGATCCTTATTATTTCTTGGCTCTGAGACACACCTGGCCTCCCTACCGAATCTGCACACAACCCCCCATACACACATACCACGGGCAACCTTGGATTTTTTTTTAATTACAAAGGTAATACATGAATATGTGCTTCTTATTAAAAAAAAAATAAGCTCCATAAATGAGACTGTGGTCTCCTTTGCCAACCATCCTATGGAATAGGGTGCTATCCAAATATCCACGTGGCCTCCCACATTTCCCAACATCCCTTGCAGTTAGGTTGGGGTCATGTGACTATTTCTGGCCAAAGGACTGTGAGCAGAAGTAAGCCACACTCTCCTCCATCTCACAAGTCTGTAGACCGCACGTTTTGAATAGCAAAGCTATAGCGTGGACGAGGGTGTCCTGTCTGTCCTTTTTATTACCTAAGGCACTGGATCGGCTCACCAAGTGGTTCTCAAACTTGAATATGCATCAGAATCACCTGGAGGGCTTGTTAAAACATAGAGTGCTGGTCCCCCTCCTCAGAGTTTCTGATTCAGAGGTGGAGGGGAGAACCCAGGAATTTGCATTTCTAACAGGCTGTCAGGTGGTGCTAAGGCTGCTGGTCCAAGACTGTGGGAGCCACTGGTCTGATCTATCCTGTTCTCATACATGCCCTCAGTCCCACCTGACCTCCTACAAACATCAGAGTTGCAAACTGTTATTAATGTGTGTCTCTTCCCCATCCCTTTTTTTATGCACTCACACCCATAGGTCTATATAAAAAAAATGGAGAGTTTCCCTTAGTTTCACATGAATGGCATCATATTAAATATATTATCCGGCATCCCATCTCTTTTATTCAACAATATGTCTTGGGACTCATCCACGTTAACTCATACACAGCTAGCTCATTCTTTTTAGCTGCCACATGGCGTTGCACCGTATAGATATACTATGCTTTCTTTTCCCGTCCCTGTCAGTGGATATTTCGGTGGTTTCCAACTTCTTCCGATTCAGACAACAATGCAACGAACTTTTACACATATTTCCTTGCGTATATGTATTATTATTTTTATCAAGGTTATGCACATTTAAAATTGTCATAGCTGCTGTCGACCATTCTTATTTTCTAGGCCCGTGCTAGAACTCATGACAATGAAGAAAATAAATCTTTTTAAAGTAAATTTTGCCTCTTTGCACTTTGAGGAGCCCTGATGATATACTGCGACATTTCTCAAAGTATGTTTCATGGGGGGAAAAAGGAGTCCTGTGCTCCAGAGTGAGTAATTCAAAGTCAAACAGTGTAAAACAGCTGTATGCACCACAGGCCTTCTCAGAGTTTTTAATACATAAAAATGTACCTGCAACACTTCTCAAACCTACTTGCCATGGATACCATTCGTCGCTGGGAAACTCTGAAACTAAGGTTACTCAGCAACCACTTGAAGAAAGAGTATTATAATAAAAGAGCAGACTTGGGCATGAGGCTTATTAGCTGTATGACCTTGGACACGTTATCTAGCTTCCCTAAACCTCAGTTTATTTGTGTATGAATAGGAATAAACCCTACAGAATTGTGATTAAATGAGAAAACAAATATGAAACCACTTGGCATAAAATAAATGTCATTAAATCCTTCCCCTACAACCTAAGGCTAGACGTGGGCCTAAGAGGCTGGTGTCGACTTCTTCAGCTAAAAGGATATAAAATATTTCCTATCGGAACCTGGCATTGCCCCTGTGTCTAGAACATTTTGTTTCTGCTGTGTGCCCCACTGACCAGAAGAAAATATATCATTGTGGGTTTTCTTTTTTTTTTTTTTTTTTTTGGCAGGGGGAGCTCTGCAATCAAATTAGGTACAAACCCCAGCTTACAGGCTGTGTGACATTGTACAAGTTACTTAACCTCTCTGGGCTCAGTTCCCTCATCTTTAGAAGGGGACGCTAACGGCACCTACATCACAGGATTACTGAGGCTGAACTGAGATAATCCATGTAAAACTCCATGATTAGCCCAGTAACAGTAAGTGGATTATTAGTTATTAGGATTCTGGTCCTGTCCAGTCCAGCTGCTTCACCTGTCTGGTTCCTGATTGCCATCTCCCTGTTCCATCTCAACCTTTGGTTTCTAAGTCTTTTCTGCATCTGGACTTTCCATAACCATCAGTGCCCCCTTCAACCCTGCCCCACTCTTTTGCCCCTGACTTTCTACCCTGCAGGTCCTGGCCCAACAGGACACATCTTTCCCGGAAGCCCTGATGCAGGGGAACAGACAGCCCGCACAGCAGGCAGAGCTTTGCCTACGACATGACAGTGCCTTCATCTGCAAAGCCGGGTAACAGAGACAACAGGGCAGCAAAATGATCCCTCTCAGCTTGTCCAAGGCCTGAGCCTGCCACCTGACTCGTGTACCACCATAAAAGACCCAAAAGACCAAAAGAAAGACGGTCTGATGAAAACAATGATCTACTAATGAGGGAATTAGCATCTGAATGAGTGGCTTTTTGCATACCTCGAGTTCATAGCCTCCACCCTGCAGTGCTTGGTCCTAAGGGAAAGGCCTCAAGCCCTCCCAGATAGCAGCAGGGGTGTACCATCTATCTATCTGAGCGGGGGTGGCTGGGTGGGTGGTGGCAGGGGGAGGCTGGGAATCTTCATCGAAATCTAAATTTTCCTTTTCAACTGGCATAAGAAAGACATGCGGAAAGAGAAGCGGGTGTCAGGCTCCATCCTCCTTGGTCCTTTCCCAGTCACACTCCTGGGAGAGCCAAGGACTTGCCGCTGATGACATCGAGGGCTGAGGTGAGGCACCTGTGGGGCTGCAGGCAGCCCCGGGCACGCGGGAGGGACTCGCTGTGTTGTTTATTAATTCAGGGACAGATCTGTGCTCCCGGAAGATGCTCACAGAAGACCATCCGTGAACCAATTCGCTCTGTTTAGCATTTGCCAAGTGCCCAATATGAGCCAAGCCCAAAATGACACGATCCAGGCCTCTCACTGCAGGGACTAATGGTCACAAGGGAAGCCAGCAGGGAGGACTCAGGGGGTTGGGGCCACAGCAGGTACAGTTGGAGGGTGGGACAGCATGCTGGCCACCCTCTTTGGGCCACTGGCAGCTTTGATGCTTCGCGGCTACTTTCCAAACATTTGCCCAGGAAGGGCTATGGTATCAGTTGCTAATGTTCAGCATACAGTGGTATCCCACAACACGATTGCCAATTCCATGTATCGTGTTCGGTGACCTCATTGGGAAAGGTGATAACAGGGCTCCTATCCTGCCATTTTTGAGCACCTGCTAAAGTTCAGCATAAGAAAAGGTCAGGAAGTGCCTAAGAGAGGGCCAAGTCTTTGCAGGGGAGCCCAAGAAAAACACATAACGGCTGTAAATTTGCTCCACAACACTCAGATGACAAAAAGAAAAAGGCCATATTACGTTCTTTAAGAAAAAAAAAATCAAATTAAATTAGATCTGGCTCTGAGCCTATGTCACTAGAAACTCCATCTCAATCACGTTTTGAAAGCAGAGGTTTATGAGGGTCACATGACATCCCGGGGGTTATGCGGTGGCCAGAAAAGGTGGGTAAGGTAGTGTGCCGGGGTCGCCGAATCACCGTTGATCCTTCTGCTGAGCGATGTTCCCAGCCCTGCTGCCTGGGTGAGCACGAAGGTTCTCCACAGCACCCACTCCACCGAGTGAGGGGTCAGCTAAAGGCCCCCTCTCCCTCTGCACCCCACATCTCAGCTTTAGTAGTACCTCTAGATCAGCCCACACCCATCCCCACATCTGGCTGCAGCAGGCCAGTGGGACCCAGGACCAGAGCATTTGTGGGCCATACCCCACACATACACAAATCCACTCCCTTCCCTGTCCTGGACGAGCCCAAACGCACCCTCTGGCCTGAGCCGCCTCTGCAACCTCCCTCAGCTTCTCCAAGGACCTACATCCCCAAACAAAACCACGATGGGTCAGGGATCTCCCTCTCATGCGTCTGGCAGGTGCCATTTTGACTCTGAAACACCAAAGCAATTTAGTTGGGAAAGCCCTGCCTGGGAACGGCTTGGTGCCTGCTCAGGACGGGAGGAAAATACCGCTCCTCTTATGAGCCTCAAGGAGAGCCTTCGAATGAGTGTCTGGGTAAACCTCCTGTCCCGCAGGCCCCCGCAGAGCAATGCACTGTCATGTACATGTTATACAGCCCATACACAGCCTCTTAGCTCCCACTGCTCCAGTCCTGATTTTGTATTGCAATTAATAAAGTTCTCAAAGACTTTCAAAGACCCAGTCTGTCCCCAGTTTCCGTGATGGCACAGAGCTGCAGAAAGGACAATGACCTTAGAAAAGTGTTATTTCAAGCATGATGGGAACATAGAGAACATCTGTGTTTTCCCCTATTTGTAAATTCTTATTTGCCTTTTTCCCCTGCTTAAAAACAAAATATTTGCATATTATGTATTGTTCAAGGGGCAGCTGGGTGACTCAGTTCATTAAGCATCTGACTCTTTGTTTCAGCTCAGGTCATGATCTCAGGTTTGTGAGATCAAGCCCCACATCGGGTTCTAGGCTGGCAGCATGGAGCCTGCTTGGGATTCTCTCTCTCCCTCTCTCTCTGCCCCTCCCCAGCTCTCTCTCTCAAATAAATAAACTTTAGGGGAAAAGATGTTCAAAATATTTCAGAAATATTTGGTCTAAGAAACAAAAATCCTCCCCCCCCCCAAAAAGCAAAAATCATCTACAAGCTCACCCATCGGAGTTAAATATCAACAATGGTTTGGCACATAGTCCTCCAGATATTTTTTCCCAATGAGCATATTTTAATTACTTTTTTATTTATTTTATTTACTTTATTTTTTTAAGAAACAAAGCCTTTTTTTTAAAAATTTTAATGTTTATTTATTTTTGAGAGAGAGAGAGACAGAGCATGAGCAGGGAAGGGGCAGAGAGAGAGGGACACACAGACTCCGAAGCAGGCTCCAGGCTCCGAGCTGTCGGCAGAAAGCCTGACACGGGGCTCAAACCCATGAACCGTGAGATCATGACCTGAACCGAAATCGGATGTTTGACCAACTGAGCCACCCAGGCACCCCTACTTTTTTAAAAAATAAGATCGTACTATATGTGAAATATTTTTTCAACCAACAGATCTTGGACCTGCCAAAAACTGAGATCTACCTGCCTCAGTCTTTCTAAGAGCTCTGTGGTATTTTACTGTACGTACCATAATTTACGTAACCTGTCCCCTGCAGGCTGACATTTTATCTACCCACATTACAAGTGAGTCCCAGAGGGCCTAATGGGCTTGGGCTGGGTCACATGGATAATTAGAGATAGACCTTAGACTAAAGCCTCCGCTTTTGTCAAACCAGAGACAGCCCCCTAAGTTTCTATTTTTTATGTATTTCATTTCCCAACGGCAGGAGCAGGGTCTATATGGGAGAAGGACTTTGGGTCAGGTTTTGTGCCAGTGATTCCAGAGAAGAATTCAGGACAACTGGCTGTCACAGCTAACAGAATGCCATTCAGGTCCTTTCATTAAAGAATGAGTTAGACACATGCCATCCTACTGAATTAGTAAGAACATAGAGACAAAGAACATAAAAGAACCTGGGTGGGGGAGGACTGGTGTCTGGTCCTTAAATCAATTTTTGATAATGAGTGTCATATATTTAAATGTTCACACATAATCATCACATTAGCATTAACTATACCATCAAAGACAATCTGATTACATAATATGCTTCTTCATGTATCACCGCCATGAACTTGTTAATACATGTAATTATAAATGGAGAAGTAGATTGGGGGTATATCCAATAGAAGCCTCTGGAAGGCTGGGTGTGATTTCCTGCTGTTTCCCATCAACTTGAATGAAACAAAGCTAATGATTGTCCTGGCACCATGATGCCAGGACACACTGCCTGGCCATTTCTCCCAGGCATCAGAGCAGACCTGCTGTTGATGCTTTTCAAGGTGTTTGTGGGCTCTGTGTATCATCCTCTGGTGGCCAGAGGCTCGTGTCTAACCTTTACCAGCTTCAATGGGAGAGGGGTGGGGCGGGGGTATTGGGAAGTTGCTGGGGTGGTGCCCAGATCAAAGGGGACTAAACCAGCAAAATTCAAAAAAGCAGAAGTAACGCTGGTCCTAGAGGAGCAGCTCAAACACTGCCCCACTGTCCACACATTGGCTACACACTGTGGATACTGGGGCTCCAACACCTTTGCTACAGATGCCTTGCTCACCCTGCTGAGGCTCCAACACCCTATGTTGGCCGCTGTCCTCATCCTATTCGTGCTCAGATTTACCCATGTTCACACTCCTCCATGCTACATGAGTTCCCATACTCCACGACACGCTCTGACACCCCTCACTAGGCCACCCCCACGTGGACACCAACGCCCTCCTCACTGTATGCAGGCCCCACACCTGCTCCAAGTACTGAAAATCCAACTACCCTCTGCAGATGCCTCCCTTGCCTGGCTCCACCTAAGAACTGCTGGACCAGATTGTTGGGGATATATAAAAATGGTTTGTGTAAGACTGAAAGCTGAAGGCATTTATCTTCATAGATACCAGGTCTCTCGGAGCCAGCTGATGCCTCCAAGGGAGACCCAATAAAAATGGATACATAAAAATGGATAAATAAAAAATTGGATAAAAATGAAGAAATCTCTGACATTCAGTCTTGAAGACAACCATATGCCTTATGGTAAGAGCAGCGTGGCATTATGGGAAGTGATCAGGCTCTGGGCTTAGATCCCCTTCTACCATTTACGACCTGAGCAACCACTGAGCAGGTCGTTGATATCTCTGGGTCTCCATTTTTTCATCAGGTTTGTTTGGTGGTAACTGTTTTAAGCCTCTTGTACATGGGAGACGCTAATAAATGGTATCAATTATTATTATTGCTGGATAAGAGTGGGGTACACAAGCTGTTCCATTTATTTCTTTTTTCTATCCATGTCTAGTCCAGTTAAAAAAATGCAAACAAAATTGTCTAGAATATTTTCTGTATTTGTCAAGTTTCCCTTTAACAATCCATCCAAAACATCACCTTATTTTAGCAAGATGGATGAAAATTCCAACTACCAGTTTTTAAGACTGTTTTCTGTCTGGAGTTTCCACTGAGCCAATGCATCAAAGGTTCTCTCTCCTCCACTCGGTGACTAGGGGCAGTCACTCGCCCCCAGACTACCCGCAACCTACTTGAGATGCATCCGTGAGCCATTCATGTTTCAGATCCACACCAGAGAAAACCCTTCAGCAGCTCACTGGCTGGGTATCCTTTGGTAGATCTGTAATACCTCCCTCTCTCCTTTCAGATGGGAAACTGAAATCCAGTGATGAAAGTCTTTATACTCACTTTAACCCTGAGAAAAAGCAGGGGAACTCCTCAAAGAGACTTTCTCAACCAAGCCATCATTCGATGTGGACCTTTGTGTCTTCCCTGAAATGGCTTTCAAGATCACTGTTTGACCTTTGATATTGGCGTGGCTATCACTCCAAGACTAGGAGAACACCAGTTTGGTTTTCTCATGGTAGGCACACACAGAAGAGCTGGTTTTGGGGTGCTTCCCCCATGATATAGGGAATGGGAACAGAGAACTCATGATCATGGGAAAGGGAGAACAAGTCTTTAATTTTACCCCAAGTTTTGTTTCTCCCACCACTTCTTAGGTCAGCTCCTTGGGTAGACCAGCTGTCTGAGTTTCCTACGTGGGCTCTGCAAAGTTTCTGGTGCATATATCCAGCCTGATGGGGAGAGAGAGCCCCCTATCATCAGAAGGGCTAACTCAATACACACTACTTTAATCAGAATTACAACTCTAGTTAGAATGATTTTTAAGAATGAAGGCAAGACATCCACAAGACTCTTTCTTCAAGTGAAATCTGTTGTATAAGCCTAATACACAAAACGGGTGAAAGAAAAGCTTGTTCAGTATTGGCCAGGTCAGTAGAAAGTATCCAGATGAACACGTACACACAGAAAATGAGATATAAAGCTAGTCATATTCTTGGGGACTCCTGAAACTTGAAAACCACCAACAAGAGGATGGAATGTGGGTTTTGATTCTGAGACACCTCAGTTTGAACACCAAACCTACTTATTTCCTAGCTCTGTGTCTATAGGTAAGTGATTTCACTTCTCTTAAGCAAGGCTCCTAGTCTGTACAATGGAGACACTAACACTGATCTTACTTTTTTTCTGAGGAGCTCTCATAAGGACGATCACAAAGTACATGAAAAGCATCTTGCACACTGCTGGTGCATGGTGAACAGCATTGTGAGCATCTCAAGCGCTTGGATGTTTTCTCCACTTTTCTAACTCACTTAGCTCCCATCCAACAGTTGAAAACGTGGTTGCTGAATAAACGCTTGTTGTTTTCATTGCCTTTTGTCCATTAAAAATGTGTCCATGTAAAAGTAGGCCTCCACAGCCCTAAATCCTGAGCTATCATTATTCTGAAAGAGCACAGTGGGACACAGATCATATTGAGAAGCATTAGGCTAAAGAGAGCTTTTAATTGCAAATGGCAGATAAATGAAGATGGGTCCCTCTATGTGTGTGCACACGAAAATTGACAGTCCAGATGGTGATAGGAAATTGAAAGTGCTACCTGCAATGCTTGATATGAATTACAAACTGATCTTCTATAATAGCCCAAATATCTCTAAAGACGTTTAATGTAACCATTCAGTAGCACACCCTTTTTAAAAAATAAATTTGCTTTACTGAATGTGTAAATGGATTAATTGATAGAGGGTCACAGAAGCCTTTGCCACAGTGTTGATAATCTTGTTAATAAAACATCATGAAATTTTTCTAGGGAAAAAAAAATCCTTTTTCTGATTTCAACCTTAACCGGAAGGGAAAATGTTCTTTGCAATGACAGCAAATCTAAGAAAAGCAGGAGAAAAGCATCAATAAATATAAAAAGGAGGCATTTATTAATCAGAAAACAAGAGGAAAGAGATCACAGTAAAATAAACAAATGTCCAGATAATGTGATCAAGAAAAAAAAGAGAAAACAGTTCCTAAGAATCAGAAATAAGTGGAGGGATATAAACAAAGATATGGAAGTTATTTTATTGTTTTTAATCTGAGAGAGAGAGAGAGAGAGAGAGCAAGTGAGAGAGAATCCCAAGCAGGCTCCACACTCAGCGTGGAGCCTGACACAGGGCTCGATCCCATGACCCTGGGATCACGACTGGAGCCAAAATGAAGAGTTGGACACAATAGACTGAGCCACCCAAGCGCCCTGAAAGTTATTTTCAATCATGGAGAAGTAACAGGTATATTCTGTGATGATAAATTTGAAAAGCTTGATAAAATGGTTTTCTAGAAAAATATAAACTGTCCAAATTTTCTTAAATAAATAGAAAATCTGAGCAGACTAGCAACTCTGCAAAAAACTGAGAGTAGGAGAGAATTGGAAAAGTAGTTTACAAGGCCCCTGAGCCCAAATGATTTTATAGCCTATTTCATTTAACATTCAAGAAACTATCATTTCCATATATAAATAGTTCCATAAGTCTGAAATAGATCCTAAGTTTCCCAATTCAATTCATTAAGCTTAGCATAACCTTGACACAGTACCATGGAAAGAAAAAAACAAGAGACAACATTATGAATATAGATAAAATTTAAATTGCAAATCAATAAGCAAATAAGCAAAATTTCAAGTAATAGTAATACCATAACCAATTATGATTTGGAATATAAGGCTTGCTCAATAGCAGGAAAGCTATTGATGTAATTTATCATATCGATGGATCATAAAAGACATAGCACAGGGACAGCCCAGATTTAGAAGTCAAACAGAAGACCTTGCAGCTAGAGCCCCTGGGTTGGAAACATGGCTTTTCCTCTGATGCTGACTTTTATCAAGCAATTAAACTTCTCTCAGGGCGCCTGGGTGGCTCAGTCGGTTAAGCATCGGACTTCAGCTCAGGTCACGATCTCGTGGTCCGTGAGCTCGAGCCCCACGTGGGGCTCTGGGCTGATGGCTCAGAGCCTGGAGCCTGCTTCTGATTCTATGTCTCCCTCTCTCTCTCTGCCCCTCCCCCGTTCATGCTCTGTCTCTCTCTGTCTCAAAAATAAATTTAAAAAACGTTAAAAAAAATCAAACTTCTCTGTACTTCGGTTCTCTCACTGAAAAATGGAGATACTGACATTATCTACTTTATGGGGTTGTTGTGGGGATTGAAAAATTCACATTTATAAAGTTGTTTACACCAATGCATGGTGTTTAGGAAGCCCTACACACATACTTGCTAAGTAAAATAGACTTAATCATCGTCTCTATAAATGCTGATGGCAGTTTATCATCCCTGTTAGAAACTTTCAGTAAACTGAAGAGAATATTTCCTTAACACCATAAAGAATATCTATCCCAGACTAATGACTAGCACCACTCCATCCTGGCAATAAAGGGACACCCATGAAAATCAGGAGCAAGATCCTGATGGCCACCATCACCCCTTTGACCTCTGCCAGATGAGTCCCCAAGGCAGCCCAACTACAGGGAGAAAGAAATTATTCTCTAAGTAGACAACACTATTTTGTTTGCAGTCAGATTTGTCTTCAACATTTTCCTGATCTTCAGCTGATAATGAAATAATCCAAGTTATTCAATTATTTCCTCTCATGCCAAGCCCTGACATAGAATACTCAGAGGTCCCACATAAGCATTCTGGTGAGAAGCAAAGTGTCAAATGGTCCCGAGGGATGGTGCCCACAGAGACCAGCAGCTCCTGGCTGAGATGCTGAGAGCCTTGTGGGGGAAGCAAGCCCTGGTTAGAAAATTTGACACTGGAAGGAGATTTCTTGGCTTGGTCCAAGGTCATGCTTCCTTGACCTTCCTTCAGTTCCCTTGTTTTAAATTTAAAAAAATGTTTTAATGTTTATTTATTTTTGAGAGACAGAGACAGAGAGGGAGCAGGGGAAAGGCAGAGAGAGAGGAAGACACAGAATCCGAAGCAGGCTCCAGGCTCTGAGCTCTCAGCACAGAGCCCGACGCAGGGCTTGAACCCATGAACCGTGAGATCATGACCTGAGCTGAAGTCAGATGCTCAACCAACTGAGCCACCCAGGCACCCTGATTCCCCCATATATGAGGATAGTGTGACCCAACCAACTTTTGATATGGACAATATGTCCATACACTAAAGATTAAAAATTTACTAAACAAATATTGAAACTCTGTAGTTAGTCTTGTTTTTCTCACAGAGCCATGGGTTAGCAGTGCTGAAGCTACTTTTTGTATACACTAGGGCTGAGCAAATAAATAATGGGGGCCAGGTTTCTCACTGGTAGATAAAGGAGTTACAGAGATGGAAAAGGGAAAAGCTAGAATATACCCTGTAATGCTGGGTTGGAACTGGTAGTATCCGTGTGAACAATGGGTCTTAACATATACAGACTACTCAACATGAAAATAGATGTGTGTGTGTGTGTGTGTGTGTGTGTGTGTGTGTGTGTACATACATCTATGTCTTAGCTATATTCACTACAAGGGCCTAGAAGCAATGTCATCCCAGTAGCAGTAAGCTATAAGCATCCAGATATTGGTTTCTAAATACTCTGATCCATTAAAATGAAACAGAATTCTTTGGAGAAATTGCTGATTCCAGGGTGGAAATAGGAAAAGTGCAAAGATGAACCTAGAACCTAGAACATTTTATGCCCAAAAGTAAGGAAGTGTTCAAAAACAATGACAACCCATCAAAAGGACTTGGAAGCCAACTTGGTATCTAATGGCAAAATCTGGGGCAACTGCACATCAAAATATAGAATGATAGTAAAAGCTTATGACCTATTGACTATAATAAGAATCCACACTAATGTAAACAAGCAAACACATATATTCATACTTACATGAATAAATAGATAAGTAAGAAGGAAAAGTTCTTCTTTACCGAGGAAAGTCAATGAATAAATGTAGAAGAAATGATAGGATTATAAAATCACCTGTCTGGCCAATTGATTAAGGCAAGAATACTCAATGGATAATCAAATCAGTAAGTGAAATTTTTATTTTGACATATGAACATTTATGTGGTTACTAAGTACCTTTCCATAATATGTTTATTAATTATAAATGGAAAAATAGCAACTTTGCAGTAGAGAAACCTACCAAGCAACTTACGTCAAACAATCAGCTTTAACATCATCAGCAATAGGTCAGATCGATAGCATGTGTCTCTTAATATGATGCACTGACAGATCACGACATCATTCCTGCCGAAAGCACACACTCTGAATCTAATCACGAGGCAACATCAGACAAACCCAAAGGAGGGGTCTTCTAAAAGCTTGACTGCTCTAGAGTCTTCAAAAATATAATCCACAAAATATAAAACAAGTCTCAGAAACTGTTCCAGTTTGAAGGAAACTGATGAAATGTGACAACTGAGCACAACACACGATGCTGGGTTTTCTTCTGCTATAAATACACTGTGTCTTTATAATTGAGTTCATAGACAATCGTAGTCTGGGTCTGGTCTCATATTGGAAATAATGGATAATGGATAATGGATTAACATTAATAACATGTAATAACATTAATAATTTCAGACATTGTACTATGACTATCTAAGAGAAGGTCCTTGTTTTTAGAAATTCATACAAAAGTAGACAGGGATAAAGTCTTAATCATGTCTGTAACCTATTCTCAACATTTCAGCAAAAAATTAATAATGTAGAAGTAGAGAGAGAGAGACAGAGCAGGATAAAGCAAATGTTAAAGGTTACCATGTGGAGCTCGGTGAAGAGTAATACCAATTCTTTGAACTACTCTTATAACTTTATGAATGTCTGAAGTTGTGTCAACATTTTAAATTTTTAAAATAAAAAGGATGGTGTTGCAGTTTTAAAACATAGCCATGAATTCAGTGGTACTCTTCCCATTGGGAGGTAGGTCAGTGTCCCTTCCCCTTGGTTATGGATGGGCTTGTACCTACTTGTACCTTGGACTGTGACAGAAACACTACCATGTGACTCTAAGACCAGGTCATCAAAGATGACCATGCAGCTTTTGCCCTCATAACTGGAAAGTTTGCTCTTGGAGCCCAGAGCCACCCTGAGACCACCATGCTGGAGAGACCACACAGAAGCTTCCAGCTACCAAGAGTGCCAGTTGAGCAGCCTCAGTCCAGTAACCAAACAGTTGAGTGAAGAATGTCTTAGAAGTGGATCCTCCAGCCCCACCTATTCCCACCCCCAATAATTTAATGTCACCCCCAACCATTTGAGTCCCAGCTGAGGTCCCTACTGACATGATAGAACAGAAAAGAGTACCCCTCTGTGCCTTCCAAATTCCCGACCCACAAAATCCATAAGCATAATAAAACCGTTAGTGTTTCATGCTACTTGGTCTTGGATGGTTTGCTACACAGCCATAGGGACCCAGAACAAATAGCTAGTATTTCTACGGCACTGACTGTAGGCCAGCCAATGTGCTGAGCACTTCACCTGGATCGTCTCCCACACCCCTGTGCACACCCTGTGTGACAGACACTATATTCTTCCTGTCTTACAGATGAGGAGGTGGAGGCCCAAAGAGTTTTTATAACTTGCCCAAGGCTGGTTCATAAAACTAGGATGTTTTCACAGGAGTCCATATTGACACTGGAGCACCAGTTTGTCCCCATCAATGTATTCACTCCTTCAGTTCCCATTGATCCAACAAATAAACCACATGAGGGGCTGGAGACACTGCAGATATGGTTCATGCCTTCGTGGGACGTACAGTCCGGTAGAACAGACAGAAATCAAACACGCGACACCAGAGGAGATATCAAAGAGCAACATGATTAGTGCAGGGAATGAAAGGGACACGCATTCTGATTCAGCCGAGCAAGTCAGGATTATCAGGAGGCTAGAGTCCTTCTAGAGCAGAATTCTAGAGCAAAAATCTAGAGCAAGATTCCAGAAGCCCCTGCCTCACTCTCATGGGCTTGGGGCTCCCTGTTTATGTTTCAGACAAGCTACGATGCAGACAAGTCTCTGCCTGGTCTGGCTTTAACCACCTGGGCACAGGGCAGACCAATATGTGTGGCTGTTTCCCCAAGAACTCCCTCCCCCCACCCCATCAAGGGGAAGTGAATTGTGATGAAATGTGGCCACTGTTCCCTCCAGTTCAATCAACAGAAAAAGACAGGTTTCAAGTATGCCACCATCATCAAAAACAAGTATATCTGAGAGGGCCTAGGAATCTGTGTTATTCCCAGCTGGTCAGGAGTTCTGATCTCTCACGGACAGGCAGGTGCCCCATCACACCCGCTAGAGCCCAGGGCTGCAGGAATCCAGCCTGAGGCCAGGTGCCAGGAGCCCATAATGTGTCCTCCCTACCCTCACTGCCCTTCCCAGCTCTCCCAGCCGGGGACCCGTGGGAGGCTAGCATTCCAAGCTGGGGGCGGTGGGAGGGGGGTAATGCCACCTTGCAGAGCCCAAGAGCCACTTTCTTTCCACAGCTTTGGCCTGACATCTGGTGGAGGAAGGAGACTTGGCACATTTGGTCATTTAGGAGGGTAGCTGGAGCCCCAGGCAGACATCGCAAGGGCTTTTCCTTGTACTGAAAGGAAGGTTCTGGAGAACCAGGGGCAGGGAATTTCCCTTGGACCAGTAAAGCCCACCATGTCTTGAGGTAGGTGCTTCCCCTACATTAACGCACCAAATCTTTCTAACGCAGCCATGAGGCAGGTGAGAGCTTTCTCAGATGAGGAAACAGCCCCTAAGAAAGGGTCAGTGGTAAGAAGTGGGGACCTCCGCTTGAGACAGAGGTTGAGGCCACTTCCCATCCTGGTCGTTCTCAAAGTGCCATCTAGTCCCCCTGAAAGCTCACTTGGGTAGTTTCTCCAACTTAACATGGCCAAACCAGAACTCTTGATCTCCACACCACATCTGCGGTCCCTTCCTCTTCCCACCTTCATCTTCCCCATGGTGCCATCATCTGCCGGTTGTCCAGACCAAAACCAGGGGACCCACCCTCGTATCCTCTTTCCCTCCCATCTACCACATCCAATCCAGTGGCAAGTCCCGGCAGAGAGCATATCCGAGGCTTGCCCTCTCCGCTGCCACCCCAGATCAAGCCTTCCTCACAGTCCACCTGGGCCTGTGCAGGAGCCCCTAACTCATCCACTCTCCTCTTCCTTTTCTAGGCCTTTCATGCCATTGCCCAAAGGGATCCTTTTAATTTTTTTTCACATTTGTTTATTTTTGAGAGACAGAGTGTGAGCAGGGGAGGGCCAGAGAGAGAGGGAGACACAGAATCCGAAGCAGGCTCCAGGCTCTGAGCTGTCAGCACAGAGCCCAGCGCAGGGCTCGAACCCTCAAACTGTGACATCATGACCTGAGCTGAAGTCGGACGCTTAACCGACTGAGCCACCCAGGCACCTCATAAAGGGATCCTTTTAAATAGAAAATCAGATTGCGGCGCCTGGGTGGCTCAGTCGGTTAAGCATCGATACTGGTTCATCAATACTCATTTCCATAATTTATCATTCCGTTACAATAACCCAGGCTGTTCCCTCTTGTAGTGCCTACAAATGAAGCAGCTGGCAACTGTGACGCTAAGAGAATATGATGCCCCAAACAGGGAATGGCAAGGGTGAGACTAGGCCTGGCTCCCTACCAGCAGAGAGAAGGCTTGGGACTGGGGGCTCCCTCAATTTGATTGGCTTTCTCCCAGCTGAAGGAAAATGAGATGTGGGCGGAGCTTAGCAGACTACAGAGGAGCATGGGCCCCAGCGGCCTGGACTTCCTGCCCTTTGGTGGGTGGGACAGCTTATCAAAAAGGTACAAAGTCACAGCCTTGATGGCAAAGCAAACCCCCCAATGCTCTCGGTCTGCTTGTGGGCTCTGGGGAACCTGGCTCTGCTGAGCCCACTGGCTCTCCCTGCCTGTGTGTGTACGGACGAGGACACACCACAAATGATTTCAGTTCCGAGAACACAGAGGGAGCTGGAGGGGGTTCTCAGACTTCAGCCTCTGCAGAGACGTGGATATATAATGACCCTTTCATTGATTGAGGGGCAGATGGCAAGGGCAAGTATCGATCCTAAAACTCCGGACAGGAAGACGAATCGTAGCAGTGAGAGAAGAAATGTCTACATTTGAGAAAATTGAGAATATGCCAGAGACTAATGTTAGCCCAAGGCCTGTGTCCGTAAGAAAAAATAGAGCAGATAATGCGGAATCTTGGAAGGAACCATATCTATTCATCAAGCATTTATGGGATGCCGGCTCTGGGCTGGCTTTCAGAGTGCCTGGAAAGAGATGATGCCTCCCTCTCTGGAACCCCCTGTTGGACATTTCTTATACTCTGAAATAGTGTACAGTATTGTATCATCTGGGTGTGGGCGGGAGGGGGGGGGTGCTCCTCATGGTGAGGACTGTCATTTCTGTGCCCCTAGCAGAGAGCCTAGCACTACTCAATATTGAGGGTTGGTGGGGGGAGGTGCTTGAAGCTTTTCCCTGGAGAGAAGCTCATCCTAGGAAAATACCACTCTTTCTCACAAGGTGGCGCTCAAGGCTCACACAGATTTGGACACAGCCCTTTGAGCACTGAATCCTCTTACAGATCATCTAAATCCTACCAGGTTTTTATTTGTTTTTAATATCTGAAGGGGAAGCTGATGTTCTTAATCAGCTTTCCTCTCCCCAACCCCATCAAAATCTAATTTTTTTTTTCAAACCCAGACTCTTGTCTGTAAACAAGCCGTAAAATGGACTCCTGAGCGTTGTCTGGGCACCAGGCTGAGCTCACTTTCTATCTAGATGGCTGTAACATGTGGAGTTAGTTTGATTTGTTGATATCTAGGAAAGCAAACTTCTCCATTCCAAGCCAGAGGAGGCCAGGCTGGATACTGTTGCCTTGCTGGCCTTGAACTAGTGGATCTGATCCAAGCCCATTCCATGACTTTTATTGGCATTACTGCAGTTAAGAAATTCCTTTACAGCCGGCTTGCTAGTCATAAGGCTGTAAGCCTGAGCTTCTAGAAAAGCACAGAGGAAAAGAGCTCTGAGAAGTGGTAAGAGAGAAACAGATGAGTGGGGACCTCCAATGAGTCACAGGATCTATCATGCCTAAGCCAGCCCTGGACTTTCCAATTCACTTCAACCAGCATTCCTTGCCTGCTTAAAGCCAATTTCACGGGGTTTCCTCTCCCTTGACACTGAAAGAGCTCCCACTAACACATTTGAAGAAAGTCCTGGTCACCTGATATGTTTTTGTTTTGTTTTGTTTTTTGAGAGAGAGAGAGCACAAGTGAGTGAGGGGCAGAGAGAGAGAGAGAGAATCCCATGAGGTGCAGAGAGAGTGCAGAGCCCGAAGCAGGGCTCAAACTCATGAACCGGAAGATCATGACCTGAGCTGAACTCAGATGCTTAACTGACTGAGCCACCCGCGCGCCCCACCTGCTATGGTTTTATAGACCAAAGGCAGAGGTAAGAGTTCAGTCTCCGAGGTCAGTTGCCTATATTTGAACCAGGAGGTTGAGGCAGCAACTTCAGGAAGCCCAGAGACAGCCTTGGAGCTGCCCAGCACCTGAAACCCAGACACCATGCTGGGTACGAGACATCCCTGGGCTTCAGGAACGTGGGGGAATAAGGCAACCTCTGAGTGCTAGCTCTGTGGTGATAAAAGTATGACTGTAATAGCTAATTTTTCAGATGAAAATAGGATTTCATAGTGATATCTGCACCCCCATTTGGGTTGCAACATTATTCATGATAACCAAGATATGGAGACAACCTAGTGTCCATCAACAGACACATGGATAAAGAAAGCGTGAGATTATGTATATCCATCAGCCATGAGAAAGGAGAAAATCCTGCAACTTGTGACAACATGGATGAATCTTGAGGACATTACGCTAAGTGACATAAATCAGACAAAGACAGACAAATACTATGATCTCACTTAGATGTGGAATTTCCAAAAGCCTAACTCACAGAAACAGAGAATAGAATTGTGGTTGGGAAGAAGGCTTGCTGGGGGGGGGGGGGGGGGGGGGGGGCGGGCGGGGACAGGCGGGACTGGAGAGAGACTGGAATGCTGGTCAAACAATACAAACTTCCAATTATAAGATGAATAAGTTCTAGGGACCTAGTATACAGCAAGGTGATCATAGTTAATGATTCTGCCTTATATACTTGAAAGTCGCCAAGAGAGGGGCGCCTGGGTGGCGCAGTCGGTTAAGCGTCCGACTTCAGCCAGGTCACGATCTCGCGGTGCGTGAGTTCGAGCCCCGCGTCAGGCTCTGGGCTGATGGCTCAGAGCCTGGAGCCTGTTTCCGGTTCTGTGTCTCCCTCTCTCTCTCTGCCCCTCCCCCGTTCATGCTCTGTCTCTCTCTGTCCCAAAAATAAATAAACATTGAAAAAATAATTTTTAAAAAAAAAAAGTCACCAAGAGAAAAGATCTTAAATATTCTCACCACAAAAAAAATTATGTGATGAAGGTGCTAGCTAAGACTACGGTGCTCATCATTTTACAATACAGAAGTGTATCTAACCAACACAGTATATGCATTAAACTTACCCAATATTATACGTCAATTATATCGCAGTCAAGCTTGGGGGAAAAACTAACCTTTCATGAGTAAATGTGTGCCAGACCCTACTCTAAGTGTTTTATGTGTATTAGTTCATTCAATCTTTGCAATAGTTCTACATAGCAGGTACATTTGTCATTTTCACCAAGAGGTGAGGAAGCTGGGTCTTAAAGAAACTAAGACACTTGGCCAAGGTCACTCACAAGTTTAAAAAGAAAGGGGAGAGGGGGAGGGCTGGATTGGAATCCAGGTAGTCGAGTTGAGGAGCCCAAGTGAACCTCCTCCGAGTTCAGACCCGGGGCCCAGGCTGAGGATGGGACTGAGCAGCTCCGGAGTCATCTGAACCAGCATCCCAGGCTCTTAAAGCTGGTGACCGGGACTAGAGCTGGCCCTAAATTTGGTGGAGGTGACCCTGTGGGTGCAGACCCACGAGTGAAAGCAGAGCGCTGGTGTGGACCAACAAGTTCTCCTGGGATTAAGGTCCATGTCCAAACCCTGGATCTGTCCCTTCTCGGCTGGGCACTTAACCTCCCTGAGCATCGGCCTCTTCTCTGTAAAATTGGGCGGACAAAAATACCCACTTTACAAGATCGCTGTAAGGATTCCAAGAGATCACGCAGATACAACATGTATCACTGTGCCCAATGCCCAGAGAGCTCACAAAAAGTTCAGTATTGTATTTATTTTATATGAGATAGGGAGAAAGTGATTAGGGGACTACAAAAATCCAAGAGGCTTTGGAATTTTGAAAATGAGACACAGCAGTGGAGAGTCTATAAATCCGCGGTTCTCAGTCGGGCCGCACATTAGAATCACTTAGGAGACTTTTTCTTTTTTTTTTTTAATCTCATCCCTGCACCCTGCACCCTGCCCCTAGACCAATTACATCAGAATCTATGGGGAGGGGGCCTAGACATTGATTTTTCTTTTAAATTTTTTTTTCAACATTTTTTATTTATTTTTGGGACAGAGAGAGACAGAGCATGAATGGGGGAGGGGCAGAGAGAGAAGGAGACACAGAATCGGAAGCAGGCTCCAGGCTCTGAGCCATCAGCCCAGAGCCCGACGCGGGGCTCAAACTCCCGGACCGCGAGATCGTGACCTGGCTGAAGTCGGACGCTTAACCGACTGCGCCACCCAGGCGCCCCTGATTTTTCTTTTAAAGCACACTGGGTAACTAGTGTTCGGCCAGGGTATAGAGCCACTGCTGGGGAGCACAAGCATTTGGTCCAGCAGAACCTGAATGACGAGGCTCTCGCCAGCTTTCTTCTGGAAATAGGAGGGGGTGGCCTCTCCAATGGTAAAATCAAAGCTAGGGCCCCATTCTGACAGCTGAAATTTACACAAGGTTTGGACAGGTCTGTTCTCAACGTCGGTGTTGCAATTAGCAGCTCCTCCCGGCTTCGGTGACATGGTGACAGATGGATGAAATGAATACGCTGGGAGATTAAATAATGGGGAGATGTTATGCCAACAAAATTAACTTGTCCAGCCCTGTTCCTTAGCAACTGCACTATTATTTCAGGTTTCCTTTCGAAGCCTCTGGTTGTTCACACCACTCCCTTTCATTAAGATGCGAGGCACCGTTATTTATAACTTCAATGAAAAGAGAAAATCAAGGAATGAGGCAAAAGAAACTTCTAACCACTCTCCGAATGGCATCAGGCCGGCACTGTGCAAATAGGATCCAACTGGCAACTCGTAAATTGGGGTGCTTAGTTCATTTTCCTGCAGACATAGCATTCTGTGCCCCTCCAAGGCTTCACAGAGCGGTTCTGCCTTTTATGAAAACGCAGTGCGGCTTCCAATCCAATCAGGGGCTACCCGGATCGTCATTGTGTGGGAGTCAGGCCCTGAATGCCGGAGTTCAGAACACAATGTCCTCAGAAGAAAATCGCTTTTGTGTTTCAGGAACAGGCACAGAGTGGGTAACTGGCTGGTTGTCAGAAGGGGTGGGGGAACCCTCCTCTTTCTAAACTCTGCCCAGTTGAGTTACCAAAGACCATCCTGTTCTCAGATGGAGTCTCTCCTGGATAAGCAGCAACTACCAGGCTTCACTGAACTTTCCCGACTTCACTGAGGTGGTGTTCGTGGCTCTGGGTACCAGGAATCCCTGAGATCCAGTGTCTGGCCCAGAAGCTTGGCTTCTTGTCATCCCCTAATCAAATCCAGCCGTGCTCTTGGCCGCCCTGGCCTGATCATCTTACGTATTGACCACTGGGGGCTTTTGGTCTCAGACAATTTTTTTTTTTAAGTCTCTTCCAGAAATCTCTGCTTACAAGGTTTGCTACTGTTGCTCTGGGCTTGAGGCTAAGAATATTTCCAATTTTACCCTTGGAAGCTTGGGTTGTTAACCAAGGTTAAGAATTCAGTGGGTCTATGAACCGGGATCAGAAAATAATTGACCTGTAATTTTGACTCACCTACCACAAAAAAACTGCCGTTTCCCTCAATTATGAATGGAGGCAAAAAGACACAGTCAAATTAGAGACATCAGTGACTCTGTCACCAGCAGAAGTCACAGATCATTTCACATCACACTTCAACTGTGGCAGATTCTCCCAGCACCACTTATGCAAATCAGGTTTCAATGTTACCGTGACCATCAGACCCACCACTAGATATTTTATTTACTATATTAATAAAGAAATGGGTATGTGAATACATCCCCATTGTAAGTTTTTAAATATTCCTTTAATTGTGTTTTAATATAATTGGTTTCCTTTGTAAACGTATGTGGTTTGTGCACTTTGAAACGTTATCTTGGAACTTCTACTTCCAGGAAGACAGGTGTACTTTTTCCTATTCCTCCTGCTAAGTACCACTAAAATTCCTGACACTATATACGTAAAGAAAACATAAGATTCTGAAAGGTAGAAGGAAGGACCAAATAGGAACCTTGGAACCCAGAGAGCAACCCAATGGTAGGTTCCCTGGGTTGTATTTCCACCTAGTATATCCCAGACTTGGGCCACAAACACTAGCAACACAAAACACCACTAGACACAGGCAAAATTAAAACGTATGCCCCCAAAGTTTGCTCTCTAGCCAGGCACAGGAAAAGAAGCTTAGCAAGACAGATAACTTTCAGGCAATAGCTGTTCTACTCCAGTCAAAGACCACAGAGAAACTGTGGCCACACCCACACCAGCTGCTGTGCTGGATAGGGTCTCTTTGCTAGAAAAGATTAACATGTCCCAGGTACATGGTATGTAGCCTTTGATCAGGCAAATGCATTCCTTTCCTCTCCTACAAAAGAAAAAAATCAGAAACAGTTTGCATTGAGTGTATGTTTTATAGTTCTGTCCCAGGACTAACTTTCCCGCTCTCCATCATAATAGAGTCCAAAGAGGTTGACCAGCTGAACATCCAACAAATCACATTGGCTCACTGCCGCTGACATGGTGCTAATTGGACCAAATAAGCAAGATGAAAGGGATACATTTGGAATTGAGCACAGGCAGGACCAGACCCCCAGGTCACCCAGCACAATTACATCAGCACCTTTCCATCAACTCACACCTATGGTCACACGGGGAATCCCTCATGAGCAGCTAATGTTCACCAGTGGGTCAGTTCGGTATGTTGGTACAAGTCAAAAATAGATGGTGGCTGCATTCTAGCCCCTTCACTAATCACCTTAAAAGACCACAGAGGCTCGAGTGTAGTTTCAGGCAATGTACCTGATCAGCCACTCTGTGTGTCGTGTTTACCTGGTTAGAACATATGTGGACTCATGGGCAGTGTTAAATGGTCTGCTTCATGTCAACAACTGTCAGCTCCTCCAGGAATCTCCTCATTTGAAAAGAGCCAACTCATTCAAGGCCATGCCTCCTTCCTTTGGCCACCTACATCCAATGACTGACCGACATGGAGAATGGTCCCACCCTTCCCGTTCCCAACACAAGACATCCCAGATATTCCCAGAGAGTTGGCGGAGCCCTCCACTGATACTGACTTGCAACTCACCTTCTGTCTGACCAGTTATCCCCTTCCCTTCCACAGGGTGTTGATCCTTAGAACTCCTTAAGAAACATGCTGAGTGCTAACCTCTGTTTCAGAGATTGTTAATCAGAAAAGGTTTTTTTCTTATTTAAAAAAAATTTTTTTAACGTCTATTTATTTTTGAAACAAAGCATGAACGGGGGAGGGTCAGAGAGAGAGGGAGACACAGAATCTGAAGTAGGCTCCAGGCTCTGAGCTGTCAGCACAGAGCCTGACATGGGGCTCGAACTCACAAGCTGTGAGATCATGACCTGAGCTGAAGTCGGATGCTTAACCCACTGAGCCACCCAGGCATCCCAGAAAAGTTTTTTAATATGTTCAGAAGAACTCCAAGGTAAGTAGGAGTTGGGGAGTGTTATGGACTGAATTATGCCCCCTACCTCAATTCATATGCTGAAGCCCTAACCTCCAATATGACTGTATTCAGAGACAGGGCCTTTAGAAAGAATTAAATGAGATCATAAGGGTGACACCTTAATCCAGGACTGGTGTCCTTATAAGGAAAGGAAGAGATGCCAAGGATACACACACAGAAAAGGCCACGTGAGGGCACCTTATAAGAAGACAGCCATTGGCAAGTCAAGGAGAGAGGCCTCAGGAAAACAAAACAAAACAACAACTAAATTTTCTGACCCCTTGATCTTAAACTTCCAACCTCTAGAACTGTGAGAAATAAATTCATGTTGTCTAAGCCCCCCAGTCTCTGGTATTTTGTTAGGGCAGCCTGAGCTGACTAACACACAGCCCTAGCAAACTAGCACAAATCGCTAAAGGATTACGTTGAGGAGACTCCCCAGAAGAAAGCAAGAACGAGATGTGACGCTAGTCTTGAAGGAAAGAAGCTGATCACTTAATAGTTTGGAGACTGAACACCAGGGGGAAGAGGTGCAAGGAATGAGGCCAACAAGAAATTTTCATTTGGGGTTGTTGCCGAAGGACTTGGGTGATGTTTTAAGTACTTTGTGTTGGGACGTAAGTCCTTTCTGGGTAAAAGGTTTGAGGACCAGTCTGGAAACTGCTTGCCTCCAGACTTCTTTTTGAGTCAGACAATAAAGGTCCTCAAGATTAATCCTTTTGGTTAGTTGGGTATTCTCTTACTTTCTACAGAAAGCATTCCTGATTGAGGCAGGGACGAAGTGCCTATGGTGTAGATCCCATACTGTACCTTTTCTTCCTAATGTAAATAGGGCAAAGAGGAAACATCTGATCTGACAAGGCATGGAGAGATCTGATGTCAATTCCTCTCAAGAGCCCTTTCTCACCTGTTGTCTCTTCCCCCTTCTCACTTGAACCGCCCCAGTTCTGATCCTTATTCTCCCTCTGCCAGATGATGTTAAGGATTCTCTTACTCATCTCTCTGCCTCCTGTCTCTCCCTAACCCACACTTTTCCTGTTGTCAGGGTTGCGTCCTAGAGTACATTTTTTAATCTCCCACTCATTCTAAACCTTCAGTGACTCCCTACTGCCTCCCAAACAGTCCAGACTCCTTAGGTTGAAAAATTCAAGTTAGGATATTACATGGATAGGGATGCAGGCTTTGGAATTCAGATCCCAGCTCCACCAATTACTAACCGGGACACCTTAGCAAGTTATTTGACTTCCCTAAATGGTTGCCTAGCTGTAAATTAAGAATAATAATGAGAATAACTACTCCCTAAGTTGGGAAATAATTGATGTAATGGAAGGTACCCAGCACAGAGTAAGAATTCAACAAACATAGCTGGCAGTACATCATTTTTTTCATGTTTACTTATTTATTTTGAGAGAGAGAGCGAGGGAGGGGCAGGGAGAGAGAGGATCCCAAGCAGGCTCCGTGCTCAGTGCAGAGCCCAACACAGGGTTCGATGTCACGAACAGTGATATCATGACCTGAGCCAAAATCAAGAGTGGGACACCTAACCAACTGAACCACCCAGATGCCCTGAATGTTGCTGGTATTATATGAATCTCCCCGGCTCTAGCTTCAGCCAACCCATCTTTCATCATCCTTATAAGCACAGTTAGCACCTTTCACTGAACATCACCCTTTCCCACCTGGGTCCCTTTACTAACGCTCTTCCCTGGCCCATAGCATGCTTTCCTGCCATTATTCTCTCCGTTGCTTACAATCCCAGGTACCTTTCGAAGTCTGGCTCAAACGCCACCTCGTTCACAAAGGCTTCTTTCATCACGAAGGCCAAATGTGAATATCTCCGCCTCCGCTGAACTTGCGTGGCACTTCCTTATATAGCACTTTTGTGACAGGCATGTCTGGGCAGTATTCCAGTTTCTTGTCAACTTGCCTTCTCCCTGGCTCCCAATCTGTGGCGACACTTGAGCTGACTCTAGCCCTCCTCCAAGATGGTCTTCGCTCAATGACTCTGGCCTTTGGAGTTTCAGCAAACTCTCCCCTCCGTCCTCAGGGATGTTCCTGAAATCAGGGATGGTAACAGCCCCTCTGCTTCCACTGGCTGCTGGTTACCCACATTCCTCCTACTTCCCTATACCTCACCCTCCCCTTTGTAAACAGGCCCTTTATCAATAAACCCTCCTCAACTGTGTTAGGACCTCGTTGAAACACCTGTGGTCAAAAAGGGTGAAGTACTTGACTCCCCATGGGCCTTTGACTTTTGTGGATTCAACACTACAAGAGGGACCCCCCCTGCCTTTCCCAACTCCTGGGAAAATCATGGCCTGGGTTGTCAGGGTGTCACTGTAAACACCAGCTATTGTTTGCCAAGGAACAGCTAGGGTGGCACCAGCCACAATCAGGTGATGAGCAGGGTCTGGAAACAGCCAAGGAGAAACAGCCAAGGCCTTTGTGTTGGGAGCCAAGATTCCTACAACCCACTCAGATGGTATCAGTCAATGGGAAGGCTCCACAAAGAATCATCCCCTCACCCTGCCCCCGCACCACAAAGGAGCAGCATCTCAATACCTGTGATTCCAGTGAATTCAAACTGCTCTGCATTCCTGTGGAGCTCTGGGAGCCCTTCTAAGTCCTGGAATCATTTCTCCAACCAATGCCACTCGCTGGCTGAAAAATGGCGACACAGTGGTACATTCAGACCACAGACTCCTCTTCAGCCTAGAATGAGGGCCATCCCTATGTCCCAATATTAAAGGCCATCCTTGGTATAATTTTAAGGGGAGGGGGAGTAAATTATAAAACATTACGTACAGTTTAATCCCATTGTTGTAAAATATATCCTAAATATATGTGTGCTCCTGGTAGAGTCTGGAAACAAAAGCATAAACCATTTTTTTTACTGTTTTTTATTCATTTTTTGAGAGGGAGCGTGTGAGCGGGAGCAGGGGAGGGACAGGCAGAGAGGGGAACAGAAGATCTGAAGCTGGCTCTGCACCGACAGCAGCAAGCCCAATGCGGGGCTCAAGCTCACAAACTGTGAGATCGTGACCTGAGCCAATGTCAGATGCTCAACCAACTGAGCCACCCAGGTGCCCCAAGCACAAACTATTAATAACCCCTAGGAGAGATGAATGGGAAATTTTCACCTATCAGTCTTTTCAAGTAAAAGATTTGTTGATTTTGTAATTAAAAAAAAAAAATCTAGGGACGCCTGGGTGGCTCAGTCAGTTAGGGTCATGATCTCACAGTTCATGGGTTCAAACCCTGTGTCGGGCTCTGTGCTGATAGCTCAGAGCCTGGAGCCTGCTTCGGATTCTGTGTCTCTCTCTGCCCCCCCCCCTATCAAAAATAAATGAATATTTAAAAACAATCTAAATGCCAGAGGTCCTTTATTCAGCAAGAAGCCTAGCTTTATTTTTTATTTTTTTTAATTTTTTTTTTCAACGTTTTATTTATTTTTGGGACAGAGAGAGACAGAGCTTGAACGGGGGAGGGGCAGAGAGAGAGGGAGACACAGAATCAGAAACAGGCTCCAGGCTCCGAGCCATCAGCCCAGAGCCTGACGCGTGGCTCGAACTCCCGGACCGCGAGATCGTGACCTGGCTGAAGTCGGACGCCCAACCGACTGCGCCACCCAGGCGCCCCAAGAAGCCTAGCTTTAGATCAACAACTTCCTAGAGCGGTGGGCCAACAGGCGATTTTTTTTCCCCTGGGCTAGCTTTGTTCCACCAGCTGACCCCATCTCTTCTACAAAAACATGAAGTGTGTTCTGGCAGGTTGTGAACCTCAGCTCCCAACACGAAGACCTAGCTGGGAGCTGCCCTGCTGGCTTACCCAGGAAAAACAACCAAACTCACCGCTCCAGGTGAGCCACTGGAGAGGCCACCCAAGTCCAACTCCTCCTCTGGCCCTGCGAATCAGCTTCCTCCCTCTTTGCACTACCCACCACCCCCCACCCCCGCCCCAGCCCCAGTTCCCACTATTTCCACCAGCAGGAAGGATGGGATCACTGGAGTCCCCAATACATACACAATTTAAGTGATTTCCTGTTACTTCCCACTTAGAGATGATGTGCAGGAAATAGGCAATCGACTCAAGTGACACAATCATGTCGGAAGCAGGATGGGGAGCCTAGCGCTCCCCAAGCAGCACCCTGAAAACACCCCCCCCCCCCCCCCCCCCGCCAACCACTCAACCAACTGCCGATGCCCGCCTGCTTGCCCTGCAGTCAAGGGCTCAGCCACACGGACACTCCAGGTTTCTTCCTTGGAAACCAGATGTTTCCACAGTGATCAAGAGTTACCTAAGAAACTAAGTGTGGATCACTTAGAACAAGGCACCAGAACCTGCCGTGGAGAGGAGCCCCAAAGTATGCCTTCTCCATGCCGGGGCTGGACAGCTGCCCAGGGCAAGAGTTGCTGCCCAAGGACTGCCTGAGTGCATCCTATCCATGCTCCTCACCAGTGCCGAAACCTCAGAAAGAACCTCGAATGCACCTCACTGGGCCGGCGGGAGCAGGAGCGCAGAAGCTCCCGGGCGCCTAGACCCCCTGCCCTGCAGCGCCCCCATCCATACGCGCCCCCCTTCAGGCAGCGCACGCCGCAGTGTCCTGGGGCTGGGGCGCGGAGAAAGCAACGGAGTCGGGGCGGGAACGAGATGCAGGGCATGGCCTTGGCCTCCCCTGCTTCGGGGAGTAGAAGAGTGAGAGGCAGACGATGGGGACCGAAGACAAGACCCGGAGTTGGGCAAGAACTGGAGAGCATGGGGTTGGCGCGGGTGCGAGTGGTGCCAGGGGCAGAGCAGTTGCAGGACACTGAAGGAGCGTCGGGGGTGAGGCTCCCGCCCAGCTCTGGTGCGGGTGAAAGACGCTCCGAGGCGGAGAGCAGGGGCGAGGGACGCCGCAGGCGACCGGGACGAGCAGCTGCAGTGAGCCCGCGCTCCGCCTGGGGGCGCGCGGTGGCCGGTCCGGGCCTTGCGCACCGAGGGGCTGGGAGGACGGTGAGACGCTACGAGAGGCGACAGGGAGGCCACCACGGCGTCGACCATGGCAGGCCCGTGGTGTAGGTCCGGCGCTGTTGGCCACCACGGGGTCTGCAACAGAGGCGCGCGGCCCCGTGAGCGCCCCCAGCGCGTGGCTCCGCTGCAGAGCGGCCACGAACTCCGATGGAGATCCACCGCGAGACCAGGAAGCTGAAACCCAGACAGTGATCACTTGTCTGGAGGACCAGGAGAAAGCACAGGAAGGTGCTGGGCACCCAGCGCTGGAATTTGGGGACCTAGGCCAAGGTCAGCGGCACAGGAGCCGGTGGTAGAGGGCCAGAAGCTAGTCCCATGGTGCAGGGACTGCGTGCTGCTGCCCATGTGGATGCAGAGGGAGTCGCTGGTGACTGCCTCTGAGCCTCTGAAAGCACCCCCGTGGGGTGGGAGAAAGAAGGACCCCAGCAGCCAGGCCACGGACACTCACCTGGTCCCCCCGAGCCAATCCACCCTTGCCAGGGTGGAAAGCACTAGTGCAGCCCACGGATGTGCTGGTGCAGCTCACAGACCCCACCTGATGTGCGAGACGACAGGCCCTTGGGTGTCCTCAGGAAGCCCAATTTCCCGCGCCTCGGTCAGGCAGAAGGACCTGTGCTTTGGCCAGGTCTTGAGGCTTTGGCTCAGCTGCATGTGATGACAATTGCTTATTATCAGTCTCAGAAGAGGCCCTTAAGAAGGTTTCCATCTCCCAGAAAGTCATATTGATAGGAAAATGCCCCAAGCTCTGCAGTTATATCACAGAAAGAAAGGGGGCTTTGCTGGAGGAGACTAGGGTAGGAAGGAAATAGGAATAAAGAGACTTGTTCTAAAGAAACCGTTATGGCCGTTGAAGGCACTTACATGCACTCTCGTTTTCCACCTGTGCCTGTGCTTGGGTCTTTTTTGTGAAAATGAGGAGGTCAGTGTGCCCCAGCATCTGCAGTGCAGATGGGGCCTAGGAAGGACTTGCCCCACCCAGTGGCTCCACCCCCTGCAAGGCCAGGCCACCAACCTGACCGCCCCAGGGCATGCTATGCTGCAGCCCTGCACCCCCTCCCCAGGTGACGGGGCCATCCTCCTAGGATAAAGACCCAAGGGTGACTGTGGTGTTCCGGGCTAGGGAAGAAGCCCAGCGCCTGACTTCTAACCTAGAGCTGGGGCCTGAAATTTGTATTTGATTTTTCCAGCTCAAAAGGATTTTTTTTTTTCATTACCTGGAGATACTGAGTGAATGGGGGTAGGAGGGAGGGAGTAGCTTTCCATTCATCTTTAGATGTCACTCCAGAAGGAGGAGATGAGTTCTGGGACTGTGGGATTTAGTCATCAGCAAGTCAGGAAGAGGGTTTTTTGAGAGCTGAGGGAGGGAGGCAAGGAATACTTAAAAGAGGAGACTGCCCTTTGCTTTTTCTGGCTGAGCTTTTCTTGCTCCAGCCCCAAACCTCAAAATGAAACACATGTGACCTTTCATTGTTAGGTCCCTCTTGAGAGCTCTCTGTGAGATTTACCACATTAAGGGCCCAGCTGGAGATCCTGTGCAAAATCCTGTTGTCCACTTCTGCCTGGAGCTTATCTGAGAAACGATCAATTGTGTGAGCTCCAAGACCCCACAGTGGGCAGGAAATGTAATGAGCAACCCTCTGCTGATGTGATGAAGCGTCTGCAACAGAATTACCCAGAGTATCTCTCCCACGTGATTCACCTTATACGAACCCACCAACCCACCGGAAGGTGGATGCTTGAATCCCACCACCTGCTCTCCACGGGAGTGGAGAGAGCTTCAGATCAGAGGTATATTATAGTTAATATGGGGAAATAGCAGAAAAGGGGCTGAATCGAGAAATAAAGAGCAGGAAATGAAGAAGAATTGAGTTGGAAAGCAGGGGGAAAAGATAAGAAATCTGTTAAAAATACGAGCACTCAATTTTCAAAACAAGGCTTTCTACTTGCAAAGACTGAGAATGCAGTCTTTCAACATATCAAGTCTGCAACACCCATCCATCCAAAGAAATATTTCACACGTCCAACATCTGTTTAGAGTTTATCTCACTTTGCAAAATAAATGGATCGCTGGAAAGGTGTCCATAAATGCATTTTTAAGTCTTAGAAGTGTCAGAAAATCATCTTCATGACTCTGTCATGAACATTTTGGAATCTGGGTGATCAAATTTTACTTACAGACCCATGCGTTGGGTGTTTTTAAATTTCCGAAGTGATATGTGTCAGTGGATAATAAAATGTTAACCTTTAATGATCCAGATTAATGATGAATATAGAAATTAATCATGAAATTCTCTACTCTCCCTTTGATAGACCTGTCAACTTAGGCACATGCAGTTTTGGAGAGCAGAGAGCTTGGTGCCATGTATTAAAATGCTGTCATTACTGAGATTTGGACCAAGGGGTCACAGAAGACCCCAAATGAACAGTTCATTCCTGGAATTAGCTAGAATTGACAAATCTGGATTGAGTAGCGTGTTTTCCTTGGCGTGATTTATTTTCACTGTGACCCTGGCCATCCCGAGGTTACGTAACTGGAGATGGTACTAATTTGATATTTATTGAGCACCCACAATGTATCAAACACAGTGCAAGCCCCAAACTGAAGAGCTTCAAACAGTAAGTCAGTCACACATGCGTCTTACGCAACAAAGACATCAGCAAATGGAGGGAAATCCATGGAAGATCTGCTTTGGGGAACAAAGGTGCTCCTGGCCGCTTGTCGGTGGGGGATAGACCCTGGGTTCGCTCTCAGATCTAGCTGTACCCTTGCCTGGGTCCCCTTGATGTCAGCCCCATGCCTTGCATTTGCAAGACTACTAAATGTTCAGACATGCAAGCCACAGGACAGAGATGGGTTAACTAGCCAACCCGAGAAACCTGGAACTTAGCACCACCAGTAGAACAGGCTGATGATCCACAAGAACAAAAATTCAGGAAGGTTACATCAATCGGGATATTGTTACCTTAGCATCTCTCACAGTTGCTATTTCCAGGTGACCGTTGCCAATGCATATTGAAACACTCCCCAGCTGATTTAGTGAGATAAATCTATTGATGGGCTGCCAAAAGTGAGGCCCGGTGACAATGCTTGCAAAGAGAATTACAGAACCTCCCATCAGCCTCAGAATGGGCTGCTGCTAAGTACCCGGCTGCCTCTGCTCCCAGCTTTATGGCCTGTATGATTCCTTGCAGGAGGAGGACTGGATGTGTGGACTTGAGGACTTGACTAAGTTATATCAAATAAAATTTTCTACTTCAACACTAAGTGGATTTCTATAGGACTCACTTCTGAGAGTGTTTTTTTTTTTCACTTTTTAATGTTTATTTTTGAGAGAAAGAGACAGAATGCGAGCAGGGGAGGGTCAGAGAGAGAGGGAGATACAGAATCCAAAGCAGGCTCCAGTCTCTGAGCGGTCAGCACAGAGCCCGACGCAGGGCTAGAACTCACAAGCCATGAGATCATGACCTGAACTGAAGTCGGACGCTTCACCAGCTGAGCCACCCAGGTGCCTCCTGAGAGATTTTCTAAAAAGTCAGTTTGCTTTATAGTCAAACTAGTCCCAAATAGATTCCAGATAGGGTAAGAATTAATTAGTTGCTATTCAGTAGCCAATTTGGATAATGTGTAAAGATGTTTATAAACACGGCATAATTCTCCAGCCTCTTTAGGCTCTCCATAAAGTCCATGTAAATGTTAAAGTTTTTAACTTAAGTTGTAGGCATAGGAACAGGTGGCAGCTTTTCTAGTAATTAATGAGGACACTTTCTTCTCACAGTTGATGTAGACTTACATCAAGCTAATCAGAGAACACTTCAATTTTTTTTTTAACACCCTGGAAACCAGGATTTGGAATAATTCATGGTGTATAACTTTATAATGCGAATGATCTAGAGTTGAATCATGATACTTAAAAAAAACTGGACGCACACACTCACTGCCTTACATATAGGAGATTTGTAAGGAAACCTGAATGAATACTTATATATTCTTATTATAAGGATTTGCCTCTGTGTGATTCATTGGATACTGTCTGAAAGCTAGAGGAGTATTATTCCCCATCTGTAGCATAGGACGCCCTGTCAGAATTCAACTCCAAATTTTTAATACCTTTGGCAGGTACAATCAAAGCTTCATTCAGATGTTTCTGAGATTCATTAGAAAGACAATAATTCTTAAGGGGCTTAACCTTAGATGCACATTAAAGTCACCTGAAGTGCTTTGAAAAAATGCTGATGCCCAGGCTCCATCTCTAATCAATTGGACTCTCTGGGGATAGGTTCTCAGCACTGGTGTTTTTTGGAAGCTCTCCAACTGATTCTAGGAGTAGCCAAGGCTGAGAACAGTGATTTAAACATTCCAACAAAGAAAGTACAATTAAGTGGGGGTGCCTGGGTGGCTCAGTCAGTTAAGCATCTGACACGTGGTTTCAGCTCAGGTCATGATCTCAGTTTGTGAGTTCGAGCCCCACGTCGGGCTCTGCACTGACAGTGTGGAGCCTGCTGGGGATTTTCTCTCTCTGTCCCTCCCCTGCTCACTCTCTCTATTTCTCTCTAAATAAATAAATAAATAAATAAATAAGGAAGTACAATTAACCAGATCCCTCCCCAACAAATCCCATCCTTTCCCCCATCCCCTCCATTCTAGAGGCATGCCCATCAAAAGAATGCTCTGAGGAAACATGAAATGCCTGTTTGGCCTTGAGCCTCCCAAGTAATGGAGCTGTGAACCACAGGAGCCAGTCTCTGGGATGCCTGGGGAATGAGCTCATGTGGAACAGGGAGTGACATAGGCTTTGTTCTCACATCCACAGATGAAGCTGAAAGTATTTGTGCCATTGCTAAAGGTAACCTGCATCTCCCAAGTTTAACCTGCCTATCCTTTCTCCCAAGCCAGACTTTTCCTGCCTTCCCCCATGCTGGGAAAGGTCTAGCCACATAACTACTAAAGACTCATATTGCTAACTAACCCAATCATAAATACTTACTCTTCCATCATGGCTGCTGGCATTGGAGTAATGGGACTTAATCCTTGTCATCCCCAAGCCTTTCTCCTCTTTCCCTTCCTTTCAGGGCACACTTTAATGAATGAATGAGCCCATTTCAGAGAGTAATATAAGGAGAGAGCTTGACTCTACTGTATAGTGAGCTAGGGCAGTACTGGAGTCTTAGAGATGATAACTGAGTTGCTGCAGTTCCTGCACTAGTTCCTGTCCTATATGCCACAGGGGCTGATCTGGCAGGTGGATAGCACGTTTCACTTCACAAAACTCCCACCCTCACTGTCCAGTCACTGCTCCAACATCAACGTGAAGATCCTTGTCCAGGGTACTTGTCCTCATTTACAGAATCCTCAGGAGGCTAAGACGAGGGTTATCAGCCTGGTATCATGGCCCAGCAGTCTTCGCTTGTCCCTCTAACGCTGGAAAGAATTAAGTATTTGATGGTGGTCTGGTGGCAGTTTATTTTTCTGTTCTGGCCTTAAGTAAATGTCTCCCCATCCTTGTATCCTGGGTTGATTGTGTTCCAAGTGTGTCACCACAGAGCAGGTGCTGAGCAGTCAGATGACAGCTGTTGATCTGTTGCAACTGAGCAATTAGAGAATGCTATCGAACACGGTTTATGTTGAGTATTCAGAAAACCAAATATCTGTGTTCCTGCCTTGTAGCAAACACTGGGTGTGTATACAATGTCTGTCCTCAGTTATATGCCTCCTTAAGTGATCTGGACCTTCTCTTCTTTATCCCTATTTATCTTTTCATTGACTAATTCATCTTATCATTTTCAGATAGAAGTTAGGTGACAAGGAGGAGGGAAAACACTTAGAAACCACCTTTCAGAAGATCCTGCTATCAAAAGGTGGTTTCTAAGTGTTTTTGCGCTATGGATTCAAGTGAAATTAAAAGTAAAACCCTTTTGGTGTGTAATGGTCTTATTCAGGAAATGCTGAAATCCCAGATACAGACTTGTAATACTTCCCTGGAATCCTAGGAATTAATGGGTTCAAACTGACTAAGCAACATCAGGCATTCTAGCTCAGTCGAGTCCTTCTTAAAAGGCAACCGGAAAAAGCCTCACCAACCCCAGCGCAGCCATTTGAAATCCCAACCCCATTGTTCCTTCATCTCACCATTGAGCAAGCAGAAAGGAAGGCGAGGAAGACAGCCACGCCTCTGAAATACTGTTATGAACCAGGAGAAAGAGCTTTGTTTGGCATTCAGGGCATAGGGAGGAAATAATAAATCCTCTCACCTCTCCTTGGCCTCTTGCAAGCAAAGCACAAGACTCCCTCCAAAGCCCACTCAACATTTTACAAAGACACAAGGACAAAGCAAGACAGCTGGACAAGAGGGCTAGGCTGGAAGTTTGGTCACCTATTGGATTTGCTCTGGCGCTGGGGATAAGCTCTCCAGTCCGGCCTCAGGTGGGCACCCTCGGAGACCAGTGGACACGGAGGTCCCCAGCCAAGGCCCGGTGCAGTGGCATCAGATGACCACGCTGACTGTCATGCTCTGGCCGTGGGGCACGATCTTGCGGGGCCAGGCAAGCAAGAGCTTGCGCAGCTCCTCACGGAAGCTGTCGTGCAGCCAGGCGTAAATAAAAGGGTTGTAGCAAGCCGAGCTCATGGCGAGCCAGTGGCAGAGCAGCTGCACTAACCCAAAGGCGTAAGGGTCGATGGCTTGCGGGTCGAGGTCCCGCAGCAGGTTGAAGACGTGCAGCGGCAGCCAGCACACGGCGAACACCACCACGACCACCACCAGCAGACAGAAGGTGCGGCGGCGGCGCGCACGGTCCCAGTCGGCCTGGCTCTGGGTCACGCAGCCTGGCACCACGCGGTTCCGTAGTTTCACCGACACCCGGACGTAAGACAGGAGGATGACCAGCAGGGGGAGCAGGTAGGTGACGAGAAGCAGCCCCCAAGCATAGAGCTGGCGCTGGCGCTCCTGAGACCCCCAGAATTCCTCGCAGAGGCGCACACGGTGCGGCTTGAGCTCGACGTGGTACGTGTGCATGGCGGCCGGCAGCGCCAGCACCGCGGACAGCGCCCAGATGGCCAGCACCGCATAGGCGCTGAGGCGCAGCGAGATGCGCCTGCGCAGCGGGTGCACGAGCACGACGTAGCGGTCCACCGCGATGGTGGTGAGAGTGAACACCGACACGTAGACGGTGACGGGCTGCAGGAAGAAGACAAGGTGGCACAGGCCGCCGCCGAACACCCAGCCGCGTGGCTCGAAAGCGTAGGCCAGCGTGAGCGGCACGCAGGCGGTGCACATGAGCACGTCGGACAAGGCCAGGTTGCCGATGAGGAAGTTGGTCACGTTGTGCAGCCGACGCACTCGCGCGATCACCAACACCAGCAGGCAGTTGCCCACCAGCCCCACGACCACCACGATGCTGTAGAGCAGCACGATCAGCCCTTTCAGCTGATGCACCAGCTGCAGGCTTTGGAAAGGCGTGACAGCCTGAGCGCCTGGGCCAGTCACCGACGCATTGTCCGCTGAGGCCTCTGTGCTCTGGTTGGCAGGAGTTGAGGCCGCCGGTGGCAACCCAGAAACTAAGTCAGGGACCGGGGGACCCTGAGTCGGCAGTGAGGCCATAACCACCTGTCCAAAGAGAATCAAAGTCTGTCACTTCCCATTGTCCATCCACCCCCTCCCATTGTCCATCCACCCCTCCTACACCATTCGTGCCTCCCTCCCCCACCTCAATTACCCAAATACTCCCTTTAGAATAACTGGCCAAAATAAATCAACAACAACAATCAAAAGTGCGGTCATACCCCATGTAAAAATAAATCTATGCTAGGTCACATATGTGCAGATTATTTAAACGCCTCCTACTCAATTTAGAGCCTTCGCGGTCCACGCAGGTCAGACCCTGGAGCATGGTCCTACCTGGCGAGTGGGGCTGGGCGGGCGGGAAAACGCTACGGGGAGGGAGGGGCCGAATCCCGGCTGTCCCCTAGCTGTCCTCAGCCCACGACGGCAATGCAGGCTTCTCGCTTCTCCGCGGGAGCTGAACGGATTCAGGAGTTCCCAGTGGGCTCGCAGTTTTTGAGAGGGACTGGGAGCGCCTCCCCTCCGCCCCGCCCCCCCTCCAGCGCTCCCTTGTATGGAAAATGGGGGCGGAGCGCGCACCACCCGACTCGGTGCTTAGACAACTAGAGAGAAGGACAGTGGAGAGGGTGGAAACAGAAAAGGAAGGAGGGGCCGACAAACCTGGGTCCGAGGCACGAGGGAGAATCTTGACTGCAGGAGCTTGCTGCGCCTGGGGAGAGTCCTGCTCTGGAGGAGGGTGAAGTGGACGAGGAGAGAGGAGCGGCGTCTAGCGCTAGGCTCGCAGGAGCTAGGACCTGGTGTAGTTTCAACAGCGAAGGCGCAGGGGAAGAAGTGGAGTGAGGGATTGAGCAACACCACAGGATGTGAAGAGGTCCTTAAGAGCTGGATCCTGCTTAGAGTCTGGACTAGAGTGGGTAGAAGGTTCCTGCGGAGATTTAAATTTTACAGCCTGAAAATAAAATTAAAAAATAAAATAAAACTTAAAGCCTGGATGGAGCTTGCCGCAGACCTTCCGGCCTTTGCCCTTCCCGGGACCCACTGAGCCCTTCCCTTAGACTGCGGCGCGCCAGGAGAGCCGCGAATCCGGCCAAGCCTGAGAAAGAGTTCAGAACAGCGGACAGCTCCCGCGGCATGCTGCGGGGCGGCGCGTGCGTCCCCGGGAGAGGACGATTAAGGAGTTCCCGCCCCTCTCTGGGTGCAGCGCTTTCAGAGAAGGGACCTAGCCTGGTTCTAAGGGCCTCGCTGCCTGCTTCCTGGACCGGGGCTGCCGACTCCGAGAACAGTAGGGTGGAGGGGGGGCAGATAAACTGGGGTCTCTGGGGGTGGGAAGGTGGTGACGTGCTCCTGCTATGGGTCACCGACTTAGTGCCAATGACGACGCTTTTACCTCCCTCGGTCAGAAAATGCCGCCTTCATGCCAGTTACCCTACACAGGCACCGTTCAATACTTGGCCCCCACAACCCCCCATTCACCCTTTTTGCTCTTTCTTTCTCAGCTACCATGACTTACCCCTATCTGCCAGATTCTCCCAGGACAGTAAGTAGGCAAGTTCCTGAACTGGGGCCCTACCCTCTTCCTCCTTACATAAACGCCCCCAGGCCTCCTTACCTCATTTTAGGACTAAAAATAATACTGGTGCTTGCAGGATTTCCACTAGGATAACAAAAGTAATGAACATTTGAGAAGCTTAAAAGTTACATAAAACCTTTAGTAGTATTAAGTCGTCATTGATATGCAAATTAACCCGGACCACAGTGGGGAGAGGGTCAAAGAAGGAGGCTTTGTAACCTCCCTCCTTTGAAGCTGTCTCATCCCCTCTTTGTCCCCTTTCTGGTAAGCTCTTGTCCTTTGTCCTCTAGCTGCAGATACCCCATTAGGCTGGAAAGAAGTAAAATTAGTACACCTTGCAAATTCAAGTGACTCACTCATACAGGAGGAAAAGTCAACATCGGAAGAAAAGCAATCAATTTTATGCAACTGTATCTATTCCAAACCCACACTCCCTGAGTTGTAATCAATTTAGCTAAAGCCAATATGATATGGAGAGAAAAAAAACTCAAAATGAAATGCAGTCTCTGCCTGCCTAATCCTTTATCTGGTAATGTTTCTCATCATGTTCACCAACAGGGGTTTATGAACCCAAGAGCAGAGGCACTATTTTGCTTCAAAGTATCTTAAGAGGACAGGGCGCCTGGATGGCTCAATTGGTTAAGCATCTGACTATCAGCTCAGGTCATGATCTCACAGTTTGTGAGTTCAAGCCCCACGACAGGCTCTGTGCTGACAGCTCAGAGTCTGGAGCCTGCTTTGGATTCTGTGTCTCCCTCTCACTCTAGACCCCTTTCCCACTTAAACTCTGTCTCTCTCTGTCTCTCAAAAATAAATAAACATCAAAGTATCTTAAGAGGAAATTGCAGTAATGAAGGTGAAAAAGGATTTGGGATGTAGTTAAACCCCATAACTAGAGCCATCATTCTGGTAGATATCACTGATACATAATACTAAAAAATAATAAAAAGACAACCTTCACAACATTTGCATGCAAATGTCAGCATTTGGAAGTTCACCATTGGGACACCATCCAGAAAAGAGAGTTGGTCATTTGCCCCATTCCAGATCAAATCTGGTAAGAGTTTTGGTCCTGTCAGTATTTGCAAGGTAAAAAAGAAGTAAACTAGAATAGCCCACTTTAAATCTTTATTCTCTCTGGTCTTCACTGGAATTAAGACTAGTCTCTCTCTCTCAGCCAGGACATCACAATTAAACCATACCAATGTTCAGAATTTCCTGTATTCACAGTGCTCCAGAAATCTGAGAGATCATCAATAAAAAACAATTTTGTAAGACAACTGGAGGAAAAAATAACACTTCATATAGTAGATAGCAAATCACAGGATTTTATTACCTCTTCTTCCTTAAAAGCTTTGAATGGCCCATCAAAGGAAGGTGAGGCCTTTAGCATGGCATTTCCAATCAACATGTACCCCATTCCTATTCTAATCCTTTTTTTTTTTTTTTTTTTTTTTTTTTGGTCTGGCCTCCCACCTCTATCCAACTCTATGTATATGCAAGCCTAACTGGACGCTAACACGTTCTCACCATTCCTGTTCAATAATTCTCTCAGGGTTTGCTCCCTTTCTTCAGAATGCTGGTTGCTTCATCTCCACTCAACTCCATATCCTTCATATCCCACAAGACCCAACTCTTAGATTAGCCTGTCCTGAAAGTCTTTTCCCTTTCGTGATCTTTCTGTCCTTTATTACTTTCTACCTTTGAAAGTGTTTTACCCCCTGCCTCCACCAGCCATGACTATAAACTCTTTATGGCTACCTACAACATGCTGAGCCCAGCAGATACCTAATACCCATTTCTTTTGATTGAACAGATAAAAATAGCCACTGTTTGTTGAGGGCCTTTCACATACCAGGCACTAGGTTAAGTACTCTGCATATACTGTCTCATTTGATCACCTCAAAACTATTATACCCATTTTATAGATGAGGAAACTGGCTCTTCAAGGCTAAGTAACTAACTGTAATGGCACAGCTAATGAGCATTGAGGCTGGAACTTCAACTTAGATGCACCTGATCCTGGAGCCAAAGTCCTCCATTTCTGTACTTTACTGCCTCTGAATGAATGACAGATGTACCTGCACACACCGGAAATACAAGTCGATCCAAATGGGATTAAATAAATATAGGAACCCTTCCCCCACTGTGGTTTATTAAAGGAAGCTCTAACAAATGTGTTGCAACCCTAACCTTATTACATTTAAGTTAAACAGATCTTTTTGGCTCACCCCAAATGTCCCTTGCTCATACCCCATGTAGGAGACAAAACTCTGGGCTGCATGAACTTCAGGAGATGGTATTATGCTTTATGATGGCAGTAGGCAACTGGATACAGAAAACAGAAGACAGAGACAATAGAGATAAGGACTGCAGTTAGAATACTGGAAAACTTGGTTAAGGGATCTGAAAATTCATGCTGATACACTGCAGTTAGCCCAACCATAGGAGAAGCCACTAGAGATCTTTTTTTTTTAACAACGCATTGGGGAACAGCAATTTTTGTCACTTGTCTAAGTCCAGGCAGTGACAGAATAGATGCTCCCCCAGAAATGAGTTTTCTCCCTTAAGCCTGTCCTGTGTGTGTATTCCAAGAGGCAGGCTCCCACCGGCTCTTCAGGCTGAGCCATGCAGCAGATTGGAGGCCAACTCAGCACAGCAGGGCTGGCCTCCTACAAGAGACAAAAACCTGAGACAAGCAGTGTGAGAACTGACATGACATCATACAGTAAAGTGAAAAAAAAAAAAAAACCCCATACGTTTCCCTTAGATCACTTTGAGAAAGTGCCTTTCATCACAGACTCCAGACATACCAGTTATCACTTCCAGTTTTTCACGCACACACTAGTCATCTTTAAGTTCTCCAACACAGCTTTGCCCAAACAGAGTGGAGGCATAAAAGGTATGATTCTGACCAGGAACAGTCTTTCTTTGGCTGGGTTTTTCTTCTCAGCCTGTTCAAAATCAAAAGGGAGCCCCAAATAGTCTTGTGTCTTCTGCAGTGGCCTGTGGGGCACACATCTTGCTTCTGCCCTGTTTTAATCTGGGCTCCCCAGAAAAGGAGTGGATGAGTTCCCAGAGTAACACGAGAAGTTGGGGTAGAGTAGGAAACTCTTCCCTGTCACCTGAAAAAAGAGAACGATGAAATCTGCTAATCAACAAATACCTGTGATATATCCACTGTGTGAGAAAGTGTGGACCCGGTGCCCCGAGTGACAGAGAGATGAGTAAGACATATTCCTGCCCTCAATGAGATTGCAGTCTAGGGCAGAAATTAGCTAGGAACAGAGTTAGCTGGCTGAGAGAACTATGGAAACAATCCCACGTGCTACTCTAGGAAACTCAATCATAAGCCTGAAAAAACCCTAACGAGGGCACTTGTTGGGATGAGCACTGGGTGTTAGATGTAAGTGATTAACCACTAAATTCTCCTCCTGAAAACAATATTACACTATATGTTAACTAACTAGAATTTAAATAAAAATTTGGAAATAAAATAAAACTGAAAAGCCCTGTGGCTTTAGGAAGTTAGCCACCTCTGAGACTTGATTTCCAGTTCTTTCCAGACTGTACATCTCACTATAAAGCTGTGTCTTTACTTTAAAAAAAAAATAATGGTTTGTACATGATTTACCCACTCAACTAAAAAGAAGACCTTGACTTAGCAGCCAGGGTATTAAGAATCGAGAGAAGCACTGAAGTCCTCCATACAGATGGGCACACTTGTATCTATCCCTACACCCACCTCTGGACAAGTTTCTTTATTATCCAAACACTTAAAGAAATAAATGCAAAAGACATTTGCAGACAAACATAAAACTTTCCCCCCTACGGAAAAGGTGATCAACATATAAAATTGAAATAAAATATAAAAGGCTTCTCTAAGCAAAGCTTGTGCCACAGCAAACAAAGAGTTAATCTGCTTGCCCTTGGGGGGGTGGGGGGGAGGTGCCTCAACCCTCCTGGTTTTCTTTAACCTCCTGGAGTGTGAAGCTGTACTGTTCCCCAAACAGGGCTCCCTCAGGAAAGAGCTACCTACCTGCCTGCGCTTTTATCTGTTACCAAAGTCCTAAAGCCCCACGTCTAGAGGCTTCAGGAAAGAAGGACCTTCTGCTTTTCGTTTTAAACTGAAAACTCCCACCATTACCGAAAGAAAAGAATCTTTTGAAAGGACTCTAGGTTTCAAATAACGTTGCTGCTGATAAAGTTCGTGGGTCAGTCTGAGTTCCTCTTTGCAAGCAATAGAACCAGGGCACCTGGATTGTTCATTCGGTTGAGCGTCCAGCTCTTGACTGAGGCTCAGGTCATGATCTTAAGGTTCATGAGACCGAGGTCCCATGTTGGGCTCTGCACTGACAGTGCTTGGGATTATCTCTCTCCCTCTCTCTATGCCCCTCCCCTGCTCATGGTTTCTCTCTTTCTCAAAATAAATAAATAAACATGAAAAAAAAGATTTAAAAACAATAGAACCCACTCTGGCTGGTGTAAGTAGAGAAGAATGGCAGCTAGCCCACAAAGCTGTTGGAAGGATTGGGCAATTCGCCTCAAGGCTAAGCTTCCCAAACCATCCCTGATGAGGACACCTCATCCTCCCCAACTCCCCTGCATCCAGTTTTGCAGCCACTGTTTCTGTCTCCTCCACCAATGTCACTTCTGCATTAGGAACTCAATCTTGCAGCCATCACTGTTCCCAAAAGCCAGGCACCTCTGTTGCACTCTGTCCAACAAATGGGGCCCCGTTTCCTCAGGTCATTCATTTTTTTTTAATGTTTATTTATATTTGAGAGAGAGAGACAGAGCGTGAGTGGGGGAGGCGCAGAAAGAAGGAGACAGAATCTGAAGCAGGCTCTGGGCTCCAGGCTGTCAGCACAGAGCCCAATGTGGGACTTGAACTCACGAGCCCTGAGATCATTACCTGAGCCGAAGTCGGATGCTTAACCGACTGAACCGCCCAGGTGCCCAGGTCATTCATTTTTGAATGACCTCATTCAGGTGCATCAGAGTGGCAGAGCCAGGATCCCAAACCTGAGCTTTAATTGCAAAGCGTGCTGGGGATTTGTGTTCTGACCTCCACATTGGGAAGATAACGAGGAATTTCTCCAAATACAAGCAGATGATGGTAACCATAAGTTATGACAAATGCTCATCATCCTCTGTTATCAGTCTCTCATAGCAATGATACTGATTTTAAAGACCAAAAGCTATGAGGAGACCCCTATGATCTCTTAATTCCCTGCCCTGATTCTTCAACATTTTGAATGAGAATGTCAAGAGAAACATGAGAGAATTAAGGTTGTATTATGAATATGTTATATTAACTTAGCTTACCCTAATAAACGTAATTAACTGTGCTCCTCTTTATGAAAAACAAAACCCCAAATAAAACTAGTTTCCAAAATATAAGAAATACAGCAACACCTATACCAACGTTTCTCACTTCGCCACTATTGGATCAGGTAATTCTGTGTCATGGGGGGACTGTCTTGGGCATTGTAGAATGTTTAGCAACATCCCTGAACTCTACCTCTAGAAGGTAGGGCACACATACCCAATTGTGACAACCAAAAATGTCTCTAGACATTGCCAATACCTACCGGGAGAAGGGATAAGGGACAAAATCATCCCTATTAAGAACCAGTGACTCACACCAATACAGCACTTTTAAAGTACGCAAAGCACTCTCCTTAGAAGGGCCACCAGCCTTCATGGCCAACTCTCTTCAGACACCTTGACCCCAGAATTGCATTGGAAAACATTTTATTTCCCATATTGTCCTCTCACTACTTTCTGAAAGAGTGACAAGGCAAAAAGAGAAAGATGATATTTAAGAGGGAAAAAATAAACAGCCCTAAGATAAGGAAAGCCCAAGATGTTTGCCAATGGAGGAAAGAACTGGTTCCAAAGCCCACATAAGGAATAGCATAGGACTCTGGGGTTTGTAAAATAGTTATACCTCTACTAAATGTGAATTGCTGGGCAAAATTCCTTATCCTGGAAGAAGCCCAACTTTGAAAACAAATTGATCAATCTTTGAAAAGAAATTATCAGTTAAGAAATTGATAATAATTCCCACCTCTGGAAGATGTGGAGAAGATCCAACATGAGTGAAAGTACTAGTATGTAGCCAGAGCACACAGTAATGGTGGCTACTCTTGGATCATTCTTTGTCCTGTCTGATGTCACTTCCTCTTGTCAAGAGGGGGCTCTTTCTAGGAGATATTTCCAAACTCTTCCACTTGAATGTTACTCCAAAAGATAGTCCTTTGTGAGAAGAATTTTCTCCTTCCCCTCCTAAATGCTTTCCTTCATTTCATCATTGTTTATGCGAAACATCATTGTTTCCCATCATTGGGAACGCAAAGCCCAGGGCAAGATATTGTAAGGAGAGTCAAAGACAAGAAGAAGAAGAGAAAGAGGAAGAAGAAGAAGAAGGAGGAGGAGGAGGAGAAGAAGGAGAAAAAGGAGAAGGAGAAAAAGGAGAAGGAGAAAAAGAAGAAGGAGGAGAAGGAGGAGGAGAAGGAGGAGGAGGAGAAGGAGGAGAACATTATTGTCTAAAAATCTGCAGTGTAGTAAGAAAGAAATCACTGAGATGTATGACCATGGTCAATGCCACTACCACCACCTGCTGTGAAAGACAGACATTAATGCTTACTGGGAAATTTGCTAATTGGCTTTAGTAAATTTGAATTGTGTTAACCCTTGTAGATCATATTTATTTTTAAGCACAAGAGTCTTTAAAGTGTTCATAGCATTTTTTTACCCCACCGTATCAACATTGCACATGTTACTTAAATATGTTCCCCTTCCTACGTTTATGTGAATCGTACACAACTTCAGGCCCATTAGGAATGTCTATGAGTTAAGTGCTCAGGTGGCAGGAAATGAACAAGAATTCGGGGCTCATGTCTTTCCAATCACCAAAATGCTCTGCAGGCTGTAGCCTTGTGTCAGGAATCCATTGCCCTCTTTCCCTGGCCATTCCTTGGGGTCATTTCTTTCCAGAGGAGGGCCACCAGCACTCCTGGAGTAACCAGGTGAAAATGCTTCCTGGCACAATTCCTTCTTCTTCTTTGCTGATTGTCTCATTTTGAAATGCAGTCTTTAACAGTATCCCAAGTGTTGCATGAAGGATGCTGACAATGCAGCCCGGTTTTGGTGCAATTGTGCAGGCCTGGGGGGATCCAAGCTGGCTGAGTTGCTGGCTCCCTGGCAACATTCTACAATAGCTCTATCCCTTGCCCTTGGCTTATCTGGGGGTTCTCATCACCAACGGCCTCACTGCAACATTCCTGGACCTCACTGCATTCCTAAAGTTCCAGGACCCAGCCAGGTCACCTTCTCTGGTGACACTCTGTACAAAGAACCCATAAAAGACACAAGACTTGACTGACTTGTCATATTCAAGATCTCGGCACTAAATTTACTTTTTAACTTTTGATTAGACTTTTATTAATACTTTAGGCATGAGCAGCATGAATCACGAATGGTGTATCTCAGCTTCGTCTGGGAGGAGTAGAAAATATATACAAATACAAAAATAGATAAACACAGAGACCAAAATAAAGCACTTGAAAGCCATTTTTATTACATCCTTTGGGAAAGGCAGAGACAAGGCAATTTGCTTTCCCATTTTGATTCCAACCCAGCTTCATTATCAGCTAGAAATGGCTTTTATGGCAAAAATTGTCTTGCATCTGCATTGTGCCATTTAGCAGTGAAGGGCTCTTTCTAGTCACATTTAGATGGGAACCTTGACCTTGCAGAAGCCCCTCATTTGGGTTTCCATTAATATATGTCTCCTGACAAAACTCAGTAATGAACCCAAACCACATCTCATTACATCCGTCTCTGAATTATTATGTAGACACATCTAAGTTCATTCTAGTGTCACTATCTAGGGTGAGGGGCCCTTTCCTATTTTTTTTTAGGCCAAGTGCAGAACTGGAGTGGTCCTCACAGTGTTTTCAAGTGCATTATACATGTGTGTGCACACACACACACACGACATTCAGAGATGGTAGTCTGGCACTTAGAATGTCTGGGATGGTGTGTCCTCCCAGTGTCTCATCTTTGTCACCAGGGAAAAAGCCCTGGCTCTCTTTGAGAAGATCACGAGCAGTATCCCTGCAAAGGGTGAATAGCAAAAATACATTACTCTTCTCCCAGGGGACACATAGACCACCTTCATCAGAATCAACTCTGGTGCTTATTTAAAATGCAGATTTTCAGATCACAAGACAGACCCATTAAATCAGAATTACTGATGGTGAGACCTGGGAAAATGATTTTTTCACAAGCACTGCAGACTACTCTGATGTACGCTCAGGTGTGAGTGGCCTATAGTCTGCCATTAGGTAGTGAATCTATATAATCCTGGCTCCCTACGTCCCCAACGTTATTGGGATACCAGCCAAGGGGGCACAAAGCAGCTGCCAGGGGAGCCCAGCAGTGGATTTCAGCCCTCCCTTTCTCCTTACATGACAGATAATGGAAGATAAGTGTATTGTGCCAGTTTTCCCTATAGTTTATCTTTTTCAAGTTGTTTTTAATGACATCAGTAGCACATGCGCACATTCTCCTGTTTAATAGAAATGAAACATAAGCCTGACGTCCCCTTGACCTCAACCCCAGTCCCTTCCTCAGAGGTTACACATGGTCTTTCCTGTGCATTTATATGAATGTATCTGAACCCATGGAAAAGAAATATTGGTAGACATTTAGGTTGTTTGCAACTTTTTTGTTATAACAAACCTCAGTATGATAAAGATGTTCCAGATGTTGGTCAAAGAATACAAACTTTCAGTTATAAGAAAAATAAATTCTGAGGAGCTAATATTTGGCAGGGTGATTATAGTTAATAATACTAAAGTAAGGGGCGCCTGGGTGGCTCAACTGGTTAAGCATCCAATTCTTGATTTCAGCTCAGGTCAAGATCTCATGGTTCCTGGGCTCAAGCCCCAAATCAGTCTCTGTGTTGACAGCATGGAGCCTGCTTGGGATTCTCTCTCTTTCTCTCTTTGCCCCTCCTCTGCTTGCATGCTCTCTCTCTCAAAATAAATAAGTAACCTTAAAAAATACTAAAGTAATATTAAAGTATATAATACTAAAGTATAATATATTTTAAAGTTGGGAAGAGGGTAAATGTTCACAAAAAAGAAATGGTAATTATGTGATGTGAGGAAGGGATTAGCTAATGTTATGATGGTCATCATTTTGCAATATGTAAGATTATCAAATCAACTCATTGTACACTTTAAATTTACACAACGTTATATGTCAATGATATCTCAATAAAGCTGGGAAAAAATTCCATATGTTAAAATTTGGATTGAAAGTAAAGCATAATATCAGTGATGATGTTTCTAGCTGCCCAAAATATTCTTATACAGCTCTGTATTCATTATTTATTTTGTAAAAACTCAGAATTCAAATTCAGACAAATAAAAATCAAATCAAGTGAACATGTTCCCATATTCCTCCTTGGGGTGAATTCTCCTGGGGCTATTCAGCAAAAGGAAATTTATAAGACATAAGACATGACCCAATTCACACTGACCACCAGCACTGCATGAGACTCTCTTTTGCTTAATGAATTTTAAGAGCTTGTTATATACAGCATGAGTTCTTATAATGCTCAGATAAGTATGGAAAAGAAATGCATCATTCTTCATGATGCCGGGAATACCCCCCACATCCCCTCAACTAATGGCTAATAAAATGTCTAAGGCAAAATCTAAGTTACTGGACCCCAGGATCAGGTGGAGTTCATAGGACAGGCTGGGGCCATCACCAGCCAGGCTCTTGTAGGAGTGAGCTAGGACAAGGAGTGACCTGCCTGAAGAGGTCTAACAAGGACAATAACATTCCCAGCCTATGAATCAGGACCCCCCAGGTGTGAACTCCCACATTGCCAATTGTCTGTACCACGCAGGGCAAGCTCTATCCAACTCAGGATCTCTGTGTCCTCATCTGAGAAGCAGGTCTGGGGGACACCTGGGTGGCTCAGTCGGTTGAGCGTCTGACTTCAGCTCAGGTCATGATCTTGCAGTTCATGAGTTCAAGCCCCGCATCAGGCTTTGTTTCTGCTTCAGATCCTCTGTTCCCCTCTCTGCCCCTCCCCTGCTTGCACTCTCCCCAAAATAAAAATAAATATTTTTTTAAAAAGGAAGAAAAGGAAATCAGGTTTGGGCAGGAGACCTAGACAATTCTGAAGGTCTCCATAGGCTCTCATAGTCCAAGAGTCCAAGATGGCGGCCCCAGATAGTCAACTATCCACATACCTGGATGACATCACCACCTGTCCACACACCTGCATGACACCATTGTGTCCAGTTCCACCTTCATGAAAGGTGATCCACCTTTTATCTGACATACTTGGACATCCTTCACAGCCACACCTTAGCTTTTCTCACTCCAGGTCTGACCTTCCGGCAAGTCTAGGTAATAACCCTGGGCTCTTGGACTCACACTTTCACTGAGGAAGAATCCCTGGGGGAAACAGTTTAGTCCCTGGGTGCTCCTCAGGACATTTCAGCTCTCAGGCTGTTAGCATCATGAGGAAAGTCAGCCTGCATAATTGTTGGTGGGCTTCAGAGTTTAGTAAGTTGCATTTTGTTCGATTCCTTTGATTTACCACATCCAAAAAACACAGTTACTCGTTCTCACTCTGCAGGCACTTTCCGGACAGGAAAAGGCCCCGCTGGTTACCGCGATGCTTGTACACGCAAGATTTAAAAAGTTGTAATGGTCTGTCTCCGTCTACTGTTCCCCAGCTACTTCCCTTTGGTATCACAAATCCCAAAAACAAAATTGAAGGAGGCAGAGGGGTGTTTCCCCCCTACATTAAACCCACAAAATTAAACATAGCTAGAGAGCAACCTGAGATATTTCTCTCTTTTTTTTAATGTTTATTTTTGAGAAAGAGACAGAGAGAGCCAGGGAGGGGCAGAGAGGGAGACAGAGATTCCAAAGCAGGCTCTGTGCTGACAGCAGAGAGCCCCATACAGTGGCTCGAACCCACCGTGAGATCATGACCTAAGCCAAAGAAGTAGAAGCCAGACGCTTAGCCTACTGAGCCACCCAGGCACCCAACCTGAAACATTTCTTACGCAAGTATCTTCATTAACAAAAAAAAGAAAACACCTGGGACATAAGGCAATAAGGGTTTTGTTTTTGTTTTTGTTTTTAGGAATTATCCAGTAAGGCATAAACATTCAAGCGGCTGACAATCCTGGGAAACTACTGGATAGGACTTAAGAGCTTCCTGCTTTCATTTCTTCGTTTTATTTTTTCAGCTCTCTTCACTGGCCGATGGAAAATGGGTGTAAATATTTCAGGGGCTTGCTCCTGCAGGCATGGTCCATGGGCTGGTGGCATCAGCATCACCCATGCGATCGGGACGTGTGTTAGAACCTCAGGCCCTGCCTTTTCATACCGTCTCAGGTGACTGGTGTGCACAGCCCAGTTTGAGAAGTGCTGTGCTAGAAGCTTCTCCCTCTCGCCTTCCATTGAGTGCTCAGGATCGCACCCCTCACTCTGCACCTGGACAGACACACACCAGCAGCGTTTAAGAAAACCCCTCTGCGAAGCTCAGGCCAAAATTCAGGTTCTGAAAAACCCTGAAATCCTGTAGTCTACCCAGACCTCGTCCTGGTCTTTCTAGTGGAAATGCCTTATACTATGTGCAGACCCCACACCCCGTTTTGTTCACCAAAGCCCCCCACCACGTTCCTGCTCCCCCCGGCACAGGCCCACACGTGTGTGCACATGTGTGTATGTGTGTGCGAGCATGTGTGAAAGTCAGGTGGGGACTTAGCCATACTTCTCCCATCATGGCAATTATCGTCTGTCTGAGCAAGGCCCCTCTCCTGTAAATATTTATTTTTTTCCCCCTTATCTCCTTCTGTAGGCAATTATCCTAAAGATTTCACATACGTATCCTTGAATATACAGACAAATCCTTCAAATGAGTGCTGTGGGCTTGAAGGAAGGCTTAATTTACATAAATATTATTGTGCCATAAATCTTGTTCTGGGGACTCATTTTTTTTCATTCCATACTAGCCTCCAGGGCGCCTGGGTGGCTCAGTCAGTTAAGTGTCCAACTCTTGATTTTGGCTCATGTCATGATGTCACGTTTCTTCGGTTCGAGCCCCACGTGGGGTTCTGCGCTGACAGCATAGAGCCTGCTTGGGATTCTCTGTCTCCTTCTCTCCCTCTCTCTGCACACCCCCCCACTTCCCCATTGATGAGCACTCTCCCCCTCTTTCTCTCTCTCTCAAAATAAACAAAAACTAGTGTTTAAGGTCCAGCTGATGCCAGAAGGAAAGCATCAGAACTCCCAGGAAACACATTCCCAGCCCTTTGGGTCCATGGCAGGACCCAGGGGTAAGACCTCCCTCCTCTGCCCACAGCCCACAGGGCCGTCCCTTGCTGCTGGGAGGCTGGGAATGCAACACGTAGCCCGCCGACGTGTTGTTCCTTATCAAAGGAGCCGGAGCCGTCCTGTAACAGCTGACAGTCTGTCACGCTGCACTTCTCCTAAGCTGGTGGGCAGGCTGTGCTTTGTGGCCCTGATTGCACTTCCATCTTCGTGCTAAGGATGCCCAGCGCCCCCTCTGTGGCTGACTCCTGGGAGTGCATGTGCAAGTGACCCCTACCTGCATGCAAGAGGCTCTCTGGTCTTCGTTGTGTCTCTAGTCTTCTCTATCTTCTCTCTGATTTCCTCACTTTCCGAATTTCTTTTTTTTTTTTTTAATGTTTATTTTTGAGAGAGAGAGACAGACAGTGAGCAGGGGAGGAGCAGAGAGAGGGAGACACAGAATCCAAAGCAGGCTTCTGGCTCTGAGCTGTCAGCATAGAACCCGACGCGGGGCTCAAACCCACGAACCGTGAGATCGTGACCTGAGCCGAAGTCAGCCGCTCAACTGACTGAGCCACCCAGGCGCCCCCTCACTTCCTGAATTTCTGTGCGATAGGAAAACAATTTGTTATTTGTAACCCATCTGTATTCTAAGGGGAGAGGCTCCCCCAAAGAATCCTTTGTTTGCTGAAAGGGAGAAAAAAGAGATTGAAATTGGCCTGTCTGGGAAATAGGACAGAGGCATGGCAGATGGACAAAGTAGTCGTGGGGAACACAAAACAAAACAAGTATCTTGAGGGAAGGTTGATGTAGCTTTGCTGTTGTATGAGGTAACCTCTCTTCTACCTCCCGTCGAGCCTTCGGGAAACCCTAAACTTTTCACCAGAGCATCTGGCATTTGATAGTGGGGGGAATGAGGACGGGATCCCAAAAGTGCAGTCTGGCACCCAGCTGGCCACGGGGTGAGAGCCGATGCTGTCCCTGGGGTCTCGGTCATTTGAGGTCGAAATGCCATGTGTCATCACCAGCCTTGAATTTTCTGGTTCGGGGCGGCGGGGGTCTCAGCTGCTGAGAACGAGGTACTGATGGGTACTGGTGGGTCACTGGCTTCACCTAACTGCTCAGCAGCTGCGAAACCCATCCAGGGCACCGGGCCCTGCCCAGAGGAGCCTGGCGTGATACACAACCCCACAAATCGAGGCCAAAAGCAGTTTTTACAGGCGAGGAGACTGAGGCCAGGCTGAATGACAGGCCAAGTCCCCCAGCTATTCAGGGGTGCGACAGAGCCATGGCTCCAGTGCCCTGAAACTCACACCCCATGCTTTCTCCTCTAGTTGCTGGGTGTTTCTGTGACGCCAGTGACCCCCTGGAAGAGTAACAGCTTCCACCTGGTTTCCCACCCCTTGATGACACGTCTCTTCTATTCATTCAAAATAGCATTCCCCGCTGGTTGTGCGCCCACAATAGGAAAACTAGAGAAAAGAGCTATTATGCAGAGGCCGGCTTTGGCTAGGCTGTGCCCACTCCCGGTGGGTAAGAGCATCCTCAATCATGTTTATCTCTGAAAATCCTGCTTCGTTTCTAAAACCAAGAAAAAATTGGACACTTCTCTCCATTTCGAGTCCACACTGATCTCTCTTCCACTTCCCAGCCCCTCCCACGCCTGCTCCCACCCCCCCCACCCCCCCCCACCCCCGCCGCCCCGCCATCCTGGGTGCGGGCTCTCTCTCGCATTTAGTGCTGCCTCCTTCTAACGGTTTTATTTGTGTGGCTGATTGTCCCCGTGAGACCAGCCAGGGACGGTGATTTATCCTGCTCCTGTTCCCCACAGTATTCTGTAAGCTCTGGTTAAATTAAATCCAGATGAAGTCAACTTGACAATTTCCAGATTTAGCCGAAGTGGCTGTGAGCAGGAGGGCACCCTTGAGACACGAAATAGGTTCTAGTCAGTTGGGATGTGTCAAGAAAAAAACGCTTTCCTCGGAGACAGAGTGAGACGGTTATGTTTCTGCTTTATGAATTCAACCTTTGCCTTTTTCCTTCCATTCCTTGAAGGCAAAGCATTGATTTTACAAGAGAAGGGATTGATTTGTACAATGTTCATTCACCTTCCTCCTTTTCGCTGAAAACGGCCTTGGAACCAAAGCAGACACCACTGGGGAGGAGTTCAACGTGAAGCAGAGGGCAGATGGGCTTTGGTGACTCTAAGATGTTAGGAGGGTGGGATTGTCCCTGGGCCGAGCGGTGAGAGGGCTTGCGGCTGACAGGTGTCTCCACCCTCCTCAGCCTGGCTCCCTCCCTGCCATCCCAGGAGTCCCGAGACAAGCAGCATTAATGCAGCACATCCTCTGAATTAATTCCAAGAGGGTAACTCGTATTGCCTGCTGCATAAGCCTTTGCCTGCCCTGGTTAATTATTCCTGGGCCCCAGGAGCTCTGGTGTCCAGACCAGCCATCCCTAAGCTCAGGGGTTCAAGGTTACAAACTCCAAAGATCCAAGTCTGGGCACGGGTCTGGGCCAGAATCCAGAGACGGGAGCAGGGGAAATGGGAAAATACTCCCACTGCATGCCTGCCTCCAAAAATGACAACTGCTCTGAAAAGTTGAAGTCTCCTGGGAGACACGCGGCAGGCCTGTGAGGACAGCTAAGGAGAGGAATTTCCACTTGGGAATAAGTTTGTAGAGGTTGGAACACAAGCTCGAGGAAGCGTTGTAATAAGTGAGTGGGTGCCCAGAGGTGGTCATCTGGAAGGCCTCATGGAGGAGGGAGTAGAGACCTTTCAAAACCACTTCCTGTTTGGGGGTAGGGTCCATAGCGGAAGCAGAGTGCCAGGGGGGTTGAAGACATGGGCTCAAATGTTCTAAACCTTCCTGGCTGTGTGATGCTGGGTGAGTCACCCTACCTCTCTGAGCCTGTTTCCTCTTCCATAAAATCCGTGTCAGAGCAGCCCTTAACTTTCTAGCGCTCTGGTGAGTCTAGATGAGATACCGAGTAAAGGGCTCCATAGAGGTCTTTGCACACGGTTAGTGCTCAGTAAATGTTTGGGATCGTATCAGCCCTTTAGAGCCATTCTTGGCGCTCATTCATTGTTTCATTTCTATCTCACAGTAGCCTTGAGAAGCAGATGAGATCGTTGTGCCCATTTTCAAGACTTGGAAGCTGAGGCTCAGAGGGACTGAATGATTTCCTGAAAATGCCATCACCGGAGGGGCAGAGCCTGGCTACACACGGGGTCCATCCGCCTCCTTGCCGCACTGTTCCATGTGAGAACAGGACATCAGGGCGGCAAGTGTTCCTAAGAACACCAAGAAGCTTCTAAGCTTGCAAAGCAGTTCGCCCAGAACAAACAGAGTCACTCATTTTATTCCTTCATAAAACAGAGAGGGCAACTGCTCTCATGCTATACAGCTTGGGGTTAAGAGTGGACAGTATGAGCCAGACTGCTGGGTTCATCTCTAGGCTCCACCACAGATTAGGTGTCTGGCTGTGGGCCATTACTTAATCTCTAGGTGGCCTCAGTTTTCCTCTCTCTAGAATGGACACAGTAATCTGTGTACCTACCTCATAAGACCGGGTGACTTCAGTGCTGGGAATAGCACCCGGCACAGAGTTAGCTCTCGGGGAACAGTAGCTGTGACGACCCACGTTGCGCAGGTGGGAACCTGAGTGCTGGAGGGGCAGAGGCCGGAAGCTCAGTTTCTAGGATTCTTCCCATCCCCCCTTGAGGGCCTGGCCCATCTGTTCCAGACTAGATCCGCCAGCTGGAGCATGTCAGCCCCTGCGCCAGCCGCCGGCCCAAATGAACAGCCACCTCCCTCTCACTGAATCCATGCATAATGCCGCCTACTATCGCGGGATTCTTTTGAAAATATTAAATAGATGTATTTTCTATTTCCTGAAGCTTTGTCGCTTTTTAGCCCCAATCAGGGATTTTAAGCCCCAAGGGTAAAGAGCCATGTCATCATGACAGAGATTTTATCGGTATTTAAAGGCTAATTTTGACGTGTGCCTTGAGCAAGGAAAGTCAGAATGAAATAAGCAGGTTGAAAGCGCTCGCAGATTCTAGACCAGGAAGGGAAATGCTTTCAAGTTCAGGTGAAAACGCTGTCTGAAAACATAATGTGCTTTTTCCCACCCCTTGTGATTAAATAAAAATCTAATTAAGTCACAGAGTTTGCCATGGAGAACTCCAATGAAGGCACGATGTGATTTAATAAACAGGAAAATGCTCAAACGCGGTGATCACACACGCACACAGATTCAAGCCGTCAAGACCTGGTGTTGCCAGGATGTACATAAAACCGGTAGCAAGCACCATCCACGCGTTTTAGAACTGTTGCCAAACTACGTAAGGGTACCTGATGCTTCCCAAACAATTTTAAAACATCAGCAGTATAAACTCTCATCTTCAAATGATGTCAGATCTCAAATGTTTTCTTCCCACTCCAAGATAAGGGCTTGGAAAACAACAACGAAGGCTGTTAGTTTTCACAGGTGGCATGTCTAGGGTGGAGAATCTTTTCCCCGAGACAGAGGCGAGTGATGTGGAAAAGGTGCGGTGGGGTTACCCGGCTGTGAGCCCAGCCCGAGCTCACGGTGATGGGCAGGCATTAAGAAAATGAACACATATTTAAACAGCATTAATAATCATGATGATGATGATTGACAGAAGCATAGGGCATGAGTTCAAAGAAATGACTCTCTGATTATTTCACTTACGAACTTAAGGCTCAGCCTGACCTGGGGCCAGTCTGGAAGAAAGATGTGGGCACACTAGTGTGTATATGACAAGAAGGTGTGGAAACTGATGGGAACCTACAGGCCACATCTAGGAGGAAACGTGGAAGGCACTGAGGCTGTTTAGGTTAAAGAAACCAAAGAGGAGTAATTAGCAAGACCTAGGGGCAGAGCGGGAGAGGCTGAGGGCTCCAGAAAATGGACTCGTAAGATTGTCTTGAAGACGAAGTTTCCAACAAATACATTCTTCATTAATATATTTTTACTCCTGGGAATATAGCAAGTAGAATCCTTTATATGCAAAAAAATATTCTTGGTGCATATATTTTCCTTGAATATGTTTTTTAATGAGTTCATTAGAGTCAATGAATATATCATCTTAAGGCTATAGCCTTATGAACATGTTCTTATAAATATATTCATGCCGCCTCCTCTTCCTGTCTTTTCCTCTGGGCCCCCCACCTCTCTACTCCTCATCATTAGTCTCTGTTCTACAGCCTGTGGCTTCGACAACAGGGAGCAGGGGCAAAGACGCACTGAATTTCCTTAAAATATCTCTACGAAGACAAAGGGAAACCATTAAGTTAAAACTATCTAGTTTTCTTTAATTTTTTACTCGATTTTTTTTAGTCAATGTGGTGAATTGACAATGGGTAGCCGCAAATTGATCTTCTGTGAATTAGCCTGGTGGCGGGTTTGGAAAGCTGTGAGTTTTAGCTGGCTGCAAGTCAGGTATGAAATCACCGTGCTAGTCTGTATCGGGGTGATTAGAAATAACACTGGCTAATAATAATAAGAAAGCTCTACCTATTCAGAACAGTATTAATGATAATGACCCTTCCCTTTGACCAAGGTTGAATCAGAGGTGGTCAGCTGACCCTGACCCAAGCAAGGCCATCAGAATTCTTCCCTAAGACTTTTCGGATTGAGGGGCGCCTGGGTGGCTCAGTCGGTGAAGCGTCCGACTTCGGCTCAGGTCATGATCTTGAGGTTTGTGAGTTCAAGCCCCGTGTCGGGCTCTGTCTGACAGCTCGGAGCCTGGAGCCCATTTCAGATTCTGTGTCTCCCTCTCTCTCTGACCCTTCCCCATTCATGCTCTGTCTCTCCCTGTCTCAAAAATAAATAAACGTTAGGGGCGCCTGGGTGGCTCAGTCGGTTAAGCGGCCGACTTCGGCTCAGGTCATGATCTCACGGTCCGTGAGTTCGAGCCCCACGTCGGGCTCTGTGCTGACAGCTCAGAGCCTGGAGCCTGCTTCAGATTCTGTGTCTCCCTCTCTCTGACCCTCCCCTGTTCATGCTCTGTCTCTCTCTGTCTCAAAAAAATAAATAAACGTTAAAAATAAATAAATAAATAAATAAATAAATAAATAAATAAATAAACATTAAAAAAAATTTTTAAGACTTTTCAGATTAAAATTGCAAAAGGGAAAAAGACCTCCCTAAGACAGATCTTCGTCTCACCCACCCTGGTGAAATAAGCCGCTACCTGCGGGGAGAGAATAGACCTGACTGGCAGAGAGTGAGTGGCAAAGGATGTGGAGCAAGAGAGCATCTTGACAGGGTTCATGCACCTGGATCCCACTCTTCCTGAAGCCCAGGAGGAGGTGGCTAGTTCCAGTCTGAACGGATGAGTCAGGACACGCTTAGAAATGAATCTTAGTAGATGAGAGAGATTTAAAGAGGGGAAAAAACCCCAAGACCTGGGAGGTGACAGTGGCCCAGCCCAGAGGTGCCAGTGGTACAGGTGGCTGAGCAGTTTGGATGAGGAGAGTTAGGTGCATAGTACCAACCGGGGAGACAAGGCCAGATCTAGAGGAGACCTGTAAGCTAGACTCAGCCAGAGCTTTGCTGTCTAGGAACAGGGACCCACTGAAGGGGATCTTCAACAGGGGTATGAAGCTCAATGCAGGGAGGATAAAGGACTGAATGAAGAATGGCAGGAGGCGAGGCACCCATTGGTAGACTGCCCCCTAGAGGTCCAGGTTAGCAGTGAGGGGAGCCCAGCGAGGCAGGGAGAGTGACGGAAGGGTATTGCTAACTCCCTAAACCACCCTTCCCACCACTGGATGCACCACCTTCTGTGTGGGGCTGGGGATGGGGCGAGAGGTGCCAAAGGGAAGGGAAACAGGCAAAAGCAGCAGCTTCCGATGGCTTCACATACTACCCAGAGCACCTAGAGCGCACACACCTGCCTGTCCTGGGTTCCTCAAATGCTGGCCTGGCGCACTGCCCCTCAAGGTCGGCTGGACAAGCGCGTTTCTCCTGAGCTTGCCAATTTAGCTCTTGTATCTACTGGCAAAACTTGGTTCCTCCTTCTAAACCAGAGATTCCCTCTGACCTATACGTTCCACCCGACTTTTTATCTGTCCAAAAACGGAGCTCAGATAGAATTATTTCGTCCACCTGCCCTTTCTGCTTCATTTTTTCCCTCATGTCACTCCACACTGAAACGTGCTGCCAATAAAATAATGATGCTATCCTGGTTGACATAATTTCCCTTATTACGCCATATAATCAATTTCTAGACCCCTTCTTCTGCTCAGGAACACCTGCTTATCCAGCCCGATGGCTATACCAAGGAGCACTTTTTTCTTTTTTATCGCCACAGATGGAGGGCTTTGATTTGCTTCCTCGTCCCTCTGTCCTGTGTACCCCATAGCTCCTGCCATTTCTCACAATGGTTTTTTAAGTTCTGTGCTGCCCATTGTCAAGGTAAGCTTCTTTCACCATGAAAAGGCAACATCATTTTTTGCCACTGCATTTCGGCGCCTTCTGAGATGTCAAGGGTGATGTCCTTAAAATTAAGCACCTTAAAATTAAGCACCTATGGGGCGCCTGTGTGGCTCAGTTGGTTGAGTGACTGACTTCAGCTCTGGTCACGATCTCACAGTCTGTGAGTTTGAGCCCCGCGTCGGGCTCTGTGCTGACAGCTCAGAGCCTGAAGCCTGCTTCGGATTCTCTGCCCCTGCCCAGCTCATGCTCTGTCTCTCTCTGTCTCAGAAATAAACATAAAAAAAAATCTTTGTTTTAAACTTAAGCACCTGTCCCTGGGGGCAGGACCAGGTACTACCAGGTACAGGAGCACTCTGTGGCTTGTTGGCTCCTCGGGACAGAACTCTTCCTTTGCCCTTCCACTGGGGCACCTCCGGGACTCCCCCAGGTGGGAGTGCAGGACGGGGAGGGGCAAAATAGCCTGGGGCAGACAGGCCTCCATGCCAAGGGGTTTCCATGCAGCATCATGCGGACAGGTCCATTGTGCCCTCCCCTCTGGAAGGATCTGAGTTCTGTCAGCTTCCAGTCAAGAAGCAAGATGGGCTTGGGTCACCTGGGTGGCTCAGTCAGGTAAGTGTCTGACTTCAGCTCAGGGCATGAGCTCATGGTTCGTGAGTTCGGGCCCCACCTCGGGCTCTATGCTAACAGCTCACAGCCTGGAGCCTGCTTTGGATTCTGTGTCCCCCTCTCTCTCTGCCCCTCCCCTGCACACACTCTGTCTCTCTGTCTCTCAAAAATAAATAAATGTCAAAAAATTGAAAAAAAAAAAAAACCAAGATGGGTTTCTATTTCCCTGGCAAGGACACTTGGGACACAACATTACTTCCGTTACGGCCATGCTCAGAGCTGGGCAGGACCCAGCCCCACATCCACGTCTGGCCCAGCTCTCTCACAACAGTCCCAGACTCTTGGTGGGGACCCTTGTGACCTGATGACATACTGCACACTGTCAGCCTCAGGGTCAGCCACAGGCAAGTGAATGCGCTCACAGCAAGTGCTGGGAAGATTACGCAACAATCCACTTCCTTTTACTCCTGTCTTTCTAGGTTTCACCACCCTGTTAAACATAATCCACCTTTCCCATAAGTACTGCCCATGAATCTCCTAGCTAAACAATCAGAACTTGTGTTTAAATACCTGTGTTTCCCTCGAGGTCTACAAATGTCCATTTCCTTGGCTCTTTTTGACTCTTGGCTTAGCTTTCTGGAATGGACCTCCAAGTGCGTAGGTGTAGACGTCACCTGCTGGAGAGCGTCACTTGAATACCAACAATCCGAAAAGAGAAACCCAAAACTCTCCCCAGAGAAACACCAAGGAGTCCTAAGGTACAGAGTACCCAGCACAATAAAAAAAAAAAATGTTTTCATACATTTAAACAGAAGACAAAACTGAAAGGAAGAGAACAGAAAACAGGAGCTCTTACAGTTAGCTTAAAATCCTCCTCCAACGTCCTCCACTTGAGCTCTGTATTTGAAGGTTTTGGAGCTTAAAAAAAATGTCGCTTCTCCCCTTACTCTCACACTCTGCCTCTATCACGCTTCCATTTCGGTGCCCAGGTGTGCAGGCTTTTTCTCCGCCCCAAGGATCCAGCCCCAGCAGGATGTCCTCGAATTTAACTCAATTAAATTTAACAATTTAATTTAATTTAATTTGACAATTTAATTCTAATACTCTCTACCTGGAGACGGCGTCAGATCCCACAGGGTAAGGGCTCTCAGTCCCACAGATGTGGCCCCTCACCTTTCAGGCACCAGGTTATTTCTTCCCTGTGCTTCTGATGGGCTATAAACGGGAGGTCCCCACAACACGTGCCTTGGGTTTGGTAATTTGCTAGAGCGGCTCGCAGTATTCAAGGAAACAATTTACTTAACTAGATTATGGGTCTATGATAAAAGGAACATTATACGGGTCTCTGATGACTCAGGAACAGCCAGAGAGAAGAGGTGAACAGGGCTGGGTACGGGGAAAGGAATATGAAGCTACCGTGGCCTCTCCAGGCACACCACCCTTCCAGTACCTCCGCATGTTCACCAAACCAGCATTTTTTTGGAAGCTTCATTATGTAGGCACGATCGATTAAATAAATCATTGGCCCTTGGTGACAGAGTCGGTCTCCAGCTCCTCTCCCCTCCCAGGAGGCAGGGCTGAAAATTTCAACTTTGTAATGGGGGTTGGTTCCCATGGCAACCAGCCCCCTTTCCCCAGTCACCTATTAACATAAAGTCAAGTGTTGAAAGAGGCATGTTATGAATAACAAAAGATACCCATTTTACCTCCATTACTCTGGAGCTATTTCAGGAACTGGGAACAAAAACTAAATATTATATCATTAGAACAAAATATTATAACAAAAGATGTCCCTATAGCTCTTCTCACTTTAGGAAATCACAAGCATTTTAGGGGTTATATTCCTGGAAGCTTGGAGGAAGACCAAAATGTATTTGTATCTTGTCATATCACAGTGTCTCAATTTTCTCTTCTCCTTTAATTTTTGTTTCCAATTTTGCTAATTTCTATTTCTCTGTCATAAACACCTTTAGTGCAGAACCCTATCTATTTTCTCAGAGGGATGTGGATACCCACCGTGGCGCGGTCTCACAGTTCCTTAAATTAACCAAGACTATCAAAAGGAGAAAATCAAATTAATATCCGAAGTCTTCTAAGAAATGTGCTGTGGCAGAGACTGCTCTGTATTCATGGAATTCTATTTCCTTTTCCTCCTGGACACAAGCTGGACTAACTTTCCCAGCCTCTTGTGCACTTAGGTTGGCCATGTGACCAAGCGCTGGCCAGTGGAACGAAGGTGGGCTTGTTGAACATCACTTCCAGGTCTGGCTGGAAAAAAACTCCTTCCTTCGTGATCTTTCTTTTCCTTTCTGACAGCTGACTACAAAGAGGGCAAGGCCTTAGAAGATGAAAGACCGGATCATGGAAGTGAAAGGGCGGGCCTACGCCGGCGGACTCCATCTTGTTCTGTGTCCTTCACCTTGACCACACCTCCTCCCCTTGAGTAACCCGCCCCCCCTCACCTGCCTAACAGGACTCGGACCCTTCCCCAGCCAATCGGCTGAGGCCACAGCCATTACCTCACCAACTGCCCCTAGGCCCCAATAAAACCTTTGTCCTTTTGAAACTCGCGCTCTCTCTCCCCGGTATCCCACCGCTGCGTCGGTGCAGGTGGGGGATTGAGCTCGAGCTAGCTCGAATAAAGGCTCTTTTGCTTTTGCATCGGACTCGGCTCCCTGGCGGTCTTTGGGGATCACGAATTCTGGACATAACATTTGGGGGCTCGGCCCGGGATCCCCAAGACCCCCGAGGGACCCCCCGACCCGGAGAGCCTGACTGGCCACGGTTAGTGTCTGTTCGTCCTGTCTTTTCCGTGTGAGCTCATTTCTGGAGTTCTGGTAGTGCCCGACGCGGTCTAAGTGGACGCACTGGAGGGCCAAGGGGTGGGAGTTTTGGAAGACGTTCCGATCCTCCCTTCTGGAGGGACGTGGAATCCCCTCATCGGTTTTGGAGGGATGTGGAATCCCCTCAAAGGTCTAAACTAGCTTTCAGTTTTGCTTCCATGGAGTCGGAAGACTTTCTAGGGCCCCTCTGTTTGTCTGTTTTTGTGTTTCTCTGTTTTGTTCTGTGGACTTACTGGACGGACGTTATGGGACAGACTCAGACTACTCCTCTAAGTATTATGACTAATCACTTTAAGGATGTGAGGGGAAGAGCTAACAACCTCAGTGTGGAAGTCCGAAAGGGTCGTTGGCAGTTTTTTTGTTCTAGCGAGTGGCCAACTTTCAATGTCGGATGGCCACCAGAGGGGACCTTCGACCTCCCTACCATCCACCGAGTCAGGAGTGTCCTCTCTCGGCATAAGACGGGCCATCTTGATCAGCTCCCTTACATTATCACTTGGCAGGACCTTGTAGAAGACCCACCCTCTTGGCTTAAGCCCTTCCTAGCCCCGCTCCCCCCGGAGCCAAAACCCATTCTTGCTTTGCAGGGGACAAAGAAGAAGAAAAGTCTCACCCAGCCTTCAGCACCCCTCTACCCTGTCCTACAAGGGGGGGCTGAAGAAGAATTAATTTTTCCTCCCGTGTATAGCCCCTCTAGGATGCCGGAAGAACACCATCCTCCCCCTCCGGGGGAGGCAGACGCTGTTCCGAGAGCGGGAGGCGGAAAGGCTCCAGGGGGAAGCCTGCCCTTTACCAGACAAAAGGCTCAGAGGGAGCAATCCGCCTCCGCCGCCGACTCCACTCTTCTGCCCCTGCGAGACACCGGACCCCCAGACACGGAGGGGAATCAGCCCCATCACTGTTGGCCTTTCGCCACTAGTGACCTCTACAATTGGAAAGCTCAGAATCCTAAGTTTTCCGAGAAACTGGCAGGGCTTGTTGATTTATTAGACTCTGTTCTTTTTACCCATCAGCCCACGTGGGACGATTGCCAGCAGCTTTTGCAGGTCCTGTTCACGACTGAAGAAAGAGAAAGAATCCTCAATGAGGCCCGAAAACTAGTTCCGGGAGCAGACGGGAATCCCACCACCAACCAGGCTCAGATAGATGCCTCCTTCCCCTTAACTCGGCCCCAGTGGGATTTCAACACGGCAGAAGGTAAGGAGAGGCTCCGGGTCTACCGCCAGACTCTAATGGGGGGTCTCCGAATGGCTGCTAGAAAGCCAACCAATTTGGCCAAGGTAGGAAATGTACAACAGGGAAAAGATGAATCTCCGGCTGCCTTTTTAGAACGGATCAGGGAGGCATTCCGTACCTACACCCCCATGGATCCAGAGGCTCCGGAAAGCAAGGCAGCGGTTACCATGGCCTTTGTAAACCAATCGGCCATAGACATTAGGAGAAAATTACAGAAAATAGATAGACTAGGAGAAAAAAGTCTGCAGGACTTACTGGTGGTAGCCGAAAAGGTATATAACAACCGGGAGCCTCCTGAGGACAAGCAGGCTCGCGCCATGGCGGCTGCCAGCAGTAAGCAGACTCGAGACCTGGCCAGAATACTACTAGCTATCATTGCTGACTCCCCCGAGGAACGAGACCGCCGTCTCCGGCAGCTGGCAGACGACGCAAGAAAAGGTAAAGGAACCACCAAGGGGGGGAAGCAGAGGCTGCAGAAGGATCAGTGCGCATACTGCAAGGAGATAGGGCATTGGGCCCGAGATTGTCCGAAAAGGGCCGGCGGGAAGGGAAGCAAGACTGATCGAGTAAAAGTCCGAGAGCTAGATGAACTAAGTGATTAGGGGAGTCGGGGTTCGGACCCTCTCCCCGAACCCAGGGTAACTCTTAAAGTGGAGGGGACCCCTGTTGACTTCCTTGTCGACACCGGAGCACAACATTCGATCCTCCGCACCCCACAAGGAAAACTAGCCAGCAAGAAGTCCTGGGTACAAGGGGCAACTGGTATGAGCCAGTATTCATGGACTACCCGAAGAACAGTAGATTTGGGGACGGGCTGGGTATCCCACTCCTTTATGGTAATACCAGAATGCCCCTACCCGCAGTTCGGACGGGACTTACTGACCAAGATTGGAGCTCAGATAACTTTCAGACAAGGGGGCCCTCAGGTCACCAATACCCCATGTCTCAGGAGGCCCGGAAGGGGATCCAGCCACACATCCGGAGACTACAAAGCCTAGGGGTACTAGTTCCTTGCCAGTCTCCCTGGAACACCCCCCTACTGCCGGTCAAAAAGCCTCACACAAATGACTATCGACTGGTACAAGACCTCCGGGAAGTAAATAAGAGGGTTGCAGACATACACCCAACTGTTCCCAACCCATATACTCTCTTGAGCTCCTTGGTGCCCTCCAGGGTCTGGTATACTGTACTAGATTTAAAGGACGCCTTCAGTCTGCTGTTGGCACCCCAGAGCCAACCCTTGTTCGCCTTCGAGTGGCATGATCCGGAGGAGGGCTACAGTGGGCAACTCACCTGGACACGGCTACCTCAGGGATTCAAAAATTCGCCCACCATCTTCGACGAGGCACTACACGAGGACGTGGGTGAGTACAGAAGGGAGCACCCTGGCCTCACCCTCCTACAGTACATAGATGACATCCTGATTGCTGCCAACACGGCCAAAGACTGAGCGAGGGACCCAGGACCTGCTGGCTACCCTGGGGGCCTTAGGGTACCGGGCATCCGCGAAGAAGGCTCAGATATCCAGGGAGAGGGTAAGTTACCTGGGATATATCCTGGAGGGCGGACAGCGGCAGTTATCAGATGCCAGACAAACTGACCCTAGGACAGGAGATCTGGATCACGACCCCACACGCCATTGAAGGGGTCCTGAAACAGCCTCCTGATATATGGATGAGCAACACATGTATGACTCATTACCAGAGCCTCCTACTCAACCCTCCACGAGTGCAGTTCCACCCCAGTGCAGCCCTCAATCCTGTAACCCTGCTGCCCGACCCTGACCTAGGCGCTCCACTACATGACTGTGCGGGAATCCTGGAACAAGTACATGGATTTCGGATGGACCTGACCGACCAGCCCCTCCCTGATGCCACTTGGTTCACTGATGGCAGCAGCTTTGTGCAAGATGGACACAGGTATGCGGGTGCAGCGGTGGTCACCGAAACGGACACCGTATGGGCGGAGGCTCTACCCTCCGGAACATCAGCCCAGTGAGCAGAGCTCATAGCCCTCACCAAGGCGCTGATGCTGGGAGCTAGAAAACGGCTTAACAACTACCGGACTTGGGAGACCCAGTTTTACTAGACCAGCCCAAATACTCCCAGGAGGAGTTACGGCAGATCAAGAAACTCCCCATGGCCCAGGAGGTAAAGGGATGGTGGTATACACCTAACAAGGAGCTCGTGCTGCCAGACCGGCTCGGAGTCTCAGTATTAGAGCACATGCATCGGTCTACTCACATGGGGGCCCGAAAATTAAAAGACTTAATCCGACATGCCAGAATCAAGATTCACCAACAGGACACCAAAATAGAGCAAGTTGTATCTGCCTGCAAGACCTGCCAACTCACCAACGCGAGGGGCACGTCAAATAAAAAAGGAACCAGGCTCAGAGGCACCAGACCGGGAGCCCAATGGGAAGTCGACTTCATTGAAGTCAAGCCAGGAAAGTATGGTTATAAATATCTTTTAGTATTTCCAGACACCTTCTCTGGCTGGGTGGAGGCCTACCCAACCAAGCATGAAACGGCTCAGACGGTGGCTAAGAAGCTACTAGAAGACATCTTACCCAGGTATGGTTTTCCTGCCACGGTAGGATCAGACAATGGACCAGCTTTTATCCCGCAGGTAATGCAGGCAGTAGCCAAGGCGGTGGGGGCAAACTGGAAATTACATTGTGCTTATAGGCCCCAGAGCTCAGGACAGGTAGAAAGAATGAATAGAACCCTAAAAGAGACCCTTACCAAATTAACCATGGAGACTGGCGGGGACTGGGTGACTCTCCTACTGTACGCCCTTTACCGGGTTAGAAACACTCCTTACACTCTGGGTTTTACTCCCTAGGAGATCATGTTTGGCAGGCCACCCCCTGTTATTCCCAGCCTTCGAGCTGAACTTATTGCTGAGTTTAAAGATCAAGAACTTTTTCTTTCCTTGAGAGGGCTCCAGAGGGCGCACGAGGACATTTGGCCGCGCCTCCGTGCCATCTACGAGGCTGGCCCAACCCCGACACCTCATCACTACAGGCCGGGAGACTGGGTCTACGTCAAGAGGCACCACCGAGAGACCCTCGAGCCGCGCTGGAAGGGACCCTACATCGTGGTGCTGACAACCCCCACCGCTCTCAAAGTAGACGGCATCGCGACCTGGGTCCATCATACCCACGGTCGGCCAGCAGACCCTTCCTCGATCCGGAAGGACTTCGTCACGCGATGGGCCGTCAGTCGGGACCAACACAACCTGCTCAAGCTCAAGCTACAGTGCATTTGACCCACCTAATATTGGTAACTCTGTTAACTCTGCTTGTCATTGTTCATGCTGCCGGGAGTCCCTACGCCCCCCAAAACATATCATAGACACTAGCTCGGGGACAATACTTAATCAGACCTCCCAGAGCCACTCCAGGGACACTTGCTTCCCAGAACTTTGTGTAAACCTCCAAACTCTGTTCCCCTTGTCACCATAAATGCAGCCGGTCCCATGATTGGGTCTGTAAGCTACAGGACAAGGGAGGAATGAAAGGGCGGGCCTATTGCCAGCTGACTCCATCTTGTTCTGTGTCCTTCACCTTGACCACACCTCCTCCCCTTGAGTAACCGCCCCCTCACCTGCCTAACAGGACTCAGACCCTTCCCCAGCCAATCAGCTGAGGCCACAGCCATTACCTCACCAACTGCCCCTAGGCCCCAATAAAACTTTTGTCCTTTTGAAACTCACTCTCTCTAGCTCTCTCTCCCCGGGGTTAGGGTTAGGGTTAGGGGATTGAGCTCGAGCTAGCTCGAATAAAGGCTTTTTTGCTTTTGCATCGGACTCGGCTCCCTGGCAGTCTTTGGAGATCATGAATTTTGGGCATAACAGAAGAAACATAGGGCCCTAAATGATCATATAGAACAGACTAAGCCTCCCTCCCCCTTCCCAATGACCACTGCTGAACCATAGTGAACTGTGACGTGAGCAAGAATTACAATTTTACGGATTGCCTGGGTGGCTCTGTTGGTTGAGCGTCAGACTCGGTTTCCACTCAGGTCATGATCTCATGGTTTCATGGGTTCAAGCCCCGCATTGGGCTCTGTGCTAGCCGTGAGGAGCCTGCTTGGGATTCTCTGTCTCCTCTCTCTGGCCCTTCCCCACTCGCGCTCTCTGTCTCTCCCAAAATAAATAAATAAACTTTAAAAATTATTTAACAAATACAATTTTATTGTATTAAGCCATTGAGATTGGGGACCTTTGTTGGATGGGTCTACCCCAAATTATACTTGTGCCTAGGAAGATAATTTTAAAACTTCCACCCAAGGAAGTTTACAGGACAACTGCCATGTCTGTGACCAGGCATCCCCAGACTTATAGTCTGTACTGTGCTCCTTAGGAATCAACCCACAAAAGGCTAAGACACAGATTATGACAGGTTCAGTTCCACAGTGACCTTACATTTAGATATTTCTCAATATTCTTACAAATAATTGGCATATTTTTCCCATCCCCAGGAGTTTGGGGAGCCACACTAAAAAATAAAACAAAACTCAGCCAAGTCACCCTTGTAGGGTGCTTGTAGAGAAGCTTTGGTGTAGATACCTGAATATTTGCATGAATTAGCACCTGTACCTACACTCATAATGTACCTTCATTCAAAAGCCTTCTTGTCGAGGGTCACACATCTCCTGACACCTTTCCAGACTTCTCCCCTCCTACTGTTCTCCCTTGCCCAACCCCAACTGCCCTGGACCATGCAAAGTCTTTTGTCTGGGTCCCCTAAGCAGTAAGAATATCCATCTCCACCATCAGGCTGCTGACCTGCCATTAACACCCGCCTGCACAGTTCTGGGGTGTCACTGCTTCTCTCTCGCTTGCCCCTGCCATGACCGACTGGCACAGGCTTGAATGTCACTTTCAGTTTGGTTCATCGTCCTAACTGGCCACTTAAATGCCTGGCAGCTCAACGGTTTGTTCTTAACTGTCTAAATAGCTCCCACTCAGACATTTCCAGAAACTCAAATGCATCAGATTCCAATGCACTTGGGGGCTGATGGCTTGGGTGTGCCTTTTTCTAATCCCCCAGCCTTCCTTTTCCCCCCTCTCCTCCAAGTCCTCTCATCAAGGTCTGGTTGCATCACTGAGTTTCTCCTGGATTTATCAGCTGAGCTCCTATTTCTACTGACTAATGTTGAAGCCTTTCTATCATCCCATATCATAGCTCGCTCTCTGGTCAACAGTTGTGTCAGTCATGTCGAGACAACAGATTCTGACCCAGGGGAGGGAAGGACGGGAGGCGGATTCCAGGGGCTCTGGCTTGTGTGATGGTAAGAGAAGCATGCTTAGGGGCAGATGGCTGTTTCACTTTGGGACATGCTGTGTTCGAGGTGTTGTCATCCAACCCGGTGGAGATTCCAGAAGGATTTATGAAGAGGTCTGTTGGGTGCTCCCCTGTGCGGATGGAAGGTGAAGGGCATGGGCGCAGACCCCCTGCCAAGTGTGCTGTCGCGGGGGCTTCTGAAGCCTGGGGGGCAATTAGAGTATCTGAGCCACGGCGATCCGCCAATGCTGGGGGGAAAAAGAAAAAACAAAAATAAAAAAACAAGAACGGAAGAAGCTTTTCGCCATCTAGCAAAGCATCAGTGCGGTCAGCACATTTGCACCAGAGAAACAAGCACGGCAGCTGACACCTGCTGTTCTTGCAGTGACAAAATAAAAACAAAACCTGAGGCCCCCGCTCCTGGGGAGCCACTGCCTCTGCCAGGTCACAGTGGCCTCACACAAGCTCTTTTTTTTTTTTCCTGCCGTAATAATGACTCTCTAGAGATAGAACCACCATCATACGAACAGCATGGACACCCTGTGAAAAGCCTCAGATGGGAGGACACGGGAAGGTCACAAGAGAGCCAGTTGGAGGTCGGGGGGACTTGCACCTTCCACCCTCCCCGTGGCAGGAAGGGAAGAACAGAGAGGGGCCACAGCTCAGAGAGGAGCTGGGAGCTCAGGGCTGGCTGACAAACCAGCTGCACCGAATCGGGTGCAGAAAAGAGTTGGTGACAGCAACTCCGTGACCAATGCAGCTCCTCTCCCCCTCGGGGCTCCCCAGGTGGTCGTAGGGAGCGTGGGAGTGACAATTTTGCCAGTCCGTTCCCGTACTCGCTTCTGACCGTGCAGTGGACGCACGTTCGGAAAAGGATGGGCCCGTGCGAGGGCTGTTGGGACCTCCCCAAGCCCCGCAGCCCTCGGCTTTTTGACACCCCTCACCAAGGTAGGAGACCCTCCAAGATATTATGGAAGGATTCCCTGCAGTGAGGAGGTCTGAAAGCTGATGCTTCTGACTTGCTGTGTGATTATGGAAAATTACAACCCTCTTCTGTGGCTACTTCCCTCATATGATGCATAAAAGGCAGTTAGCATAGTGAAAGGTTTGTGGCAAATGCTCCATAAATATTAGCTATTTTTATGCCCATGGTGATGATAAAGTTAAATAGGGCGTTTAGACTAAGGACCCATTTCCAAGGCCCCTTCCTCACTTGTGGTGGAACCAGCGAAACATGTTCTTAACGAGCTGATATAATAATCATCACAGACACTATTTATAAGCACCTACGTGCCAGGCACTAGAGTCCCGTCATTTCATTTACTTTTCATACATACCTTGCATGGCAGGTAATATTAACCCCTGTTTGGAAGATAAAACTGAAGCCCAGAGAGGTGAAATGACTTGCCCAAGGTTACCAGCTAATAAATGGCAGAGCTAGAGCTGGAAACCAAGTCTTTTCATTACACCACCGAAGCCACCTCTGTAAAAACTGGAGAAGTCCTATTGAAACAGTATGATGCTTGCAAAAAATCAACATTAGACCAATAGAATAGAACAGAGAGCCCAGGAATCAATCCCAGCATCACCAGTCAACTGATCCTCAGCAAAGGCGTCAAAAGCACACAATCCGGAAAGGACAGTCTCTTCAATAAATTGTGTTGGGAAAACTGGCTATCTATATGCAAAAGGATGAAACTGGACCCCTATCTCACACCATCTACAAAAATCAACTCAAAATGAATGAAAGACTTAAATGTAAGATTTGAAATTCTAAAACGACTAGAAGAAGACAGAGGGGGAAAGCTTCTTGATATTGGTGTGGGCAACACTTTCTTTTGGATATGACAGCAAAAGAGCAGACAACACAAACAAAAATAGATAAACCAGGGGCGCCTGGGTGGCGCAGTCGGTTAAGCGTCCGACTTCAGCCAGGTCACGATCTCACGGTCCGTGAGTTCGAGCCCCGCGTCGGGCTCTGGGCTGATGGCTCAGAGCCTGGAGCCTGTTTCCGATTCTGTGTCTCCCTCTCTCTCTGCCCCTCCCCCGTTCATGCTGTCTCTCTCTGTCCCAAAAATAAATAAAAACGTTGAAAAAAAAATTTAAAAAAAAAATAGATAAACCAGATTGTAGCAACCTAAAAAGCTTCTGCATAGCATACCATTAAAAGAGCAAAAGACAATCAGTGGAACGGGAGGAGATATTTGCAAACCATATATCTGATAATGGGTTAATATCAAGAATGTTCATACAATTCCTTAGCCAAAAAAAACACCCCAAATAACCCAATTTAAAACATGGGCAAATGACCTGAATAGACATTTGTCAAAAGAAGACATACAAATGGCCAACAGGTATATGAAAAGATGCTCTACGTCACTATTATCAGGGAAATGCAAATCCAAACCACGAGATACTACCTCACACGTGTCAGAATGGCTATTAGCAAAGAGACAAGACAACAAGTGTTGTTAAGCATGTGGAGAGAAGGGAAGCTTGTACAATGTCAGTGGGAATTTAATTTGTACAGCCATTATGAAAAGCAATGTACAGTTCCTCCAAAAATTAAAAATAGAACTTCTTAATGATCCAGTTTCCCACTTCTGGGTATACATCCAAAGGAAATGAAATCAGGATCTCAAGGAGATATGTGCACGCCATGTTCATTGTAGCATTACTGACAATAGCCAAGGGAGGGAAACAACCTAAATCTGTCCATCAACAGATGAATGGATAGAGAAAATGAGGCCAATCTCAAGTGTTCTCACTACAGAAAAAAGTAAAGGTAAGTGTGTGAGGTGATGGGTAGGTTAATTAGCTTGATTGTGGTGATTATTTCGCAATGTACACATTTTCAAAGCATCAAAGTCATATACCTTAAATTTATACAATTGTTTGTCAATTATACCTCAGTACAGCTGGGTAAAAGAGAGAGAGGGAGAAAAGCCCTCTACCTAAGGTGACCACATAATTTATATCCTGGGAGCAAACATTTTATTGGGTGACCAAATGTCTTGGTTTACCCAGGACTGGGAGTTTCTTGGAACATGAAACTTCCAGTAACAAAACTGGAACAACTCTGGGCAGACCAGGACCTTTGGTCACTCTACTTTTGAGGGTGTAAAGGAACCTGAGTATCCATCCATTCAATTTGTGATACTTTCATATTCTCCTTGTGATTTCTTCTTCGACCATTGGATTGTCTAAAAGTGTGTTGCTTCATTTCCAAAATATTTGGAGATTTCCTAGATATTTTTTATTTCAAGTGTAATTCCATTTTGGTTAGAGAACATCATTTATATTAGTTTAACTTTTTGAAATTTATTGAGACTTGTTTTGTGGTCCAGCATATAGTCTACCTTGGAGAATCTTCCATTTGCAGGGGAAAAGAACATGTGTTTTCCTGTTGTGGGGCAGAGGTTCTATAAAAGTCAACTAGGTGAAGCAGGTTGATAGTTTTGTTCAGATTGTCCGTATATTTTGTCTACTTGCTCCGTCAACTACTCAGAGAGGGTAATAAAATTTCCTACTAGGATAGTAGATTTATCTGTTTTTCCCTTTAGTTCTATCGCTTTTGTTTCTTGTATTTTGAAGCTCTGTCATTGGGTGCATATACACTTAGGATTGTTATGTCTTCTGATGAATTGGCCTTTTCCATTATTAAGAAGGATCTCTCTTTATCCTTGGCAATATTTATCTTGAAGTCTAGATTAAATAACAAGCTCCCTTCTGACTCTAAAAAAGAAAAAGTTAAGAAAGTATGTATGTCCCTGCATTAGCCTTGACTCATTTAAAGTCAGAGATATTCTGTGGGGTTTTTTTCACTCCCTTTTTTGGAACATGACATATCTCAACATTTAGAACATCCATTTATGCAAAAAGAAATGTTTTGATTGGTTTAAACCTTTCCAGATGTGACTCCAACTTGGCTGCAAGAGAAGCTATTTCTGTCAGCTGGGCTGATAATACCTTTGTCTTGGGAAAAAGCAGAAATTTATCAGCTCTCTTAGACCCAAATCACTGGGGTTGGGGGACAGATGCTAATGCTGCCCTTTGGAAAAGTCAGAAACACAGGTGACCTTCCCCGGTAACAACCTCCTTCCTTGTGGCTTGTCTGTCATTTCATCTGCACAGAGACACTCTGGGATACGATGGGGCCTTAGGGTCCTTTGAAAGCAAATCAACAATTTATTGAAGCTCATTATGAAGCCAGAACTTATAGAGGGGCCATGGGGACGTGTGTGTGTATGTGTGTTGTGAAAAAAAAAAGATAAGTCAAAGGCATATGTGTGGTTTCTGGTTTAGAAGACAGGAGAATGGCATTTCCAAAGACTGGGGTAGGGGTGTTGGTTGGTCCCATGTTATTTCAGTATTGCAACCCCCATGTTCAGCACAGTCCTAAGCACCCAGTAGATGCTTAGTATGTATTATTGGATGGTTCAATAACTAAATGAGTAACGCCAAAGTCAGAATGTGCTCTCAGAGAAAGTAAAGGAATAAATCAGGGGTCAAAAACCTTGCTCCTTCAGCGTATCCTGTTAGTCAGGGTTCAGTTGCATATAACGATAACCACCCTGGTTAGTTTAAGCAGACGTGAATTTAATTCCCAGAATCGAGTGCTTACCGTGTCATTGTTAGGGACGGAAGAATAAATAACCTCTAGGCTAAGAAGAGACTCCAAAAGAACTTCACAGAACTGGTTCACCCAGGAGAAAGAGTCGCTACTTCTGCTGTAACCAGGAAGCCGTGGACTCAGGAAGCAACCGCTGCCAGGTCTACACCGCTGGTGGTCCGGAGTCAAGAAGCTGCCCCTAGAAGGGCCAGCTCCAGAGCTGCACTGTGCCTGATGGAAACACTGCCACGAGTCTCGCACTTAACTCAGTTCTGAGCTCCGGGTCCAAGAAAGTGGATCCGGTTAGTGAATCTGAATCACTTCTGGAGCCACAACTGCAGGGACCTTGGAAAACAGAGATCTTAGCTTTTCAGCCTCTGCTGTGACAGGAGTTACCCTAGAAGGAGGCTGAAACAGGATCCACCACAGACACCTGGCTGGTAACCTCAGTCTGGTTGGTGTAAGAAATCGGGGTGCCTGGGGGCTGGAGGTTCACATGCTAAACATTTCAAGAACATTGTGCTGGCCACATCTGCCTCTTTCCGTGAGTGGAAAGTCCTGGCAGAGAAGAAGAGTGGCTGAGCCTGGGTAGGGAGCAGGGGAGAGGAGACGCCTGGAAGGGAAGCAGAAAAAGCAAAGCAAAAGGGAGAGAAACCAGGAAGGTGGCCGTGGCCGGTCAGCATTAGAGAAGATGAGGCTGGTCAGCCGCACCCTGGGTTTGACCAGAGGACGCCCTGGTGAGCCTGGAGGAGGGACCAGGGAGGGAGAGCAGGGAGGGAATAACACAGTGGTGGCATTGGCAGGATCTGGTACAGCTGGGAAATGCGCACCCGAACCTTTGTGACAGGAACTCACGTGCATGCTCAGGGAGACAGGTGCACGCAGAGGCCCGCGGAATTGGGGGAAATCACACCAGCAGAAAGCGGTCTATTCGTACAGTGAATTCAGACATCAGAAAGAAGTGTGTGTGTTATCTATATCATACCCCTAACACAGATTTCAAAAACAAAATGTTGGATGAGGCAAGCATGAAGACAAATGACACGTAGAGAACGATTTTATGTCATCGCTTTTAATTTTTTTAATGTTATTTTTTATTTATTTTTGAGAGACAGACACAGAGCACCAGGGAGGGATGGGCAGAGAGAGAGGGAGACACAGAACCTGAAGCAGGCTCCAGGCTCCAAGCTGTCAGCACAGAGCCCGACGTGGGGCTCGAACCCACAAACTGTGAGGTCATGACCCGAGCCGAAGTTGGACACTAAGCCACCCAGGCGCCCCTATTTTATGTCATTTTTTAAAGAGTACTAATCCTGCTGTGGACACAGGGGTGTGTGCCCATCACAGTGCGGAAGGGGCTATAGCAGCCTTGCAGGAAGTGACCGCGAGGTCATGGAGGAGAGAGACAGAATGGGGAAGCCGGTTGAAAAACCTTCCGCTCCATTGTTAATGTTTACTTTTGCTTTCTTTTGTTTTATGTTTACTATTTGTTTTTAAATTTTTTTTAATGTTTATTTATTTTTGAGACAGAGACAGAGCATGAACGGGGGAGGGTCAGAGAGAGGGAGACACAGAATCTGGAACAGACTCCAGGCTCTGAGCTGTCAGCACAGAGCCTGATGCGGGGCTCGAACTCACGGACCATGAGATCATGACCTGAGCCGAAGTTGGACGCTTAACCGACTGAGCCACCCAGGCGCCCCACTATTTGTTTTTTAAAAGCATATACGAAAATAGTATAATAGGGTACCTGGGTGGCTCCGTCGGTTAAGTGTCTGACTTCGGCCCAGGTCACAATCTTGCATTTATGAGTTGGAGCCCCACATGGAGATCTGTGCTGATAGTTCTGAGCCTGCTTGGGCTCTCTCTCTCTCTCTCTCTCTCTGTCCCTCCCCCTGTTCTTGGGCGCACACGCGTGCGCACGTTCTCTCTCTCTCAAAATAAACTATAAAAAAGAAAGAAAATAGGATAATACGTTAACAACTACTAAGTGGTGACAATATGGGCATTGGTTATATGCTTTTTGTACTTCCTTTACTGTGGTATTTCACTTCTCACAAAATAAATTTTTGTTTTCAAGAAATGGACATGAGTGATTCTGAAGTGCTTTTGCACATTTACGCAAGGCAATGACCATTTGTTTCTTGCTGTCACGTGTGGATCCGATGATTGCTGCCCAGAGGGGCCCAGCATATCCTGCCTCTCCCGAGGCTTAGGCAAATTGATGGGGCTTCAGGCAGCTCCTCTCGGCACATGAGATTTTAAATCTGCGCAGCTTCTGCTCCTGGCCTGGAGTCTCTCCCCAGGGTGGTTGTGGGGCAGGCGGGCAGGCTCAGCAGCCTAGAGGGGGGAGGTGGACGTGCCGCAACCCCCCCCAGCCCGCTGCCCCCCTTCCAGAGCTGGAGGAGGCGACAGATACCTCAGGACCCAGGGTCCCCTCCCTGAGCTTTCTTGAGGAGCCCGAAGGGAGGAAGAAGGGCGTGAGAATAGGATCCGAGAAGAACAGACAAACCAAGGCCGTGACGTGGAGAGTCCTCAAAGCAGGTGGATAACCCACTCCCCGCTCCCCGCCCGCCTCATGTTGGATGCTCGTCTCAGCTGATCTCCTCCACGTCAATAAATTCTGCTCTCCGGAGCAGAGACCGGGAGAGAGCCCATCGGCTGAGGGACCATGTACACCAGGATCTGAAGCAGACGCTTAATTTTCCTGGGAGATTGCCACTCTCCCATCTCCCAACAAACCTGAGGCTGGCTTAGGGCTCTCTGGTCACAGGCAAGAGAAACCGACCTCAGAGAAGGCAAGCAGGAAGGAATCTATCGGAAGGAGACTGGTTACCTCATGGAAGTGACAAGAAAGCTAGAGAAACAAGATCAGAAGAGGGCCTGCGACCCGGGCACATCCAGGGGTCTAAAGGGCAGTGGGACCCTCTCAGTGGTCTTATCGGGGCTTGGCTGCCAGTTGAGGGGCACCTGTCATTCTGAGGGTGTCCCTACCTAAAGGTGCTTTGATTGGCCCGCTTCGGTCACATGATCACTCTGGCCGGGGGGGGGGGGGGGGGGGGGCAGGACACTCTGGTTCACGCCCCTCTGATCTTGCACATGGTGGGGATGGTAATTGTCCAAAAGAAAATCAAGGAATTAGGGCACCTGGGTGTCTCAGTCAGTTGAGCGTCCGGCTTCAGCTCGGGTCATGATCTCATGGTCTGTGAGTTCAAGCCCTGCTTCGGGCTCTGTGCTGACAGCGTGGAGCCTGGAGCCTGCTTCAAATTCTGTCTCCCTCTCTCTCTGCCCCTTCCCTGCTCAGGCCCTATCTCTCTCTCTCTCTCTCAAAAATAAATAAACATTTTTTAAAAAAGAAAATCGAGAAGCTGTTACCAAAGGATGGAAAAGAGATGTTGAACGGCCAGTTAACAGCCAGGGACCCTGGGACACACACCCATTTTATAGATGAGAAAGCTGAGGCCCAGAGAAGTTAAATAATTTTCCCAAAACCACACACTTAGAGCACAACTGGGATTCCAGCTCTAATCTTTGTATTCCAAAGCCCATGTATTTCCCACACCCTATTCCCAGGTCCCCAAAGAACATGAGCTGGCCAAGGGAATAAACATCACCCCACAAGTACTGCCCCGTCTGAGTTTTCCCTCTGTACACTGGCCTTCTGAAAGCTACGACTTCTCAAAATTTCCGTGCATTCTCATCCCAGATGGAAATTAAGGCCATGACCAAGCTCAGGACTTATTGCCATGGTGTGGGATGCTGCTAGAATAATTGCCTTATTATAGCAGACCCAGAGACGTAATTTCTCAAACCGTCTGGCTAGAGTACGTGCCTGGGAAGGACAAATTAAGATGCCCTTGGAGAGACTAATCAAATAATAAATGGCAGACACACTCCTGAGATTGCTGGTTCATGGAGAAGTAGCCCTGGAAGCTGTTAAGGACTCTAAGCCCGAGACCGCAGGGACTGCGCACCTGCCTTTACACCCTCCCCGCTCTGAGTGAGAAGGCAGTGTCATTCTAGGGGGATGGGATGGGGAGAGAACTGGGTTCCAAACGGGAAGTTTTCCAAATGCGTGAAATGGGCTGCTTTCCCTCTTGAAGCACCCGGCTGATCATATTTGGGACGGAACATTTTAGATACAATCTCCCAGTAATCTTGTCACCATGATCATGACCATGATTTAGGCTGTGCTTCTCTCCTACTGTGGCTAGGATGGTTTTGAGGGATAATCCCCTATTGCCCAGCTCTGAGTTAAGAGTGCATGTGCACACGCGTGTGTGTGTGTGTATCCCACAATGCACAGAACAGCTCCGAACGAGAATCACGCACCCCAACATGTATCAGGCTTTCTCAGCCTCAGCACTACTGACGTTTGGGGTCAGTTATTTCTTTGTTGACGGGGCTGTCCCATGCACTGGAGGACTTTTAGCAGCTACCGCAGGCTTCTGCCCTCTAGACCCCGGGGGCACCCCAGGCCCCTCTGTCTTCAGCTCCTTCGTCCTTTCCAAGCCTGACCCCACCCATCTCAGCAGCAGCTCTGACATCCGAGGTCAGGAACTGCTGGGCTGCGGGCCAATTTGGGTGGGTTTCGTTTAGGTTTGGTTTGCCAGTGTTTTAAAGGCTTTAATCAGCTACTTACCAGCAGAGAAGTCAAACTCCCTTCTTGTCCTGATAATTCAGAAAGTCCAGAAAATAGCTGATTTCTCTGGCTGGAGCACAGTGGGGCCTACTCCAGGTGCCCTGTAGCCCTGGCAACCTCCCACCTTCTCCCACCTTCTTTCCCTCCCCACCTCTCCCCCCACCCACCCACCGAGGGGGTCAACCCAGGCTTCACGCACCTGGGTTTGTGCTGCACCCGAAGAGCACTGGGTGACCTGTCAACGCCCCCTCCCTACCGCAGGGGAGCCTGACGGGTGCGGGTCCCCCAGGGCTCCCAGCAATCCTTTCTCATAAGACCACCTCTCATTTCGGGGTCTCTGACTGCTTACAAGGCTCTCTCTCGGTTTCACGGCCATCTTCATCTTCGTAACAGTTCCGGAAGGTGGGAGGCAGAGGTACAATCTCCCCAAGAGTACCGGTGGGGAAACTGAGGACCTCAGAGAAGTCACGTCGCTCCACCCAAGTGACGCCACGTGTCGACCGAGACGCTGGTTGGAGCCCAGGGTCCTGCTCCTCACTGTGGACTGGATGTTTGCACCCGTCCCTCGAAAGTCGCGTGCTGAATTCCTAGCCCTCAGTGTGGCTGTGCTTGGAGACCGGGTCTCTAAAGAGGAAATTAAGGTCAAATGAGCCCCTGGGAGGATGCTGCTCTGACCGGATTGGTGCCCTTATAAGAAGAAACACCTGGAAATACTGTCTCTCCACCCCAAAATGCTTGCCCAGGAAAGGCCACGTGAGGACAAAGCAGTAGTCAGTCCTTCTCATGCCAGGAACAATCTTCACGGGAACCATCCTGGCCAGCACCTTGATCTGGGAATCACAGCCTCCAGAACTGTGGGAAAATAAATGTTGTTTAAGCCCTCCCCGCCCATGGGGTTCTGTGATGGCAGCCTGAGCAGGCTAAGACCATACACCCATTTTATAAACTGCCTTTTCCACTGAACAGTGTATCTTTTAGGGTCCTTCCCTGTAAGGGCTACCTCATCATTTTTAATGCCTACATTCAGCTTATACTGAATATTCCTGAAATGGAGGCTTTTTGTGTGTCAAAGCAATGCCTCCTGCCTTGGAGCAGGGACTCCCCGAGAGCAGTATCTTGAGCCTGCTGAGGTGAGACCAGGACTGGATCCAGCCGGGAGGACCAGCCCACACCACAGAGCCCACCACCCCCACAGCGCTGGGCAGAGAAGTGAGGGCACCTGCTGAATGTTCCAGCACCTCCCCCCCAAGCCCCCAGGACCAGAACTCCTCTCCAGGGCCCCCTTCCCAGGGCAGGAGCCTCCTTCTCTGGTTGCTCCAGAGCAAGCGGTGCTGCTGCGAACCCCTGTCTCTCCCCCTCCCCTCAACCCTGGATCCTTCTGGAGGCGCTGCCATAGGAACTTGCCAGGCAGAGGTTAGTGCGTTCCCAACGTGATTAGGGATAATGGCGCTGAGTCACAAGGGAGGTCTGACTGTTTTTCAGCTCGATTTTTGAAATTAGGGCTGGGAAAGTGTGCTGCCCCCCACCACCACCCAGGCTGGCTGCTCGCAGCGCCACTCCCCTCCCCCCACCACCCGCTGCAGCTGCCTCTTCTGTAGCACAGGCCGCCCAGAAATAGAAAAATCCCACTTCTAATTAGAGGGCATGAGAGGCCCAGCTCCCGATATCAGGGCTGTTGATACAAGCCGGCAGGATGCCGAGGCAGGACCACCGAGCCTCCAGCCCACCCACTTAAAAAAATTTTTTTTTATTTAATGTTTATTCATTTTTGAGAGGCAGAGAGAGAGCATGAGCGGGAAAGGGGCAGAGAGAGGGAGACACAGAATCCGAAACAGGCTCCAGGCTCTGAGCTGTTAGCACAGAGCCCGACGCGGGGCTCAAACTCACAAACTGCAAGATCTTGACCTGAGCTGAAGTCAGATGCTCAACTGACTGAGCCACCCAGGTGCCCCTAGCCCACCCACTTTTAAACCCTTGGTGCCTGCCGCACCTGGCTTGGGCTGGGAACAAAGATCCTGAAACCTCCAGAGTGGAGCCCCAAGACTGGTCAGGGCTGGCCCCATGCTGGATACTGTGCTCCCTCCCCCTCCAGCGCAGCCCCTCGGTCCTCAGGATATAGCTGAGACAGCAGCCCCCAACCCCTCTCCACCCCAGGGCGGCCTCTAGGCCCCCCTCCCTCCCCCAAAGACAGCATGATGGCAAAGAACGGCTCCCTGAACAGCTCCTGTGTGCCAGGCATCGTCCTGAACCTTTGACACAGACCATCTCACTGAATCCTCAATTTGTCTCTGACCGATGGGACCTAATACTATCCCTTCCACAGATAGGAGAGGAGATACAGAGAGAGCTTAAGGAAATTGCTTGGTAAGGGGGTCGTGGTGGGCTTTGTACACGGCATGCACCTGTTCTCAAGGGTGATGTGGTAAGAGCCTGGACGGGTGGAGAAGGTCCCAAGTTAGGGTCAGGAGCATCTCACTGGGATGGGAATGAGTAGCACCTCCATTGGATGATGCTCTGATGTCACCCGCATCTAATGCTTTGATGGTCAGTGGTCACAGGAGGGAGGGGTCCCCACACCGGTCAGCTCTCCGAGGACACAGGGCATGGGGCAGACTTGCCTGGTGTGGGTCTTTATACACCCGTTTGAGTCTTTGTGCCCAGATGGAGCACCTGCCAGAGAAGTTCCGGCCTCCTGCAGTTGTACTGGCACCGTGCCTGGCCCTGTCCCCTCCCCAGGAGGAGGCTGGGAGTCACAATCTTTTTTATTTTTTTTTAATATTTTTAATTTTACATTTATTTATGTTTGAGAGACAGAGAGAGAGCACAAGTGGGGGAGGGGCAGAGAGAGAGGGAGACGCAGAATCTGAAACGGGCTCCAGGCTCTGAGCTGGCAGCACAGAGCCCGATGCGGGACTCGAACCCATAGACTGTGAGATCATGACCTGAGCTGAAGTCGGACACTTAACCGACTGAGCCACCCACGCGCCCCTGGGGGTCACAATCTTGAGGAAACTTCCAACCCTGTGGGTCAGAGCTCAGCCACTGGGGTACAGGCCCAGCACCAATGCCCCAGCAGCTGCTCTGTCCCCAAAACCCCCACAGAAGGCTCCCGGTCTTTTCCATGCCAGTTTGCTGGGTTTTTTTAACTTTTGACGCTTGCTCTGTCCTGCCTGTTCCTCACTGTCCACTGGAGACCGGGGGGAGGAAGGAATGGCAAGAGGTGAAGGACACCTGGGAACACTAGCCCAGCCTCAGCCCTCCACCCCAGACAAGAAGGCAGGAGACCAGATTCAGACCCGCCTCCCTCCAATCCAGACTAACTTCTAGGGCTCAGCTGCCTCGTCTCGGCAAGGGACATGAAAGTGACCTACTGGCCGGAAGCAGAGGCCCGGACCAGAGGGCTTCCTAAAGGTGTAGCCGGCTCCCCCACTCTCTGATGGGCTGATCCTGGGGTCAGGTACCCTCCCCACCAGGTCACAATAACACCAGGGACCTTCAGGTGCCCCTTGAAGGCCGCAGGATCTGATCTCCTCCTGGTTTCCGGTGGGTGTTTGAGCCCAGCCCAGCCCTCCCCAGCTACCCAGGCTTCCGCCAGGAGGAGGTGGGGCAGCCCAGCCTCACAGGGGTCAGTGATTCTCTGCTCGGCCTTATTGCGGCTTTGCTGCATCACTGCCGCTTTGGAAGATCCTCCTGCTTTGGGAACAAGGCAGCAGAGGAAGGGCAGGCACAGGCATCTAGCTATTCTCTGGCCTCCTGATGCCTCAGTGGGTCTCAAGAAGTGGCTTTGGACCCTTTCTCGGCACTGACATGGAGGAGACAGTCATGCTGCTAGGGGACTAGGAGAGCAAGGGTGCTGGGTCCAAACTCCTCCCAGCCCCCACCCCTGCGGGGTGAGTTCCAGCCCCACATCAGGCTCTGGGCTGGCAGCTCAGAGCCTGGAGCCTGCTTCGGATTCTGTGTCTCCCTCTCTCCTCTGCCCCTCCCCTGCTCACACTCTCTCTCTCTCTCTCAAAATTAAATAAACATTAAAAAAAATTTTTTTAAAGATGTAGCTTTCGAACACATTTAGCAGCAGATTCCCCAAATGTAAAAGAAGTGAAAGCCATGCCTGATAAATTGGGGGGTGTTGTTCTGGGACCGTCAGGGGTTCACCCAAAGACCTACCTGTGTGGTTTCTCTCCCCAGGGCTGGCCAAAGACTTTTTTTGTGGACACGGAAACGGCCCATGCACCGAGAATCAGTTGGCCAAATATCAAATCATGCAAATGAATTAAAAATATCTTACGCAGAAAATTAGCATAAGTGCTACACTTCTCTAATGAAACGCTGGTAATTGACTTTCTGCTGATGAAACATCCTCAGCAAAAATGAACTTGCCTTTAATAAGCTACCATATATTGCATTTATCAATCAAATAGGAAATCTGGTTGTGAAGACCAGTTGGTCATTTGGCAAACTGATGAGTGAGTTTTCTCAGCATGCAGATTCTGGGGCCCCAGTCCAGACTCACTGAATCAGGATCTGCATTTCAAATAGGGTCTTCCGGGGTGGGGGTGGGGGGCCTGGGTGGCACAGTCAGTTAAGCATCCATCTCTTGAGCTCAGCTCAGGTCACGATCTCACAGTTTGTGAGTTTGAGCCCCACATCGGGCTCTGCGCTGATGGTATGGAGTCTGCTAGGGATTCTGTCTCTCCCTTTCTCTGCCCCTCCCCAGCTTGTGCTCGCTCCTTTGCTCTCTCTCTCTCTCTCTCTCTCTCTCTCAAAATAAGTAAATAAACTTAAAAAAAAATAAATAATCTCCAGGATATTCCAGCTGCTTTTTAAATTTGAGAAGTGCTCATTTACAGCAATGGTTTCCAGCCTTGGCTACACATTAGAATCATGAAATCACTCTCTCTTTTTTTTTTTTTAATTTTTTTTAATGCTTATTTTTGAGAGAGAGAGAGAGAGAGAGAGAGAGAGAGAGATAACGCACAAGCAGGGGAGGGACAGAGAGAGAGGGAGACACAGAATCTGAAGCAGGCTCCAGGCTCTGAGCTGGCAGCACAGACAAAATGCGAGATCATGACCTGAGCTGAAGTCGGACGCTCAACCGACCGAACCACCCAGATGCCCCATGAAATCACTCTCTTAAAAAGTTATCTGCATCCCCATGTTCATTGTGGCATTATTCACAATAGCCAAGACATGAGAACAACCTAAGTATCCATCAGTGGATCAAAGGCTAAAGAAAATGTATAGATCTGTATAGATCCATAGATCTATATAGAGATGTATAGATCTGTATAGATCTATAGATCTATACAGAGATCTATAGATCTATATATCAAATCTGTATAGATACAGATACCTATAAAAAAGCAGGAAATCCTGCCATTTGCTACAACATGGATGGACCTGGAAGGCATTATACTAAGTAAAATAAGTTGGACAAAGAAATACAAATATTGTATGATACTAAGATGTGGAACCCAAGAAAGCCGAGCTCATAGAAACCCAGGGTGTAGATTGATGGGTGCCAGAGGCTGGGGGGTGGGGACAAGAAGGAGATGTTAATCAAAGGCTACAAACTTCTAGCCATAAGATGGGTAGATTCCAGGAATCTAGTGCACAGCATGGTGACCATTGTATACTTGTAAGTTGCTACAAGAGTAAATCCTAAATGTTGTCGCCACTACAACAAAAAGTAGTAACTGGGGTGACGGGTGTGTTAACTAACCTTATCGTGGTCATCACTTCACGATATATAGGTGGATCACATCATCACCCTGCACACCTTAAACGGACGCAGTGTTATATGTCAGTTGGATCTCAACAAAGCTGGAAGGGAAAAACAAATCACCTGAGGTTTTATAAACAACCAGGACCCAGGTGTCGGTCCCAGAAGGTCTGAGTTCGTAGCCTGGGGTGAGGTCTGGGCTCCTGGTTTATGAGCTCCCCAGACAATGCTGATGACCAACCAAGGCCTGAGTGACCGTGCCGTCACCTGCACAACCCGTCTAGGACCTGTATTTCTCCATCTGCCCTCCCACCTTCTGTTCTCCTGAGGGTCAGGGAGCTCCAAGCTGTGGCAGGGGTTCTCACCAGGGACTGATTTCTGTCATTGGAGGCTGACAGTCGGTCACACTGAGCCATCAGCCAGTGAGACACCTCCTTTTGCAAACGACCAAGCAGTAGCATCCCTGTCCACGTCACCCTCCACGGGACTAATTACCGGGCAGATAACAGTCTGAAAAGCCAGCCCTGCAGACCGCAGTTCGTGGTCCCCAACCAGGAGCTGGGCCAGCAGCAAAGGGGACAGAGGCAGGGCCAGCCCTCACTGACCACCCACCTCTCCACCTTCTCTCATGTCTGTAAGCAGGTCTGGAGGGGGTGCCCTGTAGCCACGTGGATCAGAGGGGAGTCAGGGGGCAAGAGGGAGACGCTGGGTTGGGGAGGGAGTTGTATGGGGCCAGTAGAGACAGCAGAAGCTGTGGACCCCAGTGGAACTCAAGACCAATATTCTGAAGGCCCCACAAGCTATGTGTCTCAGGCTCTAGTGCCCAAGAATCACCCGGGAGGCTTCTTAAAACACAGGCTGCTGGCCCTTCCCCAGAGTTTCTGATTTTGTTGTTCTAGGATGAAGCCCAATAATTTGCATTTCTTTTGTTTTAAGTTTATTTATTTATTTTGAGAGAGAGAGAGAGAGAGAGAGAGAGAGAGACAGTGGGGAAGGGGCAGAGAGGAGAAAGAGAAACAGAGAGAGAGAGAGAGAGAGAGAGAGGGAGAGAGAGAGAGAGAGAGAGAGAGAGAGAGAGAGAGACTCCCAAGCAGGCTCCATGGTGTCAGTGCAGAGCCTGACACGGGGCTCGAACCCACGAACCATGAGATCATGACCTAAGCCAAAATCAACCAACTGAGCCACCCAGGCACCCCAAGAATTTGCATTTCTAACACCTTTTGAGATGATGCTGATTCTGCTGGTCCAGGGACTACAATTTGAGAGCCGCTGCCTTTGAGGATATATTTCGAAGCAGCCCCTCGACTACAGACTCTTCCGCATGGCGGTTGGTGGAGCGGTCTCAGGAGTCAACCAGACCTGAGTCTGAAGCCCAGGCCTGCCACACCTTCCTGGCTGTGTGACGTGAGGCAAATCACTTAACCTCTCTGTGTCGATTTCCCTTTGGGCCTACCTGCCAAGTGGAGTCAAGGACAGTAGCTATGCTTAGGGTTGTGGGTAAGAACAAGTACGAAAGTATCTATCAGGTATCTGGAGCTCCGGGACTCTTCTTGGCTCTCATGAACTGAGCTGTCGTGAGGACGGACCTGGAGAAGTGTGTCTGCCTCCTGTGGGCCTGGCTCCTGCCAGGGTTCAAGTGCACTTCACCAAATTATCTCTTTTAATCTTCAAACACTTAAAAGCTGATGCTAATAATACTCCCCACGGCCCGCCAATCCACAGATTAGGCTGCTCAGAGAGACCAAGTAATATGTTCAAGGCTACACAGCTAGGAAGCAGCGGGACCTAGATTCAAATCCAGATTACAGACTCTATTGCCCTCCCGACATTCTGTCCAAAGTCATTGCACTGATGTGACCTCAGCCTGTGCAGCCTTACTGGATACAAACAAATTGTGCCCAGCAGGATCTTGAAATACTGAGAATGGCTCAGTCTCCAGGAGCATGAGAGTGTCCAGTTATCAGTAATTAATGCTTCTAGAGCTGCGATGCCCAGTATAGTAGCCAAGAGCCACACGTGGCTATTAAGAGTTAAGTGTAGGGGCGCCTGGGTGGCGCAGTCGGTTAAACGTCCGACTTCAGCCAGGTCACGATCTCGCGGTCCGTGAGTTCGAGCCCCGCGTCGGGCTCTGGGCGGATGGCTCGGAGCCTGGAGCCTGTTTCCGATTCTGTGTCTCCCTCTCTCTCTGCCCCTCCCCCGTTCATGCTCTGTCTCTCTCTGTCCCAAAATAATAATAATAATAATAATAATAAATAAATAAATAAATAAAACGAAAAAAAAAATAGTTAAGTGTAAATCCACTAAAATGAAATAAAATTTAAAATTCAGTTCTTCAGTTGCACTAACCCCATTTCAGGGGCTCAACAGACACACACAGCTGGAGGCTACCATATTGGAGGGTGCAGGTCTAGAACATTCCCATCTCCCCATAAAGTTCTGTTGGACAGCACTGCTCTAGAGCTTTGATCTAATTGTTCTCTGTACTGTCCCCTATTTTTTAAATTTTTTTTCCAAATAAGGAGAAAAAAGAGGGCCTTGGTCCCTTATCAAGAAGAAGGCAATGTTGATTGAATGAAGCGAACATAAATGCTCCTGAACACGTGGCAGGATGCTCGGATCAATCAATGGTAGAAAAATACAAATTTCACTGTACTGGGAGACCATAGTTTGCCTATCTGACTGAGAATAATCCTGAACACTAGTAGCGCCCCCTGTCGGTGGGGCCGTGGGAAGACAGGCTGCGTCAGCTACACCAGCAGGAGTCTACATTGACTGTTATCCCTCCTAAGGGGGGCCAGTTGGCAAGAGCAACCAGAATTTAAACGCACGAGTAATTTTATTCAGCGATCCCACTTTTGGAAATCAATCGTAGAGATAAGCTCGTTCAGGGCCCAAGTGGCAGAGATGCGGGATTTTCATTGCAGCCTGTGTATATTAGGCAAAGCTTGGAAGCAACCCAAATGTTTGTGGATGAGGGACTAGCCAAATACCTCGATGCACTGCAATACCACGCAGCTGTGGGAGGGAATGAGGACATGGCCTCTGACCTGCAGGGAAGAGATGTCCGAGCAAGGTGGAGGGGAGGGTCCCGAGGGGGATGAATTCGAATACACGCTCGTAGGTGCTTAGGGTTGCATACGGTTAATATGCAATGAAGCTAATTAATGTGGTTGGTTGTCAGGGAACAAAGCGAAAGGTGAGGCAATTCTGGGCACAGGTGTTCTAGAGGAAGAGAAAGAGAAGAGAGGGGCACTCTTGCCCTCACGGGCGCCCAGCCCCGGAAGGCACGGGGAGAGGTGCCGAGAGGTGGGTGACAGGTGCTGGCACCTGTGAATCTCCTGACAACCCCGGGAGGTAGGCGGCTCCCGTGGGCCCGCCTGGCCTCAAAACCCCCGAGGCTCCACGCACAGGCCGAGGCTCGGCAGCCACGCCTGGGCCACCGGCCTCCCGTCCCCTGAAGCTCGGCACCCTCGGCTTCCCTCGGCCCCCAGGCCCTCCGTCGTCTTCTCCACCCGGCAGTCACAGCCGCGCCGCCCAAGAGACCTTCCCGCAAGGGTGGAAGCCACCGAGCCGCCACGCGTGGCTATCGACTGCTCGAAATGCGGCCGGTGCAACTGAGGAACTGAATATTTCAATTAAGTTTTGGAGGGGCAGAGGAAGAGAGAGGATCCCAAGCAGGCTCCACGCTGTCAGCACAGAGCCCGACGGGGGTGGGGGGGGGGTGGGGGGACTCGATCCCACGACCTTGGGGTCATGACCTGAGCCGAAATTGGGAGTCGCGGATGCTCCCCCGACTGAGCCACCCAGGCACCCTTAATTTTAATTGAAGAGCTACATGTGCCCAGTGGCTGTTGTGTCGAATAGCACTGCCCTCAGGGCACCTGGTCCTCTGGTCTGTAATCATTTCTGTTCTGAATGGCAGCTGGGAATCGAGAAGCCAAATTTAAATTTTTTTTTAACGTTTTTATTTATTTTTGAGACAGAGAGAGACAGAGCATGAACAGGGGAGGGGCAGAGAGAGAGAGGGAGACACAGAATCTGAAACAGGCTCCAGGCTCTGAGCTGTCAGCACAGAGCCCGACACGGGGCTCGAACTCACGGAGTGCAAGATCATGACCTGAGCCGAAGTCGGACGCTTAACCGACCAAGCCACCCAGGCGCCCCTCGAGAAGCCAAATATAAACCGTGCTCAGTATGAGCCGCTGCGCCGCTTAATGAGGTAGAGGGTGTGAGGCACTTCACGCAGAATTCCTGGAAAGATGGTCAAGTTAAAGAAAGGGCAGGAAGGGGGGAGGGAGGGAGAAGATGGGGGAGAGGGTGAACGGAAGGAGGGACGGAAGGAAGGGCGGAGGGAAGGAGGGGCAGGAGTCCACACAACAATCTGCCGGCTGCCGGGAGGGGAGGGCTGCCCCCCTGCAGGGCCTCGCAGCTCAGGCATTTCTGCAGCTCCTGGCTCGCTGGGCAAGGGGAGAGGCTGTCCTGGGGAGGGTCCGGCAAGAGCCAGTCTGAGACCACGAGAGCCCTTAAGAGCCACACTCGCCGAGCCCAAATACGGCCTGGGAGAGACTTGGAATCTCCACCAGGACAGGCGAGAAGCCCATCCGCCCTCCTCTGCCCGGGCCAGCCCTGCCTCTGCGGGCTCTCCTGACTGTGTGAAGGCCTGTCTCAGAGGGCGGCCGGGGAGGCGGCTGGCTCTTCCCTTGCCATTTCCCCATCGGAGCCTGACGGGAGGCTTCTGGAGACCATCCATCCGCCGTGTCCCATAAGCCTCTGCACGGCAGGTGCATGACACTGACAGAGGGACCCCGTCAACCTCCCCGGGGCCCCGGGTCAGAGGGGTGGGACGGGACTGACCCTGGAGTCCCAGACACATGCTCAGGAACTCTAGGGCCCTCGCAGATTTCAGGACGTAGCTCAACAAAACACGCTCAACAAAGAACTGCTGGATGAACGAGGAACGAATGGGTGTGGGTCGTGGAGCCAGACCATACGGGTTTGTGCCGTGCCTGCCGGCTGTGCCACCTCGCACCGGCACCTAACCTCTCTGGGCCTCACGTGACTCCCGGGAGGCAGAAAAAGATCGTGCAGGCAGAGTCAGAGCATTAGGGAGCGCTCAAGGAAGGGGGGCTGCTATGGTGAGGGTGAGAAGTCTACCTGCCCCCGGAAGGCTGATTTCCACCTGCCGGGCCTCCGGCATCAGTCTGGTCTCACTGCCCACGCCGGGTCAGCGTTGTGTCTGCAGAGAGAACTCTGAGCGTCTGGGAGTGTGGCCTGGTGCCGACCCGGCTCCGTTTGCCCGAGGTCCCCTTCCCAGTGCTCCCGGGATCCTGCCCGGCGCATCTGCAGAGTGCAGTCTGTATTCCCCAGCTCCTGCCCTTCTTGCCTCTGGAGAGCCTCACAATAGGAGGCCCCAAGAGTAGGGAGGTGGAGGGTAGCACGGGGAGACCCTCTGCAAAGAGCACCCCGACTCCCAGCCGGAGCCCTCCCTCGGTGCCAGGTGGCCAAGAATCCTCTTGGCAGGATGCGTCCTGAATCAGTGCTCCACAGACAAGCTCCACGTGTCCTTGAATGCCAGAACCACAGCCACCAGCGCTCCTGGCCCCTGGGGATGGGTCCACTGGCCCAGGACTCAGGGGCCCAAGAGTCCACACAAGACCTGCCCTATTTCCCCCAGGGCCCGGCCTCCTACCGAGAGGCCAGTGGAGCCCCTCGAATGACACCCCTCCTCACGCCACCTCTGCTCTCCCCACCCCAGACTCAGACATTGTGAAATATAAGGACAAGAACGGAGATTCTACAAGCTCAATCTCCTTCCGCTGGATAATGAATGGAGCCAGGCTTGGTTGCCAGAGTAACCATTCAAAATCCATTTATTTGAGGAAATCAAGAATCTTGTTTATGCCCATTAATCTACATTAATAAAGCCCTCGACTGCAGAGGACTCTGGGGAACTCCAATCTGGAGCGCCCCCCGATCCCATCGTCTCCCCAGCTAGCTGGATTGTCACACCACCCTGACTGCCTGGGCCGTCAGGCAACAGGCTTCCAGGGGCCGAGCGGCCAGCGGAATGTGCTATGTGTTCGCTGAGCTACAACCGGGCTCACAGGGTTTCCAGGAGAGGAGGGAGCCCCCGCCAAGCCCCTCAGGGGCTTTGCTCGGGGAGAAAAGCATCACGAACTCCAGAAAACAGGACCCACAGACCCAGCATGCTGGGCCCCCATTTGGAGTGTTCAGCTCCTTCTAGCTGTTGCCAAGGGCTCTGTTAAGAGAAACTACAGCAGGGGGACAGGGCCACGGTGTGTCCCTGTCAGCACCCCCACCCCAGGTCCTGGCACCAGAATGGGTGCTCAGAGCATGGTGACAGGTGAATGAAAAGGTCAACTAAATTTGGGATTCTAATTTTAGCCCTGGATAAGAAAAGTGGAAAGGTGACTAAGAATTAACTGTCAGACCACATAGAAATTCACACCTTAGACCAGATCGAGTGTGTGTCCCCTTCCCCTCTGTGGTGGGCCCCACGTGCATCCAAGGCCCCTGGAGTTTGAGGCCGAAATGCGTGTGTCTGGGCCCTGGTCCAGACCTATAGAATTAGAATCCGAGTGGGGTGGAGGTTAGGGGAGTAACAAGCCTCCCGGCTGCTAGCCCCGCGCACCGAAGCTCAGGACCCCCCTCTTCTTGCCAGTGACAAGACCGACGGGCAGCAGGTTGGCCAAGGACCCTTTGCCAGGTAATGTCGGGAGAAGGCCTGCAACCCATGCTGCCACTGCTGAGATGGTGGGGGGGGGGGGAGGGAGGGAGACGGGTGGTGCCAGACCTCAATGTGTCGCGGGGGGCAAGTAGACGTAAGGCTTCGGGCTTTTGCAGCAAGATGGATCCCAGCTGCACATGAGGGGACCCGGGATCTGGCAGCTCTTCTAGCCAGTGAAGTAGAAGCAAGCCAGGCAGGCAGACTCAGCCCAGTGGGGTCTTTGGGGTGATGCACAGTGACTGGCCTGGGGTCCACTGCCACACAGTGACAGGCGGGCAGCAGAGAGGACAGCGTAGGGAGTAGTTCCTGTGGGGCTCTGATTTGGGTCTGGCCATCTCGGCTCTGCCACCTGGGTACCTCTCTGAGCCTCAGCTCCTCGTCTGGAAACCAGGAATAGGGAGAGTTCCCACTTCCTGGGGTACCTGTTGGCGGACTCGAGCTGTTGGTGCAGGTTGCTCAGTTGTATCTGCCTTTCAGAACCTTTCTGGTTCCCTGCTGCCCACTCTCATCCCTCCCTGTTCCTGAGCAGACCAGGGGGAGGAGGGCGAAACAGGAGCTCCCAGACCTAAGGTTCCCAGCCCCATCAGGCTCCAGGCTGCCTGCCCACAGTGCAGTTAAGGGCGAACTCACCCTATCTCATCGATCACACCTTTCACTGCCCATCAGGGCCAATTCAACTGAAATTAGACTCCCATGTTGACCATGAAGAGTTAACAGCATTTCAGCTGCAGAGTGAGCCAGCCCAAGCAGCATTTTGTGGGTAAACAATCGGTTCCTATTAAGTGTCTTGAAATGCTGAGGTGGCTCAGAGCCCCATTCCCGCTCCGGGGTCTTCACTGTGGCCCAGGACCAGAAGCACAGCCTTTGGGGACAGACCCAAGTTGGACCAGAGCTCTAGCTCGTGGTAGCTGACGGACTACAGATCAGTTACTGAATTTCTCTGAAGCCCACTTACCCCTATTAGTTCCCTCATAGAACTATTTTGGGGATTAAATGCCATTGTGTATACGAAGTGCTTAGCTCACAGCCTGACAACAGGTACACTCAGTGATTGAAAGCTACTGTTTTTACCCAAGGACTTCCATTCTGGGACCGCAGTCTAGGTATGAATCTAATAAGATGTGTAGATGTGTTGGATTACCATGGAGACCACCTAATCCAACCCGTGGGGGCCGCTCAGTGGCTGTTTATTGAGTTAAAAGAAACAGGCATCTAATTTTAGCCCAAAGAAAAGTTAAAAGGCAATGTGAATAGTGGGCTTTGACTAGACAGTACGATGGTTCTGCTGTCATTCTCTGGCATGTGATAATGGTGTTCCTTAAAGGAAAGAAGTCATTCACACTCACTGTGATCAGAGCCGTTCTCGTTTTCCAGGGACCTTCACCAGCCCCACCTCCAGCGCAAGCCCCCCTGAGACGGTGGGGGAAATGCAGGCCACAGCCACACGGCTCTAAGTGGCAGTGCTGGGATCTGCCTGCTTCCAAAGAACCGAGCTGCCAACTAGCACCCTGTACCCAAAGTCAGGGAAAAAACCCCGTGACGGCTAACACAGCACCAGCTCTCACACATCAGTCTCACCAGGTGGCAGGGTACACACCCGAGGCTCCACGCAGCCCTGCAACATCACCCCCTCCCAAGTAGGTGCCCCCCCAGGAGCCACCGTGCCAGGCACAGGTGCATGGATGGAGCGTTGTTGGAGAGGCGATGGCCCTGGGTGGGGGAGGGGGAGAGCCGGATTTATCGCCAGCTGGCTCCCCGGGACCACAGTGTAGCAAAAGTCCCTCTGGACTCAGACAGCCCTGCTTGGGCCCCAGGACTGAACCTCACGTGGAAGATGGGGTGGCTAACAACGGTGCCTGCCTCACAGGGCTGAGTGAGGACTCATGACACAAGAGTGACAATGCTCAGCACAGTGCTTGGAACAAAGAGGACTCACTTGGTGGCGCTGTTCTTCCTAAATGACCTCATTTAGAGACAGAAACTGAGGCCTGCAGTTCTCATAGCGCTCTTTCCAGATATCACAGGGTGGGTAATGAGGGGGCCGCCCTCGCCCCTGCCCACCCCCAACTGTTAGATTCCACTGTGTCCCCAAAAGGTGCCCAAGGGTCACCCCCTTCCTCCAGGCTGACCTGGCTCCCACTGTCCCAGAAGGTCACCACCAGTTCCCTCGATGCCCCAGAGACCCAGTGCTGAGGACCAGGGCCCCGGGTTGCAGGGTCCTCCCCGCCAGCTCCCACGGTGGCAGAAATACACTTACTGCTGCCTGAAGATTAGAAATGCATTTTCCACTCTGTCAGGCACTGGGGCAAACGCGATTTACAAATAGCAGGAGGAGAGAAGAGCTGGAAGTGTTTTGCGGTTTGTTAAGCCGTGGTGACCGGGGCGTTGAGAGACGTCCCAGCAGCCATGCAGGGGCATCGCTCACGTGACCAGAGGCTTGGCTGTGCCTGACGGAGGGCTGGGGTGAGCGGACACCTTGATTTCTCCGCAGGGAGCGCTCAAGGACGGGGGCTCCCAGGGACCGCACACCTGGTTACTCCATTCTGGATCCACTGTGACATCTCCCTTTTCTTTCCAGAGGGAAAATGCAGAGGAGGAAGAAATCATCGTCTCCATATTTTAAATATATTAATTTTTCTGCCCCGCACATTGTCTCTGAAGAGCTCCAAAGTGGATAACAAAGTCCCTGCTATGGAGAAGGGATCCCGCCCAAGAGATCTTCTGGGGGTCTTGGCCAGGGCACTTGGGCTGCAAACACCAGTCACTGGCCATGACCCTCTAAGGCCGTGGTGGACAAAGGGACAGTGGTCACCAGTTAGGAACAGTGCGGAGAGCCAGGCTTTGGAACCCCACACCTGGCAGGGCCAGGGATCTCAGTGACAGGAACTCCAACCAGTCCCTGGCGTGTCCGTTCTGGGGAAGGGCTGACTCCTGCCCTTTTCAGACTTCAGACTGCCCCATATGCCATCCCAGCTCCAGGGAAGGAAGCCTGATAACTCAGGTTACCTGCCCACCCAGCGCTAACGGAGGAGGGACAGCTCCCCCAGCAGTGCCCCCGAGACTGTAGTGAAGAGGAGGAGTGATTCCCCAAACAAAACTATATGAAGAAGAGAAAAGGACGGTCAGGAGACCCGAACAACGATGATCACCACCATGGGCCAATTTTTTTGTTTTATGGATGAGGAGACTGGAGGTCAGAGTGGTTCAGTGACTTTCCGGGTGAATTAATGATGGAGCCAAAATTCCCAGTCTGATCCAGATTCTAAGCTGAGCTCTCCCTGCAACAGGGCTCAGTCTCCTCTGAGTATGTTTGACCGCGGCTTAGATCCCTCTCCCTCCAACCAGCAAGCAATAATTAGCCACTCGATTGTGATTTCCGGTTGGGCTGGCAGGGCAGTCATTTTAACTCGGGGTGTCTTTGGCTCTGCTGAGAGCAGACTCTTGACAGACCTGTTGGGCACCTCTTCTTCTATGTGTCCTGAAAGTCTGGTCTTCCCTGAGGCTGGGGCTCAGATGGGCTCAGATGGGGCTCTGTTTGCAGGCCGAGCAGCCACCCGGAGCTTGGCAGGCACTGCCCAGCAGAGAATGCTGCTGACACGAGACAGCACGCAGGCTGAGGGCTGAGCATCAACGACAGGAGGCTGAGTTCGTGCCCCGTGGACACTGTCCTCTGCCATCCAGACACCTGGGGCCACCCCAAGGAAGCAAAGTGAGCACTTCCTGGGCACCAGCCCTTGCCAGGCTGTGTTCTGGTTACATCTTGTAGCCCTTACATCCACCCGACAGTGTGCGATCATTAAGAACTGGTTACTAGGTCACCAGCGGGTGACCTTGGACACTTCACATCCGTGGGCTCCGGCTTTGTCACTGGAAAATGAGCGTCATTGAGATAGTGGACAGAGTGCCTTGCACAGTGCCAGGCACACAGCCAACACTCGGCGACAGAACAGTGGGACAGTAACCATGGTGGCGGTTGTTATTCTCACTGAAGGATGAGAAGCACCTGAACCACGGGAAAGTGAAAGCCTGGCCACTCCGGCTTCATAGCAGGAGAAACTGAGGCTCAGAGAGCTGAAGTACCTGCACAGGGACACACAGCTCATACACCAGGAGCTAGCTGACCCAAAGCATCTCTGAGTCTGAAGCGTATGTTCTTTCAACTGCACCACGCTGCCTCTCAGAGGTTCTGGTCTACATCCCAGCTCTGCCACTTGCTCCCCTGGCCTGAGTCTCATGGCCACTCCCCCACCCTGCCGTGTCTCCAGGCCCCGATGGGTCACACTTCACACTGCCACCTTGGATTAGCTTGATTCAGCAGGATTTTCAATCAGCTTGAGAATTCCAGGTCTTGGGCACTGGTGGGTACCCACTAGACCCAGACTATCCTTGGAAAGCCTGAGAGCAGAGGGTACAAGTAACCCAGGAGGGAGGCCCCCCCCCCCCCCCAGTGCCTGGGGAAGACCTCCCAGTTACAGGAGACCCAAGTGCCACAGACTTCAACTGCCCCTTTCGAAGCTGCCTCTGATGGGTTGATGGGTTACGATGTCATTTTACCTAAAGCTAGGCTGGTAATACCAATGTCCATCCGATTCTCCAATCCCTGATTGGAAAGCCAAAAATGTACTGTCAACACCAGCAAGAGGACAGTAGGAATAAAACACAGCTTGTTAAGCTCAGACTCTCAGATTTGAAGATAAACACTTATGTCATCTCAACACGGATTTTTTTTAATGACAGAGCTTGGCGATCAGCCACGACACCCAACAGCCACGTGCACATTGGAATTATCGTGGCTCCCTGTACAGCTTCTGAAAGAGGAATTAGAAGCTCAGATTCCTTGAGGACTGTTATTTCACACCACTTTATAACCGTGAGAAACCCATGGAATTTTTCAAAAACTCTTTTGGGAAACAGTTTTAGATTTATGGAAGAGTTGCAAAGATCGTACAGAGGGTTTCTATAAATTCTTCCCCCGTTATCCCTGAGTGTTAAAACCTTACGTTTGGTACATTTATCAAAACTAGGGAATCATCACTGGTACAGCCTATTAACTAAGCCACGAAGTTTATTCCAATTCCTCCAGCTTTTCCACAAATATCTTTTCTCAATCCCAGGATCCCACGCTGCACTTAAGTCTCCCTGTCTCCACAGTCACCTTAATCCGAGGCAGATTTTGGTCTTTCCTCATTTTTCACGACCTTGACACCTCTGACGAGGGAGCAGTCAGGTGTCCCGTAGAAAGTCCCTCACTTTGGACGTGTCGGACGTTTTCTTGTGTGTAGACTGAGGTTATGGATTTTGGAGAAAATACCACAGAGGTGAAGTATCCTCCTCAGTACATCCTATCGGGGGGTACAGGATACCTAAAGGGGTACAGGATATCAGATGACACATGAACAAATAGCTGGGGGAGAATAACGTACTCAAGCAGTATTCCAAGAGGTGTTTTCAGGCATAGGGACATGACAGTCCATAAAAGAGCCCATGTGGCTGAAAAACACTACCTGAAATCCCTCGCTTCCCAAGAGCTCCATTGGACTTCATGCCAACAGATAGTGCTGCCTGAGAGGACAGGCCTTTCCTGTGGCTCCTCCCACCTCCGGATGCCCCTGGAAAATGCAGGAAACAGTGCAAGTGGGACTCAAGTACCCCATCCAGCTAAGGCCTCACCCTATTATCACCAGAGGAGAGCCACAGACTGGCCTTGAGCACTGGCCCTAGAGGACTCGTGTGTGTGTGTGTGTGTGTGTGTGTGTGTGTGTGTGTGTGTGTGTGTGTGTCTGTCTGTCTAGTTCCTGGCTTCACTAGTAGCTTTTGAGGCTGCTTCATGAGGAAAATCTCTTCCGGGGGATACTCAGGGCATTTTTCTCCCCAGAGCACACCTCATGATTTTCTCCTGCTCTGCTTCTCTCTCCCCACTAGCCCTTCTCAACCAGGGTTTCTGAGAGAATTAATCCCTTATGCCCTAAAGGCACCCAGTATACGGAACTTCTCTCTGTGCATCTAGAAGCCATGTACCAACCTTGGGAAAAGTGAAAAAAACAAAAACAAAACTGTTCAAACCATTTTCTCTAGGGCTTCTGTCATGGAACCTCAGTGGAGAAGGTTCTCTCCTAAGGTTATTATAGACATGGTTGAACAGCTTCGGCTAGGGAGGTATGATTAGTGGGTCTTAAGAATTACACTGGGACAGAGCTTACTTCCACCGGAGGCTGTCAGGATGATCAGGTGGTAGAGACAAAAGCATCCTGGCAGATGAAGGCTCAAATCTGCCGCTGCTATGTAACTTTGGACGAGTTTTTAAATCTCTGACATCTTGACTATCTCATAATTGTTATCTATTGCTCTGTAACAAATTACTCCAAAATGTAGTGGCTCAAAACACCATGTATATATTACCTCATAGTTTCCTTGGAGCAGGAATCTGGGCACAGCTTGGCTAAGTTCTTTGGCTCACCATCTCTCACAAGGCTATGATCAAGGTGTCAGCCAGGGCAGAAATACTCGTTGTGTTCAAGTGGGGCAAGATCCACTTCTAAGTTCACTCAGCAGCTGTTGGTAGAATTCAGTGCCTCATGGGCTGGTACTGAAGGTCTCAGTTCCTTGCTGGCTATTGGCCCCATGCTACACTCAGTTCCTTGCCAGGTGGGCCTTTACATTCAAGTAAGCAAGTAAGAAGAGCCAGAGTATACACCAGTAAGGCGGATGTCAGTCTTCTGTAATCTAATTACAGAAGTGACACCCATCACTTTTGCTGTATTCATGAGAAGAGTCATTAGGTCCAGCTCACTCTCAAGGGTGAATGAATACCAGGAGCCGGGGATCACCGAGGACCAGGCTAGAAGCTGCCTACACTTCAGGAGAGTAGCACTAACTGCCTTGCTCAAATGCTCTTAAAATTTGCATACAGCACCTGCCACACAGGCAGACGGCCAGTAAACAGCAGCCACTACCATAAAGTAGGTGCTTAGTTCACATCTATTTCCTTTCCCTCTCTTATGCTATTTGAGCCATCCTTTTTCATTGACAGAGGATGTGTTTACCAAGCACTAGCTCAACAACATGGTCTTATTTTTGTTATAGGTGAAACTAGTCATACCCAAGAGAGAAATTTTCCCAGCCAGGGACTTGGGTTTTCTTGGGCCTGTGTTCAGGTAGCTCAAGCTCTTCCCAGCTTTGGGTTCTTTACAGTTCCCTGGCTATTCCAGTCAGGGGTGTGCCTATATCCTTGTTGTTTATGGATTCTAGACCTGGACGACCATGACTTTCAAACAAGAGTACATCAGTTCATTCTGAATGAGAATTGGTAAGAGTTGGTTTTTGTGTACATGTGTGGAAAACAAAGCTGACGTACAATCAGAGGGGTTGTTTTTGGCATCTCCCTGAGGCTCCTAAGTAGCAGTAGTCATTCCCCCGTGCGGTAGATTCAAGCAAACCGATAGTTGCCAACAGCCATTTTCTCTTCCGTCTTCCTAACAGAGACATGGCTCAGTTCTAGCACATCCTCCTCTTGAGGCCAGTGGGAAGCTGAGCCCAACCGAAGCCCTAAGAGGTGAGACTTATTTAAGTCTGCCACGGTGGTCCCAATCTCTTTCCCGGTTATTAGTTTGGGCATGTTTATGTACCCCACTTCCCTAGTGAAAAGTGAGAGGAACCATGCAGGTGGGCTCATGAGCAAGTTTCTTTGCTCTTAAAAAAAAAAAAAAAAAAAAAAAAAAAGCTGGGAAACAAGGTCTTCTTCTCAAGTGGTTGGCCTCATGTCTGGCAACTGTGCGAGTCAAGACCCTGCGGGAAGCAATTCCAGAACGAAGCTCACATGTGGAGGCTGGCAGAGCAGAAAGCCGGAAGGAACCTGGGTCCTTGATGACATCCATGAGCTGCCACATTTATTGATCCTGGAACGGCCCAATCTTCAATTTCTGTGAGGTAATTCACCTCCCTTAATATTTAAGCTAGTGGCCTCTGAGGTAAACAAGATGATCCACAGAGGTGCAGGAAGAAATCAGGAGCCAATTATGTTTTTAAAAGTAAAGAAGAGGGGCGTCTGGGTGGCTCAGTCGCTTGAGCGTCCAACTTCGGCTCAGGTCATGATCTCGCAGTTCGTGGGTTCGAGCCTCGAGTTGGGCTCTGTGCTGACAGCTTGGAGCCTCGAGCCTGCTTCCGATTCTGTGTCTCCCTCTCTCTCTGCCCCTCCCCTGCTTGTGCTCTGTCTCCTCTCTCAAAAATAAATAAACATTTTTTAAAAATAATAATAAAAAAAAGAGTAAAGAAGCTTTGCCCAAACTTCATTAACACAGTGTCTATGTAAGTGGCCAGGTAGCACGCAGAAAACGTGAGGTACGTGCTTCAAGAAGCAGTTTGAGCCACAAAGTGCAGCCATTGACAATGGCGCCATCTTGCAGAATACTTATTTTGTATGTCCCCACAGAGCGAGTGGTCTCATGGATGTTATCTGACATAAGGGCACCCTTGCAATACTTTATTATGGACCAGTGCCTGTCTGTAATATGGAATGTGGAAGGTATTAAAAAAAACAACCACTTTATCTGATCTTTCAAGGTAAAGATGACATTCTAACATTAAGTAGGTATTTTTTCCAAAAGAATTCATGTTAAAAGCACTTTCAAAATGGTCAGACATACTTCAACTTTACCAAAATGTGTTACCAAAAACTGTCACCTATAAACTCTCATAAGTGCACACTGAAAGCTTGGGATATGAAATCCAAACAGGAGTTTCAGTAGGTTTTGAGCCCGTTTTTTTGTTTTTTGTTTTTTGTTTTTTTTAATATATACCAACAATAAAAATGCCACACTTGCAATTGAGCAAGAACAAGTTACTGACAGTGAGAAAGATGGAAATTTATTATAAAGATTTCAACAAACACTTTTTAAGACTAGTAGATGGAATTGAAAATGAGCATTGTTTTTCAGTAAGCAGTCATTTGGATACTCAGATCTTAATCAAGTGGCTTTTTTAGCTACAATAGCCATTAAAACCCAGCATTAAAATAAACTTACCTTAAAACCAGAAATTATTTTTTATCACAAAATGTTAAAATTAGAAGTTTGAAAAATGAAGCATTTTTAATCATATAGCTCTAAAAGAAAAAAAAATTTTAGAAAGAGCAAAAGGTATTTTTTTTACAATACACACAAAAGATATTTTAAAACATTTTCACTTTTTCTATTTCTTTCTTTTTTTTTTTTTTTTTTTTTTTTTTGCCTGTGTCTTAGTATAGTACATAAACATTAATTTAAAAATATACAGGTCTATATACACATGCTGGGGGTGGTGTTCTACGTGCACACAGGTGACTGGTTTGGACAGCAATGTTTCATGCTATTGCTTACATCCTTAGAAGAAACTTCTCCAATCCTCCCAAATACTAACTATATTGTCTTCAAGTTTTTGTAACTTACCCTTTTAAAATTTTTAGTCCAAATGGAATTTCTTTTGGTGAATGGTATGATGGGAATAAATTTAATTTTCTCTACTTAAACCAGCACCTTTTACTGAATAATCCATCATGGTCAGAATTATTTCAAGAAGCCACCTTTAGAGTACTCTAAATTCTTAAAAGCATTGGAGGCTATTTTTTAAACTCTTTTCCATTGACTTTGTCTATTTTTATATGAGTGTAAAAATTTAATTGCACTTAAAAACAATTTTTTTGGTAGAGCAAGTTCCCTTTTTTCTCCCCTTTCAATGAAGATCCTATTATCATCTGTTTATACTTCCATGTGAATTTTTAATTTGTATTAAAAATAAATACTCTTTGGCATTTGGATTGGCTTTGCACCGAATATACATGTTAACTCAAGAACTGATCTATTTACAACGGTCAAAACGCCCCTCTATCAACCTCTATCAAGGGTTTATCAGCCTGTGTTCCTCTCTGCTTTCCTTCCACCCCACCCCCAAGAAACTATGATCTTAGATGTTAATCTTTGTTTTCTTTAGTTTTACTACTCATGAATCCCTACCCTAAACAATGTACTAAGTTTTTCCAGTTTCTGAACTTTATAGCCAAATTATTCATCTTTCAATGGTTTGCACTTCCTCTTTTGTTTACAAAATCCTGCCCTTCCCCAAAATCGTAAAAATATCCTTTTCTTTTTTTAAGTTTATTTATTTTTGAGAGAGAAAAAGAGAGACCAAGCTGGGGAGGGGCAAAAGACAGGGAGAGAGAGAATCCAAAACAGGCTCTGCAATGTCAGCGCAGATCCCAACGTGGGGCTCGAACTCATAAACTGGGAGATCATGACTGAGCCGAAACCAAGAGTTGGATGTTTAACTGAATGAGCCACCCAGGCGCCCCATAAAAATATCTTTCTGTATTTATTGTCTTCTAAAAGTTTCATAGTTTTAACTTTCTTAAGTGAATCTTGAATGCGCCTGGGATTGATTTTTGCAGCTGGTGCAAGGTAGAGGGGGGTCCAACTCACTTTTTTCCTTTGTGAAAAGTTATTCAAGCACTGTTTATTAAATAATCCATTCTCCGCTCCGCCCCCCGCCCCCAGACTGGTCTGCACTGACCTCCTTTTAAAAATTAAGTTCCCGTATTAAGTGGGTCAGTTTCTGAGCTCTTCAACCTTGTCTGTTCCTCCACTTGTAATCTCTGTACCAATCCCGCATTGTTTTAATGACTACATTTGATGTAACTTTTTTGTTGTTGTTTCTTCAGATGTCTGAGTAAATGGCTTCTGGTTTTGTTTTTCATTTTAGAGTAAGCTTTTAAATCTGGTAGTGCTAGTTCCCGTCACACTTCATTGTTTTTTAGTAATGTTTTGAATATCCTTGGCCCTTTGCTCTTGCGTTCACATTATGGGATCAGCTTGTCAAGTACCACAGTGAAAACCATTGGGGTTTTTTGTTGGGATTGCATTAACTTACTAATCAATTTGAACAAAGAGCTGCGACCTAGATGATCTTCTTATCCATATCTCCCATTTATTTAGGTCAATCAAGGTGTTGGGGGATTTTTCCATCATCGTTTTCTCATTAAAAGGCTTATATAGCTCTTAAGATTTATTCTTCTATACTTTATACTGTTTTGTTCCTACTGTAAATTTACTTAATTAAAATTAAAATCTTAAGACGTTATAGATTGTTGCTTGATGCATGGAAATGTAATTGACATTCAGATGTTGATTTTGTTCCAGTGAACTTGATGAACTCTTAAGTCTTCTCATCTGCCTTGCAGACTCTTTGGATTTTCACAATCTGATCATATGTTAATCTGTTAACAGATGAGTTACACTGATTGTGACCTTCTAATATTAACCAACTTGCTTCCTCAGGTAAATCCATTGTGGTCATCATTTGTTATACTCTAAATACAATGTTAGATTTAATTTGCAAAAAATGCTTATTGTCTTATTGGAAGGTGCAAGGTGATTTTAGATATCTCCATCAGGTCTAATTTATTAGCTGTGCTATTTAAATCTTCTATGCCCTTCATCATTATGATTTTTGTCTTCTTCATGATCTATTAACTCATGAGGGAGGTATGTTTAAAACACCTATTATATTGGTAGATTAATGTATTTCTCTTTGTAGTTATGGCCATTTTTAAAAATACATATTTTGAGGTATATTATTAGTCACTTAGGGGCGTAATTGAATTTAAAACTGTTATATCCTTCTGGCCAATTAAGCCCATTGCACTATGCAGAGTCTCTCCATCGTGAGTAATTTGGGGAGGGAAATGGGCTTAATATGGGGACACTGAAGTTCAGAAAAATAACCTTACCCAAGAACACACAACTCCATTAAGCTGAGACAAACATTTGCTCTCAGATTACATGTAGGATAGTCCTTCTACCAAAACACGTTCTTTGAAATGCAAAATGTTCTGGAATTCTAGATTGTTAAAGACACATGCCAATAGAGGAAATAAACACACATAAGCACACATAAAGAACTGACTCTAGTAGAAAAGTTTTATACTCCGTAAAAAACAAAATCTGTTGTAAGACAGGGGAGAGGATTTAAACAACTCCCTACCTGGCTGGGGAAAAAAAAAGAAAAAGCTGAAGAAGGCAACTGTCAGGTGACTTAAATGCAGAGAAAAAGAAAAGACAGTCACAGAACCCTGCTGGGTATGGTAATCTAAGAGTGGGTGTCACTACAACACAGCTTGGGTTTTAAACCAGTGGAGGACGAAAGTTGAAAACCGGCATTCTGAGCACCCTGTTAGGAAGAACACTTGTATAGAGAAAGTGAGAGGAACTAAAACTGGCAAGAGGGAGCACAACACCCTAGGGGATAATACTGATATCACAGCAAGAAAACACAGGGGGGTTATTTTTTTAAAGCATGGTGTCATCAGTGCAAACAACCACAAGTCAAAAGTTCTGATTAAAGGTCTACAATGTGCCAGTGTTTAAAGAGGAAAACGACACATATATGTACATAGGTATAGATACTACATACGTATGCAGACTATGTACTAAATGTATATAAATACACACACCCCGTTTCTTTTATCGCTGGTACAGAGGTCAAGATGGACACTCACCATGCCACTGATTATCCACGACAGAACAGACATGTGCTGAGTGTGCTTATCGTTTAAGAGGGAATTGTGAATACACCATAAGCAAAATCCTATGTTCTGTGCCATAACAAAGCTCCAATGAACCAAGTATCAACATAACAAGCCAGGGACATCTGTACAAGATTTATTTCATTAACCACAATGTTTTAGAGTGACGGTTATACACCCTAATACAGAAGGAGTGATTCCAAATCCATCCAGAGTTAAAGGTCAGAGCCAAAGTCAGTGGCTTTAATCCCCAATCAAAAAGAGTTTCATTCACAATTTTGTTGTTCTTAGATTAACAGAAGAACTGATGTACAGAACACCCTGTTCTAAGCTCCACCATGCTTTCCAACAAAGAAGCACCACCAGGGATTAGACGTCATTGCTTCCTCCTTGCTCTGGCTATGCAGGTGGCTGGCAAGAGCCTCTTGTCTGTCTTTGACTCCCATTTATTCACAAACATTCCTGTTTCCAGCCACAGTTCCCCACAACGTCACATCTGAATTAATTTCTCCTGAATTGCATGGCTGTAATATTGACAAACAGGGCTAATGAGAGCAATTAAATTGCCATCTGTTTAACAAAACATACCCTTCTAAGAGAATATCCACAGTCCTATTGCATTTAGTACATCGTCACCACATTGAAATGACATGTTAAAATCAATACAAAAATTTTTTTTTTCAAACCACAAAATTTACCCCAGAGCCACTCTATAAATTTCCTAGAATTATAAACCATTAACATTTTTCTAAACAATGCAATCCAACCAGAAATGAAGATAAATTTCCCACCAGCAGGGGTACAGTATGTACTGAGGTCAAGAATGTACCTCTGATGAGGATTCTAATTCTCCCACAGCCACACCACCACCGTCAGCAGAATCAGTGTATGGACTTGTGCCACTCGGCTCTGGAAAGAAGTTCAAAATAGGGTCCTGGCCAGGGGAGGAGGGAAAGCATCAGTGACTTAGTTAATCACCAGAGGGGACAAAACAGGAATCACTACCCTTGAAAAAGAACAGGGGTCCTTTCATCGATTCTGGTGGCCAGCAACTGGGGCAAATTGCAACAAGGTAATGAAAGTATCAAGAAAGCCATTTCTCCAAGAACTCCTATAACTTCTATCTTAACTTCTGATAAACATGAACTTCATCTTAGGCAAGCTTATTGAAAACTGCAATCACAACTGAAAAGGTCCTATAAACCTATGCTAGTCAAGGGATTCACATTCTGATCTTAAATTTTAAAGTCCTTAAGAGGCCTAGACCTGGGGTAAAGTAAACATAATACTCTGAAGCGCAATGAGACACCATAAAAAAAATCAACTCAAAACATCCAAACTGACTGGATACCTAATGCAGCTTTTTAAATTTTTTTTACTATCTCAGATTAGTGTCTATTCATAAAACAAGGTTCAGTTATTTTAATAATAGCTGCTTATTAAACAACTGAATTTTAGCTCAAGGGCAATGCCTCTGTAATTACCGTGGAAAATATTAACTGCCCTAAAACAGAGAAAACATAGAAGAAAATATAACTAGTCTCGATAAGAAAAGAAGATAAAATCTGCAAGGGCTACTCTGGAGATTAAACAGGCTTATTTAAATACTATGATACAAGTGCCCCTGCTCACTTTATAACTGCAGAAACCGATCGTGTTTGCTAGATCACCATTACCTTTGCTAGAACGGGTGCACAGACCACCACTCTGCAGTTCTCCTTTTGTGCTGAAAAACTTTCAAATCCCTTGTTCGGTCAGTACAGAATATTGCGAGGCGATGCATGTGCAAACTCTTCCTGAGGAATTCTTCACGTGTGCAAATCTGCAACCTGACAGAAAGCGTGGCATTTATAGCGAGGGAAGTGGCGGCTTTACGGGGCTGGCGCACTCGAGACACACACGCAGCACGAACGGCCACGGGCACCTGTTCCCCTGCGATCTCACTCACAGGTCAGTGTTCACCCCACGCCTCAAAGAAAGGGAGAGAGGAACTGCCTCAAATTGGTAAAAGGGACAGGGAAAAAAAAAGTGACTTTCCCACAAACCTGACCAACGCCCAACTCCTGCCTCCGGGCTTGCGTTTCTCCTAACTCTACCTAAGAACTGTTCAGAGGCGCCATACCAGGTTTTGCTTTCTGCTCCACAGAAAACAAGTAGATCCTGTCGGGTTAGGGTGCAGCTGTGACAACGGGGACCAGGAGATGACACTGTTACTGAAGCATGAGGCCAACTCTGAAAGTAAGTACCGTCTCTCAATTACAATTACCAATGACTTGGACATGGCATTATTTCGAGGTGACTGAACTGCTTTCTTTTGGAGAGCCTGGTTTCAGGCTGCACATGCTTGGCGGTCAGGCTTGCCGAAGCAACTACGTGCCGATTAACAAGACAATCGGTGGACAGTTTTCTGTCCTCAATGATTTGGGCCCCACAAAGGCCAGGATTCAACTGGGGTGGAGAAACTAGATACTGTACTGGCAAAGAAGAATACAAGTAAACATGAGAAGAAAACACTTTCTGGTAAACGGTGCTTTGTCAATACAAAACGGAGGGCAACTCTGATTTCCCCTCGTGTTGCAAACTAAGAATTCTGTTAAGAAACCCAATTAAAGAAGCAAGGTCAATTTCTACTCAAAAACGAAGAAATAGGTTTTCCATACTGCAATGTACCTCAAGGGGCCAACAGGTAACAACCACGTCACATGCACTAGGAGAACGTGTATCTTCTTTCTATAGGGCCTTCCACTCACGGCCTCGCAGTACCACGCCCTGGCCCATAGCTAGCTGCAGTCGCTGTGCAAATATTTAGAGAAGCTGAATTTTGCAAACTTTGTCCACTTTTTGTTAACACATATATAATAAGAAGACAACATAAAATGTTTCTCCATTAACTTAATAATGCAAAAGCATCCAAAGATTTTAACACCAATTCACATCATAATAACAATGCTTTTGTAGAGAAGTTCCCCTGTTAGCCAAAGAAACACTCTCCCAGAAAAAGCATTTGGGTACATTATTAGGATAATGAAGAATTCATCCCACATTTAAAGAAGCATCCCAATTTTATTCCTTTCAGAAATATTCCTGAAACCACTCAGGGGAGACTTTAGTTGCAGGTGTCATTTATAAGCCTGCAGCAAGCGTTCCATTGAGAAAGTAAACTTTGGACTTCATGATAGAGTGGAGTTCTTCCCCGATACCAGAATGCTACTGGGGTAGCGAATCAGACTGTATAGGGCACAGTGAGAACCTGTATATATTCTTCCAGTAATTCGGTGTGTATCAATACAACCCAAGATGCTCACAGGGTTAAATGAGTCCAATTCAAAGTCCTCCACAAAAATCCAGCTCTGGTTGAGAAGTAACTTAAAAAATAAATCTGCCAACTTTTACGTTTACTTCTCGGAATAATAATTTTACAAACAGAGGACTTCTACTAGAGCACTTACTTGCTCCTACTATCACACTTCTAACTCTCCCACCCAGCCTGCTCCCCAAAAAAGGACAGAGTGAATTGGCAGAGGCCACTCTATGAAAAACCCAACAATCAGAAGTGTGGCAGTATCCCTGATCCATCTGGTTTTGCCCCAAGTTCTCCGAAGAGCTAAATATTAGTGTCACGTGGCCAAATACAGTCAAGCATATGCTCGATTTAGATTCAAGCAAAATTGAGGAGAAAAGTATTTTCACCTGCCACATCTATTTTTCTTTGCCTTCCCAAAACGGCTAGAATAAGCTTTAGAGTCTTTTATAAGAAACTAAATAGCACTGTGGGTGTAGAAAAAAAAAAAAAAAAAAAAAAGAGCTGTGTCACAGCTGGAACGAAGCTTCAAAACAGCAGTGTTACTTCTCTTCTGTTATACTCGAATACAATGCTACAAAAGATACAGACTGCAGACATTTTTTTTGAAGTACCTGTCTCACCCATTTAAAATGAAATGGATCAGGAATGCCACACCACTGATTATATCTGGATTTAATAACCATATCTGCTCCCCGGAGTATCCTAGTAACTAGCTGTCACCCTCTGATAAGTCTCCACTGTCCTAAAAAAGGGAGTTTCGGTGCTAGAGGACAGCCCATCCTACACTAGCATCATGCCAACGCTACAGCAGCTGGTGAGATCATGGAAGTGATGGAGGGAATGGATGTGTTCTGTAAGAGTTGGTCCCCAACATCAGCATGAATATGCCACAGGTGAGGCAGGGGGGAATCTGACCAATGAGCAACATGTTTCTATCTTCCCACTTACTTATTAGTATCCTGCTAAAGTCACACCTGCCACCTCAGTGGGTTAGTCTGTGACACCACAAGCTTTTTCAGAAAGCATCCGGGAGTCGAACAACTGGTCACGGAGTTGCAAAGTGCACAAAGCTCAAGGCACAGAGTAGAAAACAGTTGTGAACTGGTGAGGGGAGATGTTATAGCAGAAGCAGAGTTATTAGCATTTTCCTTGAACAAGACTTTCTAACGCTAAACAAAGACCAACTCTTTTAAATGGGGTTTGTTTTAGTTATGGGTAAAAAACACTGTATTGTAATGATCTGCTCGATTTCAAAGCAAAAGAGATCTCGATGTGTAAAAGCCAATGTGCTGAAGTGCCACATCCACAAATGAACAAAACAAGTGCTTTAAAAAAAAAAAAATTCTTCTGCTCTTATACTTTTGGAGGAAGCTGCTGACGGTCGCTGCTGGATTTCCCTTAGCAATGGTCGCTTTTCAAGACGCCTGTTCCTCACGGAATCTGTAGATAAACTCATTAAAAGATTGTCCCCTTTCAAAATCATCCCCAAGTCTAGCAGCAACTGACTGTTTTTTGTTTTTGTTAGTTATTTGTTTTTTAAAATTACAAACCAAAGTAAGAAGTCCAACATCCTCTTCCAAGAACTTTGTGACAGAGCTCCTGAGTGTCTGCAGGACCCCCGCTGTGCTCCCAATACAGTCTCTGCAGCTCCAGTGTGTCCTCTTTTCGGGAAGGAAAGTACATTCAATACATTCACTATCTGTACCCTCTGGAACTTGCACACGCTGATGAGCTGTCTGGAAAAACAAAAAACATTGCGACAGGAAAAGGTATGAACAGCAGACGGCATTTGATAATGGTAAGAATCTGTTTATTTAATACATAGTTCTCACCCCTCTCCCGATCCCTCAAAAGGAGATTAAAAAAAAAAAAAAGTGAGCGAAGTGAAAGGAGGCTACATCATCAGAAAGGAGACCGGATCACTATCACACTCTAGCAGAGACTAAAGAATCCAAGAGGCTCTTGACAGCTGCTTGAGAACCACCGCCCCCAACTGGACTTCAGAGCCGTCACAGCTTGCAAAACAGCGTGAACTTGATCACACGGACAGCCTCGTGAGACCACCATCAAGAGCACTGTGGACACGATTACACTCACCGTACGGTCACCACCAGCAGCTGCCTTACATAATAGAACCATCAGAAATGGTAAGGAACATCATTACTTACTATAAGCCAACTCATCCCCAGCTCTTTTCCGGGACTGGTCACCTCTGGGGATAAGAAAAGAAGAGGGAATCAACCAGATTACACAGACATCTTCATACATCCAAATGGGAGAAGTGAATTGACATAACTGGTAATAGAAGGAAAGCAAGTATTTCAATTCTAACAACCTATCTTAAAATAGGCATTAAACTTAAACAGCAGTACAGTCATTTATAACCTGAATATGCTTAGCTAAAAGGTGTTGTCTTTTAAATATAAAATGCTATTAAATGAAGGAAGGATTATCTAGAAAAATGGCTTACACTGGGTTCTAGAAATAGGTTCAGACTAAAAATGTGTTTGAAAATAAACCTGGGTTCTGCTACCAACACCCACAGCGACCGCCATATACTAGGGCACATTTCAAATATGAAATAGAGGATAATTCAAAGTCTTCCCCCCAAAAAAGCCTTATTATAAAACCAAAAACTGCTTAAGGCTTTAGAAAAATCTCAGAATCTTAATGTACATGAATACCCTTCCTACAAGTGGAAGAACATGAGCCTTCATAAATATTAACCAGTTCCATCTTAGACACCTAGAGAAGATTCTAGTTCCACTTTACAGATAAGAGATTCTGATTAGGTCCTAATGCTACCCGTAAATCCTACCTTTGTCTCTCCAGTTTCTCAGACTATAACCCAGACAAATAACTATAATGAGTAATAACAACCAATTTGCTAGCTTTTCCTTGCTCGGTCACTTAGCAGCATATACCTTGTCCCATCTTTTCCTTCCTTAAACACTTTTGGCTCCACCCAGCATAGTCCTTGGCCGCTTTTTCTTTCCCATGTATATATTCTCTGTAGGCCAGGATGGTGATCATACATACCAGTGCAAAGACTTGAAATACTATCCATATACCAATGACTCCCAGGTTTGTCTCCAGCTCTGATTCCTTCCCTATGCTGCAGATAGGAGGTCCAGCTGTCTCCCCTCATCTAACTGGGTGAGTCAGGACTGCTGGCAGTTCAGGATGGCCAGAATGCAGTCTGACTCCACGCCACCCCACTCCTTCTTCCGTCTTCCTCAATAAATGGCACCACCATCCGCCCAATTACTCAGATCAAAACCCTGGCTCATTCTTGATTTCTTTCTTTCTCTTGCTCTGGAGCATACTGTCGCAAAACATAATCCAAACTCAACCACTCCCCATCATCTTCATGGCTCCACTCCCAATTCAAGCCACCATCATCTCTCCCCTAACACAGCTGCAAGACTCTTATTATTAGTCCAGACCACAGCCAGAGCCATCTTACATAAAAGCATAAGTAAGATTATTTCATGCCTCTGATTAAAGCCCTTCAGTGGCTTTCCATCACAGTTAAAAATCAATTCAAACTCATTTTCCCAGTCCTGTGAGACATGGCTCTTGCCTACCTCCCTACCCTCATCTTCTACCTCTGTTCACTACACTCCAGCCATGCTGGCTTTCCTTCTGCGCTGAGACACGCCAGCACTTTGGGACTTTCCTTTGTCTCTGCCTGCAGCACTCTTCCCGCTAGTTAGCCACGTGGCTGTCTCCTTACCACCCAGGTCCTCACTGGAATGTCTCCTCCTTGGAAGGCGTTTCATGTTCAAGTTGGCTGGACCAGCCCTTCACACGTGCTCTGGTCACTCACTCTTTATCCTATGCTGTCTCGGTTTGTTCACAGCATGTTTTATTATGTGAAATAATTTGCGTACATGTTCGTTATTTATCTCCCAACATTAGAGCACAAGCTCCATAAAAACTGGGCCTCATTTTTACCCAATACTTAGAATAGTGTCTAGCACATGGGCAGAAAATAAATATCTGCTGAATTAACAAATCAGTGAATAATTCATAAATGGCCTCTACAGATGGATTATGAAAATGCTAGCTCAAGTAATTATTTCATGCTTTTGAGTCATCTTCTAGATTAGCAGAGTTTCCCACCCTCCTTCCCTGGCTGTGCTCAAGACCAGGACAGAAACCTCTTGCTGGACAAGGCGAGGAGTCTCGATTACCAGCAGGAAGAGAAGATACCAAATGGCCTCTGAAGGTTTTTTCTCTAGGCTGGGCATGTAGAGAAAAACATGCAGCACACATAGCATGAACTAGCATCAACGAGCCTTAGGCAGCCTAAAGAACCCTCAACAAATCTGCCCTAATGCCACTTTCCTAACACCTCTGCTGTTAACACTACCCCTGGCCAAAGCCAGCTGTATCATCACAGTTAAGCATTCACCAAATATTCTGAAGCAAGTAGGTTAATGCTGATCAAAAAGGCAGACACAGGATTTTATATCCAGAGCCTCAACTTGTATACACAACCTTCATTCCCACTCCCAAAGGGTTAAATAAAAGCTGAACACGTAAAAATAAGAGGAGAATAATACAGATGTGCAAACAACAGAAGGCACAAAGGGATGTGAATGTGATATGTGAATGTGATATATGCGAGAGGCTGTGTATGTGGCCAAATATCTATGTGGCCAAAGATATTATCTAATGCCCCAAGTCTGGCAAGCTATGGCTGCCCTCAAAACCAGACCCCTGCTACTAAATAAAAAAGTGCCAATTCTAGAGTGACCCTCTCAACTAAAAGATCAACAAGATCCCTGCAAGGTTCTATTTTTGTTGCAGAAATCCAAGTAACAAGTACTCTGCAAGATACCTGCTTTTAAAAGCTATTTGGCACAAGCTCTGAAGAGACCCATAGTCTGGTTTGAAAGAGAATGTTCCGTCTAAGGGCACTCATGTTAGAAGTTCCCAAACAAGATTACATAATGTCATCTTTGATACCAACCTGCCCTCCCCAACCCTCCAATAATCAACTTAATCATGCAGGTAACAAATAAAGACAAAATTCTGCTCTCATATGTTAAGTCTAGTATGTGTATTTCCATGTACATAAAGATGCTGCACATGAACTCCAGCTCCGATGAGAAATGCCCATTAACTGCAATCGAGGATATATTTGACAACACCCACACCTCATTTCAAAGACACTCTGTGCCATCCACATCGAAGCTGTGTGATGCCTATTCAGGACTACACCACGTAAATGGAACACGATCTTAAATGAAGAAATTGTGAAGCTGAACAGGAATCGTGTAACTGGTTAGACATAAATCATAAAATGACTGCTCAATCAGGACAGCCAGTAACAGAATTCTGGTCAGACAGTCTGTACTATATTCTCAAGGTTTTCTGCATTGAAGGACATCATTTCTTCCAAAACAATCCTAGCCAGATAATGAACAAAGGCAGCATCAGGTCTGGCAGGGCAGACTGCAGAAGACCCACATACAAGAGATTCACGGAAGCACGGGCAGCCTTTCTCTCAGCTGTTGAGTATATGATGTGCACACACCTTTCCATGGGGGGCGGGGCGGCTCAGCAGTGGAGTGGAGTGAGTCCAAGAATGTCAGCTTAGACAGAGCCTACTCTGTGCAAAGCAACCTTCAGCATAACCTGTGAGGCAGACTTTAGTCCTCACAGTAATGCAGAAGTTGTTAATTTAATCCCAGAAGGGGCCCAATCCGGTTTGTAAAATAAAACATTTTAATCAGATCACCTCTTGAAATACTAACATTTAAATTTCAGGCAGAAGTTGTATGAAAGAATTCCACTAAGAGAAACAAAAATTCTAATACACACCAAAAATCCAAGGGACCTTTCCCGACTACAACCCACTTGGCCTTGGCAGAGCAGCGCCGTATTAGTCCTTCACGTACAAAGGCAACGCCACACTAGACTATTTATGGAGTCAGTTCCTCTTTCATCCCGAGCAAATTTTAAGAGCTGCTGCACACTAAGCAGTCCTGCACCCTGTCCTCTTCTTCCAGTTCCAAAATCAGGCTTAGGAAAATATCTGATGTGTTTACATAGTTCCAGACACTGTTCTGGAAGGTGAATTCAAGGTGTTCAGAGAAATCCACAAGAGCTATCTTCACACAGTGCTTCACAGAAATAAAGGTTTTCAGAAGGCTGTTTAGTTTTTAAAGGCATCAATAAACTCACCTCTAAAATTAAAAGCAAACATTCAAATAAAAACATGAATAAAAGCATAAAGACTTCACTATTATGGTAAGCCTAAATTAAAGAAAACCATCAAAGGTATACTCAGATTATTTTCCATTCCCTTAAAAACATTTAAGAAAAAACTTTCAACTGCGATTCAAAACCCATACACCATAAAGAAAAAACCTGATAATCACACAAAAATAAAAAACTGCTGCATGACTTAAAACACAAAAGCCACCATGAGTAAAGTCATAGACAAACTGAGAAAACTAACAGTCTTATCTTGGGCAAACAATTTCTGCACCACACAGAGAGCCCCTAGAATTCAAGAAAAAAAAGACTAACAAACAGAAAAGTAAGCAAAGGTCATAAGCAGGCAGTTGACCAAAAAAGAAATACAACATGTTCATATTCTCAGCCTCACTCATAAGAGAAATGCAAATGAAACCAACTCTGAGTAATTATTTTTCACCTGCCAGACCAGAGAAAATCCAAAAGTGTAACGACATACTCTACCGGCAAGACCATAAAGAAGAGGTACTTTCAAAATTTGCTGGTGGATATGCAAAACTGCACAATCCCCTGTGAAGGGAAAACTGGTGATACTGATCAAAATTACACCTGCCTTTTATTTTCGGCTCAGCAATCCCACTGACGGGAATTTACTCTCCAGATCCACCTGCAACAGGTACAAAATTATGCACGTACAAGGGTATTCACTGTAGCACATGTGTGACACCAAGACCGGAAATAATTCAAGTTGCCATCCACAGGGGAATGGCTAAACAAGTTCTAGCTACACAACAGAATGTGTAAGAAAGGAATAAAAATGAGAACACATATCATGTCTGCTTGCATCGGTATATCAAAAGGCACACAGAAAGGAATCAGCAGCAGCTCATAAAATGGTCACCTAACGAGGTAGGAACAGACTGGAAGACAAGAAGGAGCAAAACTTCTCAATGTATGCTTTTTATATCATCTTGACTTTTGAACCGTATGAACAGAACAGCTCTTCAAATATGACTAAGTAAAATGCTATGCCATTAAATGGCTTTATTCTGTGTATGAAAATAATACCATTATTAGAAATACTGCAATTAATGTCAGGAAACACCTGGCCACTGGACATCAGGGAGAAAAATTAGCCTAACATTCCAGCATTCCTATGGCCTTCCCTTAACTTGATCCAAGAAAGTCAAGATTACCAGACCTATCTACACAGCTTCCGTGAGCCTTTCCTGTGCGAGCTGCCAGCAAGGGGGCAAATGATGAGTGGATTACTCAGTGCCCCCATTACCACATGAATATAGATAGCACAAGGGCAAAAGGGGAATAAATACCAACCCGTGAGGCTACAAAGAACAGACTTTCTTTGCTTTCTTTCCTAACCTGTGCTGACACTAGAGACAGTAACAGTGATCTTGGTCAAGACTGGTGTTCCGAAACTTAGCTTGGCTTCAGAACCAGTGAAAGAGAGGGTCCATCCCCAGCCTAGCCTTAGATAAAGTGAATCAATATTCAACCTACCATTGCGTTCACAACTATGCCTAACTTTCCGTAACTTTCTTCCTTTAATGTCAGGAATTGAAACAAGAGAAGGTATGTAAGAGTGCTGAGAGTAGGGATTATGAAAATATAAGGCCTGACTGCACCTTTCAATGATTTGGTGACACAACAGGGTATTTTCCCATAGTATAATCTATTTCAGTTGAAAAAATGCACTTTGCAAGACTTTCTGGGATATAGCTACGATATTGAACTGCAAATTTTAGAAAAATTAGCCAAGTGTATGTATCAAAACCAAGGAAGGCAAATTTTCTGGACACATGTAAAGATATACTCTAATTTTTAAGAAGAAACAAGTAGAATTTAGGACAAAAGTGAAAATATGAAAAACAGAATCTAAAAGCCTCTTTACTGGTTTAGTCGTAAAACGAAGTCATTTGCTTGTACCTCGTAACTAAAGTACCTTGTAACTAAACATAAAATTTCTCTGTTTTCCCAGGTGTTGAGAACTAAAGTAGAGGATCAAAACTAGAAGAGCACTTAGAGGCTTCCCAGTCTAACTACTCACCCACTGAGAAATCCTGTCTTCAAATCCATTTTTAGTGACAGGCGGCTTCCATGGAATCAGACCCCAGCTGTCCCATCTCTGCACAGACAGGGAGCCAACGGCCTCTCCCCGCAGTGTCACCTTGACCATTCAGCAGTTATTTCCCACTCTAAGAACTCTGGCCTCCCTCCCCTGCCAAGCCAAACTGGCCTAAGGAAATGGACATATTTTGTCAAAAGGGGGGAAAAAAACTTGCCTCGTAAAACCATTCTGTATAAGTTCTCTTTGAAGTTTCTGATCTTCAGCAGCATATTCAGAAAGTTCAGACTCCACCGCCGGAGGGAGAATGTTTGGAATAAATTTAGAAAACAGAGTTGGAGCCATCTGAACCCACTCTGTGAGGAAAGGAAAAGATTCATTAAGGAAATCAGACAAGTTAAATGAAAAATGTAAAGTTTTCTTTTGTTCAAAGAAAGAATATATATTAAAGCAAACTCAAAATGGGGGGAAAATTAGTGTAATCCTATTCTGATAAAAAATATACAACCAGGTTAAATTTCCTTTCTAAAATGAATTTATAGTCAAAGAAAGCAGATATTTTTCCATTTTGCTGTTTTAACAAAATTTAATGAAAATCTCTAGAGAATCTGTGAATGGACCTATCAAAAATTGTGATTAATATGGGGGAAAAATGAGTGAGACAGGCAAAGAATTCCAAGTGGAAGGGACTTAAAAGTGAGGGTTTGGTGGAAATACTAACCCCTATAAGCATTAATTAAACAAAACAAACAAACAAGAAAGCAAAACACTCTTAGAGCATGGTCCAGATGGGAGATGCACAGACGTATGAGCAAAACACATAAAGGGGATTTAAAAAGTATACATTTCCAGTTATACTAACAAAGTCACAGAGATGAAAGTACAGCACAGAAAACATAGTAAAAAATATTGTAACAATTGGTGACAGACGGCGGCTACGCTGATGGTGGTGAGCACTGAGTAATGTGTACAGACGGAAGTGTCGAACCAATGTTCTATACCTGAAACCCACATAACGTTGCATGCCACCTATGCTTCAATACCAAAAAAAATTAAACAAGCACACCACATATGTACATACACACATACATACATACTGGCCCAAGAATAGAGAATAGTACAGGTAATAAGGAAGCATACAAAAAGTACCACAAAAATGGGGGAGAGAGGTCTAAACATTTAGGAAGTAGGCTGAAGATAACTAGAGTAAGTACTTTTGAAATAAAAACCTATTTTGGCCCAAACTAAATTATAGCAAATTAAATGTATGCAGTATTGAAAGAAAAGAGAATTAACATGGGTATCAAATTATTGAGAAAGAGATAAAAGATAAAGAGAATACTCTATAGAAAAATAAGCGTTCATCTATCAAAACAGAAAAGGCAAACATATGCATCAGACATGACAAAGGTGAATCAGTATCCTTATTTATAAAACATTTTTATAAATCAGTAAGACCAAATAAATGAATGAAAGACAGGACTAATAATATACAAGACTTATAATTTACAAGAAAAAAATAAACACAATGACAGCCTTGTTAATATTCAAAAAACTCAAGCTAAAATAAACACTCTCTTCCTCTTATTTTGTGAATGGTAACTACAACTAACATCCACCTGTATCAAGGGCATGCTAAAACTAGCATTCCCCTACCTTGTTGGTGGTCTTAATTTAGCACTGTTATCCCTTTTAGATTCTTTTAGTCTTGTCCTTTCAAATTTTCCCTTTTGGAAAACATCTTAATGTACATATCAAAAACCATAAAATGTCAATGCTGTATTTAATCCAGTGAGCTCGCTTTAAAAATTGTAATTTGAGTAAATAATTCTAAATCTGAAACAAACACAAGCAAACAAATATGTTTAATGCTGTGTGATGCTGGGTCACTGGTAAGTAAAAAATGCCCAACAGGAGGATAGTAAGTTAAACACGACCAGAACAAAACAACAACAACAACAAAAACAAATACCACAAAAACACCACCAGGGCCAAGCTGCTCACGCACTGTATAAACTCATGGCAAAAATGTTCTCAATAGTGTCCCTCCTGTCAGCTCAACTCAAGTATGGCTTTACGGTCTCCACACGGTGCCCGGGAGAGCCGCTAGCCATCAGTCAGAGATGGCAGGAGTCAGACCGATATGCCATTTTCAGGAACTCCAGGCAATCATTAAAATACAAGATGAAGGAATCAAAGAAAAGTGTGTGTATGAAATGAAGAAGGGCCGGCTGGGACAGCTGGCACTGTGTCTCAACTAAGCTTCTAAAGATCGGATGGAAACACACCAAAAATTGTAATAGTCATAAGACTCTCCAAGGATTAGGGTCTAGGAATTAGTTTAAAAAACTTTCTTGGGTGACTCTCATTATACAAAGATCAGTGCTTGAGAACCACTGCAATGAAAGAAACTTCCACATTTAAAATTCAACTTTTAAAGTATTTTAACCTTAATCTGTCCAGTGACTAAAACTACTTTAACAAACCAGGAGCACAACAGGCACTGGCAAGACAGGTAAATGTCAAAATATGTTTAATAGTATCTCAGAAAATGCCTAGGGCAGCAAACGGTTAGTCTGTGATAAAATTCGCCTTTTCAAAAGGACAATTCTCAAATACAAAATTCTCCTCACAAGTAGTATGAATCCTATTATAAGAGCTCGAACATGGATAAAACAGCATTTGGATAAATACATATCTGTAAGTTTTCCTACCCTTAGTGATTAGTTTTATTATGCAATTTTGCTATAGATGATAAAAGCCAGAGCTGATAAAGCTGCCTACTTGGGAGGCAGAATTTAGAAACTTGTCATACTGCATTTGGATGCCTTCCAAAATTAAAGAAAAAAAAAAAAACATTCATAACCTATAGCACTAAAAGAAAACTTCATGAGCCATTTTCATCATTTAATAAAATGAATACAAAATTCTGAGAAACTAGAAAACATCAGTTTACTGGACATATGTAATAAAATATTTTTGCTACTTTATGTAAGTAATTAATTACTTTATAAGAATAACTTGTTTACAGTTATCAAGAGTAGAGCAAGGCCTGATCCAAATTTAAGTAACATTACATATGAATATTCTAGCAGACCCTAATCATTTACAAAGTAACCTGGGAAAGAAGGTATTTCTGACATCACAGTCTACTACTGGTACCACAGTTTTTAATTGGTTTCCATTTCAGCAAGCTAAATTCTCACATGTCTTTCAAATTAATTAAGCAAACAATCAAGCCGTCAATTAATGAAAATAAAATAACCACTGGACCCAACTGGAGAGTAATCAAAACAGCTAATATCAGCCATGCTTATTATCAGGTACCATGTTAAGCTCTTTAGATCATGTTTTATTTCATTTAATCCTTAAATGACATAAAGAATTCCACAAAAAAGCACTGTCAAAAAAGCATCCCTTAAGGTTTCTAGATTGTAGAACAATGTTCTACCCTGAGATCTTTTTTTTTTTTTGTTTTAATATTTATTTATTTTTGAGAGAGAGAGAGAAAGAGCAAGAGCAGGGGAGGGGGGTGGGGGGGACGGCACAGAATCCGAAACAGGCTCCAGGCTCTGGGCTGTCAGCACAGAGCCCAACATGGGTCTCAAACCCACAAACCGCAAGATCATGACCTGAGCCGAAGTCGAACACTTAACTGACTGAGCCACCCAGGTGCCCCTACCCTGAGAGCTTTTGCAATCTCTCTTACTATAGGCATTTTGTAATTTGCTGGACAACTGTATGACAAGATTGAGGTTCTGGCTTATAAATAGGAAGATAAATACAAAAACATCTTGGGGTTCCGTTATATTCATAACTTTTTTAGTGTGTTTTTTTTTTTTACATTTATTTATTATTGAGAGACAGAGAAGGACAGGGCATAAGCATGGGAGGGGCAGAGAGAGGGGGAGAGACACAATCTGAGGCAGGATCCAGGCTCTGAGCTGTCCGCACAGAGCCTGACGCAGGGCTTGAACCCACAAACCAGGAGATCATGACTGAGCCGAAGTCGGACGCTCAACCGACTGAGTCAACCAGGCGCCCCTCATAATGTTTGTTTTTTTAATTCTAAGATAGATACATTAAGACAATTTACAAGCCAGGCCTCTGAATACAGTGATCTCTGATTTTTGGTTCTGCTATTCTGACTCTCTCTCTCCTCACAATATACTTATGAAAATGACTGTACATTTACCAACACTTCTAGATTCCTTGCAATTTATAAAATAGGCCTGAGAACATGAAGTTGTGGGTGTGTATGTCTACATATACTTGCAGTGTGGGGTACAAGCAAAGGAGAAACTCCATAACAAAAAAAGAGATTAATACTGGATATGAGATTCAATTTCATCCAAAACGTCTGCTACAAATTCATTCCTTGTATTTCCTAACCAAGTTGGTTTTCACTAGTGTGGAAAGAATTTCAAGCGAGTCCTGAGTTTACATTTCATAATGATGAGTGTAGTATCTACTCAATGTTTTCTGGTTTTTTTTGCTATAACAAATCCAAATACCATTAAGCCTCAAGAAACAGATAGACAAACACTGTCCTCTTGGATAAGCTGGAGCTACCATAAACAGATAAACAAGCCCAACCCCAAAAGAAATGACCACTATTTACCTGGTCTGAGAGTGTATAGGCCTTTCACAATATTTGCCATAGTTGAAGGTGTGACCTGAAATGGTGTTGACTGGGCTTCTAAGAGTAAAGCTGAAAGAAGAGAAAATGGGTTATAAAAATGATAGAACACTTATTGTCAAGGTTTCTGTTACTATTTTTCCCAAAGACTAAAGAGCAAACGAGCACAAGAAAAGAACAGCCTCAGAGGACAAACCAAGTTTATACTCCAAAGAGTTTTAAAAATCCAATGCACTAGAGCTCAATCTAATAAGTAAACACGTGCAGGTCTGTTAAAACACTAAGGGAGATTATTCAATTCATGGAGGTTCTGAAAATAAGCTTTCCAAAAGCAACAGTATTCACGGTACTTAGCAAGTGAGCTGAGAGTACCTCCCACTAAGTTCATGAGTCAGGAGGTTTACATTTGGAAAATAAAATGGTCTCTAACCCCCTTGAATCATTTCTCTTTCCCCAAATCGCCATATTTGAGGCTCCTGGATACTTCATTCGTAATTTTAGGAAATGCAATCAGTCAGAAAGTCACTTTTCCAAATGCTACAACCACATGTACTACTTTTTTCTTACTAAAAGTAAAGACAAGACACTGCCTGGCTCATCCTCACTTTCCTGACTCTCACAACCACAGGACTCCGACCGACAGTGACAAGAGAGTCAGTTTTCTTTTAGGTTATCTTCTCCAATGAAAATTTTATTAAAACATTTTTAAATAAATAGAAATAATTCCTCCAAATAACATCATTAACAGATATCAACATATTCCTTCATTTCGTAGATACAACAGACACCACTGACTCAGAAGTTAATTTTTAATTTATCTCTCAAAGACCTACAATTGACTACCCCCAAACCCATAAAACTTGGCATAATTTTACTCTAAGCCGAGCTTGTAAAGTCATATATAAGCTATGCCTTTTCACAAATGAAAACACCACCTCACTTGGCCAGCAATGATTTTATAGTTTTCAAACACGCAATGCGAGTTACATCTGAACTTATGTGATGACAGTAAGAGGTATACTGTTCAAGGTGATCCTTCTGCTTCTATGGTCAGGAGAGAGCTGCTAACTCTGAATGGCACAGATAGATACATTTTAAGGATGACAAAAGCACTGCAGAAAATGTTTTAGAATGCAATTATTTTTTTATTATTTATTTTTATTTTATTTTTATTTTTTAAATAATTATTTATATTTGAGAGAGAGGGAGAGCTTGAGCAGGGAGGGGCAGAGAGAGACAAAGACATAGGACCCGAAGCGGGCTCTGCGGTGACAGCAGAGAACTCGATACCGGGCTCGAACACACGAACTGTGAGATCATGACCTCAGCCAAAGCTGGGTGCTTAACCGACTGATCACCCAGGTGCCCCTAAAAATTGCAATTCTAAATTTTAGACACTAGGAGTCTCTTCAACTCAAGGTTATCTCTAATTTCAACATATGTCCCACATGCAGACTCTATCTCAAATCATTTCCTACCTTTTGACCAATCATTTTGGCCTTCGTAAATCTTGATCCCACTAAATCTTCATGTTCAGTCACATGTTAATTATGTAATCAAATATATACATTTACAAATGAAGAAATGATACATTCACAAATTAAATTATACATAAAACATATAAAAATTAATTTGGGGTGAATTAAATGAAAAGAATTATATTCAATAACAAACAATTACAAAGTTGAGAAGGTGTTAACAGTTCACTAAAATCCTCTCCACCTAAATTATTTTTAGGAGATCAGTGTTTAGAAGACTTGTGGTTGATCTCCTCTTTTAAGAAAAAGGAAAAGAGAATCTGGGGAGGCAGCAGCTTGAGACTGGGAAGAAAATATTTCTTGAGTATTTAACAGGTGCTAGGTACTTTACAGGTTTCTCATAAACTTTACTTACAATTTACTTTCTCACAAGCTTAATTATCATCTTTTTTTTTTTTTAACAGATAGGGAAACAGAGGCTAAAAACAAAACAATATAAAACACAATGAAAAATGCATCCAAAGTCACAGAGCTAGCAGGCAGCAGAAGAGGGCTGAGAACCTATGTTTCACTCTAAATTTGCATTCTAATTCACCATGCCACCGTTGAAATACAGATCTTACATGTAACAGGTACTAATAAAGTACTAACTAGTACTAAAGCCACTGTTAACTAAACCCTTAGTTAACAGTCCCCCCCCCCAAATTATATAGTTAAAAAGACAAAACAAGGATTCTCCAACAATCCCACTGATGGAAACTAGAATTGGACTTTAGTGAACTTCTAATGCTCTCACCTCTTTACAGTCTATGATATTAAAGTCCAGAGAGATTAAGTGCCATCCTGAGAGTCACACAGCTTAACAGTTGACCTGGAACCAGAACGAAGCTCCTCCACTCATCCAATTATTCCTCAGAGCTACAAGCTGACCCCAGGGCTTCTCTCCTCTTTTAATATGAGAAGTAATTCTTAAAATCAAAACTGAAATTAAAAATATTTTTTGGGGTGCCCAGGTGGCTCAGTCACTTGAGTGTCCAACTTCAGCTCAGGTCATGATCTCGTGCTTCACAAGTTCAAGCCCCACATCGGGCTCTGTGCTGACAGCTCAGAGTTTGGAGCCTGCCTCAGATTCTGTGTCTCCCTCTCTCTCTCTCTGTTCCTCCCCGGCTCATGTTCTCTCTCTCAAAAATAAATAGACATTAAAAAAAATAATAAAAGTTAAAAAAAAAAACTACCTTTATTTGCAATGAGAAGTCACTATCTTCATTCATGAAACAATTGTTAAAATAGGGCATTAAAGGGACACCTAGGTGGTCATTAGGGCATTAAAGGGACACCTGGTTCAGCTCAGGTCATGATCTCGTGGTTTGTGGGTGTGAGTCCTATATCCGGCTCCACACTGGCAGGGCAGACAGGCCTGCTTGGGATTCTCTCTCTCCCTCTCTCTCAACCCCTCCTATCTCTGTCTGTCTGTCTGTCTCTCTCAAAATAAACTTAAAAAAAAAAAAAAGCCTGCTTTTAAAAAATAATACACAAATTTTTAAAAACCAGGGCATTCGAATACCAATTATTCATTAGCAGAGAGGGTGTTCATTTTGCTCTGCTGTAAAACATGGCCCCTAAATTGTTTCAACAGGTCTCCCACTGAGAGGTGTCCCTGTCCAGTCCCCTGGAATCTGGGTTCTATAACTGCCTGCTCAACAAAAGACAGCAAAAGTGACACTGTGCCAGTTTCTAGGCCCAGGACTTAAGAAACTGGCAGTTTCCATTTCCTAGATCTTGGGACACTCACTCTTAGAGGGAACACAAGAGAGAAAACTACAGCCACCACAACTTGCCAGTCAGATGAGTGACCCATCTTCAAAGTCCCCGACCCCTGGGTGAGTCGCATCAGCCGATGCTGAGTACAAAAGAGATAAAGTGCCCCGCAAAGCCCTGCCCAAATTGCAGATGTGAGCAAAATAAATGACTTTATAAAAGATTATGTGTTGAGGTGATATGTTACACGGTAATAATAAACACTAGCATTTTCAAATGTATCTAAAGCCACAAAAAGGAAATTACTGATCAGAATTCAGAAAATTATACACATGGAATGTAGCTGTTTTTGCTGGAGGGGATAAGTATAGGAAAATAAATGTCAACTAGGGCCAAGAAATCAATTCTTAATAGCTGTGTTTTTCTGATTTAATTAATACTAGCCTTTCTATGCCTTATTTTCTCCATCTGTAAAATGGAGGTAATGACTGTCCTAAAGTACCTAGAATAGGTCCTACTACATAGTAAGCACTATGTGTGTGTGTTTATTTTTAAAAAATCTTTTTTTTTAAACATAACATTATTAAACACTTAGAGTGTCTCTTGTTGTTACAGAGCCCAAACTAGGCCAGTGATCACTGTGTGAATCCCTTACTCTAAGCACAATGCCTGGTAACTGCTCAACAGATAACTGATAAGCTCAGGTTTATCCAATTTACAAAAGCTTAAGGAACTTTACAGTTTACTTGGAAAAGAAAAGCCTGTCTACCTTTAAATATAATTTTGGTTGAAAATCAGATTCTATAATAAACAAGATGATAATTACTTTTTTTTGAAAAATAAAGTACAAATTAATTGAAGGTTTAAAAGGAAAAAAAAATTCATTTTTTTCCGGATTTTATGTCTTTATGTGGTCTGATCTTATAAAATATCATGAATTTATGGAAGGCTTACATGGACTGAAGACAGAGTTGTCTCACCAGATCTGGACTACTATATTCTCTTTGAATATTTTCTTTGTTTTTGCCTAATAAAATTGATTTCCAAATTAATGACAAATATAAAAACATACAGAGTAATCAAATAAGCTTTTCTACCAAATGGCAGCGTTTCTCAAAGAATTTTAAAAGGAAAGACTTCAAAATACTCTGTTCTAATTTACAATGAAGGCAAAGACAATGTCAACATCAGAGATAATATTTAAGTGGTTGTAACAGCTGCAATATCTCATGAGATTACGTTTAAAGATGTTTATAAACATATGTCCAGTTTTTTCAAAAGTCGTACTCCCAAGATATCAGTCTCTATTCTGATTCTAGAATCTGCTGGGAACATAATAATGAAACAAATATTACCTTCATCTAGCATATTATTTGAAAATTCTGCTTTTCTAAAATAAACCAGCCCAATGTTTAACAGTTCCTTCTCTTAATTTAAACTCAAAAATTAGAAAGAGTTTATGGTCAAGCTTAGACTAATTCTTCTGTAAATACTAATAAAAGTTTGCTGTGGTACAGACTATTTATGACTATTAGGAAAGCAAAAAATACATACTACAAATCCAAATATCTGCCAAATTCTAAAAAACGACTTCAATAATATACTGCATAAAATAGGAGCTTTTAAAAGATGCTGAGACAAACTAACTGAACTTGGCACTTTGATCTGCTTACTTGCTAACTATGTTGCCATTACAGTAAACATTTTACAAGTCCCAACTAATAGAAGAAAAACTCAGGACCAGAGGCTGAGAAGCTTGCCTAACATATAGTTAATAAGTGACAGAGCCAGACTAGAGATTTTTTTTTTTTTTTTTTTGAGAAGAGATTTTTATACCAAAGGGTAAAAAAATCAGAGAGGATTCTGTGCTTCCATTTCAAAGATACAGTATTGTGCTCCTTCTAGAATTACCAGTAACAAAGTTAGGGGTTAACTTCCCCCATTGTTGGCGGAGGGATGCGGGGGAAGAGGAAGTGTCAGGCCAGATAATAAAGGCACTCACTGCCCAATAACCTGGCTAAGTGCCCCCAGCTCTCCAGGGGGCTTCAAATCACATTTTCAATTCCTTTGGGTCTCTCCCTACAGAACTGAACTTCCAACACTTCTTGCTATGATTCAGAAGATGTCAACACTGGGCTTTATATGCCGATGCTCTCTAATCAAAAATCAAAAAGATCACTGGGGTGCCTAGGTGGCTCAGTCGGTTAGGAGTACGACTCTTGATTTCAGCTCGGATGGTGATCTCACAGTTTGTGAGGTCAGTTCATGAGGTCGAGCCCTGCGTTGGGCTTTGCACCAACAGCACAGAGCCTGCTTGGGATCCTCTTTCTCCTCTCGCTATGCTCCTCCCTGGCTCATGCTCTCGCTCTCTCTCAAAATAAATAAACTTAAAAACAAAAACAAAAAAAATCTTGTTAGTGTTAACTCATCCCTATAAGTTGAAAACACTTACGCATTAGGCTGTAAATGTGCTTTTCTGCAACATGTTCCGTAAACAGCTTTATAAGGTCATCTTTTAGGTCTCTGTTAAGCTTGGTTTCGATGTAAAACTTATTCTGAAAGAGAAAATACATTATGTTTAGTGTATCTATTAGGGGGAAATGATCTGTCTAATGAACTGAAGCACTAAAAAATAAATTATTTTAGGAAACAATTTATAAGGGCATCAATTAAAACATTAAACACCAATATCAGAAAACAAAAGCCCTGCTACTATTAGTTATATGTCTTTCTGGCAAGGGGTTAAAGTACATAAAGATAAAATGCTATGAACCACATACACACTCCAAAAGAACACGGGAAGACACTCAACATTAACTAAACAGATATAGAGACACATGGACCACACTGTGGGAGAGGCACATAACATGCCCTTTAGAAACACTCCATCATTGAAAGGCAACAACAGGAAACACTAGGGAAAGGTACCCCCTTTACCAACGATCTAGGCTGAGCAGGGACTGGTTGACTCCCCAACATACAATCCATTGTAATCATTAGTCTAAGTTATTCACCTGTGGCATTTCTTAGGAATGGTTTTTGATTCAAAGGCAGACACATGACCCAACATAGAACAATCAGACTGAGGGAAACCTAGGCTTTGGTGCCAAGCATCTTATAGTCACTTTACAACCATGAGAATAAGATGAAACAGATGCTGTGTACAGTGAAGAGACAAAAAAGAACCTGAATCCTTGGTAACACTACTGAACCATGGATTCAACCAACCCTAGAGACAGCCTTATTTGCAGAGTTTTATTCCAAGGGATTAATACTTTTCCTAATTTGCTTAAATCACTTTGAATCAGGTGTTCTGTTTTTTGTAGCCAAAAGCATCCTGATGAGAACGACTGGCAAGTCAAACAAGATTGAACTTGTTCATATTTAAATGTCAACTCCATGGACAGACGTGGGAAATACAAGGAAGAACATTAGCAAGTTGCTCTCTGATTCTCTTAATTCTTAGAAGATTATAAAAATCATAATAATACGTACATGGTGACAAAATAAAACCATGCAACAAAAATAAGTCTCGCACAACAGACCCTCTGTCGCATTCCCAAAGGCCCCATTCTACTGCGGAAACTTTTGTATATTCTTTCTAAAATGCTGCTTGCATATATATGAATATGCTTTATTTTCCATAATAAAGAGAAAACACTTGCTATAAAGAAATATTACATACTGCTTTGCATGTTGCTTTTTTTTTACCTAATGTATCTGGAGATTTCTCTCTAAATGTACATACATGTTATTACCTTTAACTGCTTACTTTTCTACTGTTAAGTATCTCCCACAAGTTATTTAAGTAATAGTCCCCTGCTGATAATACAGATTTCTCCCAGTGTTCTGTTTTGTTTTTTCAGCAAGGTATATTTTATGGAGAATAAATCATTTTGGAGATTAGTATTTCACAGATAGCAATCTTTATGCTACAGAATACAGATGAACCCAAACATCCCATTTCCTAATCTAAAAAACAAAGAGGAATTGCAAAAATGGTTCTTAAGGGCCCCTGCCTTCAGTAAGAACACCAACATCAGGGTTCTATGGCTTGGGCACCTGGGTGGCTTAGCCGGTTGACTGTCCGACTTCGGCTCAGGTCATGATCTCACGGTTCGTGGGTTCCAACCCCATATCGGGCTCTGTGCTGACAGCTAAGAGCCTGGAGCCTGCTTCAGATTCTGTGTCTCCTTCTCTCTCTCTGCCCCTTCCCCACTTGCACACGCTCTCTCTCTCTAAAATAAATAAAGATTAAAAAAAAAAAATTCTATGGCTTTATATATTTAGGAGAGAGAGGGAGGCAAATCAACAAAGTCAACAGACTACAAACTATACTCATGGCATAATTCTCCAAATGAAAGAGATCATAGTGGAAGAAAATTTTATTATTCTACTTTTTTTATGGGGTGACTTGACATTATCGCACATCATGTTTTTAAATATATTGCTTAACTCTCTACTTTCTGAGGACAAAAAAATCTTTCTTGTATATCTTTATTTCCCAAGCACAGGATCTTCCATATGGCAGAAATAAAATAAATGCTAACACAGTGACTGCTGATTATTAATGCCTAATTGTCTATTCAGCAGTGTTATTTATGGAGTTTTTAAACAGTAAAAGGGTAAACAAGTCTATGTCAACACAATCAAACATTACTGAGGTAGATTAATTTCCATTTCTAACATAATACATAGTAAAAGAGAAAGAAAACATGCTTAATTCTGTATCTATCTGTATTTAGGCCAATAAACTGAGATACTTTGGAAAGGGAAAACAGCTCTAACTTACCATATATATGAAAAGAGGCACAATGCTCTGCAATGCTCCCATATATTGTCCAAGGGCTATATTAAATCTTTCAATATAGAGATCTGGAGGGCTGGCCTGTGAGACAGAAGATAAATGTGATCATTATGGGAAACCAAGTATAAAGACCTTCCAATACAAATCTAAAATGCAAATACACTCAGAAGTCCAAGTCAAAATTCATAATGAAATTCCCAATAAAGAAAAGGAGAAGGTGTATATCCTGAAGTTTAGTTTAGACTTCTTTGTTTCAAAATCTGCTACGCAAAACTGAAGTTTGGTTTTGCTGTCTTTAAAAACTGTGTAACTTTACCATGCTAGCTAAAAGGCTTGCTCGGTTAATGAGTAAAAAGTTGAATTCACAAGTTGTATTTATTAAGATAAATGATTTTTAAAATTATCACTAAACTATGTGTACATTTCTGATAGGAACCAGGCTGTATTTGGACCTAGAATAAGGAAAAAAAAAAAAAAACAAAAAACAACTCAAGGAAATGGTACAGGCTTAATACACTATGAGAATGGCTGTTGGGGGCGCTTGGGTGGCTTAGCTGGTTAAACTCTTGGTTTCAGCTCAGATCATGATCTCACACTTGGTGAGCTGGAGCCCCACATCAGGATCCACGCTGACACTGCAGAGCCTGCTTGGGATTCTCTCTCTGCCCTCTCTCTCTCAAAATAAATAAATAAAATTAAAAAAAAAAAAAGTTTGCTGAATTACCTTAGGCACAGTAATATTCCGAGTTCTATACCACTTCTATAGCTAACCAATTAGTTAGAAAGCAGAGACTTAAATGGTTCATATACATCTGCAGCTCTGGAGAGCAACAAAATAAACATAATACATGCCTGGCTTTTAACTCATTGTTACCAAAATACCAGGTCATAAAGCCATCGAAAGAAACACTTCCAATTTTACTGCGGGCTATGGACTGAATTATGTGTCCCCCTCCCCAAATTCCTGTGTTGAAGCCTGAACTACTGTGCCTATATTTGGAATAAGGAAGCAATTAAGGCTAAATGAGGTCATAAGAGTGGAGCCCTGATCCTTTAGGATTAGTGTCATGAGAAAAGATACCAGGGGGCTCAACCTTCCTCCCTCTCTCTTTCTATCTCCCTCCTCCACCTATCTATCCCCCACCAACACACTCAGAGGAAAGGCCATGTGAGCACCCAGCAAGCCCATAGCTGTATACAAGCCAGAAAAAGAGCTCTCATCAGAAACCAAATCAGAGGCTACATTAATCTTGGACTCCCCAGCCTCGAGAACAGTGAGAAATAAATTTCTGTTGTTTAAACCAACCAGAGTCTGCGGTATTTTGTTACGGCAGCCCAAGCAGACTAAGGCACTGTGTTTTATGAAAGTACATCCATCTACCGTTGCATTGTATTCTCTAAAGGTAAATTAATTAGGTGCCATTTTAATATTGAAGAAACGCACAAATGGGCAAGTCATTTGTCTAAAATTAGAGAGTAAATAGGATAGACCCAGGTCTCCCAGCTACGAATTCATTCCAGAGCTAGAGAGTTAGGGGGATGGGCATGGCACAACCTGCCATGCAAACAGGTGGTTCCAACCCGGCGAAGTCTCACTACCTGACAACCATAACCTGCACAGAAGGTCTTGCTTTCAAACAAGGTATAAGGAAATGCTATGCTGAAAAGATTCCTAAGTGCTAAATTTAAGCAATGAAATTATAAAACCATTTCAGCTATACTGTTTTAGAAATGTCCCAATGTTCTAATACTATTTTTAAAATAAGACTTAATTTATACTTTTTTCAGTTCTACTTAGACGTTAGAGTATGTGTAGTGAACTGTCCTTACTTCTAATTCATCTCTCATTATTGAATAGAGGGTTGGCACAAACTAGGTCCTTTTTCCACATTTATTTTTCTTGGTCCTCCTAATTACCTGCAAATTGAATGTTATGTCCATTCTACGTATGAGGCAACTAAGGGCTCAGAAGGAGTCACTTGTCTACAGCCCCACAGCCAGTGAGCCCAAGAACTAGGACTCAAACCCTGGTCAATCGGAGTCCTTCCATGTATCCACCCTCCTTGTTTGGCACCCTGTAACCTTTAGAACAATTCAGGGCACACCATCTGCCTCTCTGCTTCACATCTTGCTCCTTCTTGTACACGGCCCGGCACAGCACTCACAAGGCACTCCTAAACAGTTCCCAAACAACGTCGGTGTGCTGTTTGAGACCTCCTTGACCCCTCTTCCTGAACGTCTCTATCACTAGGCCCTGATGAGACTCACCCTGGGCTAACTTCTATTCACCCTTCAAGATTTGTGTCCCTTTCTCAAAACTATCTGAGATATAGGCCGTCCCACAGGGCACCATCCCTCTTCTTCACTTCTCCCGCTAACTGGTCTTTGCCACTAAACTTCAAGTCCCCGGAGGGCAAGACCTGTGTCTTTTCTTTATGCCTCCGCAGCTGACCACAGAACCTGGAACACAGCACGCAGAGATAAATGCATTTTTGCAAGGACAGTCTTCCTTAAATCTAAATTTCTCTAAATGTATCTAAATCTAACCTAATCTAGCCTTGTTTTTATCTAAACTGTTTTATTATCTGACAAGACTGTATGACCTTAGGCAATTCATTTAGCCTTCTGAATTTCAATTTCCATAAATATGAAATAGGAAGAATACTAATTGTGCTACTTCTAAGATATGCCAACAATCAAAGAAAACAATATGAATATGCTTTGAAAAATGTCCAACATTACAAATGCATATGCAACTAGTGAGGATAAGTAAACTTTCAGAGTTAACCACCTATTTGTCTAATACTTCAGAAAAACCTATTAACATTATGAAAGGCAGTCTTTTGTTAACTAAAGAAGTTGGGGGAAATGGTTCCACATTATAAGCATACTTTTAACTATAACTAATGGACAGAATCACATGTAATATCTTTTTCTAAACTGCTGCAAAGAGCTCTGGAAATGATATTTCAGCATCCAAAGAAATAAATTTTAGAAGTATTATATGAGAAAAAGAAAATCTGAAGAGTTTTTGCATTAAAATAATTTTCCCTTTTCATAAAAGGACACTTTATCTATTCAGAAGTTAAAAGTATGAACACTGATCAAAAGGCACACTTAATAGCAGACAGAATAAATAAAATTGAATTCCTTAGTTATTCTTTTCAAGAATTCCCAAAGCCTCAAAGGTTATGAGTATTAAAAAGCACTTTTTGTACTAAATCAAATGTCAGAACATTTACTTAGCTTTTTTAGTTCCACATTTCATGCAGCACTTATTCAAAACCTTTTAAATGACAGGACTATAAATTATAACAGTCTTCTAAAATAAATCCAATCTCTTTACTAGGAACTAGAAATAACTGCTATTAAAAAAAATAACAGATTGTTCCTCCTTAAAACTTAAGTTCAGTATATCTTGGGCCCCACTGGGGAAATTGCTACCTATTTGATTTACATCATTTCAATATGCATGTATTTGGCTTGGACATTAAATGCAATTTTTTATCCCTAAAATAAGCAAGGTTCATTTTTCTTCTAAAAAAAAGAAAAGAAAAGAAAAGAAAAACAAGAAAAAGCAAGGTGACAGAAAAATGACCATTGCTCCAAACTTGCTCCAACTTTTCATAACAGACCTAGATTCCCTGAAATTCATAACACAGCTGGTAGGAATGTTTCAATCTCTTCTGTTTTTAAATGGGTAATACATTCATCTGGTTTAAAATTCAAATGCATTCAAAAGGAAGTAAAGAGTTTACCTTTACTCCTTCCTCGCTGGACCAACCAACACTTAATTCCTTTATATCCTTCCAGAAGAATTTTACATACATACGAGAAAATAACTATCCCATTTATATCCCTTTCCACCCAAATGCTAATATAAAACCAAAACAATCTGTACCTTTCCTAACAACATTATCTTGGAGACTTTTATTCTAGTGGCTCTCCAACGTTTTGGTCTCAGAAACACTTGACACTCCTAAAAATTATTAAAGCTTCCAAAAAGCTTGTATCATATGGATTGTATCTATCAATAATTACCATACTAGAAACTAAACCTTGGTTTTAAAAATATGTATTCATATTTATTCCAAAATGACAATAATGAAGTTATTTCATTTTAACACTTTGTTATAGTATATACTTTAGATTACAAACTAGTTGTATGTAAATAACGATTTTCCCAAAAAAGGTAAGAAAAATGACATTGTTTTTACATTTTTGCAAGCCTCTTTAGCACCTGGCTTAACAGAATCTAGCTTAACTGCTAGATTCTCATACCTGCTGTGGTATGGAATCAGTCATGGTATGTTGTTTTGGTTGAAGTAAATGAAGAAAATCTAGCCTCACACAGATATGTAGGCAGATAAGGAAGGCATTGTTAATATCCTTTTCAGGTAATTGTGGATATTTTTCTTTGAAACTTGACAAGTGGTAGTTTCTTAAAGGTTAGTTGCAACAGGAAAGCTGAAACTATCATGAATTCTTTGTACTCTATTACATTAAAACCCACTGGTCTATCTTGTACTATGGATGGATCTTTTACCACATACATTTTATATCATCATAAATTGGTCATTTATAAAATACTGACTGAGTTATGCAGATCTTCCACACGTTGACACGTTTCACTATACATGAAAAAGAAAAAATTACATTTGTTACTATCACCACCTATCTCATCAGAAGAGTTTTTTTTAAAAGTCCTAGAAAGCTATCAAGGTCATGGTGGTAGACCATGCGGGTTTTCCAAAATTCTAATTTTCACTTCAAAGCTCGAATTTTATCATTGCCAACAAATACTGTCAGTTGCTTTCCTTGAAGTGACACACTTGATTTGAGAAAATGTCGAATATACCAAAGTCTAAACAACCACAGTTTGTCGTCATTCTTTCAAATAAAAATAGTGTCTACAGGAAAACAAAACCCAGCTAGTTTAGCTCAAAATTTATACAACCACACACAAGTGCTTTTTCTTAAAACAATCACTGTACTTTGGTATGTAGTTTCCCATTTCTTCACACAGGATTTTTTAAGTTTATTTTTTTGTTTTTAGTAATCTCTATACCCAACATAGGGCTCGAACTCCCAACCCCAAGATCAAGAGTCACATGTTCTTCCAATCGAACCAGCCAGGTGCCCCGCACAGAATATTTTTAAAAAAAAAATTTTTTAATGTTTATTTATTTTTGAAAGAGAGAGGGCAAGCACAAGCACAGGAGGGGAATAGACAGAGGGAGAGACAGAATCTGAAGCAGGCTCCAGCTGTCAGCACAGAGCCTGACGTGGGGCTCAAACCCACGAACTACGAGGTCATGACCTCAGCCGGAAGTCGGACGCTTCACTGACTGAGCCACCCAGGAGCCCCCAGGATATTTTTTAAAGTACCCAAAGTTACCATAAAGTTAATAATTTTCACTGCTTCGTCTAGGATATTCTTTTTTTTTTTTTTTTTTAATTTTTTTTTTCAACGTTTATTTATTTTTGGGACAGAGAGAGACAGAGCATGAACGGGGGACGGGCAGAGAGAGAGGGAGACACAGAATCGGAAACAGGCTCCAGGCTCCCAGCCATCAGCCCAGAGCCTGACGCGGGGCTTGAACTCACGGACCGCGAGATCGTGACCTGGCTGAAGTCTGACGCTTAACCAACTGCGCCACCCAGGCGCCCCACGTCTAGGATATTCTTAAGTGAAATGCTTTCGTTTTCTACTGCAGCATGTGAAAGTGAAGATTTGTGCAAAGGCACCAACAGTTTGCACCACTGCTTGTGCACCACCAGAACAAGTATCAACACAGAAAAGGGCAAAAAACATCTTAGTAGTACTAGAGACAGTTTCAATTTTGCAGACCCCCTGAAAGGATTTCAGGGAAACTAGTAAGTTCCAAACCACACTTTAAGAAACCTGTTCTAAGTACAATATCTGAATGTACTAGTTAATCTCCATATTGACAGCTTGTTTTCAATCTTTTGTTACTGCAATGTTGCAATTAATAACTTCAAATAGATGTTATTTTATAGACAGCACTTTTTAAAAAATTTTTAAGTTAAAAAAAAAAAGAACTAGATGATAGTTAACTGACAGAGCCACCAGGTGCCTCCCAAAAATAAAATCTTTTAAAAATAATAAAAATAAAAAGTGACCAGCTCGTCTAAGGAAAGAATGGACACATGAACAGTTTCTCCATCAGTGATGGCAGCCACAAAGGCTGGTAAGAAAACAACAGAAATGGTAACAAATCATTAAAGGCCACGTATAACTAACAGTTCAGAATCCCTGTGAGCCCCAACACAAGGATAGTCCACACCTATTCTCCAGTTCCTTTTTTTTTAAGTTTATTTATTTATTTTGACAGAGAGTGAGTTGGGGAGGGACAGACAGAGAGGGAGAAAAAGAGAATCCCAAGTAGGCTCTGTGCTGAAGCCCAGAGCCAAATTCGAGGTTCAATACCAGGAACCGTGAAATCATGACCTGCGCTGAAATCAAGAGTCGAATCCTCATCCAAATGAACCACCCAAGCACCCCATTCCAGTTCCTTTATGTAAGTTTCCACTGAGTCTTTGAGAGTAAACTGAATTAAAAGTCCAGCCTCTGTGACCCTGATTCCTACAGCTTACCCACATTAACAGTGACTAAGATAGGTGACATGGCAGTTACAAAAGGTTCAAGGATTACTTAATACAGGAAAATATCTAAAGAAGTCAGATGGACTAGGATGACTTCTCACTTTCTACACACCTCACCTCTTTTAATACTTAACAAAAATTACCACTTATCCCTATTTGCTTATTTTTTAAAGAAAACTTTTTCCCTTATCTTTTCCAATTTAAATACGTGACTCTGTCTCAAAACAAAAAGTTTATTTTAAAAAGAATATAACTGGGGACTCTTGACTTTCGCTCAGTTCATGACCTTACGGTTTGTGAGATTGAGCCCCACATTAGCCTGCTTGGGATTCTCTCTCTGCCCCTCCCTCATTCTCTCTCTCTCTCAAAATAAATAAATGCATATTTTAAAAATAAATAAAAAGAATACAACTCATATTTGTACTCTGTATACACTGTGATCATAAATAACTACAAACATCTATTCATTACTGGAGTGATTTGACTCTCTTGCTAATCACAAATTCCATCTTCAGGATGCTGTTTTAAGTAACAAGTAGATGGTTCTAGTAATCTCAGCTGTAAAGCAAGCACATGCTTTTTATCAACAAGTATTTTATTGGATCTCTCTCTGAGTCTGACACTATGTTAAGCCCCATGAGGGCATATAAAAAGAAAACACAGTCCTTATCTTGAAAAACTGACAGTGAACTTATTAGAATTATGGTCTGCAGAGGGCTGAAGTATCTCACTGGCAAATTCAGTGAGACAAGAACAACTTTGCTATAACAAGTGCTTTAAGTTTCAGTTTGGATAAAAAAATAGATCTCAAAATAACTTTTTCAAAAAAAATTCAGTGAAATACACATACGAAGAGCTGCCTACCAGTTGGCAATGATAATTATTTTACTTGAAATCTATGTAGAGACAATAGGCAATTTTCTTATTATCTAAAATCATCCTGGGGCTCCTGGGTGGCTCAGTCGATTAAGTATCCAACTTCAGCTCAGGTCATGATCTCGCGGTTGGTGAGTTCAAGCCTCATGTTGGGCTCTGTGCTGACAGCTCAGAGCCTGGAGCCTGCTTCGGATTCTGTGTCTCCCTCTTTCTCCCTCCCCCGCTTGCACTCTGTCTCTCTAAAAAATAAATAAACATTAAAAGAAAGTTTAAAAAATATCATACTCAGTAAGGATTAAATAGCATATTCAGGGGATGAAAGTTTTTTTCAAAACACACTCTGTAGTTAAACAGAGTACAGAAATTCTAGCCTCTAAAAAATACATAAAATTTCAAATTGGCCACCAAGACAACCGGTTGAGTTATGCTGCCACCCACTGGACAAAACACAAACAGCAAAGCAACCCTTGCTCTGACTTCAAACACCAAGACAATTTGGCTCAGTTTGTTGGCGGTTTGGCAGTAAAGCTTTTATTTGTAATCTGGTGTCTCTGAAGAGCGACACAAAGTTAAGTAATGTTGACTAATTATGGTTTAGTTTCTATTAATTTCCATTATTACAAATAGGTCTAGAGTTAAATTATATTGACCTCAACCAAGATATATTCAGCTCACGAGACATTAAAACTACTCCAATCTTAGTAAAATAAATGATTTAAACACAATTACTTGACAAATACTCATCTAACCGTTCCAAATTCAGCCCTACTGGGGAATAAAAACTGCAACATCTTTCTTCCCCATGTCTGTTTCTGTGGCCTCTCCTCCTCAGAACCCTGAACTCAGGTTAGTATTATCGGTACCATTCCTATCACGTCAATGTTATTGTCCTGGCCTGAGAACCAAGTCTGTTTAAACACAATATTCATGTACACGATGTACAGCGCAAGCTCCAGATCACTGACCAACTGCTGGAAGGAACACACTTGTGAACAGGTTACTGGCTATAAAGCTAATAGATCAAAACATCAATAGTTGTTGTGAAAGTGAAAATATACTCTCAAAAGAATAAAGTGCATTAATGTATACAATAAATTTATCAACATTACATGGGGAAAAATGCCTCATGATTGCCCTAATGGATTCTGGATTCAGATGTACACAAAAATAATCAAAGTATGGAAGTGTCATTTAAGACAGTTTTAAGAGTATAGAATGTTCTATCCATTAAATTCAATTATCCAAATGTTGGGGCAAATAGGATATTCTAAATACTGTCAACTCAAATACTTATCTCAGTGACTTAAAATAACAAAGTCTGGATAAATAAAATGTACTATAGGGGTGCCTGGGTGGCTCAGTCGGTTTGAGCGTTTGACTCTGGATTTCGGCTCAGGTCGTGATCTCATGGTTTGTGGGTTTGATCCCCAAGTTGGGCTCTATGCTGATAGTGTGGAGTCAGCTTGGGATTCTCTCCCTCTCTCTCTGCCCACCCCCCACTTGTGCACACTCTGTCTCTCTCTCAAAATAAATAAATAAGCTTAAAAAAAAATAAAAATAAAATGTACTATAACCATACAATGCAATGTTATTCAGCCATAAAAAGAAATGAAGTATTAATCATGATATAAACAGGAATGAACCTTAAAGCAGATTAGTGGTTGCCAGTGGCTGAGAGAAGGGGAGGGTGGGAAAGTACTGCCGGTGACTAGCGGTTTTCTTGCTAGGGTACCTACAATGTTCTTTAAATTAGCAGTGATGCGGGGCGCCTGGGTGGCTCCGTCGGTTGAGCGACCGGCTTCGGCTCAGGTCATGATCTCACAGTTTGTGAGTTCGAGCCCTGCGTCGGGCTCTGTGCTGCCAGCTCAGAGCCGGCAGCCCGCTTCGAATTCTGTGTCTCCCTCTCTCTCTGCCCCTCCCCCACTCATGCTCTCTGTCTCAGAAACAAATAAACATAAACAAACAAACAAACAAATAAATAAATTAGCAGTGATGGTTGCACCACTTCATGACTACACTAAAACCAAGTTTGTACATTTTTTCAATGAGTTCAAACTGGGAAAAAAATACATAGCAAAGCTTTCTTCCTCAGGCTACAGGCCCATCTTGAAAGTCTGTTCCATGTCATACTTACCCAGGGACCCGGGATAAGAAAGCCTCCACCATCTGAAACACTTAGCAGGCAAAGGGAAATTCAGAAAATCGGACAGCTGATCTTAAGGGCTTCAGATCTTTGGGTACACACTTCACCATACACACTTCACTTTCTTTCACAATTCACAGGCCAAAGCAAGTCACTTAGCTAAGTCTAACTTTAACTTCTATGAGATAGAGGCATATACTCCTACCATGCATCCCATAAGTAAGAGAAATGCAAACATTCGATTAATGGCATTATGACTAGAATATTTATCTCATAAGTACTTAACTGAGCTCAAGACTACAACAGGCCAAAAGAAACCAACGCTAGTACGTCAGGATTCTTGCCCTCAAGGAGCTCACAGGCTGCACAGATGGCATCCTCCTTGGTAACTAAATAGACGTCAAAGTGCTCAACTAAGGACGACAGTAGCAATACAAATAAAATGCTACCGAAGCAAAGAAGAGAAAGTGATTAATTAAGCCTCTTGGGAACAATGGAGTTAAAATTAAAAGCTCAGCAAACCCTAACGGACAAGTAGAACGCCCCTTTCCAGAAAGGGGGGAGATGATCCTCAAACAACACGGGTTTGAATTGCATGGGTCCACTTATTCACGGATTTTTTCCATACAGTACAGTACTGTAAATATATTTTCTCTTATGATTTTCTTGACATTTTTTCTCTAGCTCACTTTATTGTAAGAATACAATATATAACACATATAATATACAAAATATGTGTTAATCAACTGCTTATGTTATCAGTAAGACTTACAGTCAACAATAGACTACTAGTGGTTAAGTTTGGGGGAAGTGAAAAGTTACATTCAGATTTTCAACTGCATGGGGCACCAGCCCCCCCCCCCCCATTGTTCAAGGGTCATTGTTCATAGTGGCAAAAGAAACCAAATGAGAAAACACATAAGGATGAAAACACACAGCCCATTTAAATTTTAATAGCAAAATAATGTTACACTATCTTGCTGAGTTCACAGTGTGAAGAGCCTTGAAATCCTAATTGTTAAGGAGTATGGTCTTTGCTCTTTAGGTAAATAGTCAAAAGGTTAAGAAAATAGCTGATAAGTCTGAAAAATAAACAAAATGGACTAAGGCAAGCTGCATGGCCAAGATACAAATTAAAATCTTTTTCTATTTTTCAGCCAAGTCCCAATGAGGACCTAAACTAGGGACATGGCATGGGATCAATCTGAGACACTTTACACGGGGGAAAATTAGCAAGACTTGGGACTCATTTCCTACCTCTATCCTATTACTCATCACATTCTAATATATTAAAATGATCATTACACCTTTCCCCTAAACAGTACTAAAGAATAAACCTGCATCTTAATTATCCCTGCAGCCTTAGCATCTAGCACATTTGCTCACACATGGACACTCAATGTTTGCAGACCTGAATGTTCTCAAACCATTATCTTCCTTCCCTATCTCTCAAGTCCCCTTTAGCAACTGCCAACATCTCTATGGAAACCATATCGATCTCTCAATCCACTCACCCTGCCTCTCTTCCAACTGGTCATGGTTTTAGCTATTCTGTTTCTCTGATCCCTGCAACACATTCTAGATGCTGCTTTCTCCCTTCTCCTTACCAACAAGTCCACAATTTCTTGTCCAAGATTCCTGGGGCTAGAGGTGTGCCATTAATTCAGAACTTTTCAGATTCAGAAGGTATCATGGTATCTACACATTATATTATGTGTAGAGATTGGGAATATGCAGTAGAGATTGGGAATATCAACACACTGATCTTTTGGGAGAAATTCGTAACACACGGATATTTCTGAGAAAAAAAATATGTAAATGTTCCCACCAAGTTCCTCACGAGTTTAAATCAAGTTTTACTACATGAGTTTTGACACCAAACTTACAAAAAGAAAAATACACTTTCAAAGCTTTTTTTTGGATTTTAGAATTTCAGATAAGGAACTGTGGACCTGTAGTTCACCTGGTCTACTGCAAGCAATTGGTATTCTACATTGATCTAAGATGCAACTCCTGGTACGTAAGGGCTTCTACAGTTTGGTTCCAATCTGCCTTTTTTCAGCCTGGTCTCCTCCCAGTTTCCCTCAAACACCACATCTATCTTCACAGGACCTCTCTTTGCTACCCAAACCTCCCCAGAAACTGCCTTTGCTTATGAAGCTTTCTTAGCCCAAAAATGCTCCCTCCCCAAACATCTACCCATTCTTCATGACGTATCATTTTTAATGCTGCCTCCTCTCTACTCCATCTGGCTGTGACTCTTACACTGTTAGTCTGTCATGGCACTTTTCTTACTCTGTTTTGTACCACAGTTTCCTGAATACTTCTGATCATTTCAACGGTCTACTAGCAAAGATTGTGACTTAATTCTTTCTCTGGGTTTCATCTGTATTCTTTTTTTAATTTCTTGAGATAAATGCTGCTAACATCACTGATGTGTTAACTTCTCACTATGATTATGGATTTGTCTGTTTATCCTTTTAAGGGTTATGTTATTGGGTGCATACACATTTTAGAAATGTTACATACCTTCCTGGAACTGGAACTTTTTATTATAAAAAGTTCTCTTTAAGGGCAACTGGATGGCTCAGTCGGTTAAGTGTCCGACTCTTGATTTCAGCTCAGGTCATGATTGCACGGTTCGTGGGTTCGAGCCCTGCATTGGGCTCTATGCTGGTAGCACAGAGCCTGCTTGGGATTCTCTCTCCCTCTTTCTATCCCTCCCCAACTTGCACGCGTGCATTCTCTCTCTCAAAAATAAATAAACCTAAAACAAGTTCTCTTTATATACAATAATACCTCTTGCTCTGAGTCTACTTTTTATGATATCAATGTAGCTATATCATCTTTCTTTCAGGCTTATGTTTGTATGGTATACCTTTTTCCATCATTTATTTTCAATCCTTCTGTCTAAAATTATGCTAAATATGCTGCCTCATATTAGCAGCATTTCATAAGGTTGCAGAATTGCATTCAGTTTGATAATCTGCTTACTTTTTTAAATACGGTAGTCTTAACATTTCACATAATAATTGATACACAGAAGTTTATTTTTAAATGATTTTTTTAATTCAAAAAAATTTTTTTAAGTTCATTTATTTTGAGGGGGAGCACAAATAGGGCAGGGGCAGAGAGAAAATCCAAAGCAGGCTCCACCCTGGCAGCACAGGGCCCAACATCGGGCTCAAACTCCCAAACGGTGAGGTCATAACCTGAGCCAAAACCAAGAATCGGATGCTTAACCGACTGAGCCTCCCAGGTGGCCCTTGCTTGATATGCTGAAGTTTAAATTTATTACCTTACTATTTGTTTTCTATGTGTTCCATCTGTTCTCTGTCCTTTTTTTTTAATCCTTTCTTGATTTCCTTGATTATTTTTAAGTTATTCCATTCTCTTCCTCTATTACCTGTTAATTATACTTTCTTTTACCATTCTTTTAGTGGTTACCCTAAAATTACAGACTGCATCCTTGTTATCAGTCTAACTTAGTATTTTACCTCTTTCTACACAATGCAAGGGCCTTAGAACATTTTACACCCAGGTACTCCCTTCCACCTTACATGTAATTGTCATGTGTTTTGATTACGTAGATTTTTACACTCTATAAGACATTATCATTATTATTATCCTACACTCACATATTTATCTTCTGTTGTCCTTCATTTCTACCTGATTCTCCAAGTTTTCATCTAGGAACATATTCTTTCCATCTGAACAACACTCTCCATTACTTCTTTAAGGTGAGAGACTACTGATGATAGATTCTCTCAATTCTTGTCCAGGAATGGATTTTACCATTTCTTTTACTTTTATGCTCACCTCCTAACATGACTAGTTATTTCTGATGGAGTGCCAGATACTGTTTATGAAAAATCAGAGAACCATCTGATGCCTCAGATAATGTTATTTTTCTCAGAGACAATTTACTTTTGCTTCTGGTAAGCAACTAGAGGCACTAGCAAATCCACACCACCTTAATGCAGTCAGGAATCAGGCTCCAGTTATAACAGTCGGTAACTTACTATTTTTGCTACTGTTGGGATGTGATCCTTCACGTTTGATGGACTCTAATCTCCCAATTTTTGTCACCCTACCCCCACAAGCCCATCAAAACTCTATTAAATTCTCGGCCAATTAACTTTCTTTTCCAGAATAAACAGGGGCCCCTAGTGGAGAAATGGCTCAAGTGCTAGACTCCCCTCTCTGGGTTTCCTTCTCTCCGATTGTGATCCTATAATTCCTTACACTTTTTATTAGCAACCTTGTCCGTTTTTTACATTGTAATCAGTAAAGCGTTGGTCCAAATTATCTAGCCTTATCAATCATTTATCTGCTGTTATACCTAACAGACTACCTTATATATTTGGATGGAAGGCACTGGCTACATCAGGTTTCCCACTAGGAACCCCCATAACCAATCAACCAGCTCAGTTTTTTATACTAACCAAAAAATTGACTGTGACTGAGAAAGGCAATAGGGAGTCTAAGGTTTCTGAACAAGAAAGTGTGCCCATCATATTAGTGTTTTCAGAAGACTACTTAACCAAAGAGTATAGAAAAACCAATTGGGAGAATGCTGCAGACATGAGCCAATACTGACATGGAGAAGAACAACAGCAATTAGACTGAAAGATGACAGAAGCAAGGGAAATGATAGTGTTCTATCAACCTTGACAATCACCTGGAAACAAGGGGTGAAGGAGAAAAAAGGAGTCAAAGATGAACGTGAAATCTCAAGTCTGAGAGTGAAAATTATTTGGGTGAAGAGGAATTTAGATTTAGACACGAATATGAGGTATCCACAAGAAGATATCCCAGTTGAAATGGTCAACAGACATTTGGAGAACCTGGTCTGAGCCCTCACCAAAAGTATGGGGACTGCTAAGAGTTTCAACAGAATTTTCCACAACTAACCAGAATATCGTTCACTAAACTAATAAAACCTGTTACCTATTTCCATTCACTGGTATATTAAAAAATCAGAACAAGAAATTCACATTTGAGGCTTTGGAGATACAGAAAAAGGAAAATATATTAATAGAGAATTTATTTAAAGAGAGGAGTTAAATGCAAGGGACCAGAATGGCTTTTAAAAAAACCTGAGGCAGGGGCGCCCGGGTGGCTCAGTCGGTTAAGCGGCCGACTTCGGCTCAGGTCATGATCTCGCAGTCCGTGAGTTCAAGCCCCGCATCGGGCTCTGTGCTGACAGCTCAGAGCCTGGAGCCTGTTTCAGATTCTGTGTCTCCCTCTCTCTGCCCCTCCCCTGTTCATGCTCTGTCTCTCCCTGTCTCAAAAATAAATAAAACGTTAAAAAAATTAAAAAAAAAAGTAATATTAAAAAAAAATAAAGAATAGTCCTTTAAAAAAAAAAAAAAAACCTGAGGCAGAGGGAGTGGGCAGGGGGATGGGCTAAATGGATGATGGGTATTAAGGAGGTCATTTGTTGTGATGATCACAGAGTGTTACATGTAAGTGATGAATCACTAAATTCTACTCATGAAACTAATATTACACTATATATTAACTAACTGGAATATAAATAAAAACTTGGAAGAAAAAAAACCTAACGCAAAACACTATCACAGCTCAAACAATCTAGTAGTAGGTAAAAAAGTATAGATATACATGCTGTGTAGTATAATGTAAGCAGAATACTGAGTAGGGTTAGCTATTTAAGTGATTTTTGAAACTTAATAAACTATATAACAAAAAAGCCTTTTAAAGTTACTTAAGTGGTAGAAAAGTCATTGTTTCCAAAATAAAAGAACTAAGATTTCCTTTTTTTAAGAGTGAGTGCGAGCAGGGGAGAGAATCTTAAGCAGGTTCCACACTCCGCGTGGAGCCAGACACAGAGCTCAATCCGATGACCCTGGGATCATGACTTGAGCCAAAATCAAGAGTCGACGCTCAACCAACTGAGCCACCCAGGTGCCCCGATTTTTTTTTTAAGAGTCAACACGTTAGAGTATACAGTTACGTAGAAACATTTAGGTTTAACTAATTAAAATCTTTTGAAATCTCCGAAAACAGTAGTCTCTAGTTTTTAAGTCAATAACTGCGCAATATGGAAGATTATTTCATATACCCTTCAGTCTCCCCAACAGGATATGACTTATGATGGAGATAAATAAGTCACTCTGACACATAAACCATACAAACCTGCAGCTATTTTAAGATGTCCTCGAAAGATAAAGGCCCATGCCCTGAAGGTCTAACTCATGGATTTATCAACACCAGCACTACATTTCTGATTATGTGCCAAATGCAACTTATCCCACTTTTGTTTTAGCAAATTTTAACAGTATTTCATTTCTAAAATCAGAGTTGCAAACAAAACGTTCCACCCAAATTAAACTTTCTGGCTCGTGGAGCCTGGCATATAGTCTTGTTCTGTTCCACATGAAAACTTATGCCACGTATTTGTAACAATGAATAAATCAATAAACAGAATCAACTGAACACTGAATAAATTTATAAAATGCCTAAACATCTAGAGATTAGTGATTGTATGTACCTAATTAGGCTACTCTTTCCATAGGATAGGTCAAATTTAGTTGCTGTGCTGGGAGTGTGCCAGACATGACGGATAAAAAGACAAACACAACAGAGTCTGTGCCCTCACAGGAGGACCTGCAAGATGGCCAAACACGGACGCAGAAACAATATAACACAACAACTGCTCTAACAGGGTTGTCATTGCCAAGGTGTTGTAAGTATCCAGAAGGAAAAATTCCAATGGTCTGTTTTGCTTTGAGGGGAGCGCAAGGAGTCCAGAACATTCCACACAGGTGGACACTAACAAGCTTGAGCCTGGGAAAACAACGAAGAAGCATTTGCCAAGCAGGAAGCAGTAGACAAAATACCTTATTACTTTGCTTAATGCAACCAGATATTTCAGTAAAGCCACTTCATTTCAATGTTGAGAAAATTTACAAGATACCAGCATGTTTAGTCAAGAGGCACACAACTACTGAGTGGCAGAGTTGAGACCAAAACGCAGGTCCCCATGTTTTTACCCACTTCACCAGGCTATTTAATAATGGTTAGACTTTAGAATCTTACAAAAGATATCATTCTGAAGTAAAATATTTTTATAGGCCATATTGCTGAACTCTTAAGTAGAACATGTACTGATTCTAAAAATCAACTACATTCCCTTGGTTTTATATATTACCTTTACATTTATCAATGTGGTTTCCAAAATACTAACATCAAAAAAGATACCACTCTTATGTTTTCGTTTTTAATAAAAATTACTTCATTACCTAAAGTGAAAATTTAGTCTTCTAATATGCTGTATTAGTAAGGAAGGGTGGGGGAAAACAGGCACTCCGATCTATACGTAACTGGTTAGACTGTACGTTGGTACGACTTTGGTGAACTGCAATACGGACGGACATAGTAAACACTGCAGCACTGTTAGTAACACCCAAAGACTGGAAGCAATCTAAATATTCATCAATCAAAAATCAGTTAAATAAATGAAGGTCCATCAATAAAGTAAGGTTAATGGACAATCAGACATTCATGATAAAGAATGAGGGGGCTCTAGGCACACTGACAGGGACCATTCTCCAAAACCTCAGAAACTTAGTCTCTAAACCTTAGTGACTCCAGAGTACCGACTGGTACCCCAGGCAGCACAGCCTGGGCAAGTAACAGGTTACCTTCATATTATTGATAATTGGTCAAGCAAACACACGGCAAAGATGTAACCAAGTGACCTTCCAAAACTACCAATTTGATTGAGCTTGATAATACAATACTATTGTGCCCTCTAACTTTAAAAATATAACACTGTAACTGTAAGAATGAAAAAACGTCTTACAGTGCTTAATAAGACTAAATACAAGAAAAATCTACTCAAGCAGAAGCTCCAATTTAACAAATGAATTTAGCAAATCAGAGTTCTATTGGTCAAATTAATGATCTACATGTGAAGTCAGAGCCCAAGTGTAATACACATAACAACATTTTCAACCCACATTTCATAGATATAAATAGGACAAGTAGCATATCTTGCCCTGATAATTGAACTGAAATGGTTTGCTTTTTTTTCTTTTAGAAGATTAATTAGTATTATTTCAGAAACAGCAAAACAGTGTTAATAAAATCATCCTTTTTGAGGATACGGAGTTCTTTGCTGTTCTAATAAAAGCTCTGGTACTCCTGAACCCCAAAACCACCTAATGCTTGATGTTAAAAAAGATGATTACATTCAGATTTCTACTAGAAAAAGGTTATTCAACAAAAAGTAAATTATTTATTAGTAAACATTTGATATACATTGCATTCAATAGGCATGTAATGCCTAGTATGTATCAGATACTAGACTAGGTACTGACAACACAATAAAAACAGCTAGGATATATCAGATAGTGGGCTAGGTGCTAAAGACACAATAACAAAGAAAGCAGACATGTTCCTCTGCCTTCCCAGAAAATAATATTGGGGGCAGGTGGAGGGAAAGGCACAGCTAAACAAGAAGTTATAATACGCAGAATGAACTACAATAATATACTAGGTGTTGCAAAGGCACAGGTGAGGGGCCCAGACTTGGGGGAACAAAGTATCAGAGAATGTTTCCCAAGTCAAATGATGTCCAAGCTGCAGCCAAAGTAAGATCACACCAGCCAAAAAAATAAGAGGGCAGAGAAAAAGGAAGAAAAAGGCCATCGAGTTAACACGGCAAAAGCCAAGAAGAGTACATAAACTGTTCAAGGAACTGAAGTAAGTTCAACACACAGGAGCAGAGACATAACATATCAGGCTACAGAAATAAGCAGAATCAAATAATGAAAGGTTTCCTAAGTCATATGAAAAAGTTTGAACTTCCATCTAGTAGAAAAATGATAATCAGATTTATGCTTTAGAAACAGTCACTCTGAAATGAAGAATAAAGCAAGAGATGTGAAGACTAGAGGCAGAGTAACCAGCTTAGATGAGTGTTTCAGTCCCTGGGTTGGTAGTGGCTAGTGAAGAGAAGTGGACAGGAGCCAAGAGAGAAATAGGAAGCAAACAAGATCTGGTAGTAAATTGGATGTGAGAAGTATGGGCAAGCGTAGAATCAAGAATTCGTAAGCAAGTAACTCAAAGCTATCATGCACAGATCCTGGGTTTCATCCACAACTTATAATGCTTAGGTACCAAACTTTTTTGTTAGCGGCGCCTGGGTGGCTCAGTCAGTTAAGTGTCCTACTCTGGGTTTCAGTTCAGGTCATGATCTCAGTTTGAGTTCGAGCCCCATGTTGGGCTCCATGCTGATGGTGTGGAGCCTGCTTGGGAGTCTCTCTCTCCCTCTCTCTCTCTGCCCCTCCCCGGCCTGCTCTCTCTCAAAATAAATAAAACTTAAAAAAAATTTTTTTTAAATATATAAATTAGTTTGTTAAATGAGTAAATATTTCATATTTGGTGGCAAAAAGATTAAGAGAACAATTTACACTCTTAACAACAGGAAAACTATGTATTTGGCCATGATAAACATAGCTCTGGCTACAATCAAAAAATAAATAAATAAAAGCTACTTAGGGCAACTGTTTGCAGTAAACAAGACCAAGATACCTCAGACCAGAAGGCAAGTGAGGAACAATATCCAAGGCCAAAGCATGCTAGAAACTGTGGATATTCCAGAATTGCTGGAGCACTTCCTAAGTGTGGTATGGATCCTGGACATCTATTGCTGAGTGACTTTTCTATACATGTCACTTCTGCACCAGAACTAAAATATGATCTGGCCCTGGCATAAAGATAGTCCCTGACCTTCAAGCACTGGAAACTTTACTAAGGCAGGGAGGGACAGGGATCAGAGGCCAAGTGCTTCCTTCAACAGAATACTTTCTGCAACCTGCCCTACCCAAATTTTACAGCTGGGATGATGTTCATCTACAGAGGGTTTATCAACAAAATGTGACTTCACTTGTTTATATTAGCAAATATTAGAAACTAGCAGGCCATCACCAATCCTCAAAGATAATATCAAAAAAGTTACAGTTAAAAAATTAAAATATACCTACATTTATATTATAAAAGTCATCAAATACTAAGGTTAGCAGAAACAATCAAGTTTTAAATAAAAGCAACACTGACATAATAAATGGAATCTGTTAAAGTCTGAAGTATATTCAATCTAAAAAGTCCCACAATTTATATCTAATTTTCTAACAAATTACTCTAAAGGTTAGGTAATTTGGTCAATACTCATCTAGGAAATATTTATAAATTTGTACCTTAATCAAATTAACAAGCGTCCAAATATATATCATAGAGACTACTTTCAACCAGTCCAAAAATCCCAAGGAAGCAAAAATCAGTATGGTCAGTTCTTTACCTGCAGCTCCTTCGAGACTCTCTCTAGGTGATTAGTTATCTTTTTAATCAGATCACTGTACATCTGTTCTGAATGCTGCTGGCAGACACATTTATACACACAACTGTGGGGGAAAACCAAAACAGAAAAACCAAGTTAACAACAAAGAACTTCATTCAACCTAAGATGAATGCATACTTTGGATATACGGACACTGGTCAAATAATCGATTCAGGCCTAAAAAACTGACCAATCACAACTTTTAAATAGAAGTTTACCTTGCCCCAATCAGTGCTCAGATGAAAGAGATACTACCACCAGCTGCAAATCTTTCAGAGTAATGCATTACACATTTTGCCAGTAGTAGATAATCTAGTATCAGGTGAAAATCTGAGAATCTGACTATAACTACTTACAAACTAGCTTCTCACTCACTCTCTCGTTTCAATGAATATCAAAATAAGGGAGAGAGAGTGATAATTAGCACCAAGTTTCTAACTCACAAAAGGTTTGCAATGTAATCTCTTTGTGCATCACTTGTGTCGAACAACACAACTGTCGCTTCCTCCTCTGTGACAGGGCTGATCTCATGTCCTACCCCAGGTCCTCACTAATTTGCTGTTTCCATTTACCAGGACCCGGGGAACAAAATAACCAAAGACAGAATTGTGTGTCAATAAACATCAACAGATCGAGCAAGGGTCTCCCTGTGAAACAAAAAATACATTATTTTTGCACCAGATACTGGTCATTCATGTCTTTTTCACTGACCTCCCAAGTTTCTTCATTATGTATAGTGGGGGTAGCAGGCTGAGGTGGGAGGAAGTCTAATCGAGTTGAGGTTAACTCTACCTTGATTCAAAAGCCATTCTGAAGCAGAAAGTATAAAATCAAACCTCCAACCACCAAGTGTGGAATATACAAATCACCTATAGAGCCTCACCATACATGTATTATATGCATACCTACTGCCGTAATTCAACATACCCTCTCAAACCCAGGCAAATGAAATCTTGACTTACCTGTATATCTGTTCATAGGATATGGGGATATAGTCACCAGGACTCTGGGTTAAAAGCTGATCTATGGCACCATCCAATTTTGGCCAGTAAGTGCTCTTATAATCTTCAATAGTTATAACATTCATTACTAAAAGTAAAAAGTAAAATAAATATTACTACATACCACATGTAAACACAAATCAAAGCAATTTTGTGCTCTCAAATTCCTTTCACTTATTCTAATTTCTTTGACATTCAATCACCTAAATACAACTCAATTATTATCCCATTTCAAAAACAAGGAAACAGCAACTTTGCCAGGGATTTTAAAGAAGCCATTAATTACGATTTAAAAAGGAATGACCATGAATCCATCTTTAAAAATCAAAACAAAACAAGCAAGTATCTTTGGTTTCCTTTTCCAGTTTTCGTATCTGTTATCAGTGGAGCATTTTCAAACACACGTCACCCTCAAATACATGTTGCCAATGATGTGACAAGGCAGCCTATCCATGAACCACAACAAAGTTCTGGAAAATTATGAACCTCAACAATCAATCTTCAGCGACACCCCCGAGAAAATTCACATAGCATAGGACTATCCCCATACTATAAGTCCAAATGCTACAGTGACAAAAGAGGTTGCTAGAAACTCGCAGGCATTTTTGCACCACCAGCACTTCCTGGACATTACTAAGGCTCGGACTCAGACTCTACCAACTTACACTTGATAAGCCCAACAGAAAAACATCAACGAACTGGAGACTTACATTGAGGCTGACCTCATTCCTACTGTCTGGCTCTCCTTCCTTCACTAAAGGTTTCATAAAGTTTTTACAACAGCTGGTCCTAACAACTTTGAAATCCAGGGTGACAGGGGAGTCACACCAATGAAACGCCAACGTTAAAAAGAGCTACTCTGCCCCCGCCAGCTGGAAAAAAGAACTATCCAAAGAACCTAAAATACCCTGAGTCTTATAGAACCACCGCCATCTCAAGAGGCAGAAGGTAACAGCTACTACCTCAAGTATTTTACTACTCATTTTACCAGCAAGTGGGAAGCAAAGAGTTGACTTCCCTAAGAGTACATGGCTAATTACTGTCAGAAGTACCAGATAAAGAAAGCCTTTACCTACTGATTTCCAAATTCAGCTTCAAGAGGTCTCTCATATGTATGTACCACCTGTCATTGTTGCTCAGTATTTTCTTCAAATGAATTCACTTTTTCTTGCTTAAATTTATTCTTTTTAAAAAATGTTCATTTATTTATCTTTAGAGAGAGAGAGAGAGAGAGAGAGAGAGAGAGAGCAAGCGTGCATGCACATGTGTGAGCAGGGGAGGAGCAGAGAGGCAGAGAGAGAATCCCAAGCAGGCCCCATGCTCAAAGTGGAGCCCAATGTAGGGCTCAATCCCACGACCTTGAGATCATGACCTGAGCTGAAATCAAGAGTCAGATGCACAACTGACTGAGCCACTCAGGTACCCCTTGCTTATATTTATTCTAAAGAACATATTCATACGACATGGAATAATCTTAAATGCTTTTTGCCAGTTGAGACTCAGACCAAAATGGCTATTATAAGATTCTCATTTATATAAGATGCCAGTAAAGTCAAACTATAAAAAGGAAAACAGACTAGTGGTTGCCAGGGGCCGGAGGGTGGGGAGGATTGTCTACAAAGGGTAACATGGGAGAACAAACTGTTTTGTGTAGAATCGTCTGGGTGGATACGCCACTCCAGGCAGTTGTCAAAACCAACAGAAATTTATACAATAAGTAAATTTACCGTGTGAAAATGTAAAAAAACAAAAATCAAGCAGGATGGGGTAGTAAAGATGGAATGAAAATCTTGACCAATGAATTCCTGCACTGAAGGGAATGAAGAAAGAAAAGTTTTGGCTACATAAAAGGCTAAAACCAAATGGAACTGTATATGCACGCACACACAGACACACAGACACACACAAAAGGGTGGACGAAGCCAGATCACAAAGGGCCTTAGAGGACATTTTAAAGACTGGCTTTTACTCTAAGTAAGATGGGGACATCTGGAGAGTTTTGGATGGGGAAGTGACGTGTTCTGACTTGGGTTTTCTATGGGTCATCCAGCTGCTATGTTGGGAGTAAGCAAAGTGAGGAGGCTGTGAGATGATGGAGGTTGAACCAGGTGGCAGCAGTGAGGGTGAGAGAGGTCAGACTTTGTACATATTTTACAGATTGAGCCAACCAGATTTGCTGACAGTCTAGATGTGAGATATGACAGAAGGGTCCAGAATGACTCCAAAGTTTCTGGCCTGAGCACCAAAGGATGGGGTTGCTGTGTACTGCGATGAGAATGGATGTAAGAGAAGCTCAGCATATCTGAGAATACAGCAGAAATTGTTGGTGCCCCACCCATTTACTCTGTCCACAAACACAAAGGCCACTGTCAGCGATCTACCGAAAGCGATTTTCTCTTCTATGTGGTTCTAGTTTACTGAATCTCCTATATCACCTAAACCAGATCACATACCCACTCTACACCAAAAAGTGAGGCTTAACGAAGGTAAGTGACATGCTCAGAAAGAAAACTTCAAGTACAGAAGCCAAGAATTAACATAATCATCCCATGGCACCCCAACTGCTGAGTTCGACGATCTCCACCTCTGCTCGCAACTGGAAAGCACTCCTACTTCTCAACCACAGGCTTTACACTTCAGCAAATCACCAAGTCAAGGATACAAAGGAGAAAAAAGAATCTAAAATGTAAAATCCTGTGGCTGTAAGTACAGAATGGAGTCCCACTACAGAAGCAGTAATTGCTAATGCCTCTCAGGTATCTTTCATGTGGCTTTTTTTTTTTTTTTTTTATGTTCTGCTTTTAAGTATCTTTGAAAAGAGACTTTAAAACCAAAATGAAAAAGGCATGATCACAGAAGAAAATCTTAAAGCCTATTTCCACATCAAAAAAAGCCGTATCTATTTCCACTTTACATTTCCATCTATAAATGTAATATACGTCTATTTCTACATATATTTTGCTTGGAAAATAAATAAATAAGTAGCCAATTTGGCTGACTTTTATTAAATGCTGGCTATTACAGACTATCTGTGTTTCTTTCCCCAAAATTCATATGGTGAAATCCTAACCTCCAATGTGATGGTACTGGGAAGGGCCTCTGGGAGGTAATTAGGTCATGGGAGTGAGGCCCTCACAAATGGAATTAGCACCCCAGAGACATTCCTCACTCCTTATGCAACAGAAGTCGCCAGCAAGAAGACAGTCTACAGGAACCAGGAAGCGGGCCCTTGCCAGACTGAATTCGCCAGCGCCTTCATCTTGGACTTCCCAGCCTTCAGAACCGTGAGAAATAAGTTTCTGTGATTTATAAGCCATGCAGTCTCTGATATTGTTGTAACAGCTGAATGGATTAAGACACTAGCTAACATCACTTTCTTCTAGGAAACCAGCTGATCTTCACCATGGTAGCAAAAGAACAGAATACAGACAAGCATCAAGAGAACCAGAGGTAGTATGAAGAATGAGCACATGTTGGTGTAAACTCTTAGCCAAAGATTAGGAAGGTTTCTCATGCCAATCTGCAATCAACACTTAAAATGACAATCCAAGAAACTTCAAGGTATCTATTATTTCCTTGCTAATCTCAACCTAATCCCTGATTTAAAAAAATATATACACATACATACAAAGCGTGTGTTTGTATGTGTGCAGTATGTAGCCTTGAATTTTAAAACTAGATCCTCTTGTTAGAGAAACGTAGTCAATCACTCTCAACTTTGTCCACAAACAAGTTCAGACTGACCGAAAGAAATATAAAGCATGGACACTGAACAAAAATTACCATTAAATTTCTAAATTTTATCTAGGTTGTGTTTTCCAGCTTGAAAATAATGCACTACTTCTTAAGCAGTTTAAAGGTATTAAAACTCAAAACCCAACAAGGCCCAGGTCAGTAATATAAATGAGTAAAGCAGGCCTAGTATAAAAATCAGAACAATGAGCATTTCAATGAACTGAAGAATGCAGTGCTCTCTAGAGACAGTCCAGTTCAAAAAATGTAAAATCCCTAGTGTTAGCCTCAAAACATCATGCCACAAGACTTAAACCTAGAAGCACGTATTTATTAGATAGCAAGTTCATGCAGTCTAAGTCCTACTGAAAAAGTTGCTTAGTTGATCTTTACTAAAATAAAGTGAAATAAAGTCTAAAACACATGGAATAGTTGAAATCTAAGGTTCGGGAATATTAGCAGGTTATTAATAAATAATAAACTATTAGAGATATATAATTCATACCAGGCAGGAATACATATGTTCAATTCTCATACTTATTTATCCAAGTAATTCATCAAAACTTGACATATTACATACTGTCCATCTCCCTCAAACTAGACACTCGCCCCCTGGAGGAGGAATTTACTACTACAGCCCCAACTCCCGCCGAAGAGTGCCTAGCACATGACAAGTACTCACTAACACGTGAATTAATTTACCGAAAACCAAAATAAATGCTTACTATAAAAACAGTTGATGGCATACCACTTAGTGGTTGTTCTGGAATTAAAGTTTAAAGCATATTTTATTTCACATAGACTGAAGCAAACCAGGTTAAGTTCTACTATTCCTTTTGAATTTCTTTGTTATTTGTAAGGAAGGGGAAGATATATTCAGAAATTATATCAGGCATTATTAATTTATACTTGGTCTACTGCAAGACCTTTCATTACCTTATATTAGTGGTTCTCCAAGCGTGATACTCAGAACAGTGTCAGTATCATCTAAACTTGTTGTAAATGCCAACTGCCAGGCCCTAGCCCAAAACTACTGAATCAGAAACTTGGAGAGGAGCGGGGAGTGAATCACAATACAGGAATCTGTTTACCAAGCACCCCAGGTGATTCTTACACCTGCTCAAGTCTGAATGAGACCCACAGCCTAATGCTACTCCAGCAGCTCAGGACAGCCAGGGTCACAGGTGTATTCTGAACAACTTGTAGAGTCAAATAAAGGTGTAAATGTATCAAAGAAGAATGGTAAAACAACAGCTAGGAGCTGTTTTCATATCAAAAATTCCTTAACTTTATATATTCCTCTATGTCTCTTTTCTTCCCACCAAGAACACTGCCTTCATTCAGAATTGACTCCTGAAGAATACAGCAAAGGCAGGGCAGGGCGCCCGGGGGACTCAGTGGGTTAAGCATCAGACTTCGGCTCAGGTCACCATCTCACAGTTCGTGAGTTCAAGCCCCGTGACGGGCTCTGTGCTGACAGCTCAGAGCTTGCAGCCTGTTTCGGATTCTGTGTCTCCCTTTCTCTCTGCCTCAGCCCCAACCCCCTCCTCACCGCCCCGCCGTGCCCCCCCCCCATGCTCTGTCTCTGTCTCACCCTCAAAAATAAACAAACTTAAAAAAAAAATACAACAAAGGCAATTACAAATTAAATGATTAAGCCAAATTTAATAGGCCAAATTATGTCTCAAATGCAATGACTTCTTAGATTAACTATAATTAATGACAACTAGATAAGGTGACAGAATGGACTAGGGCAAAAAGCTCTGGGTTTTCTATTTAACTCTGGCTAGTGTATGTGATCTTGGGAAAAAAAGTACGACTTCTTATTGCCATAGTCTGCCTGCCCATCCATCATCAGTAACAATCCAGTAAACCTGTGTTGTCCAAAACATTACCACCTGGTAGAATGCTCTACTCTCTCCAGCACAACGGGATGACTGAACACTTTCAAGTAATGGACAGAGAGAAGCTGAAGGCCAAGAACAAAGCCTGGGGATTGGGAGAAAGTCCGTGGGAATGAAGAAAAGGAATAGAATAAAACAGGAGACTCTGAAGCAGAACAAAGTAATGTATTCTAATAAATAAATGGGGTGTTAACTAAAAAAATTTCCAATTATTTATTTCTCTCAAAAGGAAAATAACTTGATACTGACACAATAGATCGTTAATACTTAACTGCTCATAAGAGAACTAGCTGGTTTAAAAAAAAAATAGTAACAGGGGTTACCAAATACTTTAAATATCCTTTCCCTTAGGAGAAAAAAACCCCTACAAGTTAGGTATATTCTGATTTGCCAATAGAGGAGGGCAGCTAATGTTAAGTCCTAATGAAGCAACTGTTAATGTTAAGTCCTAATGAAGCAACTGTTTCTTAAGTAGGCAAAAACCTGGGGCACCTGAGTGGCTCAGTAGGGTGAGTGTCCAACTGTGGCTCAGGGCATGATCTCACAGTTCATGGGTTCAAGTCCTGCATCAGGCTTTGCCCTGACAACATGGAATCTGCTTCGGATTCTCTGTCTCCCTCCCTCTCTCTCTGCCCCTCACATGCGTGTTTTCTTTCTCTCTCTCTCAAAAATAAATAAGCATTAAAAAAAAAAAAGCAGGCAAAAACCTTTTAAAAGTTCCATGCTTCAGGTATTTGTTTAGGAAGTTTCTAAGACTTAGAGTTTGTGGTTTCATTCAATTAAATACTATGGACAATATAAAATGTCTCCTGTGATCATTAAGAAATCATTCCATGTAAAAATGAAGTTACATTCACATAAACAATTAAATTAACACTACTATCTTATTTTTATTTCTGTAAGTCCTTATTAATATTGTTTAAAGGTTCTGTGCTTCCCACCCCATCCTATCCTCTCCTCCCCAAACAGAATCCACAAAAGACTTTTTACATACTAACTATATGAAACTAAATATATAACCTGCTTTGCCTTGGTTAAAATAACATGTTTCTTTCCTAAAAACACTGTAAAACTTGTATAGGAAAAACATTTCATTATTGTTTTACTGCTTAAAAATCCACACATTTCTAGGGGCGCCTGGGTAGCACAGTCGGTTAAGCGTCCGACTTCAGCCAGGTCACAATCTCGCGGTCCGTTGAGTTCGAGCCCCGCATCAGGCTTTGGGCTGATGGCTCGGAGCCTGGAGCCTGTTTCCGATTCTGTGTCTCCCTCTCTCTCTGCCCCTCCCCCGTTCATGCTCTGTCTCTCTCTGTCCCAAAAATAAATTAAAAAACGTTGAAAAAAAATTTAAAAAAAAAAATCCACACATTTCTCAATTTGACAAAATGTAATGAAATGTAATGATGCAAATGTCCTTCATCACTACTTGATCAGAAAACCAGCTACAGCAGCCAAACAGCAACAATGAAATCTACATACCTCTAGAAGAATTACTACACATTATTGTACAATTACAACATCACACTTGAGACTGTGACACACATCCTAAAACGAACATGTTATAACAGTATATATGAAAAGGTCAAGGGCTATCATTATAGCTCTAATTCCAACTAAACCCAAATCTCTTAATATTCATATAGAAAGTATCTGTTCAACTGAATACACAGGTGTAAACCATGCCAAGTGCAAGTCTGCCAGAGTTTTAGAAGTCTGCTGATTTCCTCAAAGACTTAAACAAGTCAATCTCTCCGTGACATTAAGACCAGGTAAGTTTAACTTTGAAGTAGTAGCATAAGGCAGTGTGTGCTGAGGTGCAAGCATCAAAAAGTGAGCTAATTTTGCCCTGCAGGACCCTGAGAAGTTCAGGGCTCGAAGACAGGATACAAGGAGTATGGGTTAGAAGCAGAGAATGGGCAGTGGGAAGGAAGGAAGATTGGTTGCATGTCGACAGAAGGGTTATTCTGTGCAAAAACTGAAAGATAAAAGCCTGGGACTCTGAGACATAGATACATTAAGGAGGTAAGAGGTACCTGCACAAACGTGTGTACAAAGCACAGGGGTGATTTAAGTAAAAGCCAAAAGTCAACAGAAGAGGGGCATCTGGATGGCTCAGTTGGTTGAGCATCCAACTCTTGATTTCAGCTCAGGTTATAATCCCAAGGTCATGGGACTGAGCCCCGCATCAGGCTCCGTACTGAGTGTGGAGCCTGCTTGAGATTCTGCCTCCATCTCGCTCTCTCTTTCTCACTTTCTCCCTCTACCCCTCACCCCCACTTGCTCGCTCTAAAATAAAAAATAAAAAGATTAAAAAGTCAACATAAGAAATGCTCAAACATCTAATCCTGCTCCTTTTTGTAAGTTAGGGAATGCCATGGACCAGGAAAAATGTACTTTACTTCCTGTTCCACTTACCCCTCCCCCACCATTCTCCCAGAATGAAGATCCTCCCTCTAGAGAAACTCAACAGTGCCAGAGAAAAGATATTCACATACTAATATTTGGCAGTTCTCCAACAAAATAGCAGCTCTGCATCTAAATAGCCTAAAATGAAGGCCAACACTTATACTTGGTAAGGTCCCTTGTAAACACACAACTACCACAATTAGCCTTTTTCAGTTTTAAGTATGAACAGACTACTACAGATCACCAATATCTGCAGAAAGCTGACATGAGAAATCAAAACAAAAATTGAAAAGATAAAAAGAAAGATATGAGAACTTTTTAAAAACTTTAAAAAACCCATATAATTACTATCCTTGGAGATGTAAAATAAAAACTAAAGACTGCCATGAAAAAGAAGCAATCCAAATGATCTTAATGTAAAAATATAGCAACTGTTAAAAAAAAAAACCAACTGAAGAAAATATCAAATTCTCCCCAAAACACTGAGGAAAAGATTAAATATGGCAAAAGTAGTTAACAGAAGACAAAAACAGGAAATTTAACATATAACTACCAATAATTCCAGAAAAAAAGAAAGAATAGAAAAAACATAAAGGGAAAAAAATATTGACACATGAAAATAAGAAAACATCCCAGAAATTTTCTCAAGGGGAAAAAAGGTCACATACAAAAGAACAAAAAAAAATTTTTTTAATGAAATTTATTGTCAAACTGGTTTCCGTACAACACCCAGTGCTCATCCCAACAGGTGCCCTCCTCAATGCCCATCACCCATTTTCCCTACCCCCCCACCCCCCATCAACCCTCAGTTTATTCTCAGCATTTAAGCGTCTCTTATGGTTTGCCTCCTTCCCTCTCTGTAACTTTTTTCCCCCCTTCTCCTCCCCCTTGGTCTTCTGTTGAGTTTCTCAGGATCCACATATGAGTGAAAACATCTGGTATCCGTCTTTCTCTGCCTGACTCATTTCACTTAGCATAACACTCTCCAGTTCCATCCACATTGCTACAAATGGCCAGATTTCATTCTTTTGCATTGCCAAGGAGTATTCCATTGTATATATAAACCACATCTTCTTTATCCATTCATCAGTTGATGGACATTTTGGCTCTTTCCATCATTTGGCTATTGTTGAGAGTGCTGCTATAAACATTGGGGTACGAGTGCCCCTCTGCATCAGCACTCCTGTATCCCTTGGGTAAATTCCTAGCAGTGCTATTGCTGGGTCATAGAGTAGATCTATTAATTTTTTGAGGAACCTCCACACTGTTTTCCAGAGCAGCTGCACCAGTTTGCATTCCCACCAATAGTGCAAGAGGGTTCCCATTTCTCCACATCCTCTCTAGCATCTATAGTCTCCTGATTTGTTCATTTTAGCCACTCTGACCAGAGTGAGGTGGTATCTCAGTGTGGTTTTGATTTGTATTTCCCTGATGAGGAGTGACATTGAGCATCTTTTCATGTGCCTGTTGGCCATGTGGATGTCTTCTTTAGAAAAGTGTCTATTCATGTCTTCTGCCTATTTCTTCAATGAATTATTTGTTTTTCGGGTGTGGAGTTTGGTTAGTTCAAAAGAACAAGAATTAAAATGGCACCCGAAGTCTCCAGTGTAATACTGCAAGCTTAAAGTCAATGGAGCAATGCTTTAAATTCCAAGGAAAAGTTATTTTCAGTTAATAATTCTATACCCAGTCAAAACATCAATCAAGTGTGAAAGCAGAATTTTTAGACATGGAAAGACAAAACTTTATTATATATACACATTTTCTCAGGAAGCTACTAGAAGATAAGTTCTACACACACACACACACACACACACACACACACACACACACACACCCCGGAAAACACTATCTGGGAAGCCCCTGAGTAGCAACTGGGCAGTGGCCCTAAAGAATAGAAACAGATTAACAGTTTCACAAGCAGACACGAAAATACTGATTAATGGAACATTTTTAAAATACCAGTGACAGATACATGGTGAATCTGATGAAGCCACTGAAGAGTTTTAAAAATAAGTTTGACACATTATGTAAGTGTAAACAAAGCAACTAATAACGAAGATCTATGTGTAGGAAAATGTAATCTGAATGCATTCCTGGCCATAATCATAATGTAAAGATGGCTTATTAATTGATCCAAAAATTGTGGTATTAAAAGAATTGAGGGGTAAGGTAGGTAGAAGTATAAGAGAACTAAAACCTCATATTAATAACAGGAAGCCAACAGATCATATAAAAGTGAAAAATTAAGCAGTAACAGCAACTGAAGTATGTAGATAAATACTAGAAGAAACAGCTAAATGAACAAAAAGTTGACTGTGAGTTAGAGGGTTAGGAATGGAAAGTGGAAGAGGAGGGAACCACTGATTTTCATTACATAGGTTTTCATATAGTTTAAGTTTTTAAATGATAAACCTGTACTTTAATAAAAACAAAGTTTTGTGCTGTTTTGTATTAAGGCCAATGAGTTTGGTGAATCTCAAATGCTCAGAAAAACAAATGTACTGGAAAGAAATTTTTGTTTCAGTATTTCAGGATTTCCAATATTCTAAGGCACACGGAATGAGAAAGCTCAGATTTTACCAACTGCGCACTAGACCTTTCTATGTGACTATTCCATAGACCTTAAAAAAGACACACACACACACAGAAACACACACACACACACACACACACACACACACACACACACACACCTCTACCTACCTATACTCTTCCCACATCTATATCCTCCCTCCTTCACCACCAAATTTTATAGACTCTAGTCCCCAAATATTTCTAAAATCTGAAAAATGATCTCTTCCAATGCTTTATTCATTCACATCATCATTTCTTGTCTAGACTACAACAAATTACAACCCCCTAGCTAGTCTCAAGGCCTCCATTCTCTCCTTTCTAATCTAAATTAACATGCTAAGACAAATTTTGCCAAGTTGACTCCCTTAATACCGTCTGTGGCTCCTATTCCTACAGGAGAAAATCGTATCTTTAACATGGCAAGCCCCTCACATCTGCACACCTTTCTATCCATTTAGGTTTAATTTGTACCACTCCCTCCTCAAACCCTGTGTTCCAACAATTTCAACTCTGGGTCTTAAACACAGGCTGCTCCCTCTGCAAAGGAAGTCTCCTTGAGCCCAAACTTGCCTCCTCAACCCACCTGACAAACTTTTATTGGTTTTCATAAAGATTCTCTTTTTCCTCTATGCTACCATGCACTTATATAACTTTACTATAGCATTTAATCATAACGTATCATAATTATCTGTCATCATCTTCCACACTAACCTCTATCTCATCAACAGAGACTAAAGTATTACCCTGGCATACAGAAGACCCTAAATAAATATTTGATGAATAAAATGCCATTCAGATGTCTGGTCAGAACAACTGCAACTACAAAGTATGGACCTATATATAACTCTACCCATAGAGGTTAATAGCCTAATGACTACAAAAGTAGAAAGAAAAAGGGAAAGCCAGTTTCTCCTGCCAAGACATGTTACAAAAGGCTATCAATAATAATTTTTATATGGTATTTAACAGTTTACCGTGTGATTACATACAGTCTACAGCTTACAGGGTTACAGTTTAAAGAGGAAGTAAGCACGGCACCTGGGCAGCTCAGTCTGTTAAGCGTCCCAACTCTTGGTTTCAGCTCAGGTCATGATCTCACAGTTCATGAGATCGAGCCCCACATTGGGCTCTGTGCTTACAGTGTGGAGCCTGCTTGGGATTCTCTGTCCCTCCCCTGTTTTTGTGTTTGTTCTCCCTCTCTCCCTCCCTCCTCCCTCCCTCTCTCTCTCAAAATAAATAAACATTAAAAAAATAATAAAGAGGAAGCAAGCAGCATTCATTTCCTTTAGGGATTCGGGACTGGGCCTTATATAAACATTACAATGACTTTCCCTTAAGGTTTCATCAGTGTCACTTTATGCAATACATGTCAAAAATGGCAAGGCAAGACTCCCAATGAGATCCTGAAATCCGGCCAATCAATCAGTATCACAGTGCCACTTACTGCGGCACAACTCCACTAAACTGAAAGGTAAGAAAATACCTAGTAACGACCACAGATGCTATAAACAGAGCATATTTTAAGACCTGAATGTATTAACTGATACGCTTGCCAAAGGATCAACCAATCTGGAAACTGGCAGATGCAAAGGGTAGGATTTACGAAAATCAGTTAACACTTTTCATCCAATTCAAAAGTCCATTTTAACACATTTTTAATCATTAATTAAAAAAAAAAAAAAACAGTGATTTCACGGAGTTCAATTTAAAATACCGTGAAACTGGGGCGCCTGGGTGGCGCAGTCGGTTAAGCGTCCGACTTCAGCCAGGTCACAATCTCGCGGTCCGTGAGTTCGAGCCCCGCGTCGGGCTCTGGGCTGATGGCTCAGAGCCTGGAGCCTGTTTCCGATTCTGTGTCTCCCTTTCTCTCTGCCCCTCCCCCGTTCATGCTCTGTCTCTCTCTGTCCCAAAAATAAATAAACGTTGAAAAAATAAAATAAAATAAAATACCGTGAAACTTTTGTTTACCTGAAGAGAAACATTTGGTGCACTAGGTTAATCACTTTCCTGAGACCACTGCACAGTATTGTCAGTCAAGGCAAGATCCCCCCCACTGTCCCTGTCTTTATCCATCTTTATCCCCTCACTGCCTTTTACCCTCAAACCCCAGTCCCACCTGCCTCCATCCCCAATACTTTGCAACAGGGAACCATTCATTCCACTCTATTTAATACATTTGCAATATGAGCAGATGTGACGTGCTACATCTGAGCAAAAGCTTTAAAAGCCATTTAGTGCTTCTGTCCACTTTCCTCTGTTTGCCTCTGCCAAGAGTGACAGGACCCAGAAAAGAGCTGCTCTTGCAAATGAGAGGACATGTGAAAAGCCACAGCCAACTGCCAGCCACAAATATAACATGAGCAAGAATAAACCTGCGCTGTTCCATAAGCTCCTGAGATGTGGGGAGTTATTATCACAGAAAGCTAACCAATGTAGAATGTAAAGCTGAACTAAATAATTACACTTCCCAAATCGGATTCCACCAATGAGACACATCTGAGTGAAATCTGGAAGGCCAAAGTGAGACAAAGGATGTATTATTGCTGCCGGTGATTCTGGCAAGTCAAGAGACGTTAGAATTTGTGGCATCCCAACTCCAAGTTCCAGGGTCTGGTGACCAGCTTCAGGGATGAGGGAGGCAGGTGTGATGACGTAAGCATAGTGGTGTCGCAGCACCAGCAGGAGCCTGCCCTCAGCTCGAGTGGAGCAGCCTCACTGACTTCTATACCTCCAACCTCTTCAACAATTTTTCAAGGACCTAATTCCAGTATTAAATCTCTTCTTGCTTTGGATACCTAGTGATTGCTTGCACTGAACTATAAATGATAAAGTATTTGGTACTGGAGTAGTTAAGGACACACTCTCATAAGCTAGGCAGCTGGCTCTGGTTTTCCCATCTAGTTGGATTTTTTTTGTTTTTAAGTTTATTTCTTTTGAGAGAGAGAGAGAGAGAGAGAGAGAAAGAACGTGAGCTGGGGAGCGGCAGAGACAGAAGGAGAGAAAGAGAATCCCAAGCAGGCTCTGCGCTGGCAACACAGAGTCTGACATGGGGCTCGAACTCATGGGCCACGAGATCATGACCTGAGATAAAACCGAGTCAGACACTCAACCAACTGAGCCACCCAGGCACCCTGCGATCTAGGTGGATTTAGACAAGGATGACCATGCCAACATCAGATAACATAATACAACAGGACCTGTCAGGCATCAGTAAAGAGTTAAATTATCAGCTATGGATACCCAGAATAAAGTTCTTGAGGAAACGACACGGCAGACTGTTCTGGCAGTTATGATGGAAATGAGAAACACAGACTGTGGAGTAAACTGATTCTGGTAACAGGTGAAAACTTTAAGAAAATTATTAGCTCAATGAACAAAGACCAAAGAGCATCCGTGACTGTCATAAAAGAATCTCTTAATTCTTACAGGCACAGGGTTGACATAGCTAAAAAATCAGAAATAGAATGATCCTGCAAGTTACACACAGTAACCATACAAAAATAATTTAAAGCTTAGATAAATCTCTTAAGTGAAAGGGTACTGACTGTGAAACAGTACGACCTTGAGACTTGAAATGGAACCAGTCTGGTGGACTCTGATCAATCTGGGAACTGACCTCACAAAAGTCACTGAGCCTTCCCTGCCTAAGAAGTACCCGTCCTCCACAATATGAGGCTAGTCTTTACCTAACTAAAGACTCTGTCATGACATTACCTGAAACCTACGAGGGAATGCAGATCTCCACATGCCTTACCTACAAGCTGTCCCTAAACCTCCAACTAAATCAGATTCTCCAGGGGAACAAGTACTAAATATAAACCAATGGGAGTCAGCTTACATTCCAAAAAACACTACAGACTCTTGGAAGACTCTAAGATGTCCAAAGACATTAATATCTTATGTTGGAGGGGTGCCTGGGTGGCTCAGTCAGTTAAGCATCCAACTTCAGCTCAGGTCATGATCTCGTGGTTCGTAAGTTCGAGCCCTACGTTGGGCTCTGTGCTGACACCTCAAAGTCTGGAGCCTGCTTCAGATTCTGTGTCTCCCTCTCTCTGTACCCCTTGCCCGCTCACACTCTGTCTCTCTCTCAAAAACAAACATTGGGGCACCTGGGTGGCTCAGTCGGTTAGGTCTCCAACTTCAGCTCAGGTCATGACCTCACGGTTTGTGGGTTCAAGCCACAAGTCGGGCTCTGTGTTGACAGCTCAGAGCCTGGAACCTACTTCAGATTCTGTTTCCCTTTCTCTCTGCTCCTCCCCCACTCATTCTCTCTCTCAAAAATAAAATAAACATTAAAAAAATTTTAAATAAATATTTAAAAATTAAAAAAAAAGAAAATACTTTATGTTAAAAACCTAGAGAATACACATGGGATCAAAGTCTACGCGTACTGAGTAGAAGGAAACATAACTTTAGATAACACTTAAGTTATCAAAAGGAATATACTCACTAAAGATTATTTATTGCACTATCTCAAGCAACTAGATATGGTTATTACAGTTTGCTCCGTTAACTGGCACAAACCTGGACTCAATGATGGCCTACATTATAAACAGCTCGATCTCCTGCTGAATAAAAGCAGGATTAACAGCAGATCAGATACCAAGGAAGACGTAGCAATGGAAACTATCTGAACTGAGGCACAGGGAGGGGAAAAAAAAAAAAACGAAAAAAGATAATGATCAGAATCTCGGTGATTCAGGGCACAATAACAAGTGGTCTAACAATATGTGTAACTGACGGGGAATGGTAAATCTAAATACGTATATATATTCACATATACATATAAAATGAATGATAATGTTCCAAATTTGACAAATTCTTTCTTTTTTTTTTTAATGTTTATTTACTTTTGAGAGACAGAGAAAGAGCATGAGCAGATGAGGGGCAGAGAGAGAGGGAGACACAGAATCCGATGCAGGCTCCAGGCTCTGAGCTGTCAGCACAGAGCCCAAAGCAGGGTGTGGGGCTCAAACCCACGAACTATAAGATCATGACCTGAGCCAAAGTCGAACGCTTAACTAACTGAGCCATCCAGGCACCCCAAATTTGACAAATTCTAAAACCCTACAAATCCAAGAATCTCAATGAATAAAAAGAATAAACACAAAGAAAACCCTACCCCAAGGAATGTAACAACTAAACTGCTGAAAACTTAAGGCATAAATGAAAATCTTAAGAGCAACCAGAAAAAAAAAAGACACGTTAGAGAGAGTAACAAAGATAAGACTATACAGACATTTATTAAATAAGAAACAAGGCAGGCCAGAAGACAAGGAAAAACATCTTTAAAGTGTTGACAAAGAAAAACACAACAAAACACAAATTGCCCATCTAGAATTCTATATCCAACAAAAATATCCTTAGAAAATAAAGGTAAAGTTGGCACAAAAACAGACACTCAAATCAATGGAACAGAATAGAGAATGCAGAAATGGACCCCCACAAACATATGGCCAACTAATCTTTGACAAAGCAGGAAAGAATATCCAATGGAATAAAGACAGTTTCTTCAGCAAGTGGTGCTGGGAAAACTGGACAGCAACATGCAGAAAAATGAACCTGGACCTACTTTCTTACACCATACACAAAAATAAACTCAAAATGAATGAAAGACCTAAATGTAAGACAGGAAGCCATCAAAATCCTTGAGGAGAAAGCAGGCAAAAACCTTTTTGATCTTGGCCGCAGCAACTTCTTACTTAACACACCTCTGGAGCCAAGGGAAACAAAAGCAAAAATGAACTATTGGGAACTCATCAAAATAAAAAGCTTCTGCATAGTGAAGGAAACAATCTGGAGCCAAGGGAAACAAAAGCAAAAATGAACTATTGGGAACTCATCAAAATAAAAAGCTTCTGCATAGTGAAGGAAACAATCAGCAAAGCTAAAAGGAAACCGACAGAATGGGAGAAGATATTTGCAAACAACATATCAGATAGAGGGTTAGTATCTAAAATCTATAAAGAACTTATCAACTCAACACCCAAAAAACAAATAATCCAGTGAAGAAATGGGCAAAAGACATGAATAGACACTTCTCCAAAGAAGACATCCAGATGGCCAACTGACACATGAAAAAATGCTCAACATCACTCACCATCAGGGAAATACAAATCAAAACCACAATGAGATACCACCTCACACCCATCAGAATGGCTAAAATTAACAATTCAGGAAAAAACAGGTGTTGGCAAGGATGCAGAGAAAAAGGAACCCTTTTGCACTACTGGTGGGAACACAAGCTGGTGCAGCCACTCTGGAAAACAGTATGGAGGTTCCTCAAAAAATTAAAAACAGAACTACCCTACGACCCAGCAATTGCACTACTAGGTATTTATCCAAGGGATACAGGTATGCTGTTTCGAAGGGACATGTGTACCCCCATGTTTATAGCAGCACTATCAACAATAGCCGAAGTATAGAAAGGGCCCAAATGTCCATCGATGGATGAATGGATAAAGAAGATGTGGTATGTATATACAATGGAGTATTACCCGGCAATCAAAAAGAATGAAACCTTGCCATTTGCAACTACATGGATGGAACTAGAGGGTATTATGCTAAGCGAAATTAGTCAGAGAAAGACAAACCTATGACTTCACTCATATGAGGTCTTTAAGACACAGAACAGATGAACATAAGGGAAGGGAAGCAAAAATAACATAAAAACAGGGAGGGGGACAAAACATGAGGGACTCTTAAATATGGAGAACAAACAGAGGCTTACTGCAGGGGTGGTGGGAGGGGGGATGGGCTAAATGGGTAAGGGGCATTAAGGAATCTACTCCTGAAATCACTGTGGTACTATACGCTAATTTGGATGTAAATTGAAAAAATAAAATTAAAAAAGAAAAAAGAAAATTTTAAAAAGAAAATAAAGGTAAACTACTTGTGCAGACAAACGAAAGCTGAATAAATTCAAGGCCAAAAAGACTGCACGATAAGAAATGTTAATGGAAATTCTCAAGGCAGAAGAAAAGTGGTGAAAACTTGGGTCCAAGCAAAGGAATAAAGAGTAATAGAAACAATAACTAAGTAAATATAAAATACTTTCCAATTTTTGATTATTTAAGACAAGTTTCATATATTATGATTCCATTCATATGAAATATCCAGAATAGGTGTACCCATAGAGACAGAAAGCAGGTTGATGGATGCCAGAGGCTGATGGGAGGGAGGAATGGGGAGTAACTGCTTAACAGGTAAGACACGTTATTTTAGGGTGATGAAAATGTTCTGGAACCAGATAAAGAGATAGTTGCACTACACTGTGAATGCACTAGATGCCACTGAATGGTTCACTTTAAAATGGTGAGTATTATGTTACATAAATTTCACCTCAATTTTTTTTCAAGATAAATGTTTGTTTTAAGCTGAGTTAGCAACTCTATATTTGACACGTTACATGTAGAAGATTATAGCAGTGGCAACACAGCGTAAAGGGCAGGAAGAAGAAACGAAGTATACTGATATGATTACTATACTATATGTGAAGTGGTCTAATACTTGAAGGTACACTGTGATAAGTTTAGTTTTCATATCGTAAATACTAAATTTACTAAAATATATATATAAAAAAAAAAGGCATGCTAATAAGCCAAACTGGAGACAAACAATGAATCATAAAAAATAATTAATGAAAAGACAGGTAAAGAGGAAATTTAAAAGAACAGAAAAACAAAAGAACAGAGGAGACAAAGAGAAAATAAATTGGAAGATGGTAGATTTAAACCCTACCATGTCATTAATTACATTAAGTGTAAATGGTCTAAATGTTCCAATTAAAAGGCAGAGGTTGTTAGACTAGATTTGAAAAAGCAAAACAAAACCACATGCTGTATACAAGAAATGCACTTTAAATACATACAGATTACAATAAAATAATAGGAAAAGATACATTGTGTTAACAGTAATTCTGAAGAAAAAAAAAAAAACCTGAACAGCTAACAAGAAAAGCATCCTTCAGAGTAAGATAAAGACAGAGTTCCATAATGATCAACCAACCAATTCAACAAGAAGATTTAACAATCCTAGATATGATACACCCAACAGCAGATTAATGGAATTTAGACCCACAAATACATGGTCAGCTATTTTTCAACAAGTCGCCAAAGTAAGTCAGTAAAAACAGGATAATCTTTTAAATAAATGGTGTTGAAACAACTGGATATCCATTCAAAAAAAAAAAAGAACTTCAATCCTTATCTCTTACTACACACCAGTATCAACTCATAACTTAGATCACAGATCTAAACATAAAAGCTAAAACTATAAAATTTCTAAAATAAAATATAGGAAAAAAAAATCTCCCTGATTATGAGATAAGCAAATGTTTCTAAAGATTAAAAAAAAAACAGGGGCGCCTGGGTGGCGCAGTCGGTTAAGTGTCCGACTTCAGCCAGGTCACGATCTCGCGGTCCGTGAGTTCGAGCCCCGCGTCAGGCTCTGGGCTGATGGCTCAGAGCCTGGAGCCTGTTTCCAATTCTGTGTCTCCCTCTCTCTGCCCCTCCCCTGTTCATGCTCTGTCTCTCTCTGTCCTAAAAATAAATAAACGTTGAAAAAAAAAAATTAAAAAAAAAAAAGATTAAAAAAAAAAACAGTACCAGCTGTAGGAAAAAAACTGATGTTAGACTTCATCAAAACTTAATACATCTATTCTTTGCAGGACATGGTCAAGAATAAAAAGACAAACCAGAGAGATAGCACTCATAATACATATTATCTCATAAAATATGTATCTAAAATTAATGCTGAATTCTTAAGACAACCCAAGAAACACAAAGATTCTCACAAACAAAATTACATTAAAGGGCAATAAGCACATGAAAAGCCAATGGCATGTGTAAAAGAGAAATGCAAAACAAAACCACAATGAGATATTACTACTCTCCCTCTAAAAAGGCTAAAATTAAAACAAAATACAAAACCAAAAAAAAACCTTACAATTCCAAGAATGTGAAGCATACTTAGTATAAATAAGTATGTGCAGCAAATGGAACTTTTACACATTCCTAATGGTAATGTACAATGATACAGCCATTCTGAAAAAACAGGTTGGCAGTTTCTCATAAAGTTAAACATATAACTAATGTATGACCAAGCAATTCCATTTACAGATATATTTATGAAAACCTATGTCTAGGGGCTCCTGGATGGCTCAGTTGAGTGTCCAACTCTTAATTTCGGCTCAGGTCATGATCTCACAGTTCGTGGGTTCAAGCTCCGTATTGGGCTCTGCACTGGTGTGTGGAGCCTGCTTGGGATTCTCTCTCTCCCTTTCTCTCTGCTGCTGCCCCACCTGTGCACATGCACACTCTCTCAAAATAAACAAATAAGCATAAAAAAAAAAAAGAAAGGAAACCTATATTTACACAAAATCCACATGATGGTTCATAACAGCTTTATTCATAATAACCCAAATTGGAGACAACCCAAATGATCACCAACAGATGAACAGATACACAATTTGTAGTATCCCAGCCAAAATAGAACTCAGCCCTAAACTCAGTAACATGCAAGAATATGAATGAATCTCAAATACAGGGTGAAGGAAAGAAACCAAACATGAAATAATACAGATTATATGATACCATTTATATGAAAACCTAGTAACAGAAAGCAGTGGGGCTAGGGGGTGGGGAACTGAAAGCAAAGAGGCATAAAAAGTATTTAAATGATGAAAATGTTCTCAACTGCAGTCATGGTTACCTTTGGAGAGGTAGTCTTCCTTGGGCTTCTTGCACTCCTACATGTCTTGCTGAGTGTGCTAAGACTGCAAAACCCAGACCAACTGCTCTTGAACCTGAGCCGCTCTACAGCTGGTAACCTTGAAAGGTGAGGTATTATCTTCCCCTGAACAAAGAAGAAGCTTGCTTACTGCTTTCTATAAAAGCAGTAGATTCCCCAAGTTCAATATTCTTCAGCTGCAACACAAGCCCAATGAGGGAGCATCCATCTTGGCCGTACTGTGCTTGTCTCTGGAGACTTGGGGGATAAGGGGAACCTATGCAAATATGCTGATTCTCACCCTATTTGTGGTGCCATGAATAACATTTCTTTCTCTGATCCAGGAGTTTCCTGACTTCTGCCAGCATTCGTAGCAATAGGCTAGCTTCTAGCTGGCTCAAATCCTAGATAAAACTTTATGCCTCAACTGGGTACAATTTACTGAATATAAATGGAGAAGGAAGGAGAAAAGGTGTATGAGAAAGAAGGAAATAGACAAAGAGGAGAAAGAGGAAGAATAGAGAATGAAGAGGACGAGGGAGGGAAGGTGAGTTTGGAACACCAGAAATTTCCTTAGTATGCAGAAGAATGAATCTAGACTTATGAAGACAAGACTGAGTGTTTTTATCATATTCAACTCTCTCTACCTCTCTCTCTCTCTTAAATGTCCTCCAAGACCCTTCATCAAGGAATTAAGAAATACATTGGTGAAGGATACACGGATTTCCTTGAAAACTGCTGTGGTGGCTGTCCTTTTTAGTTTTGGGCTAAAGATGGGTAATACTGCCACTAAAAGGAGCTCCCTGATTTCAATGGGATAGTGGGATTTCCAAGGTGATAAAGGACAAGTAGAAGCACTTAACCGTCAGATATAAAGTAGGCCTGGTTATTATAACAGGCAGGAGGGCCAGACCCGTTATCAGAATGGCTTGGATCTCTGGTGGTGGCTAACCATAGTGTCCATAAGAAAAACAGATGTGGAGTATACTAATGTATTACTTGACGAGAAGAAAAAAAGAAAATGAAAAGAAAAAAACTCTAGATATATCAAACTGAGGCTTGACTTAAGTGGCCACAATGGAAGAGTTATGGCATATCACCTAATACGCAGGCTGAACTTGTTCAAAGACACAGAGCGCCTGGAAAAAAGGAGATAATGGGTTCCATTGAGGAAGGACCCTACAAAATTCCATCAAGCACATAAAGTCATACTCCTAGCCTTTTCCAAATAGAACATGCAGTTTTTCATCAGGGACACAGTGCATATGGGTTCCATTGAGGAAGGACCCTACAAAATTCCATCAAGCGCATAAAGTCATTCTCCTAGCCTTTTCCAAATAGAACATGCAGTTTTTCATCAAGGACACAGTGCATATGGGTTCCATTGAGGAAGGACCCTACAAAATTCCATCAAGTGCATAAAGTCATTCCCCTAGCCTTTTCCAAATAGAACATTCAGTTTTTCATCAAGGACACAGTGCATGTGGGAAACAGAATCACTCAGGCTTTTGGGGGGGTTATTTAACGCCAGCTCTAAGCCCATATTAACCCTAAGGGACCAGAACGTCACTATGGTAAACCAGTCAGATCAGGAGCTGTGATGTCACATTGAGAAAGAGTGTTCTGGCTTCCATCCATCTCAGTGGGCCCAGTGAATCCACAGACCCACCCTGTAATTTCCCCAGTTCTTGAACACACAGTTAAAGGCTCCCTACACTATGTAGTAAGGGTTATGAGCATAAGAAGGGCCAAATAAAATCCCCTAGATGTACCCCTTTCTAACAAAATAAACCCAAAGCAAGAGCACACCTCTGTGGAAACGAGAGGACAGAACCAACTTCAAAGACGTAGAAGACACAGGGATGGTAACTGTTAAGACATTCTGTTTCACTAACCTATTGGGTCAGTGCAGAGAACCTGAATCTTGGAGAATGACTGGATTATAGTAAATCAAGTGGTGACTCCAGTTGTAGTTGTTGTTCCGGATATGGTCTCTACTGGGACAGATCAACACAATCCCTGGCGCCTAGTATGCATCCATCAAGCTAACAAATGCTTGCTTTTTATCTATTCCAAATACAGACCGCCAGAAGCTGTTTTCATCTTACAGTCCAGAAACACACCTTCACTGTCACAGCTCAGGGCTTCATCAACACTCCAGCTATCTTCCATTATTTGGTCCGCAGAGACTCTGGGCATCTCAACACCGCATTGGTCCACTACACCGTCAGTGCAACCAGCAAATCCTGTATCCATACCCACACTTGGTGCCATCTCACTTTCTACTTTTTGCCAACTTAAGAGGTGGGAAAAGATACTATTACTCTTTCAATTTGAATGTCTCTTGATTACTTAATTCCAAACATCTCTTTCTATGCATGTTAAGATTTGCTATTCCAGGGGCGCCTGGATGGCTCAGTCAGTTGAGTGTCTGACTTCGGCTCAGGTCATGATCTCACAGTCCGTGAGTTCGAGCCCCGCGTCGGGCTCTGGGCTGATGGCTCAGAGCCTGGAGCCTGTTTCCGATTCTGTGTCTCCCTCTCTCTCTGCCCCTTCCCCGTTCATGCTCTCTCTCTGTCCCAAAAATAAACATAAAAAAAAAAATTAAAAAAAAAAGATTTGCTATTCCATAAGCTATTTATTAATATCCTTTGCCAATTTTTCTACAAAGGTTGCTGCCCTCTTCTTAGGGTTGTGTAGTTCCTTGTCTAGTCTATATATCAATCCCTTATCAATACTGGGCACTACAAATACCTTCTCTCATGCTTTCATCTTTCACTGAATGAAAATCTTTAATTTTTATATAATCAAAATCACTCCTTTTTCACCTTCATATTTTTGAAGCATTAGGAGTCCCTGGTCCCTAAGAAAAGAACTTCAACAATGTCTTCCATTAATTTTATAATTTCTCCTCTCACATCTAGGTCTTTTTAATTTATCCATAACCCACTCTGCCTGTGCTATAGGGTTTGTTTTTTTCTCCATATACTGAGCCACTCTTCCTAATAGGTCTCCTTTCTCCAGTGATTTCTCTTAAGCTCCTGAACACATATGCGTAAGTCTCCACTATCTAATTTGTTCCCAAGTCTATTTTTCCGTTTGTGCACTTACACTACAGTTTTTATTACTACAGCCTTGAAATAGTATCTTAATTTCCAATAAGGCAAACCCCACCAAAAACAAATCTTTAAGACTGCTTTAGCTATTCGTAAACTTTATCCTATCTGCCATATGAGTTTTAGATCTAGGTTACTGAGTTTGTTAGACAAACCAACTGGAATTCTGATGGCAGTTTAATCGAATTTATAGATTAAAATGGAGAAAACTGACCCTCATAATAATAAACAAACACATCTCAAGAGCATGGAAAGATTTATTTAGATTCTCTTCTGGTTCCTTATTCAAGTTTTAAAGTTTTCTACAGACTTTACAGTTTTGTTGCTTTTATTGTATATGATATTTACTTCTGATTCCCTATACTAGCTGTTTATTGCTAGTGAGTGTTATTAATTTTTATGGTTTGATCCTATTTTTTGTAATGTTTGTTTATTTTTGAGACAGAAGCAGAGTGTGAGCGGGGGAGGGGTAGAGAGAGAGGGGAAGACACAGAATCTGAAGCAGGCACCAGGCTCTGAGCTGTCAGCACAGAGCCTGATGCAGGGCTTGAACTCACGAGCTGTAAGATCATGACCTGAGCTGAAGTTGGACACTGAACCGACTGAGCTACCCAGGTGCCCTATGGTTCGAATCCAGGAACCTTGCTAAACTCTTACGAGTTCTAATAGTGTCTCTTAATTCTAATGGTTCTTCTAGGTAAGTGATGTTATCTGCAAATAATGGGTTTTATTGCTTCCCTTCCTATCCTTACACTTATTTTTTCCCTTTGTAGTGTTAGCCAGGACTTTTCTTAGAATGTTAAACAATAATAGTGATAAAGGACATCCTTAACTTGTTACTTATCTTAAAGTGAATGAATCTAAAATTTCTCTATTAAGTATTATTATTTGCTGTAGGTTTTTGGTAATAACCTCGATCTAGTTATCTCATATCCCAATCGTGGGAAAAGAGTTTTTTATCACATAGCTATTGGATCTTATCAAATGCTTTTATGGTATCAAGATAATCATGATTTTCCTCCTTTAGTCTATTAATGAGATAAATTATATTAACAGTAAATAGATGTTGAGTCATATTTACATTCTTAAACTCCATAGATCAGGATTCTTTTAACACATTGTTAGATTTGATATGTAGGATTTTCATATCTATGCTAATAACTGAAACAGGTCTATAATTTTCTCATATTGTCCTTATCTAGTTTTAAAATCAAGATTTCACTAACCTTATAAAACAAACTAGGCATCTTTTTATTTCCGTTTCTAAACTTGTAAAAAGGAATTGTTATTTAAGAGTCCAATGCAACTCATTTATCTCAGTCCAGTTTTTGAAAGGGGAGGTCTTTACCCTTCCTTCCACTTTGTTAAATATTTATTAGTTCAAGCTATCCATTTCTTCTGATACCAACTTTCAATATGTATTTTTCTAATAATTGATACTTTTCATCGTATTAACCTACAGGAATTCATAAAATTCTTTTCTGAAATCTCATGCTTGTAGTTACTTCCCATTTTTTTCACTTAATTATATTTTCATGTATTTTACTTGATCAGTCTTATCAGAGGTCTATCTAGCTTATCGATCTTCAAAGAACGATCTTTTGGTTTAGCAAGTCTTTCTTTTGTTCCTAATTTCATTGGTTTCTGCTCTTGACTGGATGTTTTCTGAACTCTCAAATGAACTGTTGAAGCACTAAAACAAGATCCTGCAGCATTTAGATAAGTCACTAGGCCACACTGTCCAAAGCCTGGTTTCACTACTAGACTTCAATACACAAACTATATATTATTCTCACATACACATGATACAAAAAAAAAAAAAAAAATCATATCCAAATCTTACCAACCATACCTACATATGAATGTCTTTGACCAAAGCTGTATCTTGAGGGCAAATAAATTAGATTATGGGCTGTTCCCACCAAAAAAATAAAAGCATAAGGTTGTTAAATATATATTTGAATCAAGGCAGATATTTTCTCTACACAGCTAATTGGACAATTACTGGTACTGCTTGATAAAATTAGTAACTAGAAATGAAATCTCCAGTTGCTTTACCAGATGTCATTTAAAACTTGCAGTTATTAATAGGAGAGAAAAATCTGGCTGCCATGGTCACTTTTCACCACTACCACCACCTCCAAAAAAAAAAAAACAAAAAAAAAAAAAAAAAACACCCCACTCAAAGCAAAAGCACTCTTTTTTCCTAGCTGTAGAAATTACGTTTAGGGTCGGTTTAGGGTCAGTTTCAGATTACAAAACAGATTTTGGTCTTAAATCTTTCCGCCTGCAATTGAGCATTAACGCGGACCACTAACCTAAAGTTCAACGTTATCTTGTACACATGCTAAATGGCTTATTCTTATGAGTGTACGCTTTGACAAGTAATTTCATACATTATTAGCTTCAAAACGGATGTCGCTCCCACCGCATTGGTGTCACTCTAAAAACAACTACAGTTCTCTATCAGGACGTAGAAAGTGCACGCTAGTGAAGGGAAAGAACGAGGTGTAACTATTGGTCAGCTTTCTAATTCCTGACTTGTCGAACGCAGACGAGCTAAAAGCACAAGAACACAACTTGCCAGATTTCTCTCTGACTACAAAAAAGAAAAAAAAAAAAAAGAAGAATCCTTTAACGAAACTCAGACGGCCTAATTTTCCCCTCACGTTTGAGGGCGAAACTTTTCAGGGGCAACGGAGAAGAAAAGGGCTTCTGAATGTTGAGAGATAGCCAGCTGTGATAAGCATCGCATTTGCAGGAGAACTTGGGGCTGTGGGCGCACCAGGCTGCTTCTCTAGGCCAGGTAACACAAGAAGCCAGGGCCGCTAAGGCGCTGGCCGCAGACACCGAACGAGGGGGGGAGGGAGGCGGGGAGGGGAGGAGAGACCCAGGCCTGAAACAAAGGAAGCGGGGCTGGCCGAGAAGGGTGGATTCGGTGTCCGGGTGGGGAGGAGAAAAGCCAAGGCTGCAGGGAAGAGGCTGGACTCACAGAACTTGGAGGTGGAGGTGTTGATGTTGATGGTGGAGCTGGGAGTGGGGGCGGGGGCCGCCTTGGCCACGGCGGCGGCCGTGTCGCAGCTCTTCAACATCATGATCACCCCATTGGCCTCCGGCGGTGGCGGTGGCCCCATCGAGAGCCCCTCCTTGGGGCCTTTCCTGTCCACCGAGGCCGCGGGCACCGCCAGCAGCTGCCCCCCTGGCGGCTCTCGCGCAGGGGCTGGGATCGACGAGGGGGGTGGCGGCGGTGGCGGGGGCTGCCGGAAGCCGTCCACCGCGGCCTCCCAGTTGTTGTGGTTCTGGTCGTCCATCATCGCCACGTAGCTGCCCCACTCCTCCTCTTCCATGCTTTCCTCCATCCTGCAGGCCCCCAGCACCCTCCCGCCTCACAGGCACCTGCCGCCCGTCTCAACCCCGGGCCAGGGGGCACCGCAGCCACCTCGAGCTCACATCGCCGGCGGCCGGCACGGGCGCGGCGGGGCGGGGAGCGGCGCGCCGGGTCTCTCCGTCTCAGCCGAGCAGACTCTTCGAGACAGGGCTGACGGCGGTGGGCGCTCCCGGGCTCTAGCCTGGGAGAGGCAGCCGTAAAGCGGCAGCGCCCCTCACGACATTTTACAGCAACTTCCAACAGGCAGTTGGAAAGGGCAGCTGGGGGCGCGGCCAGGAGGGCACGTGGTGCGAGGAACGAGCCAAGAGAGACCAAAGTGAAAAGGGGCAGGAGCTGTGAGTCACCCCCACGCAAAAGGGCAGAGGTTTGCCCCGCCTCGGCTGGCCTCGGCGCTGAGAGGGGAGGGGCCGCGGGCCCGAAGGAGCAGCCGTCGGTCCCGCCCCCGACCCAGCCCCACGTGACAAGGAGTTTGCGCAAGCGCGTTCTTTGTCTGGTTACCGGGACGACCGGAATCTGGCTGGCCCTGGAAGATGCGCCCGAAACCGTTCGGCGTTCGCTATGGTCCGGGCCCCCGCTTCAGTGGTGTTTTTCGTACGCCCTCCGGATTAAATGGGCCTCCGCACCGCGCAGAGCTTCATAGCCCCGGCCTTTGGTTGACGACAGAGCTAGGGAGCCACGAGAGGCCCTGGTTCGCACGTTACAAATGGGTGGGACTATCCTGGGTGGCCCTTGATGAGTCTGCTCGTGGGCCTCAGCCCACACTGCGGAAACCTTCAAAACCAGGAATAAAAACCGAAACGTAGCAAGGTGGCTTAAAAAAGAATGCGAGTGAGCTCTTCATGGATTCTTCTTTTTAAGTGTCTTAACTTCTCCATACACTGAGGCCAGGAATTTTAAATTTTTATTTTTTTTTAATGTTTATTTAATTTTGAGAGAGAGCGAGCAGGAGTGGGGAGGGGCAGAGAGAGCAGAAGACACAGAATGTGAGGCAGGATCCACGCTCTGAGCTGTGAGCACAGAGCCGGTCGCAGGGCTCGAACTCCCGAGCCATGAGATCATGACCTGAGTCAGTGTCCCACGTTTAACCAACTGAACCACCCAGGCACCCCAGGAATTTTAAATTATTAAATGCAAAGCTTTTTATAGTGTTTAACAAATCTGTCTACAAATTTGAGATTATATGGGAGAGTTCAGAGGGGCAAGGGGGAGAGGTTATGTAGCTCTATTATAATTTCTTTAATTCTTCTGCGTTCTCCAATTATAGCAATAGCAGTATATTATATGAGAATATATGTTATAATTGTTTATTGTGGAGCACATTCTAGCTACTTGTGATAAAGTCGAGAAAACACCGTTACTACACTAAACTAGCAGATAATCTCTATTTCCACAGATACGAAGTTAGTGTAAAGAATCCCTTCAGCCAGTGAGAAATCATTGTCTCGGATGTTCTTCAATGTCCACGTTTATTTCGGCTCCTCTACCTATGTTTTCCCATATATTCTGTACTTAATGGAACTGTTTACCAATCACTTAACAATGATTTAATCAGACAGTGTTCTCACACATGAATTAATGGCATATAGTTTTTGAAGCAGTGCATGTTTTTAATTGCCTGGGCCTAGAACTATGCTAATTATCTGGCCCTGGGAAGTTTGGGGAATACTTCTTTTTTAGTTTATTTATTTTGAGGGAGAGGACACATGTACGGGCAAGGGGCAGAGAGAGAATCCCAAGCAGGCTCCATACTGTCAAAGCAGAACCAGAGATGGGTGGTGGAGGGTGGAGGTTGGGGGAAGTTTGATCTAACTGTTAGATCATGACCTGAGCCAAAATCAAGAGTCAGAGGCTTAACCAACTGAGCCACCGAGGCACCCTGGAAATATTTTTTTAAGTAAAAGATAATTGAGTGAAACCCTAAGGGTGGGGAAAAAATGTAACCTTAGAATTCTATGCCTTGCAAAAAAGATGATGGAAAAGGGAAAACAAATCATCTTTTTCAGACAAATAGCAACTGGTAGTTTTTCATCAATAGACTTTCTAGGTGGGTGGGTATGTGTGACTGGAGATAAAGAGAGGTCTCCACATAATAAAATATTCAATATACAAGGAAGATACAAATCATAAATACATCTCTAATATACAAAATATGTGAAGCTAAAGTTGACAAAAGGACAAGAAGAAAGAGAACCCTATCATCACAGTAGCTGATTTTTCCATCTCTCTCTAATAGATTTTAGTGGGTTGAATAGTAGCCCCCAAAAAGATACATCCATGTCCTAATCCCTGAAACCTTACTTTATTTGGAAACAGGGTCTTTACAGATGTAATTAAAGTTCTTGAGATGAGATCTTTCTGGATTGGTCAGGTAGGCCATGACACCAATGACCAGTGTCGTCCTAAGAGAAAGACAGAGGGAGATGTGAGAAGAGAAAACAGACAGGAGGTAATGTGACCACACAAGCAGAGACTGGAGTGATGGAGCCACATTCCCACTTGCATGTCAACAGCCACCCAAATCTGGAGGAGGCAAAGAATGGATTCTCTAAAGCTTCCAGAGAATTCTGCCCTGCCAGTGCCTTGATTTTAGACTTCTAGCTTCCAGAACTGTAAGAGAATACATTTCTGTTGTTTACCACACTATTTGTGATAATTTGTTACTGCACCACTGGAAACTAATGCATAGATCAAGGGGACAAAAAAAATCTTTAAGGAACCAGAAGATCTGAATAACACAATTAGCAAGCTTGATTTAATGAATACATGTAGAACAATGCACTCAACAACTACAGAATATAAACAAGAATATGTAGAAAGTTGACAAAAATTGGACGTACTAGGTCATAAAGCAAGTCTCTCTACAATGTCTAAGGATCGGTATCACAGCAACAACTTCTCAACCAGTATGTAGTTAAATTAGAAATCAATAACCAGACAGCTGGTAAACCCTCAGGCTTCTACTGTTCCAATCAACTCACAGGTGAGAAAACCATAACGGAAATTGGAAAACATTTAGAACTTAAGGTATTGGTACTCTCTTAGCAATGTAACTTCCATTCTATCAAGGCCCTACCAGCATACTGGTGGCCACTGAACTCTTCATGTGTGTACTGCCAAAATGGCCGATATAAGACATTCATTTTAGCTGCAATTAAATACACCATTATGGAAAACTATAATGATGATTGGGCCAAAGCAATCACTGACAGGGTGCAACTTGCCATATAAATAAGAAGAAACAGGGGCCGGGTGGCTCAGTTGGTTAAGTGTCTGACTCTTGATTTTGGCTTGGGGTTCTCTCTCTCCCTCTCTGCTCCTCCCTGACTCGTTCTCTCTCTCCCTCTCTCTCTCTCTCTCTCAATCTTCCTCTCAAAATAATCATTAAAAATTTTTTTTAATTAAAAAAGAAGAAGAAACACCACCTGGGGCTCCTGGCTGACTCAGTCGGTTAAGCATCCAATTCTTGGTTTCAGCTCCAGTCATGATCTCACAAGTTCGTGAGATTGAGCCATACATCAGGCTCTGCACTGACAGCACAGAGCCTGCTTGGGATTCTCTCTCTGCCCCTCCCCCCCATTCCCGTGTTAGCTCCTACACGCTCTCTTTTTCTCTCTTGAAAAATAAGTGAACGTTAAAAAAGAAAAAGAAACACCATCTACCAAAGAGAAACCAAATGGACATGTTGACAACTGGGTTTTTTTTATGGATATTCTGAGACATCATTATATTACACTTAAAAGCATGTATTTTAATAGTTATTAACTTAAAATCTTAGATGATTTGTTCTAGGATATGAAGATAGGGAATAGCATTACTAGCAACCACTGACCTGACACTGGAGAGTTATAACCCAGGTTAATAATTACTACAACCTTCCATAGTTCCAGGTATCAATCTATTTGTTTGATCTTTAGGTTGGCTTGTTTGTTTCTATTTCCCACTCTGCTATGAGTTTCATTAAATCAGGATAAACGTATATATATTTTTTTTTTCCTTTGCTCCTTTTCCTGTTTCTATTCTTGCTAGAACCTGCACCCCTGCCTTACACATGCCTTAATGTATGTTCTCCATGTGAAGGAAGGTCAAGGAGTTGATGATTTCTTTGGATTCTTCCAACACAATAGATAATATCTGAAGAGTGATTGAGTGGGGCCATCATGAACATTCTCCAAGACCACTGACTCCAAACACCTTGACACGAAGCCCCTGGCTCCAGGGCGTAAGTCACGACAGAGGACACCTGAGCACTCGTCCTTGTCCAAACAGGTTCTTGGATGCCTGATGGGACATGTACACCAGACCACCACCCTCAGTAAAAACTCCAGACCCCTGAGCAAAGATGAGGTTCATGTTCCTTTTCCTTTCTGGGTCTCCTAGATGCCATGTCTGTATCTGCTGTCTCTCTATGTCCTCAACAAACTCTGCTCTTACTTCCACTCAGCTTGCATCTGATTCCATCCAGTGCAAAGCCAGGGACACTCTTGGCTGGTCTTGTGGGACCTGCTCTGGGTCCTTGGACCCGCCAGCCTGCATCATAAGTTTGTACACATAAAGAGAAGACTAATTCAAAATACTAATAGCAGTTACCTAGGGATAACAGGCTTATGGATGGATTTAATCTTCTTTTAACCTTCAATGTTTTCTGTTCTCTACAATGAGCGTGTATTATTTTTATAATCAGAAAAAAATTCCAAACCTGCAAGTTTTAAAAAAATAAACAAAACAACATGAAGAAAGTATAAATTGGAATTCTATACACTAAATGTTCATTTTGGCTCCCAGAAACACAAATCTCGAGTAAAAATTGCATAAAAACGAAGGCTATTCATTGGCTAACAAACTGACAAAGTCCAAGCAGGGCAAAGTGAGGTGTGGTTCAGCACCGGCTCCAGCTCTGTTCTCTGTCGTGCTCCTTGTCCTGATCTCCTCTTTCACAAGCTTCATCCTCAGGCTGCTGGCATAATGGCTGTCACAGCCCCAGGCCTCGTATACATGGACACCAATGGCAAGAAGAAGGCGGCCGTAACTTCTGATAGCTGTCTATTATAAGCAAGCAGGTCCTTCCCCAGAAGCCCTCGGCAAACATCCTCTCAGTGCCTCATTGGCTCGTTCCTGAACTGATTCACATGACATTTACACATATTCCAGAGCCATTTACTGGAAAGGGTATGGATTTATTCCTGGCAAATAAGGCCCACCCCTGGAGCCCAGAGTGGTATCAGCTTCTCCTTCAGTACATCGGCTGAAAAGTGAGGAATAGATACAAGAACAAAACCTGGGGTCGAGTTGGGAGGTTTAAATAAGTGCTGGCTAGGCAACAGTGCCCCTTAAAGGCACAAGTACCTAATCTCCTCGAGTCTATCCGTTACATAACTTCATCACAAACTCTCCACTCCCTCCCCTTCATTAGCACCTACCTAATCAATATATTTATGCAAAATTGCGTATATACGGATTAGATAAATATATGGCTAATTGTCTAAAATAGTTAAAACTTGGGGCACCTGGGTGGCTCAGTCGGTTAAGCATCTGACTGCAGCTCAGGTCATGATCTTGTAGTCCATGAGTTCAAGCCCTGCATCAGGCTCTGTGCTGACAGCTCAGAGCCTGGAGCCTGCTTCGGATTCTGTGTCTCCCTCTCTCTCTCTGCCCCTCCCCTGCTCTCTCTCTCTCTCTTTCTCCCTTTTTCTTTTGACTAAATAAACCTTTAAAAAATTTTTAAAAGAACTAAAAAATACATAGTTAAAACTTGGAGGGGGTGGGCACAGTCTTTAAGTACTTCATGTCACCTTTCCCATGGAATAGTTCGTTGTGATTGTTCAATATTTTTGAATGCATAAATGCATGACTAGCTGAAGTCTACCTGAAAGCTTATTCATATCAACTGTTCTTTTCCCTTTCATCAGCTCTTAAAACATGATCTATATGGTGAGATACATTCTTCCCTAAGAGAAAGCAAAGTTTATTATTGCCATTTTTACATCTTTTTATCTTAGTTCTTGCATTGTTAGTAAAGGATGACATTGCTCAGAGGTGAACAAGAAAAGTAAAGAAGACAAGAAAAGTTATATGAAAAAATCCACAGACTGTACATGCATCTTCTAACAGTCAAGTAAGAACTAATTGAATCAGAGAAGATGTTGTAGACAACATACAACATATAAATGATTTAATTGCTGTTTTATTTCAAACTTACTATTAATTTCATGAAGGCTTAGCATGGAAAACTTAAAAACATTACTTTGATAGAGATAAACTATATTAGGATAAAGAAGAATGAATGAATACTTTGTTTTTTGTGTCTTGTTTTAATTTTTTTTTTAATGTTTATTCTTGAAAGCGAGAGACAGAGCATGAGTGGGGGAAGGGCAGAGTGAGAGAGGAACACAGAATCTGAAACAGATTCCAGGCTCTGAGCTGTCAGCACAGAGCCCAACACTGGGCTCGAACTCCCGAGCCTTGAGATCATGACCTGACGCTTAACTGACTGAGCCACCCTGTCACTCCGAATGAATACTTTTTTTTATCCTAGGAGATTATAATGGATCAATACAGCATTTGACAGAGAAGTGACTTGTAAACGTATAATGCAATTGGAAGTCTAAATGCAAAGCTACTGGAATGATCTTGATTAGAAGGCAAGAGGATTAGAGACATATAAATAACTCAAGCCTTATTCGTTGCACAGAGATTGCTGCTGACGTGAAGATGTGTAGCCACTCGGGGGAGTATTCTTTATTCGAAATTTCTTTCCATGTTGGATTTTGTTCCTTCCTTTTACATCTTAACATCTGAATGCTAAATTCCATCCTAGCAGGGAAGCAGATAATGATGCAGATTCTCCCTGTGGTGAATTTAGAAGCTGAAGGAAATGACTTTAGGCTGAAGGAGACTGTAGAAAAAAGTTCTTCCTATCAGCACCTTATTGCAGGCCGATCCCTTTCACTCAGTCACTCACAAGTGTATCTGTATCCAGGCACATGCTGGGGCTCGGAGAGTAAACAGGCAAAAAGAGTTTCTGCCTCTCGTATTTCCATTCCACTGCACTGCCAAGTATTAAACAATTAACCACATAAGCCAAAGCATGACAAGGCATCATGAAGGAAAATACTAGATGCCGTGAGAGGGCAAAACAGAAAAGTATTTTACTTTGGGTGACCAAGGAGGATTTTTCTGAAAAAGCATATTTCTGCTAAGTTGAGAGAAAGGTAGAAGTTCATCCATCAGCAATTTAGGGAGAGAACACTCTGGGCAGAAGATTCAGCAGGGGAAAAGGCGTTTGACATAATCTAGGAACCCAAAGAAAGTAATGAGGCTCGTGTAGAGTGAAGGAGAGGAAAAGGGATATGGAATATCCCTGGAGGAAAGGTAGGAAATAGCCCGGTTATACAAGTCCTTATAAGTCCTGTTGAGGATTGTGTATCTGCTTGAATGGAAAAGGAGTGAGGAAGTGCTGTGGTATGCTTTACGTTTTTATAAGGATGTCTAACTGCCCTGAGGTGAGTGGCCTTTAGGAAAGGAAAGAGTAAAAAAAAAAAAAAGAGACCAATACTTAGGGCAAGAGATGATGATGGCTTGGACTAGGGGGATGGCAGCGGGCGTAGAAACAGGTGGTGGACTGCAGATTGATTTTGGAGTTAGGCTGGACAGGACTCGATGCATTAAATCGGGAAAGTGAGAGAAGGAAAGGTTTTAAGGATAACTCAGCCACTCTGACACAGACCTAGATAGACGATCATGGTCATCCATAGCTGGGGTTTTATCAGATGCATGCAATGGAAGGAGAGTTGGGTGAGCAATGGAAATGACGAATCAGCTACGGACTCCAAGCTGGGTAAGAAAATAAAGACAGATGGGGCAGACGGCTAGAGAGAAGGTAAAGTTGTTTATGAATGAGAAGTCTCCATGAAGTCGAAGAGCTATTACAAGGATGTCTGTCTTTAATTAAGAAACCAGCAGGATAGGTCATAACCCAAAGGTAGAATGTTTGAGTTGGCAAACATTCTCTGTACCCCCTGTCCTCAAAACAAGTGACCTCTCCTGGATGCCATGAAGGCTTTTGGGTGGTGTTCACCACCTACACATGAGACAGAGATATATCAAGATGCAGAGACCATTTGAATGACAGAAACACTTAACTGAAAGGGAAGACAAATTAATTAACTTCTGAAATCCTTTCCACTTGCAATAGATTCTTGCATAACAAAGTAACATTTCCCACTTGTGCGAGCTGTCCATTTTCATGTTCTAATTCACGGTCTTGGAGTTACTTGCTGTGTTAAAGCAATTTGATATAATTTAGACAAGATAGATGAGATGCACTTGAAGAGTTAAGTGAGACAATAGAAGATTCTCAGATCTGAGTGTAGTCTTTAGAAGAAAGGGTACTTGCACTATCCCACAGCTATTTGGTATGAACTGTGTCTGACGAAAGAAAACCAGACTTAAGTTTGTCTACTTCATTTTTTAAAACATTTTTTTTTATTTTTAAAGGAAACAAAAACTTTGCATGACTATGAAGGAAATTCATACAACATTTCCCCAAACTAATTTCTATAGAGACTATTTTGGGCCATTACATCTCAAAATGTAATCTGGAGAAAAATTTTAACAAATTAATAACATGTTGTTGTCAACATTGAAGAATTTGGAAGGAAAACACTTTAAAATACTGTATCAATCTTGATATTTCTTTCGAGAGACAATAAAAATTTGTGATATTGATGATTAGCAATTTATGTAATGAAATTAATATATTTTATGCCATTTTCTGTGATAATGAGATATATAATTGATAATATACAACCTAACCCCATCAAAATGTTGTATGTTAAACTCATGATCTGTCATGATATGAATGTGATATATGAAACTCATGGTTCCCTTCCAATCCAAGTATTACTTTAAGAATTTAATTGACAAGTCCCAGCTGCTTCAACCTCAGCCAAACATAGTTTCTCCACTTTGAAATCGATGAAAAACACCTTAACAACCACAATGTCCCCAGAAGGTTGTCTAATTAGTCATTACTCTCAATAGAACACAAATTATGTGAAAGTCTTGATTATAACAACATAATTAGTAATTTACTTAAATGAAGGCAAGAAAATTAACTTTTAGGGAATAAATATAATTTATGAATTATGTATGACTTTATTTCATTACTTACCCAAATAATAGGCTCGTGGAAAGAGTGCGCAGACATATACAAAAGTAGTTCAATTCAATCATCCTTGATATTTTACCATAACTTTACATGTACCTTTTTTTGTATCAAGGAAAGGAAATAGGATATGTGTTATTTAACAGTTGGTTAGCTGGATGTGTAACATTTAAATACTGGGACATACAGATGAGCCTCCATTTGTGCTCCTGCTGCAAATATTAGAATTGGGCCTGATGGGAGAGCCAGGGATGGAAGAGTTCAGAGGACTGGAAGGACCACCCACATGCATGTTGAAGTGTCCCTCAAGGGAATGATGGCAGGAATTGATGTAGAGATAAAGGTCATCCAGAAACAAAAGTGAGGGGTGCTAATAACCAGGAGATGGTTGCTCTGTGAAGATGGGGTGGGAAACTCCAATGGTGTATGCCTCATTGGAGCTTACAAGGGGGAGGGAAGGAACAAGGAGGATGCCAACACCACCTCCCTATCAGAGAAATACCTCAGGGTATGAGAAACATGTGTCTCCTAGACAGGCCACAAAGATGCTGTGCTCAGACAACAGCTAAGTTTGGGTTAAAGCAAAGACTTGGAGGAAAAATTTGAAGGAAAAATACATGAAAGAATGTGCTGATCATGCAGCAGTGAAAGGGTTGTGTAGGAGGAGTGGGGTGAAGGACTGTGTCAGGGGAGAAAGTTACAGAGAACTCTGGAGATGAGAATTCAGAAGTTTATTAAAAGTCATTGTTTGCATGTTGAGTGATGACACAGCTTTGAAAGATCCAGTGCGTCCAATCCCAATGGAGTCTTAGGGGAAGGCAACACCTGGGCCCAACACAGTTCAGCTGTGGCCTGCAAGTGAGGCCCCTCCTGTGGTTGAAATTGAGGACTGGCCCTTCGCCATCAGCCAGCACCGGCAGGTGCCACGGGCATGTCTGTGGTTGGCAGCAGTGAGCACGAAACACCTGGTTCTTCATGGCCAGTCAATCTGGGCAATGCTCACTGGCATTCCAGGTGGTTGGACCAAGATGCTTCATGATCATGAGGCCAGCATTCTCAGTGGCTTAGCCATGGGCAGAAGCCAGGACCTTTTAGAGGCCACATTGGTCATCCGGTAGGAGTTAGTATCTATCTTGTCATATTTAAGAAGGGGCAGATATAAATGGGTCTCAACTCCATTTTTTTTCACACGTTAATCAGCACTTTCATACTTCACACCCCAAATTGCCCTTCATCCTCTAAACCCAAACATTTCCAGCTTTGAAACAGTGATGCATCCTGCCAGCCAACAGGTCAGTTTTGGAGGCTCCCTTTTATTGTGTGGTCAACAGTATATGTTTTTGAAAATTGCATGTTTTTGCCTTATTGTTTCATAAAAACGAGAGAATGGAAAACTGGATGAACTGATACCAGTGATTTTTAAAAAGCTGTAAAGTTAATCCTGTTTGGACACAGATGGAAACCATTACAAGTGCTGCAGAGACTCTAATCTCTTTCGGCCATTCACTGGACTTCAGCCAGTTACTCATGTGTTTAATTGCAAAATAAAAGAACAAAATTCATTTCAAAAGGTAACAAAACACTGTTAAGGACTGTCAAAAAGGACAATTATGATCAAGGACTTTATAATATATTTAGCTTTCTGAGAGTGCAACGTCATTACTATGGGGATCCATTGTTCAACTTTCAGGCATTCAGTTGCCCCAATATTTTGAAGATGTTTTTTTAAAAAATGGAGGCAGCCTGTGTAGTCATCAGAGATTCAAAATGGAAACCTGTCTCCTGGAGCACATTGTCTCCAAGGTGACAGTTTAAGCATCACTCCAAAGGCTTGACAGGAGAGAATAGGAAGGCCATTGAGCTGATTGTATAATTTTAAGGCAGGGAGGGTGACTAATAGTTATTGTTTACCTACTATGTGCCAGGTCCATACCAGGGGTCTTTTGCTTCCAGCATGGGCTGCTTTTTCTGCTCTGTGCTCAGAGCTACCCTTCAAACCAATGCTGAAAAGGATTTTGGGGGTCGTGATGGCCAGAGCATTAGCCAGCTCTTCCACTTGGCCCAGAATACCATGAATTACGGATGGTAGTGAGAAAAATAGCAAATATCCATTGCCTATTGACTATCTGCTAGACTCTGTGCTAAGAATTTTCTATGGATTATCTCATTCAATCCTCACAAGAACCCCATAAAGTAGAGTTTTTACAGATGAAGAAGCTGAGGCTAAGAGAGCTTGAAGAAACTCCCAGGGTTGGAGGTGAAAGGACCTGGAGTGTGAGCATGAGGAGTCTGACCTCAGGACCTACCTACATGTCCACCACACTCCACTGTCCATAGGTGGGCCATGCATGGCAGCAGAGGGAATTCAGAGCCTCAGGTGATCTGCCAGCAAGAGGATGGTCACTTCTCCAGGCAGCCTGGTGTGGGAGAACAGTTGAGTCTGGGTCAGATAATACTTCAGAGGACTGCTGGGAACATTACCTGAGGTGCTGACGGTCAAACCCATTCTCTCTGATACCCTCTTTCCAAGGCAGAGCTCCCGATATTCCCCAGAGACAACTGGGGTGGTTTAGCCACTCCCACAGCTATGTACACTTCTGTCTCATCTTCTAGTTGGCTTGCATGATCTTCTAAAATGTCTTCTCTTTTTCATCCTTGTTCTTGCTTAGCCATGCCTTATATGGCCAACACCATCTACAAACAATGCCAAAGCTTAGCCCCGAGGAATAGAGAAAGCAGGTATCTGCTGGAGAGTCAAGAACCGGAGCTGAGTTTAGCCATTTCTGCAGGGTGTGGCCACACTGGCCTCAGGCAAGGACCTTTGGTAGCCTAGCCAACAGCCACTGCCCTTCCCCACGCCCTCTCCTAATTTGCTGGTGGGTATCAGGCAATCACGGGCTCCTAGAAAGACTCTACTTGATATGCTCAAGTCAATCATGGTGACTCGTTAGGGATGGTGACTTAGGAACGGGTCTGTGCTGCAGTCCTGACCAAGGAGCCATGAGAAGTCTGCTGGAGGCTCAAGGGACACAAGGAAGGAATGTCCCCCTCTGGGGGCATAAGAAAGCTTGGGGCTGCAGCAACCATCCCATAAGCATCTAGCAACAAGCTTAAGAACAGAAGCCAACATGTTTAAGTTGGTAGAGCAGGGAGATGAAATCCTTAAGGAGTTGAGTCCTTAAGGATGTTTTGAAAGCAAATTAACAAACCCTGGGCCTGCATACCTGCGTGTGTCTTATTGTGTGTGACTTTAAGTCCCCTTGAGGTTTGGGCTTTTCCAGTTGGATTCTTTATTACAGGCAGCTGAAAGTACCCTGATCCAACAGCCCAGTAGCATCTGGCGGCCCTTGCCACCAATGGGTAGGTACCAGGTCCAAATCTGCACCAGACTGGGGGTGTCCTGGGAACTTTAGTTCAGTTACTACCACCCCAGACCTGTGGGCAAAATCCAAGTGAGAAACTGGGAAGTTATATAATGAACTTTCCGTGAGGCCAAGAAGAGTGTCAAAGCACTTTACAATCAAACTTAATTGAAAACAACAGCTCTTTAATCTAAATTTACAACATAATCAGCCTTCTGGTTACCTAATTATAATTAAATTAGATTGGCAATGTATTTCATATATGCTAATTAAAAGTACCAAAAGAAAAATCCACATTTGGAAACTGTTGTGTCTGTTCACTCCCTGTGAGAGCCAAGCCAAGCTTTCTGAGCTGTAAATTTGGAGACCTGTGTTCTAGCGCTGCCTCTGCTCAAAGTGGCTGTGTGACTTTAGGCAAGCCAATTAGCCTCTCTGAGTCTTCTTGTACGTGGATTCCGATCAAAAACAAGGGGCATCATGGGTTCATTTTGCTTGTTCTTGAATATCATATAACTAAAATCATACACAATGCACTTTTTTGTGTGTCTAGTAAGAAGCCTCCCATTTTTAGGTGTTTTATTGCCAAAGAAATGACAAGCCCAAACTAGCAAATATTTTGACTGTTCAAGCATTAAACAACCCTTGGGGCCCTGAGATTGCACAGGCAGGAAGTCAGCTTGTGCGAGTTGCACAGTCGCTAAGTAGAGCAATCTCTCCAACATTCATTTTAGATGTGGCCCAGGAGATAATGATCAAGGCAAAATCTCCCAGAGGATGGAGTCAGGGCCATAAAGAACAATGGGCCAGGGAGCTCCTCCCAGAAATTAGAATGGGGTCTAACAAAGGAAATTCTCCACCCATGGTCCCACCTCCTCGGTGCCTGCCCAGCCAGAGCTCACAATTGTCAGGGGCCAGCGGCTGCTCTGTCTGCCTGTCTTCCCCTTTCAGAACACAAGTTTGTATTGTAGTCGTGCTGTTTCTGCTCTACCTCTGGGTGTTGGGTGCGAAGGTGAGGGATTCAGATAACTTGTCCTTCTAGTTTGTATGTCACCAGAGCAAGGGAAGCCACGTCTGAAATCAACAGGACAGGACATCCTCAGCTTTAAGCTGGATACAGTGTCCTGGGAGGTCTTTGGATTATCTCCCCTTGGGGAGGAGATAAGTGTGTTCTGGAGGAAGGATGAAGAAAGATGCACACAGATGCTTAGCTGGTCACCAAGGACACATGACCCCCTTCAGGAGTGTGGAGTTATCCCCAGGAAGCAGCCACTGCCCTACCAGGGATGACACTTCCCAGCCCCCTTGCATTTTTTTTTTATTGACGTGAAATTCACATAACATAAAATTAACATTTTGGAATGTACCATTCAGCATCACTTCATACATTCACAATGTTGTGCAGCCAACCCCTATATCAAGTTCCAAAACATTTCATCATCCCCAAAGAAAACTCCATACTTATTAAGCAATAACTACCCATTCTTCCCTCTCCTCAACCTCTGGTAACCACCAATTTGCTTTCTATCTCTATAGATTTACCTATTCTGGGGTGCCTGGGTGGCTCAGTCAGTTGGGCATCCGACTCTTAATTTTGGTTCAGGTCCTGATCCCAGGATGGTGGGATCCAGTGCCCTGTTGGGCTCCATGCTGAGTGTGGAGCCTGCTTAAGATTCTCAGTCTCTTTCTGTCTCTCTCCCTCTGCCCCTCCCCACAACTCTCTCGCAAAAAAAAAAAAAAAAAAAAAAAAAAAAAAAAAAAAAAAAAGAACAAAACAAAAACAAACATAGATTTACCTATTCTGGATATGTCTTATAAAAAAAGAAATTGTTCATTATGTGACCTTTTGCATTTGCCTTCTTTCACCTAGCGTAAGTTTTCTGGGTTCACCCATGTTGCAGCACATAACAACACTTTGTTCCTTTTTGTGACTGAATATTCTACTGTGTGGATATCTGTACAATTTGCTTATCCATTCATCTGTTGATGGACATTTGGGCTGTTTCCATTTTTTGGCTTTTGTGAATAATAATGCTGAGAACACTCATGCACACGTATTTATCTCAACATCTGTTTTCAGTTCTTTTGGGTACATACCTAGGGGTAGAATTGTTGGGTCATTTGGTAATTCTATGTTTAACTTTTCAATTTAATTATTTTTTTATTTTTATTTTTTGAGAGAGAGAGGAATGCATGAGGGGAAGAGAGAGAGGAGAGAGAGGAGAGAGAGGGAGAGAGAGAGAGAGAGAGAGAGAGAGAGAGAGAGAGAGAGAATCTCAAGCAGGCTCTGTACTGTCAATGCAGAGCCCGACACAGGGCTCAAACTCATGAACCAGTAGATCATGACCTTAGCTGAAACCAAGAGTCAGAAGCTTAACCAACTGAGCCACCCAGGCACCCCTCTACATTTAACTTTTTGAGGAACTGCCATAATGTTTGCTAGAGCATCAGCCCCCTTGCATTTTGGTGAGATCATGTGAGTGACTACTCATTCTCTTCAGTGGCAAGTGAGTAGAAGGGATCTTTGTCACATCTGGGCAGGGGTGCTTCCCCACAGGCTCAGCACAGTCATGGGTGAACACAGGGGAAGTATTATGGGAGGGAGGAGCCACAACATGGAGGGATCCAGGTTCCCGGATAAAGGTTGTCCCGGATCAGGAACATGCACACACCATGGTGTCAACAAGCAATAAACTACTGTGCTAAGCCACTAAGGTCTCAGGGTTTATCTGTCACAGCAGCTGGCATTATCTTCAATACGTTGCTCAGATTCCATCTCTTAATTTCCAGCTTCCTAGCAGAGGTCACCCTGCATGATCCCACACCCATATCTCAACTGGCCTGTACCAGACATCAGGTTCATCATTTCTATTCTAGACAGGGATATGTTGATTGCAGGGATCAAAAACCACTCAAACTATCTGAAGCAACAGAAGCATTTATCATGAGGCTACTCTCCTGGATTCTGGAGACAGAAAAAGTACATCCAAGCATCATGCAAACAATGGGAGGCACAGCAAGGGAGGAGGGCAGAGGGACACAGGTTCCTGAGTGCCAGTCAGTGGGAAAGTCACAGAGACGCAGGTAGACAACTTTTTCTATTTCAGTTTTGCACTGAGTTACTATTTTTAGATATGTTGACCATGAAACCTCTAGTTTTCCACTGCTTGAGATTTGTTTCCAGGCAAACTCTAGCCCCCAGGCTCCATTTATCACCCTCTGCGCTAGGATGAAGGTCCAAATTGCCATAAGGAACCGAGGCCAGTACTGTCTCCACTTTCCCATCCAGGGCCCATGTGGTCTCTGATCTCTGCTTCTCTCTGGGTGACTGTCCACGCTCTGCATTGCAGGCACCGCTTTCTGCTTGCTCCTCCTTCCCAAGCCTTAGCCCCCCACTGGAGACTGTCCAAGCCCTTATTCCTCAATATCCAGACCTCACTGCCTTCTTTAAATTTTTTTAATGTTTATTCATTTTTTTTTTGAGAGAGACAGAGAGAGAACTCGAACAGGAGAGAGACAGAGAGAGAAAGAGTGAGACACAGAAACGGAAGCAGGCTCCAGGCTCTGAGCTGTCAGCCCAGAGCCCGACGTGAGATCATGACCTGACCCAAAGTCGGCAGCTTAACCAACTGAGTCACCCAGGCGCCCCAAGACCTCACTGCCTTCTTTGTCACCTCTGAAATCTTAAGCTGTGCTTGGTCCACTCCTATGTGTCACTTGAAATTACTGCCTTGTGTGGCTGGTTGCTGTCATGGTGAGTGTTTACCTCATCTCTGAAGGGTGAAGGCACAGCCATAGTTTCATGCCAGGGTCAGAACCTCGCACTCCCACATGCCATCTTGTGATCTCAAGCAAGTGACTTAACATCTCTGAGCCTCAGTTTCCTCATCTACAAAATGGGTAGAATAATAGTACCTACTTCAGTGGTCTTGCAAATATTATACATATATACATATTAAAGATAATGCAAAGTGCTTAGCAGCACTCCTGATACATAGTGAAAGCTCTCAATTCTTAATGGTTCCAGCTCCCTTTTCAAGTCAGCATGGTGAGTAGCAAATGGGATCATTGAGCTGTCTGGTTCTCAGACCTTGAGATGATCAGAATCAGATAAACCTTTGGAAAGGTTCTGGCCCATCTCCCATACAACCGGATCAAAATCCCAGGGTTGGATTTGGGAATCTGAGATCCTAATCATCACCAGCTTTGACATGCATGGTGCGCGGGGAGACCCCAGCAGGCTGGCTAGGCCTCCTCCAGTAGGAAATCGGGAGAAAACTCCGATCTTAGCCCCCACAGTCCCACAAGCCCCTCCCTTGCTCATTTGAGCGCTTGCTCAAGATCGCCTCCCCAGAAAGGTAACTACCTCCCTCAATCTCCTTCCCAGTCCTCTGTAGCCCACCCCGGGAGCGTGAGTTTCTTTTCCATCATCTGTCTCCCTCGCCACTGGACAAGTGCAGGGACCTATGCATCTGACAGTGGCTAGCACAATGTCAATGGGTGGTAAGTGCGTACGGTGAGTAAAAGAATCAATCAGCCTCTGTGGAGTACCCTTCCCCAGGATCTTGGGCATATTGCAGAGCATATTAAAACAGCCCAGTCTGGTTTAGCATGCTAATTTCCTGTCTGATTCCAAGGTCACCTCTTCCCCATCACAACTGGGCTCGGGGTCTAGGGACTAGAGTGAGGACAAGGCAGTCTGCTTTTCCCTCCTCCTCATACTTAGGAGTGAAGGGGAGGCTTGCTTTGCCTTTGAGAAAATCCTTCCCTTCTCCAGCTTGTCTGGGGTTGGGGGCTGGGACTCAGCAACTCAGGGGAGAGGACAGAGGTCTCCTGGTGTGGCTGGCACATTGCAGTCCTCTCCACTCGCCTGGCTGATCCTCCCTGGGGGTGGCTTGTAGACACTAGCACGTGTGGGTGCAGGCAGGAGTTCTCCTGATTCCAAGGTGTCTTCCGCTCGCCAGTTCCCCGAGTGAGCAATCTGGTTCCACTCTACCACACACCTCAAGCTGCCCCCTCTGGCATTGATACCCACAGCCTCTTGCTGCTTGGGTTCTTTTGCCCGGCGGCAGCCACCTCCCACCATGTCCCCTGGACTCCTGAGAAACTCACACACGTGGGTGTTCAGAGCATACATCAGTAGGGTCCGCCTTCACCCTTCCATCTCTCTCCAGCCCTCTTCTCCCCTGCTCAGTGAGGCCCATCTGGAGACCAGCATGTCCAGGGCCTGAGAGCTATCTGATCAGGATGGAGTGCCAGGCTCCCCCTCCTGCGGGCACCCTAGTCCCTACAAGGGATTCTTTTGCAACCCTTCCCCTTCGTTGGGTTCAGTAGGACAATGAGGGGAGCAACACAAAGGAGCATCCCCTCCCTCCCTCCACCCCGCACCCTGGGGAGGAAAGGAAATTGCCTCGCACAGCCCTCCCTCGCACAGCCCCATGCAGACTGACTCCCTGTCCTCATCAGCCTTGGGCCCAGAGCCATAAGGCAAGTCCTACTTTACAGCCCGTCCCACATTCGAGCACTTCTTGATTTTCTGATCAAAGCTTCCAGTCTTGGAGGCTCTGCCAAATGCAATGAGCCCACGAACCTTGTGAAAGAAAGCCAGGCTCCTAACACAGCAGTGGAAATAAAATTCTCCGGTGGGCCAAGGAATATAAAGTGAACTGTTACACATGACTTCTGGGAAGTGGCCCTTAATGAAAGTGGCAGGATCTTTCCTTTCTCCCGATGGCTAGAAGGTGGACACGATGGCTGGGGCTGCAGCAACTATCTTGGGTTATAAAGTATACTCTACATGACCAAGGTGCCAGAACAACAGAGTGGAAGAAGTCTGGGTCCCTGACTATCACAGAACTGCCTTTCCAACTCTGGGCTATTTGCCTATGCTTCATTTACATGAAAGAGCAACATACCTTACCTCGTTCATCCAATCTTTTCAAACCTTCCACCTCTCACAGCCAAACTTCATGCTGACAGTCTTGCTCTAAGCTTGAGTCCTCCTTTTTTTTTTAGAAAAAATAATTTTTTTGAGATAATCAGGACTGAAGGGTAAGTGGAAAGGAAATGACTTTTGCATCATGACTCAATATTATTTAAATGCATTTGTGCACTATTGTCTCTCACCACCTGTGGTACCTGCCTCGTGTTTTAGAGAAACTTCACAGGCTTCAAAGTCAGTAGAACCCAGGTTAGAATTTGGTTCCCATGATTCACTGCTTGTGTCATCTTAAGCAAGTTACCCAACAATTCTGACCTTTAGTTTTCTGTTTTATTACGTAAGATTAATAATGTCTGCCTTGCGGAGTTCACTAAACACATTTTTATTGTGCAACTAAATGTACATGACATTATGCTGGGGATGCCATAAAGAAAAAGACAAGGTCTCTACCTTCATGGAGCTACATGTCCAATGGGGAAGAGAGGAGAAAAATGCAAGTGAAGGGGCTCCTGGGTGGCTCAGCTGGTTAAGCGTCCAACTTTGGCTCAGCTCATGATCTCACAGTTCATGAGTTCAAGCCTTGCGTAGGGTTCTGTGCTGACAACGCAGAGCCTGGAGCCTGCTTCAGATTCTGTGTCTCCCTCTCTCTCTCTCTGCTCCTGGCCTGCTCGCTCTCTCTCTCTCAAAAATAAATAAAACATTAAAAAAAATTTTTAAGCAAGTGAATAAGCAAACAAAATAATCACAGTAAACAGTTTACCATAATGGAGAATAACAGGGTGGAGAGGCACAGGGAACCAGGAAAGCACCCCCTCTAAGGGCTAAAAGAACAACCTCATGTAAAACTCTCGCCACTCTTATAGCCCTTGCCCAGAAGCTGCCAGACCCTCTCCCCTCAAAGGGAAAACTGCCTCTAACAAAGCCCAAGCACCCCCACCAGCAGCTTGTACACAGCTCTGACCAGGGTGACTCAATCTGTGGTTTTCTGTCCGAGAATGAAGGCAGGAGGATGGACAGACCGAAGGCCTCACACAGACCTCCAGTAGAGAAAGCTGTTCTTTCTGCCTGGCACTGACCTTCCACGGAGTTGGCTCTATCTCTGCATAATGGGCACCACCTGGGTCCCAGGGAAGGCAGTTGGCATCACTTAGTTCTCAGTGAGCCCGAGCTGCAAGGGCACCCTGGCTCTCCTCCCAGGTAGTGGCACCAGAAGCTGCTAGCTCCTGTGCTGTATGTCACTTACTCCTAACAACCTCCATGGGTGACCTCTTCTCAATCAGGCACAGGCCACCAGGCCCACAGAAGCACCATCATGAGAACTAAGATGATCAGACCCCATCCGCCACTGTACGGCTGCAGAAGCAGGATGTGTGTACCAAATACAACATAATTCTGTTTCCAGCTTCCGTCGGAATTCATCCAGTACAGAAGGATGGGCAGTTTAGAATTTGTGGTGTCGCCTAGGACGTACGTGGGTACTGTGAAGGCAGAGATACGGGAGATCAGATCCCAATTAGGCTGCCTTCAGTTGTCTGGTCTTGGGCAAGTTACTTAACCTCCCTAAGCCTTGGTTGCTCCATCTTCAAATGGGCATGGTAATCGTAGTACCTACTGCATATTTGGGGGGAAGGATTAAGCAAAATAATCCATGTAAGCATATGTAGGGAATGTTTGATGTGTGTTTGCTATGACCCATCTTCTTCACTCAACAACTGTTTTTGAGCATCTGATATGTGCAAATATGTGCAAAGACAAATAACAAAGCTGGAAAGACTTTTGAAAATCATCTCAGGGCGCCTGGGTGGCTCAGTGGGTTGAGCGTCCCACTTCAGCTCAGGTCATGATCTCACAGTTCGTGTGTTCGAGCCCCACATCTGTGCTGACAGCTCAGAGCCTGGAGCCTGCTTTGCATTCTCCATTCTCTCTCTCTCTCTCTCTCTCTCTCTCTCTCTCTCTCTCTCTCTCTGCTCCTCCCCTGCTCACATGCTGTCTCTCTCTCAAAAATAAATAAAGATTTAAAAAAAGAAAAAGAAAATCATCTCATATGGTGACCATCCATATTTTGGGCTGCAACTCATCTAAACTGGGTGAAAGACCCTATAATCTGCCTGCCCCATGTATCACTTGGCTTCTGCCATGTAACAAACCACCCCAAAACTTAGAGACTTCCAATGACAAACCTTTCAACTTTTTCATGACTCTGTGGGTTGTCTGGGAAGTTCTTCTACTCAGGGCCAGCTGGTTAGAGCTTGGTGGTCCAGGGTGGTCCCACGCACAGGCCCCAGGCCTCAGAGGGGATGTCTGTAGTCACTCTCCTCATGGTCTCTCAGCCACCCGAGACTATGGTAGCTTTCTTCACTAAGTGCTAGAAGGTCCCACAGTAAGAGAGGGAGCAACCTACAACTCACAAGCAATTTCCAAGCCTCTGCTTATGATATAATACCTATTGTTGTATTGGCCAAAGCAAGTCACAAGGCCAAGGCCAAAGTCTGTATAGGAGGAGACCACCCACAGGAAAGCAAGGACAAATTGGAGCCATCGCTGCTGCCACAGTCAACCTCTCTGAGCCATTTGCACTTTCCAGGAAAATAATTTGGTAAGAATTAGAGAAGGAATATATAAGAACGATATTATGTACTTCAGGGGTCCCCAAATGTTTTTGATAGCATATCCCTGTATCAGTCACCCCAGACTGCCGTAAGAATACCATACACTGGGGGCCTAAACAACAGAAATTTATTTCTCAAAGTTCTAGAGGCCAGAAGTCTGCCATCAGGGTGCCAGCATGATCAGGTTCTGGTGAGAGCTCTCTTTCTGGCTTACAGATGGTCGCCTTCTCAATATGGGCTTACAAGAGATCCCTCTCTTGCTCTTCTCTTTTTTTTTTTTACCTTTTCTTTGGGGGGTGTGGAGAGTACAAGTGAAGGAGGGGCAAAGAGAGGGGGATATAGGATCTGAAGTGGGCTCTGTGCTGACAGGCTGACGACAGCAGTGATCCCGAGGTGGGGCTCAAACTCACGAACCAGGAAATCATGACCTGAGCCAAAGTGGGATGCTCAACCAACTGAGCTACCCGGCACCCCTCTCTCTCTTCTTATAAGGCCACCAGTTCTGTTAGATTATGACCCCATGTCATGACCTCATTTAACCTTAATCACCTCTTTAAAGGCCTTATCTCCAAATATAGTCACATTGGGGTTAGGGTTTCAACATATGAAAACTGGGAAACTGCTTTCTTATTTTTTGGACCTAAAATTCTACTATTTTTCCTACAACTCAGTGGATGGTGTTGAGCTCCCCTACTTAGAGACCACCGATGTTCTTTGTCAAAAACAAACATGAGGAGAATCTCATGTTTCTGTGGATTCCCCATATACACATTAATTAAATTTGATGTTAAAAATGTGCAAGTGAGATTTTCCACATACTACTCCCAATTTAAAACATTGCCTTATACTCAATGTTTATGACAACTGAGTAGCTAGTATAAAGTATCTGGTAAATAGGGCTTGGTCTTACATAAAATTGGAACTCTGTGGGATTGTAGGCCATTTTCTCATAAGAAACCAAGAGAGGCTTCATATTAGCGGCAGTGTGTGGCCCCCTGGTGGGACATCCTTAACTCCCGCTCCCGGCCTGGCACTGGGCTTTAAGGACTCTACTCCTGCAGCTATCTTAACAAATACCACAAACTTGAGGACTTAAAACAACAGACACTTAGTCTGTCACAATTCTGGAGGCTAGAAGTCCAAAATCAAGGTCACACTGCCCCTGGAGGCCTCGGGGCGAATCCTCTGTGACTCTGCCTACCTTCTGGTGGTGTCAGCATTCCTGGGTTCGTGTCACCTGGCTCTGCCTTTGCCTTTTCCTCTGTATGTCTCTCTTCTCCTCTGTGTGTTCTTTATCAGGACATCTGTCACTGGATTTGGAGGCCTACCCAGATAATTCAGGATGATCTTCTCATCTCAAAGTCCTTAGTTACATCTGCAAAGACCCCCTTGCCAAGTAAGATCACACTGGCAGGTTTTGTGGGTCACCACTCAACCTGCCGCGCACATCCTCCCCGCAATTTCTATGGATGAAGTGGGGCCCAGAAGGAGAGTCGGGGCACAGCATGGACCAGCATCTGTCTTTTCCTCTCTCGTGACCACGCAGAGCTCCTCTGGATACCATGCTTCATCACAGAAGACTTCCCCATGCAAAGAAGCACTTCCTCATCTGTGTTCACAATTAACTCCTGTTTTCCAACACGAAGGAAATGACTATGGCTCAAAAAATTAACTTCTTGCCCATTAAGGACCATTAAGGCTCCTTCCTCCTGTCTTTCCACTCCCATTTCCACGCATTGCTTCTCTTCTAGGAATCATCAAAGCATTTTCCCGGAAATGAGCAGCCTGGTTTCTGATCTTTGGGGAAGGAGCCAGCCATTTGGGGTTTTATCAGTGGGTACAATAGCAGCAAAGCCTCGTCAACTCCAGGGGCAGAGTTCTGGCCTCACAGAGAAGGGAAGAGTGGACTGGGGAGATTTCCTCTTGGCCTCAGAGTCAAACCATTTTGCAGTTTCACTAGGCGTTACCCTGTGGTCTGGGTTGCTATATTTAGCAAACAAGAATGCAGTAGGCACAATTGAATTTGTGTTTCTGATAGACAATGAATAGGGTTTTTTTTTTTTTTTTTTAGTATAAGTATGTCTCATACATTATTTCTGGATCTGCTTATAAGGCAATATTTGGAACATACTTATATTTAAAAAATTATTGTTACTTGAAATTCAAATTTAACTGTCTTGCATTTTATCTGTCAACTCGAACTATGCCCTTTTCTCTCCCCCAAAAAGACAGTTGTCTTCCCAAAAAGACTTTGTTGTAAGCCTTCTCTCTGCAAAGCCCTTTACTAGGCACAGGGAAAGCCGAAAGCTTTCCTTCAACGTATTCACAGCATAGGGGAGGAGACAAACTGGTAACAAATGCCTTTTCACACAAGGTGATCAATCCTCATCTTAATAAATATTCACTCAAATCGTTTGCGTGACCCAAAGGCAGGAACAATTCATTCTGTCTGGGGGAAAAGAGGGGAAAAGCTATGGGGAGGTGCAGGGGTGGGGCTCTTGAGCCTGACCTGGATGCACAGATGTAAAGCAGGCATGGCATGAGGCACACACTCTATTCTGGGACCGTGGAGGTGCCCCTGTGGCCAGGTTGGTGAGGTGAGAGCTGTGTGTGTCTCTGGGCAAGCTGGTGGCACTGATGTCTGGAGGGGGACAGAAAAGTTTGGAGTCCAGAGTGAAGGGCTCTTTCCACCATGCTGAGGAGCCCCTGGGGCTTTCTGTCTCATCAGTCCTAGAAAACTAATACACAAATAGACAATGGCCAGATCGTGGCTGATAGAACTCTGACCTTAACCTCTGCAGGAACCTGCCTGTGCAGCAGTCCCATCAGAAAGGCTAGGACTGTCACTGCCAGCCGGCTTCACTATTTTTTGCCCCTGCTTCCAACTCAGGACCAATGACACAAAATGTCCCGTTTCCAGTTACCCACCTCCAGCCTCCTCAACAATCTCCCATCAGGACAATCTTGAAATCCTCCTTTTCCCTCACTATAAAGCTTCCCCACTCCCCTGCCTGCTTTTGAGTTTCTGCTCTCAGTGAAAGCCTTGTTTTTTCTCGTTTATATGGTCTTCACTTATTTCCTCAGTATAGACCATAGGTATTGCTTTTTAAGAGAAGGATGGGGCAATAAGAGTAGTTACTGGTGGAAACGAATACTCTGATATATGGTGTTAATACAACCACAGATACGGTGGTGTTCAGAGCTAGAAAAATCTGCTTTTTGAAACTCTTTGCAATCTACACACACACACACACACACACACACACACACACACATAGCTTATTAATGTTTTTTAAAACTTTACTCATTTTGGGAGAGAGAGAGCGCGCAAGCAGGGGAGGGGCAGAGAGAGAGGGAGAGAGAGGGAATCCTAAGCAGGCTCCAGGCTGTCAGTGCAGAGTCAGAGGCAGGGCTGGAACTCACAAACTGTGAGATCATGACCTGAGCTGAAATCAAGAGTCGGATGCTTAACCGACTGAGCCACCGAGGGTCCCAATGTTTTAATGTTTCTATTCACCTGAACATCTCCAAATTCCTTTATGTTCTGAAAAAAAAAGGTCTTTGAATTTTTAAAGTGCAGTTTAAAAGCAAAAATACTGTTAAAGTCGCCCTTTGTTTTCTTTTTGACTTAATATTTTGTTTTTATTTTGACTTACTATTTTGTTCCCCCTATAATAGATTGCATTTGTCCCCTTCCTGTATCCAGGCCCTCAGCTGTCTGATTCTGCAGAACCTCCCACTAAATGGGTCGAGCCCCTTGAGGTCCAGCTTGGCCCTGTGACCTGCTTTGATCAATAGGGCATTAGCAGACAGGAGGTAAGTAGAGGCTTGAACAGGCTTACTCACTGGGGCTTGGGCTCTCATACCCCTGCCACCTCCACGAGAAGAACATGCCTAGTCTGCTGGCCACAGGAGGAGGGTGAGGGTCAGATACAGAGAAGCTACCCCAGCCAAGCACAGTCCAGATGAGACAGCAGCCCAGTTGGTTATTTTTTGAGGCATCCAGAATTCTGTGGTGGTTGTTAAACAGCACTTTTGTACCAATAATTGACTATCACACCCCCTGATTTCAGAATTTCAAGAGTTTTCCATTGCCATGAATAAGAAATTAATAGAAAATCCTATTGATTACCTACCCCAAACCATGCCTTCTGGTATTCTTTCCTACTGGTGGAGCTTACTTGCTTGCTTGCTTGCTTGCTTGCTTGCTTGCTTGCTTTCTTTCTTTCTTTTTCAGGACTTCACCCTCGCCCAGCCCAGACAAGTGCTCCTCTGCACCCCCAGGGGGCAAATATCCACTGATCTAAGCCAACTGTAGTTTGCTGGTGATTGATATAGCAAAAAGCATATAACACAGTTATGGCCAATGAAATGTGAGAAGTCTGGTGAGGGGCTTTCTAGAAAGGCTTCAATCCTTTTTAAAAGAAACCCATAAGGTGATGCTTCCCTTTTTTATGTTACTAGATTTTTGGAACTGCTGTTACCATCTTGGAATCATGAGGGAAGCCAACAAGAGGACAAACCAATATTCTGAGACAGACGTATAGGGAAGAGCCTAAGGCCAGGATATCATTGCGAAGCCATCCCTTAGCAAGCCCTTGGAGCTGTCCAACTCAGAGCTGCCTGCTACATCTCTGCTATTTAGGCCATGTTTCCTTGCGGTTTCTGTTCCTTGCAGTTCAGTACTTCCTAACTGATTTAGATACTTCCTCAGTAGAGGAAAATCCAAGTTAAAGAGAAGAATGTGTTATCTTTTCTTTGTTTTTACCAAATGATTTGTCACTGGGGCATAGACTCTAACAAGAACTTTAAAGATGAGCTTAAAAATGTCCATTCCAATGAATGCCCCTGAGATTTGATTTTGAGGGTTTTCACCATGGCTACAATCTTAGGACATGACTTGTGGCCTCACTGCTATGACTCTGTGATGCTTTGCCCAGTGATGTGGAGACCCCTTGAGGACAACTTCAGAACCATGTGTGGATCGACAAACGCGGGAAGGATTCTAGCAAGTATAACATTTCTTGGTAATGGTCCTTCTGCCCGAGGAGAGACTCGTAACTCCCATAACTCCCAACTGTCCGTAACTCCCAAGATACTTTACATGGCTACGGCAAAGCTGACCCTTTTTAAATTTTTTTTTCCAACGTTTATTTATTTTTGGGACAGAGAGAGACAGAGCATGAACGGGGGAGGGGCAGAGAGAGAGGGAGACACAGAATCGGAAACAGGCTCCAGGCTCCGAGCCATCAGCCCAGAGCCCGACGCGGGGCTCGAACTCACGGACCGCGAGATCGTGACCTGGCTGAAGTCGGACGCTTAACCGACTGCGCCACCCAGGCGCCCCAAAGCTGACCCTTTTTAAAGTAATGCCAGGTAAATTATAAAAGGCAAATTCAATCCACAGGAATGATCTTTCTCTAGCACAATGAACAACATATGCTTGCTCAGTATAATACATTTCACCTCAGTAAATAGCACCTTCAGAAAACACATTAAAATGTCATTAGATTTTTATCTAAACTTGCTGATAATTTAGGTAACCTGACTATCTCCCCCTCCTCCCATGCTGTGCGCAGCAGAAACCAGCTCTTGCCAAATTATCACTGATTTTATCAAAACCACGCTTCAGGCCACTCTCTAGACTTGCCAAACTTTCTCCCAGCCCTGGACCACCGCCCTCACTCTTTTTTTCCCCTGGAACGTCTGTCTCCCACTCACCGCCTGGCAAACTCCTCATCATCTGGCAATGTAAAATTCTAATGTCAACTCCTCTCTGAAGCATCGCCTGGACCCCTGAGGCAACGCGGCATGGTTGAAGTCAGGCCCACCCGACTTGGGATCCAGCTCTGTCCCCAATTAGCTAGGTGACCTGAGCGGAGAGGCCCAGCTTTTCTGAGGCAGCCTCAGCTTGCTCTCCTGGAAGATAGCATCATGATTACCCCAGTTTTGAGCTTGTGTGGATAATGAGATGGACTTGTGTGAGGCCCTGGCACAGAGTAAGGGCTCCACGTATCCTGGCTGTTGTTACTAGATGCCTTCCCACAGAATCCTAAAGCTTTACAGCCAAGAAGGGGCTTAAGGGTTTCTTCTCAACCTTTCAATTTATAAATGAATCACTTGGGGATCCTGTCAAAACACAGGTTCTGATTCAGTAGTTCCGGGGCAGTGCCCGGGATTTTGTGCATTTCTTACAAGTTCATAGTGTTGCAGAGATCGCTGGTCCTGGAACCGCACGTTGAATAGCAAAGGCTGTAGGAGACACTGAGTTCCCGCTTGCTTTACAGAAGAGGACAAAGCCAGGTCAGGAGTTGAGAAAATTCAGAAGCAGAACCGGTGGGTCAGTCCTGTGGTCCATGAGAGGGTGAGCTTTGTTAAGGGACAAGAAGGGATGGGCAGATAGCGCTAGCCAGACATCAAAAGTCACACCCTCGGGGTGCCTGGGTGGCTCAGTCAGTTAAGCATCTGACTCTTGATTTCAGTTGCGGTGATGATTGTGGTTCCTGAGTTTGAGCCCCATGACAGGCTCTGTGCTATGTCAGCGTGGAGCCTGCTTGGAATTCTCCCTCCCACTCTCTCTCTCTGCCCCTACCCCACTGATGCTCTCTCTCTCTGTCTCTCAAAATAAAGAAACAAACTTAAAAAAAAAAAAGAGAAGTCACACCTTCACGGAAAGCAAGATGGCCACACTTTACAGGGCACACACAGGCTAATGATAGCAAACGTCGGTTGTGTGCGAGCCCTGCGTTTGACAATGCATGAGCTAGAGAAGTGAGTTCTAGGAGCACAAGCTGGATGGAGCAGAGAATCTGCTCATCTTTTTCATTCCTATTTTCCTAGCCCCAGATAACACTAGCTAATACATAGTGCTTAATATGTGCCAGCCATTGTTCGAAGACATTTGAAAAACAGCTTCATGGAGATGTGACTCACATACCATACAATTCGCCCATTTAAATGCAATTCGGTGGCTGTTGGCATATTCACAGAGTTGTGCAACCATCACCATGGTCAATTTTAGAACATTTCCATTACCCCCAAAATAAAACCCTGTACCCACTAACAATCACTCTGTATTCTCCCCTCCTCCTCCTGCCCAGGCGACTGCTTATCTCCTCTCAGCCTCTATAGGTTTCCCTTTTCTGAACATTTCATATAAATGGAATCATATAATATGTGGTGCTTCCATATAATACTGGCTTCTGTCACTCAGCATGATGTTCTCAAGGCTCAGTCTCATTGGAGCAGGGGTCAGTACTTCATTGCTTTTTATTGAATAATCTACTGTACGGATGTACCAGATTCTATCCATTCATTGGTTGGTGGACATTTAGGTTGTTCCTACTTTTTGCCTTTTAGGAACATTTGTGTACAAGTTTTGTGCAGAGATATGTTTTCATCCCTTGTTCTCAGAAATGTGTATATATCTTTTAATCCTTAAAACCTGATGAGGTAGGTAATATTATTACGCCTAGGACTTGGGGAGGTTAATTAACCTGTCCAAGGTCATACGACTTGTAACTGGTGGAGCCGAGGGAGGAACCCAGGCAGTCTTGCTCCAGAGCCTTGTGCCCATAACCGCTCTACTCTCTTCCCTGGAAGAGTGCCCGGCACATTCAATATGTATTTATAGAATGAGTAGCTGAATTAGACAGGGGCCCCATTCTCAAGAGACTTGTCATGCGGTTGCCTTCTTGCAGATAGCTTCTTTCTAATTAATCTCTGCAACATTCTTGGGGTTGGAGATGGGGAGAGGAGAAGGTTGGCTGGAATCAGCTATTAAGAAGTTGAACATGGTTGGTGCTGACTGCATAAAGGGACACTTCCAGCCGGGGCTGAGGCTGCAGGTGCCTAAGAGGAAGAACAGTCAGCACTGGGGCCTGAAAGATTTGAGAAGTTAAAGAAAACTTCCTCTTTGCAGAGGCAAACCGGAAATCCGCTCTTTTGGTTTTTGTTTTTTTGTTTTTTAAATGACTAAAGTTGAGGGGCGCCTGGGTGGCGCAGTCGGTTAAGCGTCCGACTTCAGCCAGGTCACGATCTCGCGGTCCGTGAGTTCGAGCCCCGCGTCAGGCTCTGGGCTGATGGCTCAGAGCCTGGAGCCTGTTTCCGATTCTGTGTCTCCCTCTCTCTCTGCCCCTCCCCCGTTCATGCTCTGTCTCTCTCTGTCCCAAAAATAAATAAACGTTGAAAAAAAATTTTTTTTAAATAAATAAATAAATGACTAAAGTTGAAGCTCATTTGTGTGCCTGGTAATATCTCCGCCTGAGGTCTCGGGCTTTCTTCTCCATGTTACCCGTGATGGAATGACCAGGCAGGCTAATTCAGGGGTGGGCAGAGGGGCTGAGTCATCCAGAACAGCCAGCAGAGGGCAAGTGCAGAAGGGTTCCAGGCCAGGGAGGTGGAAATCTTCATTCCAGCTTCAGGTGTGCAGGAAGCTGATTCTTAGGGACAAAGGCCACGTCAGGCCACCCAAGCCGACCACCTCCCAGAGCCCAGCCCAGCCACCCTGCTGCATCCTCTGCAAAGTCAGGGTCAGAGGCATCACTCACCCAGCTCCTCCCTTCCCTTCGTACTGGCACCTCTGCCATAGACACTCTGATGTTTTGGGGATGTGACGGTGACTTTTACAAACCAGTCATCAACAGGAGTCTCAAACACAGCCCCGACCCTGGCTTTGTCTCATGTTCTCAGAAGTTCTTGACTCCCTCACTTCCCACCCTTACCCTTGGCTTTGACAATGCATCTGCTTCTCTGGTTTGAACCTTAGGCTCTCAGAGACAGGCTCTGGGCCACCACCCAGGGATGGGAAGGTGCCAGTGAAACGGGCCAATCTCATTCTCAGGGCACAGCCAAGGTTCCCAGTGCACCAGTCCTTGGAAAATGGAGTTCGCCAGAGACACAACAGGTATGGAGGCAGATGAAGGCAAGACCTCATCCCCCAGGAAGCCGTAGTTCACGTGGCCAGGTGACCGAAAAGCTGCATTCTTGGAGAGGATCGGGGGAGCAGGGAAAGCAGGCACTTTCTTTCCAGGGTAGCAGGGCACTGCCTCCAGCCCCATCCACCCATGGCTTTCCACGCAGGGTACCTGACTCATCTCAGCTTGCCAGGAACTTCGTAGTTTTAAAACTCAAAGTCCCACCCCCCGGAACCCACTTGGTCCCAGACAAGCTGAACGGGTAAGTCACTCAAGTTCCACAGCTCAGTGAGAGGGAGTTTCTCCCACCACGGTGCCCCATGGGAGTCAATGACCCCTCCTCCTCTTCCTCTTCCTCCTCCTTCCCCTCCCACTCCCACCCCACCCCCATTTTCCTCCTTCTCCTCTTCTTTTTCCTCCTCCTCCTCCTCCCCCCCTCTTCTTTCTCTTCCTCTTCCTCCTCCTTCCCCTCCCACTCCCACCCCACCCCCATTTTCCTCCTCCTCCTCTTCTTTTTCCTCCTCCTCCTCCTCCCCCCCTCTTCTTTCTCTTCCTCTTCCTCCTCCTCTCCTGGTAACAGCCAGTGTGGAGGCTGTAATGATGACATCAGGATAAAGACAGAAATCCAGAGCCGGCACTTGGGTCACATGACACCGGGAAGCTTCCCCTCTCATCCCTGGAGGCAGGGACAGCCCATGGTGCCCATGCACCACCGGTCCGATGGTCCTGACAGGGAAAGGTGGCTGGCTTCCAGGACAGAGGGGAAGAGGGAAGAGGGAAGGAGGCCGGAATGGCGACTGCCTTTCACAAAAGGCTGCAGGCTGAAGCCTCCGTCCTTCCCGAAGCCCCAAACCAGCTCCCAACCCATCTGCAACGGCCACCTTTGCCCTTGTGGCCCACCGTCTGTGTCTCTGCATTGCACACCTGCTGGGGTGACAGCAGCCATCTATCTCCCTGTGCAGGTGGCCAGCAGTCATTAGGTGGAAGGAAGCTGCTGGAGTGGAGATAGGCGGCCACAGCTGCAGGCAGAGGCCAGCACGGCTGACCCCAGTGCTGCAGTTTGGGAATAATAAACCCATATGGGAGCCAGAGGAATGGCCTCCCCCATCTCTCACCCATGGCTTTTTTTTTTTTTTTTTTTTTTTTTTGGTGGCTGACCTCTCTGTTTGGGAAAGCCAGGGCACCGAGTGTGAATTTGCCAGGACTCCAGGACTCCTTGATATACTGTACCTCATTCTATCCACCCAGGAGCCCAGGAGCACCAAGGAGATGATGCAGGTTCCTGGCTTCAGGGAGCAGAGCGGCCTACCCGTGGGGCTCACTCTGTACTACCAAGAGGGGCCTCTGCCTTTCCCTCAGAAGGAGGGCTCAGCTGGGAGGAAGGGGAGTCTTCCTGACTCCCAAAGGACACCACGGTCTTTATCACTTCCTGCTCTGTCCCTCTACTCCACAGAGGCCCAGCAGGGGAGGCTGGACATGTTGGATGCAGCTGATTGGTACCATGGACCAGAGACGAGACATCTCTTACTGGTCCTTGGGGCAGAGGGCAAATGCCAGAAGTCGCTTCCCAGGCAGGGTGCCAGAGACAAGATGGGGGACTGGTCTCACTGTGGCTAAGTGAAGGAAAGGAAAGAATGAGAACATGGGGGGGTCAAAACGGGAGTGAGGAGGGGAGAGTCAAGGACCTGGGACATCTGTAAAGAACAGAGAAGGGGGCTGTGTGGGGAGACAGGTAGGCTTTAATCAGGCTACTGGCATATATGGCATCCCCCCAGCTTAGCCGACACCACCACCCCCACATCACACTAAGAAGAAGCCTCTGTGAGGTCCTCAGACCCTTAAAAAAAAACAAGTAGTCATTAACACTTTAGTATAAAATTCTACAATCAGATTGTCATGTCCTTCCCTCCTAAGCCCTAGGTGACACCAATCCTAAGGCCCTTGGAGAGCAAACTCTGAGGGTCTGAGGACTCTGAGCTCTCTGCACGCAGGACCCTATGGTAGGAGAGGTGGGGTGCTAAGAGGTGCGACCTTCACCTCTACTCACCTGATTTTCCCTCCCACCTCCTTGAGCTGGAATGCCCATGCCCACTTGCAGACCCAGCACTACTCAGGTCTGGGACCATCCTAACAGGCAGCAAATGTCTCAACAGCCTTAGTAATGCCATCCCGTGGGGCATTAGTCCTACTACCCACAGGCCTAAGGTTGCATGGCCAGGTCATACTGGGAGTCAGAACCTTGCATGTGGACCCCTGGACTGGCCCAACATGGAGGATAAGGTTCCGGCCTCAGTTTCCCTGCCCAGCACTTTGTTGCCCCACAGACCGGGAGCCCAGCTCTGATTCCCCTGTCTGGAGGGAGCTCAGGTTGGAGATCCAACACTGCCAGAATTTTCCAGCCCTGTCTCTCAAAGCTGGAGCTTGCTTCCCAGACTTCCCAGAGCTTGCCATTAGACCCTGGATGGTGACCATTGGGTTGGCTTTGCCAGGACCACTCTAGCCCCATTCCTGGGACCTTTTCCTTTTCCATGAGCCTGCCAACCAGTATGGCTATGGCCCCAGTCAGTCTCACACTTGAGCTTGTCTCCTTTGTTTTCCTTCTCTTTCCATAGTCATTCAGTGGACTGGAAGGTGCAGTCCAGTGGTTGAACAAATGGTCATTGCCTTACTGAAGGCATAGAGAATCCAAAAGGGGACAGAGGCAAGAGGTTCCCCATCCCTCAGGGAGGTAGGTCTAGCTGCTCAGAGGAGCCAGAGCAGGAAGAGGGGTATGAAGGGCAGCTGGAAAGAGTCCCGATGCAAATACAAACACAAATATGACACAAAAAAGGATTGCGCGGGGGTTAAATACCCACACTCTGGTACCAGACTTCCCAGGTTCAAATAACCTGTGTGGTCTTGGGTAAGTGACTTAATTTCTCTGCATCTCATCTGAGTTTCCTCATCTGAAAAGTAGGGATAATGAAACCTCAAGCGATTGCAATAAGAATCAAGTGAGACAGCATATAGACGGTGCATGGCACACAGTAGATACTGTAAAAATAGGGGCCATTATTTTATTAGAACATATATACATCCTGTTTTGGGTATAGGAATATCACCTCCAGGAAGCCCTCTAGGCTTTCTTTCATGTTTCTGGTGTACTTTCCAGGGAAAGAGAGGACAGAAGATGATGTACTGGGTAGCAGGGGGACAGGTCAGAACAAGGAACAGGAATAAGCATGCATTTTGCCTCTCTCTGGGGCCAGGCGCTGTGCTAAGTCCTTGATATACTGTACCTCATTCTATCCACCCAGGAGCCCAAAGAGGGGAGATATTCTACTTAACCCAACAAAACAATAACCCAACCTCAGTCACTGACTAGTGAATCGCTCCTGAGTGTTTGATATGGGGACATGCAAGGCCTAGCTCAAGATCAGCATTCGGTGACAGCTTAAATGCAAGGATTCAGTCTCATCAGTGTGGAGAGTAACTGTGCTTTTCTAAGGCTGAGGGGTTGTGAGCATCGGAACACTGCACTATCTTTATTCCCCCCAGAACAGTGGGATGGGAGGAAAGCTACTTCCGGGTCCAAAGCAGGAACATGGCCTCCAAGGTGAGGCCAAACATTGAGCTCAGATTCCTGTTAGAGATGCAGCATCTTCAAAGCATAGACCATTCACTTTGCTGGGTCGAGGGTAACCGGTGGGGCGGGGGTTCTGGAATGATCTGCCTGGCTCTCTATATGGCTGTTTGCCATGGCAACAGGCACTGCGGAGACTCTGAGCCTGCTCAGATGGGAGTATCTCTTCAGGGACATTTCAGACCTCTGTCTCCACATTGTGCAGGAGCAGGCTACTTGACTGAATGCATCCTGGGGGGGCAGAGAGAAGCCCAGAGCTCCCCATTTCCCCTTCATAGTGCCAGCCTGTGTCTTCCTGTTTTCTCTCTCCAAGAGATTCAGATCAAGGAATATGGATGTGAAGAAGAAAGAAAACGCAATGTAGAATCTGCTTGGGCCAGTCTGAGAATAGAATTGTTTTAATGTCCCTCCACATGGGATGCTTGTGCCAAACTGATAGGTTCAAATATCAGTTCCAGCCTTCATGAGCCATGTAACTCTGGGCAAATTCAGTAACCTCCCTGTGTCTCAGTTTCCTTATCTGTACAACCAGGTGCCCACCTCATAGAACTGCTCTGATGATTAAAGAGTTACTACTCGTAAAAAGCCTTGGAGCAGTGCTCTGCACAGGGTAAATGCTAAGCATAGAAAGAGAATATTTCTGGGGCGCCTGGGTGGCTCAGTATACAACTTCGGTTCAGGTCATGATTTTGCGGTTCATGGGTTCAAGCCCTGCATTGGGCTCTGTGCTGACAGCTCAGAGCCTGGAGCCTGCTTCAGATTCTGTGTCTTCCTCTCTCTCTCTCTCTGCTCCTTCCCCACTCGTGCTCTCTGTCTCTCAAAAATGAATGTTAAAAAAATTTTTTTAAAGAAAGAGAATATTTCTTAGCTCCTTTACAAAAAGCTCTGTGATCCAGAGCACACTTTTCTCTTGTTGCCACTGTTGCTGGGGAGCCAGCCCTCATTGTGTCTATGTGTCCATCTCCACTGGCCTCAAAAGGCCTAAGTTTGTAGGTCCATAGGGTCCAGCCTCAGGTGTCCAAAGGCAGAGGTCGGGCAAGGCCACAGGTACAAGATGGGGAGTCTGCTGTGGCATAGACGAGGGCCAGGGCTTGTCCCAGGCTGGTCAGTCAGCTCACAACAGAGCTGGGGCAAGAATTCCAGAAGAGAGAGGTGTCACCATGGGAAACAGCATTGGCTCCAGGTCAGCTCTGGGTTCCAGTCCTGACCCTGTCACCCACAGGCATGTGTCCCTGGTGGAGCTTCTTAGTGCCTATGACTCCCAGCGTCTGTTATCTCTATGATTCCCAGTGTCTGCATCTCTAAAGAAGGGCCAGCAGAGGTGTTTACCTTTCTGTTGTAGGAATTAGATGAGTCATGCCTGTGAAATACTGGGCAAAATGGCCACTTAATATGTGGTAATATCCTCCTTCCACCCCTGTATCAGTCAGTTGTGGCTGCATAACAACCAGCCTAAAACTCTGTGGCTTAAAACAGCAACGTGTTTCTTTTGCCCATGAAGCTGGAGTGTTACCAGGGCTCAGCAGGGGGTTCATGTGCTCCATTCAGCGTCCGGTGGGGAAGACAGGGCTGAGGTCACCTGAAGGCTCACTCCCTCTCAGGTCTGATGCTCCACGGGGTTACTGTGGCAGCGTGGGCTCCTTGAGCTGCTCTCTATCTCTATATGGTCTCGCCACATGCTCTCTCCAGCATGGGGTCTTTGGTGTAACTAAAACCTCTTAGCTGGGGGCTCAGGGCCCCACAAGTGCATGTCCCAGCAGAAGCTAGATTACCCTTTATGACCTGGCCTTGTAAGTCACTTAGCACACTTCATTGGTGGAGGCAGTCACCAGTATCTTCCCAGTTTCAGGGAACACCTGCTTCCCTGCATGATGGAGGTCAATGCCACACTGTAAGAAGAGCGTGGGGTGGGGTGCCTGTTGGTGCAGCCCTGTTTGTAAAATGCAACCTGCTCCATGCCTCACTCGGCATGGTTTGTGCTAACGCCGGCCTCTCCAGTGGCCCGGATGGGAGCCTGGCAACAAACACTGCTGCCTTCTGGGCTCCCCAACAGGCTGGCTCCCTCTCCAGCCAGAACTAATAGGGCGAATCTGGGCTTCATGCTCCACCTTCTCTAGCTCTTCTTTAGCCAAGCAAGACCTTCACCAGCCAGAAAACACCAAACCCACAGCAGGTAAGAACCTCTGGGGCCAGCGTCCCTCCCCGCCACCACACCTCCGCCTGAGCATGGCTAAGCAGGGCTAGGGGAAGGCCTGGGGAAGACCCTCTCCAAAACCACTTCCACCTCTGGGTCAAGGACCCAGGGATCCTGGGTCAGGTTGGGCCTATCCCCACTGTCTTAAATTTCCAAGCTTCTTTAGGTTTTTAATTCCATTCACTCCCCATCGCTGAGATAAAATAAACGGAATAAGAGAAACATTCCAATGCCCAGCTCTTTCCCTTGCTCAAAGGGATGACTGGTCCCCTTTTAAAGCTCTGCCCCCCTGACCGACACCTGGGCTGCAGACTCCCATCTTTGCTTTAAAAGCCAGGGAGATGTAGACACCGAGACTGGCTGGTAACCTGCCAGGAAAATGGGCCAACGTGCAGCCGAGCAGAGCTGCCGTCCACCCACCTTGGGCTCATGGGCTCAATGCACTTTTCTAGAGTGGATAGGTGTCCCCTGGGGTCTCTCTGTACCCTACGATCCAGACCACATTGCCTCAGACCTCCTCTCACACCCCTCCCCAAAGCGCTACATGCCCTTGGCCCCTCCAGCTCTCCTCCTTTGCCTCCTCTGAACTCCTGGGTTTTGCTCTGTGTTCCCTGGCTGGTTCTTTGTGTTCACATGACCCTGTCCAACCACGGGGCACACACCCACCCCGGGCCTTGAGAAGGCAGCAGTTTGCACTGGTGATTTGGAAAGAGGAAGGGCGCATGGATCCGCGAAACAAGCTTAAAATTAAATCTTGGCTATGCCCACTCTCAAGAACCTCAGCCATTTTACCAGCCAGCACCTACCAGGCTGCTTGGGCGTCTTCTTCATTACCTGCTCCCCTGCAACCTCAAAAAGACCCCCTGCTTTATCGTGCACAGCACCACAGCTTTCTCCAGCTCCCACCGACAAATAGCCCAGAACCTCCTGGCAGATGCACCATGGCACATTGTCATAACAGCACACCATGTCCTGCGGTGTCCTCCTTCCTCCGTCCCACATTCCCTCCTCACACCCAGGGGAAGGAAGTATGCCACATGCTCCCGCTAGGGAGACAGGCATCCTGGAGTCGGCTTGGATTATTTTATAACAATATTCTCTCCATTATGTGGAACTGGATCTGTCCTGACCCAGCCCTGTTCTCCCATCTGGCCTCACCCACTTGGCTCTCTGGGGGTTCCAGAAGGGAGAAGAAAACAGAGGCCCAGGTGGGGACAGAACTAGTGAACTGGCCTCTCTAGAATGATGCTTGAGAACATTAGGGGATGAAGTGAACATCAGTCACAGCTCTGATAGTTAGGTCAAACTATTTCACCTGAACAGACCAGCCTGTAGCTCGGCGGGATGCATGATGAACCACAGAGATCCCAGATGTGTGATGCCCAATCCTTCACTCCAGGGAAAAGGAAGGGCTCAGTCTGCTAGGACATCTGCAGGTAGGCAGGCCACAGAGCAGTTGCCCTCCCAGAACACGCTGGCCTGAGCCTATAAGACCTCACGCACCCACTAACACCTTGCCTTTGCTTGTCCTTTGCAACGTATAAGCATCCAACTGGCAGGTCCCTGGAGACAGTGACAAGGAAAGAAAAGGAAAGGCAGCTGGCAAGGCGTCAGGAATAAAAGCTGGTTGGCCCAAGGCAGGCCACACCTGGAGCCCTCCCCATGGCCAGGGTCAGGGTGCCTTCTGTTTGGCTGGACTTCCCACACTGCTCTGTGCCCAGGCCTTCCCCAGGAGCTTTTCACCCTTCGTTAACCACCATCTGGCGATGTCATGGAGAGCCTGGAAGGTGGCCAGGAGCTGGCGTAGGCTAAGCACAGAGATTTGCTGGCCTGTATGCTGGGCTTGGCTCTGGGGGCCTCAGCTCTCTCCTGATTCAATGGTGGGGAAGCTTCCAGCTGCACGAAGAGTATCTCCCAGGGCCGACAGATGGGCAGCCCCGGGGGAAAGACACATGGCAGGGCCTTGTTGTTGTTAAACGCAGATCACTGGGTTTTATCAGCAAGATGCTGCTCAGTTGGCAGGAACACACCTGCCCCCAGCACAAGTGGCTGTCAGAAGCACCGACGGCCCTGGGAAGACTTTGGTGGGAAGGTGGAGCCATGGGCTCATTCTTGGAGCTTGGCACCCTCTCCCAGACCTACCCTTCTATGCTTGGGGGGCCTCAGGGAAGATGAAGGGGGGCATATTGGTGCACTGTGCCTAAGACCAAGGAAGGCCAGCATCCCCAGGGCTGAGATACAGGCAAGGCCAAGTCTCTCCACCAGCAGCCAAGTGCCCCCAAGTCTGGACTCTAAAAAAAAAAGACCACACCACAGGCCAGGAAACTTTAATAAGTCCTAGATAGTAAATAGTTTAGGCTTTGTAGGCCAAGAAGCAAAATTGAGTATATTGTATTTATATAAATTTATATATATATGTACTTATATAAATATTTAAAATTTAGCCACTTAATGTAAAAACCGTTCTTATTTCATAGGCCACACAAAAACAGGTGGTGGACCAGATATGCCAACTCCTGGACTATAGTACCCTGGGCAAGGAACTCAGCAGGAGAGGCTGTCTACAGCTTTCCTCCAAGGCAAAGCCCTCAAATGTCTGGGGGATCACACAGCCCCCATGCACAGCTGTCCTACCTGGGGACTGGACCTGCCCATATGTGTGTTAGTTTCTCTCCAGCACTGGCAGGCCATTGGGCCATGCTGACACCTCCCTCCCCACTCAGGTCCTGCAGGCCCCCGAGCTGCAGTGTGGCCATCCTGACATCTCACAGCCCTTCCTTGCAATGCTATCCCCTATAGGTCGCCAAGGCCCCAGACTACACTCAGGCTCAGTGCGGTCCCAACAACCACTTCCCCTGTGCCACTGCCAGTCCTGGGTGGAGCTGATCTTGCCAAATCTCTCCCTTAGGTGACTTCTTATCCCAGCAAATTCCTTAGGCCATCAGGCCAACGCACTTCTGGAAAGCGCCCATGCCCCTGCCCAGCCACATCTGAATCCACTTGTCCTCATGCTAGGACCCTCACCTACTACACTATATTACCAATCCCACCCCATCTTACAGGGAAAAAGTAGCAGAAAGAGGTGTAACACCTGGCTGCAGGATCTTAGGGGCATCACCTGGCCTCACTTAGCTCCACCTCCCCATCTGCAAAATATGGTGAGCACCAGGCTCAGCCTGACTGCCCATATCAGACAGTCAGTGGAGGGATCCAGTGGAGGGCATGTATGTGGCCTGGAGCATGTGTAGACCTCAGTAGCTGCTCATTGGACCTCCATGTAAAATTGAAGTCCAGAACCAGAATGCGCTGAGGAGATGGTGGTGGAGAAACGGCCGTGGGAAGGAAGGGGCAGCTGGTGTGAAGCTAATGAGTAGAACGACCCCCCCTCACCTCGAAGGGCAGTGCCCACTGATCTGTTGCATGAAGGCGGAGGAGGGGGATAGGATGAAGGGGACAGGAAAGAGGGTGGTGTGGGAGGACTATCTGACCACCTGTCACAAGGTGAGACATCAGGACTGAGAAGTGTATCCAGGGTCCTTACAATCTCTTCCGTCCCTGAGTAGAAACAGACACCTTCCCTTAGCTGCACCTGGCCAAGGGCTTCACCACCAACTTGGCTTTCACTGTGATGGCTTTGGCTGTAAATAACACCCAAGTAAACCTGGCTTAATTAAACAACACAGGTTTGGGGCACCTGGGTGACTCAGTTAGTCGGCTCATGTCGTGATCTCACGATTTGTGAGTTCGAGCCCTGTATCGGACTCTCCGCTGTCAGCACAGGGCCCACTTCTGATTCTGTGTCCCCTCTCTCTCTGCCCCTCCTCTAATTGAGCTTTCTCTCTCTCAAAAATAAAACAACAACAACACAGGTTTTCACCTCAGTTAAGAAGATGGAGGTGGGCAGTTCCAGGGCAGATTCAAAGCTCTGTGTGGCCTGGGTTCCAGGCCCATCCTCTGAGCGCCTATTCTGACCTTGCCCTCCTGGTTGTAGGAGAGCTGCTGCGGCCATCACTTCCCAAACAACTGAATCCCAAGACCTGAAACTAGGAGGCAGGGGATTCCCATCTAAAAAAGTCCCAGGAGACTTCCCTCCAATCCCGTTGGCCAGAACTGGGTCACATGCCCAGCCCTAACACAAAACAGTAGAGAGCTGGGCTCCAGGCTGACTCCCACTGAGTACACGGTACCTCAGACCTGAGCACAGTTGGGTCCTGCTGGAAGGAAGATGGCAGGAGTGGACGTTTGGTCAGAAGTCAACCAAGCTGCCAGGCCTTGTTGGGACTTCTGGATTTTAGCATCTGCATTATTTTTAACTAGAGATATTATACTGTCAAAACAAGTGAGTCATCATGCCCTTCTGACTGAAGCCTGGTGGATTATTAATACTTCCATCCAAATTCCTGGGGAGACACAGATGCCTGGATGGGATAAGGCAAGGAAATGTTAGGCTGCCCTTGGAAGGGTTTGATGTCATCACATCAGGAGCTGGGACACTGGGTCTGCGAAGAGCGGCTGGGCTGAGGACCCATGTGTAGGGAGCTGGTAATTAATGGTTTTAATTCATTCACTTTTAACAGGCACTCTGTCCAGACATGAGGAAAACAGGCATTAAAACATTAAGGGAAGGGGCACCTGGGTCGTTCAGTTGGTTAAGCATCTGACTCTTGATTTCAGCTCAGGTCATGGTCTTGTGGTTCATGAGATTGAGCCCCATGTTGGGCTCTGTGCTGATAGTGTGGAGCCTGCTTGAGATTCTCTCTCCCTCTCTCTGCCCCTCCTGTGTGCTTCTCTCCCTCCTTCTCTCTCTGCCTCTCCTCAACTCATGCACGTGTGCACACTCTCTCTCTAAGTAAATAAACATAAAAAAAACATGAAGGGGAAAAAATAATAGTTCAGATACCTCATGGTGGCTCCAGCACGGAACGTATCTTTCTGGCCTCTTGTGGTCACTGAAATGGTTCAAAAAGCCATAGGAACAGCAGAACAGGGGCCAGGGCACCAGTATTCTGACCCTAGATGAGCCACTAGCTTAGCCTCAGTCTCTTCATTTGTAAAATCAGCATCTGGTATCATAGGTCAAGATCCTTGCAGCTCTGATTCTGTGTGGCTGCAATTTTGAGCCAAAAACGACAAGCAGGACCTACAGGTCTGAAACCAGCAGCCCCCTGGGTTCCTCGTAACTCCCTCTAGAGTGACACAGATAATGCAGTGGTGATGCTGGAGGTGATGGTGGTGGCAGTGGGTACATGAAACACTTGCTATATGACATGTGTTGTCCTCATGTGTTCCCTCAACTCCCTCTACAACTCTATGGAATAGTTACTTTTATTAACCTCATGTAACTGAGGCTTAGGGAGGCTCCTGACTATATTCATATATGATGCACTAAACTGTGTTCCTCCAGGGGCACCTGGGTGGCTCAGTTGGTTAAGCATCTGACTCTTGATTTTTGGCTCAGATCATGATCTCATGGTTTGTGGGATACAGCCCCTCATCAGACTCCTCACTGGGTGTGGAGCCTGCTTGGGATTCTCTCTCTCTCTGCCCCTCCTCCACTGTTCTCCCTCTCTCTTTCTCTCACTCTTTCTCTCAAAAAATAAAAAATAAAACAAAAAACCTGTTGAACGTTGTTCCTCCAAAATACATATGTTGAAGTCCTAACCCCCAATGTGACTGTGCTTAGAGATAGGGTCTTTAAAGGAATAACTCACATTAAATGAAGTTATAAAGGTAGAGCCCCAATCCCATAGGATTGGTGTCCTTATAAGAAGGGACCGGAGGGATGTGCACGTAGGAGAGGCCATGTGAAGACATGGCAAGAAGGAGGCCATCTGCAAGCCAAAAAGAGGAGCCTCGGAAGAAATAAATCCAACTAACACTTGATCTTGAACTTCCAGCCTCCAGAACTGTGAGAAAATACATTTCTCTCTTGAGAAATGTTTATATTTAAACATCTCTTGTTTAAGCGACCCAGTCTATGGTATTTTGTCATGGCCGCCCAAGCTGACAAATACATCACCCAGTGGCAGAGCCAACATTGGAACCAGGCAATCTGACTTCAGAGTCATGTTCTTAAGGACCGCATCATCTACAATTCAGTTCTTTGATTGGAGAGGTGGGTAGTAGATCTCCTTATGGCCAGGTCTGCATGTACAAAGTACATAGATGTCAAATCTCACCCCCTTCACTCTTTACTCTACATAACAAAAGACATTCTATTCCAGACCAGCCAAGACCCATGTTTTGGGTGGAAATGTTCCCACGGAAATATAGGCCACAGTTCAGTGGGTGACTAGAACCATCTGGGTAACATGCAGAGCTGGGTCATGCCTAAAATGCCCGTAGGCACCAAAGAGATTTCAGCCAGAGATTTTAAATGACATCAACATCTGCCTCCTAGGGAATAATCTTGGATGCTGCCCAAATCAAGCGGACTTGGATTTAAATCCTGCCTTCTCCAGGTATGGGACCTTGGACAAGTCACGTCACCCTGTGTGTCTCAGTTTCCCCATATGTCACATGGAGATAATTATTCTGACTCTGTAGCAGTGCTGTGAAGATAGAGAAGTGAATACATGGGAATCTGCTTCACAGCAGATTCAGTACCACCTAACCTGAGGGACCACCTGAAATCCCCTTAGCTTCATCAAAGCAAAACCCACAGTTACAAATCCCCTGGCAGATAGCCGCCAGTCCTTTCTGGAAGGAGCTGGGTATAAATTATAGATCAACAGTCTTTCAGATCAGCTGCTGTTCTGGTTCTCAGCTCACTGTGGGCAGGGGGCTGGGCTGGCTCCCTCAGAGCACTGTTCATGGCCCAAGGGATCCCTGCTGCCCTTACAGAGAGCCTACCCCCTGTCCCCAGCTTTCCTTCCCCCAAAGAGTAAATGTTCCTTGCACTGGGGTTGTGGGGATGCTCCAGGAGGCTGCCTTCCTATCAGCTTCCAAGGCTTGGAGTTAGCCACAGCCTGAGCCCCAAACCCCAGCCCCAGTGAGCATGCCCACCCTATCCTCCATCCCCAGGGAAAGGCTCCATCTCCAGAGACTCGGAGAAAGAACCAAATGCAAAGGAATTATGTGTTTAAGATTGGGAGGCTGCAAGAGACAAAGGTAAAATCAGCCCTGTTTTCATCAGCAGGGTCTGCTGACCTGAGGGGACAGAGTGAGATTCCTTGCTTCCTTCCTGTGGCCACACACCCTCCCCACCACCACTCACACATGCGGGGCCATGTTCCCAAGCCATGTGGCACCTGGCTTTCTCTCCCTTCCCCAGCCCCTCTCCAGGGAACCCCCACCCCCACCCCTGCCATTGCAGGCTGAGCAAGCAACCCATGGGACGATAATGTCTGGATCCAAGTATTTCTCTCCCTGGGAAATCTGGGGTTCTACTAACAGAGCATGGGGCCTGGAGCCGGGATTCCAACCCAAGTTACTCCCTCTCTAAGGCCCACTGTCCTTGTCAGTAAAAATGAAAGTACCGATAACACCCATATCACTAGGATGGTGGGAATTGAATGCAATAATACATGAAAAATGAGTAGTGCAGGGTCTGGCAAGGAATACCTGGAAACGGAGGTTAGCAAGCTGTGATGCGGGGCCTGGGCCAGAGTGCAACAAGAAGGTAGTGAGGGCACAAATGCAGGTGCTTGAGAGTAAGGGGTCCTCCAAGTTCGTGGCCTGGCATCTTGCTTGCCTCACTGATGATATGTACAGGTGCCACTGAAAGCTACAAGGAGCCCAGCATCAGCCAACATCTGCATCGGTGTTCACCAACAGCAGGGAGACACAGGGCAAGCCTCTCTCACTTCTCTGGGGCTGTTTTCTCATCCAAAATGCCGAGGCCAGCAAGGTGGCTCGTCTCCACCATGCCCAGCACCAATCGGCATGGGGAGCAAACCAGAGAAGGGAGTGAGGGGCTTTGTACACCCCTACCCCTGGCGAGAGAATACACACAATCCAGACCCTTATTCTACAGTCAGTCGGGGAGCCTCTCTCCTGCCCCACCTCCCCGCCTCCCTGCCTACTGAGGGGAAAGTCGCTCCAGGTATTTAAAGTCTCCATTAACTGGGGCACTTGGGTGGCTCAGTCAGTTAAGCGTCCGACTTCAGCTCAGGTCCTGATCTCACAGTTCATGGGTTCAAGCCAGTTCTGTGCTGACAGCCTTGGAGCCTGCTTTGGATTCTGTGTCTCCTTCATTCTCTGTCCCTCCCCATACTCATGCTCTGTCTCTCAAAAATAAATAAACTCTAAAAAAAAAATAATACAGTCTCCATTAACCATGTTCAACTGCCACTTGATTCTCTGGTTTCATGTCTCTGCATCCGGGGACAGGAAAGCCAAATGATCCAAAACATGAGTTGGCAACGCAGTGCTCTGTAGCAAGACCCCTCCATCTTGCCTCCTCTTTAATTTTTTAAACAAAACCCACCAGTCACCACCAATCACCACCTTCAATGAATTGAATTGTAACGGAAATTAGAAAACAGCTCAGATTTGAGTCAATATTTGCCTCAGCCATGAGAAAAGAGGCTGCTGCTTTTTGCCTGGCTCTAATCTGCAGTGTTAATTATCTTGGTTACATGCTAGCAAATTAATTATGATCTAATGAAGTTAAAAGAGGTCATTTGTTAAGGAAAACTGATTACATATTGTTAGCTCTGGGGGATTAAATGGAAAACCAGTGTCATCATGAAAGCAGCTTTAAAAATGAGACGCGGTATTGATTTACGAGGTTGCGCAGCTGAAAGGGTGATGCCCACAGCGTCCTGTAGGGGGCGTGCAGGGCTTTGGATCGCAGACCTCCAGGACCCACACCCCTCCCCAAAGATCTGCCAGTATTATGGGAGGAGGCTGTGTAACCTGCTCCAGGTGAAAAGGTATTAACACTAGAAGAGGGTCCTTGCCTTGAGAGGTGAGTGTGAGCAAGAAAGAGAGACAAGGATGAGGGGCAGTTGGGGGGGAATGTAGGTGTGTGCACTAGAGAGAGCTGGGGGGAATGTAGGTGTGTGCACTAGAGAGAGCTGGGAGAAATGTAGGTGAGAGGGAGAGTTGGAATGGAGAGGTGGGCGTGTGTGTGTGCGCATGCGTGCGTGCACTTGCAAACTCAGTGTCTTCCCAGTGGGCAACTCCAGGGTAGCGGAATGGAAACTGCCCTCCTCACTGGGGAACAATGAGGAAGAGCTGTCAGTGGGTCTGGCCTGCACGTGGGTTTCCAGATGTTGCCTTAGAAGCAGCAGAAATGCTGAGCCAGAGGTAGGAAACTCCAGCTTGCTCAGGAGTTTCTTCTTCAAGTCAGGGCAGAGAGACCTAACAGCCAAATGATGGGCTTTCCACGCAGTCCCATCTGCGAGCCATGCCTGCAGAATGAACTCACTGGTGTGGAGGTTCAAGACCTTGACTGCCATGTTGGTGAGGCAGAAATTGCTAGCTGCCCACCAAGATTCATTCTCCTGTTCTTCCTTAGAAACAGAACTCTTAGCGGCTGGGTGGCTCAGTTGCCTAAGCAGCCGACTCTTGATTTAGGCTCAGGTCATGATCTCAAAGATCATGAGTTCTAGCTCCATGTCGGGCTCTGCACTGACAGCACAGAGTCTGCTTGGGATCCTCTCTCTCTCCCTCTCTCTCTTTCTCTGCTCCTCCCCTGCTCGTGCTCGCTCTCTCGCTCTCTCAAAATAAAGTTTAAAAAGCCTCCCTCCCCCACTTTCTTTAAAAAAAACAAAAGAAAGAAAGAAAAGAAGCAGAACTCTTGTTTAATTCAAAGTGGTAATGCATCCAGCCAGGAAACAACATTTCCCAGACTCCCCTGCACCTGAGTAATGAAATTCTGGTCAATGAAATGCAAATAGAGGCTACCGAGTATGATATCTGAGGAGAACAGAAAGCTGGGATGCATGTTTTTGCTCTTCTCTCTTCCTCTTTTCCCTCCCTGGAATGCAGGTGTGATAGGTGGAGCTCCAACAGTCATTTTGAAGCAGAGGCAAACTTAAGGATGAAAGCCACTCACTGGCAATGGTGGAGCAGGAAGGCAGAAGAAGCCTGGCTCCCGGATTACTGTGGGGCATCACACCAGCCCTAAAACACCTTCCTGTGGACTTCTATGTGACAGGAAAAACAAAACACCTGACGTGATATGTTTGACCTACGTTTTTTATTGGGGGGTGTGGGGAGGCTGTCTCCTGGCTCAGAGTTGAATACTATTTCTAACTCACACACCAACTCACATTTCAGTATTGGCAGTGTGAGTAGCCCCAAAGGTTTGATTCACTCAGTTTGTCAGGCTGGAAGAAGAAAGAATATTTACGCAGAGAAACCCCCTATGAAAGGGGGGAACAGGAGTCTGGCCATGGTGACTCCCCCTACACACACATACATATTTTAAGCACACTCACTCTGCTCTCTCTCCTCTTACTGGCTCAGAATATTCCAGCTCCTCTGAGGTTCAAGTCCATTCTATCCAGGTGCTCAGGTCAATGAGGCCAATGTAGCCTTGAGGTTGGGTGTGTGTTGGGCTGCCAGGGCCCTCGCTCCCTGTACCTCTCCACATCCAGCTCTGCTTGGCAGCTCTCCCTCTGAGGCCACTGAGCAGGGAGGTGGCTTCCTTCTAAGTCCCAGAACTGTCCATCTGTCCCTTAGAGAGTCAGGCCCAGGATGGCTGCTGTCGGGAGTACCCAACGCCCACCATGGCATTGGAAGGCCAGAAGGCATCTAGTCTCCCTTTCTCAGAGCAGGAGCTGACACCCCCACATCATGTACAAGAGGAAAACCAAGTCTAGGAATGGCAGGGACGCACGTGCCCAACGTCCAGCCTCATAGATACAGAGACGGACCCTGGGTCCTCTCACCCTTCTTCACCCACTGCCCATCCCAGGCTGGGAAGATAGAAACCTTCAGTCATGTGGCCCCATTAATTAAGGATTGGGGGGAACTCAACCCAGGTTGAGCCGAGCCACATATCCGTACAGCTCGCAAAAAGTGTCAGCTTAGTTGTATCCTGAAACAGCGTTGTCCATGGGAAATAAATGCATGTCATAAATGGAATTTTACCTTTCCCAAGAGCCGCATTAAAAAACAAGGAACCTGGGGCGCCTGGGTGGCTCAGTCGGTTAAGCGGCCGACTTCGGCTCAGGTCACGATCTCACGGTCCATGAGTTCGAGCCCCGCGTCGGGCTCTGGGCTGACAGCTCAGAGCCTGGAGCCTGTTTCAGATTCTGTGTCTCCCTCTCCCTGACCCTCCCCCGTTCATGCTTTGTCTTTCTCTGTCTTGAAAATAAATAAACATTAAAAAATATATATAAAAAAAAACAAGGAACCAGATAAAATTGACTTTAATAATATTTTATCTGATTCAACATATCCAGAGATTGTCATTTCAACCTGTAATCAATATTTTAAAAATTCTTAATGAGGTATTTGACATTGACATGATCTTTTTCACACCAAGTCTTTAAAATCTCACTGTATTTTGCACTTACAGCCCACTGTGGTTCAGACTAGCCACATTTCTTTTATTTTTTTTTCTTTAATGTTTATTCATTTTGAGACAGAGAGCAAGAGCAGGGAAAAGGGTAGGGAGAGAGGGAGAAAGAATCCCAAGCAGGCTCCATGCTGTCAGCACAGAGCCCGACACAGGGCTCGATCTCACAAACCATGAGATCATGACCTGAGCAGAAACCAAGAGTTGGATGCTTAACCAACTGAGCCACCCAGGCACCCCCAGATTAGCCATATTCCAAGCACTCAGTAGCCACATGTGGTGAGTGGCTACCATATGGACTAGCACGGTTCTAGAAAGTTAGTGGGAAATTTTCACCTCCATAAACACCTTGTGGACATAAGCATGAAATTACAAATACCAGCCAGGTCTAAGAATGCCTTTTGTCCTGACACCCCAACACCTCTCGACAGCATCCATTTTTTTTTTAATTGTCCATCTGAGGGGCGCCTGGGTGGCTCAGTCAGTTAAGTGTCCAACTTTGGCTCAGGTCATGATCTCGCGGTTTGTGTGTTCGAGCTCTGCATCCGGCTCTTCTGACAGCTCAGAGCCTGGAGCCTGTTTCACATTCTGTGTCTCTCTCTGTCCTCTGCTCATGCTCTCTGTCTCTCTCTCAAAACAAGTAAATAAACATTTACAAAAAGTTGTCCATCTGAGTTTCTAACAAAGTCTTTGTTTTAGTTCGCTTTTTCCTGACCGTGAAGGAAGTGGCCGAGTACATTTTTTTAGGTCGATTGCTAGTTACAGTTGTCTTCTGTGAATTGTCTAAGATCCTTTGTTCATTATTCGAATTGGGTACTTTGACTTTTTGTCATTGGGTATTTTGAATATTAACTCTTTGTGAGGTAACGACGAAAAAGTTTTCTCCGGCCTGTGATCCCACTTCACTCCCCTCGCTGTGCCTTTTGTCAGCCTGAAGATTTTTATTGTTACATCTTTTCCTTGGTAGCACTGGGTTTGGTGACTGGGTGAGGAAGGCTTACGCTCCCCAGGATTACAAAAATATTCTCCTACATATTCTGCCAATATTCTATTCTCGTTTTTGTTTGTTTAGCTCTTTGCTCCATCTGGAGTTTATTTTTGCTCAGCGCTGCTCCTAGCACAGCTCACAAAACGTCAGCCCCTGGTGCTTGCCTGGGGAGGGCGGGGCTCCCTGGAAAGGTGAGAAATGCAGCAGCCTGGCTGGAAGTGACAGGGAGGCCGGGAAGGGGTGAGGGTGGAGGCTGGAGGCTCAGGCCCTCAGTCCTCTGGGCCTCTTACCTACCCCAAAGCCACCAGCAGGGACTCCCAGGGAGATTTTCAAACCCCTCGGAGCCTCACTTTCTCCTCTATCAAATCAGGCTATTAATGCCTCATAACAGAGTTGTGGGGGTAAAACTGCCTCTGTGTGGCTTCATTTCCTCTTTTCTAATGGGGATAAGAATGTCCCTCCTCCAGAGGCACCTGGGTGGCTCAGTCAGTTAAGTGTCTGACTTTGGCTCAGGTCATGATGTCACGGCTTAAGGTTTCAAGACCCACATTGGGCTTTGTGCTGACAGTGCAGAACCTGTTTCAGATTGTCTGTCTCCCTTTCTCTCTGTGCCTCCCCTGCTCATTCTCATTCTCTCTCTCTTTCTTTCAAAAATAAACATTCAAATTTTTTTAATAAAAAACTAAAACTAAAATAAAATAAAAAGAATGTCCCTCCTCCCTTCCTCAAAAAGTTAAAAATAGAACTACCCTACAATGCAGCAATCATACTACTATTTACCCAAAGGATACAAAAATACTAATTCAAAGAGATACAGGCACCCCGATGTTTATCGCGGCATTATTTACAACAGCCAAGATATGGAAGCAGCCCAAGTGGCCATCAGCTGACGAATGGATAAAGAAGATGTGGTGTATATTTACAATAGAATATTACTCAGCCATTAAAAAAAAATGAAATCTTGCCATTTGCAACCACATGAGTGGAGCTAGAGAGGATAATGCTAAGTGAAATAAGTCAGTCAGAGAACAACAAATACCATATGATCTCACTCATGTGCGGAATTTAAGGAACAAAACAAATGAGCAAAGGGGGAGACAAAGAGAGAAAGAGAAAGACAAACCAAGAAACAGACTCTTAACTGTAAAGAACGGATGGTTCCCAGGGGGTGGGGGGTGAGGGGGAAGATGGGGGAAATAGGTGGTGGGGATTAAGGAGGGCATTTGTGAAGAGCACTAGTGGGGGGGAGGGGCGGTTAAAATAGAAACTAAAAACCAAAAACAAAAACAAGGATTTCGTTCCTCCTAGGGCTGCAGTGAGGTAAGCACTGTGGCTTCCTGCTGTCACTTACCTCCCTCATGGTCAGTGAGGTAACCAGGCTCAGCTGGGGGTCCTGACTGGGTCTCACGTCCTCACAGTCAGATATCAGCTAGGGCCATGGCCATCTGAACACCTGGCTGAGTCAGTTGTCTGAAGTGGCACACTCACATGGCTGACAGTACAAAAAACTGCTGGCAGGGGTGGGGACTTCTCTAGACAGGTGGTCAGGGAGGGCTTCTCTGAGGAGGTGACATTTTAGGGGATGCCTCAGTGGCAAGGAGACAGTCATGTACATGCCTGGGGGAAGCCTGTCTCTGGCTGAAGGAACAGCAATTTTGAAGGCTATGATTCCAGAAGGAATTTGCTAGGAAGATCTCAGTCCCATAGGCAGGTGAACCCAGCTAGCCAGTGAACAAGGCAGTGGATGCTCTCTGCCTTGGGAGTGAGTCCCACAGAAGAAAAAGAAAACCTAGTGAAGGGGTAGGTGTGCAGGAAGTCTGCCTAGCACAAGGCTTAGGAAAATGGGATTGCGGCCAGCATCCTCCTTCATCTGGAAAACTGCCTCACTTGTGTAGTCATGGCCTTCTTACTGAATTAGGACATTTCCTCATTCTTCAAGTGTTATAATTGCCACCAGCAGTAAGTCTGTGACAGCATACTCCCACAGAAATAGCATGACCTGAGACAGAACGCAAGATAAGCCCCCTTTTATGAGGCGAGCCCAGCAGGTGCCCCAAACACCCTTCACTCTGTTCTTCTCTTTGACATGAACAGCTGCACTAATGTGAATTTACTCATCAGATTAAAAATAATCTGCTAAATATCACAATGGAGTTATTTCTGAGTGGCTTCAGTTACTGTAATAAGATGCAGGGTTGGGTTAAGAGTGAGGTGCCTCTCAATGTGGAGAAAGAGGATCTCTTTCGCACTGCTGGTGGGAATGCAAACTGGTGCAGCCACTTCGGAAAACAGTATGGAGGTTCCTCAAAAAAACTAAAAATAGAACCACCCTACGACCCAGCAATTGCACTACTAGGCATTTATCCACAGGATACAGGTGTGCTGTTTCGAAGGGACACATGCACACCCATGTTTATAGCAGCACTATCGACAACAGCCAAAGTATGGAAAGAGCCCAAATGTCCATCGATGGATGAATGGATAAAGAAGATGTGGTATATATATACAATGGAGTATTACTCGGCAATCAAAAAGAATGAAATCTTGCCATTTGCAACTATGTGGATGGAACTAGAGAGTATTATGCTAAGTGAAATTAGCCAGAAAAAGACAAATATCATATGACTCCACTCATATGAGGATGTTAAGACACAGAACAGATGAACATAAGGGAAGGAAAGCAAAACTAATATAAAAATGGAGGCGGACAAAACATGAGACTCTTAAATATGGGGAACAAACAGAGGGTTATTGGAGGGGTGTGGGAGGGGGGATGGGCTAAATGGTTAAGGGCAGTTAGGAATCTACCCCTGAAATCATTGTTGCACTATATGCTAACTAACTTGGATGTAAATTTAAAAGATAAGATAAGATAAGATAAGATAAGATAAGATAAGATAAGATAAGATAAGGAAAAAAAGAGTCAGGTGCCTCTCAGTCAACAAAAGCAGGGATTTGAAGCAAAATGCCAGATAAAACAGACCTGTATTCATAGTTCAATTAGGCAGTTTTGTAGCCTGAATTATTTAGTTATTTGAACCCACCAATTCAAATGCTAATTGCAGGTGGAAACAGCCTCAAAGACATACCCAGAAATAACGTTTAGCCAAATATCTGGGCGCTCCATGACCCAGTCAAGTTGACACATAAAATGGACCATTTCAACTGGTCCCCATTTCACCCCCTTGTCTAGAGGCCCAAAGCTTCTAAACTTGCTGGAAGCCTCGCAGCTAATACACAGTGCATTCCAGATCCGAAGCCAGGTTCCCGTGACTTCACAGACCACTGCTTTTTAACCTGGGCACCTGGCTGAGGTGTGGTTCGTAAGTGTTGTGCAGGTGTGGACACTGGGTAGGTTAGAGGAATCTGGGAACCCCGTGCTTAGAGAGGGGTTGCAGTGTCCCCTGGTTAGGAGAAAAATTCTACTTGTGTCTGGAGTTCTGTCTTTATATGAAGAGCATGCTTGCCTGGGAAGAAGAGGTTGGCCTAGAAATTTGGTAAGCCTCTCGCAGCTCTTTGGACCTTAGGATGCCACATTCTTCCTGGGAGCAATCTATGAGAATTGCACGTCATTGGCCTCAGAGGAAATAAACAAGAAATAAATGGCTCTGTAACAGCCCTGCCTTCTCCTCCCCTGTGGTTTCAGTTCTGTAGGGCCATCTGCTCAGAAGTCTCTGTCCTACCGAGAATGAATCCAGAGGCATTTTTGGAAATGTTCTCCTTGAAGTGCAGAGACAAGCCTCAGAAGGTAAATGCTAAGGTGATCTGTGAGTCTAATAACCTGGCTGGCTCTGACTGTGGTCAGCTCAAGGGCTAGGGAGTGGAGCAGGCTGTAGCCCAGGCTGGTCCTGCAGGGAAGACACCAGGGCCTGCAGCCCCTCCCCACTACCCTCTGCTCATCTCCCTCCCCCTAATCCAGAGGCCCTTCTGGCTCCTTCTCCTAGAGATCAGCCCACTGGCTTCTGGCCAGGGAAGCACCTGGCAGGTAGATAAGGGCAGGGTGAGTCACAGATTCCTGGAAAACTGTGATCTAAATGAACTCCCAGAGGGCAGGTGGGTGTCAAGACAAAGACACAACCAAGTCAAAGAATAGGAAAAGCAAGGGTTTCACTTGCAACAAGTAAGAACATCATTTCCCAAAGAGTATCTCCTCCAACAATAAAATTGGGGAGGTTTTAAGCTAAAGGTGTGTATGTATTCATGAAGGGGCTTGCACAATGGGGACTGTAGCATGGAATTGGGTCAAAAGTCATCTTCACGTGACCAAGTCCAGGTCAAAGTCATGAAGGCCAGGAAGGGTCGGGGTCATCAATTCTTTGGCTCTAGCAGCTCTGGTATCTGAGTGCTCAAAGGGGTTTCAATCCTGCAATGACACCTCAAGGATGTCAATCTTCACTCTGAATCAGTACAGGGAGTTTTACCACTGATTTATTGTCTTTGATACAATTAGGCTTACCTGTCGGCCTGCTAGTGACTGTTTGTTCTTACATACTTTCACAAGGTGGCCAGGGCCTAAAATGACCTTTTTTTTTTTTTTGTCAAGAAAGTCTTTCTTCATCCGGGAACCCCTAAAACTCTTTATGCTTACAAGCTGGCTTGTCCAGGAGCCTTGTCCAGGATGGGCTGTGCAGGCATATGAACAGCTATGGGAAGAGAGGTGGGGACCCACAGTTTCACTTCAGTGTCTGGCCTGCCTCCTCTCAGTTCAGCTCAGTCTATGCTCCCAGGGAACAAGGAGTAGGCCAGGAGATCAGGGCCCAGGAAGAACTATTTTCTAACTTAACGTGTCTCCAACTGTAATGCGTACAAAAAGTCACCTGAGATCTTGCTAACACACAGGTTCTGATTCAGCAGGTCTGGGGTGGGCCCAAGCCTCTGCATATCTAACAAGCTCCTGGGGATGCTGATGATTCTGGCCCCCAGCCCACACTTTGAGTAACTAGGAAGGTCTGACTCAGTCTACTATACTCCCAGTGTGTGCTGTGGCTGGAAGAGGAGACATCCCAGGAGGGGCTGGCTGATATATAAAGAAACAGCATCATGTAATGAACATATGAGAGCTTCAGTGTCAAATGAGTGGTCACTTCCACCTGTCTGAGCCTAGATGTCCTTCACTGTAAAATGAAAATAAATTCTTCACTGTGTTTCCAAGGAATCAAATGTCCTAAAATTTATATAGTCTGAGTTACTACTTTGACCAATCAGAATATCAGAGGTCAACACTTTTGCTTACAGAATCACATTCGACCAAGATGGAGTAATGATTTTCAATACCATTGGCCATCAAGGAGTGATAGACAGTGATCCTGAGACCAGGAAATAAGTAAGACCTATGATTGCCTAGATTATTACCTTCAGAAAGTTTCCAGATAAGGTACAGGAAAGGGAAACCCAAGAAGAGCCCAGTGGACTCCCTGAGATGAAGAAACAAGGCTAAGAGTTTGAGAAAGCTCGGGCCACTACAGGTTGAAGGATAGAGTGCTAGAGAGGAGAGCGTTCTGGAGGCCTGCACAGGGTCACCTTTGAGTACTTAGCAGAGATTTATCAGCACATACATAGGAGCAAACTATCATAGGTCATGGAAAGAACCTCCCAAAAGAAGGGCCAGGAAAAGTGCCTATTCCCAACAGCCAGACTGGGAAACTTCATGGATTTCAAGTATTCAGAAACCTTTTGCCTTAGTAGTGGAGAATAGTTAACCCCAGACAGCACTGCTCTGGTCCTGCCTGCCAAAGCTTAAAACCAAGACTCAAAAGAGTCAAACTGTAATTTAACTGCATTTCAGAAAAAAGCTCAAGAATTCAAAAATCCAGTACCCAACAAGGTAAAACCACAATATCTGACATCCAATCAAAGATTACTAGACATAAAATGAGAGAAAAAATCATGACTATAGAGAGGAAAAAATTCAATCAATTGAAATCAACCCAGAACTGACACAGATGTTAGCACACAAGGAGATTAAAACAATTATTAAAATTGTATTCCATATGTTGAAAAGTTACTTAGAAACATGAAAGATATTTTTTAGGGGAGCCTGGGTGGCTCAGTCGGTTAAGCGTCCGACTTCAGCTCAGGTCACGATCTCGCGGTCCGTGAGTTCGAGCCCTGCATCGGGCTCTGGGCTGACAGCTCAGAGCCTGGAGCCTGCTTCTGATTCTGTGTCTCCCTCTCTCTCTGCCCCTCCCCCGTTCATGCTCTGTCTCTCTCTGTCTCAAAAATAAATAAATGTTAAAAAAAAATTTGTTGGGGCGCCTGGGTGGCTCAGTCGGTTAAGCGTCCGACTTCAGCCAGGTCATGATCTCGCGGTCCGTGAGTTCGAGCCCTGCATCGGGCTCTGGGCTGACGGCTCAGAGCCTGGAGCCTGCTTCTGATTCTGTGTCTCCCTCTCTCTCTGCCCCTCCCCCGTTCATGCTCTGTCTCTCTCTGTCTCAAAAATAAATAAATGTTAAAAAAAATTTTGTTGGGGCGCCTGGGTGGCGCAGTCAGTTAAGCGTCCGACTTCAGCCAGGTCACGATCTCACGGTCCGTGAGTTCGAGCCCCGCGTCAGGCTCTGGGCTGATGGCTCAGAGCCTGGAGCCTGTTTCCGATTCTGTGTCTCCCTCTCTCTCTGCCCCTCCCCCATTCATGCTCTGTCTCTCTCTGTCCCAAAAATAAACAAACGTTGAAAAAAAAATTTTTGTTAAAAAGAAAGATATTTTTTAAATTAAAGATATTTTTAAAAGACCATAATCAAAGTTCTAGTAATGAACACTGCAATGTCTCAGGTAAAAAAACAACACGGTATGGGATTAGCAGAAGAGTAGATACTGCAAAATAAAAGACTGGTAAACTTAAAGACAGTAATAGAAATTACCCAAAATGAAAAAGGGAAGATAAAGATTTTTTAACAAGAATTAAAAGCACATCATCGAGCTCTGAGACAATTTCCAGCAACCTAATATATGTGTAATTAGAGCCTCAAAAGGAAGTGGGGATACGAACAGAAAATACTTGTTTCTGATTTCGTAGGCCTAGGGCAGGGCCTAAGAACTCTCATTGCTAACAAGTTCCCAGCTCTTAAAGACCATACTTTAACAGCTATTGCTCTAAGGCAGGAATTGGTAAACTGTAGCCTGTGGGCCAAATCTACCTCTTTTGTAAAGTTTCACTGCAACACAGTCACATTTATTTGCTTACATGTTCTCTATGGCTGCTTTCACGCTACAAAAACAGAGATGAGCAGTTGCAACAGAGACTGCATGGCCTGGAAAGCCTAAAATAGCTACTATTTGGTCCTGTACAACAAGGTATGCTCACCCCTGCTTTAGGAGAGAAGTAGGGCTCAGGATGTTTACAGCCAAAGCACCAGCACCAGCAGCTGACTACTGCCACTCACAATGCAGAATCCGACTAATGAGGGCCCGGCTCAGAGGAAGCTGCTGCTGAGGGTTCTATTTCTAGGTGACATCTAAGTAATCCTAACAGGTAGTAGAATTTGGTGGAATTGAGGTCAGGGCATCGGGTCCCATCTTCACTGGGGCCTGCTGGAACCATTCTGCTACTGCTTTGCAAACAATCATCTTCCCAAAGAGATGGAGAAAGGTATGTCCCCTCTGCCAGGAATGTTGGCAGCTATTACTGTTGATGAGGAAAAACCAATGGATGGAATGAGACTGGGACAAGAAATCAGCTCCTCTACTGGGGTAGATCAAGGACAAGGAGTACAGGGTCCCAGGAGCCCCTATTCACCTGCACTTCCATCCACTCATCTATCTCATCCATCCTATCAATCCAGCCATCTAGCCACTTATTCTTCCAATCATCCATTCATTCCATGGATATTTCCAGCTACCATCCAACCATAATCTATCCACCATCCACCCCCTTCAGCTTTCATCCATATATCCACCTGGTAATCCATTCAACCATCCATTCATCCAAAGAATGTCTATTGAGCATTGTGCTAGTTTACTAGGAATGCAGTAGGAACAAGAGAAATGTGGTCCCTTCCCTCATGAGGTTTACAGTCTTACAGGGGAGACAGACAACAAGTGATTATATACAAATATAAATCAGAATGACATTTCTGTTAAGCACTATCAAGTACAGGTAAAACCAGTACTAAAGAGGGCTAAAGAAAGCTTCCTTGAGGAAATGATGTTGGAGCTGAGGCCTGAAAAGGAGTGGTGTTGGCCAGGCTAAGCAGGAAGAAGAGCATTCCAAGAATCAGATAGACCCCAAACCATGAGGGAGATGAGCAAGCAGAGTGAGCAAGGGGGCAAGGAAACAGGTAAGTCTGGAGAGGAGGAGGGACCAGGGAACAGCCCTGCACCCCAGGTAAGGAGTTTGGTCTGTGTCCTAAGAGAACTGGGGTAGCCATGAAAAACTCAAGCATAAACTACATGATTATACTGGCATTTTGATGCAACCTGTGTTGTCAGTTGATTGTGTAGACTTATGTGAAGGGTGCACTTGATGAGGGCCAGAGTGAAAACAGGTGAATCAGTTCAGAAACTGCTTTCAGGGGAAATGTGATGGTGGCTCAAACTTGGGAGGGAGAAGGAGATGGAGAAAAGTGGACAAATTCTAAATACAGCCTTAGATTAGGCTCCATGTCATCTCAGAGGGGACCCAGAAGAAGAGCGGTGTTAGAAGTGGGGTTGGAGGGGTGGTGCCTGGGTGGCTCAGTTAGTTAAGCGCCCAACTTCAGCTCACGTCATGATCTCACAGTTTGTGGGTTGGAGCCCCGCGTCAGGCTCTGTGCTGACAGCTCAGAGCCTGGAGCCTGCTTCATATTCTGTGTCTCCCTCTCTCTCTGCCCCTCCGCAACTCATGCTCTGTCTCTCAAAAACGAATAAACATTTAAAAAATTAAAAAAAAAAAAATAAGTGGGGTTGGGGTCCTGGCCAGGAGGAAAGGGGCCTCAATAGGATGCCAAAGGCCCACTCCCCTATTTCACCACAATTCTGAGCCCTTCCTTCTCAATCAGCTGATCTGTCTTAGGCCAATGTGCAAAGGCTCAGTTCCTGGGTCAGTCCCAACCAGGTGGACCAACTGTCCAGTTTACCCAAGGTTGAAGAGTTTTCCAGAATATAGGACTTTCTCTGTGAGTCAACCTAGACCCAATATCCACGTCTCTTTCTTGGGCGATGGAGGTCAACAGACTTGGGAGGTAGCTTGGAAGGTGTACGTCCCAATATCCAGGTGCATGCCCCAGGTTCTGGGCCAACTGGAACACATTTATTGAGCATCTAAGAGCCCCATCTCCACCTGCAATGTTCTCCAGTTAAGGAATGGTTTTGTGACTATCATCTCTCTGGGCCCCACAGGGCCTCATGAGATGAGGAGGGCCAGCCATGGATTACAGATGAGAAAATTAAGGTCTAGGGTGGCAGCGAGTCACTGTTAAATGATTTGCTGAGGGCTCCCAGCTAGAAAGGAACCAAGTGGAAATCAAAGATATACCTCTCACCTCCAGCCATGTGGAACCAGGTGTGGCCTTATCCTAGGCTTTGGTGGGGAGACTAATGTGCACCCCTGAGTCTGGCCTCAGAAAGCTTCCTGCCCTGAGCAGCAAAGAATGGTATCCACAAGCCACAATGCCACAGGACAACCTGTGTGGGGACAGGAGAAGAAGCACGGGGCCATGGGATCTCAATAAGAAGAGATGCAGGCAAAGGAGCCATTGAAGATGGACCCAGAAGGATTGACCAAACCCCCGTGTCTCTTCATCTGTGGCTCGAAGTTTGTGGAGCAGATCACAGCTTCCCTGTCCCTGGGCAGCTTAGTGACAATACAGACTCTCAGTCGCATCCCAGACCTACCGAATCAGTCTCTTCAAGGAATGGTGGCCCAGGGACCTCTTTTTTTAAAAGCTCAGCAAGTGGTTAAGACGATGACCCAGATCTGAGAACATTTTCCAGCCAATTTCTGTGGCTCCTCCCAACCATGCGAATATCTTGAAATATACATGGGATTTCCATTAGCAGGCTCTTAGGAGTCAGGCACCTATGAGACAGGTAATGTTAATATGCCCATTTTACAGATAGGAAACTGTTCCACACTGAGATCAGCTAGTCTACGAGTCCATTACTCATTTCATTTGGCTTTAATGCCATCCAAAACCTAAACTGTCTCAAAACTGTGCTTCTAAAGGAAGGACAATATAGGTCAATAGACTTTTTCTGTGAAGTGCCAAGTAGTAAATATTTTAGGCACTATGTTCTATACAGCCTTTGTTGTAGCTCCTTAACTCTACTACGATGGCACAAAGGCAGCCTTAGACATTATGTGAGTGAATATGGCTGTGTACCAATAAAACTTTATTTATGGATATTGAAATTTGAATTTCCTGTTTTAAGTCACAGAATATTTTTCTTCTTTTGATTTTTTTCCCAATCGTTTAAAAATATAAAAAACTGAGGTGCCTGGGTGGCTCAGTCGGTTGAGCATCTGACTTCGGCTCAGGTCATGATCATGAGTTCAAGCCCTGCGTCGAGCTCTGTGCTGACAGCTCAGAGCCTGGAGCCTGCTTTGGATTCTGTGTCTCCCTCTCTCTCTGCCCCTCCCCCACTCACAATCTCTCTCTCTCTCTCTCTCTCTCTCTCTCTCTCTCTCTTTCTCTCTCTCAAAAATTAACATAAAAATTTTTTAAATATAAAAAACCATTCTTAGTTCACGGGCCATACAAAAACAGGTGTCAGGTCAGATTTGGCCCACAGACCATAGTTGTCAACCTCTTTACCAGTCAGTCCATCTGCAACGGTCAAGCAACCCTCCATAGAAATGAGCTGGAGTGCCTGGACCCTGTGGGAAGTTTTAGCCTGGGACTTGCCACTTCACTACCCCTCTACACCTCCCTTCTCACTCTACCCCTACACCCCTGCACACATGCTCCTCCTTGCTTGTCCCTGTCCCTGCTCAGCCTGACCTCTTTAATTTTCAGATCTGCACTTGCCACTTGTGCCTGAATACAGAGTCAGCACTATCCACCCCACAACCCAGCCTTATCAAGCCCAGCCCACGGCCCCACTGACCATTGCACTTTAGAGAGACCAAACACTGGGGTGCCTGGCGGCGCAGTCGGTTAAGCGTCCGACTTCGGCCAGGTCATGATCTCGCGGTCTGTGAGTTCGAGCCCCGTGTCAGGCTCTGGGCTGATGGCTCAGAGCCTGGAGCCTGTTTCCGATTCTGTGTCTCCCTCTCTCTCTCTGCCCCTCCCCCGTTCATGCTCTGTCTCTCTCTGTCCCAAAAATAAATAAACGTTGAAAAAAAAAATTTTAGAGAGAGACCAAACACTTAATTGGCAATATTACATGGAAATCCAAGGTTGGGCACATATATATTTTCAGAGAAAATCATATCCTCCCAGCCAGTTTGAAATCCACGGCCTACGGTGGAGAGGCATACACAGCCCTGGGTAAGCCTGTAGTCAAAAGTCACATTGGTTATATACTTTTACTGACCAGCCCCTCCTGCATTTTATCCTGAAGTTCTTGTGTGACACTGAACTTTTTCAGTGGATTATTTTAGCTACCAGCCAGTTCTGTAATCTTTATCCCCTGGGGTCAAGTTCAAAGAGAATTCCAATGTGATTAAGTAAACATATGCAAGTAGTAGATTTATGTGCTACTGTGCTATTCTTTGTGATGTTGGCATTGGGCAGGGAATTATAACAGCTCCCGTGTGCTCAGTTTATTTCCTAAGCAACTAACTCATCAGTCCCCACTGTGGATGAAAGCACTTCTTGGGACATTTGAAATTCAAAGTGAACTGCATTCATGGCTCCATCAGTTAAAGAGGAGCCGGGAGAGAGACCAGGAGGAGATGATTATACGAAGGAAGGGACGGGTGAAGAGTGAACCGATGAATCTCTGCTGTTTGTGAATGCATGTTGTTCACAGAGAGGAGCAGAAGTGAGTCTCAGGTATTTCAGTCCATCATGACTGAGAAATTGAACTGTAAATGGTACCTGGAGCAGTGGGCTGTAACTGCCCCATGCAGGGAGTTAATGGAAACGCAGAGAGCTTTTCTCTTTTAACAAAGTACTTGAGCAATTATCTCAGGACACCCACTGTGCAGGGGGACCAGACAGACTGCTGGGTTACTGAGACAGTTAGAGGCAAAATAAATTCCCTGACAGCCTTCGCAGGCCAGATGCTCTGGTCCTCATTTGCCACCAGAAACAAATGATGTTGGGGCCCAAACCCCTTCTCAGCCATATCTTCTGTACCCTGGGAAACAATTGGTCAACAGGTCCAAGTCACAGCCCTATACCTATATATAATCCCATTTAATCCCCAATCACCCTTTGAGAAGGTTTTGTCATTACCCCACCTTACACATAGAATCCCATTTTACAGGGGAGAAAACTGAGGCTCAGGGAGTTTATCAAGACAGAGCAAAGGCTAGAAATAACGTTAGCTAGTTCTGAATCCTGTGCTCTTTTCATTACGCCACGGTGATAGGAACCTCAGCATTCTGAAATACTCTCACGCCTCAGCCTTCACATCAAACCCACAGAAATTCTTGGGTCAAGTCAAAACTCACTGAGAAAGGCAAAATGTAGGACATCTATTAGATAACTGGAAATTTGAATACTGACTTGATATTTGATGATATTTTAAGAATCATTATTAATTTATTTTAGGGGTGGTAATTCTATTACAGATATGTGTTTTACAAGTAGACTCGTGGGGCAACTGGGTGGCTCAGTTGGTTAAGCACTCAACTTTGGCTCTGGTCTTGATCTCACGGTTCATGGGTTCAAGCCCCACATCAGGGTTTGCACTGATGGTGTGGAGCCTGCCTGGGATTCTCCTTCTTTTCCTCTCTCTCTGCTCCTCCCTGACTCATACTTTTTCTCTCTCTCAAAATAAATAAATAAACTTAAAAAAAAAAAAAAAACAACCAGAGTCTTTATATGCTGTATCTTTATCTCAGATGCATCCTGAAATATTTATAATGACTCTGCAGTTGAACTCTGAATGATGTTAGTCAGTAAAAGACCTCAGGGCCTGGGTTTCAGTAGGGGTGATGGTGCCTGGGTGGTACTGGGGTACCCAGGAGATGCCTGGTCAAAGATGGCATCAAAGATGGCAGATGGCTAGCATAACCTTGGGAAGCCCATGGCGCCACCTGGTGGAAGAGGACTTGATTCTCATCATGTTTAAGTTTATTCATGAGAACGTTCTAAATTTCTTGGGCTTGGAGGCTAGAGATCCCGTGTGTGTACAGCTGGGGTAGAACCAGGTTAATTGGAATTATTAGATGTAACAGAACTCTTCTATATGCATCGGCTGCTAAGGTCTACAGAAAGGTGACTTAAACTTACAAATAGGTAACAATTTCTTACACAAACCTGAAGGACTTTTTCTAGATATTCAAATTTCTTGGTAGTTTCTTACAGAAAAAAGAACACAGTGGCTTCTTCTTTTTTAATTTGTTTTCAACGTTTTTATTTGTTTTTGGGACAGAGAGAGACAGAGCATGAACGGGGGAGGGGCAGAGAGAGAGGGAGACACAGAATCGGAAACAGGCTCCAGGCTCTGAGCCATCAGCCCAGAGCCTGACGCGGGGCTCGAACTCACGGACCGCAAGATCGTGACCTGGCTGAAGTCGGACACTTAACCGACTGCACCACCCAGGCGCCCCCACAGTGGCTTCTTCTATTCAACATCATTTAAGCCCTACTATATTTGGGTTTGTTTGTTTGTTTGTTTGTTTGTTTGTTTGTTTAGAGAGAGAGAGAAAAAGCGTGAGTGGGGGAGGGGTAGAGAGAGAGACTCCCAATCAAGCTCTGCACAGTGCAGAGCCTGATGCAGGACTCAAACCCATGAATTACGAGATCGCAGTCTGAGTCAAAGTCAGACGCTTAACCAACTGAGCTAGCCAGGCACCCCTGTTTGGGTTTCAACACACAGCCTCTTCCTTTTCCTTAGGAAATTTCTTCCAAACCAGTAGTGCTCAAAAACTATATTACACTATATTAAAAATACAGTTTCTGTGTAAAAAAAAAAAAAAAAAAAAAAAAAAAACTTTCAACAAACAAGTCCAGGACCAGACGACTTTACAGGTGAATTCCACCAAACATTTAAAGAAGAGTTAATACCTATTCTTCTCAAATTATTTAAAAAAAAAAAAACAAAAAAACAAAAAAACAAAAAAAACAGAAGAGGAAGTAAAGCTTCCAAATTCATTCTATGAGGCCAGCATTACCCTGAATTCAAAACTAGATAAAGACACTACAAAGAAAGAGAACTACAGGCCAATATTTGATGAACATAGACACAAAAATCCTCAACAAAATATAGGCAAATTGAATCCAACAATACTTTTAAAAAATCATGCACCACAATAAAGTGGGATTTGTTCCTGGCATGCAAGGGCAATTCAATATTTGCAAATCAATCAACATGGTACATCATATCAACAAGAGAAAGGATAAAAACCATATGATCATTTCAATAGATGCATAAAAAGCACTTCACAAAGTACAACATCCATTCATGTTAAAAATCCTCAACAAAGTAGGTTTAGAGGGAACATATCTAAACAAAATAAAGGCCATATATGAAAAACCCTCAGCTAACATCATATTCAATAGTGAAAAACTGAGAGCTTTTCTCCTTAGATCAGAAACAAAGCAAGGATATCTGTTCTGACCACTTTTATTCAACACAGTACTGGAAGTCCCAGCTACAGCAATCAGACGAGAAAAAGAAATAAAAGGCATGCAAACTGGTAAGGAAGAAGTAAAACTCTCATTATCTGCAGATGACATGATACTCTATATAAAAAGTCCTAAAGATTCTACCAAAAACTACTAGATCTGATCAATCTATCAGTAAGGCCTCAGGATATAAAAATCAGTATTCAGTATTCCCATTTACAACTGCACCAAAAATAATAAAATACCAAGGAATAAACTTAACCAAGGAGGTGAAAGACCTGTACTCTGAAAACTTTAATGAAACTTTGATGAAACCATAAAACTTTGATGAAAGAAACCATAAAACTTCAATGAAAGAAATTGAAGATGACAAAAACAAATGGAAAGACATTCTATGCTCATGGATTAGGAGAACAAATGTTAAAATGTCCATTCTACCCAAAGCAATCTACAGACTTAAAGCAATCCCTATCAAAATACTAACATGTTTTTTCACAGAACTAGAACTAATAATCCTAATATTTGTATGGAACCACAAAAGACCCTGAATAGCCAAAGCAAACTTGAAAAAGAAGAACACAACTGGAGGTGTCACAATCCCAGATTTCAAGATATACTACAAAGCTATAGTAATCAAAACAGTACTGTACTGGCACAAAAATAAACATACAGATCAATAGAACAGAATAGACAGCCAAGAAATAAACCCACAATTCAATTAATCTTCAACAAAGGAGACAAGAATATATAATTGGAAAAAGACAGCCTCTCCAATAATTGGTGCTGGGAAAACAAGACAGCTACATGCAAAAGAATGAAACTGGACCTCTTTTTAACATCATACACAAAAATAAATTCAAAATGGATGAAAGACCTAAATGTGAGACCTCTGAAACTGTAAAAATGCTAGAAGAGAGCACAGGCAGTAATTTCTCTGACATCAGCCATAGAAGTATTTTTCTAAACATGTCTCCTAAGGCAAGGGAAATAAAAGCAGAAATAAACTATTGGGTCTATATCAAAATAAAGTGAAGGAAACAATCAACAAAACAAAAAGACAACCTACCAAACGGAAGAAGATATTTGCAAATGACACAAATGATAAGGGGTTAGTATCCAAAATATATAAAGAACTTGTACAACTCAAACAAACAAAAACCAAATAATCCATTTAAAAATGGGCAGAAGACATGAACAAACATTTCTCCAAAGACGACATACAAAGGCCAACAGACACATGAAAAGATGCTCCACATCATTAATCATCAGGGAATGCAAATCAAAACTACAATGAGCTATCACGTCACACCTGTCAGAATGGCTAAAATCAACAACACAAGAAATAACAGGTGTTGGTGAGGATATGGAGCAAAAGGACCCCTCTTGCACTGTTGGTGGGAACATAAACTGGTGTAGCCACTATGAAAGACACTATGGTGGTACCTCGAAAAGTTAAAGGTAGAATTGCCATTTTATCTACTAACTCCACTACTGGGTATTTACCAAAAAAATACAAAAACACTAACTCAAGGAGAAACATGCACACCTATGTTTATTGCAGCATTACTTACAATAGCCAAATTATGGAAGCAACCCAAGTGTCCATCCATAGATGAATGGATAAAGAAAATGTGGTATGAATACATAATGGAATGTTACTCAGCCATAAAAAAGAATGAATTCTTACCATTTGCAACAACATGGATGGAGCTAGAGAGTATAATGCCGAGTGAAATAAGTCAGTCAGACAAAGACAAATGGCATATGATTGCACTTATATGTGGAATTGAAGAAACAAATGAACAAAGAAAAAATGTAGAGAACTGGTGGTAAAAAAGAACAAATAAACAAATAACAATAAAAAACAAATTCTGGGTTATGCACCACCCCAGTCTTTTATGAGTGGGTCTAAGAGAACCAGGGCCCTTGACAAACCCTTAGACCCCCAGGACTGTTCTCTGGTTCAAAAGAAGGGGGAAAAAGGAAACATGGCCCTCCCCTTCCCATTAGTTCCATAAGTACCAGAAGTATCAGAAGTGAAGTGTTATGTGTGAGCAGTAAAGGAGACTCATAGGAAAAAAGCACGTAGTAGGGAATAACTAGCTTTTCCCCAAATGGGAAGGAAAAAACTGTGGGCTCTCCTTCACACATACACATGTCCATCAACTAATGAGTAGAAAAATAAAATGTGGTGCACCCATAAAATGAAATACTATTCAGGCATAAAAAAGGAACAGTAGTACGGATTCATGCTACAATATGAATGAAACTTGAAAACGTTATGCTAAGTAAACGAAGACAAACATAAAGGGCTACATGTTATATGATTCCCTTTCTATGAAGTGTCCACAACAGGCAAAGACACAGAGACAGAAAACAAATCAGCGGTTGTCTGGGGCTGAGGGGAGGGGAATGGGAACTGTCTGCTTATAGGTACAGAATTTCTCCAGGGAGTGATGACAATGTTCTGGAATTAGATAGGTGATGGTTGCAAAACTTTGTGAATATAGTAAGAACTACTGAATTGTGCACTTTAGAACAGTGAATATCATCATATGTGAACTATATCTGGAAGAAAAAAAAAAGCCCAACCGATAAAAAGCCAGCCAAGAGCCTAATCCAAGTAATTACGCTCCCATGCCCTGCTCCAACATCATTCACAATGCCCATTGCAGCCTGACACAACTAGAGTCCCATGGGGAGGGGGGCGCACTTCGCTACCCACAGCTATTGCTGAGGGGACATTGTTTTACCGTGCGATTCTAGGGAGGGGGCACCACGCTTACGGCTAAATGGAACGATGGTGTGGGGGGACCTGGAACACCCACAGCCTGCTCAGAAATTCATGACTTCAACAGCCTGGCTGGAGATGACAGCTTATGTCAGTCAGATCTCTCCGGAATCTGGAACCAGAGAACAAGAAACAGAAGAGTGAAGCCCTGCGAGATGAGCTGAGAGGACATAAGGGAGACTTGCATTCAGAGCACCCACTGGAGCAGGAGAGAGGGCGGAAGTCTGGAGGAAGCAGCAGTGATATAAAAGCCAAGGGGACAGTGAGAGGAGAGCAGAAAGCATGGGCAGCAGAGAAGTTGTCCTCCCTCCTTCCCGACGGTGCTGTGGCCTCCCTGAGCTGCACTCAAATTCCTGTTCTCAGATTCCCACGAGTCCCTGTGGTATCTTTAAGTAACCACCTGCCCATACCTGAGCTCATCTTAGTAAGGTCTGTTCTTTGCACTAAAAAGAATCTGATGATAGCACCCAGTAGGCATCTACAAACTCAGGTCAGCAGACCAGCACCCTGGCATTCATGGCCTCAGGGATGGGTTCTTTGGTGAGCCATTCGTCACAAAGAAAATAGCAGATCTTAAATAGCCTCTTCAGAAGCCCAGCCAAGAGAGCACTGGACATCTGCCTGGGATTTTGTATGTACGACTCCAGGACCCATTTTAGATACTGGCCTCAGGAACCCTCAGACCTGCACAATAAAGAGAAATTCCTGCTCAGTGAGGCCATATGTGAGGTATAGGCTTCCATAGCACTGACCAATTACATCTTGGTGTCTTACTTTCCTTTCCCTTGTCTTCTGACTTATTTGATATGATCTAGCCTCTGCAATCCCCTTAAGTTAGCCCAATATATATAAGATAAAAATTGATGTGGAATAATAAAGGTAGTGAGACCAGATATCTTATCTGGAGTGACCTTGAACTTATCAGTATTCTTCAAAGTAAGGAGAAGACATTTCACATCTCACTTTTAATGAAGAAAAAAAAACTGTTGCTGGAAATATTTACCTTTCATCTACTGTGCTGAGAGATGGGGGAGATTTGTCAGCTTTGATCTCCACTTGTTTAATTACCGGGAAATGAAGTGCGCCTGAGCCAGCAGGATCATGAAGTCTCACTCTTGCTGCAAAAGTTGGCAGCAGGGGACCCAGCAGCCCGGCCTTTCATTTTCCCAGATCAAAGCCGAGCCAGCACCAAGATGGAAGAAGTGCGCTGATGAGATGCGTCCGAAGAAGAACCAGGTAGTGGGGTCCAGACCAAGAGGTCACTGGTCCAGTATCTACTACGGGGTACCCCTTCCTCCCCTCCCATCCCAAGAGTGTAGTCCAGGGCCCTGCGTGGCCTGCCAGAGCCAAGTGAGTGCCCACCTAGCTCACGCCAGGTCCCTACTGGAGGCAAGCCCAGAACACCTGTGCACCCCCCATGTTAGCTCTGACCACCATCCTCAAGGTACTTCTCGCATCCAATTCCACCTGTTTTAGAACTTCCAGCCACAATCTCCAGCTGGCCCCTTATCTGAGCCTCACCTACACAGCCCAGGTAGCTGGACACCATCCTAAGAATAAGACCAGAAGATGGAAAATGAGGCAAAAGCTGGTCTTCTCCAAGGACAGACTTCATGACGTGGAAGCTGGGATTTAGTCTCTGGGCATACAGGGCCTGACAGGTAACCACAGGGAATGAGCGTGGGCAACATCAGAGGAAGGGCACTGTCAGGTGTGATTGATAGCATCCAACCCTCCTTTAATATAGGGGTAACTCCATGATGTTCACCCCTAAAATGAGTGTTGAATTAAACACTTTTAAGGGCCCTTCTCACATTAACACCTTTATGACTCTGCTTATCAAGGCTCTTCTGTAAGCAGAACTATGCTAGCTGCTGAAAAAGACACATGGGATGCTGAAGATGATGACTGCAGCTAACATTTACTGAGCGCTGATTATGTGCCAGGTTCTATACAAAGGTTGATTTAATCCTCAAAAATATCTATGGGATCAGTATCATTATTATCTCCATCTGACAGATAAGAAAACTGAGGTCAAATTGTTTCACTTCCCCAAGTTCACAAAGCTGTTAAGTGAGCATGATATCAAATGATAAACTGCCCTTACAGGGGCGCCTGGGTGGCTCAGTGGGTTGAGCATCTGACTTCGACTCAGGTTGTGGTCTCACAGTTTTTGTAAATAAAGTTTTATTGGAACACAGCTACACCCACTTGTTATGTATTCTCTATGGCTGCTTTCACGTGGCAACGACAGAGTGGAGTAGCTGTGACAGAAACCATGTGGTCTACAAAGCCTAAAATACTCACCATCTGACCCTTTAAAGCTTGCCAAACCCCTCTGTTACGGTGACCAGCTGGCTGGGTTTGGCCAGCATGGCAGGACTTCATGGTTTCGTTTTGTTTGGTTGTTAAGTAGGCTTCATGCCCAGTGTGGAGCCCAGTGCAGGGCTTGAACTCAAGACTCTGAGATCAAGACCTGAGCTGAGATCGAGAGTCGGACACAACCAACTGAGCCACCTAGATGCTCCTGCAGGACATTATGCTTTATTTATTTTGTTTGGTTTTGTTTGTTTGGGGGGGTTTTAATGTTTATTTATTTATTTTGAGAGAAAGAGAGAAAGCATGAGCAGGGGGAAGGGCAGGGAGAAAGGGAGAGAGAAAATCCCAAGCAGGCTCCACACTGTCAACACAGAGCCTGATGCGGGGCTGGATCCCATCAACCGTGAGATTGTGACCTGAGCTGAAATCAAGAGATGGAAATTTAACTGACTGAGCCACCCAGGTGCCCCAAAAACCCCAACTCAAAAAAAAAATGATCTGAATGCTCAGTAATGAGGGATTGGTTTTTTAAAATCAGGTCCATACGAAAAGACAATGTATGTCAGTATTTATTGACATGGAAAGACATCTACTTCATGTTACATTTTTTAAAAAATATATTGGGGCGCCTGGGTGGCTCAGTCGGTTGAGCGTCCGACTTCAGCTCAGGTCACGATCTCGCGGTCCGTGAGTTCAAGCCCCGCGTCGGGCTCTGGGCTGATGGCTCAGAGCCTGGAGCCTGCTTCCGATTCTGTGTCTCCCTCTCTCTCTGCCCCTCCCCCATTCATGCTCTGTCTCTCTCTGTCTCAAAAATAAATAAACGCTAAAAAAAAAAAAATTTTTTTTTAAAAATATAGAAAAACAGCAGGGCGCCTGGATGGCTCAGTCGGTTGAGCTTCTGACTTCGGCTCAGGTCATGATCTCACTGTTTGTGAGTTCGAGCCCCGCGTCGGGCTCTGTGCTGACAGCTCAGAGCCTGGAGCCCGCTTCGCATTCTGTGTCTCCCCTTCTCTCTGCCCTCCCCTGCTTGTGCTCTGTCTTTCTCTCAAAAATAAATAAACATTTAAAAGAACCTTAAAAAACACAGAAAAACAGCTTTTAAGGTATGATATGTTATTTCTGTCGAATTTAGAGAGAGAAAAAGAGAGACCTGCACCAAAAAATGGTAATTATCTCGGAGTAGTTGGATTTTTTACTGCTCTCTCCTCTTCATACAAAATATTGTATGATTTTGTGAAATGACAATGTGTTATCTTTACACAAAGGGGAAAAAATGGAAATGTCACTAAGAAAACCTTTCTCTCTAAATATAAAAACACGGCCTTCCAGTCCTTAAGAAAGCCTCCACCCTCTCCCTCAGCAACTCTTGCCACCAACTCCCGCAATGGAATCTGACTGACCTTGAGGTTGCCTTTCCCGCTGGCCCAGGAGAATAGAATCCCCGGTGGCAGGTGAAGGGGGGCACCATGCCCTTTGGAGGCCTTCTTTGGAGAAGCCAAGGAAAAGCCTCTCTTCCCCACCACGTGCAAACGGAGCAAAGAAACTACCCACAAAACCAACTCCAACCACGTTTAAAAAAAAAAAAAAATCCTTCCAACCAAGTCATAATATTTTTGGAGTGAGATTTACTTTACAATATTTTAATAACTGCAGCATTGCGACTGAAGTCCTTTGTAGCTGGTCTCAGGGGCCTTCCTGGGACGTTGCACTTAATGAGGTTTATAATTCAATATAACTACATCTGCATCTTTAATTATGCCTAACATTTAATCTTCATTGCGCCACTTGAATTGGAAGAGCTAAAATTAGGCCTGCTGTAGTTTAATCTGATAATAAACATCCATGACATTTAGAGCAAAAATGTACTCATTTCATTAGAGTGGCCGACACATTTACCATTTGCCTGAACTGAGCAAATACCTTCAGCAGTTCCTTTTAACTGCAACAGAGAACAATGTTTTAAACAATCCCCCGGTAGACTCATGCAACTCTAGACCTTGGAGGTTAGGTAGTCCAATATCACTATTTTTCAAGGCAGAGCGCTGAGACCCAGAGAGGTTAAGCCATTTGTCCAAAGTCACGCAGCAAGTTAACAGGGAGAGGGTATTAAAGGAAACGAGACCCAGGATTCTTGAATCCTCACCCAGGGCTCTATTTGCCATTCTTTTGCTGTCACCCTGGTACATGTGGCTAAATTAGGACACTGTTTTTGTTGGTCAGTCATCCCTCTGAACAGCACCCCTCCTCTGCTTTTAATAGAATCCAGACAAGATACCATTTAAGTTCCTGTATTGAGCCTCACACTCTGACTCCAAACTCAAAGCAATAACAAATAAAATATAAAAGGAGAAAATTGAAAAGATACATTCTCATTCAAAACAGATATCATAGATACCTCCAAGGACCAAAACCCAAGAAAATGAAACATTAAATGGGCTGAAGCTTGGGGCTATTTGCCTGCAGGTCTGGAAGGAGGCAGAATTGATCAGGAGTCTAGTTACCTGGGATACTAAGAACCAAAAATCCCCCATTTAAGACCAGTGATGGCAATCAGGCTCTTTGATTTAAGCCGGAACAGGGGCTGAAAAAAATATCTGCCACTTGTTACTGCCAGGGCTACAGCATACATGAACCTGTTTGAGTAGACAGAGTTGAGAGGTCAGAAGGAGCAGACGAGTCCTCTCCAGAAACATGTGGACCACGAAGCTTGCTGGACTGGTGACTGGGTCTGTGACATTCTCAATGCCTCTCTACCAAAAAGACCTGACCCTTGACAAGGAGACCTGATTTTGAACCGGGCCTCCAGGGAGAAAGAGAAAACCTTCCATTCAAGGTGAGCCACACACATACACACACATACTTATGCTCACAGTTTAAACCTACATGCAACCGAAGGACATAAAATACTGGGGCACTTGGTGGTTCGGTCAGTTAAGCATCCAACTTCAGCTCAGGTCATGATCTAACGGTCCTTGAGTTCAAGCCCCGCATCAGACTCTGATCTGACAGCTTGGAGCTCGGAGCTTGGGGCCTGTTTCAGATTCTGTGTCTCCCTCTCTCCCTGCCCCTTCCCCACTCACGCTCTCTCTTTCTCTCTCTCTCTCTCAAAAATAAATAAACATTAAAAAAATGTTTTTTAGGGGCACCTGGGTGGCTCAGTCAGTTAAGCGTCCAGCTTCAGCTTAGGTCATGATCTCACAGTCCATGGGTTCTAGCCCTGCATCAGGCTCTGTGCTGACAGCTCAGAGCCTGGAGCCTGCTTCGGATTCTGTGTCTCCCTCTCTCTCTCTGTCCCTCCCCCACTCATGCTCTGTCTCTTTCCATCTCTCAAAAATGAATAAATGTTAAGAAAAATGTTTAATGTTTTTTAAAAAGAAAAGAAACTACTTTAGAGACAACTATCAGATTTTAAAATAGGAGAACTTTTGCCACAGGAACCAGAAATGTTGGAACAATTAGAAACTCCTTAAACATTATATTTAAGTAGACTGTAGGGAGGTTCCTGTGAGCCCACCTGCTGGGAATCAATCCTCCACCTGCCAGAGGAGGCTCTCACACACCCACTTGCAGAGGGTACTAAGTGCTGCAGAAAGTGGGGGCAAGGTCTAGAGATGTGGCCGTGAACTTAAGCCAGAGGAAACGAGGAGTTTTCTCTGGAAAACTAGAAGGAAATGAAAAAAAAAAAAAAAAAAAAAAAAAAAGACGAGCCTGAAAATCCAAATTCCAAAACAATGAACAAAATTAAAACACAAAAAAATTAATCTGGATACGTGTTTACTCTAGACAGAAGAAAAACAGCAGAGCAACCACTAATGGCTAGAAAGTAAGTAAGTTTATAATCCTCAAAGAGATAACGTTCACAAAAAAGAACAAGAAAGCACAGAACGAAAACAGACCAAATACGAGACAAAGCAGGTACATTCCTTTTTAAGTCAGGTAACGTGGAATTGAAAAGTAGAGCCCCTGAAAGAGAAGTCAGGCCCGGTGGCCAAATCCAAAGCGCACGAAAGGCTTGGAATGGCATTTGGGAACGTGCCTTGGATGAAACAGGCTGAGGCCTGTGGAGGTCCATGAACATGGAATGCATCGCCGGCTGGGTGAGGGGACATTTAACGGGACCCCAACGAAGAACTGAGCTGTGTCTTCGTGGGCTGCACTCTGCTTCAGCCAGCCTTCCCCATTCATCAGCCCCAGCACCTCAGCACTAAGAGAAAGCATGTTCTGCCCTCACACTGGCTCGGGTAGGAGGATCACAAGGAGAATCTCCCCTCTCTACATCGGAGCAAGAGCAAGTGTGATAGGACAGCCCGTATGGAGCGTTAGCAAGATGAAGAAAAAAAATGCTCAGGAAAAGAAGAAAGAATGGAGGGAAGAAGAGAGGCAGGAAAAGAAGAAAGGAGGAAGAGGGAGAAAGAGAGAGAGAGAAGCAGGGGGGAAAGAGCATTTAAAAGATAGAAAAGAGGGGCACCTGGGTGGCTCAGGTCATGATCTCGTGGTCTGTGAGTTCAAGCCCCACGTCGGGCCCTGTGCTGACAGCTCGGAGCCTGCAGCCTGCTTCGAATTCTGTGTCTCCCTGTCTCTCTGCCCCTCCCCCGCTCATACTCTGCCCCTCCCCTGCTCATGCTCTGCCTCTCTCTGTCTCTCAAAAATAAACAAATGTTAAAAAAAATTGAAAAGATAGAAAAGATGAACCCAGTCTGGAAGAAAATAAACCTTAAAAAAAACAGAAAAATTCTCCAAATGCTTTCTGCTGTGACAGAAACTTAATAAGAATGTACATTCAACAAGATAAGAGTTTGGGAGAAGAGAAGGGAAGGAGACCCTGAACTGAAGAAACAGAGTTCCAAAATAACACTATTTCAGATCTAATAAATATACAAAGCAAAGAACAAAATAGACACAGCTGAAAATCAAACTGCTGGCATTCAGCAAGCCTTGAGATTATCATAATACTGCAGAGGATATACATACAGAGGTTAGAACAATTAAAGAGAACATAGCACCTATTTTTAAAAAATCATCCAACACAGGGATAATTGAATAAAGAACTGCCATGGTTATGTTTACATGTCAATTTGGCTAAGCTCTGGTGACCCAATGCTTGGTCAACAGCAGTCCATACGTTGCTGTCAAGGGATTTTTTTTTTTTAGATGTGATTAACATTTTTTCCTTGTTCATAAATTGAAGGCATTATATGTGATTAATATTTAAATCAGTGGACTTTGAGTAAAGCACATTACCCTCTATAATGTGGGTGGGCCTCATCCAATCAGTTGAAGGCCTTAAGAGAAAAAAGACTGAGGTCCCTGAAGGAAGAAGGAATTCTCCTCCAGCTGGTCTTTGGACTCAACATCAACTCTTCCCTTGTTCTCTATCTCTTGCTCCTCCTTCTGCCTCTTGACCCACCCAGGTGCTTCCCGTGTGGCCCTTCATGGTACACAGTGCCCTCTCCTCTTGGGAATTGGATGTAATAAACAAGGCAGTTGTCTCCATGTCTGTCACCTTACCAAACCTAATTAGAAGAGATTAGATAGAAAAAGGAAGATAGCACTGTCTCAGGGAACGCCTATCCTACTATTCCCAGAGTAGAAACTATTAGCTCCACCTTACACAGTGAGGAAAGTGTAAGGAAAGGACTGAGTACCTTGCTGATGTTGGTTGACAGGGAATACTGATCAAGAGCTAAAGGTGTTGCTGTGGACTTTTTAAATAAAGATATAAGAAGTGTTAAAGATATCGGTATGTAGTGGGTGCCGTTCATCAAAATTACAATTACAATATGTTTTATTTTAGGAGGAAAATGTATTAGGTTTACTTGGTGGGAATGAAATATGTTAAGTGAGTTTATTCAGAGAAGGTAGTTGCGGGGGGAGTAACGAAATAACTAAGAGGAGGCTGCCAGCATTAATACATCAAACCTCCTGAGCTTTTTGTTTCCATCCTTACAGTCTTGAGAGGAGGCCAGCCAGGCTGGAATGCAGCCAGTGGAGCAGAGGGTCCAGCTGAGGCTGAACTCAGCAGCCCCCTCTCCAGGGTATTCCAGTTACAGAACATGCCGCCCCCAGCATGTTAGTGATATAATGAGGAAAGCCACATGGAAGCAGCAAATAGTAATTAGGGTAGGAGCAACATGGGGTCTTACTCCCTGCTACTCAGTCTGGTCTGTGGACCAGCAGCACGGGCATCACCTGGGAGCTTGTTAGAAATGCAGAATTCGGATGCCATCCCAGACTCACCTACTCAGAATGTGCATGTTAACCGTGTCCCTGGATGATTCACATACACATCAGTTTGGAAAGCTCTGGTCTTCATAGCTCTGCACTTGGGAAGGGGAGGGGGGGTGTTAAGGAATGATTAGGATATGGGTGAAGGATGAAATCAGACAGAGATGAACTAAGACTGTAAATCAAAGGGCTTTTACTGAGTCTGCATGCTTGGTACTTCTTGGGACCACACACCAGACCTGATCTGGCTCCCACTGCTTTGGTCATGGTTAGGTTACCAGGGGATTGCCAATTTAACCTGGGTGAATCAATTTAACTCATCGCGGGAGGTGGGGACTGTCTTGTGCACTGTAGGATGTTTAGCAGAATCCTTGGCCTCTACCCACTAGATGCCAGTAATGTTCTCCAATCCCTCCCTTACCCACCCCACCCCCCGACCAGTTGTGATAACCCAAATTTTCTCCAGACATCACCAAATATTCCCAGGCAGACGCAGGGGAAGAAGCGTGTATCCTTCCATTGAAAACTACTGGGTTGGGGCGCCTGGGTGGCGCAGTCGGTTAAGCGTCCGACTTCAGCCAGGTCACGATCTCGCGGTCCGTGAGTTCGAGCCCCGCGTCGGGCTCTGGGCTGATGGCTCGGAGCCTGGAGCCTGTTTCCGATTCTGTGTCTCCCTCTCTCTCTGCCCCTCCCCCGTTCATGCTCTGTCTCTCTCTGTCCCAAAACTAAATAAAAAACGTTGAAAACTACTGGGTTACATAAAGCATTTTATGAATTCATGTTGCCTCATCTGTTCTACCTGGGACCATCAGTACATGAGGGAAAGTCCAAGACTGGGAGATGGTGGAGGTTGTTGTTGTGGTCAGGGTGAATTTGCTACTGCAGTTACATTCCATTTCTTTCCTGCCACTAAGAGAAGAAAGCCTTCAAAAGGATGGAAGGAAGGTGAACAACGATGTAGGGAGAAGTCAGGATAAAGTCATTCTATCCGACTTCTAAGCTCATGTTTACAGCTTATGTCCATCGCACCATTTCTACCCCAATTCAGGGGGAGCAGGAAGTGCTCTGGACCATGAGCTATGAGATACAGGTTCTAATGCCAGCTCAGTTTCTATTAGCTATAGGCCTTTGGATGAGTCCCCTCCCCTCCATGGGCCTCAGCTTCGTCTTCTGGGTTAGCCAAAGGATTTCCCCTCAATTTTAGTCATTCAATGAAGATCCTAGAAATGATGAAAGTTATACTCATCATCTTCACAAAGCTGAATTCCCATTTAGGAAACGTAGATACAGATAAGACTGAATTTGTTGTCAACTCCTAGCTAGGCTAAGAGGAGATGTAGCCCCAGTAGGACCAAGAAATCTGGGTGGGGAGTCCCACCATTAAATAATCTGGTTCAGGGGCACCTGGGTGGCTCAGTCGGTTAAGCGTCCGACTTCGGCTCAGGTTATGATCTCACGGTTTGTGAGTTTGAGCCCCGCATCGGGCTCTGTGCTGACAGCTCAGAGCCTGGAGCCTGCTTAGGATTCTGTGTCTCCCTCTCTCTGCCCCTCCCCCACTCACGTTCATGTGTGCTCTCTCTCTCCCCCAAAATAAACATTTATAAAAATAATAATCTGCTCCAAAGGAGAAAATGGCCAATGAGAGCAAGTCTCAATCAAAGCAGATATTGCCTTTAGCTGCAACAGGGGAATGTGGATGGATGGTTGTCCAAGACCCTTCCAGATTGGACATTCTAGTCTCCAACGCTGTTGAACCACCCCTCCCGAGGGGACACTCAGTAACCAAAACTGAGGTTCTAGGATCTCTTCCAAAACTGAGCCTCTTCCAGGCCCATCTCAGCACATGGCTGCATCCAAAGTAACCCGAATCCAACTCCTCACACCTCTGGAAAGCATCATAGGTCCAATACAAGAGGACTCTTAAGAAAGCAGCAAAAGGGAAGTAGCTGCACCACAAGACCCGCAGCAGGGCTGCCTAAAAAATAATTTACATTCTCTCCCCACAAACCCCCTCCTCTACGCACCTCCTAGGTCCCCTCTGCCACGGCCGACCTGACCTTAGCACTAGTTACCTTTGCTTCCTGTCACTTCCCCAACTAGCCTGTCTTCTAGTTCACTCCCAGCTGGTGTCATTCCCCTCTCCACTGCCCACTCTAAATAGCCCTACAAGATCCCAGTTGCTGGCTATATCCTCAGAAACAAGTTTGGCTGCATGAATGAGAAAGTGAAAAGAATGACTGGCTTACCCACTCAGGTCTTAGTTTCCCACATCAAAATTCTGGCAATCAGCAGGCCAGAGCTCGTACAGCAATTCCCTTATACCTTTCACTCTGCCCTGTGCCACGGCTGGGAGTGGTCTCCTTTGCCAGGTCTAGGACAGCTGCTGTGGCACCAGTCATGATGTGTGCTCCCAGGCCCAGAAAGAAGAAAGAGGGACGAGAAGGACACACACCCACCCTTTAAGGGCACTTTCCAGTTTTGCCACTGTTTATTACATAAAAGGATGTAAAAGACTTGATCCTATGGTAATAATAAGAAAAAACTGGACAAATACTAAAATCATACTTTTCTGTGAGTCTAACAGAGTGAAGGATGTAAGGAAGCCTTGATGAACTGAATTCCAGAAAGAACACAACGCTTCCTAGGTAAGCAGAGGGCCAAGGCAGCTCCCTACCTCAGAAGGGATGGGGAGCTTGTCTGTGGTACCTGTGGCATTCTATGAGGGGAGGGATTTTTCCATGAATGAGGAGAAACAGAACTGCTACCCTTGTTACAAAATCAGGGATTTATCTCATGGTTTTGACCTTATGCAGTAAGGGGAGCCAGTGGAACAGTCCACACAAGCTGTTGCCTCTGTAACTAGTAGTAAATCCCAAGTCACTAGAGGTGAGCAGGTCTGGAAAAACTGAAGGTAGATGAAGGCCAGGACAAAATGAAATCATGGGATGAACTGGGACTTATGAGGACAAACTGGGATCCACACCTGTTGTTCACACTTTCCAAACTTTAATGCTGTGAATTATCTATAGGAAAAGCTCACACCCTTTGCCCCAGAGATACATATGCAGTTGACCCACGATACAAAGATGAAGGCGATCTCTGAGGTCAGGGGTCCCACACCGAATAGGCAAACTTTCCTGGTGCCCCTGCTGACCTACAGAATGGAAAACAATATAGTGGCAGTTTCCCTTCTATCTTGCAAGCTTTGTGCAAAATGTCTCGTGTGGCCTAAACTAACCCAGAAGCATAGAAAGGGAAATCCCCAAAAACATATTCCCAGTTCAGCCGAACGGACAAAATATAGAGTGACCACCGACCCTGTGAGCTGGCAGGGTAGGGTGCTACCTGGAAGAACCTCAAATGCAAAACTAAATTACTCAGCCCAATAATGCTGCCCCTGTCAAAAATTTTGCCAAGAAAGCAGTCATAAAGAAAGGGCAGGTAAACAGAGATAAACCACTTAGTACCGCTCAGCTTTGTCATGGTCACGGAGATGAATTTGGGGGCCCTGAGAAGTTGAATGCAAAGTGAACTAAAAATACCTGAACTGCAATCCAACCTCCTCCCAAGTCAAATACTGATCAAACAGGGCAGGAGGCAAGGTGGACTATATCCAGCAAATAATCTCAGTAAGGCTGCAGCCCAGACTCCAGAAAGAATCCAATTAGCCCCGCACTCGATGTGCAAGACAGAGGAGTGGGTTTGCATGCTCCAGGAAACAAACAAAAGATATCCTTTCACGTCCACAACAAAAGATTCTGAAACATGAAAAGAACAGGAACATGTAACCAAACGCCAGGAAAATCACAGTCAATAGAAACAGATTCACAGACACACTAGTTGTTGGAATTGACAGATAAGAAGCTTAAATCAAGTGTTATAAATTTGTTACGTAAGTTCTAAGAAAAGACGGATATGATGGCTGAATATATGGATTATTTCAAGAAAAAAAGAAAAGTTGGGAAAAAATATAAGCTACAGAACTGTAAAATAATAACTACATACTGTAGGATTTATAATGTACGTAAAAGTAAAATATGACACAATAGCACCAAACATGGAGAACAGTAAAATTCCTTATGATATTCATGAATTCAAGGTAGGCTAGGATAAATTGCTTTTTATTTTTTTTTATTTTTTTTAATGTTTATTTATTTTTGAGACAGAGACAGAGTCCCAGTGGGGTAGGGGCAGAGAGAGGGAGACACAGAATCTGAAGCAGGCTCCAGGCTCTGAGATGTCAGCACAGAGCCGGATGCAGGGCTCAAACTCACAAACCAGGAGATCATGATCTGAGCTGAAGTTGGAGGCTTAACCAACTGAGCCACCCAGGCACCCCTAGGCTATGATAAATTAAGGATACTTGTTTAATCTCTAGCGAAACCATTGCAAAGGTAAAATAAAAAAAAAAAGATATAGCTAAAAATCCAATAGAAGATAGAAAGTAAAATATGAAATAAGTACTGGCTTAATCCAAAAGAAGACAGGAAAGAAGGAACAAAGAACAGACGGGACAAAATGAAAATAACAAGAAGGTAGATTTAAACACAACTATAAAAATAATCACATCATTGGGGCGCCTGGGTGGCTCGGTCGGTTAAGCGTCCGACTTCAGCTCAGGTCATGATCTCACGGTCCGTGAGTTCGAGCCCCGCGTCGGGCTCTGTGCTGACAGCTCGGAGCCTAGAGCCTGTTTCAGATTCTGTGTTTCCCTCTCTCTCTGCTCCTCCCCTGTTCATGCTCTGTCTCTCTCTGTCTCAAAAATAAATAAACGTTAAAAAAAATTTTTTTAAATAATCGCATCACATGTAGATGGATTAAATACTGTTATTAAAAAGAGAAATTGTTAGGGCACCTGGGTGGCTCAGTCGGTTAAGCGTCCGACTTCAGCTCAGGTCAAGATCTTGCGGTGTGTGAGTTTGAGCCCCGCGTCGGGCTCTGTGCTGACAGCTCAAATCCTGGAGCCTGATTCAGATTCTGTGTCTCCCTCTCTCTCTGCCCCTCCCCAACTTGTGCTCTTTCTTTCTCTGTCTCTCAAAAATGAAGAAATGTTAAAAAATAATAATAATAAAAAGGAAAAAAAGAAATTGTTGGGGTGCCTGGCTGGCTCAGTCTGTATAGAACATGTTCTTGGAGTTGTGAGTTCAAACCCCACATTGGGTGTAGAGATTACTTTAAAATAAAATCTTCTAAAAGAAGAGAAATTGTCAGACTAGACACAAAAGCTAGGCCAAACTATATGCTGCCCACAGAGGACATACTTTAAACACAAAGATCAAGTGTGAAAGGATGGAAACAATATACCATGCAAAAACTAATTGTATGGAAGCTGGAGTGACTATACTACTCCAGTGGAGTGGCTATACTAGTAAACTTCATGAGTTTACTTTGTCTATGATAAAAAAATATTACCGGGGTGCCTGGGTGGCTCAGTTGGTTGAGCATCCGACTTCAGCTCAGGTCATGATCTCACAGCTCATAAGTTCAAGCCCCACGTCGGGCCCTGTGCTGACAGCTTGGAGGCTGGAGCCTGCTTCTGATTCTGTCTCCCTCTCTCTCTGCCCCTAACCCACTCACATTCTGTTTCTGTCTGTCTCAAAAATAAACATTAAAAAAATTGTTTTAAATAATAAAAAAAAAAATTACCAGAGATAATTCATGATAAAAGTGTTAATTAATTAAAAGACATAAAAATATTCAGTCTTCAATGCATATGTATCTAATAACATAACTTCACAATACATGTGGCAAGAAATTGACAGAAAAGGGAGAAACAGATCCATAGCTATAAAATTATATTTTAACATTACCTTCTCAGAAATTCATAGAAGCAGCAGACAAAATATCAGTAAGGAATATAGCAAATCTGAAAAACACTATCAAACAATTTGACCTAACTGATGTTTATAAAATATAATAAGTCATGATACAAGTCAAAAGATTTATTTTAATTTTTTTAATGTGTATTTATTTTTGAGAGAGAGAGACAGAGAGAGAGAAAATGTGTGGCGGAAGGGCAGAAAGAGAGGGAGACACAGAATCTGAAGCAGGCTCCAGGCTCTGAGCTGTCAGCACAGAGCCTGATGTGGGGCTCGAACCCACAAATCATGACATCATGACCTGAGCCGAAGGTGGACCCTTAACTGACTAAGCCAGACAGGTGCCCCAAGTCTTAAAAAAATTTTTTTAATGTTTATTTACTTATTTTGAGAGAAAGAGAGAGCATGAGCAAGGGAGGGGCAGAGAGAGAGGAAGAGAGAGAGAATCTCAAGCAGGCTTTGCATTGTCAGCACACAGCCCATTGTGGGACTCGATACCATGTACTGCGAGATCATGACCTGAGCTGAAATCAAAAGTCAGATGCTTAACCCACTAAGCCACTAGATGCCTAAAGTCTTAAAATTTTTTAAATGATCAAAATAATTCAGAGTATGGTTCTCTGACCAAATGTAATTAAATTAGAAATCAATAATAATTTAGAACACTTTTCTGAATATCTGGAAAATTAAGCAACATTCTTTTATTTTTTCTTCAACGTTTTTTTATTTTATTTTTTATTTTTGGGACAGAGAGAGACAGAGCATGAACGGGGGACGGGCAGAGAGAGAGGGAGACACAGAATCGGAAACAGGCTCCAGGCTCTGAGCCATCAGCCCAGAGCCTGACGCGGGGCTCGAACTCACGGATCGCGAGATCGTGACCTGGCTGAAGTCGGACGCTTAACCGACTGCGCCACCCAGGCGCCCCAAGCAACATTCTTTTAAACAATACATGGGTCAATGAAGAAATCACCAGAGAAAATAGACAATATTTCCAATGGAATGATAATGTAAACACAATTTATCAAAATTTATGGGATGCAGCTAAAGGATTACTTAAAGGGAAATTTAAATCCTTAAATGCTTAGAGAAGAAAGATTTAAAATCAATTATCTAATCTTCCACTTTAAGAAGCTAGAAAAATAAGAATAAAAATGCAAAATAAGTAGAAGGAAGAAAATAATAAAGAATAAAAGTCAATGAAATAGAAAACATATGAACAATATAAATATTAGTAAATCCAGAAGTTAGTTCTTTGAATAGATTAATAAAATTGATAAACCCTAGCAAAGTTAATCAAGAAAAAACAATTACCAGACTTAGGAACAAAAAAGGAAGCTCACTACAGATCATACATACACTAAAAGGATAATAAGGGAATATGAATAACCTATGCCAATAAAGTTGACTTCTTGGCTTAAAAAGACGATTGCCTTATAAGACACAACTTCCCAAAATTGACATAAGAAAAAAATAGAAAGCCTGAAGAGCCCTATATCTGTCCAAAAAAACAATGAAGTTATAATTTAAAATATCCCACAAAGAAAACTCCAGGATCAGATGTCCTCCTTGGTGAATCCTATTTAAGAAATATTAATCTTATAAAAACTCTTGCATAAAGTAGAAGAGGAACAAACGTTTGCTAAATGGTTGTTATCAACCTGTATAACCTTGTTACTGAAACAAAGACATCACAAGAAAATACAGTTACAGACTAACATCTCTCATGAACATAGAAGAATCCTTTAAAAATTTCAGCAATATATAAAAAGGATAACACATCACAAATAAGAGGGATTTATTTAAGGAATTCAAGATTAATTTAACATACAAAAATAATCAACCAAAGCATTTCACCACATTAACTGAATTTTTAAAAGTCAGATAATCATTACAGTAGTTGTAGATAAGCAGGTAGCAAAATCTGACATTCATTCATATTTAAAACAACAAAACAAAAAATACCTCTCAGCAAAACAGAAATAGAAGGAAACTTCCTCACTCTTATAAAGGACAGTTATGCAAATCTTACAGCTAACACCAGACTTAATGGTGGCATATTGATAGTTTCTTTTTGAGATCAAGGAACAAGGTAAGGATATCTGCTTTCATCATTTCTAATTTTTTTAAATGTTCATTTATTTTTGAGAGAGAGAAACAGAGCACGAGTGCGGAAGGGTCAGAGAGAGAGGGACACACAGAATCTGAAGCAGGCTCCAGACTCCGAGCTGTCAGCCCAGAACTCCACACAGTGTTCGAACTCACGAACCCCAAGACCATGACCTGACCCATCTCCTGAGCTGAAGTCAGACGCTTAACCGACTGAGCCACCAAGGCACCCCCATCATTTCTATTCAATGTTGTATTGTAGGTCCTGGACAGTGAAATAATGCAAGAAATTAATAGTATAATGTTTGGAAAAAAAGCAATAAATTTACCTTTATTTGTGAAGGACATGATTGTTTACATAAAAATATCTAAGAAATCATTTAAAAATTACTAAAATTAATAAGTGGATTTAGCAACATCATAGGATACAAGAATGATATATAAAAATTAATTGAATTTCTATATAATAGCAGCAAATGATTGCAAAAATAAAATTTTTAAAAGAATAATACTTACAACAGCATTTTTAAAATACTTAGGGGCACATTTAACAGAAGACATGTAAAACTTCTACATTGAAAATTATATACATTGCTGAGAGAAATTAAAGGAGACCTAAAAAAGCAAAATGCATACCATGTTCATAGATTATAAAGACTCAGTATTGTTAGGATGTCAATTCTCTCCAGATTCAAAACGATCCCAATACTTCATTTCTGTAGAAATTAAAAAAGAGATTCTAATACTTATACAGAAATAAATGCAAAGGACCTCAACTAGCCAAAGCATTTTGTAAAAAAATTTGAAGACTCATACTATTTGATTCCAAAACTTACTATAAAGCCACAGTGATCAATATAGTGTGGTATTTATAGAAGGACAAAAATCTGAATGGAACAGAACAGGGAGTCCATAACTAGATCCAAATTTATACCGATAACTTATTTTTGACAAGGCATGAAATCAATTCAATGCAAGGAGGGGGTCTTTTCAAGAAATTATGCTGAAACAACTAGACATCCATGTGGGGAAAAAAATGAACCTCAACCCCTAACTCATCCCCTATATACAATTCAATTTAAGATGGGTCACAGACCATAATGTAAAAGCTAACATTATAAAGCTTGTAGGAGAAATCATTTGGGAATAAATTCACAAATGTAAAAACAAAAACAAAAACAAATGTAAAGCAGACAAAAAGATCTCAAAGTGCACCAAAAAAAGTGAAAACCATGAAAAAGGAAGTTGATAACTTCCATTTCATCAAAAAACTGCTTTTTAAAAGGAAACAACCAACAAAACTAAAAGGCAACCAACGGAATGGGAAAAGATATTCGCAAATGACATATCGGACAAAGGGCTAGTATCCAAAATCTATAAAGAGCTCACCAAACTCCACACCCGAAAAACAAATAACCCAGTGAAGAAATGGGCAGAAAACATGAATAGACACTTCTCTAAAGAAGACATCCGGATGGCCAACAGGCACATGAAAAGATGTTCAGCGTCGCTCCTTATCAGGGAAATACAAATCAAAACCACACTCAGGTATCACCTCACGCCAGTCAGAGTGGCCAAAATGAACAAATCAGGAGACTATAGATGCTGGAGAGGATGTGGAGAAACGGGAACCCTCTTGCACTGCTGGTGGGAATGCAAATTGGTGCAGCCGCTCTGGAAAGCAGTGTGGAGGTTCCTCAGAAAATTAAAAATAGACCTACCCTATGACCCAGCAATAGCACTGCTAGGGATTTATCCAAGGGATACAGGAGTACTGATGCATAGGGCCACTTGTACCCCAATGTTCATAGCAGCACTCTCAACAATAGCCAAATTATGGAAAGAGCCTAAATGTCCATCAACTGATGAATGGATAAAGAAATTGTGGTTTATATACACAATGGAATATTACGTGGCAATGAGAAAAAATGAAATATGGCCTTTTGTAGCAACGTGGATGGAACTGGAGAGTGTGATGCTAAGTGAAATAAGCCATACAGAGAAAGACAGATACCATATGGTTTCACTCTTATGTGGATCCTGAGAAACTTAACAGGAACCCATGGGGGAGGGGAAGGAAAAAAAAAAAAAAGAGGTTAGAGTGGGAGAGAGCCAAAGCATAAGAGACTCTTAAAAACTGAGAACAAACTGAGGGTTGATGGGGGGTGGGAGGGAGGAGAGGGTGGGTGATGGGTATTGAGGAGGGCACGTTTTGGGATGAGCACTGGGTGTTGTATGGAAACCAATTTGTCAATAAATTTCATATAAAAAAAAACTGCTTTTTTAAAAAAAACACTGTTAAGCTCTGACTGAGGAAAATACATGCAAAATATGTATATGATAAAGGACCTATGTTCAGAATCATAAATTACTCTTGAAACTCAATAAGAAGACAACCCAATAAAAAAAGAGGGGGGAAATATATGAAGAGATATTTCACCAAATAAGATATTGGATGGCAAATAAACACGTGAAAATGTGAATAACATTATTAGCCACAGGAATATGTGAATTAAAGCTACAATTAGATGCCACCACACACCCTCTCAAGTGGCTAAAATTAAAACAAATGAGAATACCACATGACGATGAGAATGTGGAGCAACTGGAACTCTCAGGCATTGATGCTAAGAATGTAAAATTGTACAATCACTTTGGAAAAAAGCATGATAGATTCTTACAAAGTTAATCATACAACCTAGTAATTCAATTCCCAGGTGTTTATACAAGAGAAATGAAAACATAGTCCACATAAAGTCTTATACACAAATGTTCATAAAAGCTTTATCATAATAGCCCCAAACTGGGAACCAGCCCACCAGTTGATCTAGCATTCATCAATTAATGAATGTATAAACAAATTGTGGCATGTCCATATAATGAAATGTTACCCAGCTATAACAACATATTGATACATGCAATTACATGGATATATCTAAAAAACAGTACGCTGCAAAAAAAGTCAGATGCAAAAGAGTACATCCTGTATGATTCCATTCATTTGAAATTTTATAAATGATAGCAAAAGCACATTAGTGGCTGTCCAGGGCTAAGAGTGGCAAGGGTGAATGAAGATTGGCTGCAATGAGGCATTTGGAGAACTTTGTGAGATGAATGGAAATATTCTGTATCTTGTTTGTGGTGGTGGTTTAAAGGTACATGCATCTGTGGAAACTTTTTGAGCTCTACACTAGAAATGGATGCATCTTACTGCATGTAAATTATACCTCAATAAATTAGGCTTTTAAAAAATACAAGCAGCCCAAATTTAAAATGGGCAAAACATTTAAATAGATATATCATTTAAAAAAATACACATGAGGGGCGCCTGGGTGGCTCAGTCGGTTGAGCGTCCGACTTCAGCTCAGGTCATGATCTCGCGGTCCATGGGTTCAAGCCCCGCGTCGGGCTCTGTGCTGACAGCTCAGAGCCTGGAGCCTGTTTCAGATTCTGTGTCTCCCTCTCTCTCTCTGACCCTCCCCCGTTCATGCTCTGTCTCTCTCTGTCTCAAAAATAAATAAACGTTAAAAAAAATTAAAAAAAAAATACACATGAATAGGCAATAAGCACATAAAAAGACACTCAATATCATTTATCAACAGGACTGACTTTCATTAGCCTGAAAATGAAAACTATGAGATACCCATTCACTCTCCCCAGAATGGCTAAAATTAGAAAGACTGAGAATACCAACTGTTGGTGAAAACATAAAACAACTGGAAGTCTCATACATTACTGGTGGAAATGCAAAATAGGATAGCCAGTTTGGAAAACTCTTTGGCAATTTCTTATAAAGTTAAATATACCCCTACCCACTGATCCAGCAATCTTAATCTTAAGACAAATGAAAACATATGTTCACAAAAAGACTTGTACAGGAATGTTCATAGCAGCTTTAATCTTAGAGTCCAAAACCAGAAACCTCCCAAATATCTATCAATAGGAGACGGACAAGTAGAATGGGATACATCTATTACAATAGAACACTACTCAGCAATAAAAAGAAATGAACAATGATACAAGCAAAAACAAGGATGAACTTAACAGACATAGTGCTAAGTGAAAGGAGACAGGTCCAAGAAAGTACATATGGTATAATTCCACTCATATGAAGTTTAAAAACAGACAAAACTCATCTACATGTTAGAAATCAGGACAGTTGTTAGCCAACGGTAGGGGGGTTGTCTGGATTGGGGCATGGAGACAGGATTAGTTGGAAAGGGGATGTAGGGAACTTCATAGGTATGAGAAATGTTCCTTATCTTGGGGCACCTGGGTGGCTCAGTTGGTTAAGCATCTGATTTCAGCTCAGGTCATGTGGTTCGTGAATTCAAGCCCCTCGTTGGGCTCTGTGCTGACAGCTTGGAGCCTGCTCCAGATTCTGGTTCTCCCTCTCTCTGCCCCTCCCCCACTCATGCTCTGTCTCTTTCTCTCAAAAATAAACAATAAAAAAAAAGAAATTTTCTTTATCTTGACTGGAGTGTATACATTTGTCAAATTTCATCAAACAGTACACTGAAGATCTGTATGTAAATTATACTTTGGGTCTTTTGGTAATAATGAAAAAAAGAAGTTGAACATACCACTTCTGCTTGGATCCCAAGGACTAGAATTTATTCACATGGCCATGTTTAGCTGTAAGGGAGCCTAGGAAATGCAGACTTTACTCCCAGTAGCTCTGTGCTCAGTTAAAATTGGGAGATATTTTTATTGTAGAAGCAGAAACTTGATTTAGGGAGACAACTAATGGTCTCTGCTATTGGCCAGCCAAGAAAATAAATGATTCTTCTTTGGGGAGGGGGGACAGGGTAGAGTAGTGCCTCAAGAAGATTTCAAATTCTTTTAATTTAGTATTTCTTCTAATATTTGCTGTCTTGCTACTTTCCATAATTTTTCATTGTTTCCTTTTCCTTACCGTAATCAGGCAAGGCCACTCTTTCAGCAATGACCATAACCTTGAGAATCTGCCAAGGACACACTGGTGACACATGGAAAGAGGGACAAAGGAAGGAGGGTAGCAGGGCTGGAAAGGAAAATGAAACAGCCTTGAAAGTGTGAATGAAAACCTGCACAGCAGACTCGGCATGTGTGACATTTGTCACCTCCAGTTAGAAGAAACCACCTCCTTTGTGTTTAAAGCTTGACTTGGCTTCCTTTGGGGGCCACACAGGATGTCAATGGTTTTAGCCTATAATGAGAGACACAGCAATAGTAGCATTTCCAGTCCCTAGAAGCCTTTGGTCCATTCCTAGGGCTGAAGTGCTAAGGACATCTGCCACAGACACAAATCTTCCCTGCAACAGAGAGTCCGCTGTTGACACCGCTACTGGGCTAGAATTTTCCTACAGAGACTCGCATTCCATAGGCAGGAGCTGGAGAAGACCACAACTTTGTTTCCCATTGGAACCATGCACAGCTAGTTTCCTTGCTGTACGTAAGCCTGTACCAGTGCTTTCTCGGTTAGACGGCATTTATCGAGCTCATGCTTTGCCTGGCTCTGGGCTCAAAGCTGAGAAAAGAGAGAAAGCTCAGAACTATAGCCTACACCTGGAGTCAGTCTTCTGTTCTTGACCGCCCTTTGGACTGAGCCCCTTTGACACTGATGTCATCCAGAACCATGCCTGAGATCCCCAGTACCAAGCACTCTGGGGATAAGTCCTATTCTATTTCCCCAGCCATCTCCCTATCCTATTTCCCCCCACACATGCTTCTGCTTGAGCCAGACACAACCTCCTTCCCAATACAGGAAGATGAGAGATGAACAGAGTCTGCTTGATGAAATTGGTCCATGGGCTGCCTCCAAGATCTGGCTGCAAGGAGAATGGACTGGAAATTGCACAGTCATTATCTTTGCAGACAACGCTCTCCTCCCCATCTTTTGAACATAATGAATTGCATGGAGAGCTCAGCTGTCATCAAAGCTTTTGAATTCCAGCCCTACCGTCTTCCAGGACATCCTTAGAGGTTATCTCAGCAAGGCAGGTGGAAGAGGAAAGAGAAAAGCTTAACCCTATAAGAATAATTATGATGTATTATTAGCAAGTGATGGCAATCTAATGCAGGATTTTCAATATAGACACTGCTGGCTGTAATTTTTCTCTGTCATATGCACGCACACACACAGAAAGGGTACATTTAATGACTCCAAAGTTCACAGCAGTTTCTCAAACTAAATTTAGTTCCTTAGAAGCAGTGTCTTAATACATGACTTTTTAATAAAATAGAGACACAGTTTGAATTCTGGAGACACTTTTTACGGCGGACAGAAATATTAGTATTATGTGTATATAATAAGACCACTAGCTGGCATTAGTGTTGAGTTTGTATGGACACAGCTACCTGCATTAGGCACAGAAATCTGAGTGGTACTCAGAATGGCAGAACCACATGTGCCATAGGCTCTAATCACACCACGAATAACTTGCGGGCAGACGGTCTAATGAGTTTCTCCATCCTTAGCCCCTAGCACAATGCTAGACACAGCAGAGGTTTGATAAGTGATTGCTGGCTGGGCAGACGGACAGATGGATGGATGGTTGGATGGATGAATACGCATCTTTAGCAGTTGATTTTAATCTATTAAGATACCAATCTTGGGGCGCCTGGGTGGCGCAATCGGTTAAGGTCCGACTTCAGCCAGGTCACGATCTCGCGGTCCGTGAGTTCGAGCCCCGCGTCGGGCTCTGGGCTGATGGCTCAGAGCCTGGAGCCTGTTTCAGATTCTGTGTCTCCCTCTCTCGCTGCCCCTCCCCCGTTCATGCTCTGTCTCTCTCTGTCCCAAAAATAAATAAACGTTGAAAAAAAAATTAAAAAAAAAAAAAGATACCAATCTTGTTGGGGCACCTGGGTGGCTCAGTCAGTTAAGCATCTCACTTCAGCTCAGGTCATGATCTCACGGCTCGTGGGTTCAAGCCCCTTGTGAGGCTCTGTGCTGACAGCTCGGAGTCTGGAGTCTGCTTTGGATTCTATGTCTCTCTTTCTCTCCCACATCCCCCCCCCAAAAAAAAATAAACATTAAAATTGTTTTTCAAAAAAAAAGATATCAATCTTGTTACTGAGAGGCTGAAATTCAAAACAGAGTGATGTGATTGCCTGGAATACATTTGACGTGGTTAAAAATGATCAATACCTATATGTGTAAATTAGTCTTTTTGCACCTCTTTGGAACACAAAAAAATAGAAACTTCTATAGGTTGAGTTCCCCGTAAAGCAGACCTTGGGTCAAGGGTTGCGACAGAAGTGGTTTATTCAGTAGGTGATCTCATAAAGGACAAGTGAGGAAGTGGGGAAAGTAAGACAGGATAGGGTGAAAAAAATCAATAAAAGGTGTAAAATGAATGTTTACCACTGTGGGCAACTGACTTTCACTGAAGTCAGTTACCGCTGACTTTCACTGGGGACCGCATCCTGGAATTTTCCTACGGGGACAGAAAGCTGCACACTTACCCGTCAAATCCCACACGCCATTGGCTGAAGTTTGCCCCAGAACATGAACACCTTTGCCCTCCAGATTCCCCTGCATTTCGCAAAGTGAATTCCAGGTAGAGGAAAAGCCCTGAATCAGAAAGCAAGTCTTGCTTAGGTGCTTCGTCAGGGAAGCTGGGAACTGTCGCAGCTGCAGGTGGTGTGGGGGCAGAGCACCAGCTGCATCCTGTAGAGCATTTTAGCAGAAATTAGGTACTCACTGGATGGGCCAGAGAAGCCTTTCCAGGGTCCAGGAGTGACTCCCAGACAAGAAGCACTGACCCACCAGGGGACCTTTGCCCTGTAAAGTCACCACCACTGTTGCTGCTGTCACCACGACAATCTCCCCACAGCCAGGAGGCTGCACATGGACTTTGCAACACGGCTGCAGAAATCCTCACACTTCCATGACCTTGTTTGACACCAGAAAGCAGCCTAAAGGGGCAGGAAGAACTGCCACACTTCCCCTATCCAAATCTCGTATGCCTGTGTCTAATTGACAGGACCCGACTCACATCCAGAATGCTGTCAGCTGGCCTGGGAAATGTGGTGTTCAGCTTTCCAACCTCCCAAACTGGAAGGAGGGTGGAAGCAGGTTTGGGGAAGCCAGTGTGCCATATCTATCAAACTCTTTAATAACTCACTCATAGCTTGTGCTTTCACCACCATCCAGAGCTTCTGAGGCGGGGATGGGGTGGGTGGGAAGCATACCTGTGGCCCCAACACGGAAGCCGGTACCAATGAAGACACGATGCAGCCATAGGAGCCTTCTCTCAGTTTCTCAAAAGTGCCAAGTTCTTCCAGCCACAGGGCCTTTGCACATACTATTATTCCCTCTGCTAGGATGGTCACCCCACCTCTTCCACCACCCTCTTCTAATTAATGTGATCCTTTAAATTGCAGCTCGGACAGTGCCTACTCCAGGAAGCCTTCCCTGACTCCCCAGACAAGATCAACTTCCCCAATTAGAGGCTCACTTAGCACTAAGCATTTGCTGATTGTTAGCATATATTGGGCTTCCTGCTCAGCCATCCCCTGTGCCTGTGAACCTCTTTCTCACCTTGGTTTGCAGGTCTAGACTGAGTCTGGTTCAGGCTGACCCTCAGATGGCCTCACCCCCACAGCCACAGTCGCTCTCCTGGCTCTCTAGGACGCACTGAAGCTGATGTTAATCTGCGTGGTCCTTCTTTCATCTACACATTTACATACGCTAACATCACCATTTGTTTCCATAAAATAAAATAGACCAAAACTCCAATCCTCACTCTGACACTGTCACATGCCCGAGTCAAGTTGCTTCACCTCTCTGAACCTCAGTTTTCTCATCTTTATTTATTTATTTTTTTAAATCTTTGTTTTAATGTTTATTTATTTTTGAGACAGAGAGAGACAGCATGAACGGGGGAGGGTCAGAGAGAGAGGGAGACACAGAATCTGAAACAGGCTCCAGGCTCTGAGCTGTCAGCACAGAGCCCGATGCGGGGCTCGAACTCACGGACCGCAAGATCATTACCTGAGCCGAAGTCGGACACCCAACCGACTGAGCCACCCAGGCGCCCCAGTTTTCTCATCTTTAAACAGGGATAACAAATACCAGCTTTAGAGAGCTATTCTAAGAACCAAGCAAAATAATGAAAGAGGGACAGCAAGCCCTTGCCTAGCACACAGTACACATTAAGACCATTGTCCTCAACCTTTTGGGGACACCTAGGGTCTTCATTAGGCAGTGTGTAATGCCGGGGTTTGGGGAGGGTTTTGGGGTTTGGTGGGGTTGTTTTTTGGGGGGGTTTTGTTTTGGTTTGGTTTTTGACTAAAGATGTCATTTCTGCGACAGCTGAGTGGCTCAGTTGGTTAAGCTTCCAACTTCAGCTCAGGTCATGATCTTGTAGTTCACGGGTTCCAGCCCCACATCTGCCTCTGTGCTGACAGCTTGGAGCCTAAAGCCTGCTTTGGATTTTGTGTCTCCCTCTCTCTCTGCCCCTCCTCCGCTTGTGCTCTGTGTCTCTCTCTCTCAAAAATAAATATGCATTTAAAAAAATGTCATTTCTCACTCTTCCTCAGGCAGCTGGGGATGTTAAAGTTGTGAACAAAACAGAAAATCAGGAACCCTTGCACACTGTTTTTTGCACATGTGGATCTAACAGGGTGCTAAAATCCCACTGGGATGGCAGAGTACATTGATTCCCCCTTTTGGAAAGCAATGTAGAAATACTGATCAAAAGCCAGGAAAACATCTCCACCCTTTGGCCCAAAAATTCCACTTATGGACTATATGCTAAGGAAGTAATTTAATGAAAACAAAAAGTTTTCTTTGTGAAGATATTACAGTAACCCAAGGCTGGAAACCCCCTCAATTACCGACAAAGAGGGATCAGTTTGGTAAATCAGCATACTGAGATTTTGCAGCCATTAAAAGAAACACTATAAAGTCTCTGTAGGAACATGCGGAAAACATTTCTGATAGAACGTGAAGAGAAAAAGAATGTTTGACACGGGGTGAGACTGACATGCTAAAGTGGAAAGAATTGCCTGGGGGAGAGGGAAGGTCAGGGAATTTTTTTGTTTTTTTGTTCATTTTAATGCTATGCTAATTCTGCAGATTTAAAATGAGCAGCCTACCGGGCAAATGACTGGAAGCCAAAGAAAACACTTGTACCTAATGGAAATAAAGGGCTCCTTCCTCTCTAGAGTGGTGATATACTGAAGTCCATGCTTTAGCTAAGACTCTCTGAGACAGACAAGGCAAGTAATATCAGAAAGACTATGAGGCACCTGGGTGGCTCAGTCGGTGAAGCGTCCAACTTCCGCTCAGGTCATGATCTCACAGTTTATGGGTTCAAGTCCCACATCAGGCTCTGTGCTGATAGCTTGGAGCCTGGAGCCTGCTTCCGATTCTATGTCTCCCTCTCTCTCTTCTCCCCAACTTGTGCTCTCTCTCTCAAAAATTAAACATTTTTTAAAAAAATACTGAGTAGTTAGCAGGAAAAATCAGACCTGTTCCATTCTAGGTGGGACATTTACTATGATGAGACAAACAGGCTAGGTCCTCCTATTCCGATGCTCCAGAAGTGGAGGAGGCCCACTTTGGGTACCATGGACTGAAGGCAGAAACAGCCAGAAGTATGCCACCCAAACACTGTAATGGTGAGGCCCAGAAACCTATCTGCGGCTTCACACAGCATGCAGAGTTGGGTTACAGTATTTGATTCAAGTATTTCACCCCTGGTTCTTGAACATGAAACTGACTCAAGACTGTTCATGCTATGAACACATCCAAAGAGAAGCACTGCCCATGAAGTTCATCAGGCACAGATCTCAGAAATCCATGGATGTTCAGCACTGGGGGCTTCAAGACTCATGCCCCTAAACTTTTAAGACAAGGAGGCAAACACCATGAAATCTGAATGCATTCATATCCAGTTGAGGCCAGACACATTCAGCCTGGTATCCCCAGTCTCTTGTTGGTTCTGCCCTTAAATCTACAATAACAGTCAATATTCAGACCAGCACCTCTTTGGGGGTAGCTGGCTGGCTCAGTCGTTAGAACACGCAACTCTTAGTCTCGGGGTTGCAAGTTTGAGCCCCATGTTGGATGTGGAGCCTACTTAAAAAAAAAAAAAAAAGTGCCTCTTTGGCCTTACAACCTTCTCAGTGTCAACACCCTGGCAGCTAGACAGAAGATGCCAGAACTAACAGCTGTTTCAAGAATAGGCAAGAGAAAGCCTGAGTGAGCAAAGAATCATTCTCAGAAATTCCCAGGAGCAGGAAATTGGGCCAGGGCACCCGGAGGGACCATAGTCCCAACAGGGGGATCCTCGGTTCTGAAGAAATAAGGGTGCAAGGTAGGAGTGTGTCATAAGAAACAAAGCCAGGGCATTATCTCCTGGAACACAGGCATGACGGCAGGGTGTAGCCACAGCAGAGCACATATTGGGCCCAACGAGGGCCCAGTTTTTGAAGGTAAAGCGTGTGGGGACAGAAGGCATGGGATTATCATAGAATATTTCTGTTCTCATCAGGGCTGAGAGAGCCCTCAGAATATGGTACCTGGGAGTCCCGACTTCAAATGTGCCCCATGGTCAGGCCCTGGGCCCCATTGTTGTCTGGAAAAGGTAGTCATTACCTTAATTGGGGCTCCCCTGGAAGCAGACCCTGAGATAAGGATAAGTGGTACATTTGGGGGTGAAGAACAAATGAGTAGAAGATTGAGGATATGGGGCATAAAAGGGAAGGCACCTCTAACCCTGATCCTGTTAATGGTGCTTTATCAAGCCAGCTACCACTGCAGGCAACAGAAGTTTAATCTCCCTGGGGAAACACAGAGCCAGTGCAGATCGAAATCCCTGAAGGGTGCTGACGATGAGGTATCTACAGCCACCACTGGTTGAGGGTCACAGGGAGGGAGGCACTAATTCCTGTGTTTCCAGCGTGAGCAGCATGGGTAAGCAAAATGGTTTCAATGCCACAAAAGTGCCCTCAGGGGCTGAGGGTTAGAAGTCGGGTTTTCGTGCACGAATGCAGTAAGGATAAGGGCATATGGGTGGATCACAGTGTCATCAACCTTAAAGGTTGTGTGATTCAGTGACGCCAACTGGCAGGCAGACTCTCCAAGAGTTCTTCCAGCTCCACTGATGATTCCTCCCAGTAGTAGGGGACTCATTATCCACCTCCCAAGGCAGCCCAGCATTTCTGTGCCAGCCCCCTGCCCCCAGGGAACTGATGTTAGGGTCCCTGCGGCTTCCACCTGCTGGCCTTGGCATTGCCCTCTGAGCCATGCAGAACCACAGGAAGGCTCCTTCCTCCAGGAATTCAATTCCATTCACGATGGTATTCTTAACTCTGGCAAGACAGCAAAGCAAGCAAATGCATTTTGGGAAGAACCCCACAAAGGACTGTTCAAACCAGAGAAAGATTTTAGTTAATGAATACAAGAAGTTTACGTCACCAGACAAGCCTACTCCCAGTCCTTCTGGTGAGTGCAGCTTCCACTTCAGGGCAGTAGTTATTACCAGGTGGGCCAAGGGCCACATGCATTTATCATAAAATACGAGGCTTAAATTCAATATCAAGATGAAAGTCAAACGAAGGCTCCCCGGGAGACAAGGAGCTCTGCTTTCAGAGTGGAGAATATTGCCTCTCAGCAAATAGTACTTCTAATTTGATCCTGCAAAGATTCCCACAAAGAGGAAAGCAACAATACATCAGGAGAATATGGTGTGTGTATGCTCCTCTATGTATTTTTTATCATGGCCACATTCTTCAGGATCTCAGTCATCAATTACTTGTGACAGGCAGTCAATTGTTTATCTTTTAAGAACATTACCACTTACTTGCCTTTGTATATCTTCCCTGTATTATTGTAGGGACAGGATCATCTATTTTCTCCTCCCTTCCAAGCCCTTCTGTCATTTACTGCCCAGCATCCCGGTGTAACGTCCTGGAACGATGGGCTTTGTGAGGCTGGAAGAGAAATTACTTTGTGCTCTCCCCTCACCAACGGATGCACAAAAGGGCACCCAAACTGGCATTTAATTCAGCTGAATGTCAGGGCCCTGCTAGTGGAAATTCACCTCTGTGTGTTCGAACAGGTGTTCCTGAGAGATGCCCAGAGAAAGTGGAACAGGTAGAAGCAAAAACATCCCCATCCCTGTTCAGAAAATAGAAGCAAATTTCTGCCATGAAAACCATTTTTGCTTAAAACACCAGCCTGAAATAATTGCATATTTGTTGGGGATTGACAGTTGAGCTTTTTCATGAATTTCACTATCTTTTGACAGTAGCTAATAAGTAGGCAGAGAAATGCACTCTCTTGGGGCTTTTAATGGCAAAAAAAAAAAAAAAAAATCACAGTAGGAAAATTGCACCAAAGAGCACAGCAATATTTTCATACTTTGCTGCACTTAAGGGAAGAAAATGGTCATTAAAGGTAACAGGGTTGTTACAAAAACAGCGGTTCTATTTCTGGGTCTTTCACTTGCCAAAAACCACTGTATGCTATATGCAGTCACTGAAGGTAGGAGCGGGCTCAACTTAAATTTCTATAATGTGCCTTGCAAACAACTGGATTTATTCTTAGTGGGGCCTTGCTGCATTTTTACGTTATGCAGCATGTAATTAGCTATTTAATGACTTAGGAAAACCAACTCAGATTTGTTGGACCTGATGCCTGATGAATAATTTCATGCTGTTCTTTTAAATCAACGCTGTGTTGACTGTAATTTAGTGGTAGACTTGAGAGTTTTTCTGCTGGGGGGAGAGGGGTTAAAGATTTCCCAGTTTGGAACCTGAAATGACAATGCAATATTAACTTAATTATAAACCTTTTAACCAGCCTGCAGTCGCTGAGTTCTGGGTAGCATGTGTTGAATTCAATCTCTGCAAATAGTGCCTTGGATTCTCTCAGGTCTTCTGCTCACCAAAATACACACACACACACACACACACACACACACACACGCACGCACACATGCACACAAAAGGCTCCCTTTTTCTATAATAGGGAGATTTTTTTTTTAACCTGAATTATCAATCAACAGGCACAAATTTATGAAACTCCTACCGTATGCCCCGCATGGCTGATGCTGGGGCGACAGGTCATCTGCTGTAACCTTCATCTGCATTTTGTTCTTGTTGCAATTTCCTCACACCCCTACCCCACCCTCCAAGAAGGCAGCCAGGGCCTGAGTAACCCTTTGGCTCAAAGGCAACTAGCTTACCCAGGGCCTAAAATAGAGGCTGCTTACAGAAAATCTCCTGGCTTCTATGAGAGCGTCAGCTCATTAGTGGCTGATGCTCGGTGATCCAGGACATGAGAAGAGAGCAGTGTCTCTTTGAAGAGGGGCAGAACAAGAACAGCAGGAAATTGGGGAAGGTGAGGTTGTTTATCTGAGAGGTCAGGAAGTTAGAAGTCTGCAGGTACCGGATATAGACCCGAAGTAGCCTGTGGAGGAGGTGATGATGGAGATCCCCCAGGGGCTGGCTGAGGTACCAGGATTCCTGAGACCAAGCCTGGGCAGCTGTAGATGCTGCAGGAGCCTTTGCTCAGCACGAGACCCCTGAGACCTACACACAGCCCTGGGCCAGAGGAAGGAGACTCGATCAGATCAGAAGACATAACCATCCTGGCAGGATGAAGGGCTTAGAGAGCCAATATGATTTTAAAGAGGTGTCAGGGCATTTCTTACTCACCCAAGTTTGTCAGGACAACAGCCATACCCACAATAGCTATTGGTCCTGACTGATGGCCTTGGGGCCTTTGCTTTCTGCAGTCATGCATTACTACTCATACTGAGGGTGAAGGCCAGAACTACCATGACCACAGTTGGGGGTGACTCCAGGCTACCATGCAGTATGGCCTAGAATGATAGCTTGCAAGCCTGCCAGAGCCAGGAGCAGAGGCAGGGCCATTCTGGGTCCCAAACCCCACCATCCCCTCTTCCCATGACTGTAGGTAACTCATTGCCTGCGTTTCTGCTTGGACCTGTACTCTGAGATCTGCCTGGTTCCCCGAGAAAGACAGATATCATATGTTTTCACTCATACGTGGAACTTGAGAAACTTAACAGGAGACAGTGGGGGAAGGAAGAGGGAAAAGTAGTTATAAACAGAGAGGGAGGGAGGCAAATCACAAGAGACCCTTAAATACCAAGAACAAACTGAGGATTGATGGAGAGGTGGGGGAGAAGGGAAAATGGGTGATGGGCATTGAGGAGGGCACTTGTTGGGATGAGCACTGGGTGTTGTATGTAAGCGATGTTATCACAGGAATCTATCTCCAAAACCCAGAGCACACTGTATACACTGTATATTAGCCAACTTGACAATAAAGTATGTATGTATTTATATATATACATATATATATATTTATACATATACATGCTTCATATACTTTATATATATGTATACTTTATATATGTATAAATATATATATACTTTATATGTGTGTAAATATGTGTGTATGTATACACACACACACACACACACACACATATATATATATATATATATATATATATATATATATATATATACACACACACACACACACACACAAAGCAGGCCCTACCCTGAGCCCAGGATCTTTGACCAGAACCTTGGTTTCATGCTCACAGCCACCCACAGAGATCTTGTCCTCAATATATATCCCTTCATTTCAAGTATTTTTAAACACTTACTACTGTGCAAAGTGCTTAGCATCCAACAGGGAATGAGACAGATAAAGCCCCTGCCCTCCCAGGTCCCCAAGGTAGCTCTACCTGACTGCATTCCCACCTGCCATCTGGTCCCATCTCTGAGTGCTTCAATAGCTCCAGCTTGAATCCCAACAGGCAGGTCCAGTGGTCAGGTTAGTACCCATCATCTCCTTGCTCTTGCCCTGCTCACCCCCATGCTGCACATGGGTCCCACAATGCTTTGCAACACAAACCCAACTAATGGGAGAGAATAAGCATGGCTGCCATCTTGAATTGGGGAGGGAATGATAGTAATCACGGTGAGAGCAAAACATAAGTTAATATCTCAATAAATCATTATAGCACAAAACAATTAGAAAAATACAGTGCCAAGCAGTACAGGGCACACTAAAGGCAAGAGACAGCCCTCTGGGCTAGGAGCACAGGACTGAGCTGAGTGGAAGCGAGCCGGTAGAGGGTCCAAAAGCACAGACATGGAATCCATCATGGTTTTCATCTTCTAAGATCTGCACTTTGAATTATGGTGTAGACAAGAGAAAGCAACCAGCTGTTGCTGGGGTATTGCTGATGTGAGGGAAAGAGGCATAATTTTTTCAAAAGCAATTTGTCAAAACATTTCAAGAGCCATAAAAACCTTCTAACCTTTGATTCAATAATCTTACTTCTGGGAATATACCTGCAATATATCTGTAATCCACAATAAGAAAGGAAATAATAGGTTATAGTAACTGGGCCAGACGCTAAACACTTTATATATGTGTTTCCTCATGTAATTCTCACAACCCTGTGAGATGGATACTGTTTATGCCCATTTTATAGATAACAAAACCAAGACACTAAGAGTTTGACAACTTTTGATATAGCCATAGAACCAGGATCCAAATCTAGAGCCAGTCTTAATTACTGCCCTACAGTGCCCCCCAAAGATCACGAAAACACCATGCATCACTACCTATAATGGTGAAACACAGGAAGCACATTTTATGCCTAGTAATATGTGATAGGGGGGAATGCCAGCAGATAGAATCCTATGAAGGCACGAAACTGATTATAATGAAGACTACATAACAACATGAAGGAATGCAGAAGGCAGCAAGAGAAATAGATATCTAGGCTGAATCCAGAGGAATCAGTACAAATAATCCACATTGGTCACAGAAATACTCAGAGGTGTAGAAGGGTGTTCCAAGCAGAGGAAGGCAGACAGAGGAACAAGCTTGGCATATTCAGGGAACCACGAGGCCTGGGAATGGCTGAGCCATGGAGACCAAGGGAGCAGTCAGAGATGTGGCTGAATCAGAGACCAGAGGCCAATGGCCCAGAAAACCATAGAGAAGCAGCTGTCTTTCGGAGCAAGAAATGGTGGGCGGAATTCCAGAGTCACTTGGGCAGTAGAAACAACAGGGTTTGGTGAATTATGTATCTAAGTGACAAAGGACTCTGGATTTCTCGGCGAATCGTGTTGTTCACAGAGAGAGAGAACAAAGGAGGGAAGCCTTGTTGAAGATTACCTGAGCTGCTCAAAGCACTGGTCTGTGTGATTCCAGATCTTCATGTGTGCATTGAGATCTTGTGTATTGTTCCTCTGTGAATATATGCATATATACATATATTTGTACACGTGTATATACTACAATAAGTAAACATTGGCAGTTGCAGCTATTGAGATAATACTATTGAGAGAGCCCAGATAAGGTATTTCAACAAAGGTTGAAATATGGCCCAAGAATGAGTTATAGGAGAACAGACCCTAAGATGGCTGGGGAAAAGATAAGAAACATTGCATGTGACCTGGTTCAATGGCAGATCATTTGAGTCACTCAACAATTCCAGGAATGAATCTTTAGGTTACCATGGGGACTACCTGTCTTCCTTCAGCTCTTACAGAGCAGTTTGGGGTTCACTCAGGAATACAAAGAAACCAAAGCTCTTCAGAGGGCCATGTAAACACTAAACCGTCCATTAATGTCCTCTATAGCCCAGCCTGTCTCCCCAGAAGTGCCCCCATCCACAGGACTAGCAATAGTGACATTTGAAATGGCAACTTTGCCATGCAGTGTCTCAAGGTTAGCAACGTGCCCCAGGTGGAGCCCCCAGGGATGTCATCAGCCTCAAGGCCATCAAGATCCAGTTTATGGCTTGGTCCTAACTCCTCCCAGAGGCCCTCCTTGCTTGGGCAGCTAGGGAGTTGGTCCCTCACTAGTCCAAAAACCAGGGCCTGACTTCACTTTCCCTCCAGATTCCTGGCCCTGAAACCCAGGCTGCTCCAGACTCTATTGCCTGGAAGTGTTTGGGAAGCAGACACTCTCCACATCTCCCAGGTCATTAGGACAAGAACCCAGTAGCACAGACTCATGTGCCCTGGGTCCTAGGCTACATTAGAATCCCCTAGGCTTTCTCAAGATGTTGGAGCTGGGAAGGGCATGGGGACCATTTAGCCCATCCTCCTCCTTTTACTGAAGGGGATACCTAGGTCCAGAGAAGAGACTCAGCCATCAACACATCATGCGGACCAGAGTCCAATTTTGTTGACAACTGCCCCAATGCTGAAGGATGTTCCTCACTCTGGAATACTCCACAGCTAGCCAAAATTTCCAATGAGGATGGCTCCCTTTAATTTCCCCAAACAACTACTAAATAGGGGAGGGATGGCCTCTCTGTTTCAGATCCAGCCATCTGGCTCCCAATTACATTGACTTTAATGCATCCTTATTGAATATCTGCTGCATACCAGGCCTTTCTGGGCCCTTGGAATGTACAGATGAAAACAAGATGGCGCTGGCTTTGAAGAGCTGTGGGTCTAGTTGTCATTTCTTCTTCAGTATATCATCGGTACTCCCATTAATTCAGTCAACCAATATACAGTCGTGCCAGGTACTATGCTTGAGCCCAAGAGCTATGTGCCCAGGGTCTCAAGGAATAACAAAGAAGCTAGCCTTGATCCATCTCCCTCCGTGGTGTGCTTGAGCCCTGCCCTTTCTTGAGCCTCCATTTCTCCATCTTGAGTACTGACATGTGATCTTTCTAAGAAGCTACGTCAGAATGTTGCCTAGAACCTCTAGAAGACTCCTCTCTTTTCCCTGTTCTTTCTACCCCTGGCCTTTCAACCTATACCCCTTGATAAGAGGGGCAGCAATCCTGTGTCCATCTATCAGGTCAGATGGAAGTGAGCAATGAAATGGGGCTGTTCCATCTGCTGAAGAGAAAAGCCTTTCTTTCTTCCACCTCATCCCCACTGAGCACCAGACACAAAAGAGTCAGAACATAAGCACCAACCACAGCAATGATCCCTCCTTTCGATCCTGTGTGGACAGAATGGGGGCACTGCCTGCATAAGACCAGGAGGTACCATTCACATAGGGCTCAAAGCAAACGCTGCCCCCAGGAGTTGGGTCCTGCACAGCTGTGTGGCTGGGTACAATTGCCCAGCCCCTGAAATCACAGGGCATGCCCCAGAGTTTTGACTTTGGGGAAGTCAGGAGAGGGACATCCAAACGGTGCAGGCAGGTGGTGAGCGTAACAGACGCCTGAGTTTCAGGGCACAGAGCACACAATTTGGAGCCAGCCATTTGAGTCCTGTCCAGGCTGTCCTGGCCACTAATGAAGACAATGCCGGGAAAAGGGTTTGCAGAACTGGCTGAGGATGAAGGGGAAAAATCAGTTCAGACAGCTCGCTTTAGATTTAATTGTTCCATTTTGCAAATCAGTCTGGCTGCCGGTCGGTTGGATCGTGTGTCTGGGCCTGGCCCAGGCTGGGGGAGGCAGTGCTCCCCTGACTGAATTATCGCATCTCCAGCCACTCAGGGCAACAGTTCTGAGCCTCGGCCAGAGGAGCAAATGACAGCTCCCGAGTCCCTCCATGTCCCCTGCATCACTGCCTCCCAGCGCACACAGAAAATCTTCACAGTTAATTTAATGACAATCTGTGGTCCAGAAGCCCCAGAGCAGGAACACGGCTGAGTGTCTGACTCGCCACCAATTTCAATTAGCCAGAGCCAGGATCAGGGGTGGGGAGGCAGGAGGGAATAGCAGAGGCCGAGTATGGGAACAGCGGCCTGTCTGAAGGCCTCGGCCAGGTTCAAGTCTCTTCCTGGTGACACTCCAGCAACTCTACCTGTTGTCACCAAACAGGGCATTTCTCAGCATAAACAGAGGGAAAGAAAGGGAGGGAGGGAAGAAGAAAGACCCCTCCCAAAAACAATGCCCCTCTGCTTTTCACTCAGGATCATTGTACCAGTAAATGAGGACACACACATACCCTTTTTTTTTTCCTTTTTATTATTTTTTTTAATACAATTTATTGTCAAGTTGGCTAACATACAGTATATACAGTGTGCTCTTGGTTTTGGGGGTAGATTCCCGTGATAACATCGCTTACATACAACACCCAGTGCTCATCCCAACAAGTGCCCTCCTCAATGCCCATCTCCCGTTTTCCCTGCTCCCTCCATCAACCTTCAGTTTGTTCTCTGTATTTACGAGTCTTTTGTGGTTTGCCTCCCTCCCTCTCTGTAACTAATTTTTTCCCTTCCCTTCTCCCATGGTCTTCTGCTAAGTTTCTCAAGTTCCACATATGCATGAAAACATATCTGACTTTCTCTGACTGACATTTCACTTAGCATAATACCCTCCAGTGCCATCCGCATTGTTAACAAATGGCATGATTTCATTCTTTCTCACTGCCATGGAGTATTCCATTGTATATATAAACCACATCTTCTTTATCCATTCATCAGTTGATGGACATTTAGGCTCTTTCCATGATTTGGCTATTGTTGAAAATGCTGCTATAAACATTGGGGTACATATGCCCCTATGGATCAGCACTTCTGTATCCCTTGGGTAAATTCCTAGTAGTGCTATTCCTGGGTCATAAGGTAGTTCTATTTTTAAGTTTTTGAGGACCCTCCACACTGTTTTCCAGAGTGGCTGTACCAGTCTGCATTCCTACCAACAGTGCAAGAGGGTTCCCGTCTCTCCACATCCTCGTCAGCATCTGTTATTTCCTGAGTTGTTAATTTTAGCCACTCTGACTGGAAACACACCGCTTCTTAATTTGGTTGTTTTTTTATCCCTGAGAGGGACCAGTAGAAAGGGCATTTACCTGTGGGACCTAGTCAGGGGACCAGAGTTTAGCACTGAATCTGCCATTTTTTTTTTTTTAACTGTTCATTATCAGGTGAATCATTTGCCCTTTCTGGACCTCATTCTAAAGAGATCAGATTAAATCGGCAGTTTCCAAACCTTTTCTTCATATGAAACCTTCCACGGAACCCCAGTAAACACCAGAGAGAAAAATACAGCTTCTCATGACTAACGGTGGGTGGGCATCCGAGCTGGCCCCTCCTGCCCCACCCTGCAAGCCACCGAAGTGCCAGGCCCCATGGATCACTCATTTGGGAAACACGGAGCCAGATGCCCAAGGTGGTAGGCCAAATAAGGGCCCCCTAAAGATGTCCACGCCCTCCTCCCCAGAACCCGTGACCATGTTTCCTTATGTGGCAAGAAGGGACTTTGCCTATGTGATCAAGTTAAGGATCTTGAGATGGGGAGATTTATCCAGGTGGGCCCGATGTACTCCCACGGATCCTCCTAGGAAGGAGGCAGAAGACCGATTACGGAGATGGTGATATGATGGAAGCTGAGAGCAGCTGGGAAGTCTTGCCCTGCGGACGTGCAGGATACAGGGAAGGGCGGTGAGTGGAGAAAAGCAGGTGGCCTGCAGAAGGTGCAAAAGGTAAGGAAGCAAATTCTCTCCCAGGAGCCTCTGGAAGGAATGCAGCCCCGCCCACACCTTGATATCAGGACTTCAGACCTCCAGGGTGGTAGGAGAATGGATCTGGGTTGCTTTAAGCCTCTATGTTGGGATAATTCAATACAAGCAGCAATAGGAAACAAATGTACTCACATTCTATAATCCCGTGGGGAGAGAAGTGGAGAGAAATTCTCTGATCCCGAGCCCCTCTCCTTTCCTCCTGACCAATCAGTAGGGAAGATGGCATCAGAACCCATCTAATGCAAGCAGGGCCAGTATAGGCAACTCCTGCTGCCAACACCTGAGACCAGGGAGAGCTGAGGGCTGCTCCCGGCCACTGGCCATTGACACAGGAAGAACCCTTCTCCCAGCTGGCCCTCCCAAGTCCTGAGACACAAGGCTTCGTCCTCATTTACTGTTCTGTGGGTTTTTCTCTCTCTTCTCAATTTCCTACTTTGGAGGGATTGGAAAGGAAAACTTTGGATTTGGTTCAGGGATTTCCATCCAGGGATTAATTCAAGGACATGAATATTAATGAGGCCACACCCTCCTTCTGCAAATCCACAGGCCAAGGGATATTTTCCAGCCACCAAAACCCCAAGCTGGCCTAAGTCCCCTTCCTTCCAGGCTCACGGGGATCCCTGTTGCCAGTTTGGACAGCTGGAAGGCCTCAGCACACACACACCTGGGAGAGGACAGGTTACTTGTGAGTCACGCCAGGCCAAGTGCTGCACACAGGGGACAGCGACACAGACACTGACCTCCACCAAGTCCAAGGAGGCAGGCTGGACAGTGGAACTGAGGGGGCTTAATGACCAGGAACAAAAAGCTCCAGAGCCACGGGGTGGAGGGGAGATGGCCTTCCTCAGGGAAAGAATGGAGGACAAGCACTGGTCTGGTGGTGGTAGTGGTTTTATTTTTTTTTTTTCCAACGTTTTTTTATTTATTTTTGGGACAGAGAGAGACAGAGCATGAACGGGGGAGGGGCAGAGAGAGAGGGAGACACAGAATAGGAAACAGGCTCCAGGCTCCGAGCCATCAGCCCAGAGCCTGACGCGGGGCTCCAACTCCCGGACTGCGAGATCATGACCTGGCCGAAGTCGGACGCTCAACCGACTGCGCCACCCAGGCGCCCCGGTGGTAGTGGTTTTAAAGACCGGGGGTAAGACCACCTTCTGATAATCAGGTAGGTAAGGAACAAGACTTTTTTTCTATCTGCAGTGCACACAAGTTACCCATTCAAGGCACAGAGAAAACAAAGCACAGAGTTTACTGAGTGCCTACTATGTGCTAGGGACCGGGCTGGGTGATAAGGCAACGCTTTTCCTACTTCTGATGTGTCCTTCCCTGTGGAAGGGGCTCCCTGAGCAAACTCTCCTGTCCCTCCTTACTCCTCGCCCAGAGAGAGGAAAAAAATGAGCTGATCTGTGAGTTTGAAGAAATAGGCCATGCAGAGCCCAGCCCCCTCCCTAGTTGTCTGCTCAGGTTTCTCCATGTGACAGTTTCTAAGGGGCCTGCCCCACTCACCTGTGCCCCCTGTCTGTGGGAAATCAGCCCAAGCCACATCTGCAAATACCACCTTCACACAGGCTTCCATCTGCTGACTCTTCTGAACTCTTTCTCAATTGGATCAGACCTTGGGCAGGGGAATGTCTAACTGTGACATATGGTGAACACCACAGCCAGTGTGCCTGCCCTCGGGGAGCTGACAGTCAGGCCAGAATGTGCATTTGAGGCTCTCGCCAGAGATCTCAATCCTGGGGTGCCTGCCATCCTGATCCTCTCATTCTGAGCCTAGGGAGATCTGAGCCAGATGTCTGGAGGGACACGTGGCCAAGTGATCTTTCCCAACCCTTCAGGGGCTCCCCATTGCCTGCAGGGAAAAGTCCACTTCCTGTCTCCCATTTAAAGCCCCCTGCTTATCTCTCCAACCTTCTCCTTCCCCCACTCTCCACCTTGTCTCTACGCTGAGAGAGCCCATGACTGACCTCTTTCATCTAGTGGCATTCTCTCTCAGGCCTTCACATTTGCTGTTCTCTCTTCCTGACCAATTTCTCTTCCTGTCCTTTTACCTAATTCCTGCAGGTCTCTGCTAAGATGCTCCTTTACCCAGAGAACCATCCCTTACCTTCCACTGACATTGCAGATTTGGCTTGAATGTCCCTCTAATTACTCACAAAATAGTTGTCTTTCCCCTAAAATGCTTCTTATTAAATCCTAATAACAAACTTGGAGACCTCTGTCCCATGCAGAGACCCAGCAATCAACAAGACAAACCAGACTGCTGCCTACACAGAACCCACAGTCTGCGAGGAAACACAGATACTAAAAATAACAAAGTCCACAAACGCATCAGCTCATGAGGTATCTGCTCATGAGCTCAAGATCAAGGGTTACTTATGTGCCGCTTTTCTGTTACACAGTATCCTTTACATAAGGACCCAGGGGATAAAATCCTCCTAGACCATTGTGCCAGAGGGAAAATGCCTTCTCTAAACATTTCATTTCTTTCGATGAAGAGACTAGGAAACCCATCATATTTCTCTCTTTGTCTTGTATGCCACGAAGTCCAGGGCCAAATTTAGACCTCGATTGCAGAGAATTACTTAATTTCTGTTTCTGCTACTATCTCTCCTCATCTGTATAGTTTTTAAATTTTTTTAAGTTTTATTTTATTTTATTTTTTGAGAGACAGAGACAGAGCACAAGCAGGGGAGGCGCAGAGAGAGGGAGACACAGAATCCGAAGCAGGCTCCAGGCTTTGAGCTGTCAGCCCAGAGCCTGATGCGGGGCTCGAACCCACGAACATGAGATCATGACCCGAGATGAAGTCGGACGCTCAACTGACGGAGCCACCCAGGCACGCCCGTATAGGATTTTTTATCCTGTATTTATGTACTGCTCTCTACCCACATACATATTTTTACCGTTAACTCCAAGTCCCTCATGGAGGCAGGTGGCACACAGGTTCTGCATCGCATGGCTTCTTCTAGCGCCCTTGAGTATTGCCCCCAGTACTTCCACTGCAGGGCCCCATGCTGCAGGCTGAAGCCTCCGGCCCCAGCCCTAGCCAGGGATAGAGCTCAAGGACATGAGTGGCTCTGATAAACTTAGTGGGGCCAAGGTGCTCTGAGGCAGCCAGAGTTGTGTCTTGCCCTCCTGTGGGGCAGAGGTGCTATTAAAGGGCCAGACCTTCAGGATTTTAACAAAAGGCAGAAGGAGAAAAGGAAATGTCATGCAAGAGACAAGAGTGGGGGAAGAGGCTGAGGGCATGGAGGTCCTAGGAGAGAATCATCATGGTACCATGGCCCCTCCTCTCTCATCACACACTCCCCACAGAGGGGCTGAGGTGGCTTATGCCCAAGAAATGCTAGGAATGCCTTCTAATGCTATCAGGGACCTAATCTTACCTCTAGACCAAAAGTTTTCCACTAAGGGGGCTCCAGGTAAGGGTCACAGGTCTGAGATCACGAGATCGTGTTCTCTTTCAGACACGCCATGTGGCCTGCCTATGTCACACTGCTTCTGTGTACCCCCGTTTCCTCATGTAGTCAATTGGTGGGTGCTCTCTGGTAATCCTGAGAGTGTCATTAAAGAACATATGGTGGGAATTCAAGCTGGTGCAGCCACTCTGGAAAACAGTATGGAGGTTCCTCAAAAAACTAAAAATAGAACTACCCCACGACCCAGCAATTGCACTGCTAGGCATTTAACCACAGGATACAGGTGTGCTGTTTCGAAGGGACACATGCACCCCCATGTTTATAGCAGCACTATCAACAATAGCCAAAGTATGGAAAGAGCCCAAATGTCCATCGATGGATGAATGGATAAAGAAGATGTGGTTTATATACACAATGGAGTATTACTCGGCAATCAAAAAGAATGAAATCTTGCTATTTGCAACTACATGGATGGAACTGGAGGGTATTATGCTAAGTGAAATTAGTCAAAGAAAGACAAAAATCATATGACTTCACTCATATGAGGACTTTAAGAGATAAAACAGATGAACATAAGGGAAGGGAAACAATACAAAAAGAGGGAGGGGGACAAAACAGAAGAGACTCATAAATATGGAGAACAAACTGAGGGTTACTGGAGGGGTTGTGGAAGGGGGGATGGGATAAATGGGTAAGGGGCATTAAGGAATCTACTCCTGAAATCATTGTTGCACTGTATGCTAATTTGCATATAAATTTTAAAAAATAAAAAATAAAATTAAAGGTACATATACAAAAAAAGAACATATGGAATCATTGCTCTCAATTAGATAATTATCCTGTCTTAATGTAATCCCTTGCAGGTGTATGATGCCTGTACAAAATACTGCTGCACATTTGCTTTTCTATAAAGTGACCCTAACAACAACCCTGTGATGTAAGCAGATAGATATCATCCCCATTTTATGGATGAGGAGACTGACACTCAAAGAGGCTAAGTGACCACCCAAGCCTGTACTTCTTTCTGAAAGCACAGACCACGTTTGGCTTGTGAACCTGCAATGCCAGTCCCCTGTCCAAGTGCCAGGCACAGCAACAGTGGTGCTCAATAAAACTCAGAGCTAAATCATTTGCATGCATTGCATGGTTCCCCACCAAAGACCAATGCCCACTCTGAAAGCCAAAAAGCTGCATCAGAATGGGCAATAATACAGGTAACATCTTCAGTCTTGGCAGACCTATGCCTGATCTCTATCCACATGGTTGAGGTAAGAAAGTCACCCTAAGAAATACGAATCAAAGCCACACTGAGATACCACCTCATACCAGTCAGAGTGGCTAAAATGGAGCAACTCGGGAAACAACAGATGCTGACGAGGATGTGGAGAAATGGGAACCCTCTAGTCCTGTTGGTGGGAATGCAAACTGGTGCAGCCACTCTGGAAAACAGTGTGGAGGTTCCTCAAAAAATTAAAAATAGCTATGACCCAGCAATAGCACTACTAGGAATTTATCCAAAGGATACAGGAGTGCCAATGCATAGGGGCACATGTACCCCAATCTTAAAGCAGCACTATAAATGATACGCAAATTATGGAAAGAAGATGTGGTTCATATATACAATGGAATACTACTTGGCAATGATAAAGAATGAAATCCTGTCATTTATAGCAACATGGATGGAACCGGAAGGTATTATGCTGAGTGAAATAAGTCAGCCAGAGAAAGACAGATATCCTATGTTTTCACACATAGGTGGAACTTGAGAAACTTAACAGAAGACCATGGGGGAGGGGAAGGGGAAAAATTGGTTACAAACAGAGAGGGAGGGAGGCACACCACAAGAGACTCTTAAATATAGAGAACAAACCAAGGGTGGATGGAGGGTGGGGGAGAGGGGAAAATGGGAGACGGGCATTGAGGAGGGCACTTGTTGGCATGAGCACTAGGTGTTGTAAGCCAATTTGACAATAAATTATATTAGAAAGAAAGAAAGAAAGAAAGAAAGAAAGAAAGAAAGAAAGAAAGAAAGAAAGAGAGAGAGAGAGAGAAAGGAAGGAAGGAAGGAAGGAAGGAAGGAAGGAAGGAAGGAAGGAAGGAAGGAAGGAAGAAAGAAAGAAAGAAAGAAAGAAAGAAAGAAAGAAAGAAAGAAAGAAAGAAAGAAAGAAAGAAAGAAAGAAAGTCAGTCAGTCACCATTGAGATGTTCCAGCTCATCCTTTAAGGTCAATGACAGAGTCACAAAGCACAGACACAGGAAGAGAGCTTACAAATCACCTGGGTATTCAGTGTCGGTCTTAACCCGGATGGCGCAGTCTATTGTTAACCCTAATTGGGTGGTGGAGCTGGGTCATAAACCCTAGTCTTTTGCCTGCCAGACCAATGCTCTTTCCAATTGATGACCTATTGTCCCAAACATATCACTGGCCCTTGTGTTGTTCCTAAACACCACTAAGGGCAGTGGGATGGGTCTGCCATCAATAGTAGGGTTGTTTTGTTCCTTTCTTTTTGCCCCTACTGGACCCTATACATCTGAGGTTCACTTGTGCCCAGCACCCTTCCTCTGCCATCTGGTGAAAATGCCCTGTTCTTTTGAAAAAACTACCTTTCCCTATTTTATTTGTGCCTGGCTTACCTATCATAGGTCCTTTGGTCCCTTTAATGCAGAACTGGACATGTGGCACAGACTAGCCAATCAGAATTCTCCATCTCTCTTGTTCACATGATTGGATCACAAATGAGGACATGGCCTAACGTGGGCCAAAGCCTTCTCTAAGACTTCGGTATATACTCACTAGGTGGGAGAGGTGTGTCTTTTCCTCCAGTGGCAGCAATAAAGACAGAGAAAGCCCAAAACTGCTAGAGCCATCTTACCTAACCACATTAAAGATGCCATCTGCAAGATTAAGCCAACACACCAGAGAGCCAGGCCAAGAGGATGAGAGACAGATCCCTGACAACAGGTCCAGGGCTGAGCCTCTGGACTCAGCCATGCACGAGCCATGCATGAGTCAAGTGACTTGCTTTGATCAATAGAATGTGATAAAGGTGACAGCATGCCCAACCCAAGCCTAGGTCTTAAGAAGCCTGGTGTTTTCTGCTTGCCCTGGTGAACTGCTCCCCACGTCATGAGGAGGACGTGTATGCCAAGCCTACATTGACCAACTTCTAGCCAATTCACAGACACGTAAGCTAAATAAGCACTTATTCTCAAACTAAGATCTTGAGGTTATTGTTATGCCCCAATAACTGACCAGGAAAACCCATGTGTCACTCTTCTTCTTTGGGCTTCTTGCAGACAGGAACTACATTTCATACATTGACCAACTTCTAGGCAATTCACAGACACGTAAGCTAAATAAGCACTTATTCTCAAACTAAGATCTTGAGGTTGTTGTTATGCCCCAATAACTGACCAGGAAAACCCATGTGTCACTCTTCTTCTTTGGGCTTCTTGCAGACAGGAACTACATTTCATACACTGCTGTGTCCCCAGGGACTAGCACAGCTACTGGCACAGGGAGGGAAGAGAGAGACTGGCCCTCCCATACCACTCTAGCTGGTTTGAAGTTCTGACCTCAACAAAGGAGGGACATACCCATGTGCCGACAGTGAAGCTCTGTTTCTGGCATATACAACATCCCTTGGAAATTCTCCTCTAATATTTTGAGGCTGACGTCTAAGGACCTACCCCATATGCCACATCCAGGTTCTCCCTCGTTGGCCTACCATTTAAGAGAGACCATAACACCTCTGCCCATTTCTGCCCCCAGGACAGTCAGATGGGATTATGCTGGTGAATAACTGGGTACACAGTACCACAGCAAGCCTGCCATGGAAGCCTGCTAATCACACCCAGTTGATACTTGCCATTTGCCATCAAAAGGCATTTTACAGTGTCTCATTGAAATCGGGAGAAGGATTAAGAGGCCCCTTTCTTGATTAATGACTTTCTCTGCCTGAGAGATATAATCCTATCTATAACCCCAAATAACTAGAAACAAAATTAAATTTCTACTGCGAGATCACTCGAGGCACGTGTTACACCATGCCCGTGAGTCTTGTTTTCTTTACATATTTTATCCAGCTTACAGGCACAAGATATTCTGATCCCCAGAACCAGAACCGTTCTGCAGTAGGAGGCATCAGTGACAGAAGGGAATTTCCCTAGCTTTTCTACGGTGCTAAGGAGTTAAAAAAAAAAAAAAAAAAAAAAAAAAAAAAAAAAAAAACCACTCTCCCTTGGGCAAAGATGTGCATTGAGTGTGTATATATAATGTGAAAATATCTAAAGATTACTCATTTCTTCACATCCTCTTAGGGAAATAGGCAGGCATCGGCATATCAAAAGCAAAAGCTTTTTCTATTGACTTCACTGATTTCCATGCTGGATCTCAGTTATCATGAAAAAATTCAGAGGATCATGGACTATCCAAACTGGAAAGGACCTTTGAGACCCTTTCTCCAGATCCCGTAATCTGACAGATAGAGTGGTACCCAGACAGGGAAGGGAACTTACTCAGAATGTGGGTCAGCTGATTCTCAGTCCAGCACCTTCTGTTCTCATCCACACACTGATCCATTCAGGCTGCTATCTGATCCATTCGGGCTGCTATCACAAAAATACCAGATTGGGTAGCTTACGAATGACAGAAGAGGTTGAGAAGTCCAAGATCAAGGTGCCAGCAGATCCAGTATGTAGGGAGAGCCCTGTGGTTCATCAACAACCATCTTCTCACTGTAGCCTCACAAGGTGGAAGGAGCCAGGGAGCCTTCAGCACTAATCCCATTCACGTGGGTCCACCCTCATGACCTAGTCACCTCCCAAAGGCCCCACCTCCAGATACCATCACACTGAGCATTAGAATTTAACATATGACTTTTGGGTGGGCACAAACATTCAGTCTATAGTGAGCATGTGGGCACACTGACACATGCACACACACATTTGAACCAACATTCATCAAGCACCTTCTCTATATGAGGCATTATGGGGAATGCAAACAGAGAAGATGCTCATTCAACATCTGTTCCAATGCCCAACCCCCTTGTGCTGCACAGAAGAACGCTCCCAGGAAGCTCATACAAGGGCTTTCCTAAGTTCCCTGGCAGCTAGAGTTCCAGGTGTGATTTAGGTCCAACAGTCATGTGTCGTGTACTTGCACAAGATATCAATTGAGAACTAAGTTGCATGGAGGAAAAAGTGCTTGCATAAAGTGTTGATTTGGGAAGGAGTTAACGTGGGGAAAGAGAGGTGCAATGCACCCATCCTGACAGATTGCAGCAGAGATGGGACAGTTCTGGGGCAGGAGCTGTGGCAGGTGGTGTCCCTGTTCACCAGTTCTCTGATCATGGAGAGGCAGCAGCTCCCTGGGTAGCTGAGTTCTACAGTGTGGTTTTAGAAGCTGTTCCTGGAGTGTAGACTCAAGACTCTCTTCAGCCCTACCATTCTGTGGGCTAACCAGATTTCCCAGAGTCATTTCTACCTAAACCATCCAGAGTGCTATCATTTGTCTGTAGTTAGCACCCTAATCAGTAATTTGGGAACCTGAATTATTTAAAATTATAAATTAGGATTCAGATGTTTTTCTAAATCAGACTGCTCTTCCCACAAGTAGTTCAAATTAGACATGCTTGACCATATACACAGACATTGTATGAAGTGTGTACCTAGAGATTTAACACCTTTATACAAGGGAGTAGAAAGGTACTAGTTTGTGTTAATGTATGATGGATCATATGATCACATATGATCAATATGATTTCTAGAAAAGAGTTTCAAAAGGATTAGAATCGCACCTGAGTTTAAGCAAGGTGAGTGAAATTTAATTATCTGGAATTGGGTACAAAGTCTACAGAGACCTCAATTCAAAACTGAGTCACCAGTACGAGCAGCCATACTGGTGATTTCTTGGATGCAGGAAGGAGTAGGGCCCAGTTGCTATAGCACAGGACTGTTTCTCTGACATACAAGCTTTCCAATCTCCCCTTTTCTGCTATTTACCTCTATATCTGAGACTTGTGACCCATCACAGTATTCAATTCTCCTGCGTGGGATTGGTCTAGAGGATCCCCAGGCTGAACCAAAAGTCTCCCCCTGAGACCAATTCTGGTACTGGAAAAACATGGAGGTGAGAGGTGAATACCATTGGCTCTCCACCCTGAAACATGGAGAAAGAGGCCTCTTTTCAGCTGGAGAGAATTTATCAAGCATGAGATAAAATGGGGACATACATGGGAGAAGAGCAAATCATAGCTGGTTTGAGTAAAATTTCAGTCCCAAACCTGGTTGCTGTAGCTCCTTTACCAACTCCATGAGTTGTCACAGAGCCCTTCCCAGCAACATGAGCCATAGACCCCTGCAGCTTAGGCCAATCTGATCCAGATTTCTTCAACCCAGAGATCCCAGTAACTGGCCATGAGTAGTAGGAGTCCAGCACCATTAAGATGCTGGTTTTCCCAGAAGAGAGAAAGAAAGAAGAGGGATGCATTCAGTCTATAGCAATTCCCCTCCAAGACAAGCAGGCATCTCAGCTCCCCTGAGCTGAGAAACACTTGCCTCGGCATTATTGTAGCACCATGAATCCCATTCCAAGTTAATGCATTGCCAGAAAAGCACCCACTCATCCACATTTTCCTTTCCTGTATGCCAAAAGCCAAGACCAGCCAATACCTTCAAAGATGAGTCAGCATCCCACCTTGGCAGACCTTGGGTTGGATTGAGAACCATTGGTACTCATGGACAGGGCATCCCAGGGAGACTCAGACTAAGTTTCACCTCAAGAGACAGGCAGGGAGCTCATAGCAAGCCTTGTGCTGTACTCACCACTTTTCTTCCCATCCCTTATATAGATAGCCTAGGGTGGAGAGTGGTTTGAGGGATGTTATTTGTAACCCCTTATGCTTTGTATCTACCCAGGGGGGTAAATCCCATACCTGGAGGACTGTTTTACTGTTTCACTTAATGAAGTTACTGGGGCAAAGTGACTTGCCCTGGAAAACATGTTGAGAAATTTTCACTTCTGGGGAAACTGAGAAGGAAGGCTGAACCCTAGGTATGGGGTGGGGCAGAGTGAGAGCTGGAGTTGGGGGTCCTCTACAGAGAGGGGGTTACGGTTAATGAAGATTTTTCAAGTAAAGACTTGCACTGTGCAGTGTGGTCCCTACCTAGGCCCTTAGATCTTTAGTAAACAAGGCCAAAAAGTGCTTGGTCTGCTTGTATTTCTCATGAAAACCAGTGAAGGGGCTAAGCTACATTAATTGCAGGCCCGGGTGTGGGCCAAAGCAGACCCAGGTCCCCTGAACAAAGGGAAACCTGATACCAGGTTACATTTCCACAGGCATGAATCTAATAAACCTTAATCTAATCTGGTAAGTTACAGTACTTCTACTTAATGGAATATCACAATTACTTAAAATGATAAAGCTAAACACAGGGGAGAGTGTGTAGCGTAGTATGCTTAAAAAAAAAAGAATTGTGGTTTGTATGTTCATTGTGAATATAGTGCTGAAAATGCAGATGCAAAGAGGTGAAGAACAAAAATTGGATGAGTTGTATTAGGATAGGGATGTTATGGTGATTTTCTACTCTTTTCTAAACATTTCTTCTCATGTCATTTTTAAGATCTAGACAATTAAGGGTGCCTGGGTGGCTCAGTCAATTCAGCGCCTGACTTCGGCTCAGGTCATGACCTCGCGGTTTGTGAGTTCGAGCCCCATGTTGGGCTCTGTGTTGGCAGCTCAGAGCCTGGAGCCTGTTTTGGATTCTGTGTCTCCCTCTCTCTCTGTCCCTCCTCCACTCACATTCTGTGTCTCTCAAAAATAAACGAACATTTTTTAAAATTAAAATAAGATAATGAAATAAGATGCCTGTGATGCAGGCATTCGGTGAGCATCTAATATGTGCAAAGCTCTGTGAGGTGTGCTGATCCTGGTGTTTTCACCCTGATCAGGGAGTTTTCAGACCAGTAAGGAGACAGCAGTTCAACTTATGACCAGAAAGACAGGGATATATGCAATGACTGCAAAGGAAAAGAAACCCCCTATTGGGGCAGAGAGGAGAAAATACATCCATCCAATTGGCAGATTAAAAACAGCATTTTGGAAGACAGAATTCAAAAACTTTAAACACCCATTTCTGAGGACAGTGGGAGTCACTGAAGGTATATGAAAAGAGATGTGCCATAACCAGAACTGAGCTTTATAGAAGAACCATCGCATCATGTGTAGAGAGCCAGAAAGAAAAAGGCTGTTGTAGACCAGGAAGGCTTAGCCTAGAACAGGGCAGGGGAAGGAGGGGATGAAACACACTAGACCACGGGTTATAAAATAGCTTGAATGGGAGAAAAACCCCAACATGGCAGCCTGAGTAAGGAGAAAGGAAGAGAAAGAGCAAATGTTTGCATAAAGATGGCAGGTCTATTAATCTACTCAGGTAACCATAACAAAACACCATATGCTGGGTGGCTTTGGCCACAGAAACTTATTTTCTCACAGTTCTGGAGTCTGTAAGGTCCAAGATCAAGGCCCAGTAGGGTTTGGTTTGTGAGAGCTCTTCCAGGCTTGCAGACAGCCACCTTCTCAAAATGTCCTCATATATATAGCCTTCCCTTAGTGTGTACATCTGGAGAGAGGGAACTCTTGTTATAAGGAGACTAATCCCATCATAAAGGTCACACTTTCATGACCTCATTTAAATCTGATTATCTCCCAAAGGCCCCACCTCCAAATACCAACACACTGGAGGTTAGGGCTTGAATATATGACGTTCGAGGGACACAATTCAGTCAATGGCAGCAGGGCAGTACTGCCATTCCTTGGTTGATGGATGTGAGGGTGAAGAAGAAATGCATTGTGTATATGTCGGATACAATTGGTCAGAAAAGAAATCTATTACATTAGAGGATGAAAGTCAACCAAGATTAGTGAGTATAAATAGAATTTATTAAGTCACAGAATTCAGGGGAAAGCATAGAGGTCACCAAAACATTGTGGAAAGCAGACTAGATAAGAAGAGGAAGGTAGCGGGGCCCCTGGTTGGCTCAGTTGGTAGAGAATGTGACTCTTGATCTCAGGATTCTAAGTTCAAGTCCCATGTTGGGTGTAGAGATTACTTGAAAATAAAATCTTTTTTTTAATATTTATTTATTTTTGAGAGATAGAGAGAAAGACAGAGTGTGAGCAGGGAAGGGGCAGAGAGAGAGGGAGACACAGAATCTGAAGCAGGCTCCAGGCTCTGAGCTGTCAGCACAGAGCCTGATGTGGGGCTTAAACCCACAGACTGCAAGCTCATGACCTGAGCTGAAGTTGGATGTTTAACTGACTGAGCCACCCAGGCGCCCCTTGAAAATAAAATCTTAAAAAAAAAAAAAAAAAAAAAAAAAGGAAAGATAGAAAAATGTTCTAACTCTTGAAACCACAACAGTGAGGTGAAACCAGAATGTAGGTAGAATCTGAGCAATAAAACAAAAGGTTTGGACTTCTGCTTCCAGCCAAGGTAGAAGAAGGACCAGATATACCCTACTTCCTGAAACTAAAAAACTGGACAAAAATGTTTGAAACAACAGTGTTCAAGAGACTGATTATCAGAGTGAAGGACAATGGTCCCAGAGAGTCAGATACAGACCAGATGAACCCACAGTGGCCAGGTTGCTGCCTTGGCAGAGTTTCCAGATTGTGAAACTAACAGGGAAAATCTGTGCAGCATTCAGGAGAAGCCCTGAGAGACAGAACTGAGAGCCTAGGGAGATAAAGCAGCTAAGGTTCACAGGACAAAGTATCAGAAATGAGAGACCTTCACATGGAGAAAGCTCTAGAAATCTGCAGCGGGTCCTCTAGGAACATTCAGCAGAGTACTTATTAGCAGAGTGCATGAGGCAACTACCCAAGACTAGAGAATGAATCACCTAAAAGCATAAGAGGGAAAAATACACAGCACTCAAGAGGACCAGAAAGTTCCTGTACCATCAGACTGGAAAACTTCATAATTCACAGGGTAAGAGCCTTGCTTCGGTGGTGGGTAATAATTAACCCCAAACTACACACAGCTCTGGTCCTACCTAACAGATCTTAATAGCAAGACTCAAAAGGATCAATTATTTCCAAGTAATGTAAATACATCCCAGAACAATGCTCAAAAATATTTACAGGGAAACAAAAACATCCAGCACAAAGAAGGTAAAAGTCAAATTGTGGAATCCAATGAAAAATTACCAGGTATGCAAAGAAACAGAAAAATAACAGCCATGATCAGGGTACCTGGGTGGCTCAGTTGATTGAGTGTCTAACTCTTGATTTCAGCTCAGGTCATGATCCCAGGGTCATGAGATGGAGCCCCACATGGAGCCCCAAGCTTGAGATTGTCTCTCCCGCTGCACTTTCCCCTGCTCGCTCTCTCTCCCTAATTAAAAAAATAAAAATAATAGGGGTGCCTGGGTGGCTCATCAGTTAGGTGTCCAACCCTTGATTTCAGCTCAGATAATGATTTCACAGTTCATGAGATCAAGCCCCATGTCGGGCTCTGTGCTGACAGTGCAGAGCCTGCTTACAATTCTCTCTCTCCCGCTCTCTGCCCCATCCCCTGCTCACACACTCTCTCTCAGAATAAACAAACTTAAAAATAATAAAAATAATAATAGCCATGATGAGGAAAAAGTCAGCTGAAATTTACCCAGAACTGACACAGGTATTAGAACTATCACACAAGAATGTTAAAATAGTATTAAACTGTATTTCATATGTTTGAAAAGTTAAGTAGAGCAATGGAAGATGTCAAAAATAAACAAATAAATAAAAGACCAAACCCAAGAGATTAAAACTGTAATGTCTGAGATTAAAGATACACTCAGTGGAATAATGGAAAACTAAACATCACAGAGGAAAAGATTTGTGGGGCGCCTGGGTAGCTCAGTTAGTTGGGCGTCCGACTTCAGCTCAGATCATGATCTCACCATTCATGGGTTCAAGCCCTGCGTCAGGCTCTGTGCTGACAGCTGAGAACCTGAAGCCTGCTTCAGATTCTGTGTCTCCCTCTCTCTCTGACCCTCCCTGGCTTACACTCTGTCTCTTTCTCTCTCAAAAATAAATAAACATTTTTTAAAAAATTTTTAAAGAAAAGATTTGTAAACTTTAAGATATAGCAATAAAATCTCTCCAAAATGAAAATATATAGAGAAAAAATTGTTTGAATAAACAAAGTATCAATGAGCTATGAGACTACTTCGAGCCACCTAATATACTTGTAACTGAGTCACCAAAGGAGAATATATATGTAACTGAGTCACCAAAGGAGAAGAGACAGGAGGACTAGGACCACAGGAAAAAATATTTGAAGAAATCATTGCTGAATTTTTTCCAAATTTAATGAAAACTATAAACCCACAGATCAAGAGGCTCAATGCACCTAAACATAAGACATATGAAGAAATGATCCCAAGACACATTGTAGTCAAGCTACTCAAAATCACTTATTTAAAAAAAACAAAAATAAACAAAAATAAAACCTTAGAGGTGCCTGGGTGGCTCAGTCGGTTAAGCGTCCAACTCTTGATTTCAGCTCAGGTCACAGTCTCACATTTCATGAGTTTGAGCCCTGCGTCAGACTCAGGGTTGACAGTGCAGAGCCTGCTTGGGATTTTCTCTCTCCCTCTCTCTCTGCCCTTTCCCTGCTCACTCTGTCTCTCTTGAAATGAATAAACTTAAAAAAACATTTTTTTTAAATTTTTTTTTCAACTTTTATTTATTTTTGGGACAGAGAGAGAGACAGAGCATGAACGGAGGAGGGGCAGAGAGAGAGGGAGACACAGAATCGGAAACAGGCTCCAGGCTCTGAGCCATCAGCCCAGAGCCTGATGCGGGGCTCGAACCCACGGACCGCGAGATCGTGACCTGGCTGAAGTCGGACGCTTAACCGACTGCGCCACCCAGACGCCCCAAAAAAAAACATTCTTTTAATTAAAAAAAAAAAACCTTAAAAGTAGCCAGTTTCTTTTTTTTTTCAATATATGAAGTTTATTGTCAAATTGGTTTCCATACAACACCCAGTGCTCATCCCAAAAGGTGCCCTCCTCAATACCCATCACCCACCCTCCCTCCCCTCCCTCCCACCCCCCATCAACCCTCAGTTTGTTCTCAGTTTTTAAGAGTGTCTTATGCTTTTGGCCAGTTTTTTCAAAGACACATTACATACCCAGAAACAAAAAGAGAAGGATGACAGCAGACTTTTTATCAGAAGTAATACAAGCAAGAAGAGAGTGGGATTACATCTTTAAAGTACAGAGAGAAAAATCACCATCCTAAAACTCTATACCCTGTGTATTGATTTTCTATTGCTGCATAACTGTCACAAACTTGCAGTCTTAAAACAAAATTTATCTCAGTTTCTATGGATCAGGTTGGCTATATTCATATCAGAAAAATTGCATTTAAGAGCAAAGAATATCACCAGGAATTAAGAACACCATTTCATAATGATAAGTGGAGCTATTCATCAGGTTGATATAACAATCCTAAATGTTTACGGCCCTAATAACAGAGCTTCAAAATACATGAATAAAAAAAGAACTGAAAGGAGAAAGAGTGAGATATTTCAAATATAGCAAGATATTTCAATATATAGTGAGATATTTCAATAACCCTCTCTCAATGATTGATAGAACAAGTAGGCAAGAAATTAGTAAGAATATAAAAAACTGAATAAAATCAATCAACTTGACCTAATTGATATTTACAGAAGACTTCATAATAGCAGAATACACATTCTTTTCATATACATACAGAACATTTACCAAGATTCTGGTCCATAAAACAAGTTTCAATAAGTTAAAAATTCAAGTCATACAAAGTATAGTTTCCTTCAACAGAATTTAATTAAAAATCAATAACAAAAAGATCTCTGGAAAGTCTTCAAATGTTTAGAGACTAAATGACACATTTCTAAATTATCCATACGTCAAAGAAAATACCATAAAGGAAAAAGAAAGTATTTTGAAGTGAATTAAAATGAAATATATTTGAAAAATTTGTTAGATGCCACTAAAGCAGTGTGTAAGGGGGGATTTATAGCACTAAAAAGCATATTAGTAAAGAAGAAAGATATCAAATCAATGGCCTCAACTTCCACCTTAAAAAACTAAGTGAAGAAAAACAAATCAAACCTATGCAGAAATATCATAAATCAGAAAGATCAAAAATCAATTAAACAGAAAACAGAAAAACAATAGAGAAAATCAATAAAACCCAAAGCTGATTCTTTAAGAACATTAATGAAATTGATAAATCTAAGCAGACTGATCAGGTAGAAAAACAAAAAGAGAGCAGACACAAATTACCAACATTAGGAATGAGAATATCATTATAGATTCTACAAATAAAACAATAATAAACAGGATATTATGATCAACTTTATGCCAATAAAACTTGGCAACTTAAATGGAAAAATTCCTTGAAAAATACAAACTACCAATGCTCACTCAAGAAGCAGTAAATACCTGAATAGCCTTTTATTTATTAAAGAAATTTAACTTATAGTTTAAAAACTATAACAAAGAGGGCACCTGGATGGCTCAGTCAGTAGAGTGAGCAACTCTTGATCTCAGGGTCATGAATTCAAGCCCTGAATTAAGTAGACATTACTTAAAAATAAAATCTTCTGTGGTATGTATATGTATGTATATATATATATATGTGTGTGTGTATATATATACACACACACACACATATACATACACACACACACACACACACATACACACACAATGGAGTATTACTTGGCAATCAAAAAGAATGAAATCTTGCCATTTGCAACTGCGTGGATGAAACTAGCAGGTATTATGCTAGGCGAAATTAGTCATAGAAAGACAAATATCATATGACTTCACTCATATGAAGACTTTAAGATACAAAACAGATGAACAGAAGAGAAGGGAAGCAAAAATAATATAAAAACAGGGAGGGGGACAAAACATAAGAGACTCTTAAATATAGAGAACAAACAGAGGGCTGCTGGAGGGGTTGTGGGGGGGGGGGTGGGCTAAATGGGTAAGGGGCTTAAGGAATCTACTCCTGAAATCATTGTTGTACCATGTGCTAACTAACTTGGATGTAAATTATAAAAAATAAATGAATTATAGAAAGAAAAATAAATAAAAATAAAATATTTAAAAAAATGTTTTTAATGATTATAAAGAAAACTCCTGGCACAGATGGTTTCACTGGTGAATTCTACTAAGCATTTAAGAAAAACATAATACCAATACAAGTTTTTTGGAAAATCCAAGATAAGAGAATACTTCCCAACTTTTTCTCTGAGGCCAGAATCACCCTAATACCAAAGTCTGAAAGATATCACAAAAAAATATCAAATAACCCTCATGAACATAAATGCAAAAATTCTATACAGAATTTTATCAAATCAAATCCAACACTATGTAAAAAATAGTATACATTTAGGGGCGCCTTGGTGGCTCATTCAGTTAAGTGTCTGACTCTTGATTTCAGTTCAGGTCATGATCTGGCATTTTATGAGTTCGAGCCCCATGTAAGTCTCCACATTGCCAGTATAGAGCCTGCTTGGGATTCTCTTCCTTTCTTTCTTCCTTCCTTCCTTCCTTCCTTCCTTCCTTCCTTCCTTCCTTCCTTTCCTTCTCTCTCTCTCTCTCCCCCCCCAAAATAAATAAACTTTAAAAAATAATAATATACATTGTCATCAAATGGAATTTATCCTAGAAATGCAAGATTGATTGAACATTCAAAAATCAATCAATATAATTCACTATATATTAGTAAGTTAAAAATAGGAAAACCTTGTGATTATCTCAACAGACTTGGGAAAAGCGTTTGACAAAATCCAACATCCATTCTTCATAAAAATTTTCAGTAAACTAGGAATAGAGTAACTTTTTCAGTCTTATAAAGGGCATCTTCAAAAAGCCTATAGCTAACCTCATCCTTCATTAAAACAAAACACTGAATGCCTTTCTCCCTGAGATCAGGAACAAGGCAAGGATGCCAACTCATCACTTCTATTTAATATTGTATTGGAGGGTACCTTGAAAAGGAGGAACAACATTGGAGACTGATTATAAAGCTACAATAGTCCTGACAGTGTTGTGCGTGCGTCAAAATAGATAAAGAGATCAACGGAACAGAATAGAGAGTTGAGAAAATGACTGCATATATATCAGCAACTAGGTTTTGTGAAAGGAACTATGGTAATGATGCTATCAACAAATGGTGATAGCCTAACCCTTAATCCACACTTTGCAGTTCAATTCAAAATGAATCATAGACCTAAGTGTAAAAGGTTAGGGAATAAACTTCTGGATGAAAACAGAGAAGAAAATCTTCAGGCCTTAGGTTAGGGAATGAGAGACTGTACAAGCTGTGGGCATGAAGGATATGTTCATTTTCTTCATTGTGGTAATAGTGTCACAGTGTATATGACACCCAAACCACAACTCATGGAAGGGACTTCTCTACAGTAAAGGCTGAGTAAGTCCATCATCACTCTAAACTTGGGTCTTTGGGGGCCCCAACTGGTCTCCCTATTTCCCACCTCTACCCCCAAAAGTCTCTACCTAGGTGGCTGGACTTCAGGCCCACCAGAGAGCCTGGTCCAAGGCAATCAATCACTCCATGTCTCTCTGCCACATACAACAGAAATCCCCAACCTCCCTGTACATCCACAGAAGATCTGGTGCTTATGAAAAAGATGTTCAGGGCAAAGACTTGTGCTGTCCCATCCTGCCTGACCACACGCACTCAGCAGATTACACTAGTAGTAATAATAATAGCACTAACAATAATCATTGCGGTACAATTATTTCATTAATGGCAGTTAACATTTGTTGGTCACTTACTCTGAACCAAGCTCTTCAGTAGGCATTTGATGGCATTGTCTCATTTGACACTCATTACAAGTCTCAGGGGAGGGGCTTGGATGAGCAAGGATGAACAAAGGGCACCTTCAAAAGGCTGCCCATGGTTGCCGACCTCAGCAGTCAGGGGCAAAAACAGCCACAGCAACTACAGAAGGCAACTTACCACCTATTCCATATCCCGTTGACACTAAAACAGTATTGCTTTCAGCCCTATATTTTGGGCCATAGTATGGTTTTTGTACTTTTCCCATAACATTCTATACTCATTACTGAAATTCAGAACTTTTCACATCCTGGGAAGGGATTTTCCAGACACAGATTTTGAATACTAAAATTGAGACAGTCCCAGACAAATTAAATTTGTCACCTTACTCTGGATATAGCTGCAAAGCCAGACACAGTGGTAGCCAGGCTAAGTCCAGCTTGGACCTCATTACCAAGTGGTCATCAAAAGGGTGACAAGAACCCTTAATTCGGCATACCCCAGCTGGTATGGTTATTTAATATTAGCTTTGTCAGAGCCTTAACTGAATTTTCTCCTACCCCTTCCAGCAAAGGTATAGGAGCTAGATACCAGGCAGATCGTTTGCAGCAATTTATAATTAATTTATGCCGCCTAAAATGTCCCACTAGGTCAGAATCATTCTTCACCCAGTTAATGAAAGGATTGATTTTAAAGACACCTTTGATCATTTAAAGCATGATTAAGACTTCCTCCCTATTACCCTTCTTTAGGAATGAGCAATGCATCTTCCTGTAGCAGAAAGCTTTCAGTTCTCCCAACAAATGTGCTTGCTGCAATCGAGTGTTTAATTAGTCTCTTTCTTCAGATGAAATAATTGTGTCTCTGCTCTGGATTTCATTCATAAGATCACTTACTTCGCATATGGCAGGCTTTTTATTGACTCACTCATTTATTGCAGGGCCATATGGTGCACACAGAGCAAAGCAACAGTGCGTTAGGCAGAAACCCAGTGGGAGCAGGGGAAAAGCCAACAGTCTGATATCAGTCAGGCCACCAGCTGATATTTAATTGACTGTCTACTGTGTGCCACCAGCCAGGCCGGGGATTCAGAGGTGAGCAAGAGGCACAGACACAACCCTTATGGCAGTTTCTCAACCTCAGTACTACGGACCTTCAGGGCCAGATAATTTTTAGTTGTAGGGACTGTCCTGTTTGTTGTAAGATGTTTAGCAGACTCTCTGACCTCTACCCACTAGAAGCTAGTAGTGCTGTCTCCCCACTTCACCCCCATCAGTGTGACAACCAAACAGATCTCCAGGCATTGCCAAATGTCCTTAGGGAAAAGAGTTGCCCCCAGGTTGAAAACCTTAAGGTGTTTGCAATCTAGAAAAGCAACTAAGACAACTAAACAACTCTTTATGATGAAGGATGGCATGGGGGGAATATGGTGCTTGTAAACTCCAGCACCCTTGGGAGCCAGTGATGGGAGTGTCAGGAAGGCAATGGGATGGCTCTAACTGGTGAGGACAACCCTGCCGCAAGGCATCAGCTAGTGCTCAGCTCCAGCCAAGTGTTACTAGATGCTCTGACATTTCTAGTGTATTCTGAAATCTGGACCTCTATGTAAAATTTCCCAATCTTGCAATGTCCTCAACTGGTTAAAACGTATTTTAATAAAAACGTAACCCTCAGAAGTAAGTAAATAAATAAAAAGATCAAGGGCCTTATTCAGCCAGATGCCTCTTCTATGTAGAAAGTTGAGCAGCATATGAGTCCTGGCACTACCTCTGGCTCACTTCCACCTCTGGGCATTGGGTCTATTTCTAAAAAGTGGCAGGTGGTCCAAATGATCAAGCTTAGACAGTGGTTTTTGACCCTGGATGCCCACTAAAATCACCTGGAGATATTTAAAAACCCATCAATGCACTGGCCCCAACCCAGACCAGAATCTCAGAGGATGGGATCTAGGTATCCATGTTTGTTAAAATCTCCCCCAGGTGATTCCAACTGAAGAATCTCTGGCATAGGAGAAGGAAACGTGTGTCAAGGGCCACCTCCAGGTAGTGTGTTATTATAACACAGGACTCCAAATTCAGACCACTTGGGCTCAAATCCTTCTTCTCCATGGGTAACTATGGAGTCTGAGAGAAAGTTTTTAGCCCAGGTCTCATGGTCTATATCTAGTAAGTGGAAATAACAACACTGCCTACTTTATCAGGCTGGTGTAAAAAGTCAGAATCTCTAGAGATGGGGCCCAGGTGTTAGTGTTTTTTATTTTTCCAGATATGTCTAAATAGCAACCAGGGTTGAGAAGCAGTAATTAGGTTCCTACCAGCTCTAACACTCTGAATTTCCCATTGTGTGAAGAGGAAATGAGTACTAGACACCCACTAAGCCTGGGACTGAGATGCCCCATTGGGATCCCTCAAGAAGGATTGGAGATAAAGAGCCAGATGCTGGCTGTATGCAACATAAACTCCAAAGGAACACAACATAACCTCCTACACACACAATCATTAGCTGCTAGGAATAAGAAGTACTTTGAATATCATTCTAAAAGGACTTGGCTTGTAAGGGCCACCTCTACTAACATGAAGGAGCTTCCACCAAAGAACTCAGAGAGCCCTAACTTCCAGACACTGAGTATCTTAAAGCATCTGATCCAGTGTCATGCTGGTAATATTTCCATTATTCACCTGAACTTCTGTAATGAGGTGGCTAACTATGGGGCTTCCATTTGGGACACACACATTTATCATCTGATTAGGAAAGATTACCTATTTTTAGATAAAACATATATCCCCTAACAGGGATGGACAGTTATAAATAACTTGTAAAACTCTAGCCGACGCCCAAAACATCATGATTTAGGTTGAAAGAAAAAGCCTTTCTGATCACTGTCCTCTTGTGTTCCTCAGCACATTTTTCATGTTTACTTGCTGTCACCCCAGATAAGTGATCACCTTAGCTGTATCCCATTTCCTCACAAGCTAAGATGGCAGGAAGAATTGTCGCAATCAAATGGGCAAGATCAAGGCTCTAGGGAGGAGAGAGACGAGTCTGGTGCCTTTGCCTTGAAATCAACTAATTAGCCTACCTCCGATTTATGTAGAAAAACTATTGGGGGAGCCACAGAAATGCTTTCAAGTAAGGCCTCTACTCAAGCTGTCAGATCGAAGAGGGATTGAAAGAAGCCAAGCCTCTCCTTCCACACTGAAATGGAGGCCTGGCCCCTCCATGAGATGAGATTCCCTCCTTCCCTGGCCAGTGAAGCAACCCAGGTGGATTCTGCTGCAAAAAGGAAAGCCACTCCCAATATGGGTGGAAAACTTTGAGCAAAAAAGAAAATAGTATTGGATTAGAACCTAAAGTATAAAATAAATATCCATAAGTCCAGAGTATATTTCCATTTCTAGAAAGATGGAATAGACATTTTTTTCCCCTGTGTCTTCCAGTATGTACTACTAAAACCCCTAAACAATATAACATTATATATCAAACTCACATAAGTAGGCTAAAAGGTAAAGGGAAGAAGGTAGATGGGCTAGGGACCTCAGTATCCAAGAAATGAATTTGTGAGTTCCCTGGATTTTCTTTTTGCTTCATATATTCCACATAGGAAATAAAGAAGCCAACAACCCATAAGTGCCAACACACACAAGGGGGCAGGGGTGGGGAAGCCTGCTCTCTCCAGCTGAACGGTCTGGAAAGGACCAGTCCAGCAAGACAGAACACTTTTAGCCAATAATCACTCCAGTTAAAGACTACAATAAAAATTGTGGTCCCATTTCTACTGATGCCAGCAAAAGCCAAGCGTGGAGCCTAGACTTCCATCCTCATGAGGCTATACCAAGATGCCCCAACACCCATATCCAGTCAGTCTCAGAGAAGACCAAGTAGGGAGCCAGAGCTTTTATTCCATCCCTGCAGAGTGGTAATGAAACCCTACCCCTGCCATGTCAGTGAAGACCACGTGGGTAGCCAGCACTCCTAATCAGCAGTAACGAGGAGCACCTCCACCCACACCTCAGATGTCAACAAATGCCATATGGGAAACCTGGATTCTACCTCCACCTGGCAGGAACAAGGCAGCACTGCAACTTCCCTACTGAAGAAGTGTCAGAGAAATTCAGCCAAAACAAAAGGTTTAAATCAGATAGAACATCTCACAACATAATACAAAAATGTCTAGGTTTCAGGCAAAAATCGCTCATCATACCAAGACCCAGGAAGAGCTCAAACCAAATGAAAAAAATACAATCAATAGACACCAACACCAAGAAGACAAGAATGTAAGATCTACGTGACTTACAATTTAAAAGCAGCCATGATAAAAATGCTTAAACAAGAAACCTGAGGCATATGAAAAGATAGAAAGCCTCAGCAAAGAAAAAGAATATGTAAAGAAGAACCAGAAATTTTGGAACTGAAAAATACAATAACTGAAATAAGAGCTCAGTGGATGATCTCAATAACCAAATGGGAAGCAGAGGAAAGAGTCAGTGAACTGAAAGATAGAACAAAAGAAATTACCCAACCTGAACAACAGAAACAAAGTAAACAAACAAACAAAAAGGGGGAGCAGAGTCCCAGAGGAAAGGAGAAAGAGGGAAGGACTGAAAAGGTACTCAAAGAAATAACAGCTGAAAACTTTCCAAATTTAGCAAGAGGTATAAACCTGCCAATTTAAGAAGAGGAGTGAACCCCTAAAGAAGACACATTATAATTAAACTTTTTAAAACTAAAACAAAGAAAAATTCTTAAAAGCAAGCAGAGAAAAAAAATGACACCTTACCTTTAGGAGAAAACAATTAAAATGACGTTAGATTTCTCATCAAAAACCATGAAGGCCAGCAGGAAGTAGAATAATAATTTTCAGGTGGTGAAAGAACTGTTGACTTAGAATCCTATAAGCAGCAAAAATATCCTTTAGGAATGAGAGGGAAATAAAGTCCTTCTCAAATTAAGGAAAACTAAGAACTTGTCCCCAGCAGTCCTACTCAAATGAATAGCTAAAGGAAGTTCTCTAAACAGAAAAAAAAAAAATTTAAAAACAAAAACCTTAGAACATCAGAAAGAAAGGACATGATAAGCAAAAATATGGGTAAATACAATAAACTTTCCTTCTCTTGAGTTATCTAAATTCCTCTTGAAGGTTGAAGCAAAAGTTTTAACACTGTCAGTGTGATTCTAAATGTATACACAAGATATATTGGAGACAGTTATATTATAAATGAAAGAGGATAAAGGGACATAAGTAAAGTGAGGTTTCTATATCTCATGCGAACTAGTAAAATAATAATGATATACTGTAATAAGTTATGTATATATAATGTAATACCTATAGACAGAACAACCAATAAAAAAGCTAAATAAAGAGATATGTTCAATACTACAGATATATAAAAATGGAATTCTAAAGAATGTCCAAGTAACTCACAGGAATGCAGGAAAAAAAGAAAAAAGAGAAACAGGAAACAAAAAAATTAAATGACAGACTTACCTTAGCATATCAATAATTGCATTAAATATAAATGATCTAACATACCAATTAAAAGATAGAGATTGGCAGAGTATATTAAAAATATCATCCAACTATCTGCTGTCTCCATGAAATTCACTTTAAGTATAACAATACAGACAGGTTGAAAGTAAAAGGATGGAAAAAATACCATGCAAACATTAATTAAAAGGAAATGGGAGTTAAAAAAAAAAAGGAAATGGAAGTGCCCATATTACTATTAGATAAAGTAGACATCAGAGCAAAGAAAATTACCACAAAGAACATTATATAATGACCAGGAAGACATATCAATCCTAAATGTGTATATACTACACAAGAGAGCTACAAGATATATGAGCAAAAACCGATGAACTGGATAGAGAAATGAACAAATCCACAATTATCATTAGATTTCAGGACCCCTCTCTCAACAATTGATTGAACAACTGGGCAGACAGACAGTCAGCAAGAATACAGAAGAACTCAACAACACTAGTCAACAGAATCTAATTGATATCTGTAGAACCCTCCACCTAATAACAACAGAATATACATTCTTTTCTAGTGTCTACAGAACATATACCAAGATAGACCTTACTTTGGGCCATAAAACAAACCTCCTCAAATTTAAAAGAATTAAATCATACAGGATGTGTTTGCAACCACAATGGAATCAAACTAGAAATCAATAACAAAAAAGATTACAGGAAATCTCCAAACACTTAAAAACTAAACAACACACTTCTAAATAACTCATAGGCAAAAGAGGAAGTCTCGAGAGAAATAAAAAAACAGACTGAATTGACTGAAAATGAAAAATACAATATATCAAAAATTTGGGCACACAGCTAAAGCAGTATTGAGAGGGAAATTTACAGTACTAAAATAATTAGTAAAAAAAAAGTCTCGAATCAATAACCTAAATTCCTACCTCAAGAACCTAGACAAAAAGAGCAAAATAAACCCCAAAACAAGCAGAACAAAGGGAATAATAAAGCTATGAGTAGAAATAAATAAAATAGAAAAACAAAAAAGAGAAAACAGATTTTCAATAGATAGAAAAAAAAATCAACAAAACAAAGAGCTGTTTCTTTTAAAAAGTTAATAGAATTGACAAACTACTAGCAATGCTGCCAAAGAAAAAAGAGAGAAGACAAATTATCAATATCAGGAATGAAAGAGAGGATATTACTATAGACCCTGCAGACATCAAAAGGATAAAAAGGGAATACCGTGAATGACTCTACACACATAAATTTGACCACTTGGATGAAGTGATCAAAAAACAACTCATCCAATGTGGAAGAGATCATTTAGATAGCCCTCTAACTATTAAGGAAACTTAATTTATGATTTAAACCATCCTCAAAAGCAAACAAACAAAACGAATAACAACAAAACAAAAACAGAGATCTCCACATCCTGATAGTTTGCTGAATTCTACAAATTGTTTAAAGAGGAATTAACACTGATTCTACACAATCTCTGCAAGAAAAAAGAGGAAGTAACAACTTCCCATTCATTTTATGAAAGTACTATTACCTTGATACCAAAACCAAAGACAATCCAAAAAGAGTAAAGTATAGACCAATACCCCTCACGAATATAAACAAAACAATCCTTAACAATATGCTAACAATATGAATTCAGCAATATATAGTAAGAATTGCATTCTAAGACCAAGTTTATTCCACAACTGGTTGAATATGGAAAAATCAATCAGTAACCATATTAACAAGCTAAAAAAGAAAAATCATATGATCATCTCAACTGATGCAGAAATAAAAATCCTTTCAGAAAATTTAAACCACATTGATGTTAAAAATTCTCAGCAAAATAGGAACAGAGGAAACTTCCTTAATTTGATAAAGAGCATCTACAAAAACTATAGCATTATACCTAACAGTGAAAGACTAATACTTTCTAAAACTGGGAACAAGGAAAATATATTCACTCTTCCCACTCTTTTCCAACATACTACTAAATGTTTTAGCCACAGCAATAAAGCAAGAAAAGGATACAAAACTCATATAGGAAAGGAAGAAATAAGTCTCTATTTGCAGGTGATGTAATTATTTACATAGTAAATCTAAAAGAATCTATAAAAACTTAAAACTAATAAATGATTATAGCAAAGTTACAGGATATGAGATAAACATATGAAAATCAATTGTATTCTAATATTAGCAATGAACATGTAAACATTGAAATAAAAAATATGTCATTTTAAATTGCTCCAAAAAATGGAAATGCTTGGATATAAATCTAATACATCCTTCCAAAATATGGACAGGACTTGAATGTTGAAAAATATTAAATGCTGATGAAAGAAATTAAATAATTTCTAAATAAAAAGAAATATGAATGTTCATAGACTGGAAGACTCAACATAATCAGGATATAAATTCTCCCCAAATTTCTCCATTACATATCTCCAAAGATATGTAAATGGCCAATACATTAAAAGATGTTCAGCATCATTAGCCTTCAGAGAAATGCAAACCAAAACCACAATGAAATACTACTTCACACCCACTACTCAGAAATTCCACTTCTAGTTATATATTCAAGAGAAATTAAGACCATGTCATACAGGGGCACCTGGGTGGCTCAGTTGGTTAAACATCTGACCCTTGATCTCTGCTCAGGTCATGATCTCATGGTTTCATGGGTTCGAGCCCCAAACTGGGCTCTATGCTGACAGTACAGAGCCTGCTTTGGATTCTCTGTCTCCCTCCCTCTCTGCTCCTCCCCTGCTCACTTTCTCTCCCTCTCAAAAACAAATGAGCATTTAAAAAAAATTAAATGTCCATAATAAGTAAATCTTTGGAGACAAAAAATTGATTAGTGGTTGCCTTAGGTCAGGGGGATTTGGAGGAAATGGAAAGGGACTGCTAATGGGTACAATGTCTCTTTTTATGGGGACAAAAATGTTCTAGAACTGATTGTAGCTATAGCTGCTGCACAACTCGGGGTATACTAAAAACCACTGCATCATGGGGTGCCTGGCTGGCTCAGGTGGAAGAGCATGTGACTATTGATCTTGGGGTCATAAGTTTGAGCCCCATGTTGGGTGTAGGGATTACTTAAAAAAACGACACTGAATCATATACTTTAAATGAGTGAATTATGTGGTATGTGTCAATAAAGTTCTTATAAACATATATATATATATACACATATATATTTGTATACATATAGATAGATATAAAACAGCTATTAATTTGTGTAATAAGAATCCATGAGTCCATGCTCATATAAATAAATGACTGAACACATAAATATATAAATGGGGAAGAATAGTCAAACCTCAAGTACAAAAGAACTCCAAATAATTTATGTAAACACCTTGCCCTCAGGGAGGTGGAACATAACTCCCCATTCCTTAAGCACTGGCTGCACATAGTGACTTCCATCCAAAGAGCGTGGTATAGAAAGGAGGCAGAGAAAAAGCGCTTTACAGGGAAGGAAACTGACAAACACCACCTAGGCCAGGAGATCAATCAACACCAATAGTGATAAATCATGTTGATAGTCTATCCCCTTGATATGATGAGAATTGCTAAATGCTCTGTGGTCTTCCTCCCAAACAAATCCCAACTGAGGGACGTTCTACAAAATATCTAATCAGTACTCTCAAAACTGTCAAAGTCATCAAAAAAAAGGAAAGTCTGAGAAACTGTCATAACCAAGAGGAGCCTAAGGAGGTATGACAACTAACAAAATGTGAGATTCTGGAACAGAAAAAGGACATCTGGTTAAAAACTAAGGAAATCTGAATAAGGTATGGACTTAATTATAATGTATCAGTATCTGTTCATCCATGATGACAAATGAGCCACACAAATGCAAAATTTTATTAGGGGAAACTGGGTGTGGTGGATATGGGAACTCTGTACCATCTTTGCAATTTCACTATAAATTTTAAACTTCTAAAATAAAAGGGTGTTTAAAAAAAATTTTTTTTTTTAAAAGGCTAGGAGCTCTCGCCTTCAAGCTTGCAGAAGGCAAAGCTTCAACTTCCTTTAGTCATCCCACAACCAGGTTTATTTGACCCAGCTGCTGCTGCCATGGAACTGGTCCAGATAGGAACTGGTCTTATCTCTGCTCTGGCCCAAAAGGTTGGCCCCTAGCCCATATCCAAAAACACTGGTGACAATATCACCAAGGCAACTGGTGATGGAAGGAGTTAAGGACAGCAGTGACACTGACCCTCCATAATGGACAAGCTGGACTGTAATGGTAGTTTTTACCCCTTAGAACCAGCCAGGGACAGAGAGAAGCAGGAAATCATGGAGAAGGGTGGAAACATCGCTACTGATGAGACAGTCAGAAATGCCCAACATATGAGGCACAGAGCTGTGGCTGAAGATCTCTCTGGAACATCAGTGAGATCTAACAGCTGCCCAGTCTGTGAGCTACCCATGTTCATGGCTCCCAGCCTCTCAACAGCATGATGACATCAGCCATGTGGTAAGACACCAGCTAGCTAAAGGGGCACCAAGGAAAAAGTTTCAACAATTACTTGACCCCTACCATCACAAATGTAAAAGCCCAGATGACTTTTTAAGTCTAGATTTCTTCTTAGTCCTGGACAGAGTGATGTGAGTCAGCTTTCAGGAAAGCAACCTGGCATTGCACATCAAGAAACTCTGGAATACCAGCCCGTGTGAACCAGTAATTTCACTTCTCAGAATCAAGCCTGAGGAAATAATCCAAAAGGAGGTCAAAGCCCAGGAAATGTTCTTGATTGTTAATAATGAAAAATTGCTAACAATTTCAATATCCATTAGAGAAATGACTAAGCAAATTGTGGTACATTTAATCAGTCATATGATAGAATCTCATGTCATTGGTAAAAAGATTTGTGTAGAGTTTTCAAAGACATGCGAAAATGTGAAAAAGCAGGATATAAAATCAAATGTAAGATAGGACCTCAAAATTGGGGGGCAGGAAAATATCTATAGTATTAATAATGTTTATCTTTAGGAAGCAGTATTAGTGGTCATTGATTGCTCCTCTTTAAATATTTTTTTTAATGTTTATTTTTGAGAGTGACACAGGTGCGAGCAGAGGGACACAGAATCCAAAGCAGCCTCCAGGCTCTGAGGCTGTTCGCACAGAGCCCGATGCGGGGCTCGAACTCACGAACCATGAGATCATGACCCGAGCCAAAGTCAGACACTCAACAGACTGAGCCACCCAGGAACCCCAGATAGCTCTTCTCTTTTTTGAAAATTGTCAATGTTTTGCAGATTTTCACCAATGGCCATGTATAGAATTTTTAATTAAAAAAATAATAAATCAAAAGAATGTCTTATTGAAAGTAAGGGATATTATAGCACACTGCTAGTTACACCCCAGTATCATCCCAGTCTTCCTTTTCTTTTTTTTTTTTAATGTTTATTTATTTTTGAGAGAGAAAGACCAAGTGTGAACAGGGGAGGGACAGAGAGAGAGAGAGAGAGAGAGAGAGAGAGAGAGAGAGAAATACAGAATCTGAAGCAGGCTCCAGGCTCTGAGCTGTCAGCACAGAGCCCGATGCAGGGCTCAAACTCACAGTGAGATCATGACCTGAGCCAAAGTCGGACACTTAACCGACTAAGCCACACAGGCACCCCTCCCTGGTCTCCTTCTTAAGAGATTTTTAGCTGGGCACAAGGACATCCAGGTGAAAGACCTAGCTCCCCGCCTCTTGTGGCTAGAGTAGTCATGGGATGGAATTATGAAGAGGAATGGGTGAAGAAATGAACTGGGAGCCCTCCAGGTAAAGGGATTTAAGGTTGATGACTTTTGCCTGGCTCCAAGGATTGCTGCACAGAGTCTCAGTGGTGAGACTTGGTGGCATAGAGATAAGGAGACTAAAGGTGACAGCTCAAGAAACAGGCCATCTCCAGCCCCAGTCAGATCCATCTGTGCTCAAGCACTGTAGAAGGTACTGCAGAAGCCCCTCTGAAAATCAGACTTTGTGCTGAAGGACCTGAAAGCAGGGCAAAAGAGGAGAACCTGTTTGGGGCAGCTGGACCCTGTCCTGACTCTCCCCAGCCCCTCCTATTTGGACAGCGTGCAGGTGGTCTGCAGGAAACTCACCAGTTCTCTGAAGGTGACATCTCTCAACACTCTCAATGCCTGGTGGCTTTCCTTACACACCCAAATTCTCTTAATCAGCCTGTCCTTTAAAAACCAGAATCACAGGACTGTGCAACCAGACAGGTTCACCCAGGATTAGAGGCCACCTAAAACCTGTAAGAATGCCTAGCATTTAGTGGGGGACAGCCGTTTATCAAAAATCAGGGTGTATTTTCCCTGTGCTGAGTTCCATGCAACACTAGTTCCAAGAAAAGGGATGGTGAGGGGGCATTTCCTATCACCAAATATATTTGGAAAATACTCCATGCTGTATCTTCATTTAGGAAATTCACACTGCATGTTAACATATTAAAAGTTCCGAAAAGTCCTGCAATAAAAAGAAACTTTTATACTAGGGTATCTTTCCAAATTATTTAACGAGGACTGTTTCTTCATAGAGCACCCATTACCTCCTTTTAGAACACACACAGTTGGAAATGCTATCCTAGATGCTTGAAAAATCTCTTATTTTGCATTCTATATAAATATAAACTTCACATCTGTTGGGATAACCATTGGTGTTTATCATTATTACTACTTCTGGAATTACTACTTCTTGATTTTTGAGTGAATTCCCTTTTGATTGAAAAATGCATAATTTATTCCAATGCAGGGCCAAGGAAGATCTGTCTGGGAACATTCTATCGTCTTATTTTCTGATTTTTTTGTCAGTGTGGTTTGAAGGCTATTATTTGCATCTGAACTATTTCTCCTCTTTCAGCTGGAAGGTAATGCAAAGTTCAAATGATTCATTCATTCATCATTTATTCACTATAAACTTATTAAGCCTTGACTACATGCCAGGACTGTGCTAGACACTTTATATATAGTATTTCAAGCTCTCATAACATTGAAAGGAACTGTAATTATACCCATTTCACAGGTGTGAAACTGAGGCTACCTGAGACTGAGTTACTCAAGACCACACAGGGGCCAGAATGGGAACTTCATGGCTTGCCTGTTCTAGGCGCCTACACGCTCCTTCTCTATCCTATGTCATAGCGTGCTCTCTGTTATCACCTGACCTGCATTTTGGACTTGCATGGGTTTCAATTTGGTGTCCCCAGTTGGAATCAAATATTTCTGACTCTGGAAATAAATACTGTTAACCAACGGCTCGTGCACAGTATAAGTGAGTCCCCGTCACTAAGGAGGTACCAGGAAGGAGGTGGGAGAGCAAGCAGCAGATTCTGGCCTCACAGAGGCGCATGACTGCTCCACCTGAACTAAATCAGGGCCTGGCAGGTGAACAACTAAGCAGAGCACCCAGGTGCCTGGAGAAGGCATGCCTAGGGAAATAGCAAGCTGCCTCTCAGCCCCAGTCTATTGCAGGCCTATTGGGACAAGCTGATTGTTCAGGAGAAATCTCTGTGAAACCTACCAAGTTTGTTTTTTTGAAACCTACCAAGTTTTAATCATTGGCAACTGGAGCGCGTTGAATAATGTCCTCCAAAAATGTGTGTCCACCTGGAAACTCAGGTCTTTGCAGACGAAGGATTGAGATGAGACCATACTGAATTGAAGTGGCCCCCAAATCCAGTAACAGTGTCCTTGTAAGAAACATACTTTTCTAGTGTTAATATGATTTAATAAACGGCCACTTCAAAGATCTGCTGAGAATCCCCCTCCTCCTCCAAGAAGGTTCCCTGGACTCCCCAGGTGAAATTCATCTCTTCTTCTTCTATGTTCCCATGGCACTTTGTTCAGTCTCTGCTCAAGCAGTTGGCCCTGACTCCTGATTCTAAAGTGATTTCTGTGTTCAACTCTCTCCCACTGGCCAAGGCATCCCTGGAAGACCGACCGTCATCTGGCTTGGGGTCCCCTTGAGCTCCTGACCCAGGACTGAATTCCTACTTGTTACATTGAATGTGTGTATTGGGTTTTATTTAGCTCCATCACCCTGAATTTGATACAGTAGTCTAGTGAATGCTTCGTCTGACAATTACCAGGTTTCTGTGAATTGTGTTGTGTGGGTGGAGATTACAGCAATGAGGTTGTCCTCAGGCAGGGTCACAGTTCATAAAACCCTAACCCTTCCACCCCTGATTGAACATCATGCCCAACAGATAAGCTCACGTCCTTCCTCTGGCCCAGCTCCAAAAAATAACTAGGGACCAGCTCTAAAAACAACTGTAAGTGGTTACCTCCTCCCCTAGGAAAGCAGGTTCAACAACCCTCTTTCAGAGGGGGTAAAAAAATAATAATAATAAAAATTAAAATAAAAAAATCAGAAGTTTTTGGGGTGCCTATTTGGCTCAGTCAGTTAAGCATCTGACTTCGGCTCAGGTCACGATCTCACAGTTCATGGGTTCAAGCCCCGCGTCAGGCTCTGTGCTGAAAGCTCAGAGCCTGGAGCCTGCTTCTCTGTCTCCCTCTTTCTGCCCCTCTCTGGCTCATGCTTGTCTCTCTCTCTCTCTCTCTCTCTCTCTCTCTCTCTCTCTCTCAGAAATAAACATAAAAAAAATTTTTTTTTTTAAAACAGAAATTTTCCCCTTACAGAGTGGCTATGCCAAGTGTATGTTTGGTCATTTGCAAGCAGGTGACTTTTTTTTAATTTGACTTTGCTGGCGCCTCCAGCAAATTAGAGCCACAATTACACTGTAATTTAACAGGATTAGTCATGCACACACATCCTGTGCACACACTTCTCATTCCCCTGTTAAAGGAAGCACAGGCCTCAGGCTGCTAGGAGAGTTCAGAGAATTACCTCTTCATCTCCTTGGACCCCTCAAACACAAAGTAACAGATATAATACAGGACATACAGTTAAAGTTGAATTTCAGATAACCAACAAATAATTTTAATGGAAGTGTAGCCATGCAATATTGGAGATATACTAAAAAAATGTGTTCAAATTGAACTAGGTTGTCCTTTTACTTAATAAAAATGATACTTCCCAGGCAGGATCTAAAAAAATCTAAGGCTCGGGATCCCTGAACTGCTTCCGGAGAAGGTCCTTCTAAATGATAGGAAGATCAGAGAAACAATATGAAATCATCTCAGCTATTTGGAGTTCACAAATGACCAAATACATGGAAAAAAAAACCTGATCAGACACTCAATGCAACTTACACGCAATGGTTTTCAAGGGTATAATAGCCTGGATAAAACCCATTAGCACACTTAAATTAATTCTGTACTCGGCATAGTAACACATCCACTCTCCCTTACTTGTTCGTCCCAGGGGAAATACTTGACCACTTCTGTCAGTCACCTGCTTGAATGCCTGGGTATACCGACTGTGTGACAATTATTGATTTTTGATGAATGACATAGCTCTCTCTTCTGGGCTATTACCCCTTTGTTTTCAAACCTTACTTAATTGTTCGATGATTTCTGACTTTTTTTTTTTCCTTGCCAGAGAAATAAATGCAAAGTGTTTATTCTCCAAAGGCCATAAACAGAGCTTACGGGTCTGGTTTCTATGACAACCCCACTTGATACAGCAAACCTAGATTATCTCTAATGACAGACATGAAGTTTAAATTGCACATTCTGAACAAACAGTGCTCCGCTGACCTTTTATTGAAAAATGGAATACAGGGTGATTAGCATAATGTGTTATATAAAAAGGAAAAACGTGTATGTGTGGGCATTATGCACTGGCGATTAGCCGCACCGCTAGTCTTTAACAAACTGCTTGCCAGGATGGAGAGCTGGGGAAATTAAGATTTGCCATCTATCATTTTCAAATTCAGTAAAGTCTACAGCAGTAATTGCACTAAACAGTTTTCAAATAACACATGCTGCTGTTTCTCTTACTTATTCAATTGAGTCTTTTAGCAGGGGAGTAAGAACGGAGAGGAAATTTTTACCCATTGTACCAAAAAAATAATAACGGGTGCCTCCAATAGCTCTTCTGAAATAATCTCTCTCAATCCCCTAACGTAATTCCTGAAGGAAGCCTGGGGTCTTTCATATCCTGGCAGCGACCGCCTAGAAACTGCTCGGTAGTGGTGAGGTGCAGTGGGGGTTGTGAGTTGGTTAACCAGAAAAGGGCTTAATAACAGAGACCAAGTCCTATGCTTTCATTGACCACAAAATGACCAAGGACTGGAGAGTTTGGGCTCTGGAGAAAACCACAGCTTCAAATCCTGGCTTTGTCTCCTACCTCCTTGTGACCTTGGGGAGATTAACCTCCAAGACGTGGTTTCCCTTTCTACATGGCGAGAGTTACATACAATGGGAATTGGGTCTCAGGATAGGACCTGCCTCATAGGGTCACTGTGAGGGTTATAAAAGCAATACCCAGTAGCTGGCAGGGCCAGCCCACAATGACGGCTCGCTGCCTTCATGCTTGGGGGTCAGGTTCTGTCTTCTACCTCGGTGGCAGTGTGTTCATGACAGGACTTCCCTCAAAGAGTGCTTTTGAGCTCTGACAAGGCACTCTAGAGCACATAAACAGCATTCACTTCCTCCTTTGACCACATCCACTGAGCAGTGGCCATGCAGGGACACAAGGTCCAACAGACGCTGGCACCCACTCTTTTAGCCGTGGGACTCTGTGTATGTCTTTCAATCTCTGAGAAGTAATCTTTAGGTCACTGGATCCCCGTAACAACCCTGACTGAAGGAGGTCATTCTCATCATCCTCATTTCACAGATGTGAACCTGAGGCTCCCAGCAACAGAAAGGCAGCTGAGGGGGCTGCATGGACTTTGTCATAGCTGTGACAACTATGAGTGACAACTATGAGTTGTCAGAACGCCTGCCCCAGATGCGCTCACTGGACCCCCACCTTACAAGGCAGGTATCATAGCGACCCAGGTGTCTTCAGCCGCCCTGCAAGTGGGGACCATCTGTGGGCTCGTGACCACTGAGCCTGCATCTTGCCAGTTCACGTATGCCATCCTCAGAATCTCAGCTCCACTCTGAACCTCTGCCCGAGGCATCCCTGGTACTCCCAGGGCTACCGTGGGTTCAGGCTCAAGCTATCACCCTTATCCACTCTGGCCTCCTCACTGCTGCCCCCAAGCCATTCGGGGGAACATGCCTCATGCTGCCCCTTGCGCTGGTGTTCAGACACTGCCTCCAAGACCACAAAACCCATGAGGTGCCAGCCAGCTGCGTTTCCTTCCCACTCTGTATTCCAGGCTCAAGAGGTGCAGGGGTCCTTCCAGACAAAGTCCCACTTTGTCCCCAGGGCCTCCAAGGAGCGCTGCTTGAGCGCCGTGTTTTGTGAAAGCAGCTACTCTGTTTCCCGCTTCTAGAGAGGCTCAAAGCCAGTCCTGAAGGCAGACAGACATTGCCCTCCCTCCCCAGTGCCCCTCTCAGCCCCAGGCACGCTGCACCCAGATCTTGTTCCTCCTCCTTGGGCCAAATAGAGAATATCCTTCATGCATATATATTTTTAGTTTCCTGCCTTTCTAATCACCTCAAATCCAAACAGCCCCTGGGCCACAAGACTCGATGGCTACACTATTACTGCCCCCATTTCCCAAAGGAGACGCTGGTCTCAGGAGGCCAGGTGGCTTGCCAGAGGTCACACCAAACTAATAAAGGGTACCACCAAGGCCTGAACCTCATGGGGCTGACACCAAACCCAAATCCAATGCCTTCCCAACCTGTCCCTCAATTCTGGTCAGAGGTGAAGGGTCTGAATTCCACAGGAATTGTACAAACCTCCAGTGTTTTCAGTCTCCAACCACGGTTACTTGTACAGTTTTGGTTTCCTTTTAAAGCCAGGGTCTTCCTGGCTTCATTAATTGATTATCTTTCAGAACATAACTGCAAACAGGACCCTAGGGAGTGGATCTGCAAACTGTTTAACTGTTAGAAAGCAGCTGCAGGTCAACAAACACACTGCCAAACAGGCTGTCGTCCACGGTGTCTTTGGTTGGGCCAGGGCGGGTGTCTTGGGCCCAGCCTCTTCCTACACGGTGAGCTCCCTATCTCCTCCTCCCTCGTGTCAACTGAGACACCTACCCCCACCTCCCCCAGCCAGTGCCCTCCTAGGTAACTCAGGTGCTCCCAACTTCTGTGAGAAGCTGTCCTTCCTTCCCCGGAGCAAACCCTCCTCACCCCTGAGAAAACACCAGCTTTCTCCAAGAAGTTGGGGCAAACTGCATTCTGCCTTTGGCACAGGTTTCCCAGCTAGAATCCAGGTGTGGGCAACCACAGACCCAGACCAGGCATACCTGGAGCACAATGGTTCCGTGAACTGGCACACATACAGGATGCCCTTGAGACTCAAGGCCCTTGAAAAGAAGCCATAGCCGTCCTTCCAGGAGCGACAGAGAACACAGGTCTGGTGTCTGCTCTAGCATTTGGCAGCAGATGTAAGTGGAGGCCTGGTCTGAGAGAGCACGGACCTGGGAGGGAGGAGAGGATGTTTGTTCTCCCTTCCTGGGACCAAATTCAACCAAAACCCCTGCATTCCAAACAGAGCATGGAAAGGGAAAACATAAACCTGACACTAGAGAAACCTGACAGGCAGCACCAAAACCGGTGACCCCCTGGGAGACAGCGGCAGCAAGAAGTCATGCTGGTATCCTGCATCCTTGGGCAGCTTTCGCCCCTGCGGTGTTCTTCCCCAAATCCATCACCCTCAGTGTACTCCTGAGAAAATGTCAGGTAAACCCAGCTTGAGGGACATTCTATGGAATATCTGCCCACATCTCTTCAAAAGTGTCTGGGCAATGAAAGGCAGGGAAAGATGGAGAAAAGTGTCTCCAATCAGAGACACACGATGATTTAGAATAAGATAAGGAAACATGACAGCTAAAAGCCAGGGAGGATCTTAGATTCAATCCTGGAGCAGAAAACGAACATCAGTGGGGAAAAAATGGGGAGATGTGAATGAAGTGGGTGGTTTAGTTAACCGTGACAGTGACATTAGCTTATCAGTTTGGATAATTGCACAAGGAGTGTTACCATGAAAGCAGAAGAGAGTGTACAGAAAAGTTGTATTATCTCTGCAACTCTTAGGTAAACCTAAAATTCTTTCAAAACAAAAAGTTTTAAAACAAATGCCCCAAAATATATAGTTTTTAAAAAGCCTTGCCTTCTCTTAACAGTGCTTCAGGGCAGACATCTGACAGCCTGGGCTCCGCAAGAGATTCATCAAAAAGGTCTTTCCTCTCCCCACACCCTTGGCCCCTTGCCTTCGTCTCTCAGGTGTTCTGTTCTTTGTCCCTGTCTACCCAACCCGCCCATAATCATCTGTTGTTTCCACCTCCCTGTCCCTCTTCCACAGGGAATAGATCCCATTTTGGGAGGAGAAAGGATGTCAGACCATTTCGTTCTGAAGCTGAGACATCCCCCAGGACCAGTCCTGGCCAGTCAGCTCACTCCCTGCCATGGCCATCGGAGTTGGTTCAGACACTGGTCCTTTACTCAGTAGGGTCAGGGCTGGGACTTTTCCTAAAATTATCTGAAAAGAGGCACTCTTACCATTGAGATTACTCAGCTAATAGAATATAAACCTGGGGCTAGGGCAGGGGGAGCCATGTGGAGAACACCCCCACCCTTCCAGAACAAAGCCAACAGCAAGGAAAGCAGAGGAGTGATGGAGACATCTGATGGCTTCATCTGAGCCCCTGGACCCAGCCATGCCTTAAGTTAGTGTCACCAACAGAACATCTCAGTTCCATAAGCCAACATTTCCCCCGTGTGAGGGGGGGAGGGGGGGAGGGAGCAGAGGGAGGGAGAGAGAGAGACAGAGAATATCTCAGGCGGGCTCCATGCTGAGACATGGGGCTCAATCCCACAACCCTGGGATCATGACCTGAACTGAAATCAACAGTCAGACACTCAACAACTGAGCCACCCAGGAGCCCTCCCCCTTGTCGTTTAAGCTACTTAGAATGTAGTTTCTGTGACTCACAACTTCCAAAACTGAGCATTCCTGGGTGGCAAGCTCTGTAAGTCTCTCCTCCCTTTCCCACAGGTTCACACTCCCCTTCCACCAAGCCCTGGCACCAACTGCATGTGAAGCAGGAGAGAGAGATGGGACAGGTTCCAACCAGCCCTCTGGGGCCTGACCTAACATAGATGTTTGGGTTTCTCCCGAAGCAGACCCTGAGATGAGGACTCAAGTGTGGGAATTGGTTTGGGAGGTGACCCCAGAGATCACAGGTAGGGGAGTAAAGAAATGGGACAGGGAAGGCATGTCCCTGAGCGAGTTATGGCCATCAGTAACCAGGGCCCAATCCCACTGAGGATCTCTTCGAGAGGGGATAGACCCTTACCCACCCACGGGCCAAGGAAGCTAGAGGTTTACATACCAAATCTCATCTGCCCTGGGTTAGGGATGCTCCTGGAGACACAAGTTAATTAGCATTTCTGGCTGCCCACACACATTGCGAGCACACACTCAGGCCAAGAAGCAGGTGCCTTCAGGACTGATCAGTGTTCATGGAAAAGTGAGTGCCCAGGGAGGCGGACACATCTGCCAACCACATCAGGGGGACAGGGCTCCTGCTCAGTTTTCTAGCCTGGGCTATCCCCCTGGGCTCCCGTCCCCCATTCCCAGGCCCTGTGCTCTGCTTTCCTGTCAACACCCCAGATCTCCAGTGACCATCACTTGGGACCACACCCCGTAGACACAGGCACACTCTGTCCAGGGGTTCCGTGTTCCAGGAGTTCTGGCCCCACCCCCGCTGGAAGGGAAGGGGTGCCCTGTCCTCTAAGTGCTAACCTGGTGTCGCTTGGCCCTCTGAGCCCATAGCACCTGGCCCTTCTCCTCATTCAGACACCTGTCTCTAGCTCCCTTCCCTTCTTCCATAGGACACCCCCTCACCAGAGTCCCTCACCCCCATATTCCTGCAGCTCCTGAAATCCCACCTCCTCCATGACACTTTATCCTCCTTGGAGAAAAGCAAATCAATTGGAAAGGACAGTTTATTTACAAATGGTGCTATAGCCCACGTGGCTCCTTCTGGAAGAAAGTACCAGTGGATGCCTACCTGAAACCATTTGCAAAAAATAAATTGGTTACAGCAGCCCTAGGAAACTAATACAGAGTTGAACTAATTTTTCAGTTTTAAGTTTGAAAACATCCACTCAATCACAATGACATGAACTGTGTCCCAGTCGTTTTGGTGGAGGGGTAGGCTCCCAAAGCGTTTCCTGGAACTATGGGATGTAGATGGGTGTAACATGTGAAAAGGGTTCCCTGATCAGGGAAACCCTGGCCTAAACAAAGTTACAAGGACTTCTTAACTGCAGGACTTCTCAGGGCCTTTCCCGTGCTAATGCCTTGTGAATGCTCAGGGGGGATACAGGAGTAGGCTCCCACATTTATGTGACCACAGAATCCTCTTCCAAGAGCCTCTGGAGGGGCTTGTTTCTAGAGGATGCAGTTTCAAAAACAGCACGAGAGAAAAGGAATATTCAGACACATTTGCCTCCCTGTGGAGTCACCTCAGGGTCGAATTAGGGAGCATAGACACTGCAGGCTGTTATAGCTACAGATCTGTGACCATGAGTATCACTTTGAGTCTCATTTCACAGCTGTGTTCCAAGCATCTCCTGTCCCGTTCCCCTCACTCCTATGCACACGCGCGCACGCACACACACACACGCTCACACTTTATTTGCTGCTCTCCGTGGCAAATGCTCTCTTTGGTTCTATCTGAATGATTTTCTTGTCACCCATCCCCTGACCCCCAGCCCTACCTCCACAACTCCCCCCCCTCAAACACTACCCCCACCTCATCAGTTGGCAATTAACCTTGTCTACTGCCTTTGGTTTGATGGGGGAAATGATCTGGCTCCTCAAAAAAGGAAAGCGATTTCCAAGCACTGAGTCATTCACCTCAGGGAGTGGTGCTGGGCCAGGGGTGGGGGGGTAGGGAAGAAGTAGGTCAGCCCGGGGCAGAGCCTCCCCACCCCAGGCTGCAAATCACCGGGCAGAGTCAGGACAGCTCACGGGCAGCAGGGCTGTTCTGAGGGCTGTGTGTGTTGTTGTTTAAGCTGCACTCCAACCCTACAAACATGAACTAGGGGAGCGCCTGGGTGGCTCAGTCGGTTAAGCAGCCGACTTCGGCTCAGGTCATGATCTCGCGGTCCGTGAGTTCGAGCCCCGCGTCGGGCTCTGTGCTGACAGCTCAGAGCCTGGAGCCTGTTTTGGATTCTGTGTCTCCCTCTCTCTGACCCTACCCTGTTCATGCTCTGTCTCTCCCTGTCTCAAAATAAATTTTTTTTTAAAAAGTTAAAAAAATTTAAAAAAAAAAAAAAAGATGAACTAGGATCCTGTGCGTTTTCCAGATGAGAAACTGAAGCAAGCAGGCTACACTGCTGACAGGAAACGAACGGATAACCCCAGACGCGGCAGCAAGAGACAGGAGGGAACCATTCAGTCATTCATCAAACATTCGGTGAGCTGCCCCTACCCTCGAGATGCTTGCACTGGAGGAGGAGACGGACAAGAAGAGCCCCAAATAGAACAGTGGATGGCCAACAGTCTGCTGGGAGGAAGCCCAGGATGCCATGGGAGCACCAGAAGAGCCACCAGGCTGGACTCTGGCGGGGGTTGGGGGGGCGGGGGGCAGTAGGGAAGACTTCCTGGAGGCAGCAGTCACTGAGCCAGGTCCTGAAAATGAGTAGGGCAGGGGGTTGCAGGGCATTCCAGCCAAGGAGGCATATGTGTGGCAGATTAGAAGCCAGAAGACAGCGAGGGCCTTAGAAGGAAAAGGAGGGGCAAGAAAACACTAAAGCCAGCTATGTCCAAGGAGGCTCTCTGACCCACAGCCACACTTCAAGTTGCAAAAGCTGGGTTCAAATTCTGACTCCACCTATTTCTAGCTATGTGACCTTGGGCAAACAACGCCTCTGGGCCTCAGCTTACATATCTGGACCATGTAGAAAGGAACAGGACCTTCCACAGAGGAAGGAGCGCATACTAGGTAGCATCACTCTCATCCATCCGAAGTCAGACCAGCACAAGGCTACACTCAACCCTGCGGACAGGGGCCAAAGAACCACACCGGGGGGCCTGGGGCTCCCACAAAGGAGAAGAATAAGTCTTCAAGCCAATGGGCCCCCAGCAAAACCCACCCTCCCACCACTGGTCCAAACCTTCAGGAAGCTTCTTCCTTCCCAAGATGAGGCTCTGTCAAGAAATTCTACTAAAATTCCAAGAAAGTTTGCTTTAAGCTTCTCCCAGTCCTAAACAAAAACACCACACAAAGGAAAGCCTGGAGCTGGTCATTTTCTCCCCATGATAAAGCCGGCCTGGCATGGAAAAATACCACAACGCCCCCCTCTTCCTCAGGCCAGCTGTGGCCCTGGGCAAGATGGCGGGAGGTATACGTAGAGTCCCCCAGCTATGGAGACACCGGGCTGCACAGGGAGAAGGCAGAAGGAGCTGTGACAAGTGGTATCCTCTCCCCCAGGCTTGGGGATTTGGAAAGGATGCAGTTGATTCAGCCCATTAAAAATAACCAGACAGATCCACAAGCTGGAGCTACCTGTACCTGGATCACTTCCCATGAAGAGTCATGGAAATCTTCCCAGGAAACTTTTCAAGTGGCCATTTGACCTTCCCAGGCTAGTGCCTGAATCCTTAGAAACAGGATCCCAGAGCTGGTTTTCTGCCACCCTGAGTCTAATGCTGGAGTGACTGCTCCTTGACACTTGGTCTCGCTGTTCTCTGACTTCAGATGCTGTCACATGGCTTTCAGATGAACATGCGCCACCACAGGAAGAAAGCTGGTCTTATTCTGATCTATACAATACTGGTGTTCCAGCTTCCACATACCCATTCCTTGAAACAACCCGGGTTACAATAAACTCATACAGAAAAAACTCTGTCCTTTGTGGAAAAAAAAGTTTTAATCTCATTCATTTAAAAAAACAAAGTGACTCACCAACTCATGAATGCCACCAACTACGTTCGCCATTTTGGACTCATGCCTTGCCTGTCAGAAGAGAAGGGTGGGGCGGCTGAGGGGAAAGGTGAGACATGTCCAGTGAAGGCCAGGAGGACTGAGCCCCTGACCCCCTCACTCTGGCCTCTAACCCCTCAACAAGGGCAAGTTTGGGACAACAACCACAGGAAAGGCATCGGAAAGCAGAAGTAGAGAGAAAAGTGTTTCTGAAGAAATTCACACACCGCACGGAGAATATTCTTTCTGCCTTTGATATTCTTCAAGAGAAGGAGTCAGCATTTGAACTACCTTTAATTGCTTCTGAGGTGCCACACTACATTCCTTGAAAGCAGCTCCCCACAGAGACTGGGACCTGAGGGACCCAGTAATAATAACCCGGTTACCTCAAAGTCAGCATCTGACAGAGTAAATGCCAAATAAATGATCTTTCTTTTGGCTACTATTAATAATCTACTCAGACTGTTTGATCTGAGGAGGGAGATCCTCAAACACAAGCCTCAAAAGCCCTGGGTCCCTAGTCTCCTTCCCCACAGACACCCAGCTCAGCCTGTGCCTGTGTCACTTTTCCCTGAGGTTCCACACACCTGAAGTGGAGATACCCCTGGAGAGGGGCGCCTGGGCGGCTCAGTCAGTTGAGCATCCAACTCTTGATTTTAGCTCAGGTCACGATCTCACAGTCTGTGTGATGGAGCCCCTCGTGGGGCTCTGCGCTGACAGCACAGAACCTGCTCAGGATTCTCTCTCTGCCCCTCCCCTGCTCATATGCACACACACATACTCTCTAAATAAATAAATTAAAAAAAAAAAAAAAAGATACCCATGGAGAAAGGTGTCTCCTGGCCAGGCCAGGATACCCACAAATGAATAGCCCATTAGACCCCTGGCACATGTAGGCCCTGGGCAGCAGGGAAGGTTCCAGAATGCTGATGGATGGAGCCCAGCTCTCCTCTGTCAGGAGTCCAGGTGCAGCCTCAAGCCATAGGATTCATCCCAGGAAACAGAAGGGACTTTGAGTGATTGCCACCCTGCTATTTATCCAAATAACCTAGAGACCCAGGACCAGCTGGTGACCGTTCAGAGAAATGCTGCCTTTTTCATCCATGGGGGGTGCCTTGAGAATTCAGAAGAACTTCTCCTCTTGTGATACGCAGCTTGTGATACCGTGGGGCAACCCATGTTTCTGGGACTTTCTTTGCATGTGTCTTTCCTGGAGGGTCTGTGAAGGCAGGTCTGCATTTGGGGACCATCTCATTTATGTGAGTCTTTGAGATTTATTGGGTTTTGTTCCAGGGGCTTTTATTGTGGGCGCTTTTCCCTCCAGAAAATATCCTAGCAGTTCCTGGGACTGTGAGCTGACAAGGTTCCCACCTCAGTTCCCACCCCGGTTGTGAACGACAAAAACACGCCTCACACGCAGAGGCGGCCCAGCAGCCCGAAGCCCCCGTTTTCCACTTTCAGGGACTGGTGACCCCTGGGGGAAACAGGTCACTTCGGCTGCCACTTTTTGTTTCTTGCCAAGCCCGTACAGAGCACCTCAGCACCGAGCTCACTGAATCCTCACAGAGGACCCCGAGAGGGTAGTGCTATTGCTATCCCCATCTTATAGGTGGAGAAACTGAGGCCCAGGGAGGTCGACCAGTTCTTCCAAGGCCACAGAACCATAGGAGAGTCGTACCACACTATGGCTAGCTCCAGAGCCCGCAAGGCTCGATACAGCAAGAGACCGGAAGAAACCTGCTCCTGGCACGTCAGGACTGTGGCCTCCTGCCGGTGTGGGGACAAAGAGCAGAGCACTGCCTGGGCCTCGGGAAACACCTGCCAGGTGGGACTCCTGCTAACAGCCTCCTGGCCACCTTCAGCTGCACAATCTCCAGGAACAGGAGGCTGGGTAGGAGGAGAGGTCTCCTCTGGTGTCCTCTCCTGCCTCCCAATACTCACCAGTGTAGGGCCCTGGCTCTCTCCCAGAAAACCAAAATCTCACTTCAAGGCAGTAACTGCTCCGGTGCCTCTCTTGGGGGCAATTGTAACTTGGAGGGCCCGTAGCTCACACTTGGACCAGAGTACAAAAAAAACTAAGCAATACTTGCCCATCCTATTCAGCAGCTTACAAAGATTCTCTGTGCCCCAGCTCCTGTAATCCTCCCAATAACCCTGTGTGGTGAGTGGGGCATGACAGATGATCCCTGTGTTACAGATGAAACAGCAGAGGCTCCAAGGGCTTTGCCTGACATCCTAAGATTTAGTGGAAGAGCTGGCTCTATGCCATCTTCTCTGCCCACAGATTGCCGGCTTTTTCTTTCACTCCTTACTGCTTTCCTCAGTGTTCCCGTGGGTCTGAGTGCTTGCCTTGAAATATTAATCTACAATCCAGTACCTTGGACAGAGCAACCACATACAGCCACACAGGCTGCACACTGCACAACTCTGGGGAGTACCATTCACGTGAAGTTCAATGTCCAGAGTTGTGCCCTGAACCCAGACCCCACACAGCCCTGGACCAGCATCTCTCCTCATTACAGAGCTCAATATCCCCTGCCCTGGTCTTCAGGGCTCCTTCAGTTGGGGATGGCCTCATCAGTCTGGACAGACTATCACACTCAAAATCCTATTGGTCCCAACCTGTTGTCACTCTAAACCGGCCAGAGCACAACCCATGGGGACTGGCTGGAGAAGCCTGTGGGGCTTTACCAACGTAACTTGGTGGGAAACCTGCCCCCCACAGCCACAGTTGCCTCTTGCCTGCCCGCCTGTCGGTTACACTTTCCAACACACCCCGCGGGGCCATTATTCAGGGCCCACTGCATAAACATATGCACCGAATAAACCCAGCCTGAGTCCCCAGGAAGAGGACTTGAGGAGAGTACAGCACTGCCAACAGCTAATGAAATCCCAACCCTGGAATGGAACCAGGCTCGCACAGTGATTTATCCTGGCTCAGTTAGTTCTCTCGCATTACTGATCCAACAAGAGGCTTGTAACTATGGGCCTGTTAGCAAGAAGGAAAAAAAAAAAAAAAACAGCCTTGCACACCCATCATTTGGAAGATGAGAAATTCAGCTTTGAGCCACAGGACGATCTCATATTCCTTTACAGCTCCCAAAATGACCATCATTAACTGAATACGAACTATGTGTCAAGTGCTTTCTGAAATTCCTTCCATGCATCACCTTCCTTAGACTTTACAACATAGTGAGGTGAGTATTGCTACTGTGCCCATTTTAAAGATGGGAAATCAAAGGCATAAAGAAGGCTGGATGATCTTGCCTAAGACCACCGGGCAGGCTGACCACACAGACCCAGCTCTTGAGCCCCATGCTTTGGGCACTCCCATTGTGAGTATGCATTTGTCCAGCCAGCATCTCCAGTGTGCCACCATTCTCCAGGGGCCAGGTCTAACAGACAGCAGAGTCCATCACAGGCCTGCTGCTGGTGGAGGTCGGTGGGCGAGACAGCATTAACCACAAAGAGGATGTAAAATGCACCTGTGGAAACTGTCCAGGGAGGATGCAGGGCCAGCACAGTATGTTAAATCAGGGACCTTTGGGTCTCGGGGGAGAGAGGTCCAGGAAGGTTTCTCTGAGGAACCAGTGAGAGCTGAGTGATGCTTAAAGGGAAGTGAGGAGGAGCAGAGAAAGAGCAAGGTCAGACTCCATGGCAGGAAGGCAGCCGGAGTTGCAAGAACCTGGAAAAAGACCAGTGTACAAAACAGGAATACTCACTGGAAGATTCCAATTAGATAAAATTCTACGAAGAGGTAATCTATAGTGGCAGTGGTTGCCTGGGCTGGGAGGTGGGGCAGGGAGAGAGATTACCAAGGGTGACTGACCTGTTCATTATCTTGATGGTGGTGACAGCTGCATCAGTGTATACATATGTCAAAACTCATCAAATTGCACAACATCTAGCTTACTCTGTGTCCATTATAATGGCCCAGTAAAGCTGTTAGGAAATGAATATACGGAAAGCCAGTGTGGCGGGTGCACGTGGAGGGAAGGATGGGAAATGTGGCTGGAGGCCCAGGAGGGGCCCGCTCAGTTAGCCTTCACCTCTGAGGTCTGGGGTCCTATTCTGAGGCACTGGTGATTAGAACGTCTAAATCTGTGGGGGCCCCGATTCAACCCACAGCAGGCAGTCCGAGGAGTAAAGGGTAACTGAGCAACACGGAGGACAGGAGGACAGCAGGTAAGAGGCCCAAGTTGGAATTTTGTTCTGCCACCTCCCCAGAGAGTCCTGGCCGCCACACAACCTCCCAGAGCCTATTTTCTCACCTGTAAAATGGGGATTATGACCCACGTTTTGCCTCGCCACCAAGACTGTCCAAGGACCAAAGAAAAGGATCAGCGGAAGTGCAGAGGGCAGCCCTGTCTGCAGCTGGGGGCCCTGGAGAAGCTCTCTGTACTGTTCAACAGCTTATGAAGGGGCTCCTGAGGCCACCGTATATACCCACTCACCACCCGCAGACACACAGGACGCAGAGAGAAGGCAAGGTCCCTGCCCACGCGTTCCCACCCATGAGCACTGCCATGCCACGTGGCATAGTGATATGTGTGACAGGGTACGCCCAGGGCCATAAGGGTACACACACCAGCCGCCTTGGCCTGGTACTGTCACGGAGGGCTCCTCTCCGGCACCTGGATGGAGACACCAAAATAATGCCCCCCCCCCCCCCGGCAAAATGTCCATACCCTAATCCCCTGGAACCTGTGATGACCTTACATGGCCACAGGACTTACAAATGTAAATAAGGTTAAGGATCTGCAGACGGTGAGACCGTCCTGGATTACCTGGAAGGGCCCAATCTAGTCACGTGATTCCTTAAAACAAGAGGTGGCAGGGGCACCAGGGTGGTTTGGGTGGTTCAGTCGGTGGAGTATCCGACTCCTGATTTTGGCTCAGGTCATGATCTCCTGGTTCACGGGATCGAGCCCCACAGCAGGCTCTGTGCTGTCAGCACAGAATTCTCTCAAAATAAATAAACAAACTTAAAAAAAAAAAAAAAAAGGTGGGAGAGGGCAGAGTGAGCCAGAGAAGAGAGGAAGGAAGGAGAGGTATGAAGTGTAAGAGACTCAACCCACTGGCCTCGAAGATGGAGGAAAGGGCCACAAATCAAAGAATGCAGGCGCCCTTTAGAAGCTGGACCAGGAAACAGATCATCCCCAGAGCCTCCAGAAGGAACACAGCAGTGCCCACACTTTGATTTTAGCCCAGTGACACTTGTGCCAAACACTGACCCACAAAACCACAAGAAAGTAAATCTATGTGGTTTTAAGCCACTACATTTGTGATGGGTTACAGCACCCAGTACGTGGATGAGAATGTACACTTTGGTCCCCCAGAAGGGGATGAGCTCAGGCAGGAGTCTAAAGAAGAAGTGTGGGGTTTACCGTCAGAAGTGCTGACCTCAGGGGGCGCCTGGGTGGCGCAGTCGGTTAAGCGTCCGACTTCAGCCAGGTCACGATCTCGAGGTCCGTGAGTTCGAGCCCCGCGTCAGGCTCTGGGCTGATGGCTCGGAGCCTGGAGCCTGTTTCCGATTCTGTGTCTCCCTCTCTCTCTGCTCCTCCCCCGTTCATGCTCTGTCTCTCTCTGTCCCAAAAATAAATAAACGTTGAAAAAAAAAAATTTTTAAGAAGTGCTGACCTCGGTCCCCACCCTTCCAATGAGTAGACCTTAAGCAAGGTCAAAGTTCCTCCTCGGGTCCCTGCCCAGTGAGTGAGGAGCTCATCAAAACCACACTGCAGGAGTACTGGGCTCATGGTAGAGGCATCCTCTGGTACTCTGAGCCACGGTTACTGGTCTGGGACTGGGTCACGAGCAAAGGGACCCTGGTGACAGCCCAGCTGTGCTGTCAGGTCCAGTGGGGACCTCACTTTGCTAATGAGAAACATGAAGGACAAAGGATACTTGTCTAGGGTCCCCAGGAAGTTAGAGGCCAAAGCTGGAGGGAACCAAGGTCTTCTATCAGCAGATGGGGAACGCTACAGCCCTGGGACAAGGCTCCTGGCATCACAGCCTGTCCTACCTAAGCGTGGATCTCAAACCCCACAAGAACGCTGCATCCTGCACTCACACCCTCTGCAGACGTGGCTCAGAGGCGGTTCAAAGCCCCACTGGCACCCCACAGTGGCTCACCCCAAGGAATCCTCCTGCAGCTGCTAGACGGTGCTTAGACAACAGCCAAGGCCTCCAACCAAGCAGTCACTCATTCCCAGTCCAGGTTTGAGAGGCTGGTCCTGCAAGGATTCATTTCCACCCTCTAACCAGGAGGGAGTAAGCAGCTAACAGCTGGGAATCTGAACATCAGGACTTCTGGACAGGCAGCAAGCTCCAAGATTGGCTACATGCTGGAAGTGAAGGGAAATGACAAGCACAGGAGCTCAAAGATCCAGCTTCCTAGTTAAAGGCATCTTTCAGGTCTCAGAAAACTCACTGAACATTTCCAATGCATCTACTCACAGGATCCTCCCCACACAGTGGGTTGGTGAAGCCTCCCCGGGGGTCAGCCGTTGGCCATGACATTACTTGAGGTGGGTTTTGCAAAAAGGGTATTTTAAAACAGCATCATTCCCAGCATTAGGTGGGGGCCAAACAAATGGGGCCAAGGTGCCACAGGAGTACGGCTGAGGGAATCCGTCACCTGGGCCATTTCATAAGACATTGGATAATGTGAAGAATCACTCAAGAGGGCTTCTCCTCTCTTTTCTCCGAGCGCCAGGATATTTTATCGCCATCATGTGAAGGTCCATTAGCAACAGTCCTGGAAAATGGCTCTTTCAAGGTCAGGGAGGTACAAGCAAAGGAACAGAAGGAGCAATCACTCCAAATGCGGGACTGTTCAAATGTTTTACATTTAGAGAAAGGGAGGCATCCAGTCGGAAAGAAAGCCACACACGGAGTTCTGGGACTGGTGCATTTTCTGATTGAACAGGAACAGTAGGATTGTGAAAACAGGCCTCTGTGTACTAGACATTACTCAGATGCAACTATGGGCAAGGATCCACGGAAGCCCTACTAGATGGATGTCTTCCTGGCCTCCCCCGCCCTGCCCTGCGTGCCTCGACTTCCAGCTGGGCTCATCGCATGGAGGTCCCAGCAAGAGCCAGAGGGTGACAGGACGGGTAGTCAGAGAATGGAGTCCTCGGCTACAGAAGAGCAGTGCACAACCCCCCACCCTCAGGCCAACAGCTCCAGATGAGGTGGGCTGCTCCACTCCAGGCTCTGATACCACTAGCTGGCCTTGACCTTCTAGCCAGGAGTGGTGAGCACCCCTTCCCAGGGGGATTTCTTTCTTCCCCATACTCCCCTCTGTGAGTGGTCCCTAAGTGCAGGGACCTCAGGGACCCCATTGGGGGCCCCCTCTATTCCCTGCCAAGGCCTAAGTGACCTTTCTATCCTCTCCAGAAATTCTCCCTGGACTACTCCAGTCTCCTCTCTTGAGCTGCTATAGACGCGATTGTTCTTTGGAGGCTTATCCGGTTTCCCGAGCCAATTTTGGACCTCCAGGGTAGTGACCGGAGTATGCACACCATTCACATCCGCACGGTGCCTGCAGACAGTTATCCGGTTTCGCTGGTCACACCTTTAGGAGAAAACCTCCTTTTTCCTGTCAAGTTCACGGAGCCTGAAAGTAGTAGCTAGGATGCCAGGCGGGGCCAGGACAAGCTCGGGAAAGAGAAAGAAGCATGAGTGACCAGAGGGGTGGCACCTCCCGAATTTGCCTCCCCAACATCCTACGGCCAACAACCTGCCCCCAGGCAAGAGGCAGGGCTCTCCTTGAGGTCTGGAGTGGAAGGAAATACATCTAGTGGGCAAATGTCTGTTGAAAGGCTATCCAGGCCACACTGAAATCCCACATCTGGGCCATAAACAAACCAGACCTAGATTCTGGTCTTGACCTTCAAGTTTCCACAGACCCAAAACTACCAATATGAGGAGGGGATTCAGAGTCAGCCTGAGCTGGCCAAATCTTGGTTTTACTACTTAGCACTTTGTGGGGGTCCCCAAAAGCAGACCATGACGAAGGGCGTGGGTACAGGTAGTTTGTCTGGGACATGGCTCCTGAAGCAGGGAGGTAGGGCAGGGAAGGGAGGAAGGCCAACAAGAGGTACGTCAGGAAGTGCTGACTGCGGGGGCTCAACCCACAGGGAGCTCCCAGAGCTGTCCCACTGAGAGCGCAGAAGCCAGGCATTCATCTACCATCCCCCTCCCCCCCACCAAGTGGTTGGAGATCTGGGGAAGGCTCCACGGTGTCAGTTCCCCAGCACTTCATACTAGCTGTGCACACAGGCCAGCACACACCCCAGCCAGAGAGCAGCCTCGGAAAGAGACGCAGGAAGTCGCCAGTGTGCAGGGACGGTCTGTAGGTGACTTCAGGGAGGGGCTGGAGCGCACACCCTCAGCCATTCCCTCCGCCTCTCTGAGCCTGAGAAATGGGCACAAGTGTTGGAAAGGCTGAGCAGTAAGAAATGTCAGTTGTACTCTTGGCACGGTGCCTGGCACTTGGCGGGGTGGGGGTTCTAACAGACAGCCTTGGGGTTCCAGAATTACAATGGTGTCATGTGCACATGTGCTGAGGAGCACAGAGGTTCTGCAGGAGGATGCCACTTTGATGCCCGAGAGACATCCCAGAGGAGGTGTTTAAAGACTGGGTAGTATTTGATCAGCAGATAAAGAATCCGATTTGATAAGCCAACACTTCTTTCGTGGAATCACACTTTACTTCTGGAAGGGACCTCAAAGGCAACGCAGTGATCCCTCCAGGGGAAAAGGGAAGCAAACCAGGGCCCCACAAGTGAGATAACTCCCGGGTTGTGGCCCCTCCTGCCCACCCCCCGCAGGTGGTCCCAGTGCCCTGGGGCACCATTAGTAGAGGTGCCAGTTCTTGCAGGCCCAGCTGCCCAGGGCTGCCATCCAGTTCTCTCAACATGCAAGAGCCTCACACAAATGCCCACTTACAGCTGTGATGATGCCAAGTATCAAACCCAGGAGAGGAAATGTCATATTGATGCCAGACTCGTGGTCCCTGAAATCTGCCGTGTGAGTCTCATTCTTCAGATTTAAACCCCTTTCTGTAAACATTCATTAAGGTTTTTAGGAGCCAGGCATTGAGGATCGAGTCCAGAGGGGAGAAAAACCTAAGGCAATGACAATAATACCATAGAAGTGGGATGACCCAGAGAAGTTAAAAGTACTATGGGAAGGCAGGGAAGGGAACAATTAAGAGTGTCCGGGGGGCAGAGACACTGATGGCCAAGTTGGTTCTTAAAGGATGCATAGGAGTTTGCTAGGCAAGAGAAAAGCAGCTTGGGGGAGGCCATCCCAGGTGGAAGAAACAGCAGGAACAAAGGAGGGAGGCAAGGAATGCTCATGCCCAGGTGAACAGCCCGGGGAACGCTTGGAGAAGCAGGCAGAGAGAACAGCTGTAGGCATCACCCCCAGCAGTTCCAGCTGTTTGTGGCCAGCACCTGTCCTGATGGGTACCTGTGCTCATACCAGCTGTTCAACAATTTGACCATCATACCTGTTTGGACAGGAACTGAAGCCCCAAACTATCAATAGAGGATCGATAGGATCTGATTTGTTTTTATTTGTTGTTTATTTTTAAGTTTTAATTAATTTGAGAGTGTGAACAGGGGAGAGGAAGAGAGCAGGAGAGAGAGAGAATCCCAAGCAGGTTCTGCAACTGTCAATGCAGAGCTCCAAATGAGACTAGAACTCACAAACCATGAAATCATGACCTGGGCCGAAATCAAGAGCCAGACAGACGCCCCTGGTCTGATTTGTTTTTAAAGAAAACTCTCTCTTCGAGCTCAGGCAGGATGGGTGTGACTCTGCAGAAGGATGCAGGTGAGAGGCAGAGCCAGGCCCCTCCCCACCCCCAGGGCTTCACCCCCACGCTGCACTCAGATGCAGGCTGGGATCTCTGGAGAATCCACACACAGCTGTGATACGAGCCTGAGTCCCACGCCGCTCCTCGAACTAGAATCTCAGAGCTTAAGCTCTGGAAGGTCACTCGGAGACCACCCAGGTCATGTCCCTTGTTTCACAGATGAGTTACCAGAGATGAAAGTAGAACTAATAACACATTCAATCATTCAGCCCATATTGGAGTGCCCCTCTGTGCCAGGCGCTGCCCTACACCTTAAGGACAGAGCAGGACATAGAGCAGCCAAGGCTCTTGCCCTTGCAAAGTTCACAGAGGAAACAGAAAATAAAATAATTCAGATTGTGGGAGGTTTTATGAGGGAAACAGAACGATAGGATGCGGGGTTTGGCAAAGTACAACCTTCCAACCAAATCCTGCCCTTAGCCTCCTTGTATGCCAGCAAGCTAAGTGCACTTTTATGCTTTTAAAAGGTTGTAACAAACAAACATGTGTGTCCAACAGAGACTGCACAGCCCACAAAGCCTGTAATTTTTGCTCCCTGGCACTGTATAAAGTCTGCAAACCTCTATAGGGTTAGTTGGCGGGGGGGGGGGGGGGGGGGGGGGGGGGGGGGGGGGGGGGCTCTCTAACGAGCAAGATCTGGGTTCCTGCCTTATAATATGGCCTTTTCCTACTCCTCCACACCTGCTCTGGATAAGACACTGAAATAATTCATCAAAAGTTCATCAGAGTTGGCAACATGCGTGGAGCCAAGAGTCTGGCATTCTGGACACCTCCTTCCCCACCTGCTGCCTGGGGTCTTCCCCCAAGTAACCTGGTGCTCAACCTGGCCACAGCTGTGCCCGCCTCCTTCCCAACTGGCAGAAGGAGCCCCGGGGACACAACAATCTCTCCCATGGACCCCTCATCCCTCCAACGCCTGCCTGAACTACTCAGTCAAAAATAGAACCACGTGGATCCCTACTATTTCAAGACGCCTCCCTGGAAATCCAATACCCAGGAACTCTGAGTTTTTATTTCAAATACATTTCTCAGTCCACAGTGCATAGTTCAACGTTGCAAATCCTGTTGGTGGGCAACAAAGGGAGAAATGTTGGTGTCTGAACAAAATTTAATGTACCACTCTAGTTCTCTGGGAAAATCTTCTAGAACGCATTCCAGCAGCCATTGTGAATGGAAACCCACATGAAGCCAGAAGTATGCCACTCAGCAGCATTTGTGATATATTCCATGATATTTCTGTGCAAAATGGGACCCAAATTGTCTCAAAAAAAAAGTTTTTCTCAAAAAAAAAAAAATGTTCAACACAGAGCCTTTCCACACACACCACCCCATCATCACCCTGGAAAGTTCCAAAAGGCCATTTTGTTTGCGCTGAATTCGATGCCTCACAGAAAATAAATTACACGTGAACTGTTAAAGTAGCCATTCCCTAAAGTTAAGATAACTCACATGTCCACACAAAGCAATACAATACATTCTTACTATGGCAATGGTGAAAACATCTGATGAAAGACAATAGAATGAGCACATTCACCTGGGATTCCTCCCCGAATCCCATTAAAACATTAGTAAAGGGATTCTTTAAAGGAACCAACGCACAAGGACAAACAGAAGGAGAAACAGCAGAAACAGCATGTTGGAACCTGGAAAGCAGACGGATAAATTGTAACTGACAAGAGTAGAATAGAGAAAGCAGTCTCAAATTTATTCATGCCCCTGGCAGAAGGGGTGAGAGGGGGGCTGAAACCCGGAAGATCAGTTGAAAGCCTGCCCACCCAGCAGTTAGACCCTGATTACTTCTCCCACTCGTGCAATTGGGCAAACGTCCCTTCTGCCCCCAGAGAAGACTGGAGATTGAGTCACCGGGGACCGTAAACAGGACCACTATGCTGGGGGATATCAAGGAAGCAGGGGGAGGGAGGGCCTGTACCAAACCAGAAAATTAAATCAAAGCTTATATTGCATATGGAGAACCGCAGTCTTCTTCCTCCGCTCAGATCTCAGAAGGTTAACAAAAATGCAGAAGACTGGAAAATTCTTCGTGGGTGGAATTCTCAACGGAAAAGAGCCCTGGGTGCTGACATACTTGTTTTGTGTCCTCCAAGGACAAATGATAGATGGGTAAAAAGGTGTGCCTTGCTTCTCTTACAGGAATACTTAATTTAGAATTAACTTCTGTCAGAGAAAACACAATTTCCTACACCGACTCTCTCATTGCCTGTAGTTTCTATTTCAGAGCAGGGGAAACAGTATACTGCATCTGACACATAGGATTAGCGGGGTAGGGAATCTACTTACGTTTCTGCTACTATTGCCATTCCAAGACAGCTGAACTGGATCGCCCTGCAGCAGGATTCTCAACTTCACCTGCAATTAGACCTCCCTGGGGAGTTTTAAAAACAAACCAATCCCAGAGCCCAGCCTTCCAGAGATTCTGATTTCATTAGTCAGGGAGGGGTCAGGCATCACGGTTGTAAAAACTCCCCAGGTGATTGTCACGGGCAGAAGTTGAAAAACACAGCCTTCCAGTGAAGCTTGTGGTGGACAAGCCCACTCGTGTAATCATAGTATCTAACCCACTTACTAATGTCTACCTTTAAGTAATATGACTGGTCAGACCAGGGTCACCAGATAGCTGAGGAAAATCTCTAACAAGACAGACCAAAACAATCAAGTACAGTGGACCTTTAAACATACATGGGTTTGAATTCTGTGGGTCCACGAACAGATTTTTTTTAATTGTTTTTTAACATTTATTTTTGAGAGAGAGAGAAAGAGAGAGAGACAGACAGACAGAGTGAAGCCGGGGAGGGGCAGAGAGAGAGGGAGAAACAGAATCTGAAGCAGGCTCCAGGCTCTGAGCTGTCAGCACAGAGCCTGATGCAGGACTCGAACCCATGAACTGTGAGATCATGACCTGAGCCAAAGTCAGATGCTTAACTGTCTGAGCCACCCAGGTGCCCCTGCAGATTTTTTTTTTTTAATATAATACCATAGATGTAGTTTCTCTTGTAATTAAGAACATTTTCTTTACCTTACTTTTTGTAAAAATACAGTATATAGTACATATACAAAGGCTGTGTTAATCACCTATTACTGGGAAGGCTTCTGGTCGACAGGCTATTAGGTCAGTTTTGGAGGAGTTAAAAGTTACACACAGATTTTCAACTGTACAGTGTTGGAACCTGAACCCCTAATTGCTCAAGGGTCAATTGTATATAAAACAATTAGGAGGAAACAAACTGCAGAAGAGAAAATCTTGCCATTTGCAACTATGTGGATGGAACTGGAGGGTATTATGCTAAGTGAAATTAGTCAGAGAAAAACAAATATCATATGACTTCACTCATATAAGGAATTTAAGATACAAAACAGATGAACATAAGGGAAGGGAAGCAAAAATAATATAAAAACAGGGAAGGGGATAAAACACAAAAGACTTAAATATAGAGAACAGAGGGTTGCCAGAGGGGTTGTGGGAGGGGGGATGGGCTAAATGGGCAAGGGGCATTAAGGAATCCACTCCTGAAATCACTGTTGAACCATATGCTAACTATCTTGGATGTAAATTAAACAATTTTTAAAAAATTAAAAATAATCTATTTTAAAAAAATAAAAAAAGGTTACCCTGGGGTGGGGGAAAAAGAAGAGAAAATCTTTTGGGGGAAGGAGAGAATCATTAATTTCTCAGGGCTTAGATGCTCAAAGATGCAAAACATTAAAGCCATGAAATCTGAACAGGACACTATCATTTTTAAAAGAATACTTAGAACCATAATCTTAGGACAGTAGAAATAAAAATCTCAAAGGTTTGGAAGTTGAAGATGAAAAAAACCTTCCCAAAAGCAGAGAGATAGAAGAAATAAAAATAGAAAAGTAGAGGAAAACTTCAAGAGATTCGGCATCAAAATCATAGGTATCCCAGAAAGAGAGAAGAGAGAGAAAAAAAAAAAAAATTCAAGGGCTGCTGGGTGGCTCAGGTGGTTGAGCATACCACTCTTGATTTCAGCTCAGGTCATGATCTAATGACTCATGGTATCGAGTCCCAAAGTCAGGCTCTGTGCTAACACTGAGGAGTCCGCTTAGGATTCTCTTTCTCTGCCCACCCCTGCTCACACTCACCCTCACTCTCTCTCTAAAGAAATACACATTTTTTAAAAAATAAAGATAATCCAAGATGAATGCCCTGAGCTTCCAGATTAAAAAGGCTTACTAAGTACTAGCATAAGGGAGAAAACAGATCTACATTAAAGGCAAGGTGAAGTTTAAATTTCACACAGGGAGAAGATTCCACAGGCTTCCAGAGAGAAAGAGGAAAAATGTCTACATGCAGAAGATCAAAAATTATAATGGTACGGAATTTCTCTCCATTAGAGGCTAGAAGACAACGGAACTCAAAACTCTGAAAAGTTACCTTCAATCTAGAATTTTGTTTCTGTCAATTCACTAACAGAATAGACATTCCCAGACTTGCAAGAATCAAGAATGTTCTCCCTCTTGTTACTGGAGATGTTCCACCGAAATGAGGAAGAGGAAGACATGGAACCCAGGAAGCAAGAAGTCCAGCAGAGAGGAAAAAAAGGAAAATACCTAGAAAGATGTGAAGGAAGCTCCCAGAATGACTGCTGTCAAGCAGATCTGGACAGCAACTGACCCAGAGGAGAGGGGAGCTTTCCCAAGCTCCCTTGTAGCTAGGTGTGAACACGTGATCTTAGCCCCACCAACTGGGGATCCACGTGAGATTTCATTTCAAGAGAAATCAAAGAAGCAGGTGTCAGTGAAAATCACTGGGGGAAGATTGGGGGATGGAGGGAGGGACCTAATTTTCAGGAACAAGAGCAGGGAAAGATAGGCATTCCTGACATCCAGCCCCTGCGGTCCGATAACGGACCCTGGCCGTGAGGTCTCCAAACCCAACTCTCCCTCAACCTGGATGGAAACCCTGCAGCTGGTCAACATCCTGTAACGATCTCCTCTTCTAGCTAGAGTGCATTATTTTTGCAACTAAGCACGTGATGAATAAACCATGACCAAATATTTAGGGCTGAATTCCTAAGTACACAAAAAAGTAAATCAAAAAAAGGCAATTATTCATTCCAAGTAAATAAAATGTAGAAGAAATAAATAACCACGGTTCATTACATGGGAACAATATTTAACCTTATAAATGAAAACACTGTTATTTCATATAAGTTTATAAATGCGTTCAGAAGAGGGGGTAGAGGAAGTTAAGTATGCGTGTTAGGGTGGAACATCTTTTAGTTTTTTATTGCTGTTGTAACAAATTGGTAGTTTAAGCCAATAAAGTCATTTAAAAACTACCCACTTATTTTCTTACCATTCTGGATGTCAAAAGTCTCAAATAGGTCTTACTAGGATAAAAAAAATCAACATGTGCGCAGGGCTGCATCCTTTCTGGAGGCTTTAGGAGAGAGTCCATTTCCTGTTTCATTCAGGTTGTTGGTGGAATTCAGTTCTTTGCCATGGGTAGGGCTTAAGTCCCCATTTCCTTGCTGGCTGTCAGCTGAGGTCTGTTCTGGCTTCTGGAGGCTGCCCACAGTTCCCTGAATCTGGGCCCCCTTCCTGTATCTTCAAAGCCAGCAACAGAGGCTTTGACTCTCTGGCCTTTCCTTCCTTTGTAGTATTTGTGACCCACTCTGCTGCCTTTCAATTTTAAGGACTCAGGTGATTAGGTTGAGCCCACCCAGATACCCCAGGATAATCTCCCCATGTGAAGGTTCTTAACCTGAATCACATGAGAAAAAAAAAAATCTCTTTTGCCATATAAGGTAACACATTCACAGGTTTGGGAGATTAAGGCATGGACATCTGGGGGCTGGGGACAGAGGAGGTTGAAATAGGTTAAATCTCCATCTTCCAGGAAGTCATCAGTGTCTAAAATAGAAACATCAAGAAAGTGCAGCATAAACACTAGAATACAGATGCTGAAACCGGAAGACATCTCTAGAAAAGCCGAAAAAATTACCACTGAGCAGGAAGATGGGGGGCAGGGATAGGGTTTTGCAGTTTTTACATTATAAGCCTCAGAGGGCACTATTTAATTTTTAATTTTTAACCATATACCTTGTTAAGCTGTGTGTACATTGCCTCCAGGACAGGAAACACACCTGTGTTCAGTCTATTCTCAACTCAATACTTCTAACACTTCTGATCACTAAATATGGGGGGGCCTGTGGGGGTGGTACCCATACCTCCAAGCAATTCTCTGACACAAGTTCAACCCCACAAAACAGCCCACCATGCTTCAGACCCCATCCTAAATCCAAAAGTTGTTACCTGTTCTTCTGACCTACAGGCTATAAATTACAAGTTCCCAACTAGAGTGACTCAGAACCCAGGAAACCCGTTTACTTCCTAGATAACTGGTTTGTCACAAAGTATACTGAAGGATACAAATGAACAGCCAGATAAAGAGATACATATGGCGAGGTCTGTCCCCAGCATAGAAGCCTCTGTCCAGATGGAGCCCCCATTTTAGCACATGGATGTGTTTTTGTTCACTAATCTGAAAGTTCTGAGAGCACCCTCCTTCTTGATGAAGACTTTTTATGGAGGCTTCATCAGACAGGCAAGATTGACTAAATCATTGGCCACTGGTGACCCATTCAATCTCCAGCCTCTCTCTCCTCCCCTAAGGTGGGGTGGGGAAGTTCCAAACCTCTAATCTCCTGGCAACCAGCCCCCAGCTGTAGGGGCTTTCCAAAAGGCCCCTCAGTAACATAAACTCAGGTGTGGTTGAAAGGGGCTTGTTATAAATAACAAAAGACACCTTTATCCTCTTACCACTTAGGAAATTCCAAGGGTTTTTAGAAGGTGCAATGAATAGGATAAAGACCAAGGACAGATTTCTTATTATTAACTACAATATCACACCTCCCCATCAGGCTGACCACAGGATCTAAGTGGCTCTGAATCCTCCCAGGTTCTCCTCTGGCTTTTGTACACCCTGGTTCCTCTGCTGGGAACACTCTTTCCTCCAGGCCTCCTCTTAGCTGTTTCCAAACCTCTCTCAGCCAACAACCTCACTCTGCTCCCACAGCACCTCACACCTCTCCCATTATAACTGCCCACCCACCCTAAATTGAAACTGCACCCATCCACCTGCTGGAGAAAGCTTACACATAGAAATGAAAACAAGCAGAACCAAGCCAGTGGGAGATACGGAGAGCAAGCACCAATGAGATGCAGTCATCAGCTGGACATTCTTCCCACAGGGCTCGAAAGTAAGAGGATGTGAAGCCTGGAGCTGCTGCAGCCAACTTGTGACTCTGAGGTTAGGGCTTGAAATAGGAACCAATGTAAAGGACAATAGGAACAAGGAAAGAGAGACAAGCCACATCCCAGTGTTATCACAGCAGCTCCCCTTCCACATCTATGGCCTCTGGGATTTCTGGTCATAATGACAACAATTACCCTGAAGCAGTTCTTAGCCCAGGCTACACATTAGAATTACCTGGGACGGACGGAAGGAAGGAAGGAAGGAAGGAAGGAAGGAAGGAAGGAAGGAAGGAAGGGGAAAAGGAAAAAGCAGTCAAGCTTGGTCCCATCCCCCTGAGATTCTGATGATTCACATGGTCTGGAGTGGAGCAGCCCCGGTAGGAGGAGGAGGAGGAGGAGAAAAAGGAAAAGGACAAGAGGAGAAAAATAGCATTTCAGCCATATCTTTCTCATTTAGATACACTTGGTCTGATAAAGCCTGGCTCCATGCTATTCATGCAAAACAAACACCAGATAAATTTAGTTTCCTTTCTCCTCCCTATCCGTCTGGAAAAGTGGGAACTCCTTGACATTTTGGTGGAAAGCAGGGGCAGAGACTGTAACAAGAAAGCCTTCATTCTAGAAAGCAAACCTAGGGAACTCTTTTGGAAGAAGGAGGGGCATTCCTTCACTCACTGAGTCAGCGGATGGTCTGGAAACAAGATGCTGAACAAGCCTGGAGGAGGAGGTCGGTAAGCAGGTGGAAAGTGCCTGCTCAGTCAGGGAGGGGGTGGGACAATTTCCCTGAGAGTCATGGGCCCCACTGCGGACTCACTGTAGGAGTCAGGAGGGAAAGGGGGTGGGCATGGCTGGCTGGGCAGGGAGATCAGCTGACTCAAATGTGTGCAGACGGAGCAAGGCATGCCCTGGTCTCCAGCTGCTGAGGTGAGGTGAGGGAAGGGAGGGCCCTCAGGCCAGAGCATGGGGGTCTTGAGCACCTAGAGGGCCGTGGGCAATGCACCAAGCAGTCTGGACTTTGCCCGAGCCAGCTGGACCCAGGAGGCCCAAGAAAACGAGAAAATGCTGGCAAGGGGCAGAGGCTCTGACCATCCCCAGGTCCACCGTAGGTCTGAGATGACACCCTGAATGTATTTAAAACTGTTTTGGACTGAGCCCCTGGTCAGTGCCGGCTCCTGTCTACACACACTGACGTGGCCCTGGATGGAAGGTGTGAAGGGAGAGCCCTTTGGGGCTTGACAAGACAATTCATGAAACACCCCAACACCTGCCATCTATTTGCAAACACCCTGGGGCAGCTGATGGAAACACTGGCCAGGTGGCTGCTCCTGGAACACGGAGACCTGCTCCTGTCCCTGCAGGTGGCTGCAAACTCCTCAGGTTCTGGCGCGGCAGGCACTGCCTCCCCAGAGAGAGACCTCGTTCTCCTGTCTGAACTCCTCTCTCAGCCTGAGGTGGAGCCCTAACCCTCACCCAGGCTCACCCTGGCCTGTGAGTGACCCACGTGTCCCCTTACCACTGGCGCTCCTCAGGCAGCCTGACTCCTGTCTGCAGGCAGGAAAGGCTCCTCCCAGCTGAACCGCGGAGCCAGAAATGGAGGAAGTCACGGCGACAATAAGAGCAAAACGATCCAGACAAAATGTGTTACTATTGCTGACCACTGATGACACTTACACTGTCAACAACCCTACAGGTTAGTACTATTTTTATTATCTCCATTTTACAGATAAGGAAAGTGAGGCCCAGACGGGTAAAGGGACTTGCCCAGTACCACTGGCTGGACTAGTATCCTGGTCTCCCAGTCCGGAGTCCACAGCCGCACCCACTTTTGCTCTCATTCAGCCACTCCTGTGACCCCACATCACAAATCCCCAGGCAGAAGACTGCCGTGCTCTCTCTGGGCTCTGACAGGCCAGCATCCTGGACAGCTTAGGCTCTGGCTGCAGGACCTTGAGCAGGTCACCATCCTGACTAAGGCCCGTGAAAGGGGGGTGTGCAGGAGGCCTACAGCTGGCCCCACACAGTCCCTCATTGGCATCCCCCCGCCAACCACCACCCAAATGCATTTTTAGCCACTCTCTTAGGTGAAGTATAAGGGTCTCTGGCTTTGGAAAGAACTCCAGAGTTTCCAGAAATGGACATCAGACAGCCCCTGGTGACACAGGTGATGGCTGGGAAACATCAAGGGGGAGAAGCAGGAGGAAGCAGATATGGCTCTCCCTAGCCAGTGACTTGGGCTTGTGCCGGGTGGGTAATGGGGTCAGAACTGCTCCAATTCCTCCTGGCTTTGAATTCAGCGTGAGCTGTGAACACCCGATGGGGTAGGAGGTCTGACCCTCCCTCTCAAGGGGCAAGGGTTAAATGACCTAATACAGTGAAGAACTCAGAACAGAACCCAGCCTACAGGAGTCGCATGGGCTTTTTCTCCATCCAGCTCTTTCTGCAAACGTCACGTTAGCAACGTCTCTGACCACCTGCCCCAAAGTCACCCCCAACCCCGACCTCTCCAACCCCCTCTTCTGCTTTTCTTCCTCTCCTGAGCACTCCTCTCAAGATCAAACCCAGCTTGCCTCTGCGCGGAGCCTCAGCTCATGCATGGCCACCCCTAGCCCCAGGCCTGTGGACCAATTTGGGTCCCTTACCCTGGTGAAGCTCCAAACCAGGGCTTCTCAAACTTGAACACGCAAGAGTGATCACCACAGGATCTTGTTAAATGCAGAAATTAAATCAGCAGGGCTAGATGGCCTGGGAATCTGCATTTGTTTGCAGGTGATGCTGATGTCTTTGGCCCTGGGCCAGAATCTAGGCTCCTAGAAATTTTTCCTCCCCGTCTCTTCCTCTCTTTTTGCTCCCTATCTCTGTCCCTGCTTCTCTCTGGCTCTCTCCCCTGCCCTCTTTCTTCCTGTGTCTCTCCATCAGGGCCTCTCTTGATGCCCACCCCCACCTCCCTTCTCAGCTCTGACTTCCATTTCTTTCTCCACCTCGGCCCTCCCATTAGCTACCCCAGCTGTTCACTGGCACCCGCAAGCATCGTCCATCCTGCTGAGCTAAAATGTCAAAACCCCTAATTTTAGGGGGCTCCAGGGACGGTGCCTGCACTCCGTATTTGCAGAGGGAAAGATAACGGTTAAACCAGAAGACCGCTGAATTTAGCTATTCAGAGCTGGGCTGACTGCATTCCCTTCTTAATAACCACGTAATGACTCCTATTAACAGCCCATCAAAGGCAATCACTCTTCTGAAGGAACAAAGGCTCCCACAAGCTATTTTCTCACCGTTTGTAGCAAACGCTCCCCTTCCACACCTGCATCCTGGCCGCTCTCCCTCTTCAGAGGGCAAATCTTAGAGATCTGTCTTCTCCTGGCCTTCCTCCAGCAGCCTCTCAGCTGCGGCTCCTGGCCCACCCTTCCCCTAGGCCAGGCTGGGAACCTGGGGGAACCTTCACGGTCTTTTCCTCTGGCTCAGTTGGTGGGGACATTTGAAGGAGGCACATGGAATCATCAAGAATAGATACAACCAGGGGCGCCTGGCTGGCTCAGTTGGTAGAGCATGAGACACTTAATCTCACGGTTGTAAATTTGAACCCTGCATTGGATGTGGAGATTACTTACTTTTACAAATCTTAAAAGAAATACATACAGGGACGCCTGGGCGGCTCAGTCGGTTAAGTGTCCAGCTTTGGCTCAGGTCATGATCTCACGGTTCATGAGTTCGAACCCCACATCAGACTCTGCTGTCGGTGCAGAGCCTGCTTCCGGTCCTCCGTCTTCCTCGCTCTCTCTGCCCCTCCCCCACTTGCACGCACTCCCTCCGTCTCAAAAATAAACAAACATTACAAAAGAACAATACATACAACCTGTCCTGCAGAAATACTCGTAAATGCCTGTGTTTGCAAGCATATTCAGTGCAGCATGGATTGCAAGAATGGAAAAACAGAAACTACCTCCATTCCCATCACTGTCAAATACAATACTGGACAGCCACGAAAGAGGATTGCAGCTGGCTCCATTATGGCCTCAAACTTTCCAGTTGGGTTCTTCTTTCCAACTTCTCTCTGGGCTCAGGTGGAAGGTCCCAAGGGCAAAGCAGCCCCTGAGGCAACCGAAACTACCCCCTCAAGAAGCAGGAGGACCAGCCCAAGCCAGCAAGGCCCACCCATGATTGACCCCAAGATAATGACCAATCTGCCCTTCACTGCCCACCGGCACAGACTCACCCGCCTTTGCCCCACATTTTCCTTATATAAACCTGGCAGGAATCCCGGCACTTTGGAGACAGTCCTTGAGATATTGGTGTGCTGTCTTCCCAGTGTTGCCCTCACTGAAATAAATTCCTTTCTTGTTCCACCACTGCTCATTCCTCTGCCTTCGGATTTTGTCAGTGGCGAGTGGCTGCACCTGGTCTGTTTGGGGTCCCTGAAGCTAACTTCTCTTGCACCCCTGTGCCCGGCTACAGCTTTAAAAACAACAACAGTGATAGGCCTACACTGAATTCACTTGCTGCAAGCCTTCCCCTGCTCTGAGCACTTTGTTATCTCATTTAACGTCACAACAATCCTGGCACAGTTATTTCCCCGTTGAGGAAACCAAAGCTTAGGTGTATTGACCTATTTTTGCCCAAAACTGAATTCCACTCCACAGCAACCAATCTCTCTGTTCTTTAAGCAAATTTTAGTTGTTTTTTAAAGTAAAGACCATGGAAAGTAAAAAAAAAAAAAAAGCTTCTAGAAAGTAACTAGAATATCTTCGTGACCTTGGGGCAGGCAAAGATTGCCTGAGCAGGACATAGAAACTAAGCTCCCTGCACTTCAGAACAAGCAGTGGGTATTAATTGCCCATTTACTCCCGTGCATGTTCTCTCCTCGCACACAGGGTAAGTAGAAGGACTGCCCAGCGGAACTGGCTCAGCATATGAAGTTCTACTTTACTTTTCAGTTTGGGACTGCAGCAGGAAACGAGAAGGTTAGAAACTCAGGGAAGGGGGAACCCATCGCTGTGTCACTGCCAACCGAGGCCTGATCATCCGGGTGACGGACACCAGGGGGCACCCTTCGGACAGTGTGTCCAGCCCTGACCCGCAGCCCTGGCTGGCGTTAATTGGCCATTTGTTTCCCCGCTGTCCCTGTTCCTCCCTTCATCTCTGGCAGGGAGGTGACAGAGGATCAGAATTTCCTGGAGAGGTCAGCAACCAGGAGGAAAGGCTGAGGTACGACTGCACAACGCCCCTCAGTTCACAGAATGCCTTCATCTCCTCGCCTTAGCCTCACCTGGTCTAGAGTTTCTACCCCACCCTCCCGCCCCCGTGTCATTGACAGTGCAGCTGAGGTTCAGTGAGAGTATAGTGACATGTCTCAGGTCTCTCAGTGGCCAGTAAAGCCCAACGCCAAACCTGGTGCCCAGGGGGCCCCTGCTGACCCCTCCTGCCACCTCACTGCACTCATTAGATCCCAGCTGCCAAGAGGCTCTTTGGTTACACGGTTTACAGACACAAGTGTGGGCAAGTATATAAACCCAGCTGAGGGTGGGGGTGGGCATGATACTGTATTATGGATGCACTTCATATCCATTGGCAAAGTCATAGAATGTACAACACCAAGGGGGAACAGTGTGATAAACTATAGACTCTGGGTGGTAATGTTGTAACAAACGTACACTCTGGTGGGATGTTGATAAGGAGGCTGTGCGTGTGTGGGGCAGGGGCATATGGGAACACTCGGCACCTTCCTCTCAGTTTTTTGTGAACCTAAAACTGCTTTTTTAAGCAGTTTATTTACTTGGCGGCGGGGGTGGGGGGTGCAGAGTGAGAGGGAGAGGAAGAATCCCAAGCAAGCTCCGCACTGTCAGCGAAGAACCAGTGAGGGGCTCGGTCTCACCAACCACAAGATCGATCATGATCTGAGCTGAAATCAGGAGTCCGAGGCTGAACCGCTCCCCCCTTCCCCACCCTGCTGACTCTAAGCAAATCCTCACAGTTCCTGTGAAGTTCTCCTCATACGGCGCAGGCCCCCAGCTGAAAGCAGCAGCCTCTGCCCTTCAAAATCAAAAGGTGCATTTTTTTTTTTTTTACCATTTTAAGGGTACAAAGTCAGGTAAGTTCTGAAAGCAACCTTCTGCTTGTGGTGGGGGGAATGTGAGCAGGACCAACACCAGCCCCATCTTCCCAAACACCAGACTTGCCCTCTGAATATGAGCTGCCCGAGGGTTTGAGGGCTGTCAGTGGGCAGGGTCCCACATGGTTAGCCCACCTGGGGGCAGTCACAGGCTGAAATCCGGGCCTCCCGGCCATAGATCCCAAAAGGCAGTGCAACCCTGTTACACTGTAAACTGGCATTCTGTGAACTGAGGGTCCCTGGGAATGCTGCTGTACCTTCTTTATTCCATCCTCACCCAATGCTGTGGGGGAGGCTGAGCAGAGACCATTGCTCCCATTTTGCAGATGAGGAAATGAAGGGCCAGAAAGTCACATGGCTCTCCCTAGACACCACCCACCTAGGGTGCCCCATGAGCACTCTGCCTGCCCTGCTCTGCCTCTATGTAGGAAGTGACTCACTCTCTCTCTCTCCTTTCTCTCTCTTTTCTTTCTTTCTCTCTCTCTTTTCTTTCTTTCTTTCTTTCTTTCTTTCTTTCTTTCTTTCTTTCTCTCTTTCTTTCTCTCTCTCTCTGTCTGTCTCTCATCACAGCAGGCCTTGGGGTACCTCGAGCAGCAGAGTCAAGGTCTGGGAGGTGTAGGGGGAAGGCCTGTGCCCACCCTGATGGCTTCTCTCTCTTCAGCAGGTCCCTGGCCATACTCCAGCAACGTGGCAGCTCAGTTACTGCTCCCAAAATGCCTCTGCAGCTGTCAACTCACCCCAAGGATCTTTATTTATGGAACCAGGGTGCCTTCTTCAAGAAACAGAAATGACGCTGTGTGCTGGCTGGGAAAGTTGCCTCCGGCTTCTTCTACCTTCAAGTCAGAGCCAACGGCACCTGGAGCAGGTAGAGCGAGCCAGCCAGTGAGCCTGGTGGTCAGAGCTACACTGACTTCTCCCGCAGTCTCCACATGGCTGAGACCACAGCCCGGCTCCAGAGGTCGGCCACACAGGTCAGACTCTCCTGACTGGCTGTATTTGGATGATGGATGTGTTTTTATGGCATAAAAAACCAGTTGGCATTTTCTCCTTCTGTAAACCAGAGCTGCTTCTAGAGAGGCTAGGAGGGATAGGGGGAGAACACATTCACATTACCAGGGGGAGACCTCAGAACACAATGACCATGACCACAGAAGCTGCCAGACATTAAAATCTCAGTTTTGTCCTTCAGGAGGGGATGCCCAGCTTCCAAGCCCCTGGTCTATCTTTGGGGAATTGTCTACTGTTGTAAGCTGAAGTGTACCCCCTGCCCACAAAATTCATATGTCGAAGTCCTAACCCTCAGGACCTCAGAATGGTAGGGTTCTCGGCTTATCAATTAGGGAATACCAGAAATGTCTGTCCAAGCAATATGGTTTGTGCTGACACCTGCTTTCCTCTTGCATGTCTGGAATTTTGGTAACACTAGGCAGAGGGTACCTATGTAACTGACCCCTGATAAAACCCCAGACTCCTGGGCTCAAACAGTTTCCGTGAGAGACAACACTCACACCTGCTGTCACAATCTGATGCTGGGGCCCTGTGTCACTCCCTGGGTCAGGACCTTGGAAACCTGTGCCTGGTTTCCTCTGGTCTTTGTCCCATGTGCCTTTTCCTTTGCTGGTTTTCTTTGTATCCTGTTGCTATAGTAAATCTCAGCCATGAGTATGACTATATGCTGAATTCTAGGAGTCTTTCTAGTGAATCATCAGGCCTCAGGGTGGTCTTAGAAACCTTTCACATGCCCACCTAGCCACCCACCCCCATCAAAGATGGCCTTTTGACCCTCCACTCATTCAGGCCATGTTCTCAAGCTCTGGTCCCAGACCTCTGTCCCAGCACCACATCTCAGTGGCCTGCATTAGACCAGGCTAGGGAGCCTGCTAACCACACAGGTTCTTAAGGCTCACCCTACTCTACTCAGTGGGTCTGGTGTCAACCCAGGAAACTGGGTTCTCCAGAAGGTTCTGATGCCCAGTCAGGCTCAGGAAGCCCCTGGTTTAGAGGAAGTCCTCATGGCCCAGGAGCTGGACAGCTGAGGTTCAGCACCTGCTCACACACTGACCTGAGGGGCTCTCTCAGGAATATTTTCTCCTCAGGGCTTCATTTTCTTCCACCACCAAACGAGGGGTTTGGCCCCATTTCAGGGCTCTCAGTATTTTGGTGCACACAGATCCCTCCATGAATCTGACCAAAGCAATGAACCTCTCCCTAGAGCATACACCTGCACATGTGCACACACACACACACACACACACACACACACACAGGCACACACAAAAGCACAATTTTGTCTCCAATTTAGGAGCCCTAACAAATTCCACATGAAGAATCCCCTGGCCCGGATCACCTCTCAGGCCACCCATCTCTCACGTGCTAGGATCGTACCAACAACCCGACCACTGTCACCTGAGACCCACAAGCTCAGGGACCAGTGTTTTCTGTACCAGTTCCCTAATGTCTGTAAAACTGCAAACACCGAGACTAATTTTCTCTCTGCAGCGGTACAGACAGAGATGTAGGGTTAGATCGAGTATGGTTATTGAATTTCCATATTCAGACGTGTGCAACCAAGGTCCAGGACTCCTCAGGAGCCACTCAGTTCCTGATAATCAGATTTGCGCTGCTGTAGCCGATTCTCAGCCTTTTCTGCCAGGTGGAATAGAGGCTCGGGTCCTGCGCCGGGTCAGCCCCGTGTCACTGCAGGTCCCAACCGCCTTTGAGTGCAGGCAGAAAGTAAAGAGAGAGATGCAGGACGGATAGATATCACCTCCTCTGAGAAGCCCTCTTGAGCCCCCAGGCACAATTAATTCCTGCTTCCATTGGGCTCTGGAGCACTTGGTGTCGGCTGCCATGACAGCCTTAGAGAGGGTCCAGCTGGTATTACGGTTCACTGTGTACTTATCTGCCCTCCCCAGACTGTGAGCAAATTAAGATGTAAACTCATCTCTGTATCCCAGGCCAGATGCCTAGTAACCACGGCGTGGAATGGAGGAGAGTATCACAACCCAACCGCCTCTGAGCTGCCCGCTGCTTCTCGGGTACCCGGGAGGTCTTGGCAAATCACCTCCCTCAGCTCCAGCGGTGAGCCCCTGACCAAGCCCTGCGCGATCAGAGCATCCAAATGCCTGACCACAGTGACGGGTTCAGAGACAGGCACGTGACCTAAGTCAGACCAATGAGATCCAGTCCTGGGATTTGTGTGCAAACAGCCAGAAGAGAGACATTACCTTCCCACAGAGGGCTCTGAAGCTGACTGGGTGGAAGCCTGATCCTCAGGTGGGATCAAGTGGAGCAAGTGCCTGAGACGAAGGCAGCTCAGAGGACAGCAGTGCTAAGCGGTGAAGAGAAAGGCAGAGTCCTAATGATCTTGTTTGAAGCTCTGGATCTGGCCATATCTGAGGCCAGTGGCACCCTTGAGCTTTCCAGTTTCATCAGCCAACTAATTCTCCTTTTGCCTGAGCCAGTCTGAGATGGGTTTCTGTCACTCACAACCAAGAGTCCTGGATAAGGACTCCCAGATTCCTAAGTTACCTCTGGTTTACCAGAGTGTCTAGGAAGGTTACTTGCTGGGGCGCAAGGCAGTAGTGAGTGACTTGCTCAAGGTCGTGAAACTGCTTCGTGAGAGAGCGGAGACCAGAACTTGGCTTGCAGACAGTTCTCCATATGACATCCTGCCTCTTCTCCTGTCTAGGGGTCTGGCATTGGCCCCAACCAAAGCTACCCTAAAGCCAACATATAGAGTGAGATGCTCACTTAGCAACACCCCACCCCACTCTCAAGCCATGGCAGGGTCCAAACCACAGACAAGCAGAGGTGAAAAGAGAGCTGCCCCATAGCACTCAGAGCAGAGGCTGTCTCCAGCCTGAAGGTGGATTTTTCATCTGCACTTGAATCTGGAGTCAGTGGGGAACCAGAGAGAAGGGAAAAGAGAAGAGTCCCGAGGGGTCGTCTCCAGTTTGTCCCTTGACTCAGCTGCTGCCACTGGGGAGTCAGCCTCAAGGACTCACACACCAGTCACCGTGCCTGCTGACTTTGCTGGCAAAGCACTCTCTGTCCTTGGACTTACACACTGGGCTGGGGAGGGATGGTTTGCCCCAAATTACAGAGCATAACTGCCCACAGTGATAACTATCTGCCTGGCTCCCGTGCTCAATGTCACGATGTTGAGAGTGCGGCTGGAAATCCTGAGAATAAGCTTTTCTCCTTTGTTGGCTAACCTCTCCTTATTGTTGTCATTTCCTTGTATTGTGGTTTGGGAATATAGTCTATATATGATAGTCATTCTTTAATGTTTGTTGAGACTAGCTTTGGGCCAGTAAGTGATCAACTTTTGTAAATGTTCCCCATATGCATGAAAAATATGTATTTAAATGACAAATTCAAGGTTAGTATTCTCTATGTATTTATCCTACCAAGGCTGATAAAGATGACATTCAAAATTTCTGTGTCTTTACTAATTTTTTTTTGTCTACAAGAGCTCTTATGTTCTAGAAAGCTGTAGCAAAATCGCTCACTAAAATTTTAAACATTTCCATTTCTTCTCATAATTCTGTGTACTTTCTGTGTATTTTGAAATAATGTTGGTAGGGGATACAAGTCCAAGTATATCTTCCTAGTGAACCGTTCCTTTGACATATGACCTTATGACTGACATAATGATATATGATTGACATATGATTGACATAATTTGACCTTATGAATGACATAAGGAAGGCCCTGTTTCTCATTCATTTTGTCTGATAATAACATTGCTACATTGGTAGGGAAACCTGGGTGGCTCAGTCAGTTAAGCATCTGACTTCGGCTCAGGTCATGATCTTGCAGTTTGTGAGTTCGAGCCCTGTGTTGGGATCTGTGCTGACAGCTCGGAGCCTGGAGCCTGCTTCAGATTCTGTGTCTCCCTCTCTCTCTGCCCCTCCCATACTCATGCTCTGTCGCTCTCTTGTCTCTCCATAATAAATAAATGTGGAAAAAAAATTTTAAAAAACCAACATTGCTACACTGTCTTTCTTTTGGTTAGTAATTGTGGGACGTACCCTCTCCCATATCTTTCTACCTTCTATCTTTCTACTGTTTTAAATGAGCCACTGTTGGCTGCACAAAGCTGGATTTGAGGTGTTGGTGGTGTTGCATTTTTTAACCTGTTCTGGAATTTTCTTTTAGGTATCCAGTACAATCCACCTACATGTATTGTAATGACTAAAGTATTCAGATTTCCTCTATCATCCTGTTTTGTGTTTTCCGTTTACCTTGCTTTTTCTTTGCTTTTTTCTCCTTTCCTGCTTTTTATTGGATCAGAGTTTTTTTTAAAGATTCCTCTTCTACTGATTTCAAAATCACACATCTTTTTATACTCTTATAGCTAGTTCCTAGCATATTTAAAATGAATACTTAAGGGGCGCCTTGGTGGCGCAGTCGGTTAAGCGTCCGACTTCAGCCAGGTCACGATCTCGCGGTCCGTGAGTTCGAGCCCCGCGTCGGGTTCTGGGCTGATGGCTCAGAGCCTGGAGCCTGTTTCCGATTCTGTGTCTCCCTCTCTCTCTGCCCCTCCCCCGTTCATGCTCTGTCTCTCTCTGTCCCCAAAAAAATAAACGTTGAAAAAATAAATAAATAATAAATAATAAATAAATAAATAAAATGAATACTTAACACGGTTCCAAGTTAAGCAATGTCACTATCCTCCACCCCAGTAACACAAGGACCTCAAAAACCTTTGCCTCCAATCTCACCAAGTTGTTGTGATCTATTACTTCAGTCCTGTTTCTGAATCCCCAGTACTGGTTGTTAATTACTGGTTTTATATGCCCAATGTTTCTTTAGACTTATGTACATAATTATCATTGTCTCAAATTACTTCTTATGTCCCACCTTTTCCTTCTAGGCTAAACTCCATCTTAATGAAGAACATCCTTTAATGATCCTTTCAGGAAGGGTCTGTGAGCCTTAGAATCTCAGAGTTTCTTTGAACATGTCTTTTATCTGTCCTAACTCTTGGCTGGCTACAGATGTTTTGACTGACAATTATCTACCGTGGCATCTTTATTAGATACAGTAAAATCTTGGATTGCAAATAACTTGTTCTGTGAGTGTTCTCCAAGACGAGCAAACATTTCTAATAAATTTTAACTTGATAAACGAGTGATGTCTTACAATACAAGTAGTATGTGACACGGAATGTCACATGATCACAACTGAGCCAATGGTTCTTCTCTCTCTCTCTCTCTCTCTCTCTCTCTCTCTCTCTCTCTCTCTCTCACTGCAGGATTGTGGGTGATCGTCTCCCATGCTCAGATGCTCAGTCTCAGGCTGCAGTGTCTGGTAGAAATCAGTGATTTTTCAAAACATTGGAAGATGCCCACAACTGGCAGCAGTGTATTTTTTGTCACTTAAAAGCACCTATGGACAGTCCTTTGCTTTTCCAGACAAGAGTAAGCTTGGGATGGGAATGCTTTGCTTCATTCTAGGTCAGACTGCCTGGAGATATAGACCCTTTTCTCTGCTGCCTTATTGCCAGTTACATTAAATACAGTAGATGATAAGAGTTTATTAATACTTTACTGTAGTCAACATCTGTGCAAGCATATACAATGGCCCCCAAGCAGAAAAAGATTCCATTGAGCCAACAGACAGTAGTGATTCCATCAGTGATAGTGAAAGTCATCCTACACAATGGCCCTCCTCTCTCTTGTCTCCCTCACACCAGCCTTGAAGGTTTTCAAAGGTACTTACAGGTTAATTTATTTTTTTAAACATATATTTATTTTTGAGAGAGAGAGAGCAGGGGAGGGGCGGAGAGAGAGGGGGACATAGGATCCGAAGCGGGCTCGGATGTGGGGCTTGAACTCATGAACTACGAGACCATGACCTGAGCTGAAGTCGGACACTTAACCAACTGAGCCACCCAAGTGCCCTGTTTTTTTTTTATATTTTGTATTTTCTTTCTTATTTTGTGTCATGTTATAGCATTGTAATCATTTTATATGAATATTTTTGGTTGTGGAACAAAACATCTGAGTTTTCATTATTTCTTATGGGGAAATTTGCTCTGATATACAAGTGCTTAGGATTACAAGCATGTTTCTGGAATGAATTATGCTCACAAACCAAAGCTTCACTGTAGTTCCATTGTCTTCTGGCGTCCACTGTTACTAAGTCTGCTGTAAGCCTGATCACTGTCCTTTTACAGGTAATCTGTCAATGCCATACAGTTGCTTTTAAGATTTCTCTTTGTTTTGGCTTTCCAAAAATTTACTCATCATATAGAAGTGTAGATTTACTTGTTTTTACCTTCAGAGGACACTTTGTTATCAACACTACGGAAATTCATAGCTTTCATTAATTCAAGAAAACTCTCAGTGGTTATCTCTTTGAATACCATTTCTCACTTATTCTCCCTCTGCTATTCATTCTGAAATGGCCACTAGATGCACGTTGGACTTGTCACTCAATCTTCTGTGTCACCTAATCTCTTTCCCATTTTCCATTTCTTTATTATTTGTATTGCATTTGAGATAATTTCATCCCTCATGCTCTCTTGTCTGTGTCTAACCTACTATTTAACCTATCCACTGAGTATCTTTAGTTCAATAGCTATCTTTTTTTCATTTCTATAAACTCAATGTAGGGTTTTTTTTTCAAATCTTTTTCTCTTATTATTGTATCCTGTTCTTTCTTTATTGCTTCTTTCCATTTTATTTATTTCTTTAGTACGTTTACATTTTTTTTGGGTTATTAAAATAGTAATCCTAAGGTTACCTGGGTGGCTCAGTCAGTTAAGCAACCAACATCAGCTCAGGTCATGATCTCATGGTGCGTGGTTCAAGCCCCACGTCAGGCTCTGTGCTGATAGCTCAGAGCCTGGAGCCTGTTTCAGATTCTGTGTCTCCCTCTCTATCTGCCCATCCCCAATGGTGCTCTGTCTCTCAAAAATAAATAAACATTAAAAAAAATCAAAAAAATACTAATCCTATATGCTGTCTCTTCCTCATAGTGATTCTTCATATCATATCATTTGGGATTTGGGATTGAGTGTATCTAAAGCAGTCCCATGGCTGTGAGTTATGAAAGAATTTCTATTAAAAGTTTCATATTGGGGCACCTGGGTGGCTCAGTTGGTTGAGCGTCCAACTTCAGCTCCGGTCATATCTCATAGCTTGTGAGTTTGAGCCCCGCATCAGGCTCTGTGCTGACAGCTCAGAGCCTGGAGCTTGCTTCGGATTCTGTGTCTCCCTCTCTTTCTGCCCCTAACCCACTCACATCCTGTCTCTCTCTCAAAAATAAATAAACATTAAAAAAAGTTTCATATTTGCTTCTGCAAGGTGTACAAGAGGGACTATATTTTTTACATCAGTATCTCAACTGGGAAGCCCTCTAGCACATCTTGAAATTCAGCCTCTACACTGAAAGGTGTCATAGGCCTAGGGCTCCAGTTTTTCATTGGTTTGACTCAAACATGTCAATGTTGAATGAGGCCGAAGTGCCGAATCTTCTGTGGTACACTGTAGGGGATGTGTCCAAAGTCTTGAGGAGACTGGGATGCTGAAGTAGGTTTGCTGTGTGAGACTTGCTCCACCCACCCTACAGCCAGGATCCTTGGGAGGATCCAGAGGACACTCCCTGCACCAAGGCTCTGAGAAATACTTTGATGGGGTTTGCATACCATCCTTGAAGGTCTTTATTATGGTTGTTCTCCACAATGATGGCATCATCAAATAGTGTTTCCTGAACTCAATAGGAAAGCTTAAATCCTAGGAAGCAGAGGCCAGAGGATGGTATTCAATCACCAGAGACAAGGTATAGCATGGTTTCTGTAATGAGCAACAGAGCCAAGTGTTGCTGGTCTGGCAAGCAGAGATCCTCAGTATTGGCTAACGATCATGAGATCATGGCGTCCCTAGAACTGAAAGAGACAAGGACCCTTCTGCTGACTTGATTTGCATAAAGAGAAAGCTCTAGGTCAGGTGAGCAAAGGTTTGACTTGAATGAGCACAACAGAATCAAAGCCCCTCAAACCCTTCCCAGACTTGAGCCAGTCCAGAGGCCCAGAGACTCTGAAAATAATGCTATATACCAAACCAGAACTTGGTGCTTAAAACATCATTTATTCTGCTCATAAATCTGCATTTTGGTCAGGGCTCAGTGGAAATAGCTCATCTCTATTCTACTTGGCATCAGCTGGGCAACTGAAAGGCTGGGGGCTGAAATCATCTGAAGTCTCATCCAGATGTCTGGCTGTTAAAGCTCAGAGGACGCAAACAGCCAAGGACTGGAACAACTGGGCCCCTCAACCATCTCTCTCTATATGGAAACTTCACATGTGGTCTGTCCAGAATGGCAGTTTCAGGATAGCTGGTAGACTTCTTATAGGTTGGCTCAGAATTCCCAAGGCACATGTCATGCATATACGTGTGCATGTGTGTGATGTGCATATATGTGTGTGATATGTATATATATTCATGTATTGTGTGTGTATGTGTGCTGTGTGTGTGTGTGTGGAGAGAAAGAGAGAGAGAGACAGAGAAGGAAAAAGAGAAAGAGAGAGAACCATATGGAAACTGTATTGCTTTTTTTAACCTAGCCTCATGCCAACCATCACTACTGCCATTGTATTAGTCAGGGTTCTCTAGAGAAACAGAACCAATAGGATATATATAGATAGATAGAAGCGGAGATTTATTATAGAAATTGCCTCACATGGTTATAGAGGCTGAGAAGTCCCACGATCTGCCATCTGCAAGCTGCAGAAACAGGAAATCCAGTAGTATAATTCAGTCTGAGTCCAGAGGCCTAAGAATGGAGGCAGAGAGGGGTGGGGGCAGCTAATGGTGTAAACCCTGATGTGAGTCTGAATGCCCAAGAACCAGGAGCATTGATGTCTAAGGGCAAGAAAAAATGGATGTCTCAGTTTAAGCAGAGAGAATTCGCCCTAGGCCGTCTATCTAGACCGTCAGCAGATTGGCAATTGCCCACCCAAACTGGGGAGGACCATCTGATTTACTCAGTTCACCAATTCAATTGCTAATCTCTTCCAGAGACACCCTCACAGACACACCCAGAAATAATGTTTTACCAGGTATCTGGCATTCCCTTAGCAGAGTTACACTGGCACATAAAATTTACTATTACAGCCATGTTCTGTGTTTTAGAACTAAGACCAGCCCATATTTAGAGAAAGAGATCATAGGCCCTACCACTCAGTGGAGTAATCTCAACAGCATATCATAAAGAAAAACACGTGAGATGAACTACACTCAACAGAGCCATGTTTGGAAAAAACAATCTGCCACAGTCCCCTTTAGAAAGAACTCTGCTACCCTAAAATAGTCTTCCAGCAGGTTACCAGGTTTTGCTTTAGAGAAGGGGAAATAACTAGACTTTTAGAGATTACTGAACACTGCCTCTGAACATCAACCCAAGTGGCTATGGCACTTTGATGAATGGAAAATATGCATGAGCTCAACAATGCGGACTTCCACTCTTTAAGGCTCATATGGTTACAATGTCTCCTCTCCCCAAGGGGACCAGCTAGTGATCTGGTGGCAAGTTGATTACATTGGATCACTTCCATCGTGGAAGGAGCGGCCATTTTTTTCTCATTGGAATAGAGTATTTAAATATGGATTTGCCTTTCGTGCTGTCCATGTTTTTGCTACAACCACCATCCATGGACTTACTGCATACCTAAGTCACAATCATGGTATTTTCTCGAGAGCCAGCATAAGGAGGGGATGCCATCCACAGATGAAAATAAAATATGGGCAAATTGTAGAATTAATATCTAATCTTCATCTATTTCATAGTAATCAATGGTCCTTTCTGGCAGTTTGGGACCGGCAGATGTTATGTTTCAGGGAAGAATTATTTAAAAGAATCCTGCCTTCCCATGCCACAATCGAAATTATTATGAAAGATTAGCTGAAGGAAAATAAAACACTTTCTAATTTATTATAGGGAAACATTTCTTCAACTGTCCACCAAGCTTTCTACAAGTTGCAGACCTGGAAACATGTTGATCATTTGATTCCATTTTTTTAAAAATCCATCATAACTTTTATTCTTGCAGCCACATGGAAAACAGTGCCTATGTCCCAGGGTTGCATCACACTAAATAAATCTGAACTTTTCCCCAAGAGCTGAGACTATGCATGGTTAAGATTCCTGGCAGGAAGTCAGCTTTCCATCCATCCATTCCAAATGGACCCCTGTCTTCATTGTGGCTCCAGCATCTCAAGGGGTCCTGCCTCTGACCTCCTAGCCAGCTCCTGACTACCCTCCAAGGGGCCAAGAAGTGCTCTGATGGCAGCTCTGTCCCTGACAAGTGCCAGTGCTATGGCTTCGGGCTCTCTTATTCCTCCGGAAACAGTTCTGTCTGTTCTCTAAGCCACTGGCAGGTCAGAACTGGATCATCAAGGCACTGCCCAAGCCCAGCCTCATTCCTGAAGTAGGAATGTTGGCTGGTGGGGCTGACTAACTGTTTGTTTTCTTCAAGTCTCCTTGCAGGGTAAGTTCAGACCCAGCTTATCCTTAGTAGAAGTGTTAGCAGCTGCCAAAAGGGTGTCAAGGTGGCCGTTATGCACTCATCCCTCCCCGATTCACTCAATCACCCTTCACTAATTTTAATGATATATGGTCTCAGAGCTGTGGGCGGAAAAAGGAGCAGGGAGGTCCTACTGAGGAGGAGGACAGTAGCAAGCGGCAACAATGCAGCACAGGAGTATGAATTACTAACTCTAAAGAATGACATGGTAGGGGACACCAGGGGGTGTCAGGGAAGTTATACTGGTCAGGTGTCCTTCAGATGCAAGGAGGAGAACCCCATTTCAAACCAGCTCAAACAAAAAGAGGATTTACTGGCTCACCTAACTGGGAAGGCAGGAGTATCTGCTTCAGGTATAGCTGAATGCAGATGCTGAAGCAATGGTGTCATTCAGCCTCTGCCTGTATATGGTCTTCTTCTAAAAGTGCTCTTTTGATGCAAGCAAGATGGCCGCCAGTTGCTACAGACTCATAGCATCACACACAGGTAAGCAAGGACAGCAAAAAGAACGCTTCTCTCTTGCAATTTTTGCATATGAGTCTCAGGGAGGAATCTGATTGGTCCTATCTGAGTCACATACCCATCACTGATCCAATCTCTGTGGCCAGTGAGGTTGGATCCTCTGATTTATCAGCCCTTGTTGTGTGCCCATGCCTCTGGCAGGGGCAGTGCTATGATTGACAGCCCCACCAAACCACATAACATGAGCGAGTTCTCCAGAGGAACTCAAGGAAGGAGCGTGGGAAAGCATGCGGATGAAACTCACTTCCCCAGTCAAGCGCCAAAGCCCTCACTGACGAGGTGGCATGTGAGCTGGCCTTGATAGTTGGGCAGGACTTACTAGGGGAGATGGAGGAGAGTGGAGGGAAGGGGTGTGGGACAGCTGTGATCCCAAAGAGTAGCTGAGAAGGAGAATGCTGTAGACTGAATGTTTCTGTTCTCCCCAAATTGATAAATTGAAACCTAATCCCCAATGTGATGGCATTAGGAGGCAGGGCCTTTGGGAGATGATTAGGTCATGAGGGTGGGGCCCTCATGAAGGGGATTAGTGCCCTTATAAAAGAGGCCATGTGAGGACACAGGGAGAAAATGACCATCTGTAAGCCAGACGCCCAATCTGTTGGTGCCTTGATCTTGGACTTTCAGCCTCCAGAACAGTGAAATAAATTTCTGTTGTTTATAAGCTACCCAGTCTCTGGTATCTTGCTATCACAGCAGCCTGAGCTGAGACAAAGAGAAAAACAGAGCAGACATCACACAGCACCATTCACCTGCCTCATCTACTCCAGCTCATCTCTCCAGGGCCATCATGCTGTTTGATCTGAGGGTGGGGCCAACCGGTGCAGTGGTGAGAGATGAAGAAACATACAGGCTCCAGACTTCCACTGAGCACCACAAAATTCTGGCTGAAAGCACACTCGTGTGCAACATGAAGGACCTGGTGGGAAGAAGGAACAGAGTGAGCAGGTGCAGTTCCCCAGAACTTTCTGGTCTCCCGGGACCACAGAGGACAGTCACTGTTGGGCTTAAATAGCAGAGGCAGCAGTACAGATGAGCCAGGAGCACAAGGTTTGGAATCTGACATCTCAGATTGGAAATTTTTGTGCTTTTCAAAAATAAGAAAATATATACGCAGAAAAATAAATCACCCATAATTCTACCACTCGGAGATGACCTCGGTTACCAATTTTATGTATATCCTTCTATATCACATACACTTTCACATATATATAGATAGATATAAATATATACATATAAATTCATGAATTTATGAATACATAAATAGAATATATTATATATATATTATATATATGTATGTATATTTTTTTTAAATAAGTTTTATGCCAAACATGGGTCTTGAACTCACAACCCCAAGATCAAGAGTCTCATGCTCTACCAACTGAGGCAGCCAGGCACCCCTACAAGTTTCTATATTTTTTACACAAGATATAGAGACAAATATACATACCAACTGTTTCATTTAACAAAAAGGGAGGGGTACTACTGTTTCATGATCTTGTTTGACAGTGATATGTATTACCATTTTTCCATGCCGTTGCTTGTCCTTGTATTTGGTAGTGAGGAACCTTGAGGTCCAGAGGGGGAAACTTGCTGTTGTCACATAGGGAGGTCAAAAAGCCCCCAAGCTTTGGCTCACTCAGAGCCCTTTCCAGTCTGTGCTGCTGCTGTGTGGCAAGTTCCCTTCTGAATATGACACTGTGTTCAACATGCCTCGACTCCCCCAGCAGATTCCAGGGCTCACACACCCTCAACCTCACAGCAGCCTGCAGGGCAACCACATGACTTCCTGGCCAGGACCCTGGGCCCTGCCTCCCAGGAGCTGCCATCTCCTGCCTCCAGCTGGACCCAGTCACTAGGCAGACAGATGGCCCTAGACTTTACCTCTGGCCTAGAGACAAGGTGTGGTTGGTTCAACCAAAGGCCATGGGTACACCCTGAACATGTCCAGACAGTCACGACTCATCTTTGGGCTGTCAGGGGACACATGGTGTGTTTTTTCCTGTGACTGGACAATGAATACTCTTCGGCTCCAGGAAGGGAGCTATTCATCAGCAAAATGTCACATCAGCGGACACCAGGGTTTCTGACAATGTATCTAGCCTCCTGGGAGGCAACTCCATCACCCTGAACTTTACCGGGAGATGGGGCAAGTACAGAGATTAAAGGATGGGAGGAGGGGCTCATGGGTGGCTCAGTAGGTCAGGTGTCTGACTTCGGCTCAGGTCATGATCTCACGGTTCAAAGGTTCAAGCCATGTTGGGCTCCATGCTGAGCCTGTTTGGGATTCTCTGTCACCCTCTCTCTCTGAAGGTAAATAAATAAACTTAAAAAAGAAAAGAGACAGCAGGAGATGCACCCACCAGACTGCAGTCCACTGAGATGAGGGCGGAAAACCACAACAGATTCAGGGCCAATGGGGTAAGAGCACTGCCTTTAGAGCCTATTGACCTGGGATCAAAGTCCCTTCCAGCTCTTGCTGGCTGTGTGACCTTGGATGTGTTCCATTACTCTCTGAGCCTCACCCTCCACATCTATAAAATGGGATTATCCAAAATTCTATCTCCCTGGGTTGTTAGAGATTAAATGAGGTAACAGGGTAGAGCTCTTAGCATAGTGCTGGACATATTACCCACAATTAATCATTATTTACCTGGTGGTTTTGAAAAAGGAGAGATACCACATAAATGAATATAGGCACATGATAGACATACCACAAACCAGTTTAGGTGTTAATCATTTTCTAAACTGCACTATACATAGCCTGCCTTCTTAAGCAGATAATTTAGAATTAACAGCACCAAATGATTATATCCTGCCACCATATCTATAGAGGCAACTGGATGCAAGTTGGGTTATTTGTTCAAATGCTAAATGGCCTGGGGCACCTAGGTGGCTTAGTCGTTAAGGGTCCAACTTCGCTTCAGTCATGATTTCGTGATTTCACAGTTCGTGGGTTCGAGGCCCATGTCAGGCTCTATGCTGACAGCTCAGAGCCTGGAGCCTGCTTCGAATTCTGTGTCTCCCTCTCTCTCTGCCCCTCCCCTGCTTGCACTCTGTCTTTCTCTCATCTCAGAAATAAACATTAAGAAAAAAATTCTACATGGCCTAACCCAAGGTCACTCTGTCCTAACAGTGCCTGTATCAGCTTTTTTACAGTTTTCCAATGTCCTCTCTCAGTGTCAGGTTCTCCCCTTTCAACATTACTACCTCCTCTATCACCACCAGCTTACGGTCTGAGCTGAGAATCCAGATCAAAGGGCCTGTAAAGTGTGAGTAAATGGGTTCCCAGAGAGGACCCCACTCTTCTACACAGCAAAAATGCTTTCATAAAACTCTGAGATAGTTACCCAAAGCCTCTTACTTCCCACTCAGCCTCATTCTGGATGGCTGAGGTTTGGGGGGTCAGACCCTGATTAAAGTGACCATTATTATCCTCATCTGACATGGCTGTTCACATGGAGAGTGCTTCAAGATGCTTTTTTCCATTTATGTATAATTATCATCATTGAAATGATTGCCATCTTCTGTTAGTATTTTTCTAGAAATTAGACAAAAATTTCATCTGAGTGGAACTGAAGCCTGATGCTCTGGGTTCCAGGCCATATGGACACTCTGAAGACAATGAGGACGTTATCCCAAGGACAGCCAATGAGTGACCTCTTCAAGAGAGCCTATGCTTCTAAATCACACGACTGCTCAGCTCCTTCTCCTCATGCAGCACTCGCTCTCTTCCCGGGCTTGTTCCTCAGTGCCTTTGCCCTACACTCACAGAGCTTCCCTCAGCCAGCAGACATTTGCAAAATTCCATACTGTGCCAGACCCTAGGATGGGCATCAAAGTCCTTGCCTCCAGAAGCCCTCATCTGGTGAAGGGAACAGATAGGTAGTAAAAGTCAGTCCTATGTTGTGACCAGGACGTAGCAGGTATAAAGTCCTTGGGCCCTCAGAAGAAAGTGACCAGCTCTTCCCCTGGAGGAAAGGGGGAAGCTTTACCAAAAGAGGGGACATTTGAGCTGAGCCCTGAGTGCAAAAAGAGGGAAGAAAAGGTCCTAGCAGAGCAAACAGCTTGAGCAAAGGCACAAAGGTGTGAACATTCATAGTCTGTCTGGAGCTGAAGGAGGTCTGGGGCAGAGGCTGAGGCCAGAGTGTAGAGGTCCCATCAGTATCCAACAACCACTACAGTCACAATCCAAGCAGGATGAGGAAAGAATGCCCAGGAATTCCCTCAGGTCCCTGACTGATTGGCTGGAGCCAATTCCAGGAGACCCCCCAGTCCTGTTTTAAGATTCAAGAACTCAAGTTTCCACATCAGCTTTTGAGTCACGTCTACCCTACACCCAGGTACTTCTTCCAGAGTCTGTGACCACCTGCTAGAGGCAGCACGTGCAGACAGGCCCCAGCCCTGAGTTCACATTTCCACAGAGCAGCTGATCCTCTGGCCAAATAGGCTAAAAATAGTCTCTGGTAGATTTCCAGACCAGACTCTGACGCACTCAAACCAAAAAGACTCAAAGACTTGCACAGTCGATGAAAACTAAAATATCAACAGGCTCCTCCGGTTCTCAGAGCACTTTGCCCAATCAGTGATTCAGCAAGAGATATTTGTTCATTGAGCACCTGCCAGACACAGGAGGAGGGCAGGGAGTTTGACACCATCCCTTAAATAAACCAGGGTTCATCTGTAACAGCAGCTAAAAAGAGTGAGGTGGCTCTATATATACTGACCTGGAAAGCTCCTAAGACACATTAAATGTTTAAAAAAAAGCAAATTGCATAACAATACAGAGGGTCTCAGATACACCAAATTTAAGAATGTGTATATGTCCACAGAAATTCATGGCCGAAGAACTGGAATCCTCCCAACAACCCCATGAAGTAGTATTATTAACCCCATTTTGCAGATGAAATTATTAAGGTTCTTTGTGGTTAGGTAATTGGACCATTTGGCTAACAAACTGTGGGGCTAGAATATAATAATAACACCACTAAGATTTACAAGCAAATCTTCTATAAGAACTGGAATAATACACATTAAACTCATTCATTCATTCATTCATTCATTCATTCAACAAAGATGAATTGAATGTCTACTGTGTGGCTGACACTCCTTCAGCCTCTAGAGATAAAATGGTGAAAACACTGGAGCTCCTGGCTGGCTCAGTCCGCAGAGCATGCAACTCTTAATCTCAGGCTCCCGAGTTGGTCCATTCCCAACGTGGAGCCTACTTTAAAAGTGATGATGGGGGCATCTGGGTGGCTCAGTTGGTTAAGTGGCCAACTCTTGATTTCGGCTCAGTTCATGATCTCATGGTTTATGAGTTTGAGCCCTGTGCCAGGTTCCGCACTGACAGTGCAGAGCCTGCTGGGGATTCTCTCTCTCTCCTTCCTTCTCTGCCCCTCCCCTGCTCATGCTCTCTCTCACTCTCAAAATAAATAAATATTTTTAAAAATTAAAAATAAATGATGAAAAATACAAATGAAGTACTACTTTCATGACCCTTACATTCAGGGGTTGTCTCAGGATGAGGGTGATAGAGGATGGGGGTTGGGGAAAGAAAGGAAAATACTAGTCTTTTCTGTACTAGTTGAGTTTTTCAAAATAGGAATTAACCTCTATTATTTTTAAAGTAGGCTCCACGCTGGCCAATGCAAGGCTTGAACTCTCAACCCTGAGATCAAGATCTGAGCTGAGATCAAGAGGCAGACACTTAATCAACTGAGCCACCCTGGTGTCCCAGCCCTCAATCTGAATAACTAAAATTTATGTGTAATATTTTCATTGAAAAGGTATTTTTGCTTTTGGATGTCATTTATTCTTCAGGCCTACTGCCCAACTGTTAAGTGCCTATTTCTAATAAGTTCTGTTTAAATTACTATAGCAGTATTATGCATTCAGAAAATAAACCACAGATCTAGGGGTGCCTGGATGGCTCAGTTGGTAGAGCATGGGACTTTTTCTTTAAAGTTTTATTTATTTATGTGTGTATTTATTTATTTAATTAGTTTTGGGAGAGAGAGAGCACAAGTTGGGGGGTGGGGGTGGGTTGCAGAGGAAAGGGATAGAGAGAATCCCAAGCAGGCTCCATGCTATCAGCACAGAGCCCAATACAGGGCTCAAATTCACAAACTGTGAGATCATAACCTGAGCTGAAGTCAAGAGCCAGACGCTTAACAGACCTAGCCACCCAGGTGTCCCTAGAGCATGCTACTCTTGATCTTGAGGTTGTAAATTCAAGCCCCACGTTGAGTATAGAGATTGAATAAAATCTTAAAAAAGAAAAAAGTAAACTACAGATCTATGCCACTTGGGGAGACCTTGCTATGCCCCAGCCACTATGTTAAATCTTTTATACACACCATCTAGTCTGATACTCACAAGTACACTATGAGGTAAAAACTATAGTCGTTTTATAGGCCATTTCTCAACTAGGGGCAATTCTTCCTACAAGGGACATGTGGAGAAGTTGGGAGATATATTTGGTTGTCACATTGTGTGGAGGGGACAATTGCACAGCATCTAATGGATAGAGGCCATGGATACTGCCAAATATCCTATCATCTGCAAGATATCCCTTATGACAAAGAATTATCCATCCCAAAATGTCAATAGTGGTGAGGTTCAGAAACCCTGTTAGAGATGAAGAAACTGAGGTTCAAGAGAATAACTTGCCCAAGGTCACCCAGCTAGTGTGGTGGTCAGAACAATGGCCACCCAAACTTGTGAATATATTACCCTGCATGGCAAAGGGGAATTAAAGGTGGAGATGGAATTAAGATTGTTAATCAGCTGATCTTAACATAAAGAGATTATCCTGGCTTATCCAGGTGGGCCCAACGTAAGCTCATGGGTCCTTGTACAGGGAAGTTAGAGGCAAAAGAGTCAGTATCAGACAAACTTGAACTGAGAAAGGGTCAGCTGGCCATTGCTGGCCTTGAAGAAGAAGGTCTGTGTGACTCCAAAGTCTAGCTCTTAACACAACACTAGAAGGAGCCCACAGCTTCTAATTCATACCCACAGCCGAGGGATAACAATTGTTAGTATTTTAGAATTACAGCATAGTTATGGATTTATATGATGAGTATCCTCCTTTGTCATTAGAAATTAGAAAACATAGGGGCACCTGGGTGGCTCAGCCGGTTGAGCGTCGGACTTCGGCTCAGGTCATGATCTCAAGGTCTCTGAGTTGGAGCCTCGTGTCTGGCTCTGTGCTGACAGCTCAGAGCCTGGAGCCTGCTTTGGATTCTGTGTCTCCCTCTCTCTCTTACCCTCCCCCATTCATTCTCTGTCTCTCTCTGTCTCAAAAATAAACATTGAATAAATTTTTTAAAAAAATTAGAAAACATAACTTCCATTGATCACATAATAGGTAATCACATTTATGTACCATTATTTAACTGCTTCTCTTTATTTGGTCATTGGGTTGTTTTTAATTCTATAGTATTACAAACAATCCTTCAGTAAACATTTTTGCTTGAACTTTTGATTGCATCTTGGGTTACTTCCTTTGAACAGATTCCTAGAGGTCAAAGCATTGATCCAATGGGTATGCACATTTGAGGCTCTTACTAGATAATGACAAGTGGCTCTCCAACAAAAGGTACCTTTCCAATGAAAGTATTACCAATAAATATTAATTATTCAAGCAGCAGGTTACTTCCTACTGTGAAAAATGCAAATAATATAGACAAAGCTAATATGTTGCTTTATCTCCCGAACTCCCACCCTTTATCATTTTCTTCCCAGAGGTGAGCCCTGAATATGTGTCATGAGAGTAGGGAGGAGAGGATCCATTTCAAATTCTTGAAAATCTGCATGATTCTTAAAATCATTTGATAGGTAAAAATAGGATCTTGTTTTAATTTGCCTTTCTTTGCTTATTAGTGGAGTTAAACCTTTTCCCCTTACATTTACAAGCAATTTTTATGTCACCTATGAATCATTTGTTCATGTTCTTTTCTCATTTCTATTTATGTGTTAATTTTCTAATCCATTTGTGTTTTATATGTATTTCTTATAAAATATATATAAATAATATATAAAACATAAATTGATCAGAAAGTTAAGACAAAATAGAGTAAATGAATATACATATGAACATAAAAAATTGTGACCTGTAGAGCCAAAGCATAAGAGACTCTTAAAAACTGAGAACAGGGGCGCCTGGGTGGCGCAGTCGGTTAAGTGTCCGACTTCAGCCAGGTCACGATCTCACGGTCCGGGAGTTCGAGCCCCACGTCGGGCTCTGGGCTGATGGCTCAGAGCCTGGAGCCTGTTTCCGATTCTGTGTCTCCCTCTCTCTCTGCCCCTCCCCCGTTCATGCTCTGTCTCTCTCTGTCCCAAAAATAAATCAACGTTGAAAAAAAAAAATTAAAAAAAAAAAAACTGAGAACAAACTGAGGGTTGATGGGGGTGGGAGGGAGGGGAGGGTGGGTGATGGGTATTGAGGAGGGTACCTTTTGGGATGAGCACTGGGTGTTGTATGGAAACCAATCTGACAATAAATTTCATATAAAAAAAACAGTGACCTGTGTTTTTATGTGACAAATATATTCTGGAAAACACTTGCCATACATTTTTGTTTGGGGGAAATATTTGCCATAAATAGTTGTTCGTTGTTGCCATTTACCATTTGTTGTTGTTAATTTTTCATACATTTTCATGTTGTCATATCTAGGACTTTTTCTTTTGGGATTTTGTCCATCATCTCCCAGTTCAGAGATGAGGTAAATGTTTACGTGCACTTCCTTCTAAGTTGTCTGTGGTGTCATTTAACTTCTTACATTTAACTCTTTAATTTATAACTTCATTACGATCATGAAATGCTGGCCATGAGGGCAAAGTTCCCTGCAACTTTTTAAAACTGTAAACAGAGCCAAATAACCATCCAGGAGATATTCAAGTTTGGCCCAAAGCAACCATTCCAAATGTGACACATAAACTACAAGCATCCTTGCTGTGGTATGGCAGGGCTCCTCACACAAGCAGACGCAGGTTCAAATTTCCTTGTCTTTCAGTTCTTATCACCAGAGTAGATGCTGGTGGTTTTCCTGGACCTCCTCATCCCACCACACCACATTCAACCTAAGAAGCAAGGGTCCTACCCTGGGGCTCCCTGTGCTCTCCTTCACTATCCACGATCTGCCACCACCAGAAGGAAGGATGGACACTCCTTGAAGCCACCCTAACTGGTGACTGGTGTCTGCCTTCATGGAGAAGACCAATCATCAAAGAGGTGATGTACGTATGTGTGCATCACCAGACTGGCGGAATCAAATATTCTGTCAGTGTTCAAAGTTGACAAGAAGGTGGTGGAATGGAACTCTTGGGGGCACCTGGCTGGCTTAGTCAGTGGAGCACGTGACTCTTGATCACGGGGTTGTAGATTCAAGTCCCACGTTGGGTGTAGAGATTACTTAAAAACAAAATCTTGGGGCACCTGGGTGGCTGAGTCAGGCGTCGGACTCTTGGTTTCCACTCAGGTCATGATCTCACAGTTCATGGGTTCGAGCCCCACCACACTGGGCTCCGTGCTGACAGGGTGGGCTTGCTTGGGATTCTCTTTCTCCCTCTCTCTGCCCCTCCTGAGCATGCTCTCTCTCTCTCAAAATAAACCTTAAAAAAATAAAAATAAAATCTTAAAAAAAAAAAAAGGATGTGGTGGCACTGGAACTCCCACACACTGCTAGAGGGGGTGAAACTGGTACAAACTATTTGGAAAATAATTTGGAAAGATCTAGTAAGGCTGAAGCCACACATAACCTATGATCAGGCAGCCTGTTTGCATTCCCCACATTATAACCTTATTTATTCTCTTATTAGCCAAATTTCCTCTGCTATCGGTAACTTTTCACACTTTTTACCAATTTTTCTATTGGGTTACATGAATCATATCAAATTTTTAGGGGTTCTTTTACATCGTTTGGGTGCTAAGACCCTACTCAATCACATGTATTGTGAATAGCTCATCTCATCGTGACCTTTTTACTTTACTATGTGGTGTCTTCTGAGGAACAGGAGTTCTTAATTTTAATTAAGTAACGTTTATTTTTTTTTCAGGTTTCATGCATAATTTTTTCCTTTTTCTTTTTACTTGATTTTGTTTATTTTTAATATAATTTCTTGTCAAGTTAGCTAACATATAGTGCATACAGTGTGTTCTTGGTTTGGGGAACAGATTCCCATGATTCATCGCTTACATATAACACCCAGTGCTCATCCCAACAAGTGCCCTCCTCAATGCCCATCATCCATTTTCCCATCTCCCATCCCCCACCATCAACCCTCAGTTTGTTCTCTGTATTTAAGAGTCTCTTATGGTTTGCCTCCCTCTTTGTTTAAAACTGTTTTTCCCCTTCCCCACCCCTATGGTCTTCTGTTAAGTTTCTCAAGTTCCACATATGAGTGAAAACATACGGTATCTCTCTTTCTCTGACTTATTTCACTTAGCATAATACCCTCCAGTTCCATCCATGTTGTTGCAAATGGCAGGATTTCCTTCTTTCTCATTGCCAAGTAGTATTCCATTGTATATATAAACCACATCTTCTTTATCCATTCATCAGTTGGTGGACATTTGGGCTCTTTCCATGATTTGGCTATTGAAAATGCTGCTATAAATATTGGGGTACAAGTGCCCCTATGAATCAGCACTCCTGTAACCTTTGGATAAATTCCTAGTAGTGCTATTGCTGTGTCATAAGGTAGTTCTATTTTTTAATTTTTTGAGGAACGTCCACACTGTTTTCCAGAGTGGCTGCACCAGTTTGCATTCCCACCAATAGGACAAGAGGGTTCCCGTTTCTCCACATCCTTGCCAACATCTGTTGTTTCCTGAGTTAATTTTAGCCACTCTGACCAGTGTGGGGTAGTATCTCAATGTGGTTTTGATTTGTGCTTCCCTGATGATGAGTGATGAGCATCTTTTCATAAGTAATATTTATTGTTATAGTTAGTGGGGTTTATGTGTGTGTGTCTTGTTTAAGAAATCCTTTCCTGCCCTGAAGTCATAAGGATATTTTCCTATATCATGTTTTAAAAGCTAGAGTTTTAAAAGCTGTACAGTTTTGTCTTTCACATTTAATCTTTACCTGAAATTGATGTTTATCTAAAATGCAATATAGGGATCTATTGCTTTTTTTTTTTCCCATACGGATCCTCAATTATCCAAGTACTATTTATTGGAAAGTCCATCACAGATCAGGCTTCCAACATAGATCAAGCTTCTTTATATGTGTGGGTCTGGTTCTTTTTTAATTTTTTTAATGTTTATTTTTGAGAGAGAGAGTACACACAGGGGAGGGGCAGAGAGAGAGGGAGATACAGAATCTGAAGCAGGCTCCAGGATCTGAGCTGTCAGCAAAGAGCCTGATGGGGGCTCAAACTCATGAACCATGAGATCATGACCTGAGCTGAAGTCAGATGCTTAACAGACTGAGCCACCCAGGCACCCCAGGTCTGATTCTTGACCACTCAACCAATGGCTGTCTCAGTAGCCCAACATCTGAATTGCTAAAGCCTTATATTAATTTTCATCTTTGACAAGCCCCCACAACTACCCATCTAGTTCTTTTTCTTCAAGAGTGTGTTGGCTTTTTTGGCCTTTGTTTTTCCATAGAAGTTTAAGAACTGGCTTGTCAAATTTCACACACACACAGTTAGGATTTTGGTTAGAATAGCATTGAATCTACAGATGAATTTGGAAGAACCAACTTTATAATAGTGAATTTTCTAATACACAAACTTGGCATCTCCCTCCAATTTAGGTTTCCATCAATGTCTTTCAATAAAGTTTATAGTTGTTTCCATAAAGGTCTTGTACATATTTTAACAGATTACTAAAATTATTTCTTCCTTGAATAGAACTCATCTGTACAGTCATCTAGATCTGGTGTTTTCTTTGTGGGGGGTGGTGGGGTGTGAGAGATTTCTTAGTGTTAATATAAATGTTATTTTATCATTTATGTTGTTGGCAATATACCAACATTTTCTGTTTCTGATGATATAATATTCTAACAACTTATTGTAGCTTCTCCTGTACTTTCTACATAGAAAAATCGTGTGATGTGTAAATAGTCAAAGTTTTGTTTCTCCCTTCTTGAACCTTCTAATGTTAATTCTGTATCTTACCATACTGTACTGGCTATGGCCTCTGAGACTTCCAGTACAATATTAAATAGAAGAGTTAAATATATTCGCTCTGTGGGTTTGTGGACATGGTTTATCAGTTAAGGAAATCTTTTTCGAGTTTTCCAACAGTTTGGATCATAACCGTATGTTGAATTTTATCAAATGCTTTTCTTGCATCTCTTCTGCTGGTCGTATTTTTTTCTTTAATATGTTAATGTGAATTACATGAATGACTTCTAATGGTAAGCCAACATTTCATTTCTGAGCTAAATCTACCTTGGGTCTGACAATTTTTTTTTTCATTACTGAATTGGGTTTGCTGACATTTTGTTTACAACTTTTGTATGTGTGTTTACAACTGAGCATGACTTGTAATTTTCCTTTCTTATACTTTTGTTTTTAAATATTTATTTATTTTGGGGAGAACACCAGCAGGGGAGGGGCAGAGAGAAGGGGACAGGCTGACAGCGGCAAGCTTGATGTGGGTGGGGCTCAAACTTATGAACCATGAGATCATGACCTGAGCCAGAGTTGGACACTCAACAGACTGAGCCACCCAGGCACCCCTACACTTGTTTTTAGATCCGGTTACACTAACCTTATAAAGTGAATTAGAAAACAGTTCCCTTTTCCCTAAATTCTAAAATGGTTTGTGTAGATTTGAAATTATTTGTTCCTTGGGGGCACCTGGGTGGCTCAGTTGGTTAAGCCGACTGACTCTTGGTTTCACCTCAGGTCATGATCTCACAATTCTGTGAGTTCAAGCCCCATGTTGGGCTCCATGCTGACAGGGCTGAACCTGCTTGGGATTCTCTCTCTCCCTCTCTGTCTCTCTGTCTCTCTCTCTCCAAATTAACAAATAAACTTTTTAAAAAATTACGTGTTCCTTGAATAATAGAATTTATCTTTAAAGTCAACTGGAAAAAAAAATAAAGGCAACAGGATCTGGTATTTCCCTTTTGAGATTTTTAAACTCTGATTCAATTTATATAAATGTTGCAGGACATCAAGGTTTTTAAATTCTTCTTTAGTTCTTGTTTTTTTCCATTTCATACACATTTTCAGATTTATGAAGCGTCTAGCCACAAAACTTTTTATTTGTATCTTTTATTTTTGTGTTTTGTCTTGATTATCTGGATCCTGCCAAATAGATTAACTTTATTAGTCTTGTATAAGAATCCACTGTTGAGCTCTGTCAACCATCTAGCATGTCTTCATTCCCCGTTTCATCAGCCCCTGCCCTTACCTGTATTACATTCTTTTCTAGTTACCATCTGTTGTTGATTTCTAATGAAATGGAATTGTGTCCAGAAAATCTGATGTGACACCAATCCTATCAAATTTGCTAATACTTGGGTGATGGCACAGAACTTTTATAAATGTGCTGCATGCTTGGGAAGAATGTAAATTCTGCACTTAAAGCAGTGTTTATAGATAATTTTATATAATTACACACACACATGTACAGATGTATATATAAAGTCAAGTTTGTCATTCAAGTCTCCTATCTCCTTATGGATATTTCCTCAGTTTCTTATTCCTATGTTTTGAAACCAAATTATTAGGTATATGCTAGTTTAGAATTGTTACAGCTTCCTGGTAAATCCAATCTTTAAGCCACCCTTTTATCTCTAGTAAAGCTTTTTGCCATAAAGCCTATTTGTCTGCTCTCAGCACAGCAATGTTGACTTCCTTTGTTAGCGTCTACTGGCGCATCTTCTTTCGTCCTGTTACCTTTACCCTTTAACCTTTCTGCATCCTTACATTTTATATGTGTTTCTTCCAGAGGACATGGCCGTTTTTTAAATCCAACCTGAAATTTTGTATTTTAATAGAACCATTTTGTCCATTTACATTTATTATAAGTAGTTTCATGTTTGGCTTTATTTCAACCATCTTATTGTATACTTCCAATTTGTTCTATCATTTCCATATATATATTTATATTTATATATACGTGTATATAGATAATAAATATATATGTGCCTAACCTATCAAAATCTAAATTTAATTAACATTGGTGTTCAGAATTTTCTTCAAAATGATCCACAGTGAGGGAGATGGAGTGAAAAATAGATGTGGAGATATGATTAGTCATGTACCAAGGGTAAATTGGGTTAGGTCCTTTATACCATGACCTTTACTTTGTAATGCTTGAAAATTAAAAAATATTAAACTTGTCAGTATCTTTACCCTCCTCCTGAGCAAGACATTCACTCCAGCTGCTCTGCCCAAAGTACATACTGCTGTTGCTGTTTTTATTGTACTTGGCTGTTTGTTTTATTTGATTTAACCACAAATTAAGTGACATCATCATCATCACTATTAAGTTTTAGAGTACTCCATACCTATTCTACTTCCTTTGCTCATCATTCCTTCCTGCAACTCAGACCTTTCCACTTGCCCAAGAGACAGATGAACAGATGGACACACACACACACACACACACACACACACACACACACAACATAGGGCTCCCTCATCCTACAGCTTCCCCTGCACCATGTCAGGTCCTAACTGGCAAAGAAAATCTAGGTTGACCAGCCCAGTTGACCTCTGGATGTGCTAAGGTCTTGGGACTCCATGACACCCCTTTGTCCTTTGTACTCTTCCTGTGGGAGGCAGAATAATGGCCCCCCAAAATGTCCATCTCCTAATTCCCAGCACCCGAGAATGTTACCTTAGATGGCAAAGGGGAATTAAGGTTCTAGGAGGAATTAAAGTTGCTAATTAGATGGCATTAAAATGGGGAGATTAACCTGGATTATCGGGGTGGGTCCACTGTAATCACCAAGTGAAGAGGGAGGCGGAAGAAAAAACAGAGATGGTCAATGAGAGGGACTGAACCTGCTGTTGCTGGCTTTGAAAAAGGAAGGGGGCCACGAGCCCAAGCAATGCAGGTGGCCTCTAGACACCAGAAACGCCAAGGAAATAGATTCTCCCCTAGAGCGACCAGCCCTGCAGACACCTTGATTTTAACCCAGTGAGACCCATTCCAGACTTCTGACCTCCAGAACGGGAAGAAAGATTCTTTTTGTTGTTTTGAGCCACTCTGTGGCTGGTAATTGGTTACAGCACCAATAGGAAACCGATAGGTCTCCCACCAAAGCATCAACTGTTTGTGCATCTGCTCCATGAGGTCAGAAGGTCATAGGTCTCACTCACCACTCAGTCCCAGGCCTTGATGGTGAACACATAAACTTTAGAGCTAGATAGGGCCGAGAAATCACTTAGGCCACCCAGTTATTTTAAATGAGAGAAAACTGAAGTCCAGGGAAGGAAAATGATTTGCTCCAGGCTACTTAATTTATACCATCTTCGGCAGTCCCCCCACCTTCTGTTTCCTAAGCCACAGACGCCCCAGGACAGACACCACCGCCAACTTATCATCACGGACAGATACTGGCAGGGCATGAGAAATCCCTAGGGAACTCAGGACAGCTGGGAAAATATAAGTGTAAGCCAGGTAAGACCAGGAGATGTCTTAAATGTCTTGAGCAATCTTAAAAATGTTAATCCCAACAGAGATGTTGATCCACCTCTAACTACGAGAGCAGACCCGTGCATGGCCCCAGCCTGGTCAGCTCAGTTAGACAGAGGCTTTCACCTGAAGCTTTGAAAAGGCCCCTTTGGGGCGCCTGGGTGGCACAGTCGGTTAAGCGCCCAACTTCAGCCAGGTCACGATCTCACGGTCCGTGAGTTTGAGCCCCGCGTCAGGCTCTGGGCTGATGGCTCGGAGCCTGGAGCCTGCTTCCAATTCTGTGTCTCCCTCTCTCTCTGCCCCTCCCCCGTTCATGCTCTGTCTCTCTCTGTCCCAAAAATAAATTAAAAAAACGTTGAAAAAAAAATTTTTTAATAAAAAAGAAAAGGCCCCTGAAGCTTTGAAAAGGCCCCTTGGGCACCTAGCTAATGGCAAACTTAAGTCTTGCTCTCAAGAAGCATAGCAATTTCATGCCTCTGCCTAGAACCAAAGCTTTGGGTTTTGGGCAAATTAGGAAAAGGCACTTCTTCCACGAGATATCTTTATCCATCTGTCAGAAAAACTGTCACAGTATAATGATTCCATTAAAAAAGATAATTTATCCCAGATCCACCAATAAACGATTTTAGATTCACTCATACATATTACTACATCTGTGAAGTAAAAAGTACTCCCTTAGATGGGAAGTCCTTGTGCAGTGCACAACCTGCAGAACCATACGCAGTGGCCCTGCTTGGCAGTCTGGTCTCATCCCCTTCACTGATCTTATCTTCCCCGCCATCCCCACTCCAGCCCTCAGGCCCACTAGAGAACATCCTTGACCTTATAATTCATCATTTTATGCATCGCTGGAGAACAATCTTGACCTTATAGTTTATCATTTTATGTATAACTCCTCCACTAGAGGCCCCAGCTTTTACTCCTCCCCTCTTGCAGACAGCAGGGATTGAAGATGAGTAAAAGAAGGCCGATGGTCCCATTTACGGAGATGGGAGGCAGGACTGGTGAATTCTTAACTGAACGAATGCCCACGGGCCACGAGACGGTCAAGGCCCAGAGTGCAGGCCACGGAGAAATCCTACCCACTAATTAGCTGGGAGATGCCGAGCAGTACTGTTTTAGGTCCCCAAACCTCCTTTTCCTTTCTGTGAAACGGGTATCACTGCAGAACTACTGGGAAGGTCTAAGAAAGACAGGAGTTCATGCTTAGTGCCTTGAAAGGGCTCCATACCTGTGAGCTATTGTTACTACTATCATTCCTGGCATCACTGATCTCAGGACCTCTGCCTTCCAGGCCTACGTGTACTGCTTTAAACAAAACTGGGACAATCCAGGTTTCTGAAAGGAGACCACCTGGCTGGGAGGAGTGGGGGAAGCATCTCCTTACAAAGAGAGAGGATTACTCACTTTATCAAAGTACCCACTCTCTTGGATAAATAGAAAAACCTAACCTCTTTCAACTGGAATTGGTTTTGTTGGGGGACAATCTCTGACACACAGTGGAATGAGCCCAGGTTTGCTCCCGGCAGCTCCTTGCGCCGGCTCCTCCCCCATACAGGCTGCGGAAGCCCCCTGCCCTGGCGAGTATGCTTAAGTACTTCCAAGTGGACACAAGCCCCACTTGGGAATGAGAGCGACACCGGTTCTGAGCCCTGCTGGCTGTGAGCCATGCAGCCCCTCTTCTGCACCGCGAGGGCAATCACAGAACCCGGGTCACGGGGCGGTTGTGAGGCAGGTGGGGGTCCACGAGGCGATGCTGGTCTAAAAGGGGTATTTCATTACTATCAGCTGGGAGACTCTGGTGGGAGGTGGGGTGGGTGACAGAGGAGACGCTGTTCCCAGTCCCCCGTGTTTCTTTCCACCCCTGTGCACACACCCACAACACACCCACAATCCTGGCATGGGCGTCACCTCCCCCTGGCCAGAGTACCAAATCCTACCTTTTTGATAGAATTACCAAATGTATCTTTTTTTCATGTTACTGTGTGTTTCAGTTAGAATGAATTCAGCTGCAAGTCAAATACCCGACTTCCAGGGGCTGAAACAATAAAGTTGTTTAATTGTCTTGTGCAACAAGTCACCAAGGAATCAACAAAAATGCCCCTGAGGCTTTTTTTTTTTTTTTTTTTTTTTTAAATAACTTTTCTGGTCAGGGATCACCAGTATGTTAGCTGCTTGTCCATGAGACTTCCCACCTCAGGGCTGCCTCAGCTCCATAACCGGCTGGTGGCTGGAAAAACGGGAGGCTCCTGGCCTTTTTTTTTTTTTTTCTTATTTTTTAAAAAGATTTTTAAATCTTTAAATAATCTCTACACCCAACATGGGGCTCGAACTCACAACCCCGAGATCAAGAGTCGCACACTCTACCGACTAAGCCAGCCAGGTGCCCCGTTTTTTCCTTTTTAAGCCAGGGAGCAAATCCCCTCCCAGAGTCCTCCTGACAGACTTCCTCTTATATTTCAAGGACCAGAACCCCCTCCTAAACCAATCATGCCCAAGGGGGAATGAGATATGTCTGCTGGCCTACACCTGTCACGGCTCAACCCCCGAGGCCCATGGAGAGACTCTCCTGGAGCTGGAGTCAGCAAGAAGGGTAAAGCGGCTGCCACTTTACATGATGAGCCCCTCAAGGATCAGAGGAAGGAGCTGGGGGCCAGAGTGGTTAAGTCCCTCATTCAAAGCCGCATGTGACTTCGCAGGCTCAGGACGCCTCCCTGCACTTCACCACAGGGCTTCTCAACTAACTATAGCTGACTCTAAGCCCCCAAAGGACAGGAGCCCCATCTCCAGGACTCCCTGAGCCCGGCTAGAGGCATAAAATAGGCAAAGTCAACACTGTTACAGAAGAGAGCTCCCAAAGCACACAAATGTGTCCGACTAGCCTACAAGTCCCACAGCTGGGGAAGCCAAAGCACTTCCTGCCCCTAGAAAGCGCTTGGCAGGCAAGTCAGCAGGAACCCAGAGCCTGACAAACAGCATCTCTATAGCCACCTGGACACCCGCCAAGCTGCCTCATTCCCCAGGGCTGACCTCATATTTCTGAAGATCCTCAAGATGCCTGAGGTCCGTGTGTTGCCTCTCAGGCTGGGGGCTGGGAGCCGTACAGAGAGGTGAAAACGGAGTATCCAAGCGGCCACCCCACCACCCACCCCGTCCCACCAGAGCCTCCTGCTTGTGCCACATAGGCCCCATTCCAGAAGACAGAGCAACACTTTCTAACCTCTGAGATGAGGCCTATACCAGCCTGTCTTCCTGCTGCACCAATCAGAGGGCATCCCTTGAATAAATGCTCATGCTCCAGCTATTGCTGTCCACTTTGTTCCAGACTTCTGGAAGGGGGGCAAGAAGCAGGCTGACTTCATCGAGGTGCTAAGACCATGTCTGAGGTCAGCTCCACCACCTTGGAGAGAGCTCCTGGAGAGTTCGTGGCCCAGCTGAAGCCTGTGCTTAGTGATAAAAGTAATGGTCTGCTAAACCCAGAACTGGATCAGGCACCCACTCTGGCCTTTCTGTGGGAACTAACAGCAGAGGTTCCCAGGGTACAGAGGCCACACGTGCAGGAGGAAAAAGGGGAAAAAAAGCCATCATGTACTCTGCCTCCACTTCCAGATGTTCCAGATCAAACCACCTACTGTGGGGGAAAGGCTGGTAGCAGATAAGGTGAGCAGCCTGGGGAAAAAGCAGGTAGCCAGACCCCCGGGGACACAGGAGCTCCCTTCCACCTCTTTCCAGGGCATCTTTTTTGCCATCATCACTACTCACCCACCCAGCCTGCAGCCCCACAGCAAGGCATTTGTTCTTACCCACGTTCTCTTAAAAGCTTCAATTCCCCTTGTAAACAAAACAAAACATGGGGTGCCTGAGCAGCTCAGTCGGTTAAGTGTCCGACTCTTGATTTCGGCTCACGTCATGATCTCACAGTTTGTGAGTTCAAGCCCCTCACTGGGCTCTGTGCTGACAGCAAGGAGCCTCCCTGGGATTATCTGTCTCCTTCTCTCTCTCTGCCCCTCCCTCATTTTGTCTCTCTCTCTCTCTCTCTCAAAAATAAATAAACATTAAAAAAAAAAAAAACCCACAAGGGCTAAAAATCACGTGGGAGAGGAAAGGTCTCACTCCCTTGCCATCCCCTTCGGCCTGACCAAAGGGAAGCCAACGCAGCTGGTGGTTTTCAACTTTCCTTACACAAGTTATTCTCAGCACAGTGGCTCCCGCTCCTCAGAGCTGAAAAGTCTGCACACCTTGAAAGCATGCAGGCTGCAGGGCTGTGCGAACAGAGTGGAATTTTCCATTTATAGAATAATCATCTTCATGCTACTCTAGGGGCCGGTGTTCCTGTGTAAGAGCTCAGAGCTCAGTGTCAGCAAACCCGCCACGCTTCCGCGGGCTCTTTTATTTATTTTCGGTGGGAGAGGGGGAGGAAAGAGAAGGAACGACTCTTTCACTTGAGTGCCAACACAAACTTGAAGAAGGAACCGGGTTGGCAAGTGTACACTATTACTGCCTGGTTTCATGGCTTCACCGTGAGGGAGCCAGAGGTGTAGAAGAGGCTGAGAAGCATAGCTTCTACTCTTCGTGCAAACAGGTGGCTGGAATATGCATCATGGTACTGTTCCAACTCCTTCCCCATGCCCACCACCTGGCTTCTGGATTGTTCCCTGAGGGCAGGAGATCAAGCCAAAGGCACATGGCCCCACCTCCTTTCTCTTCTTCCAACTTCCCCTGTGTTCCACACTTGATTTCTGCTGATGCATACCCAGGCATGAAGTCTGAAATACCTTCGGGGTCCATGTGTAACAGGAAAGCCACCAAGCCATTCGTGAAGGGACCTGAGTTCTAGTTCTGGCTGTGACATATTCACCGTGTGACCTTGAAGAAATCCTTCTCTTCTCTGGCTCTCATTTTCTTCATCTGTAAAGGAAGGTTGGATTGATCAAAGGATCCCAAAGGTCCCTTCCACCGCTGACATTCTGATCCACTCGTTCATTCTACCATAAACCAGAGCCAGCATGAGGTTCCCGGCATCCCCTGCTGGGCCACTCTAGACCCGCTGGACACAGTCAGACTCACAGCTTCAGGCCTAATGAGGGCTGTCAGTTGCTCCCCCCCACCCTTGTTTCAATAGCCACAGCATAGCCAGAGAGAGGAAGGAAAGTCCTGACCTGCCCTCTGCAGCCCACCTTGCCTGCCAGCCCAGCCACCAGAGGAGGCATTTTCCTAGTCCCGCAGAACCCTAAAGAACCTGTCGCAATACCAAAAACATTTACTGCTTTCCATTAAAAAAAAAAAAAGAAAGAAAGTGTTGCCCCTTCTGGGAAGGGCATGGCCACCTCACATCCTCCTAATCAAAAATCTGGGGCGCCTAGGCGGCTCAGCCGTTTAAGCATGGGATTCTTAATTTCAGCTCAGGTTCTGAACTCATGATTGGTGAGTTCCAGCCCCTTGCTGGGCTCTGCGCTGACGGCTGGGAGCCTGCTTGGGATTCCTTCTCCCCCTCTCTCTCTGCCCTTCCCCCCTGCTCGCTCGCTGACTCCTTCTCTCTCAAAAAAGAAAAAAATCTTCCAATTTATTTTCCATTGTTTTTACAAAAATATTTTACTCATTTAAAGTATTAAATTGTGACGCTGGACAGGGTTTATTTTTCAAACTGCACAGGCAGCCCAGGTTTTGATATGGCCACCTAGGGATGAGGGGCTTCATACACACACACACACACACAATCACTGTCCGAGGGCTGGAAGATTTTCTGGCCGAGCCCTCATCCCTACGAAGTCACCAGTTAATGGCCACCCAGTCTCTGAACACCTGTTGGGAGTGTGTCGCGCGCTGTGGGAAAGTCCTGATCCCTCCCCTACTCACTACGGCAAGAACCATAACCCTCTGAGCCTCAGGTTTGTGCGAAGATTTCACCCAGTGGAAAGCTCTCCAAAGCACTGTGCAAACGGAAGTTTCTCGATTGTTGGGAAGCTCTGACTTGACGACTGCATCCTCAGAGCGCGCCAAATCCTGCCTCCCCCACAGCTTTTCCTGCTGAGGCGGGAGAAGGGGCTTCTCGGAAGGCTGCCCCGGGGAGGTGGGAGATGGGCGCACGAACCTTGGGGCACTCCCCCCCCCCCCCATACCCATGCCTACTCGCTTCCTCGGCGAATCTCGCCACCCGGCCGAGGCAGACCCAGGCCTGGTCACCTGTTCCCAACCCGAGGCACAGCGCTCGGGCGAAGGCGGGTCCCGGCAGCCGCCCCTCCTCTCCCCTCCGCTCCTCTGCTCTCCCCCTATCTCGCCCTCCCCTCCCAGTAGCTCCGGCAGGGCACGCCCCTCCCCCAGATTCACCAATCGGCGTCCCGAGCGGCGCCCGTGGCGCAGGGGGCTCTGGTCAGCAGCCAATTAGCGGCCGGGCCCGAGGCGGCGCTTCGCCCGCCCCCTCCCGGAATGAAAGCCGCCCGCAGCTGGCTAGGCTGGCGCAGCTCGCGGGGCGCGGAAGCCGCGCGGGCCGGAGCGGAGCGCGCGCACTGCCCGCCCGCCCCCGGCGCGCCCGCCTCCGCTCCGCCTCCGTCCGAGGCGCGGGCGAGGAGGCCGGGGCGGGGTAGCGCAGGGGGCAGGGCCGCGGCGGCGAGGCCGGGGGAACGGGGAGGAGCGGGGCCCGATAAAAAGGCTGCGAGGCGGCCCCACCCCGCGGCAGGCCGGCGGGCAGGCTCCGCGCTTCCCTTCCGTCCGGCCCGCGCCGGCCGCGGGGAGGCGGCGCGCGCGGCCCGCAGCCCGCCCATGGAGGCTTTCCCCTGGGCGCCCCGCTCGCCCAGCCGCGGCCGCGCCCCCCCGCCCATGGCGCTCGTGCCCAGCGCCCGCTACGTGAGCGCCCAGGGCCCGGCGCACCCGCAGCCCTTCAGCTCGTGGAACGACTACCTGGGGCTCGCCACGCTCATCACCAAGGCGGTGGACGGCGAGCCGCGCTTCGGCTGCGCCCGCGGCGGGGACGGCGGCGGCGGCGGCGGCGCCTCCCCGCCCTCCTCCTCCTCGTCGTCCTGCTGCTCCCCCCACGCGGGGACCGGGCCCGGAGCGCTGGGGCCGGCGCTGGGGCCGCCCGACTACGACGACGACGACGACGACAGCGACGAGCCGGGGTCCCGGGGCCGCTACCTGGGCGGCGCGCTGGAGCTGCGCGCGCTGGAGCTGTGCGCGGGCCCCGCCGAGGCCGGGCTGCTGGAGGAGCGCTTCGCCGAGCTGAGCCCGTTCGCCGGTCGCGCCGCCGCCGTGCTGCTAGGTTGCGCGCCCGCCGCTGCCTCCACTGCCGCCGCGGAGGTGGCGCCGCGCGAGGAGCGGGCCCCGGCGTGGGCGGCCGAGCCCCGGCTGCACGCCGCCTCCGGGGCGGCCGCCGCCCGACTGCTCAAGCCCGAGCTGCAGGTGTGCGTGTTCTGCCGGAACAACAAGGAGGCGGTGGCGCTCTACACCACCCACATCCTGAAGGGACCCGACGGGCGAGTGCTGTGCCCGGTGCTGCGCCGCTACACGTGTCCCCTGTGCGGCGCCAGCGGCGACAACGCGCACACCATCAAGTACTGCCCGCTCTCCAAAGTGCCGCCGCCGCCGCCCGCCGCCCGCCCGCCGCCGCGCAGCGCCAGGGACTGCCAGCCGGGGAAGAAGCTGCGCTGAGCGCCTGGGCTCCGGTCTGCCCCCACCTGACGCCACCAGGGTCACCGCCTGCCCGCTCTCTCATTTTTGGTCTGCGCACCGTCTTTCCCTCGCTGTGGGAGAGGCCTGGAGATCAGCAGTTGGCTCAGCTTGGGAAGAAGTCTTGGTTTTGTCAAAGCAAGCCGGCCGTACGGAGTACTTTCCTGTCGAAGAGCGGTTGAGACTAGACGCTAACATCTTGATTTGTTTATGTCTATAGTTTCCAGTTTGTGCACATCCAGACGGTGAAGGCTGGGTGTGTATTCCACTACCTGAAATATGGCAACTTAGTGGCGCTGTTTGTTTACGGTATACGTCGATCTATTTTAGATGCGCATCAGTATGAAGTGGCTCCATCTAATCTCGGATGTTTAATTTTATGGAGGCACTTTACTAGGTCTAGAATATTTTTTTAAAAGCCTCATAACTGGACTTGAAACTGACGATTTTATGGAATGTCGGCAAATTGACTATTTTATTGTTTGAAACAATTTCTTAGTTGTCCTTAAATCAGTTATTCTAATTCCAGGTGAAGCAAGCCCTGGCAGCATCACTGTTTTGAGAAGTGAAGGTTTAGTAAACTTTCCAGTATTGATTTGTGTGGGTTACTCCCTCCTTGTGGCTTGTTTCGGTCTTGGCTGGAGGTGTAAAAAATGTACAATCTGTAGCAGGTAGAGTACAGCTCCTTATCGTTTTATGTACCAGATCTTTTTATTACCGAACTAGGAACTAGTCTTTCCACCTTGAAAAATTGTGCCAAGTTAAAATCTTATTGTGTATACACTTGGAAATTGGTGCTGTTTAAAAAACCTGACTTGTGTATTTATACAGTAACAGTATATGAATTCATTAATCTTGCCTATAACTTTGTTACTTGGCCTTTTGTCCATATGCACCCACCTCCCCATCTCCAATTGCTGGAAAACATTTGTAAGATCGAAAGGGAGCAGTATTTAGTCACCCTGCTCATCAGTTTCAAGGTTCCTTAATAGTGGAAAGCTCATTCCAGCTGTTGCCTCTCAAACTAAATGGAAGATGCAATCCTTTGAGCTGCAGAAGGTTAATGTAATAACCTGTGCTCAAGAAGGTTCCACTATGGGCTGTGTCTGGCTTGAGGCACAGGCAGTCTTCAAACCGGAATAAGCACTAAAGGAGTTACTTGTGGAGTGGGGGTTGAAGACCAGGAACATGGCCACCCTCATGCTTTTTCCCTCAAAGACCCTAGTCTGTTTCTGGAATCCCACCACTTATCTGAAGGAGATTAGACCCGATCTTTAGGCAAACATCCTTAATCCCTACTTTATGTCGCACCCTTATTTTTACATCCATGCTGGATGTCCCACAATGGCATGCAGCTACCATCAGGACAGATACAGAGCCAAAAACAGTGAATTAGGATGAACGCATATGAGTGTACAAAATACATCACTATCTGAAAACACCAGCAAGAGATTTAGTTATAAATATATAGATTCAAGTAGGAGTTGAGCTACTCTACGTTAGATTGTTTTTTTATCAAACCACTAATTTCCTCTACAACAAATTGGCTTGAACACTCCTTTGAAGGTAGAATACAGGCTGGAGTAAATAACACTGGAAGGCTAGGGGCCTTTTTTGGTGGAGGGAAACGGCATCAGAACAAGGAGGAGAGGTGCTGGCAAACCGTGCATTAGCCAAGAGAAGATCCATTCCTGCTAGTCTAGCCCCAGATCACAGAACTTAAGATAGGACTAGTCTTAAACTCAAGTAGTTTCATAAAAAACCATGTAATTATTCTCTTATTGTGCTAGAAAATATACCAGTTTACTTTTGGTTTTGGGGAGGTGTCAGGTCAGTAGGAACTCCCGTTAGCTTCTTACTGTTCTACCTTTCCAAAGATCACTACAGGCCCATGTCTTCTGCAACCCAGAACTAGGCAGGCAAGCGCTTTGTATTTTCAAAGATCCAAATGGTTCTAGACACTGTTTCTGGATCTCGGGCACGTGGCTCGTTCAATAGGAGAATCCCTCAGTGATGAGGTGTGCCTAATAAGGATTTGATATTGACACGATCACTGTTTTATCCAAACTGTGAACATGTGCAACGTGGAGTTTATTCAAGTCTTGAAGTGAAGAGTATCAAGAAAGTTATCCCAAAGACCCTGGACCAGCAACCATCATGTTCATCCATTTAAAATGCACCTGTTTCAGCCCCTCCCCCCCCTCAAATTTTCCTGTTTCCCAGCTAACATTAAAATGCTGGGAGTTGAAGCGTGAAAAGGAAACATTACAGTTACATTTTCTAGAGATCTTTTAGGGAAAATCTGACCACGCTCTAATGCACCTAAGAGCAGACTTACAGACCTCTTGATCTAAAACTTTAAATACTTGCAAAATTTAATTTCGGGTGTGGAGCACCTGGCTGGCTCAGTGGCAGCAGAGCAAGTGACTCTTGATCTTGTAGTCAATCAGTCGTGCGTTTGAACTCCACACTGGTGGCAGAGTTGACTTAAAATTTAAAATTTTTTAAGGTTATTTGACACAGCACACACAAGCATGGGAGGAACAGAGAATCCCAAGCGGGCTCCACGCTGTCAATGCAGAGCCTGACTACTTGGGGAATAAACCCACAAACCACGGTATCATGACCTGAGGCGAGACCAAGAGTCGGATGCTTAACCTTAAAAAAAATTTTTTTTTTATTTAGGGTAAAAGAAATCCAATTTTCCAAAGTTTAAAAAATACATAAAATAGGGGCGCCTGGGTGGCGCAGCCGGTTAAGCGTCCGACTTCAGCCAGGTCACGATCTCACGGTCTGAGCTGAGCCTGGAGCCTGGAGCCTGTTTCCGATTCTGTGTCTCCCTCTCTCTCTGCCCCTCCCCCGTTCATGCTCTGTCTCTCTCTGTCTCAAAAATAAATTTAAAAAGTTGAAAAAAAAAAAATTAAAAAAAAATACATAAAATAATTGGTATGACAAAGTGATCTTGTTTTTATAAAAATATGGCTACATGTTTGGCTAAAAATCAAACAATGTATGGAATCTCAAAAGAGCTTTACCAGCTGTGCAGGCAGACTAGACTGCCCTACCTTGCTTGTCCTCTTCTGTAGAGACCTCTGCAGTAGCTTTTAATTTCTTTGTATTTTAGTTTTCCTATGCAGTGCTTTTTAGAAGCTGCAGAATGAACTTTTATTACAACTTTTGGCATAGATTGTAAGTAAGCCAAAATTATGTATGTATTTTAAAATTATACTACAAATATGCGTGCCTCAAGGGAAAGGGCAGGCAAGTTTTGGTGTCAGTCCTAACCTTCTAGTCTGTGCTTAGGCACGAGGAACATTCCTTCATTCCTTCCAGTGTCCAATATATATGTCCATTAGACTTGTAAAATTATAAAATGAATCCACGGTCCAAATGTCTTTGGGTAAAAACAAAACACAGTTAAAACATAAAAGCATCCCAATACGTAGACGCCAACTTCTTCCTGGAAGCCAATACAGACAGCTAGATGGCTGTAGTCTTTTCTGGGCCACTGTCTCCACTCTTAGAATTCACCTGTATTAATAGCAATGGTGTTCTGGTTTAAAAATGCAGACTGGGTGGCTCAGTCAGTTAAGTGTCCAACTCTTGATCTTGGCTCAGGTCATCATCCCTCACAGTTCATGGGTTCGAGCCTCAGGTCAGGCTCTGTGCTGACCACACAGCCTGCTTGGGATTCTCTCTCCCCCTTTCTCCCTTATGTGCTCTCTCTCTCTTGGGATTCTCTCTCCCCCTCCCCCTTATGTGCTCTCTCTCTCAAAATAAGTAAACCTTAAAAAAAGCAGATGCCACTGGAAACACGGAAGACATTCTACACATAGTGAGTAGATTGGATGTTCGGTTTTCCTTTGACACCTGTGAATACCGGGGTGGGGAGGCCTTCAGAGTAGAAACTTAAGAGCAGGACCACAGAGCAGCAGCTGACTCTTCTGACCCTATCCTGTGCTCTGGACTCACACCTCCCAGGACAAAGAACCTGGGGGGCATCGTATATTTGGGAAAGGGTCCTAGTAGCTTGCAGACTAGCGTGGAAATGCAGGCTAAGCGTCAGACATGCAACTACAACTCATCTAATCAGCTAATAAATCGTGCCTTGGGGCCAATCAGTGATGTCACAGGTACAGTCCTGCTCTAGTGTCTGGACACTCAGCAGGTTACTGCCCCAAGTTCTTTTATTGGTTACAAAGAAAAGGCCTTCTCCCCCAAATATCTTTTAAGATTTCCACTTTTTGAAATACTAAATATATTAAGAAAATTAAATGTTGGGGTGCCTGGGTGGCTCAGTCTAGAGCCTGCTTGGGATTCTCTCCCTCTCTCTCTCTTTCAAAATAAACAAACATTTAAAAATACTTAAAAAAAAAAAAAAGATTAAATGTTGAGAACAGTGGCTTCCATTGCTGGTAACATCAAACCAAAAACGCTGCATCTGATTAAGTAAAGAAGCATCAATACTCCCTCTTCTGGCCTTATAGCTGTACCAACAGGAATTCTCCCCACCACTCAACACTGGAAATAATTTACATGTCTGTAGCCACTATCAATTTGCAACTAACACTCTCTGAAACTATGATGTTTCTGATTTGAGGAGAATACCTGAAACAGTAAACCACTCACCCACCCACCCCCCATATATATAAACTCACAGAGAGGATGGCATTACAAGGAAACTAAGGGGATCCTTAATTATGGAAGGAAACATCGTAGCCACATCTGCTCTGTTATATTTGGGTTATATTCTTTGATCCTACATACTGAGACATTTAATGGCCCAAAAAACTCAAAACCACACTCAACTGGATATGTAAACTCACCATAATAAATAAAACACTTTGTAACTACAAATCAACACTAAAACAAATTCTGTAAGTATTTTATTTATCATTGAAGAAAAAACACAGCAGCAAGTTCTGTGTTGGCTTCAATAAGACCAAATAGTTAATCTTTAACATAGCTACAACACTCCAAAATTGAAGTCAACACAGTCATTACTACAAATTACTTGTTCAAAGAATCTATCCTGAAGAGAAAGGAAATTAGGAAAAAGAATTTAAACAATTCCTCCAAACCACACATTTATAAATATTGTCATATTTAAAATGCTTGAAAGGCATGAATTCTCCATTAATGGAAAAGCAGTTTGCTATTGGCAACAGAAAAAACTCAGCAACAGTTTACCAAATGCTTTAAAATTTAAAAGCTGTAACTGTTTCGGATTCACACTTGAGCAGTATTCTTGTCATTACAATCATGACTGCAAATTGCTTTATACTCACCTCTCAAGTAAAGCCTACAGAAAATCCCACTGTATCCAATGTTTGTAATGTTTACTGCACTTATAGTGAACCTAAAAACTTTCTAAATGTAGTTAATATAGTAAATACCTCAAAGTATCTAGAGGTATGTCTCAACCACTAATGGTGTGGAAATTGTTTCAGCCCCTGCTTTGAAGAGTCTTCAAATACATTTTCTATAACAGAACCTTACCTCATTCCAAATGAATATGGTATTTCAAAAAAAAAAAAAAAAAATCAGTTCTATACCAAGATACAGGTGTTACTCCATACCTGAAGGGTTCACATTTTAATTTATTTTTTAGTTTTTCTCTTTTGTAAACAAATGATTGATGAAATAATGCAACACCTCAAATTCCAGAAAATGGCCTCGTCGTCCAACCTCCTGTGGGTACGGTGCATGATCAATCTATTATAGAGGATTAATACAAGTTCATGCTTTTTGTGTTATGGTGAAACAACATTAAAGAATCCAATTTAGACTGGTTGACGCACAAGTATAATAATCCTTGAATGGGATCAAACCTATGTGAGACACGAGTTTGAATCCATTATCTTGAGATTTAACGTCGTACCGTGGTCCATCCATCTTCATCAGTCTCATTTTTGGTACGACGAAGAGACTCCCGATCTTTCTCAGCTCTCCAAGAGGACTTCTCTTTTTCACCTTCTCTCTCCCTTTCTCGGTCTCTTTCCCGGTCTCTTGAAAGAGCTGGGGGAGGAACACGACGAGGGGCTTCCCGCTCTTCTGCCCGCTCATCTTTCCTGTCATCAGCACGTCTCCAAGAACTTACTAAAAGTTTAACAGAAAAAGAGAGTAAGTTAGTGCTGTACTGTATTGGCTCAGACTAAACAGAAGTTTAGCAAAAAGAATGTTTCCAATTACTCAGAAATCCTGTACTAAAGGTAACAATGCAGAACCCCCATAAAAAAAATAATAAAATAAATTTAGTAATTTAAGACAAGGTGACAAAAATCTCAATGAAAATTTAAAATTAAAAAAAATTCTTGGCTCTTATTGAAATCGAACAGCAAAGTAGCCATTAAGCATAGTTGTTTGTTTGTTGTTTTTTTTTTTGCATTTATTTTTGAGACACAGAGAGAGACAGAGCATGAGTCAGGGGAGGAGCAGAGAGAGAGAGAGACACAGAATCCGAAGCAGACTCCAGGCTCTGAGCAGTCAGCAGAGAGCCCGACGCGGGGCTTGAACTCACAGACCGTGAGATCATGACCTGAACTGAAGTCGGACGCTTAACTGACTGAGCCACCCAGGCACCCCCAGCACGGGTTTGTTTGTTTGTTTTTTAAGCTAAAGTTTCAACAGTCACAATTTCAGAGAAACAATGTTTTACACTTTGTGCTTATCTACCAAGATCTTACTTTTAAAGAACAAATACACTATTTCCTGGTTACATAAAATAAGCTTTCAAAGCAATATATATCACTACTATCCAACGTAATTAGCCTACTGATATACTTTGAATTTAGAAATGAGCTAACTTCACAGAGTGACGAAGATTACGAAAACTATAGATTTAAACTGAATACTCATGATCTTATTTTTGATGCTTACGTGAGTATGTGAGATAATTAAATAAAACTCAAAACTTCCCCAGAAATTATGGATTTCTGATAGTCCAGCAACATGCAGGCCATCCATACCTTCTTCACGTTCTGATCTGAGAGGAGGTCCTCTTCGGTCTCTGTCATCTCGCCTTTCTCTTAGGTCACGGCGATCATCTCTCTCCCGACGACGGTCATCCCGATCCCTATCATCTCGGCGAGCTGAATCTCTCCAGCTCGAAGATTCCTCCGCTGGTCCTCTTCTCCAGCCACCTTCATCCCTGTAGCCATTCAAAATGTTAAATTCTGTTGTTAAACTACATGATAGCGTATGTGAACAGATCATTTACGAGTCGGTGCTGAGAGAGTTTACAAACCTAACAGGGATGAAGTTTAGATTTATAACTTGATCTTGACCTGATGCCTCAGGTGTAGAGGTCAAATGAGATTATCTGGATCTGTGCTTTCCAACCTAACAGCCACAACCTGTATGTAGCTACTTAAACATAAATTAACTGAAACAAAGTCAGACATTCTGTCAATAGCACTACCACGTTCCAAATGTTCAATAGCCAAATAGTATTCAAATAGCTACCATCCTGGATATTACAGATCCAAGACAATTTCATCCTTGCAGAAAACTGTATTATAAACAGTGCTGGTTTAGATTCATCAGCACAAAGCCAATTTGGCCAGAAGAAGCAAGCTAGAACCGTTACCGCTAATAAAAGTAAAAGGGGCTTTTACTAGTTTAAGGACTATATAACTGAAGAATTTAAACCACAGAGGATAGGCAACAGATGGGTAAAGATACCTGGTCTGGCTTCCTTACTAAATCATTACAAAACCTACAGAAAGCTACACGGTGTCAGCCTCACTTCCTCAACTTTGTTAAAAGGGGACGTCGGTTGAGGGATGCAGCACACCATTTCTCAACGTGATCTGGGAAAACACCCAAGAGTATTTAGGAGAATCCCAGCTGTAATTCCACAAAGAGTCCCAATCAGAGCATCAAACCTCGGCCGTCTGAAGCGGTCTTCTCGATCCCCCTCTCGCTCTCTGTCCCTTTCTCGCTCTCTTTCTTTCTCTGGGTCCTTGTCATTTTCATCACGATCTTGGTTATCTCGCTCTCTTTCTTTTTCTCTATCCCATTCACGTTCTTCTGATGGTCTTGATTCTCGAGGTGGACCCCAACTCTCTTCTCTGGCCTTTTCTTTCTCTCTCCATCCACCTGTTGGTTTTTTTTTTTTTTTAAGAAATAAAATTTTTTTTAATACTCCAGAAACCCAAGTTGGTAACTATGACTACACATCTTTATGTTGACATTAACATCACCATTATGTATGTTAATTTAAGACACTCCAGGGATGCCTGGGTGGCTCAGTCAGTTGAGCACCTGACTTCGGCTCAGGTCATGATTTCATGGTTTGTGGGTTTGAGCCCCACATCGGGCTTTGTGCTGACAGTGAGGAGCCTACTTTTCAGATTCTGTCTCCCTCTCTCTCTGACCCTCCCCAATTCGCTCTCACTCTCTCAAAAATAAACAATAAAAAAAAAATACAATACAATTTTATTTTTAAAAAGAACTAGGGGCGCCTGAGTGGCTCGGTTGGTTAAGTGTCCGACTTCGGCTCAGGTCATGATCTCGCGGTTCGTGGGTTCAAGTCCCGTGCCAGGCTCTGTGCTGACAGCTCCGAGACTGGAGCCTGCTTCAGATTCTGGGTCTCCTTTTCTCTCTGCCCCTCCCCCACTTGTGCTCTGTCTCTATCAAAAATAAATGAAAAAAAATAAAAATAAATTTTTTTAAAAAACTAAAGCTACTTATATCATTTTACAGAATCACCAGCTTGTATTCACAACTACCTATTATTGTTTTTCTAACACACAGGGAGGAACATGTAAGATAAGGGAAATTTAATTTTTTTTTTTTTAATTTTTTTTTTCAACGTTTATTTATTTTTGGGACAGAGAGAGACAGAGTATGAACAGGGGAGGGGCAGAGAGAGAGGGAGACACAGAATCGGAAGCAGGCTCCAGGCTCTGAGCCATCAGCCCAGAGCCCGACGCGGGGCTCGAACTCCCGGACCGCGAGATCGTGACCTGGCTGAAGTCAGACGCTTAACCGGCTGCGCCACCCAGGCGCCCCAAGATAAGGGAAATTTATATAGCCTGGGTTGTTTCATATGCTGAGATCATGGCTATAAAAATCTGTTCTGATGGTAAATAGACAACTCATTTTAAGCAAAAAAAACTTAAAAAGTGGAGGATTAGGAAATAGATCTGAGATGGAGCCCCAACTGTAATTTCATTCACATGTTGCAACATTTTCAAAACCTTTGTAACTAAAAACTTTCTTTTCATATTCTTGCCCTCCACCATTTACCACCCATGCAATCACGGAACAAAGAAAGATCAATCCTTTGACCCCACCCTATCCATCACCTCACACTTAACGCTGGGATGCCCAAACCTAGGAATGTAATATATTTGCACAAAGAGGCCAAAGGGAGCATATTTACATGAAAATCTATTACCCTTGCAGGACTATTATTGTTGCTAACATTTCTATTACAACGTGCCACAGCACTATTCTAAACCTTCTGTGTATATTAACTCATTTAATCCTTTCCATAGCTTTGAGCTAAGTAAATCCCATACCTGCCACTTTACATACTTGCTAAAATTTGTAAGTTGCTAAAATTAATACTCAAGCACTTTTATAGTCCCTCGCAGACACGTGCAGAATGGTATCTGAGTCGCCGGAAGAGCCCATTCACAGTGGAGGGTGAACAAGGCAACGGCCCGGTCTTCTTGCTGCAGCACTCATACTTTTTTTAATTTTTTTTACATTTTATTTATTTTCGATAGAGACAGAGCACAAGTGGGGGAGGAGCAGAGAGAGAGAGGGAGACACAGAATCTGAAGCAGGATCCAAGGCTCCAGCTGTCAGCACAGAACCCGACGCGGGGCTTGAACTCACAAACCGCGAGATCATGACCTGAGCCAAAGTCGGACGCTTAACTGACTGAGCCACCCAGGCGCCCCAGCTCTCATACTTTAAAACAAGTATCCTTTTGCTGGTCTTAAATTTGGCAACACATCTTTGCGTTTTTGTGTTTTATTGGTGATTTCACGGTTTAAAATGGCCCTCAAGCACTGTGCTGCAGTGCTGTCTCGTGTCCCAAGCACAAGAAGGTGATGGATGCGCCTTACAGAAAAAAATACCATTTTAGATAAGCTTCATTGAGGAGATCTGGCCACGAGTTCAATGTTAATGAGTCAATTAACATGTTAAAACAGAAATGCACAAAAGAACGTTCTGTGTTCATTGGTTGACAGAAATGTTGTGAGCAGAGGGCTTAACGGAACCTAATCTGGTATTTTCCTTCAGAGCAATGATTCAATATTCGCAGTGACTATAAAACATCTATCGATAATTAATGAGAACCTACCACACCGTTATCCCTGTTTTACACAAGGCACAGAAATGTCACACAGCCAGACAGTGGAAGGAATGGAGACCAGAAGAGACAGAAACACCAAGGGCAAAGGAAAGGAAGCTGCTCACTGAAATGTGCATTTAGGACGGCTGCCTCCGGTTACTGCTCCGAGTCGGGAGTGGGAGAGCCTGCGGGGACCAGGAGCAGCAAGAGTTCAAGGAAAGCATGATAGCGGCCCAGACCTAAGCACTTGTAGGGGAACAGAGAAGTGGGTGGATTTAAGGAACACAAGGAAACAGAACTGAACTAAATGAAAAGACTTATCATAAAGGATGAAAGAGGGCAAAGGACAGCTCCCAGATCTCTAGGTTATAAAATCCGATGACGGTGGCCCTGATGAGAAGCCTGTGGGTGTGAATTCAGTTTCAACAGGCTAAAGGCGACACGTCAGAGACATTTCTAGGTAGAACTGTACTGTGTGCAGCATGAGGCTGGTAACATGGGTCTGAAGGTAAGGAAAGAAGTCACCTGGAGAAGATGGTAACAGAAGTCACAGATTATGTACAACTGCTCAAGAACAAAAAAGTATGAAAACATGAGCAGGCCCAAGACTCAGAAAGTAAGGAACAGCTCTTCCCGTAAGCCTAACCCCATGGTAGGCAAGACTGCAAATACTTAGTATACTTTTTCATTATTTACACAAGAAGGCTGGTGTAGGACAGAACCTCAGAAACACCAATACTTAAGGGACAGGGATGGGACAAGAGCCCTCAAAGAAGCAGTCAGCAGGCAGAGGGGGGAAAAAAGCACGAATCGCTTAAGCAGAAAATGGGGTAAGGTTATTTAACTTGTTCTGGTGTGTGGGATATCAAAGCCAAGCTCCTGAGATAAAAGTCACTGCACAAACACCTAAGGGAAAATAAAAGACCAATTTATCCAGAAACTAATAATAATATAGCCTAATCGTTGTTATCTATACATTAAAATTTCATTTTTTAGCTAAAAAATAACTTTTTATTTAGATATTGAAATACAGTCATTTGAAATGTCCCTGTTTGAAACACTACAGAATAGTGATTAGCATATGCAAGATTACACTTTCCATTTGTAAAACACATCAAGCAGAGTCTATAAAGCATCTAAGCTGGTTTTCTGAATACCAGAATTTTACCTGGCTTGACAAATGGTCTCCAGGGACCAGGCCTTGAGTCCTCGCCCCTTCTGGGAATCCGATCATCATCTGTGTTTCTCCAAGGCCCCCGGTCATCATCTGCACCACGTCTGGAAATTCTGTCATCATCAGCATTCCTCCAAGGTCCTCGATCATCATCCAACCCACGCCTCGGGCCCCGGTCATCATCCATGCCGCGCCTGGGACCCCGATCGTCGTCAGCATTACGCCAGGAAGACCGCTCGTCATCTGCACCTCCTCGCCGTGGCCCCCGGTCCTCATCCATCCCACGTCTTGGTCCTCTGTCCTCATCAGCTGTTCGCCAGCTTCCTCTGTCCTCATCCAGTCCCCGTCTAGGTGGTCTGTCATCATCCGCATGACGCCAGCTTCCCCTGTCTTCATCGCCAATTCGCCTGGGAGGCCTGTCATCATCTGCACTACGCCAGGAAGGCCGGTCATCATCTGCCCCCCGGCGAGAGAACCGGTCTTCATCAAGGCCACGTCTGGGACCTCTGTCCTCATCCATGCCACGCCGGGGAATGCGATCATCATCTGCTCGGAGAGAAGACTCTCTCTCTTCCTCGTCCCCCAGTCGCCTTGGCCGATCATCCTCTCTTCTATGAGGCCTCTCCTCATCCCGCCCCTCTCCACGTCTCCACTCCCTACAGAGCAACAAGCCAGACATCTTTAAGAGTCCATTTTCTTAAGAGCAAATGATCCTTTTGGGAATTATTTCATTCACTTCTAAAAACCACTTCAGCCTAAATTCATTATTCCTAGTCCTGAAAGAATATGTGCTTCTAATAAAAAATAACACAAAATATAAAATCTTACATCAACAAATAAACAAACAGGTAGACAATTAAAGGTATCTACCTGCACTTTACCAGAAGCATCCTGGCATCCATTACTATGAGCTTTCAAAACTTAATTTCTGTATAGCACTTATGACCAGCCATCTTATCATGAGCAGTCATTTTTGAAGGATGGTTCAATCCACTTAAATTTAAAGGAAGGGGCACCTGGGTGGCTTAGTGGGTAATCATGACCGGATTTCAGCTCAGGTCACTATCTCATGGTTGTGAGATTAATCCCTGTGCCGGGCTCTGCGCCATGCATGGGCCTACTTAAGATTCTCTCCCTCCCTATCCCTCTCTCCCTGCCTCGCTCTCTCAAAATAATAATCATAATAATCATAAGCAAAAAAATAAAAGGAAAATACGTTCTAGAACTATTCATTCTTACTGTAATCTCAGTATTATTCCATTAGGGAACAAAAACCCTGAAGCATTTATTTCTCAAAATATCTAGAAGTCCGTAATTATAGCACCGTTGAAGTAAACTATAAAAACATTTTGGTAGCAGACATGCATACAATTCTTCATAGTTCTCCTTTCCCCACCTCTATAAAATAAACCCAACTGGAAAACTGCTAATGAGGCATTAACAGGACCTCTGTCTAATTGGTACTATTTTCCTTGACTCTACTTACTTCTCTGGTGGGCCTCTTCTCCACTCGGAATCTACTTCAGGTCCTTTTCTCCATGTGCCTTCTGAATCTCTATCTCCCCAACGAGAGTCCTACATTCACCAAAGTTAATGTGAGGCACTACGTTGGCAACACTTATTACAACTACTAGTATTACCAAATGTTTTTGCACTTATATTAACCTTAAGTCCTTAAATATAAACAAGTTTTAAAATGGTTTGTTTTAACCCAAAGTCAGAGTGGTAGTACAGTGAAACTGGTGTGATTGGCTTTATAAATCAACAAAATACCACCTTGAAAGCAATCTGGCACCCAACCCCTGGAATTATTCACATATCTGCAGATATCCTTTGATCCTCAAAATTCCCTCCTGAGATTATGTGAAAAAAGCTCAGTGCCCCAAACGTACATTGCACAGGACCTCCTAAAATGGAACAAATGAAATGTCAAATGAGGGATGTTTCTACTAACAGTATTTCCCTCTTCCAAGTACTATGTTGTCATTAAAAATTATGGAAAAGAGTATAGGGAGATAAATACGCTTACAGTGGAAATGTAAATGTGGTACAACCTCTGTACAGAGCAAAGCACACAATTTTAATCCCATACAGCTCTGACACAGTTTGATGGCTCCTACAAACATAACCTAAGGCCACAGTCAGCAATTAAGAATACTCTGGAAAATACAAAACAAGATCTGCGGCAAGGGTGGGAGGAATAAGGTAAAAATCTAACAAAGCTAACAATTCCAAGTAGGTGGTGTATAAGAGGATCTTTATTTAAATTTTAAAAAGTGTTTTGGTAATAAAACCTCCAATAACAATTAACATAAGAAACTGAAGGGAAGAAGAGGCAGAGATGGTAAGTCACCTGCCATCGCAATGGACTCTGGACTCTTAAGGTGGAGGTTATTCTAAGAGACTTTCCCAAGTGGACACCGTGGGAGAAAAGAGGAGCTCAACTGTCCATAAAACTTAAGGTCACTACAATGCAGGGAATGTCAACACCCAAAAAACCAAGTTTCTCCCACCCTTCATACTCGCCCTAGAAAGTAAACTCAGCAAAGAATTCAAGTTATTAGAGGTTTTTACACAACTAGACCCTCAAAGATTTTCAGGGATGGCTATGATAACCATTAAACAAACAAAAAGAATTCCAAAAGGCAACATGATTATCAAAAATTTTTAACTCAGTTCATATATCAAACAGAACAGGCCCCGCTGATAAACATATAAACTGAACGGGAATCTCAGAGAACCAGTTTCAAAAGGACAAAGAGATTTTTTTTTAAAAAGGGAAACATTAAAAGAAAACAAAAAGGCTCTGAAAGGCAAATAAAGACAAGAGAAAAAACTTTCCCTACATTAAGGAAATATAATCTTCTCTAAGGTAAATAAATTGCATCCTCTGACTACAAAAGGCACAAGTGCCAAAATGGGTGAATAATAAAGGCTATGTACTTAGGTGACTGGACAAAGTCTCAGGAAAATCTTCATGCTCCTTTTACTCCAAGGACAGAATATTCTGAAATTCCCAAGGAATAATACAGAGTATCTACAGAAGTAGCAAGACCAAGACTATTCTCACGATCTCCTCCCTTCACTGTGTACTGGGATACTGAGCAGTCGTGAAACTTCCGAGGGAGGATTCGAACTGACCAAACCACTACACCATTTTTCAACTTTGAGGGGAGGAAACAAAAAAGAGAAACCTCTTTGGAGATATATACAAAGACAGCCTGGAAAAAAAATTGAAAAGATATACAAAACAAGACCAAAAAAAATGTTATCTGCAAAAGAGAAAAACTGGTAAGTGTAAACATATTTGAAACTAAATCATGTTTACCAATCTTGTTGGAAAACTGTTAAGAAAGTCCTAAATAGATTAACACGTTTTAGTGAGCTGGATGTAAAAATATTCAACTTACTGCAATAGAACAAATAAAAGTAAAGGATGCTCAGAATTTTTTTTGTTCTGAGAAGACAGAGTTCCCAAAATTTACAGACTGTGAAGTTTAGATAAATTAAAAAAAACGGTGATAATCACTAAGAGACTAGAGACAGCAAAAATGTACTGAGAAAAGTTCTTAAATTTGGCTTGAAGAAAGCAGTGGCAGGAACATGGAAGCAAGTAAAAAAATATAATGATTACTATGTTAAATGTAAATAAATTAAAAACTCTAACTGAAAAGGAGGGTAGGGAGGGGGAGGCACAAAACAGCAACAGAAGACTGAAAATGGACAGATTTGCGAAAACTAAAACAAAAGAAAGCAACTCAGGAATCCATCATCACAGCCAAGTAAGTCACCTCCCTTTCTTCAGAAGATGAAGCTCCCATAAGTTAACAGCATGTAGCAAATTAAAATAAGTAACAACATTTCTGATTCCATATACACATACAACTTTGTGCCCAATAGGAAAAGAATATGCGTAACACATCATGTTTTAGAACACAAAATTAGGAATCGTATAGGCCACATTCACTAGTAACAAGGAAGTAAAAATAAAAATTAGCAACAGGAGTAACAAAACCAAAAATCTATCCATATACATTTTAGTATATGTGCTGCCGAAGCGAGAACTATCCATATACATTTTAAACGGAAATCAAAGAACAGCAGGTCATCCAAGAAAACTGACACAAGGTATGGCACGGAGGAAGGAATGGAGACAGGCAGCAGGCAAGAAATCCTCCAGCTCCTCAAGTCTGAACGCAGAAACAAAGCTGTATCTTGTTTAAGAGGGAGCACTGGCACATCCAAGGGGAAACAAAGAGAATGCAGACAGATGTCAAAGAACCATAAGGCATAAAACGAGCTCAGAAACAGAGTATAGATGACTAAGAAGAAAATGGTGACAGACAAAGCTACTGGAAAAAGCAGGAAACAAGAAAGGCCTTGACTGCTAAAGCAGGTTTTAACTTTGGTTCTCAGTAATGAGTACCAATCAAAGCAAAGTTTGAAACCCAAGAGCAAGTAAAATGATCAAATACACATCATGAAAAAAATGGCCACAATGTAGAGGAAGGTCTGAAGCTGGGGAGAGACTATAATCAGAGGGAACAGTAAGGAGACCAGTAAAATAATACAGACAAAGGAAGATTCTAAATTAAGCCAGGAACGTAGAACAGAAAGGAGAGAGGGGGTAGATTCAAAACTCTTAAGATTAAATGGGTAACGGTGCAACCAATCAGGAGCAGGGATTAGAGACACAAACTAGAGGGGGAATAAAAGTCAGTTTTGGACGTGAGCGCATATTAAAAATATTTAGGGCGGCATTTGAATCACTTGGAAATATTGTTAAAATGCAGATTCTGGGGCGCTTGGGTCGCTCAGTCAGTTGAGCGTCTAACTTGGTTCTGGCTCAGGTCATGACCTCACAGTTCATGGGTTCAAGCCACACATCAGGCTCTGTGCTGTCAGCACAGAGCCCACTTGGGATTTTCTCTCTTTCTCTCTGCTCCTTCCCTGATCGCTTGCTCTCTCAAAATAAATAAACATTAAAAAAATAAATAAAACATGAAGCTGAGACACTGATGTGTGCACTGAGGCATGTGGACCATGCAAGACAACAGGGTGATAAGCACGGCACATAAAAACAGAGTAACTTCTACACTCACCTTTCTAGAAAGTGGATCGTCACCAAGTCTTCTCTCTTCCTCTCTACGTCGTTCCCTTTCTTCAATTTCCAGCTCTCTTTGGCGTTTTTTCCTTTCCACTTCTTCTAATTTCTTGACCCGCTCCTGATATTCTCGTAGCTCTTCCTCACGTTTTGCCCGTTCAGCACGCTCTCTCTCTTCACGCTCTAGATAACGGGTTAGGTTATTAAGTGTGCCAAGTCTTTGCCCTAGAACTAGGTCTACTTTGCTGGTATTCAGCAGGCAGCGTAAGGTAGAAGGAAAATTCTTTTTAAAAAATTGTGTGTATTTTACAATGAGCTAAGGGGCAGAAGATATTCAAGAAAACAAGTATGATGCCACTCGACACTTTTGTAACGACAAGATACTCGAATGCCTCCCCAACTCCTGAGCATCTTGGGATTCCAGAGAAAGGACCATCTGACAGACTCCATGTAGTATGTGCTCCTTAATACATGTCAGTGCTACATAAACTTGAGTGATAAAAATTAAAAATTAAAGAATGGTATTAATTAAAAAAAAAAAAAAAGATGTGGCAATAAGCTAGAAGACCCAGAACATCCTCACCTAAAACAAACTTCAGACAACTAAAAGTTAGCTTAAGTTAGCTGCAATTAAGAAGCCACTGATCCTGGTTCCTCATTCCTGTATTTTCTAAGTAAGATTACTGTAAGGCGGACTATCAACCTTGCCTCACACACCCTCCAACCTTGGTCTAGCGATACCTTTCAGCATCTGTTCTTCTGCCCTCCTCTGCTCCTCCTCTTCTTTTTCTCTATGGTAGGTTATTCTGCGTTCTTCTTTACGCTGCCTTTTGCGCTCTTCCAACCGATTATGCCTTTCTTCTGCTAATCTCTCCTCAAATTGTTTAAGTTTTTCCTATTAATAGAATGGACAATAAAAATCCAATCTTTTGAAGCCCTACAAACCAGCTAAATTTGAAGTTTACAAAAGCACCGCAAGTTTCTTGAAACCCTATGTGCACACATTTCCCAATGACCGGTTTTTGTGACGTGTTGTGGCCAGTTATTTTTTCCTACACCAGTGGGTTTGTTTTTATACAAACCAAATCAAATAATTAAATTAGAATTTAAGAGCAGGACACTTTGATCTATTATTTCCTTTCTAAATCCAACAGTAAACAAAACTTACATCCAAAGCAAATATAATGCAGTCCACTTGCACCTTCAGAAAATTTGTTTATAGTGATGGCTGACTGCTTAATAACCTACAAAATATTTTCAAGAACGTTTCTATTAAAATGTTATTTAAGTGATTATTACAAAACGCTGGCTCAGGACACAACGTACCACTGCATTAAAGAAGAACCTTAAGGCAAAACAAAAAAGCTCATGAATAAATGTTTCCCTGAAACCAGTAACTTCACCTCATAAACAGACTGTCGTGCGGCCTTGAGTCGCATTACAAATAAATCTCTGTCTTCAAGCATTCGTGACATTCGATTCTTATGTTCGAGAGCCTTTTCACGTTCTAGTTGCATGGTAGTAATCTGCAAATACATAACATGAAGTTAAATTTCAAAGCATTCACTTTCTGATTAGTAATTTACTCTCAATTCCTGACAGATATTCTCAAAGAATGACAAGCAGATCTTCTGCCCCTTCTATCTTGCTATAAAAATGGAAGGGTTACTATATCCATGCCCATGTGTCCCTAGGCGGAAATCAGGGACAGGAGACGGGTAAAAGAGTCCTGAGGCATCTGTAAGAAATTCTTATTTAGGCCCATGGTACTGAAAATTTTTATAAAGGAAAAACTACAATGTATACAATAAAACAAAAAGTAAACACCTCATGGTAATAAGCACTACGATCTAATTATGAAAGATATTTTCTCCCTTAAAGAAAACTGTGGAGGTTCAGGCAGAGTGCACTAATGATTTAAGAAGACTTTTCTCTCTGTACTCCAAAGGGAAATGGAAGGCTTCAGGGCAGAGACTACAACAAATCATCTCAAATATTTTATCTGGTCTGCACTCTGTTTTCTCTGATTTTACACATTATCACAAAAATTCGAACTTCTGAAAGAATGGGAGGAACTGGCAAACGAAGCACAGAATGGCAACACTCCAGTGGAACCAAGAGGCTGCATTCTCCACACTGCAAGTCCCCACAGGTTTGTTGTCTGTCTGTATTTACTTTTTTTTTTAAACTAGAACAGGGCCACTAGTTTTTAATCACAATTTAATCACGAGCATTTGAAAGCCTTGCTCTTGTACCATTAGATAAATACAGAAGGGACAGTCTAGTCCCCAAAGGCCATGTACTGTATGACTCCATTTATATAAAATATCTAAATAAGCAAATCTAGAGACAGACAGGGCACTGGTGGTTGCATAAGGCCAAAGTGGTGTGGAGAAAATGGGGAGGGACTGCTAATAGGCGTGGAGTTTCTTTTGGGGTAAAGTTTAATGGCTGTGCAATTCTGTAAATGTACTAAAACCCATCAATTACACAGTTTAAACGGGTGAATTGTGTGGCATGTGAGTTATATCCTCATAAAGCTTTTTAAGTGAACTTTTCACCCGTCTTTTGCGTTACTACAAGTTTCATTTTTTAACCTCTGTTGTAAAAACATCTATCTGCCCACCAGTCTGTCTGTATTCAGCCACTGAAGTGCCACCATTCCTCGCAAAAGAGCACGGAATGATCAGTTCTGAAACCGTGGCCCCATTACTGGCAGAGGATTTAATTATAGCTTACAGTCTAAAAGTGTTACAGTCCAATGTAAATCTTACTCTTTCTTCTTCTTGCTGTTCCCACAGATCCATGTCTTTAATCCTCTGTTCTTCATACGCGCTCTTTATCAAAGGGATTTCCTCCAAGCGTTTAGCTCGTTCGAAATAATCAATCTGAATGACATGAAAACAAAAGTATTTAAGAAAGAAATTTCTGTTAACCTGACATGTTGTAAGTTTACCAACCAGTCCTTTCATTCACCTTCTTTTCTTGATTCTTCAGGCGTTCCTGAAGTTCCTTCTTTTCTTTCTCCAGTTGTTCAACCTGTTTAGCCATGATAAAATCCGGATCCAATTCTTCCAGATCCTGTAAAGTATTACAAACGCACAATCACTAATAAGAATATAGAAGAAAGGCGTATGGAGCAACGTTTTCTAAAATCAAAACCTAAGTTACTTTTTATACAATGAGTAAGTGTTACCAGCGGGTAAAGTTAGGCAACGTAAGAATGTTTTACAATAGCCGTATTTCCACTTCTGTGTAGGGAAAAACAACATAATCTTAACATCTACTTCTCATTCCGCCCACCTGCACGTACCCAACTCTGTTTTAACAATGGCTAAAAACTGCACAGAGCCATTTAAAACAAATGCTTACTTCACAGATTATAGTTAATGAATCAGCTGTACCCAAACGAGTGAAAATAACCAGATTACTCAAAGTAAATCACTAATTGGTAAAGAACTGTGCTTCTGAAATGTGGATCAAAGACCGTAACAAGTAGTGAGCTACATACTTCAATATCAATGTCTTTGAACGCTTTGGCACCCAGTTCCGTTTTCTTGATCTGCTCCAAACGCTCACGGACAGTTTTCTTCTTGATTTGTTCATGTTCCTGTAAGATGCGCTCCTTCTCTCTCTCCTTTGCCTCCTGTCGCAGCCTCTCTTCTTCAGCTTTCCTTACTTTCTGAAGTTCAGCTTCCCTCTGCTCCAATTCTTCCTTCTCACGCTGAATATTGAGACTCTCAAGGCGCTCTTTCCTTTCCTCAATTGTCTGACGGCGAGCCAGGATACGCTGATGCTCTTTTCGGGAATTTTTAAGGTATGCAGTAACAGCCAACTGATGCTGTTCTTCTTTCTCTTGCTTCAAAAACAAATGCATTAAAAAAAATTATCACATGACACACCAGGGTATTAGGCATCCAAAAAATTACTAAATAATCCTGACCTATTACCCTTACGTATATCTGCATTTAATAACGAGATGATGTTATTCAAGCTACTAGCTCCCAGCACCAAATACTATGACCTATACAAAATCTTTAATAGCAGCGACATAGCTGAAGAACCTTTATTTGCTAGGTCCATTGTTCTCTGCACCAAATCTACTTTATAGCATGTAAGCCAAGGAGAAAGGCTAACAAAACTAACAAGGAAAGAAGTTAAGCAGGAAGGAAAAATCCCACAGAGGGGGTGAAGAGGGGATATCCTCTTATATGTGATAGGTACAATACCAAAACTAAGAAATACAACTGAATAGGAAATATATAATAAAGTCTTTTTCTCAGACATCATCCCAAACAAACCTTTTTGTGCAAGACATAGCGTAAGGGCCCCTGAAAGATTCTGTAGTTCATTTCTCCCCAAGATGCATACCAAAATATGAGCTGGCTTAATGACTTCAAGTGCCTTTGCAAGTACTGAAGACATCGCTGTCAACTGATTTCTGATCTGTTCTGAAGGCATGCTTTGCAAATGAGGACCAATTGGAGCATCTTCTCGAGTAGCGTAATTCAAATCAGATCCAAAACTAAGGGTCCGAGAAGTGTGGTCAATACGAACCTTTGAAAATTAAACGACCTCATCAATAGTTACATCTATATACAAATACGAAATCATTCTACAGACGGGTCCCTTATATTTTCTTAAATGTCTATTTTTGAGTGAGAGGAAAAGAGAGAGAGCGTGTGTGCACACGAGACAGAGCACAGGGGAGGGGCAGAGAGAGAGAGGGAGACACAGAACCCAAAGCAGGCTCCAGGCTCCGAGCCGTCAGCACAGAGCCCAACACAGGGCTTGAACTCGTGAACTACAACAGCATGACCTGAGCCGAGTCAGACGCCCTATTGACTGAGGCGCCCAGGCGCCCCACAAATAAGTAACTTTTGATAAAAAATTTCAAATGAATATGAGAAAACATTAAGAATGTTAAATACAAAAGCTAGAAAACCCATTCAGTACAACTTTAAACTGGTGCCACTGAACCAAAAACTGCGAGAAACAAAGGATAGGTGTTTTTTAGTCCTTAAAGGCCTTCTACCTCAGTGTCCCTTCCAGCACATACCTGCAGATCACAGTGCCTGGCAGCATCTACTATAGCCCGTTCCAGTTGGAAAGCATCAACAAAAGGAACCAGAGAAGTCAAACGAGAAAACTCAATGCTCTGATAAATCTGTGCCACCTGCATAAAGAACACAAGGTTAGCAGTAATAGCTATAATTTATTCAGCATTTTTATGTGCAGTCTTACACAACTATGAGTAGAACCTATATCCATTTCCCAGAAAAGAGAAGTTGAAGCTCAAAGTTAACTGTTAACACTACACTGCTAGAGTTGGAATCACAATTCAAAGCTATCAACCCCAAAAGCTATGCTCTGAACCATCACATTATACCATTCCTCAAAAGCATAATCCTTTCAAATCCTAGTTTCATCAAACAAAAAGCCCTGAATGGCCATATATTTGTAGAGATCTGCTACTTACCTAATTCATCTGAACACTTTTAATAAAATTATTTGTCTGAAGGAGACTGGCAGCATTACTATTTAGTTATACTGCTAATTAGCCTTCAACTATTTGTATAGCACATAAGAAATAACACTGCTCACATATACAAAAGAAAGCAGGTCAATGAAATGTGCATAAATACTGAAGTGAAAATATAGTAAAAGCCCCCTCCCAATGAAACAAATGGAAGACAAAACAGGAACATTTAAGCCATATTATAAACCCTAATATTCAAACTTACATAAGTCAGCCTAAAGTATGTTAAAAGACTAACAATAAATAGCGTTAGTAAGAGAAAAGGCTTCCCCCCTCACCACAGGTAGGAGGGTTCACTAACTGAATCTCTTGAAGAGCTATTAAAGCTTTAAATGTGTAAACTCTGTGACTAATTCCACTTCTGATATTACACAAAGTCACAGAAGTACGTAAAGACACGTGTATGGAAATGTTCACTGCTACAACATTTTCTAATAGCAGAAAAACCCCTAGAAATACAGATTTCCATCGGTAGAGTCTGAATAAATCACAGTACCCTTTAGACAATTTAAAACCATGTAGGTGTTGAATTAGATTTACACTACTAATGAGAAGAAATGTACGTAGATAGTGTTCAACGATAAAGGAGAAAAAAACTACAAATTATACGTAAAATACTGTAAATCAAATAAATTAAGACTAATTTTGGCAAGGATGGAATTTGGTGAGGAGTTCAAATCCTAGGCCATTCCTCAATTTTTTAGTGTTGTGATAAAAACAATCAAGGGGAGAAATTCCAGTTCTAAATAAAACATTTATTTAAAAATGTTTACCTGCTGCAGAAGACGAAGTATGGTGTTGTTTTGCAGCTGTGGGACATACTGTTGCAACTCTGGTTCCTTTTCAGGTTGTTCCCTAACCCAATTTAGAACCTGTAAAGTCCATTACATTGAAAACAGATCATACTTTCTAGTAACAGTAAAACATTTATGAAGTTTTTCATTTTTTTTTTTTTAACATACAGAAACATCACAGTGCAGGGAAATACAAATGTAATACAAAACTATGTTGATGCTTGTCTGAAGGTGACTGACAGCAATGACTAAATTAGCCATGCTGCTAATTTACCTCCAAAGGCTTATTTATTTAGCACATCAGAAATATCTTTTCCCTTAACATAAAGAAAAAAAGACAATGAAATGTGCACTGAATTTAAACACAGAGGACAATACTTCTTTCTCCTCAGTATAAATACAACCTGAAATAAGGCCAGCTAGCAAAGGTCATATAACCAAAACTAGAACACAAAGCCTTACCTTTGTGACTCTCTCGCAGAGTTTTAGCGGGTTAAATTCTACTTCCAGCCAATTGTAAAGGTCTTTCACTTCGGGAACAACATACTGCAATACATTGAATCTGACCTACAATGAACAAAAGGTTTAACTGCTGAAGGAAATTTTCCAACTAAATTCCCAACTGAATTGAATACAAAGAAGAAAAATACAGGATTGGAGATCTAGAAAGTGTCTGAAAGACCAGCCTCAATCCTCTTTAAATTTACCAGAGGACTCTAAAAGAAAACTACACTTGGGTCTCTTACCCCAAATTATGTATCTATCTACAGTGAAAAGTCTCCCAAGAGCTTAATAAGGATATAAAAACTCTAAACCAACAAAATATTTACGAAGACAACTAGTGTGGCCAACCTAATTACCAGCAATAAGTAAAATCCCACAGTTCACAAATTACTGTAGCACACAAAAATTACCATGCCAACACTATTCATAAAAGCCCCTATTAGAAAAAACTCAGGACAAACAGGGATAGGTTCTTATACAGAAATGATCGAAGAAAAAAGAGCTACACACATGTGAATAAATCTCACAAGAATTTAACATACTGCATTTATGTGAACCTCAAATCTCACATAAAGTACACAGGCAAATTTATGTGTGGTGTCGCATATCAGGGCAAGTGGCTATTTTGGGGGGCATGGGGAGTGAGGACTATAAACCACCTCATGAGAATGTACCCAATTACATTTATGATTTACATTTTTATATGTGACTAAAACTCAACTAAGGGTGCCACCTGAATAACTTTTCTTAAAAAGGGAGACAAAAAATGGCCAAACTTTATAAACCTCAAAACTGCCCATAATTAAATCATACCTTACCTAAACTATAAACCAGAATATATAATGCACACGGACCTTTACCCTTTACATGTGGGGAACTGTAAACCCAAAGACAGCAGACTACCTGCAGAGACACAGCAAGACTTGCAAGCACAGGATTGCAGGATTGTGTACACGTGTAGCCACAAGACTGGTCACAAGACTGAGGCAAATGACAGCAGATCCTATCCCCACACATGAGCACTCTAGTCTACCTCCTATCCAAAATGGGTGCACGACTGATTTCCACATTTCTGGAATACCTCCCTCACAAGTGCCTTTATTGAAATTAAGTGTGGTGTGGTATAAGCATTCAAATAAAATTCTCCCTGCTGTAATTGTATTCCTATGAAATTATTCTAGATTCTCCATTTAGCACCCTTTTCCCCAAAGAGGAGATATGCTACAATAGGCTACTGTAATCTGTTAAAATATTTCTAAGATTTATAATTGGCTTTCTGATCTAAGAACGAGTTGCTTATGAACTCTGGTTAATCCGAATATGTTCCTGAGATAAGAGAATCATTCTCGGGGTGCCTGGCTCAGTTGGTAAAGCATCTGACTTCGGCTCAGGCCACGATCTCGCGATTCGTGGGTTTGAGGCCCACGTCTGGCTCTGTGCTGACAACTCAAGGGCCTGAAGCCTGCTTCATATTCTGTGGCTCCTTCTCTCTCTGCCCCTCCCCCGCTCATGCTCTGCCTCTCTCTCAAAAATAAACATTAAAAAATAAATTTAGAAAAATCATTCTCTTGGTGTTTACAAATTCAGTTATAGGAGCTCAAAGCTCAGGTCTCAATCTTGAATGTATGGTGAACTCATAAAGACTTATATAAATGCCCACTGACAGCCAGCTAATCTACTGACCCGATACCAACCTATACCGTTCTCATAAACTTTTATACCTGTCTATGGGCACAATAAGGACCCAAGTCTGGATGTCCTGGCTGCTGGCCGAAAGCTCTCCAACAATGATAAACAAACCAGTGTAAGACACCAACTTAACATCAAGGTGTGTGTTAGGTATGTAGATAAAAGTTCAAGACATATGGACTCTCTTTCCGGTTTAAACACTTGTTCAGTATTTTAAAATAAAAAAAAAATTTTTTTTACACTACTTGCTAGTAAGATCTCTTCCCAAAGAAAATGCTATCATTTTATTCACTTAATTCTAAGTCAGTCCCACAGAAACTCGTCAAAACACAAAGTTGACCTGTGGCCAGTGGCAACCAAATAAAACATGGAGGCATACAGAGACAGAGAAGTGCTGTTTTGCAGATTAAGTTCTTGTTAAAAGCTTACAACAGGCACGAGGGGGGCTTAGTCAGTTACGCATCTGACTCCTAGCTCAGGTCACAATCTCCAGTTTGCGAAATCGAGCCCCACGTCGGGCTCCACAATGCTTTGGGACTCTCTCTCTCCCCACCCCTCCCCCTGCTTGCGCACACAGTTCTCACTCCCTCTCTCAAGCAAACAAATAAAAATAAAAACTGACAACAAAGGGAATCTGCCTTCCTACTGTTACGGGAAAGTGTTCCAAGGGAAAAGTGTTGCTACATAGAAAACTGATTAGTTTTTACTTAACGGGTTCTGCCAGAAAAGCAAAGCCTCTTCTCTAGCAACTGTCCCTCTTATTTCTCTTGTTCCAAAGTAATTTACTGGGCTATTATATTACAGTAACTACTAAGTCTGACTATTGTGAGTCAGACTCTCTAAAACCTAAAGTTGTAAATCTTAATTGCCTGGCATGTAATACACACGTGCAAGGGGTGCCTGGGTGGCTCAGTCAGTTAAGCAGCAGACTCTTGGTTTGGGCTCAGGTCCCAGTCTTGTGATTCGTGAGATTGAGCCCCGAAATTGGGATTCTCTCTCTCCCTCTCTCTCTGCCCCTCCCCCGTGGAGCATATTCTCTCTCTCTCAAAATAAATAAACATTAAGAAAATAATACACACTCACATGCTAATTTCCAGTGAATGCAAAAGTCCATCAACATAAACATTGTAAAGATACACCAACCTTAGGCTCCATATTCTGAAATTGATTGGTGTAGATACTGGGTACAACCTAGAAATCTACATTTTTTTAAGTTTTATTTAAGTAATCTCTAACGTGTTGCTCAAACTTACAGCCCCAAGATCAAGAGTCACATGCTCTTCTCAGAAGACTGAGTCAGCCAGGCACCCCTAGAAATCTGCATTTTATTGATTTATTTTTTTATTTATTTATTTTTTAGAAATCTGCATTTTAAAAAGTACTTCATGGGGTGCCTTCGTGACTCAGTCAATTAAGCTTCCAACTCTTGAGTTTCGCCACAGGTCATGATCTCATGGTCATGGGATCGAGGCTTGCATTGAGCTCCGCACAGCCTACTTGGGGTTCTTTCTCTCTCTACCCCTCCCCAGCTCATGGTCTCGTGACTGTGCTCTCTCTCTCAAAATAAACAAACATTAAAAGAGAAAGAAAAATTGGAAATATTCCCACTGTCCAGAATCAGGCCTAATCAACTTCACATTCATTCCTATACTCATCACCCCATTTCTACCATCTGTCAGCTTGGTTAGTTTTCCTGCAGCCCTCTGAAGTAAGCCATGACCCTTACCCACCATTACCTTGTCTCTTACTGAGTGGTCCACATTATTCCTCAGAGGTAGTCCAACTCTCACCTACTACATCAAATGTAACTTCAGTCCACCCCCTACAGAGGAATCACCTTAAAGGAACACTGTGCTGACTTACACCGGCAGTTCTTAAACCAGTCCATTCATCAGAACCACCTGGCACGAATTGTAAACCCTGACCATAAATTTCCTATTCTGAGCTGTAAGAATGCTCGAACTTATACCAACCATATCGTTAATAAGGCCAATTCGTGTTGGTGGGGCTTGAAGACCTAGCAGCGTTGCAAGGCGACGTTGTTTTTCGACTATAATGCCATCCATATCCAGAAGTCGAGCAATATCAGTACGCTCAGGGGTAATAGGGATGGAAAGAGTGGCCAAAAGGACTCTAGTAGACATTCTGGAGAACAAAATCACAAATCTGTTACATTCATAAATGTTACCTGACATAAAGAAAGACACTTCTCTTTAATCATTTCGTAAGATATGCCAGTGACAGAATATGTACACCACCTTTGGTGGACTATATTCATACATATTATTCATCAAAACAGGAAATTAAGAGAAATGGGCCATACTAAAATGAGTACTTGGGAGAATCAGAACTTCATCTACCCACTGACTACTGTCAATATTTTCCAGCTATAGAAAAAGACTGGGAGGTTAAAATGTAGAATAGATACTTTTGTATATCCCATGCTTCCTTAGAAAAACAAGGCAGCTTTAAAAGCTAAGAAAAATGACACTAAGAAAGGGGTGGAAATTTACAAAGAATGTCAGTGAACACAACAGGAGTGTTGGGAGGACGCGTGGTGGAGAGAAATCTTAGCTTCCTTAAAACACAAGAGGCAAGTCAGGTTGAATTCAGATCACCGTATTACATTAAGGATAGTGGGCTCTGGAGCTAAAGGGTGAAGGGTCAGAATCACAGCCTCACCATTTCCAAGACTGAAACCTAAGGCAATTTTTTGAGTCATGAGGCTATTGTAAAGATTAAACAAAATAATGTACATAGAGCTACACAGCCTAATACGTACTATTATAATACTATTACAGCAGTTTCTAAAGGGATGGTACTGGGGCGCCTGGGTGGCTCAGTCGGTTAAGCGGCCGACTTCGGCTCAGGTCATGATTTCACGGTTCACAGGTTCGAACCCTGCAAGGGCTCTGTGCTGACAGTGCTGAGCCTGGAACCTGCTTCAGATTCTGTGTCTCCCTGTCTCTCTGCCCCTCCCTTGTTCATACTCTGTCTCTGTCTCTCAAAAATAAATAAATGTAAAAAAAAAAAAAAAAAAACTAAATAAATAAATAGAAATAAAGGGATGGTACATAGGTACCTTAAAGGAAACCAAGTTTTGTTTTGTTTTTTTTTTTTTAATCTCAAATAGACATGGATTACATGAAGGACAATGAGTGAACACTGTCCTCAAGACTTTCAAAGAAAATATACTAGAAAAATTAATTTAGTTGGTTCCGTGTATTGCTGTAAAGGTAAAAGAAAAACAATTTGGTATACATAAAGAATTATGGAGGCCAAAATAACATGGTCTGCCAATAAGAGAAAAGAGTGGCGTGTGAGCTGCCGGAGTCCAACAAAACACGTTAAAAAATATATATATTTGACTGGAAGAAAATAGGTTACATGTAATGCTAAAGGAAAAAAGTGGTCTTTAGATTGCTACGTCATAGACCCTTTTTTTATGTTCAAACACACACTCAGTCAATGTCTTATAATCAGGCATGATGGCAGCATTTATTTTTTTAATTCTCTTATTTGTTCTAAAACTAGATTCTAAATACCACTTATGGATAGAAAGCTCATCCCATAACACTGTCTTTCCTAATATTCAATTTTCTCCATCAGGTTTTTGCTACTACCAAAGAACAACAATGTCCAGAGACATTTCTGATAGAAGGGAAGAACTGCTACTGGCATCTGGTAAACTAGGGATGCTCCAAAACATCCTTCGTGCATAGTCCCCTAGAACAGAAAATGATCCAGCCCCAAATGTCAACAGTGTAGAAGCTGAGAAACCCTAACCTGGAACCATGCCATTTAGTAGGAGATATTTGTTTCACACTTTCAATATTATCTGACTTCAACATTCTTACCTTTGCATCTCTTCCTGTGTAAGATTCTTTCTCATTTCTCTGGATAGATGGTAAAGACGATGGAGTGTAGATGCATGAAAAAGAGCATTTCCAGATTTCCAAAACACAGTCGAGACTTTGTTATAGTAATTTGCCATCAACTGAGGTTTAGGTGGTTTTTTAGACAAGGTAAATAGTCCATGAATATCTTCCACAGCTTTGAACGCTTCCTAAAATTAGGAGTATAAATTACAGTCACTGCATTCTAAACGAACAAAAAATCTAATCCAAATCTCTTCATGAAACCTAAAACACAAAACACTGAAGAATAAAAGTGGGAAGTAAAATTCCTTTATGCGTGGTTCCTTTTATTCATCTATAATCTAGTATCTGATGTATCTCACAAAACTGCCATGATCACAAACATACTAAATCCTTAAACTTCTTAAAATTAGACAGAACAGGTTTGAACTGGCACAGGTTTGAACATGTGCCAGCTGACGTACAGAACGCAGTGTTTTGCTTTCTGTCTCTTTCACAGTAGTAGCAGGGGTGTATTTTGAGAAAGTGCCAAATATCTATACAAACATCTATCTGCCCTATAGAGAATTTTGTAGAATTCAATTTTATTTAGTCTTTCTGCCAACCAGCCCCAGCCTAAAGCTTGACACAGTAACCAGGTTAGCTATTGTACGACTATCTTGACAACTTTGCCAACTATGGTTTAATTTGCAAAGGTTATTTTTAAATCCCATTGACTGTCCTAAAAATGTTTCAAAGTACCCTTGCAAACATGGTTTTATATGCTTACAAATTTTTCCGTAATAGATCGTTTTAATGATTAAATCTGATTCTTTTGACAGAAAACAGATCAGCGGATCTTAAGGATCAGGGAGGGGTTGGGTGCAAAGGGGCATGAGGCAGTTTTGAGGAAATGTTTTACATCTTGATTATGGTGGTTACTGCATTTGTCAGACTTCAGGGCGAGTTTTGCTGGATGTAACTTACACATCAATAAATGTGACTTTAAAATTCTTTTTTAAAAGTGATTATCATACCACTTGGGATATACAGAAAAAATATCTAGAAGGACATTAAAACAAAACATAGAGGTTATTTCTGAGTGATAACATGTGAGTATTACTTCCTTCTTTCTACTTATCTATCCATTTGTTCTATAAGGAGTATGTCTACCTTCTATAGAACCTCTTTTTCCTATTTCATCAGGTAGTATTTTAAGGGTGTCCCTACAGAAATGGAAAATATTTTGGGAGAGCAGGAAATCACATTTTCCCTTGGCTCAAAAAACTACCACTCTTTCTTTGCAATTTCAATTAGATTTTATATTTTGGTCAAACATGTAGAAGTCTCAAGTTGTGACTACAAAATCATGTGAAAATGTCTTTGCACAATTCTTAGTGTAAAAAGCTCAAGTAGTGGGCAAGACTCCCAGCACCACACTGAGATCTCCCATGTAGGATATTCCCCATGCATGTTTACTAAGTCAAAGCAGCACCAAGAAATCTGAGAGACGATCCAGTGCGCTTCTCCAATTCTCTACAGCAAAGGACAAGTTTTGTTTTGTTTCGTTTTTAATTTCCAACCTTTTGCCACCAATACTTTTATAAAATACAGTAAAATTATTACAAAAATTGAAAAACAAGCTGTTTTTCTAAACAGAGTAAAACACACACACACCATCACCATGAAATTGCTATCCTTCCCCCCCAAAAAACCCTTCGTAAATGCATATTCTCCTAATTATTTCAATCTGGTAGTTCACAGACTGGCACCAGGCAATGAACCACACTTGGAGCAGCACTGAGGATGAACTGTTTTATATGGAAAGCCACTGGGCCCAAAAGAGCACACATTCGGCCCCCATTTCACAGCAGGCAACTAGAACCACGACATTCTAAGATTGCTTGTTCAGAACTCTTGGTTATCCATCAGATAATTCCTCAATTCTTAATTCATCTTAAATTCCTCAATTAATGATTAAAATTAACCAGTAAGTATCAAGAGAAAGATACTCATTAAAGAATATAATAATAACATGGGCTACTGTTACTACGAAAGACAGACAGTAGTTCACAACGTACCTGCCACAATTCCATGCTGATAGCACTGTCCAACTGAACAAGCCTGGTCTCCAAATGCATGGACTGGCTTTCTGGATTATTAAGATTGATTGCTGTACTTTGGTTATGGTGGCGTTGAATCTGTGACAAGTGCATTCTCAAATTGTCACAAAGCTTACGGAATTCAGCCTTACGGGTGTACTGGAGGCAGAATTTGAAAGCTATAGACATAATTATAAAATGTATTAGGTACTTTCCACCATCAACAAGTATGTAAGTTTTATTTCAAATACTGAAATCAGTTATTTTAACAAGATTTACCCAAACTTATAATCAGTCTTCAGAAATGATCAAGGTCATTAGTCACTTGTGTCCTGACCATCTACTGGACATAGTCCTGGCCTAGGACTAAAATTTGTTTCTGGGATTCTGGGAGAGTTTACAAATGGGAAGCTATTCAATTGAAGTGTAGGAGGGACTCACCTTTCAAACACCTACCACTTCAAATCCTAAAAGAACAAAAAATTCTAGCCTGGAATACAAAGAGACTTCTTATCTAACAAAATTTGGGCTTATGATAACCTGATTTCAACTGTGTACATAGATGTATACCGTAACTACTTGCTGTCATTAAAATAATTTTCTACTGTCATATATGCAATATAACAATTTTTTCAGAATTCCTTCGCCCCCCCCCAAAAAAAGAGAGAGCATTTCTATTTCAATAGGCCCAAAATGAAGGGATGCAGTTTAACTTCAAGTTAACATTTATGTATCAGTAGTTAGCAAAAAGCCCAAGTTTACTTGTCTTAAATGAAAATTCACACATGCTATATAAATAAAACAGAAGTTGTAATACTCATAGTAAAATATTTTTATAAGCACTTATTTATGAAGTAATCTCCACACCCAATATGGGGCTCCAACTTACAACCCTGAGATCAAGAGTCATATACTCTACCAATGGAACCAGTCAGGTGCCCCTACAGTATTTTTTTTTGGTAAAATATTCCTTAAAGTCACTTACAACTTGATAAAACAAATGCCAATCATCCCCATAGTGAGACGAATGGCAACATAAGGTTGTACTAAGGCCAAAGTAAGAAAAAGTCAAAAGCTACTCTCAAGTCACACATACCCCATTTGTATACAGTTAGAAAGCTCCGTTAAGAGCAAGATAAGTGACAGTAAAGACAAGACACGAGATTAAGATAACAGACTTGATGCAGCTCTTTAGGACTGAAAGTTCAGGTAACCCTTGAACAAGGGTTTGAACTGTGTGGAACCACTTACATGTGGATTTTTTCAATAATTTTAACCTTCTCTTTTCTCTAGTTTACCTGAAGAATACAGTATATAACACATATAACGTACAAAATGTGTTAATCAACTGTTTACGTTACCAGCAAGGTTTCTGGTCAACAGTAGGCTATAGTTAAGTTTTTAGATAGGCAAATCACAGGCAGATCAACGGTGCATGAGTGGGGTCAAAGGGGTGTTTCAGTCTGCGCCTCTACTCCCCCACCCCAAGCTGTTCAAGTGTCAACTGTATATGCACTATGACAGCTGGATACCTTTTAAGATGATCCAGAGTCATCAAGATGACTTATTTCTATGTTCAGTAATACTGTTTAAGGAAATAAAAATATGCATTTTTCAAGGAATCACAGAAGTCCAGAGCTTAAAAAGACCTTAGAAACCCTTACATGGGGAACCTGGGTGGCTCAGCTGGTTGAATGGCCAACTCTTTGATTTGGGTTCAGGTCATGATCTCACGGGTTTATGAGTTCGAGCCCCACATCAGGCTCTGCGCTGGTGGAGCAGAGCCTGCTTGAGATTCTCTCTCTCCTTCTCTGCCCCTCTCCTGCTCACACTCTCTCTCTCAAAATAAATAAGCATTAAAAAAAAAAAAAGCCATGGCATGATTAAGTATATATGCAGTAGGTGACGTCAAAAAGCACAAGTCACATTTATCAGAAAGCAATCAAAAAGTTACATTTGTTTTTCTAGTCACCTGGGAAATTCCAAAATGACTGTCTTTCAGACATCCATGAAGTGGATTTCATATAGAATTACCCTAACTAGTAAAACAAACTTCTTATAGTCACTTAGTTACTATTTGAATGAATGCCAACCATCTGTCAATGAGGATAAAAACTGTAAAAATAAATACGATGAAGAAAAACAGGTTAACTTTAATTGTCAATCTTTTGCAGTCTTCTAAAAGTCAACTTTTCAAATCAGTTCTCATTTTACCTTGTTGGGCAATATCATGGTAGAGACGCTCTACTCTAGAATTATTTCGAAGAAGGTCCAAACACTGTCTATATGATTCCCAAAGGAATTTAACCCATGGAGTTAAAAGTAGTCTGTCAGTACGATCCTGAGTGTCTTCACCACTTACAGCACTTAGGAGAACACTAAAAAAAAAAATTTTTTTAAGTTAAAAACAATTTTAGACACGATTTCCTACTTTGCCCTAAGATTAAAAAAAAAACAAAACCAACAATGATACCAGTGTAAGAAAGTGTGAATCCTTCTTACAACTTTGGGCACACTGTAAAGATGCCATGTAAGTGTTCAAGTATTTGCATCCCCAACCCATATTACAACCATTTAAATTAGTATCTGACTATCTGAAGGTTGTTAATTTGCCACCTTTATGAATTCTGAATAGTATGGCTTTCTTATTAGACAGTTAAAATTCCAAAGGTAAGCATTCTTTCTAATAAACATCTATACTTCAAATGAGGACGAGGGAGACACATGTAAAGAAAAACATTGACAAAAATGTATTAGCAAAAAAAAAAAAAAAAGAATTAGCAATTTAACCTACATACCTCTCAGGAGTTTGAATATTATCCAGATCTTCTATGTCTAGGACCATTTGCTGAGATTCTTCTTTAGCAGCTTCAGTTTTTTCCTCTGCCAATTTCAAATATGCCCTAACAACATCCTCTAGAGATTTGATGTTCACCTAACCAGAGAGAGAGAGAGAGAGAGAGAGAAAACCTTAAAACACTTCTCAACAAACCACAGAATGCTTTAAGAGCAAATTTTATGACATAAAAGCATATTACCTTTAAAAGGTAAACTTCTCTGAAAATCATTACAGCACTATTAAAAATATAAAACCCAGCTCTTTTCATACCTGTTGACAAATGTTCTTATACTGGTATAATCCCTCTTTAGCCAAATGGCTCTTGCGAAGATCCACACAAAGTTCCAAGTATTTCAACATAATTGGCTCGTGTATCTTTTGCCATGTTCTGTGTTTCTTACTTTTCATAACATCATAAAGAACATCCAAAGCAGGCTGCTTTTTTCCAACCTCAAGAAATTCTGGAAAAGTAATTCAGAAAAATTAAAAGTGGTATGTATACTATACTAAAGTGTAAATCTTGCTTAAGTTGGCTATTTTAATTTCTAAGCTCACTACCATCTCTTTTTAGAGCACACTTATTTTTGACATCTAAAGCCATGCCGAAATTACCCAACTTAATACAATGAAGACTGGTATTATCTCAAAATATGGTCTGTGGATAAAACGATTTCACTCTATTACATTGTACCCTTGTAAATGACTGCCATGTTCCAAAAATTGAAGTTATGAGAGAGAAAAAATCTCCTCCCAGCAAACAAAGAAAAGTGAAATGTGACTTTAGTCACAATGATCTGGTGGATACAATTTCTGCTCTAGGCAAAAGGATCATTAGACTCAATAAGACAGTCAATTAGATATTGTTCCTTTAAGATCAATTGACTATTTATGTGGGTCTACTTCTGGGCTCTCTATTCTTATCACTATCTATTGCAATGTATCTAGTCTTTTTCTAATACCGCCCTGACTTGATTACCATGGACTTATAGTAAAGTCTTCAAACCAAGTAGTATGAGTGCTCCAACTTTGTTCTTCTGTATTGTTTGGCTCACTAAGTCTTTTGCCTTTCCATATTAAACTCACAATTAGTTTGTAAATATCTACAAAATAGCTCACTGGAATTTTCATTCAGATTTAATGAATCTATATATCAAAATTTGGAAGAATTGACAATAGTCTTCCAATCTATGAAGTATCTCTCCCATTTATTTATCCCAACCTAAACATGAGAAAAATCTTAAGACAAACCCCAATTGAAAGACATTCTACAACATACCTGACCAGTACTCATCAAAATTTGTCAAGGTTACCAACAAGGAAGTTTAAGAAACTGTCATAACCAAGGGGGGGAGGAGGAGAGTGTCTGAGGAAACAGGACGACTAAATATAATGTGGTATCTTGGATGAGATTCTGGAATTCAGAGAAGGACATGAGGGAGAGCTACGGAAATCTGAGCAAAGTATGGACTTTCATTAATAATGTTATCAGTATTGGATCATTAGTTGTGATAAATGTCCCAAAATGACAGAAGAAATTAATAGGTTATGGTGTATATGGGAATTCTCTGTACTATCTTTGCAATAATTCTGTAAATCTGTAACTTTTAAAATTGTTTATTTTTAAAAATAAAAAAAAATTTAGAATGCACACCAGAGAAAATTACACATTTCTGAATTTACTACCACCTAAACCTGAAGGCACCCTGCAAGTGGCAATATTTCAAAATCCAGTTCCCATCTAAGGTTTTATGTACACTGCTCATTTTGAAATTCACTCAAAAGCAAAGAGTCCTCTATCACATTACTTCTGACAAAGGTTAAAATTTATCTTTTTTCTCATCTTTTACTTTATTTACTTTTGCACAAAACTTAGTAAACTGAGGGAAGGGGAAGGCTATTTAACCTAAGTCATTTGGTTATGTTCAACTTAAAATTCAGTAATTAACAAATTTCACAAAGAAAAAATCTTTCCACTGAACATTTGAAACATACTTTGGGGAACCAAAACACTAATTAACACTATTAAAAAAGATCTTAAAACACTACATCCCTATTGTTAAAAATCACTATTTTCCTAAGAAAAAAACCTTTTTTTTTTGAAGTAGTCAAATGATATTTTATTTTAATATATGAAATTTATCGTCAAATTGGTTTCCATACAACACCCAGTGCTCATCCCAAAAGGTGCCCTCCTCAATACCCATCACCCACCCTCCCCTCCCTCCCACCCCCCATCAACCCTCAGTTTGTTCTCAGTTTTTAACAGTCTCTTATGCTTTGGCTCTCTCCCACTCTAACCTGTGTTGTTTTGTTTTTTTTTTAAGAAAAAAATCTTTGACAAAGAATTATTTTTAAGAGTTAACCAAACCGCGTACAGCATTATCATGTAACTCTGTGCTAGGCAAACAACTGGCAGAAACACTGCTTATTTGGGAGTTTTACCAGATTTACAGATTTAGTAAGTAATTTTTCTCCCAACTATCACATCTTTCAGGAATGCTGCTTCTGAACGTTCCTTCCTCCAGGAAAACTACAAACAATATTCCAACTCTGGTATATTAAGAAGTTTGCAACAAATCACAAAATATACTGAAATTCTTATCTTTAAAGGATAGCCTGTGTCTTCCCATATCATATTAAGCCCTATTCTTCATAGGTTAGTGAAAACAAACCCCTCTTCAGTAATTCACGTCAATGTCAACATTAATAGTACTGTTACGAGAAAAAGTCCATTTTCATTTGAGTCAATGCTATTACCAAAAAAAAACAAAGAACCCAAAAAAAAAAAAAAAAAAACACCTTGTAAGAGGAAACAAAGATGTAACACAACTAGATACTTTGTTAGAATACTAAGCCTTTCCTGGGTGTTTTTTGTTTTTTAAGCCTTCCTGTTCTGAGGGGAGGATGTTACAGTCTTTAAACTGGAGCATACATACAAGGTTATCGTCTAAAATCCAACAGTACCTTAGGTGTTTTTAACAATTATTTAACAGAAAAGTCTCTATCACCCAAGAATTTGGAAGTAAATGTTTTTAGTTAAATTTAGCATTCATATTAAAGAGCACAGCATCAGCACCAGAACAACCTATTATATCCAATTCCCAATCTTACACTGAGGATTTAAATCTTATACTGTTAAGTATATAAACACTGTCAAAATGCTTGTAACACAGAACAGGCACAAAGAGAATTAAAGTTGAGAACTGTGCCGGGATGGTGATGACAAAATAATAAACTATGTAAAAATAATTTACCTACCCTATCTCTTATTTTTAAATAGGGGAGTGTGGTGTCTTAATGTCACTATAAAAAATAAAAAATCTTGTTTAGGGATAGAAAAGTGATTTTTTTCACTTCCTAAACACCAATCAGAATTTATTATTACAAATTCCACTTTCAAACTCTGAAACAATAGGTTCAAACAAAGCAAATGCACTAAAAAATAATTTTTATAGGACACCCTACCATCATCATGGGAAAAAAGCAAACATGGATACCAAGCAAGGACATTTTTAAAGGGAAAAAACCTGAATGGGAACAGATATGATAGTCCATGAGGGTGAGTTCCTGTCTTTATCTGAAGTCACATACAGGGAGAATTTAGTTCCTATGAATTCTCTATCTCTAGTAAGGGGAAAAAAAAACTTTTTGAGGCTAGAAAGGCATACCACATATTAAAAGCTCTATTGCAATGTTAAAAAAAAAAAAAAAAAGTTCATTTCCAAACTGATATTCTTGAAATAAAAATAAAAATCTAGCATTATGAAGTGTTACTAGGAGGGTGGACATGCTGAGCTTACCTTTCAGACACAGTGACAAACTGTATCTATTTATAAAAGAAAAAGCTTAGGTCGGCCCTTCAACATTACTAGTTTATTTGGGCAACAGACCAAGTAGATAAGCTATAATGTTACTCGATTTGTGGGTTTAATAACTTTATTTATAAGTCACTGGTAGAACTAAATTATAAGGTTGTTACAAGGTCAGGAGCAATTAATTCTGCACTACTGACAACATAATCTGCAAAAGGGTCTTTTTCCAAATGATTCTGGGGTATAAATTTCTTGTCTGTAACTGCTTAGGCCAAGTTCTCATCTTCCTGAATGATTACTGTAATAGTTTCCAAAGGAATTGTTCTGAATTACAGACTCAGAGTGACTTGAAGAACTATTCTACTTAAACATACATTTTATTACGGTAATGCAGTGGATTAGGTCTAAATGTGTTTAAGGCTACAAATGTCATAGATAAAACATTTACATAAAATGAGATTATCCCATGGAATGAAATGCGCTTTTACGATCCTATTTAAAGTTTTGTAAGCGGTGCCATGTGCCATCCACATTCAGCTCACTTTGACACTTTCAGACAGGATCTTTCATTCACAAGATCAAAGGTACAGAACTAACTACTTGAAAGCTAAGGCCTCTCTCTACTGTAACACCCATCCTACAATTTAAAAGGGCTGCAGCAAGGAGTCAGTACAGACTTTTAAAAAACCTACACAAATAAAAGCCCCCCCCCCACAGTGCCCCTTTCTCATCTTGCCTACTTTAATTTCAGATGCTTTCCCTAACTTGCCCTTCATGAGTCAAGGCTATTTCAACTTAGAAAACGTGAAAAAGAGGTTTAAGATTCATTACACAGGAGATAACCCTTTTAATTTAAAGAATTACTGAAACAGTAAACTCATATGAGGATTCAAAAGGGAGGAGTGATGAAAGCAACAAGGCCGGAGCACATCAAATGTGTAATACTTAGGCTATCCAGATTACAGTGCTTCAGCCTATTAGAAGGAAAAATGCCTGTTGGTAAAGCAAACAACTGTAGAACAAATCTACAATAGCAATTACAGTAGCAATTGAATCCAAGTCATTTTGTATACCATAATATAGATTTCTAAGTTTCTAAACGTAAGAAAAAAATTCTAACTTTGCTACAGTTCATTTTCTGGTGATAAATCTCCATTTCCACCGAGTTTCTTTCCTATAAATTAACGTCCTTAATTCTTGCCTGTCCTAACCATTAGATAATGAGCAGTCATCAGATCTAAGTTGTACTTTTAACTGATTTTTAGAACAATTACTCTACTCTATTCCAAAGAATGTGGCATTATCCTATTTCACACTCTTACCACCCTCCCAAATTGTTGCTTTTAAAATAACCATGTGAGGAAGGCACCCTTACCCCTGACAGATGATCACTAACAATTTTGTGTCGACTGAAATTGACATTTCCACAAGAGGAATTTCCAAACAAGCTAACAAAATAAGCTCCACCAACATAAGACTGTAAGAGACACAGTATATCCACCTACAAAATGGGATAAGACTCAAAACTTGTCTGGGGTACAGGAAGGGTTGAAATAAGAACTATCAACTACCTACACACTTAGAAACTATTAGGCTTAAAAAACTCTAAACGAAAAAGTTTTTAAAGACCAGAGCCATGCATAATACATTGCACCCCCATGATGCGAACGTAATAAATGCCTCTTGAATAGACCGAGACACGCACAACTTTTCGCGAAAGGGCCGGTGGCATAAGAACGCATGGAAATAAAAATCGCAGGCAGCAGCGCTGTGGCGAAAAAAAGCAACTCATCTGGAAGTCTAGAGACCTTGGTTCTAGTCTCCTGGCTCCACAACTAACTCTCGGAGTGACCTTGGGTAAGCATTCTCTCTGTAGGCCTCAATTTCGTTATCTTTAAGAAAGAACTTGAAGTCTCTTACAGGTTTAACAATGTTCCAACTGCATGTGATTTGGGATAGGCTCTGGGACTGAGAATAATCAATGCCAGGAAAAAACAGACAACCGGTTAATTGGGTCAGAGTCCCCGAAGCAGAGCTATAGTGACTGGGGAAAAGGCTAAGTGGACCCTGACCCAGCAAAGCCCGGCGCTGGATTTGGGGGGCGGAGGTGTCTGCGAGAGGGCGGGAGGTGGGACTGGCCGGCTCCCGGCGCCGGCAGGAGGTGGAGTCGAGGTTCTCGCGTGCATTGTCCCCGGGAGGGAGCCATGTTTCTTCCTCCCCGGCACTCCCAGATGGCGGCTGGGGGCGCGGGGCCTAAGCAGCCGAGGGCCCGGCGGCCTGGGGAGCCGGGCGGAGGCGGACGGGGTGGGGGGGGCGGTTAAGGAGGCCAGGCCCCGATAGACCCGTCTCCGGGGCCGCGGCCCCTGAGACGCAGCAGGAAGCGGCGGGGGGAAGGAAGGGCCCCCCCAGAGCGACGGTTCCCGGCTCCGCACCTCCCACCCCCCCAACGGCGGTCGGTAGGAGCGAGAAGGGAAACCATGCCCAACCACAGGCTGGAACGGCGGCAGACAGGTCTCATCGACCACCTCTGCAGCCGCAGACGGGAGGCGGAGCAGGGAGAAGGAGGCCCGGGCCCCTCGACCTCCGAGGCCTCGGGCCGACCCAGCCCGGCGCGCCCCGATCCCCTACTCACCGTTGGCGCGTTTGAGGGCATTTTCCGGCCTCTGGAAATAGGCCGGCATCTTGGCGGGCGGCTCAGCTCACCGGCGTCAGCGAACTCCTTGGTGGCCCGGGCCGCGAGAGGAGACGAAAGGGAACCAGCGCGAGGTTCCACGCGCCTCGCCAGCAGTCGCCCGCGCCCAGCCGGCCAGAGACGGAAAGGAAAGAGCCACGTGACCCCCGCACGGCGGCGCCGCCGCCGCCCAGGCCCCGGATGTACGGGGCGGTCCTCCGCGCGCAGGCGCGCTACCGTCGCGCGCACCGGCTGACGTGGCGGCGGGTGCAGTACGTGCGCGCCGGTTCCTCCTCCGGCCTCCGCCGGGAAACGTTAGGGAGGAGGTTTTCAGACCGCTCACCCCTCACTCCTCGAGCGCGAAACGGGGTGGGAAAGGTGAAATTGGGGTCAGGGTTTCTGCCTGGCGAGAAAGAAGGCGTCTGCATAGGGTCATTTTGAGCATGTTTTGTGCGCAGTCATGCAAAGTTACAGGCCGGTCCCTTCCGCCTGGGGAATGGCCTGTCTCCACTAAGTGAAAATGCCGTATTTATCCGTTAATCAGAAACGCATCGAGCAGGTATCACTAGCCCAGCACCGCTCACCTCTGGGAAGTAATAGTGTCCCGACCCTTAACGGACTAGCAGTGGGAGGAGGGACGCAATAAGTAAATTAGCAAGTTTCTTTCATATCGGTAAAGTAAAAAAAGTTGGTGAGACCAAGATTGGGGAATAGGGACACTCAGAGAAGGTGAGTTTTGAGCTGAGACCTAAAAGGTGGGAACAGGCTGGAGAGAGTAACGAGGCAAGAGCGCAGAAGCTCTGCAGCAGAACAGATTTTGCATAGTTTGAAAATACTTGAGTGGTAGCTTTACATTCAGCACACATCACAAACAAGAAAAATGAGTGTTAGTGGAAAAAAATCAATTTATCAGGTCCTTTGCTACAGCCTTTTATTACTGGCCAACAATTTTTTGAATATTTTATTTAAAAAAATTTTTTAATGTTTATTTTTGAGAGAGAGAGTGTGAGCAGGAGAGGGGCAGAGAGAGAGGGAGACAGAAATCTGAAGCAGGCTCCAGGCTCTGAGCTGTCAGCACAGGGCCCAACTCCAGGCTCCAACCCACGAGCCAGGAGATCGTGACCTGAGCTGCAGTTGGAAGCTTAACCCACTGAGGGACCCGACCCAGGCGCCCCTGAGTATTTTATTTTTTTAAGTAATCTCCACACCCAGCGTGGGGCTTGAACTTACAACTCCGTGATCAAGAGTCGGGTGCTCTACTGACCCAGGTGCCTCTTGACCAACAATTTTAATGTTTAATCAGTAACTATTATACCTGAAACTTGAAAGCCATTTAAACTGAATCTAATTACTCAAGCCTTGGTATGAAATTAAGGTGAGTTCAGAAAAAAATCAGAAAGCAGCAGTGGGATACATTGTTACAAATTTTTTACACATTTTGTAAAAATGGATGGTACACGTGAGTGAATGACAGAATACTACATCCGGGAACAATGAACCCACAACACATACACACAAAAAGCCTTTTCCTCTCATTCATTCTACCGGAGCGAAGAGGTTTTTCTATGTAACTAAATGTATCACTGTAAAGAAAGAAAACTTAGGAAATGCAAACATAGGCAAAAAAAAAAAAAAAAAAAAAAAAAATCACAAATTCTAAAAGAGGTTACTTAAAAATTAGCTTCAGAGTTCTTTCTCCAAAATGCTTGGGCCACTCTAAATTAAACTTACCCTCCTCCCCCAAAATAAGAGCCAGACAGAGTTGAGCAACAAGTACTAAGAAGCTACAGGAACTGTTTTATGGGGCAGGATCAAGAGACTCGTTTGTGTATATGATAATTAAGTCAGAATTAAAGAGCTTAACATAAGAGCAAGCATAGCTTTTAAATGCCGTAGATAGAAAACTATTTAGTAGGCCACAGAGAGATGTGACGGAATAAAAGGAAACCTGGCCTAAATATCAGAAAAAGCTTTTCAACATTATTACCTTTGCGTTATATATCAAAGAAGATGGTAAAATGATCTCATGGGTTATTGCTCATTATGTGGTAGACCTAAAACAAGACAAACTCTAGAAAATTTGGAGAAAAAATGAAATTCAATATTTCTGCATCTTCATTCTTTTCCCTTTCAAGTTAAAGTATATGAAACATTTGGTAATATAATAGCCAATGATCATTTAAGTGCATTAAATACAATTATTTAGACTCTAGTACTGTATTTGTGAACAGTCCCAACTTCCAGAATAAATTTATTAAATGTAGCCAGTAGGTATTAAATACCAGCTAATAGCCATAATGTTGGATGTTGGGCATAAACGATGCAAGACACCTGTTTCCAAGGAGTTGCTGATTCCCTGGTGAAGATAGAGGAGTACACAGTGAGGAACAAGGTAGGATCTATTCTGAACCAGGAGAAAAGCGTGATTACTTTCTGTTGGTTTATGCTCACTTCATAGAAAACAAGCAATGTGAATATGCTAGAAGCCACCTTAGGAAGCAGTAAAAGGAAGTGATCAGGCTGATGAAGGTTTTTTCCCTAATCAAGCTACTTTTGTACTACATATGACTGGATAATTTCTCTAATACAATGTTTTGGGGATTTTGAGTTGAGTAAATAAGAGTCAAAAAAAAAAAAAACAACAATTGTTAGGAGCACAAAAGAGGTACTACATTATACATATTGCAACATAATATAGCTTTAAATCAGGTATGTTTTACAGTTTACAAAATGCTTTCACATTTGTCATTTTGTTTACAAGAATAATGAAGGTATTTATACTGATAAACTAATAATTTTTTCAGAGTGTTAGACTATGGTTCACAGTGACACACTCCTTCCACAAACCATTATCATGTACCTACCACGTGCCAGGTATGGGAAGTGAGCACCTGATAGCAGGTGCAAGGCAGCGAACACGACAGCCATGGGTCCTGCCTTCTTGGACTTTGCCAGAGGCTTCTTGAGGATGAGACCCCACTCCAGGCTAGACCCCCATCGTCTTTCCGAGTCCATCTTTCACCACACTCCATGTCTTCAGTGCCTTAAATAGCCCTTTCTCCCACCTCCAACCCAATGAGTGCTGTCACTTCACTTGGAACATTCTCCACCACCACCCGTTCCTTGTTCTAACAACCTATTTCTCCACATTGTCACTTCCTCCAGGACTCTTCCCTGGCCCCCCAGATTGGTTTAGATGCCAAAGCAGTGAGCACCAGTAACATCCTATCTGAGCCTGATCACACTTCAATACTTGCAGACTATAAGCTCAGAGAGTGGAAGGAAGCTTTTGTGTTGTTCACCACTACACCCCCAATGCCCGGCAGAGCGTTGGGCAGATGAGATACTCCCAAAAAATGCTTGAGAGATGAATGAGTGAATCCCCATATACAGATTTATTTAAAACAGTTTCTACTATACCTGTGAGGAAGTAACAAGTCTGCAAGTTGATTGTGTGGTTTTCTTTCATTTATAGAGCATCTACCTAGCTACGTGAGGCTCTCAATATACTTAAGCCCCAGCATGCAAATACTAAAGAAGAAACAATAATGCTCTTCTCCCAAAGCTCCTAATTGCACTGGTCTTGAACCTCCAGCTGTACTGAAGTTCATTTGTGCCTTTCTGAGGTCAGTGTTTAAATATATCATGCTTTCCTACACCTGTGTATCCCTTCCCTTCTTCCTGTCCCACCCATTTTTACCTAAGTCCTACCAATACTTTAAGCTTCCACTCAAAGCTTTCCTCTGCAAAGTCTTGCCAGCCAGTGGGGGCTGACTTAACTGCCCCTTCACTTGTGCTCTTTCCTCAAGGCACCATTAACTTGGTCACCCAGGCCATCTCTGAGCACTCTGCTTCCCCTGCAGCTCTGTCGAGTGGTAGCTGTATTCATCCCTCAAACCACTGGTGCCTAGAGGAGTACCAATGACTGACTAGCTCTTCCCCCAGCTACTTCTAGAACATTCTCTCTCTCCTCCCTTAACTTTGAATGTTGACCCTCATGCTATCAGACTAGATTACATGTGGTTCCTCTATGTTGCGGTCCTCAGTAGGCATCTACAGATCCCAGGTCACAACCCCTTATTCCTTAACTGTTAGTTCTAGCTCCCTGCCACTCTCTCCAACACTGTCATAATTATTAGCAGTTTCTATACACGTGTAGATATTCCTGCCAATATCCTGGCCACCTGGCCTTTACAATTGTGTCCTCTACCTTACCTCAGCTACTCACACCCATGGTGATACCCTAGAGTCTAGACTAAGAGTCAGGAAACTTTTCCTGTAAAGGGCTTGATAGTAAGTACCCTAGGCTTTGCAGGCCAGGAGGCAATGTCTTCAATTCTTAGAGCAATTGTTCTTGCCAAAAGAATAATTGCCCTTGTATGTATGTGTGTGTGTGTGTGTGTATTACATTTAAAAATGTAAAAACTATGTTGGGTTGTATAGTAAAAACTATGCCTGGTTGGCTCAGTCAGTTAAGTGTCCGACTTGATTTTGGCTCAATTCATGGGATCGAGCCTCACATTGTGCTCTGTGCTGAGAGCGAGGAGCTTGCTTGGGATTCTCTTCTCCCCTCCACCCCTCCCCCAGCCCACACATGTGCACACTCTCTCTTTCAAAATAATTAAGAAAAAAATAAAAAGAAAATAATATATAAAAACTATCTTGATGACCACTGAGTAATATATAGAATTGATGAGTCACTATATTGTACACCTGAAACTAATGTAATACTATATGTTAACTATACTGGAATAAAAATAAAAATACATTTTTTAAGACTAAAAAAATAATTTAAGACTAAAAAAAATCAAGACTAAAAAAAAAGTAAAGACTATTTTTAGCTCAAGGCTGGGTAAACCACAGGCAGTAGGCCAACTTTGGCCGATAGGCCATGTTTGCTGACCCCTAACTAAACCTTGTCATACCAACTCTCTCAGTTCCCAGGTTGTGATTTCAAGTATCTCACTTTCTTGTTCATAGTGAACCACAACCCCAGCGGTCCTGCTGCCTGACTGGGACCTGCATTCCATTCACAAATCCTGTTTCCTTTTTACTGTTCCTCATCCCCCATGTCCTCTATTTCCTCCACACCCAAGTTGGATTCCATCATGTAGTTCTTTTCTTGCTCCGCTTTCCATTTATTTGACCCCAACCCTGGCCAATCCAAGTGTCTTCCTGCTCCTTGCCTGCAGCCCAGTATGACTGGGGAAAAATGCACAACCATGTTGACAAGCCCCACTTTACATTCCCGACCACAAGCCCCAACAAGTACCGTGCTGCTGTTCAGCCATCCTACTACACTTCTCTAGGCCACATCCCAATCTCCCCAATGACCGTTTCGTACTTTTTCCTGTCTCCAATCCTCTGCTCTCAGCTGATGGCTTCATTTTCTGTAGCACTGTAAGCAGTGGAGCAGTGAGAAGAGAACCTGCCTCTGCACTCTGCCATCTACCCACCCATTTGCTTCTGTACGCAGAGACTCTGCTTCCCTACTCTTACCCGGCAGTCTGTGCTCCTCTCTAAAGCCAGCCTTTTGAGGCACCTGGGTGGCTCAGTTGATTGAGTGTTCGACTTCAGCTCAGGTCATGATCTCCTGGTTCATGGGTTAGAGCCTGGAGTTGGGCTCTATGCTGACAGCTCTGAGCCTGGAACCTGCTTTGGATTCTGTGTCTCCCTCTCTCTCTGCCCCTTCCTTGCTCGCATTCTGTGTCTCTCTCTCAAAAATAAACATTAAAAAAATTTTTTTAATAATAAAATAGTAAAAATAAATAAATAAAATAAAATAAATTTTAAAAATTAGGCCAGCCTTTTGTACTAGTGCACTGGATTCTGTCTCCTCTCACATGGAATGTTGTTCACTTCATCCTTCCTCAAATACTTCCTCACTTGGCTTCCAGGGTCACCCTCTCCTGATTTTCCTCCTACTTCTCTGACTCTTAGTCTCCTTGACTGGTATCTCTTCACCTCTCAGACCTCTAAGGTTGAAAAGTCCTCGGGCCGAGGCCCTGGACTTCTCCCTTCTCTAACTACATCCATCTTTTGGTTTTAACTCATGGCTTTAGACATCATCTCTGTGCTTAGAAGTTACAAAATTATATCACTAGTGCTCTCTCTCTCTCTCTCTCTCTCTCTCTTTCCTGAAAGCCAGTCTCACACCCAGATGCCTATTTGACACATCCATTAAGCGTTTGACATACAACATACACCCAACCTGCCCCGGACCAGACTCTTGGTCTCTCTGGCCTCCAACCTGCTCCTTCCATCATCTTCCCCATGGAAATAATGGCAACCCCCTTCTTCCAGTTGCTTAAACCAAAAATATTAGAGACATCCTTGACTCCACATTTTCTGCCACAGCCCCACATGCAATCAATCCATCAGCAAATTCCATTTCTACCACCTCCATAACTATCACTCTGGTCCAAGTCACCATCATTTCTCACCTAGAATATGTAATAACCTGCTCACTTATCTTTCTGTTTCCCCTTGACCCCCTTCTCTTTACTCTCCACCATAGCAAGCAGGGAGCAAAAAGGAGGTGATCATGCCAGTCCCCTGATGAAGATGCTCTTGTGGCTACCCAGTGCATGTGGTCAAAGTGAAAGTCCACACAGTGGCCTGTGAGACCCTACCATTCCCCGTTCCCATCCTACCCTTCCCCATTCCCATCCCTCCCAGGCCATGCCAGTGTCACCTTTTCAGTGTTGTCTTCCCTCACCTCTTTTTTTCTTTAATGTTTATTTATTTTTGAGAGAGAGAGAGAGACAAAGTGTGAATGGGGGTGGGGAAGGAGTGGGAGAGAGAGGGAGACACAGAACTCGAAGTGGGCTCCAGGCTCTAAGCTGTCAGCACAGAGCCCAATGCAGGACTCCAACTCACAAACTGTGAGATCATGTCATGACCTGAGCCAAAGTCAGACACGTTACCGATTGAGCCACCCAGGTGCCCCTTCCCTCACCTCTTTAAAGTGATAATAACCTCCCTTCCTCCCATACTTCTCTCCCTCTTTTTTTTTTTAATGTTTATTTTTGAGAGAGAGAGGGTAGGGCAGAGGATTCGAAGTGGGCTCTGTGTAGACTGCAGAAAGCCAGAGGCAGGGCTTGAACCCATGAACTACAGGATCATGACTTGAGCCAAAGTTAGATGCTTAACCAACTGAACCACCCAGGCACCCCCTTCCTCTCATACTTCTGAGCACCCTTTTCTTTATTTTCCTCCACAGAATTTATTTAGCTATCAACATCTTACTTATGTATTTCATGATATACTCCTCTAGAATATAATAAGGTTGTGAGGACAGGGATTAATGTCTGTTCCATTTAACTGCTATATTAAGTCTAGCACCTATAACAGTGCCTACCACGGAGTAAGCACTCAATAAATATTTGTTGAAAAAATCATTTAATACATTAAAGCAAGCCTCCTGTATTATCATTGCCCACCTGCATGTTGGTCTCCTCCCTGACACTGGAAGTCCCTTGATGGTAGGGACATGGTCCACACCCGGAAAGTGTTTGTTCAGTGTATGTTTCAGAGCACCTTGATGGTTCCAACTGCATGGTGATACACAAGGTCCAAAACCTCACACCTTTGGGTTTTTGTTGGTTTTTTTTTTTCCCCACACCTTTGCGTTCTTAACCATGAAAGTGACCAATGAGGGTTGGAAATCTTTTCAATGGTGGTGTACCAAGAGCAGATGTGGGGAGCGCTGTGCCTGGGCCAAACAGTTCTCAGTGAACCTTTGGGTTGTGTAACTTTAAAGCAGGAAATTGGAATGGAGATTCAGTTGAGTAGATTTTGAGCAGAAATCTGTCCTAGCAGTATTTGTTATTTATTGGGAGAAATGCATCTTACACCCAGGAGTCCTCACCGTCAATATTCTGCCCGACTCCAGGAGAAGTCTGAGGGGGAGAAGAGAAGCATGTTTGTGGGAACTGGTGTCCATAGTCTCCATTGTTGACATGCCACACAGCCCAGCTCCCGCCTGGGATCTGGGAGTTTAGGAGATTATGCTCAAAGCTACACCAACCAACCAGGGCCAAGAGCAGAATGAGTAAGACGCTGTGCAGAGTGGTTTAGGGTGTGGTTTGAAAATAGGCTTCTGTGTTAAATATGTTAAATATGATTAGAAGGAACCCTGGAACCACAGGGTGTGGGCTTTCATTTTGGGCTTGTGGGTATTAAACAATCTTCACATGGACCTTTTCATTGTGCCGTCTTCTCATGAAGCAGCTAAAATGGCACCTCCTCAGAGAGCCCCTTCCTGACCACCCCATCTAAACCTGAAGTCTACCCTATTTTAATTCTCAGCACAGCATTCATCACTAATGGATAGTTTTCGTTGTTTCCTTGGTTACCATCTGTCTCACCACACTAGATGGTAATCTTTAAGGGACCAAGCTTGTCATGTTAACCATTGTAGCTCCAACTCCTGGAACTGTGCCTGGCACAGGGCAGACACTCTACAAATACGGGGTGTGTGAATAAATAAAGGAGTGGAGAATGTGGTAGGCAGAATTGTAAGATGCCCATAGATTCCCAGTCCCTGATGTACACACCCTGTATAATACCTGAGACTGTAAATATGATGGGGTGTTACTTCTGTGATTAAGTTATATTATGTATCACAGTTGACTTTCAGAAGAGATTTTCTGGGTGGGCCTAACCAATCACATGAGCCCTATGAATCCAGGTCTAGAGGTCACTGGCAAAGGAAGTAAGAGATTCAAAGCTTGAGAGGAAAAATGGAAGGAGCTGCATAGTAAAAAAACTGTCGGTGACCTCTACTAGATATGGGACGCCCCCAGCCAAAAACCAGCTAGTGCACGGAGGCCTCGCTCCCACGACTGCAAGGAACTGAATTCCATCAACAACTTGGATGAGCTTGGAGGGAAATTCTTCTGCAGAGCCTCCAGAAAGGAATACAGCCTTGCCATCCCAGGACTTCAGCCTGACAAGGGCCTGAGCAGAGGCCCAGTCATTACATGCTTGGACCTCTGGTCTATAGAACTGCACGGTGATAAATGGGTGTTGTGTGAAGCCAGTAAGTTTGTGGCAACTTGTTACACAACAATAGAAAACTAGTACAGAGACCTTAACAAATTTTCTCCATATTAACTTCTAGAAAAAGAAGAAAGAAACACAAATGGAGTCTAACATTCTAAAGTGACTTTGCTTTGCATGAAATGAAAACAAAGGTACAGCTCAGTAGAAGAAAAGGGCAAGACTGTAAGGTTTAACTTTACAAATTCAGACTGTCCAAGCAAAAGCCCTTTAGAAGGAATCTGAGACTATGTACGTGTTACAGTACTCCACACTGGTGTTTTTAGAACTAGGGGTTAAGTTTCATTTCCTAGGGAATTTAGAATTATAAATACACCTCAGTTCATCCAATAAGCATGCCAGATTTGGAGCCAGTTGGCTTCATTTGGAGCCAAATGGCTCCCAGCTTTGCCATTTATCAGCACTATGATATTGGGCAAGTAATCTCTCTGAGCTTCCATTTTCTCACCTGTGAAATATGCATGAGTCGGGCAAGGTTTGAAGGAGATACGACCCCAAGCGCCCTTCACACTGTCCTTGATACAAGCTCTCGAGAAGTCTTTTTCATACATGGACATGTAAGAGAGATCAAATAATCAATGCATGAAATATTCACAGCCTCTTTCTGCCCTCTCAACTGCTAACATCATCTACCGACTAGTGGCATTTCCCCCTGTGTTCCTCCCCCTTTTTCCCACTTATACCTTCTTAAATACATAAGGTAATCAGTTGGGAGGACAGCTGGAAGAGTCAGGTGGGAGAATCAAGTAGGAAAGGGCTGAGATGAGAGAGGAAAATAGAGGGGTAGGGGAAAAAGACTAACAGGGAAGAAAAGGAAAGAGGAGAGAGGAGATGACAACAAGAAGAGCTTTTTGTAAGAGGAGGAGGGAGATTTCAGAACCCATGCCGTTGAATGGGAGTGATGGTTCACAAAAACATGGAGGGAGTCCACACCAGTGTGAACAAACGATTGGATAAGTAAATAGATGGAAGAGAATAGACACATTTCCCAGGAAGAAGAATTCAAATAGTTTGTGTAGACGCTTTGCCTTGGAGGAGGTGCAGCATAACTCCCCGCTCCTTCAGCGTGGGCCATGCACAGTGACTGGTAGCCAAAGTGGAAAGCGTAGAAAGGAGGAAGGAGAGTAACTTTACAGGAGAGAAACCTGGCAAACACTGCCTCAGCCAGGTGATGAAGGTTAACACCTCCATGTACCCTTGATATGATGTGATGACAGGAGCACTTCTCCCCACAACGCATGGACCAGTCTAATCATGAGCAAAACATCAGACAAAAACAAACTGAAGGGCGGTCCATGGAAGTCCTGGCCAGCATACTTCAAAACTGCCAGGGTCATCAAAAGCAAGGGAGGTCTGAGAAACTGTCACAGCCAAAAGGAGCCTAAGGAAACATGTTGACTAAATATAGTGTCATCCTAAATATGATCCTGGAACAGAACCCAGAAAATAAGTAAAAAGTTAAGGGAAAAAAATATGGACTTTAGTTACTAATGTGTCAGTATTGGTTCGTTAGTTTTGACAAACGTATCATATTGATGTAAGATGTTAACAAAAGAGGAAAATCGTTGAGGGGTATATGGTAGGTAACTTTAGATACTATCTTTGTAACTTTTCTGTAAATCTAAGACTATTCTAAAATAAAATATTTATCCCAGACTTTGGCACCAAAAAAATTTTAAAAAATGATAAAAGAAAAATAAAATATCTATTTATAAAATAGGGGAAAGGGATTTTAAGACATATCACTGTAGGTAATGAATTATATCATTTTTAATATTCTTTGAAAAATGCAAATACAGGGGCACCTGGGTGGCTCAGTCGGTTTAGCGTCCGACTTCGGCTCAGGTCATGATCTCATGGCTGGTGAGTTCGAGCCCTGCGTCCGGCTCTGTGCTGACAGCTCAGAGCCTGCAGCCTGCTTCGGATTCTGTGCCTCCCTCTCACTCTGCCCTAACCCACTCGCATTCTGTCTCTGTCTCTCTCAAAAATAAAGAAACATTAAAAAAATTAAAAAAAAAAGAAAAATGCAAATACAGATCAGAATTTATCTCAATTACATTTTCATGCTGATCTGTTTCTTTTAATACAACACAGTTTGAAAGCTGGGCTTTTTGGGGCCTGGGATCTACTCAGGTTCCAATATCAGCACCCTAAAACTATGGATGGAGAACATAAGAAGGATGACTTTCCCTTGGGAATGTTCTGAAAGCCTTACATAATCTGGAAGCCAGTTAACCATCAGCAAAGAGTGTCAAGGCATTTGACTAAAGCCCCTTTCAGAGGTGACTTCTTGGGCCCCAAGCAAGCCTGGAATCCCTGAAAAGAGCTGACATCCCGACATATGCCTAACCTCTTATTAAATACAAGTAAGGAAAAATGATGAAAAGAAAAGCCACATTTGGCTCACAGGGATCTGGGAATTGGAACATCTATAGAAGATGTTGGGGTGCCTTACCTACATGCCCAGGGAGTTGGGGCATTTCCAAATCCATATTAGTGCCAATAACATCTTAACTCTTTTCCCAGGGAGCAAAGAGCAAGCAGGCTGTGCAAATAAGACATAGCAGGCCTCAGCCAGCTATCCTTAGAAAAGCCTACTGATAAGGTAGGCCCTTGGCTGGTATCTGTGAACTTGGATTTCGGGAGTGCTCCCACCATTCCTGGAATTGATAAGAATGACTATCTAGACTCCTTGCACAAACAGTGGGGTTCATGCTGAATACCTGTTTCCTTCTGAGAGACTGGAATTTGGGTACTTGCTCGGCAGAAGGTGCCACTTGACTGTCCCTCAATAAAAACCTGCCTGTCTCTAACGAGCTTCCTTCTTCAATAATATTTCACTTGTGTTGTTACAACTTGTTGCTGGAGGAATAAAACATGTCCTGTGTGACTCCACTAGGAGAGGACTTTTAGAAGCTGGCCTACTGGCCTACTTTCCTTTGGAAATCACCCCCATGTGCCTTTTCCCCTTGCTGATGAATCCTAGCCATGAGCACAGCTGTGTGCTGAATCCTGCAGGGGCCCCCTAAGAAATCATTGGGTCTGGGAGTGATCTATAATATTAACATAAAGATTTTTCTTGATTCAAACTTTGGGAAAGGCACAGAAGAAAGTATGATTAGTTCCATTTGATCACTGAGGAAGCAAGTACACAGAAAGTAGCAAAATGAGAGATTTGGCAGCCAAGATGGCAGAGGTGACATCTGAACTCAGGCTTGTCTGTTTCCACACCCTCCAACCCCCTTCCATCTATGACAGGCAGCATCTTATTGCTTAAGGTTAGAAATACCTCCCCTTCTCCATGCCCTCTACTCACTTTCCCTCAACTCTGTGAACCTGTCTGGCAGGTCTGACAGCCCCCAGCAGTGAAATGGAAGGGAGGGAGGCATGCGTTCTTTCCCCACCCCTGCCCTGTGTCCTGAGCCTGGCCACAGCCTCATTATCCTTCTCCCCGCCACAAGGAGCTGCTCCCTAACTCACTCACTGAGAAAATAGAGTGCCTAGCAGGCATCAGACACTGCAGGAGACACAGCATGAACAAGCCAACCAGGAACAAGGAGAGGCAATACACGTAAGGGGCTTTCATGCTCTTCTACTTCTGAGATTGTCTCCTTTTTCCCTTTCCTCAAGTTTGGATCTCTAGGTCTGAAATCCTAGAAGCAATAGATCTGGTCAGGCCCTCCCCCACCCCTTCTCTGTTTTCCCACCTGATTGTAAGGTGGTCACAGGCACAAGTTCTGCTGAGGTCATCTGTGCACCCATCTCCCCAGCCTTTGGCCCATTTCACAGTGTGCTTTGCAAATGTTTGCACTCTGTGCAAGGGAAGTGGAGTTTTCCTGATCCTATACCCTTGCCAATGTAATGGAAAATGATTCCCCAAGCCCAAATACCACAGAAAATTATATTATGTATTTGGAGCTAAACGTGGCCCTGTAAGATTCAGCAAATGACCTTGGTGAGGTGGGAAGGACAGGAGATCCGGGGCCTGTGGATTTAACATATTTTCTCATTTTTTCTGTGTACTATCTTTCATCAAATCTAGAAATGCCATCAGTGATTAAGCACATCATTTTATCTACCATACATTTGAAAACATTTTCAATTATAATTGTAGGATACATCCCAATTTCAGAGACTTCTTAATTTGAACTACTGCAAGCAACAAATACTTCTTTATCTTTTAAATTGTGAAATGAAAGTAAAAGGAGGAGGAAAAATAGCTAAAGTCTTACCCACCTAAAGAAAACCACTATTATTTTTCTATATTGTCCTATGACATCTTTACAGTTACGGACCTTGTATTAGTGCATTTAATGTCTCTATGTATTAAATATATGCATCTATACATATTTATAAATGTATATATTCATATCATACATTTCCAAATATTTATATTTGTATTTTTATTATACAATTCATACCTTCCTTCATACCCTATCCCCACACCCTTCCTCTGAAGTAATGACTGTCAGTATCCGGGTGTGCGTCCTTCCAATCCTATGTATATACAGACCAGCTTGGACTTTTACACACAGATGTGATTATAGTGAGTTTGTACAAATATGTCTACCTCACCTTAATAGCTCCATAGCACTCTATGATGGTTGAATACGCCTTTATTTTATTTTATTTTTTTAGTTTCTTCATGAGTAAATATTTAGGTAATTTTCATATTTTTGTGATTACTAGCAGCACCAGATGAACATCGTTAAACATGCATATTTTGGTATGTGTATTTTTGAAAAGTAAATCGCTGGGTATGCACTTCAGCATTTTGTTAGATACTGCCAGACTGCCTTCCAGAAAGTCTTCAGTTCATTAATACATCTTCTTTAAATACATAAAACCCATATTGAACAAAACAAGGTATTCCCTAGTAAAGTCAGCATAAATTGTCACAAACTCAACAGGTAATTATGCTCGTATTGCTTTTATCTTTCTTATTAAAAACTGCCTTATTACCAGAGACTTTGGTATTTCTTCAGTGTCCCTTTCCAATTGTCCCAGACCCCAGGGGCTTACTCTTGGGCCAGCAAACAAATCCAGGGAGACTGTGAGGTAGTTCTGGGCACTCTGCTTCTGGCTGTGGCTCTTCTGGCCTCAAAGATTGCTCTTGAAGACTGAGCCTGCAGCATCTGGCTACCATCCAGGACCTGGGATGTTCCTCAGTGCACAGATCCTAGTGCTGCTTTTGGGGAGAGGAGGAATGCTCTCCCTGATTCACTGATGAACTCTGACTCCAGTCCCTCAGGAGCAGCAGGTTAGGGCTTTTTCCCTGGTCCATCACGCCATGAACGAAGATCCTTTGTTGCTTTCTCTCCTCCAAGCTATGGGAATTTCCCCAGGTGCCTGCCACATCTGAAACTCTTCAACCACAAAAGGACATGACAGTATGTCCTAACCCCAGATAAAGGAGCAATTGCCCACCCAAGGAAGATGGCCAGTGAACTCGAGGGGCCCACACCTTTACTGCAGAGAGAAGAGGGGTTTACCCTTAGTGATTCAAAGGCAATCTTTCCAAGCTTCTCTTTTATCAGAGAAGAGGGGGAAAAACCCCACAGAAATATAATCTCCAGTAGGGTGCTTCAAACACACCCAATACAAATGGCCCAAGAGTGGGGCGCCTGGGTGGCTCTGTCAAGCATCCCAACTTCAGCGTAGGTCATGATTTCAAGGTTTGTGGGTTTGAGCCCCGCACTGAGCCCCACATCAGGCTCCACACTCCCGGTGCTTGGGATTCTCCATCTCTGCTCCTCCCCCACGTGTGCTCTCTTGCTCTCTCTCACTCTCTCTCTCAAACTTAACACACATGGCTGAAGAGTAGCTATATTCGTTTCCTATGGCTGCCACAACAAAATATCACAGACTAGGGGGCTTAAACAGCAGAGATTCATTTTCCCACAGTTCAAGATATAAAAAGTCCAAGATCAAGGTGTTGGCAGGTTTAATTTCTTCTAAGGCCTCTCTCCTTGGCTTGCAGATGCCTTTCCTCTGGGCAGCCACATCTCTGATATCTCTTTGTTTTGTCCAGATTTCCTCCTCTTATAAGGACACAGGTTAGATTGGATTAGGACACACCCTTACAACCTTATTTTAATTAAATTACCTCTTTAAAGGCCCTATCTGCACAGACAATCACATCCTGAGGTGGTGAGGTTAGCCCTGTACCATATAACTATGGAGTTATTCCAGCCCATCACAGTAGCTGAAATATGTTAGGATTTTATATAATTAATTATCCTAGTTAATTGGATGACAGTGACCTTCACCAAAAGCAGGTATTTAAGGTGCAGATTGATGGAGATTGGTGCATTGTTCACGTTAAAGGGAATCTACAAGAGGATCTGTTTTCCTTGTGAACACTTTATCTGTAGAACCTTGCAGGAGATTGTAAAAGCCAATGAAACATGAGTGCAAGTGTCTACTTGGCTTCCAAACTGATTCCAAATCTGCATCCCACCCCTCAGCCCCTAACACCTTTGTATTTTCTGTGAGATCTAGAAACATTAGCAACTATTTACTACAATAGTAAGCATAGGGAATCAATCCAAGGGGCATAATTCAGGGTGCTGCCCTCCGGAAGTTCAGTCTAATGAGAGAAACAGAAGAGCCATATAACACTTATATAAGAGCCACTTAACAGAAGAGTCAGTTAAGTGTCCAACTTTGGCTCAGGTCATGATCTCACAGCTCATGAGTTCGATCAAGACCTGCATTGGGCTCTGTGCTGACAGCTCAGAGCCTGAAGCCTGCTACAGATTCTCTGTCTCTCTCTCTGCCCCTCCCCTGCTCATGCTCTGTCTCTCCTTCAAAAATAAACATTTTTTAAAAATTTAAAGAAGAGCCATATATATTCCCAATTCTAGTTCTATGGCCAAATGCTATTACACCTTAGAAGAGGGAGAACTTAGTTTTGCCTGGGTTGAGGGCAGAATGGTATTTGAACCTTGAAGATGTAGAATTTCCCAAGGTAAGGAGAAAGTAGAACAGGGAGACTTGTTGAAAATATAGCAGCACTGTGATTACAGAGTAAACAGCAGGAGACAAATTTATTGTCATTAATAGCTGGTGGAACTAATCATATTTTCATACTCAAAAGTATCACTCAGTTAAAATTACTGAACCAGAATTATAAGTATTAACTTGGATAAATCTTTAAAAAAACAAAGTTGAGCAAAAAAAGCAACTTACAAGTGAATACAAATAGTATGCAACAGAATGGAAGGGCTTTGTAGCACAGTGATTTCTTGTGTGGCTGGAGTCTTATTGCTTGGGTCTGTGTCCTGGCACCACCACTTGCAGTCATATATGTGATCCTAGGCAAATTGTGCCACTGTTCAGTTTTCTCACCTATAAATTGGGGATCATAATAGGACTTATACAAAAGGATATTCTGAGGATTTAAGGAAAAAAGAAACAAGTAAAATACTTAGAACAATGTCTGCTATTCAGTAAATGTTAGCTATTGTTGCACCGGTGTAAAGTTTTAAAAGAAAGAGTACAATATTTTGTTGAGTGAAACATACAAATAAACCAAAACTTAATAACATAATGGGAAAATGACAATGACCAAACTTAGAGCAGTGGTCACCTCTGTGGGACAGGGAGGGGAAGGAGGTTGAAGAAGAGAAGGGAAGTGCTTCAACCATATTTGTAATGCTTTTTTTTTTTTTTTTAAGAGAAAGAGTATTTAAATTGGGGAGAGAATCTCAAGCAGGCTCCACACTCAGCAAGAAGTCCCATGTGGGGTTCAATCCCACAATGCTAGGATTGTAAGGGTTAAATTGTAGTGTAGGGCTAACGCTTAGCTTGGAAGATAACAACTTTGTTCTGACACTAAAGGCCAAAAAATAACAGCCTTGCTTTTACTCTTGTAAATCATACTTCATACTCTTGTGAATCAGGCTTTACCAATGAAGGAAACAAAAGCTCAAAAAAAGAGCGTCAGAGACAAGGTCAAGGAGATCCACTGGTTGCAACCTAGCAGCAGAAAGTCTAAAATAATCACCTCATTCGATAACTGTTTCTGACTCATCTGGCAACTGTTTCTAACTCATCTGGGAACTGTTTCTTTGTTCTGTTCCCAGATAATGATAAAACGATGTGATCGGCTTTAAAAACTCTGTACCCCGGCTGTTCGGGGCCACACTCTTATCAAGAGTGTTGGTCCCAATCGGTCACTGGTGCCCGTAGCATTCTGTTTCAGGAGTCGTGTGGATGCAACAGGATCATGACCTGAGCCAAAATCAAGAGTCAGAGGCTTAACTGACTGAGCTACCCAGGCACCCCATGTAATGCTTTATTTCTTAAACTGGGGGATAACCACCTCTTTTCCTTAAATTAGCATTTATGTATATATGTAACAATTGGTGTATATATATATAATATTTTATATTAAATAGTTTAAAAATGTACATCAAGTGAGATGGAGATGGTATGATATTCCTGTAGATACCAAAGACCCTCCCTAATTAGTTTTGTGAGGTTTGGGGTTGGAAGCACAGAAGATCCATGAGGAGGGATCCTGGAGCTACACAAACTGCCTGGCTCCTTCTCAACATGCCTATCTCTGTCTAAATATCTCTTCCTTGAGGAGCCTTCCTTGACACCTATTTTAAAGCAGTACATCCCCTCCACTTTCTAACACACTGCACTATGTTATTGCAACGGGCTTATCACTCTAGGCTGTTTTGTATTATTTTACTCAGCAATTGTCTGTCTCCCTCCACTAGAATGCTCTATCTTGTTCAACACTATATTCCCAAAGCTTTTTCAAATCTTCCGGGCTTTTTGTTTTATTTCGTTTTGGTTTTGTTTGTTTTGTTTTTGGGATGGATAGATGAATAGATGGATGGATGGATGAATGAGTGGATGGATGGATGGATGGGTGGGTGGGTGTATGGATGGAGACCGTTCCTCCATACTCATGACTCCTCTTTTTAGCAGGCCTGGAGGGCAGAGGTAGAATGAGAAAAGACTGAGGAGGGGAGGGAAGATTGGAGTGGGTTGGAGAGAGGTTATGAAGATTGGATTAGAGGAATTGAGGAAAGATGCCCAGGCTGAGGAGTTTTCCGTGCTTGAAGAGCTGAGGGCTGGGGCTCCTGGGTGGCTCAGGCGGTTGAGTGTCTGACTTGTGTTCAGGTCATGATCTCATGGTTTGTGAGTTCAAGCCCCGCGTTGGGCTCTGCGCTGACAGCTCAGAGCCTGGAGCCTACTTCGGATTCTGTGTCTCCCTCTCTCCCTGCCCCTCCCCTGCCTGTGCTCTGTCTCTCTGTCTCTCTCAAAAATAAATAACAACAAAAAAAAATTTTAAAAAAAAAGATGTGAGGGCTGAAGGTAGGTGGGAGGGGCAGGAAGTCAGGGAGAGCGGGACCTAAGCGGGGCCAGAGGGAGAGGCGGGGCCTTGATTGAGGGTGGGGCCGGATGGTGGGCGTGTCCTGGAGGAGGGGCGGGGCCTGCGAGCGGATTGTTGGGAGCGGCGCGCTGCGGCGGCGGCGGCGGCGGCGGCGGCGGCGGCGGAAAATGGCTGCTGCGGAGGCGGCGGACACTCAGCTGATGCTCGGAGTCGGGCTGATCGGTGAGGACGAAGGCGCCCTGCCCCGCAGTCCCGCGCCCCAGTTCGGCCTCCGCCTGGGCCCGGGGTGGCCTCTGCTCCCGCGGTCCCCGGCGCCGCCTGCGGTGAGGAGGTCGCGGCCCCTTCTCTGTTGGGCCGGGGCGGGGGGCTGCGGGGCGCGGGGGACCCGGCCAGCCGCCCTGGGCGGGTCCGCCTGTAGCCTCGCGTGGGATCCGTCGGGGCGGGGCAGCAGGGCGGAGGGACCCCGGGCCTCCTGGCGGACGCCCCATGATGCACAGAAGCCCGGACGTCGAGGGTGACGGAGCTCCGGCGGCTGCGAGGGGCCGCTGCACAGGCGGGGCAGGGGCTGGGCCGAGAGCGCGTAGTGTGCGGTGCGGGGTGGGGGGAGGCGGCGGGGAGACCTCGGAGCGTGCGGGAGGCACGCGTGACTGCCTGCCCCGCGCCCGGCTGGCCCCGATTATGTGATTGAGCAGTTCGGGTCACCGTGACCAACTGTGCCAGCCCCGAGTGCTGAGCATTATGCATGGATTATTTCCCGTTAAACTTCTACCACGGCTCCAGGGGGTGTGGGTAATGTTTGGTGACCACATTTCGGAGAAGCAGATGGGAGGCCCAGGGTGTGCTTTGCGCACGGACGCGTGCTAGGAAGCGGCGGAGCCAGGGTTGGGACCCTTGCGGTCTAGCCGCAGAGCCCCAACTCACACCAGTGGAGGAATCCTGTATCATGTGATAGAGCTCAGGCACGTAGCCGGCGTGTCTACACAATCATGTATGGCGGGATCCCGGTTAGATTTGAGGAATTGGTGGTTGAGGAAGTACGTTGGGATCTTTGGGTGTGCCTGAGCCGTGTGCAGTGTCTCAGGGTTGGGTGTTTCAAGGAACCATTCATCCCATTGGCGGCCGCGGGTTGCTTGAATGAACGTCTGTCGGTTCCCTGCGTGCCGTTGACCTTTGAAGTAACACTCCATTGAGATAACATTCTATTCCTCTAGCGTGGAAGAACGTTGCTTGCGCTTAGCAAAACCGGCTAACTGTGCTGATTATTTCGCAGTGTCTCAAAGGAGTGCATTTATCTGGGAATGGCTTCCTGTGTTTCTTTTTTTATTTCCCCTGTATTTATTTTTAATGTGGTTTTAGAACTGCTTCAAAACAAAACCTAAGTACTTCAAGCATCTTAGTCCTGCTTGAGGGTACTTGTGAATAAGGTTAGGTTAAATTCTGACTTTATCTGGTAACGGCAAAGACGAAGATGACTTACAATCATATTTTCGATTCAGATTTTTGTTTTTCGTATGGAAACGGATTTAAAAGGAATTTGCTTCAAAATAATGGGGGAGGGGGACCATTAGAAACAAGGAGGGACCAGGTGTTGACAATTGCTGGAGCTGAATGATGGAGACGGGAATTCATTTTTTTATGAACTTGATATTTTCCATAACACAAATCTGCATCCATACTGCTATATGCACAGTGACTGTTTTTCTAGAGCTTAGGCTAGGTTATTGAGGTGTTTACTGTGATGAGGAAACTACATTATGTGACAGGATAACCATTATTATTATTGCTATTATTATTACATTATTATTATTACTATTACAATGTTAAATATAGAATTTATACAATCAGTATATAACCTGATTTAAAAGGAATTTCACCATTTTCTTCATCTCCAGTTTTGTTTTTGACAAACACTTCCTGTGTATTTATTAAAGATCCTTCTAACTGATAAAAATGTAATGCTGAGGGGGCACCTGGGGGGCTCGGTTGGTTAAGTGACCAACTCAGGTCATAATCTCAAGGTTCGTGAGATTGAAACCCACATTGGGCTCTCCGCTGACAACGTTGAGCCTGCTTGAGACCCTCTCTCTCCTTCTCTCTCTGCCCCTCCCCTGCTCTCACTCTGTCTTCTCTTTGCTCTCTCAAAATAAATAAACTTAAAAAAAAATTAAAAATTAAAATTTAATTTTAATTAAAATTAAAACAAAATGTAATGCTGAGTTTATGAATTTGTGTGGGAGGAGATAGGAAAGAACTCTGCCAAATTTAAGGCTCAGATTTTCTTTTCCTTAAAATTTTTTAATGTTTATTTATTTTTGAGAGAGGGAGAGAGACAGAACATGAGCAGGGGAGGGGCAGAGAGAGAGGGAGACCCAGAATCTGAAGCAGGCTCCAGGCTCCGAGCTGTCAGCACAGAGCTCGATGCAGGGCTCGAACTCACGAACCATGAGACCACGACCTGAGCCAATGTCGGATGCTTAACTGACTGAGCCACCCAGGTGCCCCTTAAGTTTTCATTCATGATTTGTTGTAAAAGGTTTTTACTCAGGTGGCCTAAAACTCAAGATCAGGAGAGCTGCATAATTTGACCAGCAGAGGTGGATGGGAATTTGGGGTCACACATGCTCCGGGATGCTTTGTGAAATGGGATGTGAAAACTGATTCCACTAAGTGCTTCTGAGTAACCAATCAATTCACTTCCTTGCTGCTGTTTGACATTCTCACAGTGACCATCTTTCCACCGTAGAAAAGGACACAAATGGAGAAGTTCTGTGGGTGTGGTGTTATCCTTCCACGACAGCTACTTTAAGGAATTTACTGCTGAGAAAATGCTGCCTTACAGATGAAAACAAACTTCTCCATCCCTTCGTCTTTGGTCAGTACAGAAGAACATGGTTTTATATCACAACAGTTGAAGTTCCAGATTCTTCAGTTTTGATAAAGGTATGACTGCATGAAGGTCTAACAACCAAAAATATTTAAAGTGACGTAACATTATTCCAGTGACTCTTAGCTTTAGACATTATCGCTCACAATACGCTTTTGAAAAATACCAGATATGCTTTTCACTGGGAATGTCCCCTTTCAAATTTCACTCTTATTCATTCTATGAATATTGGTTGGTGTACATTCTATTGACTGACCCTATGGCTGGTGTAGTGAAGTCCTTTCTGGGTTATACTCTGATGGAGTAGAAATGTAGACGTGCAAAGTCGTGACCGATTAAAAGTGGAAAGAAGCATTTGTCCATAATTAAAAACCATTTTAAGTTTTTTTTTCTTAAGTTTATTTATTTTGAGAGAGATTGAGCAGGGGAGGGGCAGAGAGAGAACCTCAAGCAGGCTCCACAGTGTCAGCGCTGAGCCCAGTGCAGGGCTCAAACTCAAACCATGAGATCATGACCTGAGCCAAGATCAAGAGTCGGACACTTAACCAACTGAGCCACCCAGGTGCCCCTAAGTTTGTTTGTTTGTTTGTTTTAAGTTTATTTGTTTTGAGAGAGAGAGACAGCATGGGAGGGGTAGAGAGAAGGAGAGAGAGAGAATCCCAAGCAGGCTCTGCACTTTAGTGCAGAGCCTGACATGGGGATGGAACCCACAGACCACAAGATCATGATCTGATCCGAAGTCAAGAGCCAGAAGCTCAACTGACTGAGCCACCCAGGCGCCCCAAAAACCATTTTAAAAGATAAAATTATCCTTGGGATGCCTGGGTGGCTCAGTTGGTTGAGTGTCCGACTTTGGCTCAGGTCATGATCTCACACCTCAGTGGCTTCGGGTCTTGTGTCGGGCTCTGTGCTGACAGCCCAGAGCCTGGAGCCGGCTTCAGATTCTGTGTCTCTGTCTCTCCTTCTGTGTCTCCCTCCCTTCCCCGCTCAAAAATAAATAAATATTAAAAAAAAAATTTTTTTTTAACTTTATTTTTTATTTTCTTAAATTTGTATCCAAATTAGTTAGCATATAGTGAAGCAATGATTTCAGGAATAGATTCCTTAATGCCCCTTACCCAAAAAAATTTTTTAAAGATAAAATTATCTTTGATATAATTAAGAAAACGTTTTTTCAGTTATTTATGGATGGTAAGGATATGTTAGGAATAGAAAGGAGAGTTAAGGAAACATGTATTAAGTAGGCTTTTGTGTGTGTGTCATTTGATATGAACAGTATCAATGTGACATGTTGAAAACCAGTATGTGGTCACTGTGGGCTTTTCTAATTCCAAGTAACCAGCAGGGTTTTTTTTGTTTTGTTTTTTGTTTTTTTTTTCAAATAAAGAAATATTGGAAAGTGACGAAGCTCCTGGTGTGTGCCTGTGTGGGGACTTCTTTTACCATCTAGGGCTATTTTTATAGCCAATAATCATGAAACATGTCCAAGATATCAATTTAAATTTAAGGAGTTACTTTTAAAATAACAAGAAGGCAACGGTTTAAAACAAAACAGATTCATAATTAGAAAATGTAAATTTGCAAAAAGATAGTTTTCAATGTGTTATAAAATCTTTGGTTTATGTTCGTTAAGTTCTTGCTGAAAAGTCTTGATGTGTTGAATAGGTTTATCTGTGTTTTGTTCCATAGAATGCCAATAGCAGCAACATCGATTTCAAATCTGCTTTTCAGATTTGAAAAATGACAAGATTTAGAGGTAGTTCTTATACTTAAGAATATGATTTCTAAAAATGTATTTCTTAAATGCTTTGCCTTTTATAAAGTCCTGAATTTTATCTCATTAATGGGAATAATAGGTATATGATTAGAAGAAATTTGTATTTATAATAATAGAGAAGTATAGACAAATGAGGCTTATTGTTACAGTGTGCTTTCTACAGAGATTATATGGCATTCTGTAGAGCATTGACTATTTCAGGAACTGTGTGATCTTACTGTGTGTATTTTTGTTGTTTTGTATCCTCTTTCATTAATTAAGACTTGATAAATTGGTAGATCTGATATGACATTTCTAATTCTGCTTTGATGAGGTTAGAGTACTTTAAATGAAAACTCACATTTTTGATATTTGAAATATATTTGTGTTTTTGAAAAGATGTTAACTCTAAAAGTACTACATTCTTATCTAAGAAATGAAATATATAGGAATATATAAGTACATATCTTTTATATGTGTGGATATAAACATAAAAGTATAAACAAGGAAGTGAGAACTTGGTTACGTTTTGATCTTTTCTTTTTAATGCTGTTATGTCTTGTACAAGAGGTTTGCTAGAATGTAGTAATAAAATTTAAATCTGTGAAAGTGTCTTTAAAAAGTATACTTTTTGTTTCTTTTGGACAGGTGACTCATTTTTCTATTGTTCTGACCGCCAAAGATTTTAATCCAGAGAAATATGCCGCCTTCACTAGGATATTGTGTAGGTCTGTATGAAAACTGTATTAAATGCTGTCCTACAAAAATGAAGATCTTGCTCGGTAGTTACATAGCAGACTTCTACACGGAGGAAGCAAATTTCAGCCCTCTGCTTCCCCAACTTAATCTTTACTGGCCCTCTGGAAACTTCTGTAAGAGGAACTTTCTCTTCTGCTTTTATGACACTGCTCTTATTTGGGAACATGGTAGAAGGGAGGAGGAAAAGCAATTTACACAACCATTGTAGTTCTTGGGTATTTGAGTCACTTGCTACTTTTGGCCTGACAGCTTCTGCTCACTTCCAATCTAGAACTTTCCTTAGCAGGACGGATAAATTAAGTGCTGGCGAAGTGGTAAGCTAGTTTATACGTGTCAAGGTCTGTGTGGGGGAGTCATTTTGGGGAAAGTTAATGAGCATTTTGAATTATGCAAAAACGCAGGAAAATACTTCTTAGCTGGAATGCTGGGAAGCTGAGAATCTGATTAATTGGTTAATAGTGATTCAGGTAAACTTCTTTAGTTTCATCCCAGCTGTTGAGAAAAATTTTATGTAAAATATACCAGTTTGCTTTCTTGCCTTGGTGAGCGTATATAGTGGAGTTAATCAAACCTTTCTTGTATGTTGGGGAAATTAGTTTTTTCCTCAATCAGGGCTTTGACAGGGTTTTAGATTTTTTTTTTTTTTTAATATTGTTGTTACTAGATAGAATTGTAATTCTAGAGGTTATGTATTACAACATCAGCCCTCAGGCTTATGCTCAGTAAGTTGTTTTAGATGGGGTGGGGGGCAAAGGGAGTTGTTTTTGTGTTCCTCGCTATACGCCTGATGAATGGTTGCTTTGTTGCCATTTTTATGTGTACACACACATGCTATCTATCTCTGGCTATCTATATCTATATGTCTATACCCATAACTATATATCTATATATCTATATCTACATGTAGCAGAAGACTACTTTCTAATTACTTAAGGGTTTCAGGTAGATTGTATTTTGACAGAATGAAGTTTTACTGTTTTGCAGCCAGCTATGATAAGAAAACCTTTTTGCCCTCTTAAGATAAGTCCCAGGTATATGGTTCATTGTGGAATATAAACGGTTGTCTGCTACCATGGCGCTGACACAAAGGGGGATTATTATTGTGAGAAGAGACGCTATCTAGAAGCCATGAGCTAAAGACACCGTAAAGCTGCTTTTGAACAAACGTTGGACTCCCATTTCATTTGACTGAGTCAGGGTTAGGTTTCCCAGTGAATTCACTGGGAAATATTCTTGGGCTCAAAATTTAAGATTGCTTTAGATTCCACTTCCTGCCCGGGAGGAAGCTGGAAGGTTCCTCAGCTTCTGTAGTGCCATGGCATTGTTGGGTTCTGGACTCTTCTCCTGTCACAGTTTAGGAGAAATGAGGACGGAGAGCTATTGGCAGCCATCTCTTCTGCCCCCTGCACCTTACTGCACTTACCCTTGCGTGTGTACATACCCATATGCTCTTGCACACGCACACACTCCCTCTCCCCACTAACACAGGTCTGTGTGCACAGGTACATAGACCAACACTTTTCGATGCTGCTGCTTACCATGGAGGTGCTCCCTTCCGTTTCTGGGGAGGGGACAGGCAGGCGTGCCTTCCATAGCACGCTGCTCACAGTGGCAGCGGAAGCCCACACGAGGGGGTTCGTTCCCTGTGTGGGATCCAGGTCATTTGCCACGACCCCCTTCATCTTCCGGAGCCTCCAGCTAGTGGCCGTGATAGAGAACCAGGGTTTCATTGGAACCAGTTGTCCGGGCCAGGTGTGACAGCCTCCGGCTGTCCCATCTGAGTAAGGTCCCCTGGGTTGCACTTTGTGGTTTTCCTATGGAATGATTTGGGGGGATCCTTCCTTCTGTCAGTAGTTCATGGCCCAGGGTTGTTAGGGAAAAAGTGATCTTATCCTACTACCCTTCCTGTGTTTCTCTTTTCCATTACAGTATATTGTTTCTATTTCACAGGTTTTTTTTTTTTTAAGTTTATTTATTTATTTTGAGAAAGAGAGAGAGTGAGTGTGTGTGTGTGCACACATACACACGTGAGCAAGGGAGGGGCAGAGAGAGGGAGAGAGAGAATCCCAAGCAGGCTCCACACTGACAACGTGGCCTGATGCAGGGCTCCAGGTCACGAACAGTGAGATCATGACTTAGGCAGAAATCAAGAATCGGACACTTAACTGACTGAGCCACTCAGGTGCCCGTCTGTTTTACAGTTTTAATGGTATATTGTTTGTTTGTTTGGTGGTGGTAATGTAAGCACACAGGAAAAAAATACAGACAATACAGAAGGGTATACAGTGAAAACTAGGTCCCTTCCTCTCCCTATTCCTAGCCTTCAAATCTGCCTCCCGACCCCCACCCCGGGGCACTCCTGGGGCTGTTTTCTTTATATCATACCGGAGATATTTTCTCCATATAGAAGCATGTGTATGAGTTCATGGGTTTGACTATTTTACATGTAGGATAGCTTACCATATTCATTGTTCTCTACCTCTTTCCCTCAATTGTGCATTGAAGTAACTTAAAAACACTGACTGGCCAGTAGTTACAACACTTGCTTTTTTCACTTAACCTACAATAAATACAGTTTCAAGTGATCTATTTTATTTTTAAAAAATTAAAAAAAAATTTTTTTTTTTAATGTTTATTTTTGAGAGAGAGATAGAGCATGTGTGGGTTAGGGGAAGAGAGAGAGATGGAGAGAGAGAATCCCAAGCAGGCTCCACACTGTCAGCACAGAGCCCAACGAGGGGCTCAGACTCACGAACCGTGAGATCATGATCTGAACCGAAACTGAGAGTCAGACGCTTAACTGACTGAGCTACCCAGGTATCCCTCAAATGATCTGTTTTAAACAACAATTTTATTTTCTTTCCAGTTTTTTAATCCATTTAGCTACTAAAAGGCTCAAGTAGGCCCAGTCCTGCTTCTCATGCAAAATTTAGATTTAGTTACTCACAGGAAGAGATTTTAGGGGAAGAGACTGATTTCACATGTGAGCTATAAATGTAAGCAGTTTCCTGTCAGCGTTTTCTGGAACTTGATGATGAATATATCTAGTGTATACTTACCACCAGAAACTTAAAGGAGTTTGATTTCTTAATTATCTAAATATAGTTACCTCTGGGAACTCTGATAATAAATATAGGTTCTATAATTACTGTTTTCTCTGTGAACAATGTGTAAAACTCCTTTCTTGTCAAAGGAAATCCCAGCAATAATAGAGTCCTTATGGCTAGAAGCACCATTTGTGAATATAAGACAGACAAAAATGCAATATTTTTTTTAAGAATAGTGGGCCCTCAGGGGCGCCTGGGTGGTGCAGTTGGTTAAGCATCTCAGCTCAGGTCATGATCTCATGGGTTCGTGAGTTCAAGCCCCACATCAGGCTGTGTGCTGATGGTGTGGAGCCTGCTTGGGATTCTGTCTCTCCTTCTTTCTGCCCCTCTCTGACTTGTGCGGGTGTGCACATGCTCTCTCTCTCTCTCTCTCTCAAAATAAATAAACTTAAAAAATAAAACTTAGGGAAAAAAAGAAAAGAGAAATGAGTCCTTAGAAAGTCCTTAGCTTACTCTCCTGCTCCAGTGGGCTATAGAGATGGAAGGAGAAAGCCAGCTTGAGGGAGTTGTTGGAGGTCTCTTGAATGGTTGTTTTTTTCAATACATTATCGAATTAAATTATAGAAGTAGTCATGTCACAAAAAGTTTCAGGCATTCAGAAGCGTTATCAGCAGGTTGACTTAGATTTTTTAGGAAGTACCCATACCCAGCCTTGGGCGCATTGCTCTGTGTGGTTCATGCTATATAAAAGCATGGTTGTTTTTTGTCTTTTCTTACAGAATGTACCTGAAACATGGGAGCCCAGTTAAAATGATGGAGAGTTATATTGCAGTACTCACAAAGGGGATATGCCAGAGTGAAGAAAATGGCTCTTTCCTTAGCAAGGATTTTGATGCCCGAAAGGCTTATCTTGCAGGCTCCATCAAAGGTAAACACACACACGCACACACACCCCACAAAACAAAAACCCGTCCCGGATGGTTCCATCCCAACAACAAGATCCCCAAGCCAAGGGCAATCCTCACTGTACTCTAATATTCCATCTTTCTGTATATTTTCATCTATGTAATATTTATTTGCTATACTATACAGGAGGGTAGTTCAACTTCTACATTGCCTTATTTGATTAGAATTCTGTTGTAGGAAAGCAGATTTTTGTGGTGGCCCTTTCCACACGATTCTGACTGTTCATAATACAGAAATGTTCTTTTGTGGGTAAGCTGAATTTCACAGCTTGAGTGTCTGCCGACTTCCATAGTTTTTCTTTCCTTACATTTTATTTTATTTTTTTTTTAATTTTTTTTTCAACGTTTATTTATTTTTGGGACAGAGAGAGACAGAGCATGAACGGGGGAGGGGCAGAGAGAGAGGGAGACACAGAATCGGAAGCAGGCTCCAGGCTCCGAGCCATCATCCCAGAGCCCGACGCGGGGCTCGAACCCACGGACTGTGAGATCGTGACCTGGCTGAAGTCGGACGCTTAACCGACTGCGCCACCCAGGCGCCCCCTATTATTATTTTTGAATATTTATGAGAGAGAGAGAGCCAGCGGGGTTGGGGCAGATAGAGAGAATCCCAAGCAGGCTCTGTACTGTCAGTGTAGAGCCCTATGTGGGGTTCAAACCCACAAACTGTGAGATCATGAACTGAGCCGAAATCAAGAGTCAGTTGCTTAAGCCACTGAGCCACCCAGGTGCTCCAGAGTAAACTTTTTTTTTTTTAAACCTAAGGGTGTTTCATGACACAGAAAGATACTGGTTCCCTTCATATCATTTATTCCACTTTCTTTGGGCTCTGGCTTCATCTGTGCATCCAGTGCAGAGTCCCTTGGAGGAGGGTCAGGTTTAGGCTGTCATAGCACCCATCCTAGGGAGCAGATGTCTGGATTTATATGTTCATCCAGTGCATAAGGTGCTTTTTTATTCTCTGTATGGAAAATAATTCTGTATACAGAAAATAAACTCTGCATTTATTGGAAAGAATTCCTTCCAATAAAAATGTTATTTTCTTACATATTATTTAATGCAGTAATATTATAATTTCTTGTGTTTTAAGACATTGTATCTCAGTTTGGAATGGAAACCGTTATCTTACACACAGCACTGATGCTAAAGAAAAGAATTGTCGTCTATCACCCCAAAATAGAAGCTGTCCAGGAGTTCACCAGGTATGTCTCTGGTCATTAAAAAGTAGAGGCTTTGTTGGCAGCTGATTTGGGGCAGTCTGTGTTCCTGTGTGCTCTGTTCTGTTACACATTTGGTATAAATAGAATGTGGTAGGCTGTGGGTGAAATGCTATCTTGGTCTAATGTTTCAGGTGAGCTTTAGTAGTTCAAGGTCACCGAATTTGGGCAGATTCTTCTTTAAATTTAGAAATAAGAATATTTTAGAGCAGGGAGTTTGAACTTTTCCTTGCCAGACCATAAATTTTTTTAGGCTTGGAGGCCATAAGTTCTCTGTCCCAACCACCCAACTGTCAGTCGTGCATATGTAAATGAATGAGCATGGCTGTGTTCCAGTAAAACTTTATGTGCAAAGACAGACAGCTGATCCATGGCCTTAGTTTCCTGACCCCTGTTTTAAGTAAGTTATTTCTTTTTTTTTCACTTTTACCACAGATTTTCTCTTTTTAAAAAAAAAAAAAACATTTATTTATTTTTGAGAGACAGAACACAAGTGGGGGAGGGGCAGAGAGAGAGGGAGATCCAGAATCTGAAGCAGGCTCCGGGCTGTCAGCGCGGAACCCGACACGGGGCTTGAACACACAGACCACGAGATCATGACCTGAGCCGGAGTCTGATGCTTAACGGACTGAGCCACCCAGGGGCCCCTCTCTTATTTTTATAATAAAGATGTTTTGAAAGTTTTTTCTCTACCAAATCTAACTTGTTCATAGATTCTTTTTTAAAAACAAGAGGACCCAGCTTTTGTGCTTACCGTATGTATGCCAGCTGTTGTATAAATCACCTCAATTATCAAATTTACTCGTGACACGAACTTTGCAAGGAACTTTGCCTTCTTTTACGGATGAGAAAATTGAGGCTCCAGGAGGCTGACTGGTTAGAAAACGGGAAAAAGAAGGTTTGGTAGTCAGAAGAACTTGGGTTAAAATCCCGGAGGGCGCTTTACTCGCTCTGTGACCGCATCCAGGATACTTAAACTTTCTAAGCCTCCGTCTCTGTATCTGCAAAATGAAGGTAACAATGCCCACCGCGTAAGCCTGTTGTCAGGACTGGAGATGCCGTGTGTGAAGTACTTGGCGTGTGCCTTGCTCATCGTGTGCGCTCTGGAAGTGAGGACTGCTGTCACTGCGATTGCCACCCAGTCGCCCTTTCCCTCTATGCTTCTGGAACGGGGATGTCCACAGCTTGGGAAACCTAGCAGGGCAACAGCGGAGTCACCATACCTCAGTTGAATTCGTCACCTCTCTGTGCGGCAGCTGTTTCACTGGTTTTTTCAAGGAAACTTACTTTGTATAAAAACAAACACAAAGTGGTTTGCAAGTTCGATTGGAACTTTAAACATAGAAATGAGAGACCTCAAAAAAAATGTGTTGCTTGCAGGGCCCCGCTCTGGATTTTACCCTCAGACTCCCTCCGTGGCGGTTTGCGGAGTGAGGCATTTGGAGGAAAACTTCAGAAGTGTTACTCCTTGCCACCACGGAGATGTTTTGAAACTTCACCTTGAGCTTTTTGTAGCTAATCTGACCCAAAAAGGCAGCGTTGAAGACATTGCATTACTTTAATTTGAAGCCTGGAGGTCGGGGCACGTGTAGTCTTCATTGTCCCCTCTGCCTCTGACAGCCAGCTCTGTCTTCGGGAGGAAGAGGGAGGAGGGTGCTGGTGCGGGCCAGCAACCATTTGAGTTCTTGTCTTCGTTCCCCAGGACTCTGCCTGCCCTGGTGTGGCATCGACAGGACTGGACCATACTTCATTCCTATGTGCACCTCAGTGCCGAGGAGCTGGAAGCCCTGCGGATGTGCCCAGGTAGACAGTGGGGGTCTCGCAAGAGGAGAGGCTTGGCGGTCACCTGGTTTGGGGGAGGACTTTTTTCTGGCCTTCCCAAAGGGACTACTGATGATGCATTATTTCTTTGGTAAATGCGACTAATTTTTTTTCCTTAAAAATTTTATTTTTTTTCACATTTTATTTTATTTTTTATTTTTATTTTTTAAAATTTACATCCGATTTAGTTAGCATAGAGTGCAACAATGATTTCGGGAGTAGACTCCTTAATGCCCCTTACCCATTTAGCCCATCCCCTCTCCCACAACCCCTCCAGTAACCCTCTGTTCTCCATATTTAAGAGTCTCTTCTGTTTTGTCCTCCTCCCTGTTTTTATGTTATTTTTGCTTGCCTTCCCTTATGTTCATCTGTTTTGTCTCTTAAAGTCCTCATAGGAGTGAAGTCATATGATATTTGTCTTTCTCTGACTAATTTTGCTTAGCATAATACCCTCTAGTTCCATCCACGTAGCTGCAAATGGCAAGGTTTCATTCTTTTTGATTGCCAAGTAATACTCCATTGTGTATATATATACCACTTCTTTATCCATTCATCCATCGATGGACATTCGGGCTCTTTCCATCCTTTGGCTATTGTCGATAGTGCTGCTATAAACATGGGGGTGCATGTGTCTCTTCGAAACAGCACACCTGTATCCCTTAGATAAATACCTAGTAATGCTGTTGCTGAGTCATGAGGTAGTTTTATTTTTAATTTTTTGAGGAACCTCCATACTGTTTTCCAGAGTGGTTGCACCAGCTTGCGTTCCCACCAACAATGCAAAAGAGATCCTCTTTCTGGGCATCCTCACCAACATCTGTTGTTGCCTGAGTTGTTAATGTTAGCCATTCTGACAGGTGTAAGGTGGTATCTCATTGTGGTTTTGATTTGTTTTTCCCTGATGATGAGTAACGTTGAACATTTTTTCATGTGTCAGTTGGCAATCTGGATGTCTTCTTTAGAGAAGTGTCTTTTCATGTCTTTTGCCCAATTCTTCACTGGATTATTTGTTTTTTTGGGTGTTGAGTTTGATAAGTTCTTCAATGTTTATTTTTGAGAGAGAGAGTGAGAGAGAGACAGAGTGCGAGCGGGGGAGGGGCAGAGAGAGAGGGAAACACAGAACCCGAAGCAGGCTCCAGGCTCTGAGCTGTCAGCACAGAGCCCGACACAGGGCTTGAACTCACAAACCATGAGATCATGACCTGAGCCTGATGCTTAACTGACTGAGCCACTGAGGCGCCCTGAGTTCGGTAAGTTCTTTATAGATTATGGATACTAACCCTTTATCTGATATGTCTTTTGAAATATCTTCTCCTGTTCTGTCGGTTGCCTTTTAGTTTTGCCGATTGTTTCCTTCGCTGTGCAGAAGCTTTTTATTTTGATGAGGTCCCAATAGTGAATTGGTCCTCAATTTTTTTTATTTGTTTTTAATTGTTATTGCTCTGTGAAATGTGGAAAGTCTGGTAGCTATTTTCTTAACATCAGTTCCAAACTTCTGTTAATTCTTGAGTTGTCCTGATTCCTTTAGCATTTATTTGTATCAGATCTGAAACTGGTGAAAGATGATGCCGTCCCCAGCACGCTGTCCCTGAGAAAGCCGGGCGTGTGGCTGTGGTTGCTTAGAGACAGAGACCTACAGGGGGAACATTGGTCAAGAGAATCCTTGCTACCTCTACCTTGGCTGTCCTTCTTGACCTGAATAGCAGTAACTGAAAAGTAAATGCCTTCTTCTTTGACACCACAGTGTAGTTTTGGGGACGTTTTGAGTTGGAAGGGTTTCTTCAGGCAACTGTCAATAATGTAGTCTGAAGAAATGCCACAGGGTACAGCTGATGTCCCCTGAATAAAGCAGTGAAGAAGAGCAGCTGGTGAACGTTTAGAGTCCATTCTCTTTTGACCCGTTCACAACAGGATTTGTTCCCATTCTGGTCATGTGGGTCATCTCTGTCATGCAGGTTACATCGCTGGGTTTGTGGACTTGGAGGTGAGCAACAGGTCAGACCTCTATGACGTGTTTGTGAATCTGGCAGATCGTGAGATTACCATTGCCCCACTTGCGAAAGGTTAGTTCTCTCTTGCGTCGTCGATACAGAATGTAAGCCAAGCAGTTATACTTTTTAAAATTAATTTATTAAAATTTTAATTCCAGTGTAGCTAACATACAGGGTTATGTTTCAGGGGTTCAGTACAGTGATTCACCACTTCCACACGCTACTCAGGGCTCATGAAGATAAGTGTGCGCATAATCTCCTTGATCGGTTTCACCCATCCTCCTGCCCACCCGAAGTAGTTGTATTTTTTTTTAATGTTTATTTATTTATTTTTTTATTTTTGAGAGACAGAGAGAGACAGCATGAGCAGGAGAGGACAGAGAGAGAGAGAGAGAGAGAGGGAGGGAGACCCAGAATATGAAGCAGGCTCCAGGCTCCGAGCTGTCAGCACAGAACCTGACACGGGGCTCGAACTCATGAGTCGTGAGATCATGACCTGAGCTGAAGTCGGACACTCAACTGACTGAGCCACCCAGGCGCCCCTGAAGCAGTTGTATCTTTAGGCTGATGCTCTAAAACTGGTATTCAAGGGCCTGCTTTGCCCGCTGTGCTGAAACTGGAGAGATTTTCTGTGTCTGGAACATAGCATTTATTCTTACAGGCCCAGCCATGTTAGTAGTACATTCTGGGTGCTTATGCTGTACAGTATATGTTAATAAGATAGTATCTTTTTTTTGTAATGTTTTTTTATTTATTATGAGAGAGTAAGCGTGAGTGGGGGAGGGGCAGAGAGAGGGAGAAAGAATCCCAAGCAGTCTCTGTGCAGTCAGCACAGAGCCGGACGTGGGGCTCCCTCATCTGAACCTTTGAGATATGACCTGAACTGAGATCAAGAGTGGATACAACTGACTGAGCCACCCGGGTGCCCCAATAGGATAGTGTCTCTATCTCGTTTCTCAACTTTTCTGTTTAAACAAGCTGTATGAGTTGCCTATTGCTGCATAACACATCACTTTTAAACCTAGCAGTTTAAAACAGCAAATATTGGGGCGCCTGGGTGGCTCGGTCGGTTAAGTGTCCGACTTCGGCTCAGGTCATGATCTCGTGGTCCGTGAGTTCGAGCCCCACGTCGGGCTCTGTGCTGACTGCTCAGAGCCTGGAGCCTGTTTCCGATTCTGTGTCTCCCTCTCTCTCTGCCCCTCCCCTGTTCATGCTGTGTCTCTCTCTGTCTCAAAAATAAATAAACGTTAAAACAAAAAATTTAAAACAGCAAATATTTATTATCTCACAGTTTTAGGACTGACTTAGCTGAGAGGTTCCGACTCAGGGTCTCTCATGAGGTTTCAATCAAGATACTGCCAAGGCAGGGGCACCTGGGTGGCTCAGTTGGTTAAGGGTCCGACTTCGGCTCAGGTCATAATCTCATGGTTCGTAGGTTCGAGCCTCATGTTGGGCTCTGTGCTGACAGTTCAGAGCCTGGAGCCTGCTTCGGATTCTGTATCTTCCTCTCTCTCTCTGCCCCTCTCCTGCTCATGCTCTGTCTCTCTCTCAAAAATAAATAAACAGGGGCGCCTGGGTGGCGCAGTCGGTTAAGCGTCCGACTTCAGCCAGGTCACGATCTCGCGGTCCGTGAGTTCGAGCCCCGCGTCGGGCTCTGGGCTGATGGCTCGGAGCCTGGAGCCTGTTTCCGATTCTGTGTCTCCCTCTCTCTCTGCCCCTCCCCCATTCATGCTCTGTCTCTCTCTGTCCCCAAAAAAATAAATAAACGTTGAAAAAATAAATAAATAAATAAATAAATAAATAAACATTAAAAAACAAAGATATTCCCAAGGCTTCAGTCATCCAAAGTCTCAACTTCTAAGCTAACTTTTAACAGGAGGTCTCACCACCTGGCCTCTCTGTAGGGCAGCTTGAGTATTCTCGTGACATGACAGCTGGCTTCCCCAAGAGTGAGTGGTCCAAGAGACAGAAAGGCCACAGTGCCTTTTATGACCTAGTCTCAGAAGTCATATACCAGTTCTTCCATATTCTATTTGTTAGAAGGAAGCCATTAAGTCCAGTCCCCACGTAAGAGAGAGGAAGTAGGCTCCACCTCTTAAAGGACAGAGAATGAAAAAGGGCGTAGAAATTTATTATTGCACAAGGACTGAACATGAATCCTGTATGGAAAATCTTTTTGAACGATGTGTCAGTGTGTCAGTAAGCAAAAGGGAATGGAGGTGAGTATTGCCCTTTGTAAAGCCAGAGTGATAGGATACTAGCTGTGGCCAGGGCCACTTATATTGCTGAAGCCTTAGGACCAGAAAGGGTGGCCATCTCCTGCCGCCTTCTGTTGCTCCGAGTCTATAAGATGAGCTCGTCTCAAATCAACACCATTCAAATGGAGTTTGTCCCTTGGAGGGACAAACAGAAATTTCTGTTCATCTTTTTGCTGCAGAAAAGGAGCAGTGTATGTAAATCGTGTGACTTAGGTTGTTTCCTTTGCACATTCTGAGGGTCTTCACACCCTGGAATGTTCAGCTGGCTTCTGCAGAACTGATAGGACGCTCTGCTGCTATAGGATCCCCACCAGAAGGTTCCACTTGAATTTTTTTTTTAAATGTTTATTTCTTTTTGAGAGAGAGACAGAGCATGAGTGGGGAAGGGGCAGAGAGAGAGGGAGACACAGAATCCGAAACAGGCTCCAGGCTCCGAGCAGTCAGCCCAGAGCCCGACGTGGGGCTCGAACTCACGAATGTGAGATCATGACCTGAGCCGAAGTGGGACTCTTAACCAACTGAGCCACCCAGGCCCCCGAGTTACACTTGAATTCTTAACCGTAAAGACCTGCGTAGGGAGGTCAGGCTCTTGGCTTAAAATCACAACTTACTTGTAGTCAGTAGTTTTCATTAGGTGTTGCCTAGGAAGAAAAACAAAAATTCTTATCAGGTAGTTGTGAAGGAGAAACCTGGTATTGGCATGTTCTTATTTTGAACAAAGTATAAATCGTGATTATGCCGTGCCTCCTAGCACGTCCCTTGGAGTGATATCATATTTGCATTCAGGATGAAGATGGAAATGTGGGCGGTTGTTGGCTGTTTTGAAAATTTCCTCTGTATGATGGTTTACATTTTCAAATAGGCGTCCTGGTTTTTATTATGTAAACTTCTAAGTATCTACATAACTTCTGCTTGATCTCACCAGAGGCCATGACAATGGGCAAACTGCACAAAGAAATTGGTCAGCTGATTGTTCAATCTGCAGAAGATCCGGAGAAGTCAGACGGCCAAGTCATACAGGTAACTCCCCAGTCCCCTGACTTACTGAGAGTTGTGCAGTGGTGGTGCCGGGCAGCGTGTGGCAGAACTGCCTGGGGTGCGGGGAGCCGTGAGAAGCCGTGGGCAGATGCTGGCACGAGGGTCTGCTGGGTGGCCCTGGTTAGAGGAGCAGGCAGAGGCCCACCGTAGCCAAATAGTTATCAGGCTCTGGGGACAGAGACATGAAGGGGGCTGGTGACAGGTGTGACCCCCAGCTGGTCTGGAACGCTTTCCTGAGCGAACGCAGAATTTTCACGGAGGAACAACTTTCAAGAGATAGTTGCTGCTGAGGACTAGAGAGGGCGTCTCAGTCTAGCTTCGATGTACTGTGTCCAGAACAGCAGTAAGCAAGCATGTAGTCAGATCCCTGCCAAAGGTAGCAGGTCCGGGCTCACACCCTGCAGGGCTAGCCCCGCTGTGGGGTCTCCCTGTCAGGCTGACCAGAGCTTCCGTGTGGATCCTCCCCTCTCCCCTTTCTGGATCGGGATGGCTGGAGAGTTTATTTAAGCCTGTCCCTGTGGTGATGACAGGCCCTCCTGTGCACCGCGGCCTGCCAGCTCCTTTCCAGTCTGCTGCCGGTTTGCACTGCGCCTGTTCCCAGCTCCTTACTCTTCTCCCGGGACACACTTCCATCCTGGCCTCCGGGCCCTGGCTCATCTAGACCCTTGTGTCATCCCGTGGGGGCCAGGGGCCTGGAAGGATTGTCTCCCACTGTCTGTACCTGTGCCACCTCATCGGGGGTGGGGGTGGGGGGGCTCTGACAGGCAGGCCCTACTCATCTGGCTGGACCCGGTTCTTTTTTCCATTTATTCATTCATTTACCCAGAAAATATTTATTGAGCACTGACTATATGTCAGGCATGGGGCAGTAGGGTTGTATTTATTGGAGTAGATGAATAGGAAATAATGTAAGGGCACCTGGGTGGCTCGGTTGGTTAAATGTCTGACTCTTGATTCCAGTTCAGGTCATGGTCTCGTGTTTGTGAGTTCAAGCCCCACGTCGGACTCTGTGCTGGTGGCACAGAGCCTGCTTGGGATTCTCTCTCTTCTCTCTGCCCCTCCCCAGATCATGCTCACTCGCTCTCTCTCTCTCTCTCTCTCTCTGTCTCTCAAAATAAATAAATAAACTTAAAAAAAAGTAAATGCCAGATCATTGTGAGCCATGAGAAATGAATGCTGTGATAGAAACAAAAGGTCAAGGTGAAGAATACCAGAGAAGAGATTAGACAGCTCTCTGAGGAGGTGACACGTGAGCTAAAGGTTGAGAGGAGCCACAGGTGTGACAGGAACCCACCAGCAGCACCGTTCTTTCTGTTCAGCGCTGGTGGCCCATCGGCTCAGGCCAGGAAGAGTGGGCGGGGCTTGTCCTGAGAGCCGAGACTCTTCCTTTCCTACTGCGTGGATCATCACTGCCCATCCATCCCTCCATCAACGCTCAAGTAAAAATGCTGGCTCTTTACAACGTTGGTTAACTGTGTAAACATGAGTTTTGTGTTACTGCGTTTTTCGTGGACTAAAAGTGATACGCAGGTGACTCAGTATAATGTATGATGAAATTGCCTGGCATATTATATTGTATGGGTTTGAAAATATTTGAATTAATGATGTCAGCAAACCAAGAAAAAGACATGACTTTAATGTGAGCTCTCATGAGTCATCAGCCATGCAAAGGACTGTCGGGAAAGAGGAATACAGCCCGTGTGGCAGGTGCTGGGCTACTTATTCCAGGTAGAAGAGGATTTTGGGGGGTGGGGAGATTTGCTCTAAAAACAATACCAGGGTTCCTTAAAAATTCAACATAGGAATACCATAGACCCAGCAATTCTACTGGGTATATTTCAGAAAGAATTGAAAGCAGACACAGATAAGTAATTGTGCACTCAGGTTCACAGCAGCTCTGTAAATAATAGCCAAAAGGTAAAAATAACCCAAATGTCCACCAGTGGATGAATGGATAAACAAAACGTGGTATATGCGTATGGTGGAATATCATTGAGCCTTAAAAGGCAATGAAGTTCTAACATGTGCTACGACATGTATTAACCTTGAAAACATTATGCTAAGTGAAATAAGCCAGACACAAAAGGACAAATGTTGTGTGATTTCACTTATATGAGGTACCCAGAACCAGGCAGATTCACAGAAGCAAAAGGTAGAATGGTGGTTACCAGGCATTGGAGACAGGGATGGGGAGTTATTGTTTCATGGGTACAAGATTTCAGTTTGGGATGATGAAAAAGTTCTGGAAATGGGTAGTAGTCATAAAACACTGAATGTACTTGTTGTCACCTAAAAATGGCTAAAATGGCAAAAACATGGTGTTGGTTTTTCTGTTTTAAGTTTGTTTCATTTTTTGTAATGCATAAATAATTTGATAAACTTAAAAAATAGGAAGAATCTCTCCAAATGCAGCAAAAATTCATATTTTTTGATGCTAACTTATGGCATATTTTCTTGTTCCATTAAAGGATATTTCTCTAAAAACTAGAGAAATCTTCACCCACCTGGAACCATTTTCAGAAGTTTCTGGTGATGGAGAAAAGCTAGTTCTCAATTTTGAGGCACTAAAGCAAAGACGATTTCCACCAGCAACAGAAAACTTCCTTTACCATCTAGCAGCAGCTGAGCAAATGCTGAAAATCTGACTGTGTGACAGCATATCCCTGATGAATGATAGAAAGTTCTCTCACCATGGTTATCCACTGTGTAAAATACTGAAAATAGCACAGAAAATGTTCTATTTTTAATGATTTATGTGAAAGTGTTGAGATTTGACCTGAAAAAGCCCTAAAACACGTATGAAAACATTTCCGATGTCCTCCTGGTCAGATTCATGCCTGCGGTCAGGGTCAGACCAAGTGCTGTAACTACCACCTATGACGTGAGCAACGACGTGGTGTCCCGGCGTAAGAGAAAAAAAAGCTCTGCCAAGTTTTAGTGCAAATCACAGCAAACCCGAAAGCCTTCATTATTATCAGTTCCACTTGTCCCATTGCGTAGCCACAAACGAATGGCTTACTTTCAGAAAGCTGCCTGAAATTTTGCTTTGTATTCTTCTAGGAAGAACTTTTATTCCTCATGAGGAACTCTACTTTCTGAGCCAAACTACTAAGTTTTCTGCAGAACTGTCCAGAAGATCATTCAAAAAAGATCCTGCAGTTGCACTTTCTTGTAAAAGAAAAGAATTCTTTTTCTCGGCCTTTAAACATTTTTGCCTATATTATGAGGATTTTGCATAGATTTTATACTTGAGTAGACAACTTTAATAATCCATATTTATATTGTCACAGAAGTAAGCACTTGGCAAACTTAAGCCATTAGTACTCTTTAATTAACCCTGTTGCTAGCAATATTCTTTTGAAAAAGATGCCAGTCCTTATATGATAGAGCAAAAATAAGCCCATTTTGGATATAAATGTCGGTATGAAGAAAATAGCAACTTTACATAATTACAAAGGCTAAGACCAGGGAGTGTCTTCATACTTCAGTGAAAGTAATTTGGCCACACTGGAAAGTATTCTTGTTCAGCTTATGTACCTTTTTCATAATTGGAGGCCTAAAAGTTGCAAAATAAGCATAGAGGTCTAAAATTATGTATTTGTTATTATATGTATTCATATTAATTATGAAAAATTATTTTACACTCACTACTGTTGTCCTTAGAAATCTTACCCAGAAAAACAGTTGCAAAAAAATCTTGTCTTTATTAGATCTTTCATTTATTCTTTGTGTTAGACATTTGTTAAGTAAAAATAAAAAATAGCCTTTTCCCCTCCCTCCTTGGGTGGGGGCAGGGAGGATCTGGAATGAGATGATGTTTACTAAGGCAAACAATTGAAAATTAAATCTGCACTTTATGAAAACGAACACGAACGTCTTTATCTCCATTTTTTGTGTTACTATAGCAGTTAATGATCAAAGTTGTTAAAATTACAGATTTATGATGCAGAAATAAAATGAAAATATTTTGATACCCGACGAAATTTAGGCAGATGAAGAATTGTACCCTCTTTCTGTAATGCTCCCCACTCGAAACAAAAGAGAAAACCCTTTTGTCAATGCAGACGTGCTGGGAAGTTATCACAAGGCCTGTTTGAAAGTTAAGGCGTTCAGCTCCTTGCCTCCGTGCCTGGCTCACCCCCTGCCCTCCCTGCCCTCGCCCTTCTCCATCCCCCATTTCCTAGAGCTGTCTTCTCCTGTGAAAAGGTGCCCTCGCATTTCTACTCTGTCATCTGTTAGTGGCTAAGCCTCCACCTGGGTCCTTCGTGTGTTTTGTTCTTTCATTTTGTTTCGTGTATGCCTGTGGCTGTACCGAGCCATCTGGTAGGCTTTTTTAAACAGTTTTGTTCGTTTAGGCTTTTGTGAAACCCTTTTAACCAAATTTGCAGATAACCATCATTCTGGCCCAGGGAACACTGAAAGCCTCAGGTACATTCTTTGATGATTTGGGGCCGGGTGTGTTGGGAACGTTCCTCCAGCATGCAGATGTTAGGGTGCCTACTCTGCCATGCACTGCGTTGTGTCCTGAGGCTTTCCCTGATGCACAACACACACACTTCTTGCTCTCAAGGTATGCGGTCTGGGGGGGTGCTCAGGGTCAGCAAACAGACTATCCCACTGTGGTGTGGCCAGGCTAGATACAGTATGAGTGCTATGGGAGCACATAGCAGGGGCACCTAATTCAGTACTGTGTATCCTAGAGGGCTTCCTGGAGGGAGTGATTGATGTCCAAGTCAGACCTGATGCATAAGCGAGAGTTAACCTGGAGCTGGGAACAGCTGATACGAAGGTCCAGGAAGGAAAGACTGCAGCCCATATGAGGAACAGGGTATGGTCCAAAGTGCAGAAAAGGGGCGGCAGGAGATGAGTAAGGTAAAGGCTCTTGCCTGCCTGGTAAGGAATTTGGACTTGAACCTGATGCACTGGGAAGCCATTTAAGGCTTTTGGGCAGGTGTTTATCAGAGCAGGCTGAGGCAGGGAAGGGAGGAGCCAGCAGAGATAATCGAGTAACGCCAGCAGGGGATGCTGATGGGCCGGGCAGGCTGTAGCACTTGTCACCTTTGGGCTCAGCTGTTGAATGGGGTTGAGGGGAGGGAGAAGAGAGGGTGACGCCAGTGATCTTGGGTGACGCTGCTTCGTCGGTGGCGGTGCCATTTCCTGAGACGGGGAGGAAAAGATGGTCTCAAGTGGATGTCTGAGGGGCGGGGTACCGGGGGCAGCAGGAGGGGGGCCTACTGCTCAGGGGAGCAAGCCCCGTGCTGAGTCTGAGCACCCAGCAGACTGGCAGTCAGCGTTCGGGTAGGGTGCGGGGTGGGGAGCAGTTGTAGCAGGGTGGAAGGCGGTGGGCACAGCGAGGGGAGACAATCCTTGAAAACATTTGGCTCCGGAAGGATGTTAGCTATTTTAACGAGGCTGGTGACTCCAGTAGTTCCCTTGCTTCTGGGAAGGAGGGAGGAGTCTGGAGCCAGAGGCAGGGAAGCTACACAGGCACAGAAGGCCCTGAGGAAATCGGAATGGAAGGGCCCAGAGCCCGGCCCACAGCTGACCTTGCGAGGAGGAGGGAAGGCGGGGCGTGGGTGGGAAGAGGTCCGCGGAATTGACGCCAGGAGGTTCCACCGCTGGTCCACAGCCTTGTTTTCACTGTGAGGGAGGAGGCAGGGTCATTTGCCAGAGAGGAGAAAGGAGGTTGATGGCCCCGGGGGGCAAAGATTTTCAGTCCAAAATGGGAGTAAGCTGAGGAGGGAAAGAGGATTGCTTTGGGGGTGGAGGCCTTCCGCGCTCACCAGAGGCTCCCACTTACCTTGAGGTGGGCCATCAATTTAATGCCTGGGCCCTGGGCGCGGGAGACCCTTTTCCTTTATTTTTTCAAATACTCAACTTTTAATAAGTTTATTAGTAATTTCACAGTATCCCTTCAGTGGCCGATGAACAAACACCTAGAGAATCGAATCTTCTATCACCCATCCCCTCAGCAACCCCATGGGGGTGGACCAGACAGGACAGCCTCTTGTTTCTCCTTTCATCCAGGCTTGAAACCCCAGGCACCTGCCTGGAAAGGGCGCTGGCCTGTGCAATTGTAAGCCGTCCTGGGGGCACAGACACCTCGGGTTCCAGACCCCGGGCAGAGTCCTCGGAACGGACACCTCGAGCAGAGAGGAAGGCGTTCAAGCAGGAACGGAACAAATTCACCAAAAACTCATCCCTATACCCCTCTGTTGTAGAAGAGTTCCGTTTCTTCTGTTGCGGACTGAATTTCCTTTTCAAGCTTATCGCACTGTATCTGAAAAACAAAGTTAAGTTCTTAATATTTATATTAACTTTTCTTGCCTTAAGAGCCAAGGTAAAAAAAATATATGTATATATTACCGAAAGCATCTATTTTCCAGTCCAACTTTTTCAGTGATGTCTGATCGACAACAAAAAAGCAGAACTTCTTGAACACTTTGTTATGGAGAATTTCAAATACAAACACACGCAGAAAGAATACAATGGGCCCTCATCTACTCATCACTCAGCATTAGTAACAACCTGCCAATCTCCTTTCATCCGGCATCTCCCGATCCCAATTTGGGGGTACTTTCTGGAGTATTTGAAGGCAATTCTCAGATCTGTCATTTTACCTACAAATGCTTCCGTATGAAATTCCAAAGGACAATGACTCTGTTATGCAACTACTCTGCTGTCATCACACCCACCAAAGTTAACAACAATCCCCCTAATCCCCAGTCACGGTTCTTAGTCTCACGAGGTGGCAGAAGTACTAGCTTAGTGGAAAAGGAGTTTTGCAGGGGACAAGTTTCCCTGTCAAGGTCACTGAGTTTCCAGACCTGAAGGTTGCTGCAGCCCGTGGTACGTCTGAGAAGATGTCTTGGTCCTGGGCGGGGGCCAGACAAGGAGGCAGGGCTTGGGGACCCCACTGGCTGGGGACCACCATTCAGCCACCTCTGTGCCCACCTTGGACCAACAAGGTTCTTTCAAGGTCTAGCAAATGCCAAGACTTGCTTGGCGGTTGGCGGGGAGAGGCTCAGGAGGGGAAATGGATTCCATTTCCTGCCTCTATTCTGGCCTCTGAGAGCCCTGCCCCTTCAAGCCTTGCATGACCCACCGGTTGCCTTCAGAGTAGAGCCTGCCTCCTGGGCCTGGCCGCACAGGCCCTGCTATCTGGCCCCAAGCATGTTGCCAGTCACACTCAGTGACTTGTGCCCAGCTACATTGGACTCCTCAGCTCTCCTATACCCCGACTTGGAATGCCCTCTTCACTCCCCCATCTCTGCCTGTTGAAATCCATCCATGTCCAAAGCCTACTTCTTCCAGGCAGCCTTCCTGGATCAGCCGGCAATTCTCTTCTTTCCCTAATCTCCCCATAGCCTTTTGGTCATACTTACTTCCTAGCAGGTAACAGTTGTTTCCATATGTGACACATTACCCTTCCTGCCATCTGTCCCATCTGTTCTTCCACAGCAGCAGAATTTTAAATAGGTCCAAAATAAAGACCTCATTTCCCAGCTTCCCTTGCGGTGAGGCTTGACCACATGACTAAGTTCTGGCCAATGTGATGAAGTGAAAGTGGCACGTGGCCAAGTGGAATGAGAAAGGTACCATCTGGTACCTTTGAAGATGGGGCCAAACCCTAGGAATGGTGGCATGCTGGCCTGGAAGGAATTAAGATCCCTGAGGACTTTATGACGCATCGCTGCCTTATTGGGCTGGTCACCTCACAGTAGAAAGCAAAATGGAGCCTCTGATGTCAAGCAATGACACAAGTAGTCAGAGGTACTGCAGCTCCGAGATTATCGCCGGGACCGGCATCAGCTGATACCCCAGCACTGACAACAAGCCGAACCACAGGAGGTCTGCAGGGGCTCTTCATAAAGGGACAAGTTTTGCAGCAAACCATCAGACTCTTCTGATGTGACCCCTCTATGACCACTTAAAAAGCAGCTGCCGCCAAAGGCACTACCCGATTGATCTCGAATATAACTGAGATCCTTCACGGCTTAACTATTATAAGCGGTAAGTGCCGAGAGCTGACCCGACTGGACCACAGCCTTATCTCAACTGTGCACCCACAGACCGACTTCACGTTTGCTTGGCTAACTTCTGCACCTTTCTGTTACCTTGTTTGTTGTGTGACTTATGTTCTGCTCCATGCGCTGTGTAAGAAGCCAAGTTTAATCACATGGTGAAATGTCACCCAGTTTGGAACCCTGAACCTGCTTTCAGAATCGTGATTCCCTTTGCTTTATGACTGAATAAAACTGGTACTTTATTGGAAAAGGTACTGTGGAAAAACACAACTCATGTGTGCGCCTTCCCAGCGTGCTCATGACACATTTTATGTGAGTGAGAAACAACTTCTACCTTGTTCAGGCTGTTATTTTCGATCTCATTTACAACCGAATGTAATTCTAATTTATTTTTAAAATTTTTTTAAAGTTTATTTATTTTGAGACAGCATGAGCAGGGAAGGAGCAGAGAGAGAGAGGGAGAGAGAGAGAATCCCAAGCAGGCTTTGCATGTCAGTGTGGAGCCTGATGCGGGGCTGAACTCACGAAACGTGAGATCATGCCCTGCGCTGAAACCAAGAGTCAGACACTCAACCAACTGAGCTACCCACGTGCCCCAAACGTAATCCTAGTTAATACAGAGCCCTTCCTTCCTTCTGTCCTGGTTATTGGCATCACACGTAAACCAGAAATCTGGATATCCCCTTGGATCCTTTTCTCTTTACTTTCACCCCCAATCTGAATGCTCACAAATTCTCACTCGCCCAATTCAATATTTCTCTCTAACCTACTACCATGGACCTACTCTGAGCCCCCCATCACCTCCAGCCAGAATGTGTCTCCAGCCCCCCAGCTGTCCTCCTAGCCTCCAGGACTGCCCCCATCTACACTGTGACATCCAAAGAGTGATACTTCTAAAATACAATCTGACTAAGCCAGTCCCCCCTCGAAACGTCTCCCTCATTGCCTCCGTATAAAGTTCTATCACCATGAGGGGCTGGTAAGGTCCTTCCCCCATTGGCCCCGCCTCTCCATAGCTGAATAGCCCACAGGGGAATTTCCTATTTCCCCTGAGCCCCAGGCTCCTGTCGGTAAAGTGGGAATACAAACTACCTTGAAAAGCTGTCTTAAAGACAAGAGACTAACTGCCAGGCAGACAGTCCCCAGGACACAGAAGATGCTGGATAAACAGAAGCCACACTTATTAGGCGTAGAACACCTGTAGCCTCTTCTCTCACACTCTAGCCATGTGGGACCAGAGTGCCCGGGGTGGACCACACCACTCCATGCCTGGGCACAAGCTGTGCCCTTGGCCCAGGCTGCCTTTCCCCCCACGCATCCCCTGCCACGGCCCCCAGCCCCTGGCTGCACCGACGTTGCCTCTGTTGTGCCCACACCACCCCTATGTGTGACCGCGTTCCACTGCAGTCCCACTGTGTCTACAGTTACCTGCGTGTGGGAGTCTCCCCCTCACGGGCCCGAGGACCCCAACACATCCATTCGGCCCTGTAACTTTAAGTCTAGTGGCCACCTGACTCCAGAAGGCCAGTGAGAACAGCGGCAGCAAAGTGGGGGAGGATCGCCTCTGGTCCTGCCCTCCGACAGGCTGTCCTGGACCTAGCCTTCCCAGAAGAAGGGTGACCTCATGCCCTCGGAGGCCCCAGCCATAGAGAGTAGCCACTAGCTGAGGACCAAAATGATATCACAGAGTAAAGAACCAAGTTACTCCTAACATTGGAAAAACGAATCCCATGACCCACAATGATGTGTACAAGACAAATTGGAAAGAGACCTGATTATCTAACAACTTGCGGATTCCATATTCTGACTCCCCCGTGGCCGCGAAGGGAGTTCCGCAAAAGGTTGTTCCCTTGGACCTCCACCCTCAGCCAGTCGGGATTCCTGGGCTCTGTGGCTTCCCCTTCTCCTACTTCCCCAATCAAAGGCCCAGCTGGCCACACGTCATTGCTTTTTCATAGCTACATAGGGCAAGACCCGTTTACTCACCGCTGACCCCAGCACCTAGCTGGTCTGGCAGGATAGGCCCCCCATCACTGTTTGGGGAATGAACGCAAGAGCCCAGGAGGAAACCACATCATGGCAGCAGGGGAGTGGGAACTTCCCCCAAGATTTAACGACTTTTGTAAATGACATAACCTCTGCAGGTTAAGCCACCTCCTTCACTCTGAGTGCCAGTGCGACCAGAAGTAATTATTTGCAAAAGAGTTCACTTTTATTACAATCTTATTATAATAAGCCATGTTCTAGGTGGGCCTGTAAGGATTAAAAATATATTCTAACATTTTATTTTAATAAATAAATATTTAGTAATATAAGTTTCTATGTTAGGCGATGGCAAAGTTACCTGAATTAATGATTTTATGAACCTAGATTTGGGTTTTGAACAAGCTCATTCCATAAATTTAAATGCTTTTAGGGGCGCCTGGGTGGCGCAGTCGGTTAAGCGTCCGACTTCAGCCAGGTCACGATCTCGCGGTCCGTGAGTTCGAGCCCCGCGTCAGGCTCTGGGCTGATGGCTCGGAGCCTGGAGCCTGTTTCCGATTCTGTGTCTCCCTCTCTCTCTGCCCCTCCCCCGTTCATGCTCTGTCTCTCTCTGTCCCAAAAATAAATAAAAAAAAAAAAAAACGTTGAAAAAAAAAATAAATGCTTTTAAAGACATCACTGATTTTTAAGTTCAGTGACAGAAACAAACATTTGAAATTTTCAGCTAAGAAACGCCAGGAATCGCCAAAAGCTGTGACATCAACAATGTCCCTGACAGCAGCAACAGCCTTTTGCGGAGATACTATCTTTAATTCTCTTTAACAGATATGGAAATTGAATCTCACAGAATTTAAACAAATTGACCGAGGTCATGGAGGAGCTGGGAATTTGAATCCAGGTAGTCTGACTCATCATCGATTATAATATATCCTAGTCTATAGAACTACATCGTCTAATACAGAAACCGCTAGCTGCATGTGAGTACTTAAAATACATTAAATAAAAAATTCAGGGGCACCTGAGTGACTCAGTTGGTTAAGTCTGACTTCGGCTAAGGTCATGATCTCCCAGCTCGTGAGTTTGAGCCCCGCCTTGGGCTCTGTGCTGACGGCCTGGAGCCTGTTTCAGATTCTGTGTCTCCCTCTCTCTCTCTGCCCCTTCCCTGCTCACACTCTGTCTGTCTCTCTCTCAACAATAAGTAAATATTTAAAAAAATAATTAAAAAAAAAATTCTGTTCCTCAGTCACATTAGCCACACTGCAGGTGCTCAACAGCTATATGTGGTTAGAGGTGGTTGTATTAGCATACGTATCAAACATTTCCATCGCTGCAGAAAGTCCCATTGGATGAGGCATCACTATGGAACGTTATGAGGTATCTAAAAAATCTCAAAGGTTTTTTAAATATCCCAGAAAAATGCTTCTGGTATATCACTAAGAAAAATAGAATCCAAAATGGCACAAGTGATCTGCGGGACGGGATTAAATAATGTTATTTTTATACTTTTGTAAACTTCGCAGATTTCTTAGAATTCTCTCTCGTACAACGAGGAGAAGAAAAAGGCTTGTTTTTTGTTTGTTTGTTTTGTTTTTGTTTTGAGAGAAATTTGAATAGGGGGCACTTACCCGTTCAATTTGTGGGTACATACTAAAAGAAACTGGCACCATCAGTCCCATTACTAAGACAGTACAGGACAGCTTGAAGGTCCATAATGACCATGGATATTGCCGGAAAAACTGGGTCCTGTAAGAGACAAGGTTACTGGGCTTTCTTCAGAGGTTGGCCCTCCGTTCTAATGGTCTTACGTGCAGCCGGCCGGGCCCACGCCTTGGTCCCCACTCACCAGCAAACAAGCGATACCAGCAGCTGCACTGACGGAGCGCTCGCTGGGCGTCAGGCCTGGGGTTCAGCACTTCCCAGGCATTTGCCCATTTGATCCCCAACAACCCTTTGAAGTTTGTGTTATCATCACCCCCTTTCACACGAACAAGGACACAGCCACCGACCAGTTAAGTCACTTGTCCAAAATCCCACACCTCCAAAGTGAGAGGCCAGATTCTAGATGCTGGGCTCTGCTGACATGCATGTGACATTCTGACCCAGCCTGGGAGTCAGAGATCCAAGGGCCTGGGTCCGGCTGCCACTGACAGACTGCAGGGTCTTGGGAAAGACACCTTCCCTTCCTGAGCCTGGGTTCATTCACACGCAGAATAAAAGGGCTGAGTCAGAAGAGCCACCGAGGTCACTCCAGGTTGGACACTATCACAGCTGTGAGGGCCCACTGGGAAATGAACGCCATCCCTTCTCCCCAGGCCGCTCGGGTCACTAGGTGGGCTTCAAGGGATAGACCGGAGGGTGCCAGCTTTCAGAGGAAGCCCAGCTCTGACCCAGCCAGACTGGCCCATAAAGAACCTGGCCAGCATTAGTCTCTACAGCCATCCAGCCGGTGGCCCATGGGAAGTAACACTTGGCTCTGAGCGGCATGCTGCTACTTCTAGAAAACACTCCTTATGTGGTCCTAATGAAGGCTTTCTAACTCACCACGCTGGATAGAGGGGATCGGTTCCGGTGACCCCATCTGGGCCAACTGAGTCCTCCTCTGGGAGTTTGTGAACTGAGTGGAAGACATTCCCTGTCTCTGCTGGGGTTTGCCATGTTTCTATCACTCCTCCGGACTCTTTGAGGATAGCAGCTGGGAGGTGTTGGCAGTCACGTCCCTCATCACCACGAGGAAGCCAGCGTGTGGCAGGACAGAGGGAAGCTGACACCGTGAAGATAGGACTGTCCCTGCCGTGGGGCGTCTGCTCAGCTGCCCTGGGCTACGCTCTCTGCCCGCACCCAGTATCTAAACCAACACATCTGCCTTCCGGCCTAAGCTACTGCGTGTTGGGCTTGTCACTGGTGGGTCCCCAGGACTTCCTCCCAACCGGCCTTTTCTTGCTTCTCAAAAGGGATGATGGTCTGCTGAATCTAGGCCACTTAGGCTAATTTAACACATGCTTGAATGAAGGGGGAAGGCAAGCTTGAGCCACATTCACAACACATCAGAGCTGGGAGAACCTGCCAATCACCTCGACTCAGCATTCGAGACCCGAGGGGCTGTGCCTCAGCAGGTGCTGGGACACGCCCAGGAACACACAGGCTAGCTGAGGACAGGGTCTGGGTGAGATTCCACGTTTAAGGAACAGGCAAATCTGGATTTCCATGCGTGCCCCACGTGAATCCTGCTGTCCTAACTGTGATGAACAGAATGTAGCAGGAAGGTGACCAAAGAAACTTCTTCCCATCCCTCCCAGCAGGCTCGGTGTTTGACAAGTTTTGTAAGGATTTTGAGTGTCAAACGTCTATTCCTACCTGCCTCTTACCTTACGAAAAAGTGGGAGAAGACTTCAGGGATAAAAGCAGAGGTCCCAAACAGCACGATTCTGGACATCGCCGTATCTTTAACGGCCTAGTAGAAATGGAAAGGAAGCACCTTAACACACGGCATGAGGCCATTTCCGGATATCCTTCAGCAGCTCTCCTTTCTCACTTAGAAAAATAATGCAGGTGGAGAGAGGTGGAGGCAGCCCCACGTGCGTGCAGCTGGAGGACCGCTGGGGCGGGTGCAGGAGCAACTGGAGACGGGATTTGCCTCCGCTGACTCCACGGTGGTCTCCATTGGCCTGCCAACCACCCAAAGTACAAAGCAAAGGCAGCTTATAGAAAAATCGTCACCTAGAACCAAAGGGCAGGCCCCTTGGTGGAAATGCTGGAAGGGCCCCCCGAGGACTGCTGCATGATTTCTTTCCAATCCAGGACGCTGCCACAGGCCTCCTGATCCCGAGCAGCAGCCCAGATATTCCTACCCCTTTGAGTGGAGGAACCTTCCAGAAGTCCAGCTCAGAGGGCACTGGCGTGGCATCACACCCACACGTGCCATGCACGGATCCACCTGCGTGCACCCACCTTTTGCTTGTGTAATGAGGGGTGCTACAAAATCTTACTTTGCACGAGTAAGTTGTGCGGTTGATAACATTTTGTCATCTTTTCTATAATACACATTACTCTATACATCCAACATTTAAACATGTTATTTACTGTATGGGTTATATATGCACAAAGTCATGTGTACTCAAGGGCAACGTAAGAGACTTTCCGGGGAAATTCTGACTATAGATGACACTCACATGTTAACTTCAGAACCCCAGCCCCGGGTAAGGCATGACTCCACGGACAGCACTGCTCTGCACAAAATGAACAGGCATGAGGCCACTGTCCCCTTCCAACCCCGTCTCTTCCACAGCTGGCTTCCCAGGATGTGCCTACAGCCTGCCTTCTGGGTTCCCCTCCCATGCTCGCCAGCCCCGCTCTCTGCTTCCCACATCAGATGATGCTCAGCTCATCCGACTGCTCTGCAGAGAACGCCTTTCCCCCACAGGGACAGAGGGGGCCGAGGAGGGTGGCACTTAAACTTTCAGGAATATAAAATAAAACTGCTCAACTTCAGGGAGAGAAAAGCGGCTGCCGAGTGTGGTGTGTTTCCACGTCAGTGGGGCAAGGCCGGCCTCTCTCCACTTGTGTGTGAGGGGAGGACACTGCAAAGCAGACACCTATATTGGGGGGCACTGGGACACGTGTTACACTCCGCGGCGGAGTGCCTTCCAAGGCCCGTCAAGGGAAAACAACGCAGACTGGCCCCTGAAATCTGATCGAAGGTGCCCTGTTACAATCAGATATTGCTGGTTGCGTAGTTTCTGAAATTTTAGCCACAGAAAATAAACCTTTTGGTGACAGGGAAATGTTGAAAGAATGCTTATCCTTATGCACAGTTGCAGACACTATTCTTTTTATTATTATTATTATTTTAGAGAGAATGAGAAAGAGAAAGCGTGCATGCATGCACAAGGGGGCAGGAGAGGGGCAGAGGAGAGAGGGAGAGCAGGGGAGAGAAAGTGAGAGAGAGAGCGCAAGTGAGAGAGAGAGCGCGAGCGACAGAGAATCTTAAGCAGGCTCCATACTTAGCTCAGAGTCTGATGCGGGCACAATCCCACGACTCTGGGATCATGACCTGAGCCAAAAATCAAGCCTCAGATGCTCAACTGACTGAGCCACCCAGGTGCACCAATAAACGTTTTTTCTTTCTTTCTTTCTTTCTTTTTAAAGCAGACCATCAAATCTTTTACCCTAAATTGGCCTTCATGCAAAAATGAAGCTCCTCCTGGACAGATGGACTAGACGTCCTGATAGCTAGCAGGGCCTGAGGCTGCCTCCCCTGGGAGGCTGAGAATTCCTGGCTCCCGGAGGGAAGGGATCCTAAAGCCAAGGGTGTGGCTGTGCTCACACAGCACCTGGAGGGCACGAGGAGCCAAGGAGCAACTCACAGATTAAACACCTGCTCATGGGGCACCTGGGGGGCTCAGTCGGTTGGGCATCTGACTCTTGATTTCAGCTGGGGTCCTGATCCCAGCGTCGTGAGATCGAGCCCCATGATGGGCTCTGCACTGAACGGACCCTGCTTGGGATTCTCTCTCTCCGTCTACCTCTCTGCCCCTCTCCCCCTGTCTTGCTCACTCTGGCTCTTAAAAATAAATACACCTGCTCTCATTCTTCTCTTCAGCTGTGCAAATGATTCACAGCAGCCCTAGCACCCTACAGGTAAAGGGAGCTGAAGACAGATGCAGACAGATGGCCATCCACGTAAAGACTTGCGTGGAAGTTCAGAGTAGCGTTATGCATAACAGCCCCAAACTGGACATCATCCAAATATCCGTTGCCCGGGGAATGGATACACAAAACCTGGAAGGCACATCCATACAATGCAATGCTGCTTAGCAATGAAAAGCAACAACCTTTCAGCGCCTGGTACAGGCGGATGAACCTCAAAAGTGAAAGAAGGCAGACACAAAAAAACAGTTGTACAAGTCACTTACATGAAATTTCTGAAAGGCAAAACTATGAGGACAAAAAGCAGATCAGTGTTTCTCTGGGGTTGGGGGTGGGAGAAGGGAGTGGTTCAATGGGCACAAGGGAGATTTTTAGGACGAAAATGTTCTAGATTTGGACTGAGATGATAGCCGCATAACTGCTTAAATTTACTAAAATTCATCCAACTATACTCGCGCCACAGGTGAATTTTATAGTATATAAATTACATCTCAATAAAGCCATTAAAAATGTCTCATTAGGGTGGCTCTTAGGCACAAAACCTTTGTTTCGAAAACGAGGTGTTTCAGGCAACCACTTGTCCCCTTGTTACCCGTAATTCATTTAGAAAGGTGGCCACTACCGGGGCGCCTAAGTGGCTGTCGGTTAAGCGTCCAACTTCAGCTCAGGTCATGATCTCACAGTTCGTGGGTTTGAGCCCCGCATCAGGCTCTGTGCTGACAGCTGGGAGCCTGAGCCTGCTTCGGATTCTGTGTCTCCCTCTCTCTCTGCCCCTCCCCTGTTCACACTCTGTCTGTCTGTCTCTCTCTCAAAAATAAACATTAAAAAAAATTAAAAAAGAAAGAAAAGGTGGCTCCTATTTTTCAGACATGCTACTAAACGTTCTGGCGGGAATCTGGTGACAGGCATGTAGCTAATGGTTTGTAATTCAGCTCAACTCAACACATCTCCGGAGGCAAGGGAAACAAAAGCAAAAATGAACTACTGGGACCTCATGAAAATAAAAAGCTTCTGCACAGTAAAGGAAACATCAGCAAAACTAAAAGGCAACCGATCGAATGGGAGAAGATATTCGCAAATGACATATCAGATAAAGGGTTAGTATCCAAAATCTACAAAGAACTTATCAAACTCAACACCCAAAAAACAAATAATTCAGTGAAATGGGCAAAAGACATGAATAGATACGTCTCCAAAGAAGACATCCAGATTGCCAACTGACACATGAAAAAATGTTCAACGTTACTCATCATCAGGGAAAAACAAATCAAAACCACAATGAGATACCACCTCACACCTGTCAGGATGGCTAACATGAACAACTCAGGCAATAACAGATGTTGGCGAGGATGCAGAGAAAGAGGATCTCTTTTGCATTGCTGGTGGGAATGCAAGCTGGTGCAGCCAGTCTGGAAAACAGTATGGAGGTTCCTCAAAAAACTAAAAATAGAACTGCCCTACGACCCAGCAATTGCACTACTAGACATTTATCCAAGGGATATAGGTGTGCTGTTTCGAAGGGACACATGCACCCCAATGTTTATAGCAGCAGCACTATCAACAATAGCCAAAGTATGGAAAGAGCCCGAATGCCCATCGATGGATGAATGGATAAAGAAAATGTGGTGTGTATATATATATATATATATATATATATATATATATATATCTCACACACACACACACACACACACACACACACACACACAATGGAGTATTACTTGGCAATCAAAAAGAATGAAATCTTGCCATTTGCAACTACATGGATGGAACTGGAAGGTATTATGCTAAGTGAAATTAGTCAGTCAGAGAAAGACAAAAATCATACGACTTCCCTCATATGAGGACTTTAAGAGACAAAACAGATGAACATAAGGGAAGGGAAACAAAAATAATATAAAAACAGGGAGGGGACAAAACAGAAGAGACTCATAAACACGGAGAACAAACTGAGGGTTTCTGGAGGGGTTGTGGGAGGGGGGATGGGCTAAATGGGAAAGGGGCATTAAGGAATCTACTCCTGAAATCACTGTTGCACTAGATGCTAACTAATTTGGATGTAAATTTAAAAAAATAAAAAATAAAGTTAAAAAAAATTTTAAAAAATTAAAAAAGAAAGAAAAGGTGGCTCCTATTTTTCAGACACGCTACTAAACGTTCTGGCGGGAATCTGGTGGCAGGCATGTAGCTAATGGTTTGTAATTCAGCTTTGTGAATCACGGACAGGGTTTACAGCAAGATGTTTGTGAGCCAAACAACGCTATATTTACCAACTGAACGAGCAGCCATCTTTTCTTTTTTTTTTTTTTAATTTTTTGTAACGTTTATTTATTTTTTGAGAGAGCGAGAGACAGAGTGTGAGTGGGGGAGGGGCAGAGAGAGAGAGGGAGACACAGAATCCGAAGCAGGCTCCAGGCCCCGAGCTGTCAGCACAGAGCCCAATGTGGGGCTCGAACTCACAAGCTGTGAGATCATGACCTGAGCCGAAGTCAGACGCTTAACTGACTGAGCCACCCAGGCGCCCCATCAGCCATCTTTTCTGACCTCCTCTTCTGCTGACACATAGGGCAGAGGGTGTCCCAACAGGAGACCCCTTGAAAACTGACACCATGAGAAGCTATTATCCCCTTCGCTTCTTATTGGGCTGTTCTATGCTGCTGTTCAGGCCATTTGCACACAATTGCCTTATGCTATGATTCTTTTTTTTTTCAACGTTTTATTTTTTTTTATTTTTGGGACAGAGAGAGACAGAGCATGAACGGGGGAGGGGCAGAGAGAGAGGGAGACACAGAATCGGAAACAGGCTCCAGGCTCTGAGCCATCAGCCCAGAGCCCGACGCGGGGCTCGAACTCACGGACCGCGAGATCGTGACCTGGCTGAAGTCGGACGCTCAACCGACTGCGCCACCCAGGCGCCCCATATGATTCTTTAGCTAATGGCATTCCACAGAGAAAAACAAAAAACAAAAAACCAAAAAAACCTCACCTGCTGAAAAAGTAATTTTACAAAAAGTTCAAACCCCAAACGAGACCACCATAGGCCAGTCCAGTTTCTTCAACCTGAATGCACACAGAAGCCAGGGTGCTGAATTGAGCAAAAGAATTCAACTATTTAATAATGAAACTTATTAAAAATTGAGGCCTTCGAGGGGCGCCTGGGTAGCTCAGTTGGCTAAGTGTCTGACTCTTGATTTCGGCTCAGGTCGTGATCTCGAGGTTCGTGAGATTGAGCCCCGTGTGGGGCTCTGTGCTGCCAGCGTGGAACCTGCTTGGGATTCTCTCTCTCTCTCTCTCTCTCTCTCTCTCTCTCTCTCTCTCTCTTCTTCTTCCTCTTCTCTCTCTGTCCCTCTGGCATGCGCTGTCTCTCTCAAAATAAATAAATAAACTTAAAAAAATATTTACAACAAAATTTTAAAAACCGAGGCCTTTTTGAAGAGTTCTGGTCAGAGCACGGTGTTTTTCAGCCCAGCCCTGCCAGCAGACTGGTCCAGAAAGACGAAGACTATAAGAAAATTTGCTGTGAGGGGGACCACGAACACTGCTCTCAAATCCAGACAGGGAGTCACTGACTTCCACAAGTGCAGAGCAGCCTTGGGAGGGTGTGTGTGGATGCTGAGCTGGAAAAATAAAATCTCACCCTCAGAGAGCGGCCTAGCATTTGGTGGAAGCCCGTCTGCGGCGGTCAGTCTCATGTGTCAACCTGGCTAGGCGATGGGACCTGGTACTTAAACCAAACACTGGCGTGCTACCGTGGGGCTATTTTGTAAATGTGGTTAACATCTAAAATCAGTTAACTTTAAGCAAAGATTACCTTCCATGGTGTGAATGGGCCTTGTTTAATCAGTTGGGAAGCCTTGAGAGCAAAATCGAGAAGGTTTTCCCAAAGAAGAAATTTTGCCTCAAGGGCTCCTGAGTTTCTAACCTGCCGACCTGGCCTACACTTGAGCAACCTATGGGCCCTACGATTGAATCAGCCAATTACTTAAAATAAGTACACACATGCATACATACGACTGGTTTTGTTTCTCTGGAGAACTCAGACTAATTGCATATTACTGGTGTAAAATGGAAACATCATTTCAAACATCACAGTGCAAAATGGAAAACCGCTCTGTCTGCAAGAGGGAAAACAGGATAAGGAAAGATGGAAGGGAGACATGACTTGGGTACAGGTCTCAAACAGAAAACTCAATGCTCTACCCAAGAGGCAAGCCAGCTAAGGCTCCATTGTGTCCCCTTACCTTTGTCCCAGCTTTTCTGGAATAGCCCATGACATTGCCTTCCTTATCCATGACTTCAATCCCTCGAATGGGCTCAAGGCTTCGGGCTGCAACAACATTCATGGCACTGATGTGGGCTGTGGATGTAGAGAAGAAAATGCACAACAGAGGGTGAGTTTGGCCCAGTGAAGGAACACCTTTTCTGATGTCACGCCTCTTTCTCTGATGGCTATGCTTCCTCCACCCTCAGCTGGTCACCTGGCGGGAGCTGGCCAACCGAGCTCTGTCCTGGGGCTGTGGAGCTGGATCAGAACTGTTGGCTTCCCAGTCAGTTGGTCCTTCCCTGACCAGGACCCGGCACCAGGTTTCAGCACCTTTGAAAGTCCAGCCCAGCTCCCTGGGAGGATTCCAGGAGAAACCCAGGGTCCTGGAAATACACCCCCCCCTTCTTTGCTTTAGCTGGTCTGATCAGGTTTCTATGACATTCTCCCAAATTTTACCGCTCACATCATTCTGCCAACACTTCAAACCGCTATTATGATTTCCAGAGTCAAACACGGAGTGTGAATTAGTGAATCTGCAGGCTGGCAAACTTGAAACGGTTAACATCTCTGTTGCTCCCACTAGAGTCTGTCCACCAGGCTGGAATCCCCCCTACTGCCACCTATTCCCTGTGTGACCCTAGGACAGTTAATGTTCCCCTGCCTCAGCCTCTGCTTCTGTAAATGGACTAACGATATTGCCACCCATACATTTTTGTCAGGATTAAGTGAAATAATACATGCACAGGGCTTGCACAGTCTTGCAAATGTAATTGTGTTCATCCTCTGACAATGAAGAGTATATCTACAGAGCAAGTGTCACCTCTCAAACCAAGGACCTAGTTTGGCCCCGGGGGCCCCGGAAAGCTACAAATAGCAGCTGTCATCAGTCACAATGTGGCCAAGGGACCTGGCTGTCCCCAAAGATGAAGGAAAGCTCAAAGACCACAGAGACTGCATGCTTCCTGCTTACTCAGAATGATGATGGGAAGGGCTTTTTTCAATAACATGTTATTCAGCCGCATCTGGAGCAAATGAGGGAGTAACTAGAAAAACAAGAGAAAAATCATTATTGCCTAGGTCCAAAAAATCAGCTGAACATACTCAATAGCAAGAGTTAGCATCGACCTAGTTCCTGGCACAGGTCAGGCCTTTGCAAATGCTCTCCGTGTATTTTTTAATTCTTGCAATGCTGAGGTGTTCTCCCGATTATCAGCGGAACACACAGAGGCTTAGGGAGGTTATATAACTTGTCCAGAGTCACTGAGCCACTAAGAATTTGAGCCAGGATGCCAACCCAGGCTTATCTGACTCTAATGTCTGCATTTTTAACCATCACGGTGCCCTGACATCCAAAGCAATATATGATTTGTACATGTTTATCTAGCCTAAATACATTTTTTAAAAAGGTAAGAGTACTGAGTATATGCCTAGAAACTTGGGATGCTCATATGCTTATTTGGGGGGGGAGGTGACAGGATTACAGGTGACCATTTCCTTTCTTATCTCTTGGTCATACTTTCTAAGTTGTTTGAATTGAGGGGGTGGCTGGGTGGCTCAGTCAGTTGGGCGTCTGACTCTCGATTTCGGCTCAGGTCACGATCCCAGGGCTGTGGGATTGAGCCCCATGTCAGGCTCTGTGTTGAGCATGGAACCTGCTTGGGATTCTGTCTCCCTCTCTCTCTGCCCCTACCCTGCTCACGCACGCACTCTCTCTCTTAAAAAAAAAAAAAAAAAAAAATTGAATTAAAAAACATAGATTAAAAAAAATAGTTGAGTTGAAACATGAATTTTAATTCAGAATATTTTGTTTTGTCCTGAGGAATAAATAAGATTTGACAGATTTTTAAAATACCCACTCCAAAAAAGGATGAAGAAGCAATTACTCCTGTCCCTAGTAATAGACTCTCATGTGGGCGACGATTCTAAGGAAAAAACAAAAGTACATACTTAGCAAATACCACAGTTTTACCCTGGAAGGATAATTAAAACAAACAAACAAAACTCCAAAAGAAATAACAGAGCACTGCATGTCCCCTGGGCCTCATAATACTCACATAACTTGCGTTTCCGTTGACAATGTTGAATGCCGTAGTGTAGGTGTAGAAGGAAACCTGCCCAAAGACGGAGGCAAACGGATCACACACTGGTTTCGAGCACAACAGAATTCAGTCATCATGAAATAGAAACAGTTGTTACCTGAGGTAAAATCAGGGACTTCAGACTTTTCACCGACAGCATCGACAAAAAGATCTTTTAAGAAAATAAAGCAAAGTTTTAAGTGTTTTGGGGTGGGGGAGCTGCCGGGCAAAGGACTTCCCAGGGGAGATGCAGGACTGGGCCCCCCAGGAACTGGGACAAGGAGGCGAAGGTCCAGATGCAGAAGGCTACAGGGCAAGTGACGCCTACAGGGCACTGAGGACACCCGGGACACACGGGTCCCTGCCTCAAAGACCTGCAACGCAGCAGGGCGGGGCAGCTGAGAAGTTTGCACTTGCCAGTGGGCGCACACACAGGACGGGTGTGGGAGAAGTGACGGAGGAATGCTGTCACTTGGTGAAAAAGCACCCCGTGAGAGTGACGGTGGTACAGCCTCTCTGGGGTGGGGGTGGGGGGGCAATCCCAGGTCCCAGGAGAGGGCCTGTACTGGGCAGGGGTGGGGTGGAGGGTTAAGGGAGAGAAGGTCACGGACAGTCCTGTGTGCTTGCAGCAGGGAGCACTTCATCCGCCTTGTAGCGCTCTGAGCACAGTAGGCATCCAGAGAAAGGACTACCTTGTGACACAGGGACTTTCAAGAGGCCCAGATGCCTGACTGGATTAAGTGTGGGGGGCAGTGTGAAAATACATGAAGAGCAGACAAGGGTCAGAGGCGGGGGTGGCGGGACAGGGCTCCAGAGCTGGAGGACACAAACCGCTGAGGTTAGGAGATGAGTGGACATCTTCCTAAAACTGGGGTCTCAGCTGACTCACCATGGGTGCCGTGAAAGGTAGGAGAGCTGGCAAGGAAGAGAAGAGGGTCAGTGACTGCAGCCGGCCGAGGCAGGCGGAGTGGGGGGGGGGCCACCCACCCGAGAACCTCCTCTCCAGCGCCCTGAAGGCACAGACGCCAAAGGACAGTCTTCATTGTTTCATTTTTTCCTAATAATAACTATGTGCGTATGGCAAGCATTTCAATCAGCACAGCAAGGAAAGACCTAGCGAGGCGCCCCCGCCCCCCCCCCCCCCCCCGGGCCTTCCCAGTCCCTCCAACTCAGGGCAAGCTCTGTGAACCCGCACCTGTTCGTCCTTCTGCACGAATTTAGTGCATCTGTGATGCAGTCATTTATAATAAGAAATCCGTATTTGCTCTTCGTCCCTGTTCCGAGCACAGAGACCCTAACGCCCTTGGGATTTCCTCAATGAGAACAGCAGTGAAGGAGAAATGAGTGTCTTTTGTACTCCTAAGAACCCCGGTGCAGCTCACCTGAGTTTATGTTAATGAGGTGACTTTTGGAAAGCCCCTAAGGAGGGGCTGGTTGCCAGGGGAACCGGCCAACGCATGAGGGGGTAGGACCTTTTGGCCCCACCCCCTACCTCCACCTCCAGGGAGGGGAAAGGGGCTGGAGGCGGGGCTAGTCACAAGGGCCAATGATCTAGTCAACACTAGTGATAAAGCCTGTTTTTTACAGTGTTTTAGTTGCCGAGGACAAGCAGATGCTGGCAGAGCAGAGGCCTGGGGAAGGTGTGGAAGCTCTTTCTTCCCTAGCCCACTCTGTGCATCACTTCCATCTGTTCCCGAACTGTATCCTTTAATAATAAACGGTGAATCTAGTAAGTAAATGGTCTTCCTGAGCTCTGTGAGCCAGTCTAGCAATTTCAAGCCCCAGGAGTTCGGGGGGTTGGGGGGGGTGTGTGAGGACCTCCAATTTATAGCAGGTTCGTCAGAAGCACAGAGAACCTGGACTTTCAATTGGCCTCTGAAGTTGGGGTGGTCTTGTGGGCCTGAGCCCTTAACCTGTGGGGTCTGTTGCTGTCCCCAGGTCGACAGTCAGGACTGACTTAAAACTGTAGGACAGGGGCACCTAGGTGGCTGCGTCTGACTCTTGATTTTGGCTCAAGTCATGATCTCACAGTTCATGAGTTTGAGCCCCATGTCGGGCTCTGCGCTGACAGCACAGAGCCTGCTTGGGATTCTTCTCTCTCTCTCTCTCTCTCTCTCTCTCTCTCTCTCTCTCTCTCCCTCTCCCTCTCCCCCTTCCTTGCTAGTTCTCTCTCTCTCTCTCAAAAATAAATAAACATTAAAAAAAAAAAACAACCAAAAACCAGGGGCACCTGGGTGGTTCAGTCAGTTAAGTGTCCAACTTTAGCTCAGGTCATGATCTCACGGTTTGTGAGTTTGAGCCCCGCATCGGGCTCTTTGCTGATGGCTCGGAGCCTGGGATCTGCTTCGGATTCTGTGTCTCCTTCTCTCTCTGCCCCTCCCTGACTTGTGCTCTGTCTCTCTGTCTCTCAAAAATAAATAAATGTAAAAAAAAATTTTTTTTAAAATCAAAAACCTATAAGACACCTGGCTGGTGTCACAGAATTGAAGGGTGTGGGAAAAGCCCATGTATCTGGTGTCAGAAGCGAGGCATTAAAAGGAGAGACAAGTGTTTTTCCTCTACTAGATGGAAACTCCCACACTCTCTGGTGCTCTCTCATGCTCACAACACTTACTCATACAAACAGGATCACTATACACTGTTTCATATTGTGCCTTTTTTCCCCTTAATACGAGTTCCTGGAGACCCATTCTTCTACATTAGCACATGGGATTTACCTCATTCATTTTAATGAATTATTTAACTATAGTCTGAATTGTTGGATATTATGGTGTTTCCAGCTTTTTGTTCATCACAGAGAGAATTTACAGTTAAAAGGTCCCTGTATGATCATAGGTTTTATTCCCCTCATTGTAATTAAGATATGAGAGAGAGGATACTACATGGAATCCAAAACACTTATGAGTTACCAGTTCTAGAACCATCATCAATGAAATGATCGGCCGTGTTTCTTAGCAGATAACAGAGCAAAATAGGTTTCAGACCCAGGCCTGTGTCCTCACCCCCAACCTTCCAGATCTTTCCACAGCACTGGATGCAGCTCTGGGCCCCAAACCTGCTCTTCTCCACTATCAGCACCTAGACCCTTCAAACATCCCTTTTAAGCTGTTTCCAGACTCACTGTCAGAAATCCTTCTAGACAGAGTTTTTTAACTGTTACAAGCCATGTTTTCTCAACCCGCTTGTGAAAATTGGAATCTGCTCACCTGCAGGTCGAAAAGGAACGGGGATCAGTTTGCTGTTGTCAGGATGCACTGTTGACTTCACAAGAGCAAACACAAGGGTCAGTCTGATGTTTGGTTTTGTTATCGTAGCAGGTTAAAAATTAGCAAGGGGCTGAAACTTACAAGACTTCTCTTCCAAGCTTCTTGTACCTAAAAAGAGAAAAAACAAGCAAAGCTTTTAAAGGTTAATTGGCGGGGCGCCTGTATGGCTCAGTTGGTTGAGCGTCCGACTTCGGCCCAGGTCATGATCTCACGGTTTGTGAGTTTGAGCCCCGATCAGGCTCTGTGCTGACATCTCAGACCATGGAGCCTGCTTCAGATTCTGTGTCTCCCTCTCTCTATGCCCCTCCCCCACTCATGTTCTGTCTCTCTTTCTCTGTCAAAAATAAACATTAAAAAAATTGTTTAAAAAAAAATAAAATAAAGGTTAATTGGCAGCAAAAAAGAAAAAGAAAATCTCTCCAGTCTCATTTCTGGTGCCGCCTTTACTCCACCTTTCAGAGAGTGAAGGCCAGAACTGTTCAATGCCACATGGACAGAATAAATCAAAATAAATGGAGTCAAGGGCGCCTGGGTGGCTCAGTCGGTTAAGCATCCGACGTCGGCTCAAGTCATGATCTCACGGTTCGTGAGTTTGAGCCCCGATCAGGCTCTGTGCTGACATCTCAGACCATGGAGCCTGCTTCAGATTCTGTGTCTCCCTCTCTCTCTGTTCCTCCCCCCTCTCACTCTCTCTCTCTCAAATATAAATAAATGTTTAAAAATTTTTTTAAAAATTAATCAAATGTATCAAACAAACAAATGAACTAACAATAAGCAATAAGATGATCCACAGAAAGAAAACAGCCAGAACATTAAAAAGTCCTAAATCTCCTACCTTGGAGAGGACTCAAGGCCAACACCTAACTTACTCTTCAGGTGAGTACCTGAATCTAGCCTGCCCCTGGTTCAGAGAAGAGCAGGCAAAGTGATGTACCATGCCATTAGCCAAGGCACCTGCATCTGAGCCCGGCTGTGAGCCCAGAGGCCCTATCAAGTTCATAAACACACACACACACACACACACACACACACACACACGCACACACACACACACACATCCCAAACTAAATATGTGAGCTTTCCACAGCCTGCCTCACAGGACTGATGTCTGTAGGCTCTGGAAAGCCCCATCCACCACAAGGTAGATAACAAATGCTTGGTTTAACTCTTTGGGCAGGAGTGTAATCCTGACCTGGACCACTGCCTCTAATGGGAAATAGATTCTGACTTCAGAGGCCTGCCTGAATTCTGGAGTTTCCCGTGGGGCTCCAGGGATCAGTCACAGAGGATCCCCACTAATATCTAAGCACAGGAGGAACCCTATGCTTTTTTCTCCTTTCCTTAATACTAACTCCTTCTGCTAGTAATCTGGTTTACGAGAATGAATCCTCACTACATTTAAAAGAAACTAATCCATGGGGCTCCTGGGTGGCTCAGTCGGTTAGGCGTCCGACTTTGGCTCAGGTCATGATCTCGCGGTTTGTGGGTTCGAGCCCCATGTCGGGCTATGTGCTGACAGCTCGGAGCCTGGAGCTTGCTTCAGATTCTGTGTCTCCTTCTCTCTCTGCCTCTCCCCCACTTGTGCTCTGTCTCTCTCTATCAAAAATAAATAAACATTAAAAAAAAAAAAAAACTAATCCAGTTTTAAAAAGCAGATCCCCTGGGCAGTGTTCACTATGACAAGACTCCATCTGATTTGAGACCATGCAAGCAGAATCTCCTGAAGGCAACCACATCCAACCCTGACCCAGGCACGGGACACATACCCTTCGGTCCTCCAAGTCATGTATGAATGCATCTTCATTCGTTAACAATAGTTGCCTTGATTTTTCTATTTTTTCCTATAATCAGAGAGAAAAAAAAATCAAGCAATGATCTCAATATTGTTTAGCTATATCCTCAGATTTAGGAATCACATGCTCCTTGACATCTGATTTCAGTACAACACACTGATGATGTTCTCTACTCCCTTAGAGTTTCCATGAGGATAGGCCCGTGTGGCACTCAGATCCAGAGCTCCCAGCTTCCCAGACAGCTCCAGCAGCTCAAGCCACGGGTGCTGCCACCTCCCTCCCATTCTCTGATGTCAGCTGTCTCCGTGAGAGCCACCACCATCTGCCTGGCTTTGAGAGTTAGAAACCTGAAGATCTCTCCTCTCTCTCCCCCCCACATCTGATCCATTCAGGCTTACTTCCTCTCTTCATTTCTTCTTAATTTGAGAAAAAAAAAAAGAATTAAATACAGAAAATACAAAGAATGAGTACATACTCCCAATCCCCTTCCACAGAATTAACAGCTGCAAACATTCGGTTATATTTGCTTCCAATTTTTCTTTCTTTTTTTTTTTTTTCTTTTTCCCCCAAAAGCCATCACCCGCAGTCTCCTGTCTCCCTATTCTATCAGAGAGAAAGTATTATGAGTTCAAGGTATGAAATTCCAGTCCACTTTCTTATACTTCTACAAATAAGAATACACGTATCTGTAAACAAAGATGTAGTTTTGGTTTATATTGTCATCTGCATAAATGTACTTTATGCGTCTTGCTTTTTCCACTTAACATTGTAGATGCTTTCCATGTAACATCATACACGTGTTTCCATGTTAATACTATACATCGCTAACTAGATCATCATTTTCAACTTCTATTAGTATTCCACTGTATGAATATACATTATATGTTCCTATTTCCCTACTGATGGGCATTCAGGTTATTTTTCTCTATTATAAACTAGACTGTGGGGCACCCGGGCGGCTCAGTTGGTTAAGCATCCGATTTCAGCTAAGGCCATGATCTCACGAGCCCCAGGTCGGGTCTGTGCTGACAGCACAGAGCCTGGAGCCTGCTTTGGATTCTGTGTCTCCCTCTCTCTCTGCCCCTCCGTGGCTCACACTCTGTCTCCCTCTCTCCCTCAAAAATAAATAAACATTAAAAAAAACATAAACACAAAAATAAATAAACAAGGCTGCCTGGAACAACTTGAACACAAGTATGGGAGTGTCCCTGTGGCTCTGGCCCTGAGGGGTATTGCTGGTGACAGGGCATCTCCTCTTCTGCCCTCAGCAACACATGGTTCAAACCCTGGTCTTTCACTCAGATAGCTGAGCCATTCCCTGAACAGCTCACCTCATCTACAGTCTGGTCCCTCTGATCCTTCGCCACATGGTGACCAGAGACCCTCTGAACCACAAACCTCACCACCTTGCCCTGCAGGCTAAATGCAAACACCTCTCATCTGAATGACACACAAGGCCCTTCAGGAACTGCCTGGTTCCCCAACGCACTGACCCGACTACCCGCTCTCTCCCCTGGGCTTTGCTTACAGTCCCTTCTATCTGACCTTTCCTGGATGCCTCCTCCCTCTGGCCTTCCGCCTCCCTTAGAACCCGAGGTCAAGGTCTGTGACCACCTCTGCCAGTCTGTCCTCCATGACCAGGGATGACTGTTTTGATCCCTTTTGAACCACCAGCACCTGGCCCAGAGCTTGGTATTACCTGTCAGCATTTGCTTACCCACCTTCCAATCTAACAAGCTCCTTCTGAAGGAATGAAAACGTGATAATATATATGGATTCTGTTTCCACTGCTTTTCAAAAGGGACACACGGTCTTCCCATTTCAGAATAAGATGTGAAATGCGCTATCTCGGAAAACAAGGAAATACTCACAATTGAAACGACCAAATTTGTAGGATCCAATAACTCTGTCCACTGAACAAATCTCTGAATAAAAGACTGGAGAGGGAGAAGAGCACCAGAGAGGTTAGGGGTGGCAGAAAAGAAAAGATATATGGTAATAATAACGGTGAACATAATGTTTGAGACCCTAACAGGGCTTCTAACTGCAGCTCCTGCAACATCCCCATGTTACAGGTGAGGTAAAGCTCATGAACGTACCCAAGAAAACCCAGCCGGGACCAAACCCAGCAGCCTTTGCTCTTAACTACTCTAATATCAAATTACTCTCGAGGGTTAAAAGCTCAGACTCTGGGGTCAAATGGGCCCATCTATGTTCATATCGCACAAATGACCTGGAACCAACTACCTAGAAAGTTCTCAGAAGCTTCTTCTTTACCCTCTTATCATTGTTCTAAGACTTAACTTGAGTCATAAAGAACCCGACACCCCAGCCAGGCATCAATAAAGGCAGCTCAGTTCACATGTGGACAGAGGAAGTGTGGTTGGCTTCCAAAACCTTCCCCTTCCCCTCCCCCACAACACACACCACCTCTGCAATGGTTTTGGCTTCCGGTCCTGGCTCTGCCTGGAAAGCTGGAGTTCCCTGTCCCCTTTCAACTTCCCTACTCAAAACCAGGCTAGGCCCTCCTTTAGGTAAGGCTGAAAGAGAACACCCTAGAATTGTATGGTCCAATTAGCCCCGTGTGGCTCTGGAGCCCCTGAAATGTGGCCAGGCCAAACTGAGATATGCTGTATGTGTAAAAGAGACACCAGATTTCAAAGATGTAAAAAAAGGGATGTAAATATCTCATTAATAATTTTTACATTGATTACGTGTTGAAACGTTAATATTTTATATTTGTTGGGCTAAATACAATAGACTGTTAAAATTAATTTCTGTTGTTCCTCTTTACCCTTTTGAATGTGGCTACTAGAAAAATTTTAATGACCTCTACGGCTCCCATCGTATTTCTATTGGGCAGCGCCGCCCAGTCACCGCCTGGAGGCGGGGCCCGCGCTACTCCCTGTCCACCGCTGCCGACAGCCCCTGTGCCATCCGAGTGGCTGAGCCTACGGAGGTTAGGAGGGGCGGGGGTGGCTCCTGGATGCACCTGTTCCTTTCCAAGCTGGTGCTCAGCAACAGCTTAGGCAGCGGAGGGCAGACCCCTGCGAGGCGGGGCCTGACTCTTCAGGGCGATGGGTAGGGTGACCTTGTGACGACCCTCGCTAGCCAGGCCTGGGGTAGCGGTGACACGCGGTAACAGCCCTGGCTGTCGGCCTCCCGCACGCTTGGGTTTCCCCTTCGTCCCCTCCCGGGGTCTGAGGTGGGAAGGCGGGTGGTGCGACCACGTGGCCTACCCAAGGTCACCCGGGCCAGCCAGCACTCCAGCCGGTGACTTCACGCGGCCCAGGGCCTCCCCGCCCCCAGCCGCGCCGGGCCCGGGCCGTACTTGGCGTTCGGTGATCCAGAAGCGCACGTTGGGCTCCATGCGGGGGCCGCGCCGCTGCACCCTGGGAGCCGCCCGGCCCCCGCGTTTCCTCCTCCTCCTGCTCCTCTTCCTGGGACCTATGTAGTGGAGGGAGGCCGCCGCCACCCCACCAGGCGCGGAGGAGGAGCCGGGCGGCGTGCCCCGCCCCAGGCGCGCGCGCGTCCCCTGTTCCCGCTACCGGGTTCCTGGCTCGCCCGCTGCTCTTTGTCGCCGCGCGCCAGTGGCGGGAACCCGGTGCGCCCGGTATTCCCGCTGCCGGGTCCCCGAACTGCCGATGCTTGCTGTCACCACGCTCCAGCGTCCAGATCCCACGCCTCCATCCCGCCCTGGTCCCCGTGCGCCTTCCGTCCCCGTGCACCTGCCCAGCAGGTCTGCACCAGCAGACCAAGTCTTCCCAACCTTATTCTCCCTTTAGGGTAGCCGGACCGCTTCCAGGTTGGAGGGGTCACCTATGGACCCCTCTCCCCCCCCATCACAGTACCTACTGAGAAGAACCTGAATCTTACCCAGATGACAGGTGTGCCAACCTTTTGGAAGGGCGTTGGGGATAGTCAGGATTGGCTACTTAATTTTCACGGTGAAATTTGAAAATGTGGCACGCCTTATTTAAAAACGATTGAGAGTTTCAAAAAGTCAACATCCTGAGCATTAAACCAGGCCCAGGGCCCTTCTAAGTGTGGGGCCCTGACCCTGCGGGTGAAGAGGGCACTGCATAAAGTGCAATCTCCCAAGTTTTTCTCTAGTGCTGGGGCAGTTTCAGTTCCTTCCTTTGAATACCAGATCAAGTAGGGTCTGGTTGTGGAGAAGAAATGCATCTACCCTCCTCCTGCTGCTACCTCCCCTACATCCTGGCCCTGCACTGGGGTGGGTGGGGTGGTTGTAGAATGTGTGCTCCTGGACGTTTAGGGAGTTCAGGGGTCTTCAGGAGTCTTGGGTTGAAGACCATAAGTTACTTAGTTGGATGGCATTGGTAAAGTCAACATAAATGGGTCTATTTAGTCATCTGTAAAAAGAGGACAGTAATCGTACCCATTTTAAGGTTTTGTTGCCGATCAAATGAGACGAAACGTGTAAAAGCCCTAACATGACCCTGGGTCCGTTGGAAAAGCTCAGTTTGGGCCTTTAACAGCCAGCTGGCCTGTTCTGTCCCTTGCCTTGTCTTGCCTTTCCTTCCAGGGACATGAAAGCTTAAGGTTTTATGCAGGCTGATGTGAATTTGTGCCCCCTTTTGCTCAGCTCACCTGGCTCACTTTTCAACGTTTATTTATTTTTGGGACAGAGAGAGACAGAGCATGAACGGGGGAGGGGCAGAGAGAGAGGGAGACACAGAATTGGAAGCAGGCTCCGGGCTCTGAGCCATCAGCCCAGAGCCTGATGCAGGGCTTGAACTGATGCGAGATCGTGACCTGGCTGAAGTCAGACGCTTAACCGACTGCACCACCCAGGCGCCCCGTGGCTCACTTTTCAATAACCTCAAGAGTTCATCTCCTTTTCCAGGAAGTTCACCCCATGCCAGTGGCTGGGTAAGCTCCCCCCTCCCCAGTGCTCCCCTCACACCCCAGGAATGCATCTACTGCGTATTGTGCCATAGTATTCAGCACACCTGTATGATTTCCTGTTGGCTCTACCCTCAAGTATGTCAAATCCAGCTCAGCTTCTCTTCTCTGGACCCTTATAGTCTAGTCTTAACAAAGGAGCCAGAGTGATCCTCCTAGAAAAACGCTTGAGGCGACTCTTGTCAGTCAAAACCTTGGAAGAGACCTTCTAAATTCTAAACCTTCTAAATTCTTAGAAGAGAATCCAAAGTCCCCAGTTTATCCATAAGGCACTCTGGGCTCCCCGTGACCATTCTCCTCCTTCCCCACTGCAGTCTCACAGCCCCTTCAATTCTTCATCCACTCTACGCCTACTCTTGCCTCAGGCCCTTTGCACTTGCCAAACCCTGTGCCTAGCACCCTCATTTTCTACATGTTTTATCTCACTTGATCCTCATCAAAACCCTGAGGTATGACAATTATTGCCCTCACTTTACAGATGAGAAAACGGACCTGGACATTGACTTTAAGGCCTTCCTGACGACCCCATCTAGAACATCTCAATTCTCTGCTCTAGCCCCCTATTCTACTTTATTTCCCTTTCAAACATTCTATGTATTTTTATTATATTTATTGGGTTTCCCTCTCTGGAATGTAACTGCATGAAGGAAGGGGGTTGTCTCTTTTTGTTCACCCTTATGCTTCCAAAACAGCACCCAGGATTTACTGATATAATGAATAGATGCTTCCATATCTCTCTTGCCCTAACTTGAGTTCCTTGGGTACAGAGCCAGCATCTTATTCATATTTGGGGGCCCTGAGCTAAATGCTCCATAAATGTTTGCTGTTCTAATCAGTTGGAGACCTAGAGCCTCACAACATAAGCCGAACCAACAATTAATGGTGTTGAGCATGCAAATATTTTAAAATATGTTTATTATGTACTTTACATTGAGCACTTCAGAAAAGAAAATAATTACAATGATTTCAAAATGCAATTACTGGATTCAATAAATATGCTTTATAATTACGCCCAATCAATATCTACAATATTTGTGGATACTATGTCAGCTAGCAAATAAGTAAAATAACTATTTTAATCTCAGGGAAGAGAAACATGCATGATCACTTAAGTCATTTGTCACTGTGTTTTTTTAAAAACATGATTCACATTTGTTTCAAGTACATATACGTCCACTGCAAGAGTTAAAGCAGACTGCTGACATTAACACCTTCAAACTATGATCTTTGTTACCTGAAAAGAAAACTCAGTTTAGTACAAACAAATCCAAGAAGAAAATATCAGGACCCTTGATCAGAAGCTCTGGGGGCTCGTTTGACTTCTCTGCTGCACAGAGAAGTTCGAGTAAGGCTGAGAAAGAAGAGTGTTCGCTCTTCCCATTGAAGACACAATCGAAGGAATAGATGAACTAGCAAATTCTATGAACTAGCCACCAAGAAGTTACCAATAAAGGACGCTTTGTATGTGTGAGTACATTTAAAAAGCCTTAGCCAATGTTACAAAAAGAAAACACTCAGAGTATTATTTATGAATGCAAACATAATTGGTTTTTTGTCTTCTAGAAATCATCATCTTTGAAATGCTAATAGGTGAGTCCAAACGTGGTTCCTTCTGATGGAAGAAGCTGCAGGTACGCAGGGGATGGATGACCTACTGATTTACCTTCTCAAAGTACTCTTTGGAAGCAGCTGGATGTGGCTTGATCTGAAAGTACGAAAACATTTAATCAGGTAACTGCCTTTAAGATAACAGTCTCAAAAGTGAGTTGAAAGCTCAGTTTTTGACCCAAAGTTCTTTTACTTTTTAAAGTGTGGTCTGTTTCCTTTAAAATGCATGGATGAACATTGTTTTAACAGCCTGCCTGATCCCTGATCCCACCCCAACCCCCACCCCTCGGCAGCCTCACCCATTTGCACACTATCTGCACCCTGGCACCAAGGGTGAGTTCTTTTGTGGGTGCTCCTGGCCAGCATCTCTTGAGGCAATAAGGACCTGGGATCCTTATGCTGGGACCTCATTGCTTTTGGAAAAGAAACCTACTGTAGGAGAATCCGGGGTCCAGTTTGCTGGGCAGACTTCTCCGTGGGTTTCCACAAACTGGAATGCCTTCACCAAACGGAGGGTCTCTTCCACACTTCGGCCCACAGGGAGATCATTGACACTCAAATGCTTGATGACTCCATTGGGGTCAATTATGAAGAGACCTCTGCATCAGAATTTGTGCTCATTAGTACTTTGGCAGAATGTTCTAGAGAGAACTAGAAAGTCTAACTTCTACCCACTTTTGTCTTTAATTCTCATCAATAAAGCATTTATTAATTTAACCATATGCTTAAACATGGTGTTTTCATTGTTATATAAAAAGCTGATCATCTCCTATTGATGAGATGCCTTAACAAAGGTGTGACTGGACCAGGACAACATGGAAAGCAGGTAGTCACCTTTGCAAATGGGACTGGAATGTCACACAGAGTCTAAAAGTCATGGAGAGCAAAGACTTCTTTCACTTATTAGTGATATTTAGCAGGTGTTCTTTGAGCTGCCATATCAAACCTTGGCAAGAAACCATAGGCAAAGGGGAAAGACAGAGATGTATTTTATCTATATTCAGTAAATACTTATGAAATGAGTGAATTCTTGGGGAAATGGTGGAAAATCCCAGGGGAAATCTTTGCAGAAAGAATTTAATGGCCTTAAGTAAGGCCTCAGGGCAGAAATCTAAAGGAAAAACCAAAGTCTGTGTTCATCTTCTGTACAAGTGTTGGTGTTACTATGACATATGCAGATATGTTTAAACCACAGGTTTTAACAGCCCATCTTAAAAGGGTGTGGCATTCCAAGTGTTAATCGTTCAGGGAAGAAGCAAGTAAGAGAAAACAGCAAGGTAAAATGGTGCTTCTTCCTCCCTGGGCCCGGCTCTTGGGGGTCTGGGCTTTGAGGCTTTCAGCGGTCCTGGCACACGCTCAAGACAGAGGAGCCAAGCTGGAGTCCATGGTGCAGGTGCAGATGCAGAGCGAGGACGGAGCAGGGCCCACAGACTCCAGAAAGAAAGCCTCATCTTACAAACCAGACTCGGTTACCCTCCCTTGTCAATCCTAATGGTGAAACTAGCAGGGAAGTAACGGCAACACCAGCAAGACCCGACAGGGAAGGGGATCCTGGGAGGAAAAAGCCAGCACTCTTTTTCTCCTTCCCTAGCCAACTTTGCCAAAGCCAGGCTTTAGTTTATTAAAGAAAGACAGACTCTGCCTGGAGTAAAAAAGGCCCAAGCTCCAAGGTGGAGAACTAAAATCCCAGGGATAACCCAAAAGGAAAGTGGGCCAGAGAAGAGTGAGGTACCAAGACAGAGCAGGTGAGTAGGTTCCAACCAGCCCCAGCAAAACTGCAAGGTGCATCCCAGTGAGGTCCTCATCGGCTTCCTGGAGGTGAAGTTCTGCCCAACCCTCCTTCACTCAGTGGTCATCAAGATGCCATTCTAAGGCCTCAGTTCTTATCCTCTGCCCACCCCCTCCTCCGGCAGGAAGCCCGCATTCCTGCATGTAGGACTGTTAGAGAAGGAAAGCTTCAACACTCAAAGGAATGAAGCTCTAACTACTGAAAGCATGAGGGCAGAAATGACATTCTGGGACAAAGGCCTTCACAGCTACCAGAACCTGTCAACTTTGGCTGCCTCCCCTTATTTAGCCCTCCCAACCAACCTGGGAGGTACATTTTCAGTTCAGTGACAGAAAAGTGGGACTCAGAGAGGTTACATTAACTTTCCCAAAGTCCTACAGCTGTTAAACAAATAGCTGAGTTAAAAAACAAAATTCAAACTCTGGTCTGACTCGGGCTTGAATAAGATCTCACCCACGCCAGCTTCCTGACTCCTACGGGCTGCTGGTCTCCCCTCCCCCAAACACGCCAGGAGTGCACCCCTACCCCCCACCATGAAAGCGGCTCCCAGGTGGTTAGGGCAAGTGCAGCAGTGTGACCATCAACACTCAGGGTGCTGCAGGGGGCGGGTCTATCACAGCCATTCTGAAAGCCTCTGCCAACCCTCGCAGCAGGCACTCACTGGCGCTACTAAAGCTAAGTAAAGGTGAATGAAGGCTTTCTGGTCTTCAAAGCGCTTTACCGAGGTCTCTACAAATCCCCTAAGAAGTGAGATGATGCTAAACACGAAAAACAAAGTTTAAGTTCATAAGGAACAGGATCTTACCTTAGAGCAATACCAGGGCCTTCTAACAGCACGCCGTAGTCTCGGGAAATCTGTTTAGTCAAGTCTGACAAGAGTGTGATGTTCATGTGGCCCAGACCGCCATTCTAATAAAAATGCAAACGCAATGGGCTGTTACACTGTCTCAGCCAGGTAACATGATGTCTGAGGCCAACAAGAATGGCAGCAGGCAGCGGGACTGAGCACCGACAGCAGGCCGAGTGCTGCTCTAAGCTCTTTCTGTTAACTCACTTCCTCCTCCCAACCATCCTGGAGTAGATACCATGATAATCACCTTTTTACAGGTGAGGAAACTGGAGGCACACAAAGGTTAGGTAACTTGTTCCAGGTCACAGCTAGAAAGGGACAGAGGCAGGATTTAAACCCAGCTAATACTGTAAAACTTTCTTTTCCTAATTCTTGAAGTATTCTCTTACTTGAAGATTAATTTCTATAGCATAAAAATGGAAGAGTAATAAAGACTTTGAATAATTTGGTATTGATAGGCTGGGAACACAGCTAGAAATTTTGATTCTCCCAAGCAACTTTTCAGGCAGGAACAATGATCATGCAAAAGAGTGAAATTATTAACCACCGTCCCACAAGCCAGGCCGGGTATGTGGGATGTATAAGGTACAGGTCAGAGAGGAGGCAGCCATGCCCAGCTGGTTCTGCCCCGCTCTGCTGAGACTGGTCTCTGTTACTGTTTGTACCCTGGAAAACACAAGTGGTGGGCAGTAAATCCAGGCAATGTGGAGGGAGATATGGCCAGAGTTTAACAGAATTTGCCAGGAGTTTAGGACCTATGAACGCCTATTTCAGACTAATCATGCTCTAACAACTTCTAGGCTAGTCTTTCATGGGATCTTTCCAGTTTTTAGGAAGCTAACTGCAAAGGTAGGGTAACTGAGGTCTATACCTTCCTTGGTGTGTTTATCCAGGCAAGATGGGTGAAGTGGGAATCCACCGAAACTGCAACAACTTCACAGTTCACATCGTGAAACTCATTGGCTTTGTCGCTAAAAGCAACAATTTCGGTAGGACACACAAAGGTGCTAGAAAAAAAGGGAAGCAATTCCCATCAGAGAATTTAAAAACAAGGATTTAGAATTTAAACGATACGTAGTCTAAAGACTAGTTCCACTTGCTTATAGGTGAAAAAAGCAAAAATGGTTAACCACCCTCAATGGACTTCCCTTTCTATTGAAGAATCGTATCACAAGGGATGCCTGGGTGGCTCAGTCAGTCAAGGAGCTGACTTTGGTTCAGGTTATGATGTCATGGTTCGTGAGTTCGAGCCCACATCCGGCTCTCTGCTGTCAGCACAGAGCCTGCTTCGGATCCTCTGTTGCCCTCTCTACCTGCCCCTTACCTGCTTGCAAGCACGCGCTCACCCTCTCTCTCTCTCAAACATAAAAAAAAAAAATCATATCAAAAAATGGGGGTGGGCAGGGGAAAAGAGGCATATTCTAAGAAAAAAATAAATAACTTTATATTTATTTATTTATTTTTAATTTTTTTTTTTAACCTTTATTTATTTTTGAGACAGAGAGAGACAGAGCATAAACAGGGGAGGGTCAGAGAGAGGGAGACACAGAATCTGAAACAGGCTCCAGGCTCTGAGCTGTCAGCACAGAGCCCGACGCGGGGCTCGAACTCACAGATTGCGAGATCATGACCTGAGCCGAAGTCGGACACTTAACCGACTGAGCCACCCAGGTGCCCCCCAAAATAAATAACTTTATGAGAAAACTCATTTTATTACTATCTTTACTTTTCTCATTTTCCCCCAGGCCAATGAAAGCTTCCTTACAGACAGACTGGCTTACAGAAACCACTGCTCTGGAGTACAGAAAACAGCCATATCAAAACCCAACCCCACTAAGAATGCCACCTCATCCTCCACAGGTATCAGATTAGCTGCAGCTGCAAGCTGTACTCAGCAAGGCCACTGGTGATAAACAACCCAAAGAACCCTTCCCTTGACCAGAAGAGCAACCAAAGATAGGAAATGTCAGGGGGAAGCAGGGACCTTTGCTTGCTCTCAGAATGACATCAAGCATCACAGAAATTATACTTACAAGTCCAAAGGATAGAAGAAAAGCACCAAATATTTCCCCTTAAAGTCATCAAGGCTTAGGTCTTTGAACTCTCCGTTGACAACGGCAGTGCCCTTAAAATAGGGTGCGTGCTGGGTGACGGCAGGAGCATGGTACGAAGAACCTGAAGGAAGCCCACACGCACGTACAGTTCATCATCTGCTTATTCACGCACCTACTTGACTTTATGCAAATCTCTCACAGTAATTAATTAGTAGTATATAAAAGGTTCAGTTCAACTGTACATCTTAGGGAATTTCCCCCCCACCTTCTGTAGTCTAGACTGTATACAAATTCAATTCAAAGTACTATGGGAACTAAAAAGGTGAAAAAGATGATGCCAGAGATGGTGGGGATGGCATTAAGACAGAACTGAGGAAGACATGAGCCCGGACATGGATTCTAAATATGGTTTAGGTTTTGCCAAGGCCACGTGGGACAGGGCAAATGGCATGGAGGAGGGAACTGGGCAAGTGTGGGGAACAGCCCGTGGCACAGTTTGATTACAACAGAGAGAGCAGGAACGCCTGGGTGGCTTAGTCCGTTAAGCATCCGACTTTAGCTCAGGTCATGATCTTGTGGTTCGTGGGTTCGAGCCCCACATTGGGCTCTGTGCGGACAGCTCAGAGCCTGGAGCCTGTTTTGTATTCTGTCTCCCTCTCTCTGCCCCTCCCTGGTTCGTGTGTGCGTTCTCTCTCTTAAAAATAAAAAACATTAAACAAACAAAAAAAGAACAGAGAGAGCAGGTGTGTGGAAGGAAGTGTGAGAGACAAAGCAAGAATGACTGAAAGCCAGGCTGTGACAGCCCTGAAATATCAGGCTAGAGTTTGTTCTTAAAAAAAAAAAAAAGACAAAAAAAAAAAAAAAAAGAGTCCTCACTGGAGGTTTCACGCAGGAGGTTTACACGCAGGAGATGGAAGATGAGTCAACTCTTCTTGGGAGGGTTAGTCTGGCAGGGGAGGGTAAGGGGAGCAGGAGGAAGGGAGACTGATGGTAGGAGGGCGTTGCAGTTATCTAAATGAGAGGTATGGACAGGAGGGGTGTGCCTGAGAGGACAGGAAGGAAGGAAAGGGTACGAGAGATGTGTCAGAACTAGAGAGGACTTGCTTCCACTGGCAACTTGCCGCAAAGCGTCAAAATACCCAGGCTTCAGAAACAGTGGGGGCCGCTGGAGTGGGTCTGGGACAGGGGACAAGGAAAGTTTTATATGCGGGGCATCAAATTACTAGAAATTTTTTCTAAAGCTCCAGGGTAGTAAAATTAGCAAAGGCTTTGCTGAAGTATATTTCTCAAGCGATTACATGTTGCACGTGCTTTTTACAAGGTGGGACAAATTTAAAGGAGGTATTTTCAAATATCACTCATTATATGAGGCTCACCTTAGCAAAACCCACATTCTAGAAAATGGGAGTGTAAATCTCAAGAAATAGCCTTGTTTTACTCAGGTCGTGGAGGAGTCCATGCTCTCGTGTGGCCAGCTAGAACCAGCACACAGGTCTGAATCCAAAAGCCTTGGTTCCGACAGGCTGTTGGCCACTTCCGGTTACCTCACATCCTTTAATACACAGCAAGGCCCAGAGGTATCTGAGTACCACCTCCCTCCCTCCATGTTCCTCAACACAGAGGATTAAAACCTCTGATGACCAAAATGGTAATGCGACACAAGGGCTGTCTGCCTCAGCAATTCTCAATTTTGACTGGACATCACAATTACCTGGAGAGCTTTTAAAATATACTGATAAGGGCATTAAAAGGTAGGAACTTCCAGTTACAAACGGACAGACAGGGGTGGAGTGCCATGCACAGCACAGTGAAGACAGTTAATAATACCGTAACAACTTTGTACGGTGACGGCCCGTAGCTAGGTTTATCATGCTGATCACCACCTAATGTATATAAATCTTGAATCGCTACGTTGTACACCTGAAACTAATAATATTGTCATAACAACTACAATTCCATTAAAAAAAAATGATGTCCCAGTCTCACACCTCAGAGATTGACTTAATTTGTCTGTAGTGGGACTGGGGCAGTGGAATGTTTTCAAAATCTTCCCGGGGCGCCTGGGTAGATCAGTCAGTTAAGCATCTGACCTCGGCTCAGGTCGTGATCTCACAGTCCGTGAGTTCGAGCCCCGCATTGAGCTCTGTGCTGACAGCTCAGAGCCTGGAGCCTGCTTCAGATTCTGTGTCTCCCTCTCTCTGACCCTCCCCCGTTCGCTCTCTGTCTTTCTCTGTCTCAAAAATAAATAAACATTTAAAAAAAAAAAATCTTCCCCAGTGAGCCCAACGCATAGACAGGGTTCAGAACCCTTGTCCTGAGATGAGGATTCCTGTTTTCATTCTAGAGTCAACCCAAGGCATTAACACTTACTGGTGCTAAAAGCCAATTTTGCTTGAGCAGAACCAGACCACAATACGTTTGTCAAGCATGTTCTTCGGGAAGCAGCAGGCCGAAGGGCTGCAGAGGCAGAGATACCCCAAGGAATAGCACTCACATGTCGGGTGACCTGGAAAGAGAAACACTTTATATTAGGAAGTAGCCCCAGAACGGTAGCTGAAGGCTGGCCCTGCTGAAAGGGCATCAGGCCATTGGTGGGCTCAGCTATCCTTGTTCCTGTGAACCAAATATCAAACCCAAAACTCTAACAGCATAGATTGAATCTCCATGTTCTTTTTTTTTTTTTTCGAGAGAGAGCGAGAATGAGCAGAGGAGGGGCAGAGAGAGAGAGAGAGAGAGAGAGAGAGAAAATCCCAAGCAGGCTCCACACCATCACGGCAGAGCCCAATGTGGGGCTGGAACTCACAAACTGTGAGATCACGACCTGAGCTAAAACCAAGAGTCGGACACTTAACCAACTGAGCCACCGAGGCACCCCTGAATCTTCATGTTCCTACCATTCTCTTCTGCCTCCTTCTCCTTCAAGACTGCAAGAGGAGAATGGGGAGATGTTGGTAAAAGGGTACAAGGTTGCAGTTATGCAAAATGAGTAAGTCTGGAGATCTAATGTAGAGGGGTATGATGACTATACTTAATAATACTATATTGGACCCTGGGAATTTGCTAAGAGAATAGATTTCAGGCACACTCATCACACACAAAAAAGGGAATTATGTGAAGGGATATGTTAGTTTGACGGTCGTAATCATTTCATTATGTATATCGAATCATCACGTTGTACATCTTATATAGATATAACTTTTATTTTAAAAGTATATAAATAATTTGTTTAAAATCTTGCATGGCAGAGGGGAATTATAAGACCGTAAAGACGCCATGCTCTTAAGAACAACAGAGGGTCCAAAAACCAAGAGGACTTGGCCATGCTCTGTGTATTTAAGCCCTTTACCAGCACGATCTGCTAAGCAATTTCTACCGAGTCAAGGTTTTCCCAGAAAAGACAAGGCCTCACAGATAAGCAAACAAGCAGAGCAAAGTTCAGGCTCCGGCAAAGTGTGTACAGGGCTCAAGGGAATTGTGTGCTCAACTACAGTGTCTAGCATGACTCAGGAAGAAGGAGCCTGCGTTGAACCCCGCCAGGAGAAAGGGGAGGGTGGGTACCAAGAAGGAACTAGGCTTTGCCTGAGAAGCGTGGGGACAGACCTGGGGTGGGAGAAGGGAAGTGCCTTTTGCACTTTAGCACTTGGTACTTTACCACTTTGGTTTCCATCCAGCATCGAGTGGATGCTCACAGCAACGCCCTGATGTAGGCCATCACTCTTTCTATCTTAAGGTAAGGGAGGGTAGCAAACTGAGGTTCGGAAAGTCAGTCCAAGGTCACAGAGTAGGCTACAGAACAGGGAACAGAGCCCAGGTCGCCTGCCTCCGGGACCAGGTGCTCAGGTGGAAAAAGGCCTGGGGACCCGCGACTCCTGGGTGAGGAGGGATTAGAAGAGGGGACAGCTAGGAGGAGGCGAGGGTAGGATGATTCTGCGCAGGCACATTCCCTAGAGGAGAGGCCTCTGGGGTCCGTTACCCGCTGGTGCCCTCCAAGAAGGGCGAAAGGCCCCCAGACGGCAGAGAGCAGGATCCTGCTTGGGAGCTACGTTCTCGGTGCCACTGCAGTGTCTCCGCGCCTGTCCCCTGTCTGCAGCCACTCACCGAGGCCCGGAGAAACCTTCCCACCGCGGCCGCCATCTCCAGTGCGCGCGGGACTCGCGAAGCCGACTGGGAAGCGGAGGAGGCGGGGCATGTGGGGGCGGGACCTCGGCGGCGGGCGGGGCCTGGGCCGGAGCGGGGGCGGAGAGAAGTCCTCGTGGCCTTTTGATTCCTCGCAACAACTTACCTTCTGCTTCCCCGCGTTAACTTACGTGTTGGGCGCCTCAGCCCTGGTTATGAGAAGATTCCCGTTGTGGCTTCTGAGTAGCCGAATGCTGGGGAAAGCAACACTTGGTCTCTAATTGTCGCCCCAACCCAAAAAGGACTAATCCAGGTGGGGAACTAGATATTTAGCTTCATATTTCTACGGATTTTTGTTGTTAACCTGTGTGGATGACTGCTTCTACCGGTTCTGCAAAAGGTTCTCATATCTGTTTAGGCATCAAGTAGAGCCTTCTGACTTCTGCATGAAATGAAGTAATTTCAATGCGATTTTTGTCCATTAATAAGCCAAGCTGGTCAGACACATCAAGTTTTTGGTATTTGAAGACCTTTACAATGGTGTATGGACTTCATTTTGGCCTCTCTTCCGCAAATTAGAGTTGGAACAAATTTAAAATTTGTCTTCTGTCGATTAGTAAAGCCAAGTGCTCAGTGGTGAGCCTGGTACTTTGAAGTAAGCTCATCAAATGCAGATAAAAATCACACGGAGGCCTTCTGGTAAATAAATGCACACTCTAAGTGGGTATTTTCCAAACAGGAGTCATTCCACTACCAACTTCGTTTCTGGAAGCTGCATATCATCTGAATATTGTTTACTATTTTCTTTAAGTTGACTCACTTTTGAAAAAATTAAGTGAATTTATTATTATTATTATTATTATTATTATTATTATTATTTTAAGTAGGCTTCACGCCAAGCACAGAGCCCAACACGGGGCTTGACAGTGTGATCAGGACCTGAGCTGAGGTCAAGAGTCAGACGCTTAACCAGCTGAGCCACCCAGCCACCCCTTAAATGAATTTATTTGAAAGAAAATGCTAAATAACTAAAATGAGAAACCTTTTATCACTTGCGATAAGTAGAAAGTAATTAAAACAAATACATTAAAATAAAATGTTACTAAGTATCAAGTAGATACAGTTGCCTGCTGAGAGTCCGAGACTTTTTATAAAGACAGAGAGGTAGCTAGCAATATGGCATCACATGGGATTCTCTTTATGTAATCAGAAGGACTGAAACAGCATTAAACGGGCAATAATTTTCTCACTTTGGAGCCTGATGTTATTTGTTTTGCTCCTCACATAGATCCTTTTATGCAACACTAGTACAGCGGTGGGTACTAGCCCCATGCTTTGGAAAGGATTATCTTAGAAGCAAGAGATGAGAATCAAAAATGGTCTGACCATTTTGGAAAATTCTGTGTCCGTATGAGTAAAGCTGAATATATGACTCAAATAATTTCAGTCCTAGGCATATGCCCAAAAGATGTGTGAGCATCAGTTTATGAAAACAGGCTAGAGTGTTCACAGCAACACTATTATATGGCACAGAGCTAAAACTACTCACGTGCCCATCACCCACAGAACGGGTAAGTAGATTGCGGTATTATTAATACTGTACAACAACGAGAATGAATGTACCGCGATGACATGCAACAGAGTGCAAGAGTCTCACAAACGTAATACTGAGTGAAAGAAGCCAGATGTAAAAACATTGATAATCTGTGGTGCCCTTTACATGAAGTTCAAAAACAGGAAAACCTAACGTATAGCGTTTGAAGTCAGAATGGTGGTACCTTGAGAAAGAGAGAATTGGGGGCAGGTAATGAGAAGACAAGAATGGGGTGTGAATAATATATTGTGTGTTGACCCAGCTTAAAGTTAATAGTTGTATTTACTTTGTGAGCATTCATGAAGCTGTACACTTGGGCACTTTTAAATGTTATACTCCAATTAAACATATATATATATATATATATATATATATATAACATATATATAAATATAATATAAGCAAATATATATATATGCTTATATATATTTGCAGCCCCTTGCTTTATATATATATACATTTATATATATAAGTTTATATATAAATATATATATAAATTGTTTATATATAAACATATATATAAATATATATATAAATATATATATAAATTGTTTATATATAAACATATATATATAAATATAAAGCAAGGGGCTACACATTTCTCAACAATTTCCCCTTATTTTTAAAAAATGTTTATTTATTTTGAGAGAGAGATAGAGTGAGCAGGGGAGGGGCAGAGAGAGAGGGAGAGAGAATCCCAAGCAAGCTCTGCACTGTCAGCACAGAGCCCAATGTGGGGCTCGAACCCACGAACCATGAGATCATGACCTGAGCCGAAACCAAATCGGACACTTAACTGACTGAGCCACCCAGGCACCCCAAGTATTTCCCCTTAGTACCTGCCTTCTTTTTAATTGCTGCTCATAATGTGTTTATGAACAGATGTTTGAAAAGGAAAAGGGGTCAAACTATTGGAACTCAAAATTGTACTGTAGTCTTTAGGAATATTATTAATCCCATACAAAGGAATGAAGGATTGATACCTACTGTAAGAGGGATGAGCTCAAAAAAAGCATTATGCTGAGTAAAAGAAGCCGGACCCAAAAGGCCAGATGTATGATTCCTTTCATATGAAATATATAAAACAAGTAAATCCATAGAAACTGAAAGCAAATTGGCAATTGCCAAGTGCTGGGAGGAGGAGGAGGCAAGGGGACTGACTGCTTAATGGGTACGGGGTTTTCTTTTGGGGTGACGGAAATGTTTTGGAACTACATAGAAGTGGTCATTGCACAATGTAGTGAATGTTCTCAATATCACTGGACTGTACACTTTAAAGTGGATAATTCTATGTCACGTGAATTTTACGTCAATTTATCTGAGTTTTTCTTAGGTATGTATTTATTTATTTAGAGTGTGACCTTGCGAGTTGGGGAGGGGGGCAGAGAGAGAGAGAGAGAGAGAGAGAGAGAGAGAGAGAGAGAGAATTCCAAGCAGGCTCTGCACAGTCAGCACAGAGCCTGACATGGGGCTCGAACCCGCAAACTGTGAGACCATGACCTGAGCCGAAGTTGGACAGAAGCTTAACAGACTGCGCCACCCAGGCACCCCTACCCCAATTTTAAAAAAAGAAGAAGAAATAGAAACTAACAACAAATACAAAAATGATGCTGTGGTCTAGCCCTGTCATTTTGTAGACACTGTAAAAACAGGCTCCATAGCTCAAGGGTTAGAGCACTGGTCTTGTAGACACAAAAACAGACTTTTAGAGATGGAGAGACCTTCCCAAAGTCACGCAGCTGCTTGGAAGCAGAGGACTAGAACCCAGAACATCGTCACACCTGGCCAGCCAGTATGTGAGCGGGCAAAGGTGAGGGGGAGGAGGCAAAGAAAAGGCAAGGGGTCGCATTCTCTTTCCATGTTCCTTAGACCCATAGTCCTTTACTGTCCACCTCTCCTTTTCTCCAGCATTTGCAAGGGCACCTCTCTCTCCTATTTTATGCACATCTAAGTTTCCACACATAGGCAGTTTGGTTCATAACTAAACTTCACTGCGATGAACCACAAAGCAGAGCGGAGTTCCCTCATGATTAGGCTTATTCATCTTGGTTTCAGTTTTAAAATTTTGAAGTTTTAGTTAGTACTGTCTGTTTGGGTGGGGCCTGTTTACGCTTAAAGATATCATTACCTTCTGTCCACTTCACCCATCCTCCTGCTGCCATTCATCTGAGTGTGGCTCCTGGATTCTCCCTGCCCCAAGGCCGTTTTAGCGTTTGGAATAATGCATTTCCTTTCCTACTTAGGTCCCAGGTAGAGCCTTCTGTGTTGGATGACTTTGCATCAATTAGCCATGTGATTTTAGGGCGCCTGCATGGCTCAGTTGGTTAAGCGTCCGACGGGCCAGGTCATGATCTCACGGTTCGTCGGTTCGAGCCCCGCGTTGGGCTCTGTGCTGACAGCTGGGAGCCTGCAGCCTGCTTCGGATTGTGTTTTCCTTTCTCTCTGCCCCTTCCCAGTTCACACACACTCTCTCTCTCTCTCAAAATTAAACATTAAAAAAAAAAAAAAAAAACCCACCAAATCCAAGATCCATCATACTAAGGGGCATGACAGGGGCATGTTCAGAATGTACAGCTGGGGTTCAGACACCAGTTCTGGCATTTAGTGCTTAACTCTCTTGTAGAAGTTACTTAACTCCCTGAATGTTCTTCCATCTGTAAAATGGGAGTGATATTAATACCTCCCCCAAGGATTGTTGTGAGGAATAAGTGAGTTAAATTTTAAAGCACTTAGCACAGTCATCAGGTACAGAGTGAGCACTAGAAGTGTTTGTTACATTAAATAAAAGGAATCCAGGCAAAGTGCTTTGGGAGTTTAGAGAAAGAGAGCTCAAGAAGGGTCTCACAGAGGAAACAAGTGTTATTAGAATAGATAGATTCTGTCCTTGAGGGAGGAATGGGAGAAGATGAAGGGAAAGATGGCACATAGGGGCACCTGGGTGGCTCAGTCACTAAACATCTGACTTTGGCTCAGGTCATGATCTCACGGTTGGTGAGTTCATGTCCTACGTCGGGTGAGCTCAAGCCCGGCTTCAGGTGAGCCCTGCTGCTCTCTCTCTCTCTCTCTCTCTCTCTCTGCCCCTCCTGGTATTCTCTCTCTCTGACCCCTCACTTATTTGTGCTCTCTCTCTCTCAAAAAAGAAGAAGAAGAAGAAGAAGAAGAAGAAGAAGGCCTAGAGAATTGGTGACCTTTGTCTCCTTGTTTTTCTATCAGTGTCAGCCAACATTTATTGAGAACTTATAGGGCCAAGATCTGGCTGAAAACAGTAGCTTCTATGGTCTCCACACAACCTGTGAGATTGGTACTGTTTTTAATTCGCCATCCCCATTTCATTAGGTGAGGATACTGAAGCTTAGGGAGGTTTAGTAATTTGCCCAAATTCTCACAAGTGGAAAGGGAAGGAGCCAGGATTTTTGGAGCCAGTCCCCAAAAGCGGACTGCAGAAACCCTTCTTAACCTGATGTTGTCTTCCCTTCTGCCGTATTTGTTGAAGCATAAGGTGCTTAATAGGGCTTAATAGGAAATATTTGTAAAAAGGTGGTCTGAATCCAAACCTGGGGGAGTATTGGCCATCTGTCCTTTGGTGAAATGTCCCCAGATACTCTGTTCCTGAGCCTGACAGGGATGCTTTCCTTTATGTGTTCTGTACTCTCTGTTCTTTCGTCTGAGCAATTCTTGTTGATTCTACCCCTGCAATTGATGTTCACCAGTGTGGGGAACTGCCTGGTATTACCCACTCTATTCTCAGCCTTTTCTTTTCTGTTTTTTTTTTTTCTCAGCCTTTTTTTTTTCTTTTCTAGGTTCTTCTGCTCCTGTCTTCCTGCAGAGCTTGTGAGAGAAAGGCACTCACTTAGATGTGACAACCAAAAATATCTGCCAAATATCCCCTGGGGGACAAAATCATCCCCATTTGAAAACCCACTGCGCTAATGGTTAATGGTTAATGCCACAGGCTCTAGAGCCACCAGGACTTGGGATCAAAGTCTTCTTTTGTCATTTGTGGTCTTAGAGGGCGGGGTGTATGTCTTGGGCATCAAGCATCCCTTGTGGCTTAACTTTTCTACGCCTCAGTTTCTGCATCTGTAATATGAGAGCAATCACCGAAATCGACCTTAAATCATTAGCTGTGCAGAGAGAGAGAGACAGTGCAGGCAAAATGCTTAGGGGAGTACTTGGCACGGGGTAGGGTTACACAGATATCAGTTACTGTTTTGCCCACCAGCAGACCTGCAGCATTTTCAAACAGCAGGCACACACTTTGAATACATTTTGTTTTTCTCAAAGTAATGAAGTTCCTCTCCCTTCTCTCATTCAGGAATGAAGAACGAGGCTTTTGCACAAGCTCTGATCTCCAAATGCCTCAAATTAGGCTCTTCTGGATGTGAGAGGGACACGAAGTCAAGGAAAGGAAGAAGTGAAGTAACGTACCGGCTCACTGCAGCTCAGCGTTCTCTGCCTAACACAGTCCCTGCCCCAGGACTAGGCTCTTACTCAAGAAACCTAGAGTTTTTTATTTTCCCTTTTAACACTAACTCTGAGGAATAAGGGTGACCATCATGGTAAGGCACTTATCAGACCCCCGTCTACCTGAGATGAGTTTTAGCTCTGATTAGAAAGAAACAGTGACCATATCTAGGCTTGATGCAGATTTATGTTTCTTACCTGTTGGGTATCCAATAGCTTGGTAGAAGTTTGAAAGAAATTCTCTTTGTCAGATGGAAGGCATTAATTTCTACTGTATTAACTTGTGTCTACATTGTGTGTGTGTGTGTGTGTATATCTAAATTTGTTATGGTTTTAATACATGGTTTAACTTTCACCTTGTGAAAGTATTGCCTTATAGGTGTCTTTTTGCCTTTTTCCTCAATATAAATCAAGCCAGGACATTTTGTAATTTTTATCTTCATAAATCTCAATCATTCCAAAGTCATTCTTCACACTGGCGTTTTAAGCATGCTCAACAAAGCATCACTGTTTCCCTCAACGCGAAGCAGAGGCCCAACACAGCAGCCCGATTTTCAAGTCCTTTGGCCATAGGAGAGGAAGTCTCACTGCTTATCACTTCTTTTCCAAACAGGAAGCTGAGGCAGCTGCCTGTGGTTAACGAGCTTTCCTCAAGTTACACAGGGATTCATTGGCTCGGGGACCATTAGAACCAAGAACCCTTCAGTAGACATGCTGGGTCTCCTGGTCTGCTGATCTCTGACTAAAGCCTGATTTCTCTTATCCTAAACGGAATGAAATACCCTAGAATCTCAGGCCCAGAGGCCCAGGAGGCATTTTATGCAAGAGCCTTCCAATGGTCTGTTCAGAACTACAAAGTGAATGGCCTTCAGCTCATCCCAGGCTGCAGCCAGAGACTTCCCCTAAAACAGGAAGCAGAGTCCTCCAATCGTTCAGTCCATGCAAATGTAACCGTGACTGGTGTTTAATCACCATATGGACACTGTTCTGCCAAGCCTTCCCTGCCCACCTCCACCGTCCATCTTCCAGGTACCTAGAAAGCATTGTGCACATGCCTTTCTGGTTCTCCTTATTCGTGTCATATTACAGCGGAATTTTCTGTTGCCTTGTGTGGGTCTTAACCATACTGTGAACTTCTTGGGGATAGAGCTCCTGTCTTACTCGTCTTTAAGGTCCTAATGGCTGGGCTAGTGCCTGGCTCATAGCAACTGCTCAAAAAAAAGTTTGCCAAATGAATGGATAAGCAGTGGCCGACATGGTGGCCAAAACGTTCTTTCCACACTCGTCCTGGAAAAAACATCTTTTTTATTCAGCTTTCTCTCACTGTCACAACAAGGACACAAATTGTTCTGCTAAAGGAAAAAGACAAACTGACCTTGTGCACATTACCAAAAGAGTAGAAAATAACTAAATTCCTCCCTTCTGAGTTTGGGAGAATTTTTGGACCTTTTTGTGAGAAAGGCAAATGAAAAGATATATGCTATTTTTTATGATGATTAGGAAAATACCTCCCTGGAACCACAAGTCACGTTCTGCGAGTTGGGGCCACAATTAGAGACAGTCAACATTACTCTGGGTTTTGCTTAGTCCTCTTTCTTTTTTTTTTTTATTAAATTTTTTTTTAACGTTTATTTATTTTTGAGACAGAGACAGAGCATGAACGGGGGAGGGTCAGAGACAGAGGGAGACACAGAATCTGAAACAGGCTCCAGGTTCTGAGCGGTCAGCACAGAGCCCGACGCGGGGCTCGAACTCACGGACCACGAGATCGTGACCTGAGCCGAAGTTGGCCGCTTAACCGACTGAGCCACCCAGGTGTCCCAGTTCTTCCTCTTTCTATGGCAAAAATCATTTTTTTTTTTACTCTCTCCTTTTTTCATTGACGAGGAGCCCCAAATTCAACTCTCTCCTGGGTTCAGGGGAGGTGAAGCCTCAAAGCAGAGACATACCTCCTGGCAAAGGCTTCTCCTTTGAGTCTTATCCCCTGGCAATCCCTTCATTGCCTTACTACTCCAGGTTGTCCTCTGTATGGCAGGCAGCAGAGTGATGGAAGGAGTCACTTGTCCTCAGTTTAAACCTGTGGGGTATTTCACCTTTCAGAGTCTGAGGGTCCCCATCTAAGAACAGCCATCTCCCAGGAAGCTGCAGTAAGGGGGTGCCTACACCCAGCAGGCCTGGGGCTAGTTCCTGTTTGCTCGTCCTGTGCAGGTTCCTCCTCTGCCCGGCCCCTGGCACATCGTTGCTCTCTTCTGAACCTCTCCCCTGCTTATCTTTGTTGCCTATCCTTAACCTATCCCTCACCCCCAACTTTTTAAAAAACAGATTTTATTTTCTAGAGAAGTTTTAGGTTCACCGCAAAATTGAATGAACTTTCAGAGAGTACTCACCGATTCCCTGACCCCACATCCACACAGCCTACCGCCACCGACAGCCCACACCCACAGTGGTACATTTGTTACAGGACATGAACCTGCACAGATAGGTCATCACCAAAGGCATCACCTGCACGGATAGGTCATGAGATAGGTCTCATTACACTGAGACTCATTCTTGGTGTTGTACATCCTATGGGTCTGGACGAGTATGTAAGGATACATTTCCATTAATGTGGAATAATTTTACTTCCCTAAACATCCTCTGTGCTCCCTCAATTCTTCCCTTCTTCCACCCTAACCCCTGGCCACCCATCCCCTTTTATTTTTTATTTATTAATTTAAATTTTTATTTATTTATTTTGAGAGAGAGAGAGAGAGGGCACACGAGCAAGGGAGGGGCAGAGAGAGCAAGAATCCCAAGCAGGCTCCACACTGTCAGTATGTGGAGCCCTACCTGGGGCTCGAACTCGTGAACCATGAGATCATGACCTGGGCTGAAACCAAGAGTGAGACGCTTAACCAACTGAGCCACCCAGGCACCCTGATTTATTTATTTATTTATTTATTTATTTATTTATTCATTCATTCATTCATTCATTCATTCATTTATTAAGTTTATTTATTTTGAGAGAGAGTGCACACGCAAGTGAGCAGGGAAGGGGCAGAGAGAGAGAGGGAGAGAGAGAATCCCAAGCAGGCTCTGTGCTGTCAGCCAGAGCTCACTATGGGGCTCGAACTCACAAACCATGAGATCATGACCTGAGCTGAAACCAAGAGTCAGATGCTTAACCGACTGAGCCACCCAGTTGCCCCGACCCATCCGCTTTGTGGAGCTGTGCCTCCAGTCCTGCCTCGTCTCCCCTTGGATGTTCCTTACACCCCAAAAACTTAACAGACACAAAACCAAACTCTTGTTTTCTCTCCTCAAATCTATTCCTTGCTGCCTTCCTCACCCCCAACCAGCACTCAAATTATACACCGATTTCTCTCTACCTCCATGGCCACCTCCTCAGTCCAAGCCATCATCCTTTCTCCCTGGAATCCTTTCCTAGCTTCTCAGGGTCTCCTGGTGGTTAAAGAGTTTCAGTCACCTTCATCATCTGAGCTCTATTTCAAAAGTGAAAGAGGGGCGCCTGGGTGGTGCAGTCGGTTAAGCGTCCGACTTCAGCCAGGTCACGATCTCGCGGTCCGTGAGTTCGAGCCCCGCGTCAGGCTCTGGGCTGATGGCTCAGAGCCTGGAGCCTGTTTCCGATTCTGTGTCTCCCTCTCTCTCTGCTCCTCCCCCGTTCATGCTCTGTCTCTCTCTGTCCCCAAAATAAATAAATGTTGAAAAAAAAATTAAAAAAAAAAAGGAATGAAACTGGATCATTTAAAAAAAAAAAAAAGTGAAAGAAAACACAACACAGAGTCCAGACCACTCTGTTGTATGTCTCCAGAATCCCTCAGACCCTGCCACTTCTTTGGGCTCCAGAGGTTCCCGATCACCGACACCTGCATCTCTGTGCTGAGGGCTTTCTTCATAACTGGGGAGGGGGGATGGGCCCATCCCTCCCGGAAGGCAGAAATGAGAGAGAATTAACCCCCTTCCTGGCAGCCAGCCTGCAATGGCCGGGTGAACGGATTTGGTGTAGAGATACCACAGCTCCCCCGCCACTTGGGTAGATGAGCTGAGCTGTGTTTCCCGGAGTGTCCGCACCAGTTAAGTTCTAGTCACCCACAGAAGTGACTTAACCACACCCTCGCCGGCCATTTCCCCGTACGATTTGTCTCAGGGTCTAGGAGAACCCAAACTAGGACACAGCACTATAAAAATTGTAACACAAAATGCTATCCCCAGGCTGGTCATAGGATTTAGGTAGAAATATTCATTTGTAATGCACTCTGGGCCAGGAGTGCTGGTCATGGGAACCAGGTTGAAAAGCAGAGGATGAATGCCACCCTTCTTAGCCCCATCAGCTTCTTTCTGTAATGCCAAGCGGAACTTGGTTTGGAGACACTACAGAAGTCTAAGTGAGCCTTCCTCCTCCTCGCCCTCTCCCCTCCCTGAGGCCTCCTAACTCATCTCTCTGCCTTCACTCTTGCCTCCTTCCCATTTATTCTTCACTTAAGCAGCAACAGTGGCTCTTCTTCAAACACCAAGCAGGTCAGTTCATGTCCTACTTAGAACTCTCCAATGGCTCCCCAGTGCATTGGAGTAAAACCCAAATTCATACAAGGCCCTACACAGTCTGAGCCTCTGCCTCCTTTCAGAAAACACAGTGGGCTCCTCCCACCCCATTCCTGCTTCAGCCATATCGGTCTATTCCTACTTTGCCCACACAGGACGTCCAGCACAGGATGTGCTCTTTGGTGGGAATGCTGTCCACTCACATCTGGCTAGCTCCTTCTCCTTATTTAGGTCACGGCTTAGCTGTCGTTCTCACCAAGAGGACTTCCTTAAAGACCGTGTGTGTTGGGGTGCCTGGGTGATTCAGTCAGTTGAGCATCTGACTTCGGCTCAGGTCATGATCTCACAGCTCGTGGGTTCGAGCCTCGAGTTGGGCTCTGTGCTGACAGCTCGGAGCCTGAAGCCTGCTTCAGATTCTGTGTCTCCCTCTCTCTCTGCCCCTCCCCTGCTCACACTCTGTCTCTCTCTCAAAAACAAACATTTAAAGAAAAAAAAGGCTGTGTGTGTTATTCTCTCTCGGCCCTTGTTTGTATCCTTTGTTCAGACACATACAAGCCCCAATAAGGGCAAGGGCTGCTCCTATCTTCTTCATTACTCTGTCCTCAGCACCTAGCACAGTGGCTGGCACATGGCAGAATCCTAGCCCATTTAGACGAGTCTGGTTGAAGACCTGGCTAAAAACACACGTGTATAGGCACTTCTGACCTCCCCAGCTGACACTTATGTCTCCTAAATGCCTTTGGCAGCTATCATCAACATAATTCTTTTGGAGATAAATCCTGTGTGTTTGATCAAAAACCTTCTGGGGTGCCTGGGTGGCTCAGTCGGTTAAGCATCTGACTTCAGCTCAGGTCACGATCTCGCAGTCCGTGAGTTCGAGCCCCGCGTTGGGCTCTGGGCTGATGGCTCAGAGCCTGGAGCCTGCTTCCGATTCTGTGCCTCCCTCTCTCTCTGCCCCTTCCCCGTTCATGCTCTGTCTCTCTCTGTTTCAAAAATAAATAAACGTTAAAAAAAATTAAAAAAAAAAAACCTTCCACCATTGCCTTGAGCCAATATTTGAATCATGTTGTGTGTCTTAATCATTTCTGATGGCTATCTTAGTTTGCAGCTTGAATGACACTTCATTTTTCTGAAGCCCCTCATTGCTTGAGAGTGTATTTCCTAAAAACAAGGACATTCTTTTTCATAATAACCATGGTACAATGATCAAAATGTAGGATATTAACATCAACACACTACTGCCTGATCCCCAGACCATATTTAATTTCATCAATTGTCCTAAAAATGTCCTTACAGCTGGCCACACAATCTTCCTCACCCCTCCATGATCCATTCCCAAATCACACCTTGCGTTTGGTTTTCTGGTCTTTTAAGTTTCCTTTAATCTGGAACAGTTCCTCACTCTTTCTTTACCTTCCTTGTCCATCACTGTGTTGAAGGACACAGGCTGTCCCTTTGGTAGAATGTCTCTTAGTCTGCTTGTCTGGTATTTCCTCATGATAAGATTTGGGTTGAACCTTGTTGACAGGTATACCACTGAAGTGTTGTTCCAGAGCTTACTTAACCAATCTGCTATTGGTGGAGGTTTGTGTTGCTTGAAATTTCTCTCCCTATTATGATCTTTATCCATCCTGTAGGCCATCTTTGCACACATTCTTATCTGTATCTTTGGGGTATATTTCCACCAGTGAAACTACTATGACTAAGTGTTCTGTGTGTATTTATGAGTTTTGGTATGTTTTGCCAAACTGCCTTCCAGAAAGGCCGTGCTAGTTCACGCTCCCTCCACAATGAGTGAAAGTGGTGACTTCTAGATTTTGCCAACACTGGATCCAAGCAGTTTAAAACCTCCTTTCAGCAACCTCTGCTTCTCACATTGATCTGTCTCCTATTCCGGCTTCTTGAATGTGTGACTGGTTGATCCCAAGAGCCTAGAAGTTGTTTAAAGGCAGGACTCGCATGTTTTACTCATCTTTGTGGTCTCCCACAGTACCTAACTAGGCTCTCTGCCTAGTAGTCACTCAATAAATGTCAAAGGAAGGAAATAACAAATGATTGAATGATGACGGCGTTGTTATGCCCAGAATTCGTGATCCCCAAATAAATACCGCCAGGGAGCCGAGTCTGATGCAAAAGCAAAAGAGCCTTTATTCGAGCTAGCTCGAGCTCAGTCCCCTACCTGCACCGACGCAGCGGTGAGATACCGGGGAGAGAGAGCGAGTTTCAAAAAGACAAAGGTTTTATTGGGGCCTAGGGGCAGTTGGTGAGGTAATGGCTATGGCCTCAGCCGATTGGCTGGGGAAGGGTCCGAGTCCTGTTAGGCAGGTGAGGGGGGGCGGGTTACTCAAGGGGAGGAGGTGTGGTCAAGGTGAAGGACACAGAACAAGATGGAGTCGGCGGGCGTAGGCCCGCCCTTTCAGGCGTATATGTTCATTGATTCTGTTCTGACATGCTGGGCAGAAATGGCATCAATAGTGGCAGCCCAAATTCCTACCACGAGAGCCTTTATTTACCTAGATTAGCAAGTGGCCCAGCCTTTTACCACTTTCCATTCCTGGGCCTCTCCTGAGCCCTAAAGAATCTTTCTTGTTGCCCATATTGATCCTAGGCGTGTTCCTCACCTCAGGCATCTGCCCCATGGCAGACAGCTGCTCTGGGCTTCTCAGCTCCCTTTTTGCCCTTGCTCCAGAAGCTTCTTTGGGCTGCTGCCAGTCTTCTTGCACACAGCTCTGGGTCTCAGTGTGGTCACATGCCTTTCTCTCAATTCCCTAGTGCCAGCTAAGACAAGTGATTGTTTTATTTTTTTTTTTTATTTAAAAAAAAAATTTTTTTTTCAACGTTTTTTATTTATTTTTGGGACAGAGAGAGACAGAGCATGAACGGGGGAGGGGTAGAGAGAGAGGGAGACACAGAATCAGAAACAGGCTCCAGGCTCTGAGCCATCAGCCCAGAGCCTGACGCGGGGCTCAAACTCACGGACCGCGAGATCGTGACCTGGCTGAAGTCGGACGCTTAACCGACTGCGCCACCCAGGCGCCCCGACAAGTGATTGTTTTAAAATGAAGGCGTGGGGATAACACATGGGAATTACAATGCAGACAAAGGCAACAATAAAGCAGGACCATAAACCATCCTGTTCGCATATCCCATCATCTGCCTAGCTCCATGGGAACACATTAGGGACCATTTTTGTCCTTTGTAATATCCCTCCTTCCCTCAGGTCGCAGGGATCTGCTCCTACATGGAACACCATAGATCTTGTGTCTTTTCCCTCATGCCAGCCCTCCTGCACCCCTCCCCCCACTCTGGGCTTCTCCCAGAAAGAGAATGATACCCAGCGATGAGCTGTCCCTCTATGAGGACATCCCTTTAGAGTATTATGCAGCACAATTAAATCCTCACTCTTCCCGACTTCTCCATTCCAGAGGAGGCAGTTGGCTTCATTTGCAAACAACTAAAGCCTCTCCAAGTGTTTTCCCCAAATAAAAGAGCCTTCTTCCCCCTCAGATGAATTTTTTCCTCCATCCTTTCCATAACAACAACACAACAAAATATTTACTGTTTGCTCAAATAGTTTGTGACTCCTTTTAGTCATCAACATCTCAGAAAAGCTGGAGCCAGGTCACAGAGCACATAGCCTATACAGCACACTCACTACGTTCAAAGCCTTATTATGGGCTCTATCTCTCTGCTCTGTTAAGGCTACTTGGGTAAGGGGCCCCCAGTCACGCGCAAGGAGAAGCTGCTTTTCATTTTCCCAAGGGTTTGAGATGTTGGAGCAGGAGGTTGACAGGGTGAGCGGAAGTGGGACAGGAGACCATGAGGAAAGTAAAGACACAGTTCAGTTTTGCCCTGTCTTTGGTTCCCCCTCAAGTGGGAAAACTGACACATCTCAGAGAGAAGGGGGAGGAGCGTGAGGGCCGCAGGAAGGGAGCTTGTGGAGCGCTGACCCCCACGTCAGTGGGGCAGCACAGCTCCTGGTTTGGAGTTTCCTAATGGGGAGACTTAATGTGGCTCAAACCTTCTTCCTTCGGAGGAGTCCCACCCCACGCCATGCAAAGCAATCTGTTTGCCTGTTGTCCTCCCGTTGCTCCCCGAGTGGGTCAGCTTGCTGACCTAGGTGTTCTGTTTGTTATTTCTTCCTCCTCTCCTCTGCCTCTCCCTTCTGTTCATCTCTTCTCACCACCCCCCACCCCGCGACTCCTGCAAGATTGCTGCCACTCAGTAAAAATGCTAGTTTTGAATCATTCGAGAAAACCATGCAGTAGAATGGAGCAGTGCTGCATCTAGACTCAGGCACTGGTCTGGGAGTCCCAACCCTGCAGCTTTCTGGTTAGGGGTCTTGTATTTCTCTGGCCTGTAATTTTCTTATACTTCAAATGGGACTAATAGTATCTACCTACTTTTCAGGTAGTTTGTACCTTGTTGTTCAGCACATGAATATCATTCATCACTTGCTCTGATCCAAGTATTCACCTATCACTGTTTTTTTTTTTTAATGTTTATGTATTAAACATTAAAAAGTTTTTTTTAATGTTTACGTATTAAACATTAAAAAGGTTTTTTTTTAATGTTTACGTATATTTGAGAGAGAGACAGAGACAGAGAGAGAGTGGGGAATGGGCAGAGGGAGAGGGAGACACAGAATCTGAAGCAGGCTCTAGGCTCTGAGCTGTCAGGACAGAGACCAATGCGGGGCTCAAACTCATAAGCTGTGAGATCATGACCCGATCTGAAGTCAATGCTTAACTGACTGAGCCACCCAGGTGTCCCTAAACATTTTTTTTTTTAATTCAGGTGAAATTCACGTTAATGAAATAAAAGTAATCATTTTATTTATTTTTAAAGATTTTTTTTAAGTTTTTAAATGAATCTCTACACCCAATGTGGGGCTTGAATTTACAACCCCGAAGCCAAGAGTTACATGCTCCACTGACCAAGTGAGCCAGGTGCCCCCAAATTAATCTTTTTAAAAAATTTCTTATTTTTAAGCAATCTCTACACCCATTGCAGGGCTCAAACTCACAACCGTGAGATCAAGAGTCATATGTGCCAATGACTGAGCTAGCCAGGTGCCCCCCAAAATTAATCATTCTATTTTTTAATTTTTAAAAAATGTTTGAGAGAGAGAGAGCAAGAGAGTGCACATGTGCAAGTGGGGCAGAGAGAGAAGGAGAGAGAGAATCCCAAACAGGCTCTGCACTGTCAGCGCAGAGCCTGATGTGGGGCTGGAACCCACCAATGGTGAGATCATGACCTGAGCTGAAATCAAGAGCCTGTTGCTCAACTAGCTGAGCCACCCAGGTGCCCCCAAAAGTGAACAGTTTGGTGGCATTTAGTACATTCACAGTGTTGGGGGACCACCATCTTTATTTAGTTCCAAAACATTTTCATCACCCCAAGACGAAGCCTAGTCCCCCAGTAGGCAGTTTTCCTATTTCCTCTAGCCTAGCCCCTGACAACCACCAATCTATAATTCTGTCTCTATGAATTTTCTGGAAATGTCATATAAATGCAGTTAGACACTGCCTTTTCACGTCTGGCTTCTATCATTTAGCAAAATGTTTTTGAGGTTTATCCACCTGTACCCTTGTACTTCATTCCTTTTTATTATTAAATAACATTCCATTCTATGGGCACACCACAATTTGCTTATTCAGGCTTCTGCTGGTGGACATTTGGGTTGTTTCCATCTTTTGTCTATTGTGATCATGCTGCTGTGAACATTTGTGTACAAATGTGTCGTCTTCCTCTCCAGTATATATGTGGGAGTGGGAACTGCTGGACCATGTGTTAATTCTGTTTAATGTTTCAGAAACACAGATGCTTTTTTAGGGAAGAAAAAAATTAATGTTAACAAAATCAGGGGTGATGGAATGTTGCTACATCTTGGTTATACAAGTATATACATTTGTCTAAACTCATAGAACTGGACACCAAAAAAAGGCGAATTTCATTTCAAGTTTAAAAGGTGGATGACAAAAAAAATGTTCATTAATTCTTTAAAAAAATTATTGTTTCATTGTTACGGGAGAAGATTGGTAATAATAAATATGTTCATCCATGGACAGCTAGTTAAATGAGTCATGGTCCAGCCGTTCAAGGGAATGAACATCCCGCATCCTAAATAAGAACAGGCTAACCTTTCCCCCACCTCTTCACAAAGAGTGTCCAGATTCAGCCCAGAGAGGAGGGGATTCCTTGGAATCCTCGTTGGATCCTGAAGCACATGAGGGTTGTAGAGCTTTGAGATGTAAGTAATGGAAACATTCCATGACCCAGTAATCACTTCATGAGCAAAATTCCCTTCGTAGTATGTAGGAAGAGTTTGCATCATATACCAGCTGGCTTAGCCCACCCATGGACAGATTTTAGGCCACAAAAACGTGGACCCTGAGGCTTACTTTTGCCATTTGGGGGCTGGCTGCAGCTCTTCAGAGTTCATGCTAGATGGCATCCTCTCCCTATGGATGGAGGAGACCAGCTACCAGGAATGAGTGCTCCACCTGCCAGCTCCTGCACGAGCTCATTTTTACGTCACAATACCCGTGCCTTTGCTTTTACAGGAGGGGCTCAGCCTGCCCCAAATCAATTGGTCCAAATTAGATATGATATTCCATTTCACGTAACTGTCAAAAAAGCCATCTGTGCAAAGCATTACATTTTTAAACTCCGAGTATTTGACAGATCCCATTTAGCATATAACTGGCTAGCTGGGACTTCAAGGAGGGAGCAAGTATGCCCTCCTTTTATTGGGTCAAATATTCACGTACCTGCCATGGCTTATTTTAGGACAGTAAAACCTTCATATTCATGTCTTGGAGATAATTGGGCCCAGAGTCTCGGGAGTAAGAGAAAGTTTATGTTATTGCAGCATTAAGGTCAAAACTGCTGGAGAGCCCCTTTCACCTGAGTCATCTGGTTTTAAGGGCGCCAAATTTTGCATTCAATTCATCTCACCTCCTCTTTAAGAAGAAATTCTACCTTTATTGTCATGATGGTATCCATAGTTCCACTGTAGGCCTCCAGGCTCCAACAAATGAAGCTGGATTTGGTCACGTCTGGCCTCATAGATGCTACTCATAAGAAGACCAGAAGTGGGTTTTTTGTTGTTGTTGTTCTTTTTTGATGATGGTTTGGATTCTTTTCTTATCTGTATTAACAGAAAATCATAGGCTTTCAAGTAGATTACTAGAAAAGAGACTATTTTTCCTCCTTCCACTCTGGATTAATTTTTATACTTTTGCTGTGCAATTTCCTTACCGAGTTAAGCATTTTCCTCCACCTGAATCTGAGTGCTCAGTGCTGAACGAAACAAAAAATGTCCAGCTTTCTGTGCACCATTTTTGGAGTGACTATCTTGTGTTTCACTCTGTCTGAAAAGTGAATTAAAATTCGTCTGCTTAGTTTAAAAAAAAAAAATAATTGTGCTATCAGTTTAACAACTGGGCTGATTGCAGGAGACAGCTGGATTTGAGGGTGGAAGTGTAGCCAGAGAAGCGGGAGTTCTGGGGACTGAGATTGTCCATGACTTTCTGTGATACTGACCTCTGATACCAGGAGGTAAGTCTCCTACTTTTCCTTTTTAATATCTGATCTGGCAGGGACATGGGGATTTTGATAGTTAACTAGAATGGATTAACCGGATCCCAGAGGCCTAGGTGGGGCTACGTCATGCCATGTTTGCTCCAAGTCAGAAAATATTGCTATATACTCACAACGTGCAAGGCATTTACTAGATTCTATAGACAAGGGAATTGGAAGATGATATAGACACATTTCAGGCCGTCAAGTATAGAAGGCAGATACCTAAATGACTAGCCTCACTGCTCACTTACCCGTTGACCTTGGGCAACAGACCTAATTCTCTGAGGCTCAGTTTCCTCTCTATACAATGGAGGCAACAACTTTGTAACTATTCAGGACACAAGCTGATCTACTGTGGAGACATTCCTAACTGAATATGGCACCAAGAAGGAGGCCTTTCCTTCCCACTAAAGAAGGCCACGTTAAAGTGCTGTAGTTCCAAGAGCATAGAGACCACGTGTGGCTGGGACCATCAGTAGACGTGTGCATATTGGCAGGAACCTCTTTTCTGAACTTGCATGCAAGAACCTGATAGACGGGTGTTTAGATGTCTAAAGGTCATAATCATCTGACAACAACAGGATGAAGCCTCCCAACACATTTATGAAGATCAGCTGGTTCATCGTGAAACCAAAGGCTGCTAAAGCCCCACGTGTTGCTTGGAGGTCACTTGTTTCCAAACTGTGATGTTTCTACTACTATCCCCATTTCATAAATATTATTAATTAGGATGAATAAGTGTTTTAAAAAGTGACCTGACTGTTGGGGCGCCTGGGTGGCCTCAGTTGGTTAAGCGTCCGACTTCGGCTCAGGTCACGATCTCGCGGTCCGTGAGTTCGAGCCCCGCGTCGGGCTCTGCACTGACAGCTCAGAGCCTGGAGCCTGTTTCAGATTCTGTGTCTCCCTCTCTCTCTGACCCTCCCCCATTCATGCTCTGTCTCTCTCTGTCTCAAAAATAAATAAATGTTAAAAAAATTTTTAAAAGTGACTTGACTGTAAAGATAAATATTAAGTAAATAGAAGAATGATCAGCGGTCTACAGCATGGCAAATTTTTTTTTTTAATTTTTTTCAACGTTTTTTATTTATTTTTGGGACAGAGAGAGACAGAGCATGAATGGGGGAGGGTCAGAGAGAGAGGGAGACACAGAATCTGAAACAGGCTCCAGGCTCTGAGCAGTCAGCACAGAGCCCAACGCGGGGCACTAACTCACGGACTGCGAGATCATGACCTGAGCTGAAGTCGGATGCTTAACCGACTGAGCCACCCAGGCGCCCCAATTTTAAGGTTATTTTTATTTATTTTATTAAAATCTTTTAAAATGTTTATTTATGTTATTAGTTAAAAAAAATTTTTTTTTTCAATGTTTATTTATTTTTGGGACAGAGAGAGACAGAGCATGAACGGGGGAGGGGCAGAGAGAGAGGGAGACACAGAATCAGAAACAGGCTCCAGGCTCTGAGCCATCAGCCCAGAGCCCGACGCGGGGCTCGAACTCACGGACCGCGAGATCGTGACCTGGCTGAGGTCGGACGCTTAACCGACTGCGCCACCCAGGCGCCCCCAGCATGGCAAAATTTTTAATGTCAAATTTGGTAACCCCTGGGACCATCCACGAAGGGACTTCGCAGAGGAGGGAATGTTACTGGAAACCTCACACTTCCGATCCCACTTTCAGCTCTCATTTCTCCTCTCTTGGAATCTTCCTCTCTGTTTCCGAAGTCCTTGTGTTTGTGTCCAAAACGATCCTTATTCTAGTCTATCTTGGTAGTCTGCCTTCCAGTTTGCTTTCCTTCCCACTGGCCAGCTCCCATGGGAAATCACCGTTGCTTTCCCCACAGCGCTTGGCACATGGCGGTAAACTCCGAAGAAGGAAAGAATAAACGGGAGAATGAAAGCATTATCTCCAGCTGTTTCCTGATGATTAGGAAGCTGTGATGCCAGGAAAGGCTTGAAAACTCCAGATCCAGTACTATTCAGAAAGCCAGTTGGATTACTCTGGCAAAAGCAATCTATATTTTAGGACCAAGATAAGTTGGTGGCTTTCCTGAATAGTTGATTTCTATTTGCAAGAACTCTGACCCAGCAAGCAACGTTAGCCATGTCATACAGGTGCCAAATGAAGAGTGAGACACTGTGGCTTTTTTGCATTTCTGGGTCACCTGATCCCAAGTGGATTTGGAAGTCAGTATTTGACATATGCCCATCCCTCTCAAACTCACCCACTTTTCCATTTGGATTTCCATTCTTGCGCTCAGCTAGCAAGATTCTCTACTGATCTACTGATATTTAATAGACGACTCTTTCTCGAATCAAACCCAGTTCTCTAGAAGACTGCAGCTGTTAATGCAGTTAATTGAAAGGAATAAGGCTATAATGGTGGAATTATAGGAAGCTATAATGGTGGAGTGGAAAACCCCCTTAAGTCTTAATCACTTAGCCAACTGCCTGCTTTGCTTTCTTACAATACAATTTAAGTTCACTCTGGCAGCCAAATAGGTCAATTGCAGCCAAGTTTTGCTGGCTAGCCTGAGGTAGCCAGAAATTAAGTGCATAGACTCTGAGTCAGACTGCTAGGTTCAAATCCCACATCTTCTGCTTCTTAGTTGTGTGACCTTAGGCAATGTATAAAACTTCTCCTAACCTGGTGACTTTATAAAAGTGGGCTATGTTCTCTACCTCATCCGGATGTTGTGTTCAATGCAATAATCCATGTAAAGCATTTAGCACAGGACCTGGCCCACAGTTGGATCCAGTAAATTTAGCCACTATCATTCCATTCTCCCTTTGGAATGTCCTAATTTCCTCACAGAGGCACAGATACTTGAAGTGTAAACCATTTATTTTGTAGGCAGGATGTCTTACCATGCAGCAGAGAGAGTAGCTAGGCTTTCACTTGCTGAATGACCGTGCAGAACCCACTTATTCTCTCTGGGTCTGTTTCACATCTGTCAAATCAGTCGGGACAGGCAGGATTTTCCAGAGTTACAAACTCAAATGTCTACAAAGGTCAACTAGGTAAAATTAGGCAATCACTGGGGACCTGGGCTGGGTATAAGATAATAAGAGTATTGGCTAACAACATCATATGATAACCATAGATAGCATAACCAGATAATATGGCTAACCATAAAACTTTGCTACTCAAAGTGTGGTCCACTGACCAGCAGGATTGACAGAACCTTGGTGTTTGTTAGAAATAGCAGAATCTCAGGACAGACCTAGTGAAACAGATCTGCATTTTAACAAGGTCCCTAGGTGATCTCTATGCACATAAAAGTTTGAGAAGGCTGCTTCGGAGCACAAACCATCTAAAGGCAATCAACTTTGCTTAGTTTTATTTTGTTTTGCTTTGATGTTCAGTCACACAAACTTTGGGTTCCAACAGGCCTCGGGCTGTAGTTGGTGAGCTCTAAGATGCGGCCAGTTCTAGGATTCAGAGAAATACCCTATCATTATAAATCACGCCTCTGGGCATGTGGATATATAGCCAAGACCAAGCCTGGCTGGGTTGCTTAGAACAGTAATTCCTGCAGTGGAAGATGCCTAAAAAGTCATCTGCTCAGCTCCCAGTCTTCTGACAGGCATACTGTTATTGCCCCCACTCTGCAGACAAGATCAAGTGAGGCCCAGGGAGACCCCCAGACCCAAACCCAGACACCAGGAAGCGGTGGTGGTGGGTATCTGGCATCAGGAACAAGACAATGCTGTGCTGTTAAAAACTGCGACCATTCCGGTTTCCAAGGCTTCGAAAGTCTATTAATTCCTGTACATTCTCCAATGTGTAGTAATTGTTCTCTGTTTCTCCCGGCACCTCCCTGCCACTTCCTGGCAGCCCTAGGGACAGAAGGTTTCCTCCTTTTTGGCAGAGAAGGCCCAGAGCCGGGTTTCTGAACGGATATCCGGCCCACAGGATGCAGAGGAGGCAAAGCCCTCATTGTTCCTTGGGGCCAGCCGCCCCTCCCCCAGCCCGGAGGACACTCGTCGCCCACCACGGGTGACTGAGGGCCCATTTCCCAGGAGTGGGACGTTCAAAGGAAGCAAGGGAGAGAGGCTGAGAGTAGATCTGAAGGCTTGATGTTCTGAGCAGACAGCTGAAAGGCGCTCAGAGCCCCAAGATAAATACGCTTGGAATCTGAAAACGTTATCTCCAACACAGGCTCCCCGCCGTTACTCATTACTGTTGTCCACGGCCGACTCGGGCGATTCCGTGTGCGTTTTCATAAATCGGAATGTTTGACTGTAACGAGGATCGTGGAATCGCGGGTCCCGCTTGCTGCAAGGCACTTTATTAGCAGAAAGGAGCCGCTTCCCACGCCCGGATCCCCCGAGGGCCCGCCAGCGCGCGGAAACGGTGCCGAGCCCTGGGGGGCGCGGTCCGCGTGGACCTGCCGCCGCGCCGCCACCCCGTGGCCACCAGGGGGCGCTCAGGCCGCACGGCTACCCACGCCGCCACCAGCGCCGGGTCGCCGCCGGCTCGCAGACCCCTTCGCGCCCTCGGCGGAAACAAAGTACACCTTTGTCGGCGTCCCGGCTCGTGTGCGTGTGAGACCGCGCACTCTGGCCGGCCGCAGCGTGCGGAGCCCGCCGGGCTGACCTTCCTCCCACCCGAGCACGCCCGGAGGGGCGGCCAGGACCGGCGCCGGCTCCTGCCGGAACGCGGCGCTACGCCCGCCGCCGCCGCCGCCGCCGCCGCCGCCGCCGCCGTGGCCCGTGGACTTCGCTTTCCCGGCTCTCGGCAAGGCGGGAAGCGGGCCAGAGGGAGCCCGGCCCCGGGACTGGGGGGGCTCCGACTCGGCCGAACCGCCTTCGATTCGCCCGCTGCCCCCTCGCAACCCCGCGCCCCTAGCCTCCCCGGGCCGCGCCCGCCTTGACTCTGGGTGAGAGTCCCGGGGCGGGTCTCGGACTCCGGCAGCCGCGCGCCAGTCTGGCCCCAGCGCCGCGGGTCCTGAGGACTCCAAGTCCCAGCAGGCCCGGCCCTGTGAGCGCCGAGACAGGAGGCGCGGCCCGCCTGGCGCCTGCGCAGTGCGGCCGCCCAAGCCTGCTAGTACCACACCCCCGGGAGGGACGGAGGGGAGGCAGAAGCATCCGAGGCATTAAAGCATCCGAGGGAGCCGGAGGGGTGGAGAATGGAGTGACAGAGAAACGCGGAGGGTGGGGGGTGGGGGGGAAAGTGTTGAGGGAGGGGGGAGGGGGGACACAGAGGGAGGAAGAAGCGGCGGCGGCAGCTCCTCTTCGCAGAGGGGGAAAACTCCGAGGGATAAGAGCAGGAATAATGCGGTAGGCAAGGCGGGCTGCTCGCTCCCGGCTCCCGGCTCCGGCAGCAGCAGCGGCAGCCCGAGCAGCGGCAGCAGCAGCGGCAGCACCCCCAGCAGCTGACAGCCCCGCCGGCAGGCTCCCTCGCTGACCGCCGACTGTCAATGGAGCTGGAAAACATCGTGGCCAACACGGTCTTGCTGAAAGCCAGGGAAGGTAAGAGGCAGGGCTGGTGCGTGCCTGGCGTATTCGCCACGGGCCAGGGTGCGGGTGTCGGGCAGCGAGTAGGCTGGGGTTGTGCGTGTGCAGGATGCCTGCAGTGAGTTGGTCGCGAGCAGGACACCTCGGAGAGCTGCTCTGCAGGCGCTTCAGGGTTCCTGCCCTTGGGATCACAGAATCTGGACTTGAGTGGAGAATGAGAAACGTAGAGGTTGCAGGGATTAGGATGTTAAAATATCCCTTAGTTTCCGGCTCTAACCTTACAGACCGTGCCTTCTCGGCAGCTGTTGAAAGGTCAGTTGGAAAAGCATTCATTCAGGAAGAGATGGGCAAACATGCAAACAAAATAGCTTTTCCAGTCGGCCCGGGATGGTTCTGTGAGTGTGAATTGGTGTGTGTGTGAATTGGGGTGTGTGTGTGTGTGTGTGTGTGTGTGCGTCTGTGTGTGTGTTGGGCGGGGAGGGGGGGGAGTGGAATTAGCAGAAGCCAAGTCTTTGCTTGCGCAGGCTGAGTTGATATAGGCTATTGCTGGAAACCATCCGCTGGGAATGTTTCTTAGGGAAATCCCGTCGTGTGGAAGGAAGCTTTTTAAAGGCAAAGTAAGATGTTAAGGAATTAGCCTGTCCATAGAATAACGGGAGAATGGCTGTACAAATCACCTAGAAAATAATTCGGTATTTCAGAGTTGGGTTTTTTCCCCTTTGGTGATGGGAGGGAGAGGTAACTGAACTGCCTGATCTGGGTTCAGTTTAAAAAAAAAAAAAAAAAGGAAAGGTAAGTGTGCTGGGTGCTTAGATGCATTTTGGGTGCAAATTATTAGATTTCCTGCATTTAGCTGGCAGGAAATATCGTCAAAACGAAGTGGGTAAAAGCCTCGGTCAAAGCTATAAACACACATTTGGCCTCTTCCTTGAGATGAAAAGAAAAGAGAAGAAAAGAAAAAGTGGCCCAGAAACTTAGATGCTTCCTAAAATGATTGCATGTAAACATACATATTTAGAAACACCTGGAATTTATGTAACATCTCTTTTGCCAAGATTTGAGCTCTGGCGTGCAGTTGTTTTTACAAAAAGGGGAAGTGGTTTTTCTCTTTCATGGGAGGAGGCTTTATTTGACGCCCCAGGTAGAAGGGAGCCTAAGTAAGGTCTTGACTTCAGAAGGAGACTCAGGGGGCAGCGCACAAAAATGCCTTAGCTACTTCATATTTTCATTCACCCACTTTGATGAATGAAGGAAGAATTTCTGGCTCGCAATAAAACGATTCATGTTTACCCAGCCAGTTCCATCACCTTGTGGCTCTGTACACGCTGTGCGGGTGGGTGATGCACAGCCCAGTAACTCAACCCAGGCTTCACGTCGTAATTTCGTCGTCACATGTGCTCTAAACCAGCCGCCTGGAAGGTTTGCTTTGAAAACCCCAGCAGAGTTTAAAATATGCACGTCCGTCCCCGCTCCATTGGTCAGCTTTGGTGAGAACAGATTTGTAGGCGAGGCTGTTACTTGGTGATTTCAGGTTGTAAGCCCTGAGCTTTTTTCTTTTTACCTAACCTGGCATTTTAACGAACAGGACCGAGGTGGGATCTAGTGGGCTCTCCCCTGGACTGGGCTGTGCGTCCTGGAGGGAAAGAAGTGGCGAAAACAGCCCCCCTCTCGCCGCCTTTGCGACCGCCACCTAGTGGCGAGACGTGGTGGCATATCTTAGGGCTTGGGGGCTGGGAAAGTTTTCCACCCTCCCTCCATTCTGAAATTATTTCTTGGGAAATCGCTGGATATGGTGGTGCTGGAGGCTTTGCAAATTTCACTGGTTTCTCCCCTAAGGAGAAATTCTGTTCTTTAGATTTGCCGCTCTACACATCCGTTTGCCTGGGGCATGCTGTTTTCTTCTTTCAGCATTTGGTGGCTTCTTCTAAAATGTTTTGCTTGGAGTTGACAAAGTGTTATCAATTTTCTCTCCTAAACTGGTCTCTCTCGTTTTTTGTTTTTTTTCCACAGCCTGATATTTTTGTTTGGCAGGTTAACAGATTGGGTTTTTCAGAACAGTAGGGAAGAGAACTGAAGGCCGGAAGCCTATATGGAATGACCGAATTACAGTGATTAAAAGTGCTGGAGAATGTGCCTTTCACTTCCTTTGCGTTTGGAAGTCTTTTCAATTTCTCAGGGAGTTTGGTAGTCATCTCACAGTGAGAAAATAGCTTTGGACGATGTCTTTGAAATGGAGAGGGCCTTGTCTGTAAGGAAACAGAGAGACTGACACATGAATGAGAAAAATTAATCACTGACATGGAAGTTGCATTTTTTAATGTGTCTTTCTTTCTTTCTTTCTTTCTTTCTTTCTTTCTTTCTTTCTTTCTTTCTTTCTTTCCTTCTTTCTTATGTTTAAAGAGAATCCACGATTTTAAGTGCTTCCACTTTCTTCTCACTGGGTCTTTATTAAATATCTGAGCACATGGCTTCTAGTTAGTGTGGAAGGTTTTAGAAATAAAAGCAATTTTGGGGGAAAACTCCTTAGTTTGAAAGAGTGACTTCAAGTATATAACTGAGAAGAGAAAAATAAAATTTCTAAATATTCAGAAATGAAAATTTCAGTTTAATGAAACATCTAACGTAAAATTTCTAGTATCTTTAATAATCCAAGTTGTTTAGAATGTTCTAAAGCACTTCTTACTTGGAGATTCTTGTGAAAGGTTACAGATGAGAAATATAATGGGCGTATGTGAAATTTAATTTAGTTCACTTAACAAAATACATTGTAAACAATTTAAAATGTGGCTTTCAAGTAAAAGTCACATTTGTCCCAAACAATAGAGAAACAGGCCTTGAAGAAAGACAGGCACACTTTGGAAATGTTATAAAGGAAATTGTAGTTGTCCATGTTGGTGGGTAATTTTGGGGCCTATCTTTTGTTATTATTATGCATTCTTAAAGGCAGATGGCTTCTTAATTCACTGTATATTCAAATTCTTACCATAATAAAATATGTATGGGGGAAAACATGAATATAGCAATAAAATAGAAAATCTATAAGTGGATTAGAGTCAAATGATTCATTGTTAGTCATTACAAAACAAAGCAAACTCACGGCACCTTTGTGAAAATTGTTTTGGAATAAGAAAAGATAGATCTCAGAAGATCTAGGTTCAAAATTTTAAACCATCCAAATGTATGTTGTGGGCTGTTTATTTGTCCTGGTCTCATGAGAAAACATTGCCTTGATCACTCTTAGGAACTTCAGATTACTCTCCTAAAAAGTGGTTAAGGAAAAAGAGAAGTTGAGGCTGAATTCATGCCAGTTCATGGAAATGAGCTAAGTGATTAAGCATTTAATGAAAAGAGATCCAGACTAACTCTCTCTCTATCTATCTGTTTACATTTTAGAATCTCAGAAAATTGGCACGCAAGCTGGCGTTGAAATAATAGTGAGAAAGAGTGTTTGCAGAATTCCTTTTGTGTGTTTCTTTTCGGTTTTATTGTTGCGGTAAAGGTTTTTATGTTTTTCTCATATTCTAGATCTCTCGCCTCACTCATTGAGTGAACAGTGATGAGAAGCCATTCTGCCAGGGCTCACCTTCCTTCACAGGGCCAGCAATGGCCATATCTGATTGATAAGGACGACAGAGGGAGTACTGATCATATTTTCCCGCTCATGATCTTAGCAGACACTGAGCACAGGAACCCAGAAGTCAGAAATGTAATATGACTTGGCCATTGGTCACACTTGCCAAAAAGCAGAGTGCGTAGGAACTTTTCTCTCCGACAACTCTGTGACTTGTTGGCCTGGCTCTTCCTGATGAGATAGGGGCCTGGGGAAAAGGTGAAGCTGTGTGCTAGCAGAGGCTAGGGATGGTAGGAGGAGGGAGGGAATCTGTGAGGGGCAGGCGCGAGGGGCAGGCTCTTCCCCCACAGCCTCAGCATTCCACAACAGGACCGAAAGTCCGTGTCTCGCCACCCCCACCCCCGCTCCCCATCCTCTTTCCCTTGCACCCCTAGTTCATGATGATAAAACCGACATGCCCGTATATTTCGTTATTAGAACGCTGGAATGTCTCTGAAGCTTAAGCCTCCTTACTGCCGTCGGCAGGCATACTGATTCCACCCCGCGGCCTCTCGCTTCCATCCTAACCGTACGGGAGAGCAAGAGGAACAGCGTTCACCCTGGCGAAAAGCTGCCTGGCCCATTAAGTACAATGCCGACAAATGAAACTGCCGTTGATTTTCTCTAAGTTTCTTTTCAGTACTGACAACTGTAAGGTACAGACACCAAAAGCGATGTTTTCAGAAGGCCTAGCTCTCTTACAGGAAGACCTCAAGTGACGGTTTTAATTAATCCAGCTGCCTGTTTGAAAAATCATCGGATAAATGCTCACAAGGCTCTCATCTTGCAGTCGCTTAGCTGCTTCTTGTCAGATTCCAAACTCCAAAAAGCTTGATTCGTGCTGTGGCTCTTGCAGTGGCTTGCTAAATGACACACTTTGGGTCCGGGCTGAAGTCTTTAGAAATGTCCATGCGGATTCAGGAAAGAGCTCAACCATATGGCCAAATCCACCTTTACCAAGGGCTATTCACCTCACACCTGGGAGCTCCCAGTGTTCTTGGGAAACCATCCAGGACTGCGGGCAATGGTTAAAGTTCAGATTCGTTGCCAATATATCTGTGGCTCAAGGTAAAGCATTATGATAGCTAGACATTTGTTTTGAAGTAAAAAAAAAAAAAAGTCTTATGGTTACCAAAAGATATCACTGCGGTGGACCATGCAACCGAAAGGAAACTTGAGAACATGAGAGAAGGTGACTACAAACAGGTGACATGTAGAGAAGGAATTTCAGGAATTTCTCCAGTCCTATTCCCTCCAGCCCCCACACCTCATATCAAAATAGAATAGTGAAGATAAAGGGTTTTAAGGTGTGATTTTTAAATGATTAAAATGGCTCATGCGGGCTTAGATAATGGGAGTGATTTCTACTTTAAAACACTTTCTGTTCTATTTCAGGGAAGATTTTATTTTAAAATATCCTAAAGATTGAAAAGATTTTAATCAATCAATCAAACATCTTAAAATTTATCTTTTTGGGGTAAAAACCATGTTGTTCCATTTACTACCATTCAAACACTGGAGGACACACACAATTTTGTATAAATCATGGTAGCTTTTTTTTTTTTTAAGTTTATTTATTTATTTTGAGAGAGATCGAGAGAGCGGGAGCACGCACACTCAAGCAGGGGAGGGACAGAAAGAGAGGGAGAGAGAGAGAATGCCAACGAGGCTCTGCACTGTCAGTGCAGAGCCCTACTTGGGGCTTGAACTCACGAACTTGTAAGATCATGATCTGAGCCTAAATCAAGAGTCAGATGCTTAACCGACTGAGGCACCCAGGCACCCCCCCAAATCATGCTACCTTTAATTTTTAAATTATTTTTTAAGTAAGAAGGTGCTATTTTATTATTTTTTATTTTTTAAATGTTTATTTTTGAGGAGGGGGGAGGGGCAGAGAGAGAAGGGGGAACAGAGAATCTAAAGCAGGCTCTGCACTGTCAGCAGAGAGCCTGATGTGGGGCTCCACCTCATGAACTGTGAGATCATGACCCGAGCCGAAGTTGGGTGCTCAACCAACTGAACCACCCAGGCGCCCCAATCATGCTACCTTTTAAAAAGAAAGCAGTTATTTCCTCACTAGACCATCACCCATGCCCCCTCCAACCATTGGTTAACCAAAGGTTAAGAAAACCATTCTTAATTTGTCTTCGGAGATTCTTACGAGTAGAATTACTCACTCATTCATTCATTTATTCATTCATTCAGCATCTGTTGTTGAAGGACCCTGTGGGAGGATATCAGCCTTATAGACATGCTGCTAGAGGTCAGGGGCCTGTCATCGTTTTCATGTTAGACTTTTAAAAATTTTGTTTACTTATTTATTTCGAGAGTGAGAGAGAGAGAGTGCACTAACAGGAGAGGGGCAGAGAGAGAGAGGGAGAGGGAATCCCAAGCAGGCCCCATGCTGTCAGCACAGAGCCTGATGCAGGGGCTCAAACTCACAAACTGTGAGATCATGACCTGAGCAGAAATCAAAGATCCCAACAATCAACTAACTGAGCCACCCAGGTGTCCCAAGTCTTAGGCTTGTTTTTTAAGTTTATTTATTTATTTTGAGAAAGAGGGAGCATGCGTGAGTGGGGAAGGGGCAGAAAGAGAGGGGGAGAGAGAGAATCCCAAGCAGGCTTTGCACCGTCAGCACAGAGCCCAATGTGGGGCTTGAACTCATGAGCCATGAGATCATGACCTGAGCTGAAGTCGGATGCTCAACTGACTGAGCCACCCAGCTGCCCCTTGTCTTGGGCTTTTAAACTGGTAAATCAGATATGAGTAGAACTAGACTTTTTTTCCTCCCAAAAGCTGAAGTTGATGGTGCTGTGACCTGCATAGCTAGGTTACTGTATTGCCTTCGGCGTTCTTAGAACTTGGAACTTGGTCCTCAGTAGCCTGAGGGACCAAAGTATACTTTAAGGATAATCAAAGGTCATACTTGAGGGACAGGCTGACGTGTGCAGGACAACTGCTAATTTTCCAAGACATTGTGATTTCCTGAAGGTCAGTTCCTGCATTCCTGCAAATGGAAAACACTCGAAGCAGTGGCAGGAGGACCATTTGGTTGAGACATGACAAGATCCAAGGGGAAGAGTGGTGTGCCGGGGTGCCTTCCAGGTGGAACCTTGGAGCTAGGGCAGTGGCCTGGGTGGGGCTGATGGGCCGCCCTTCTGGAGTGACGACGGAGGAGGCTTTTTGTTGGGACTGGTTTGAGCACGTCCTCTGTCACCTGGAATGACCTGGAAGGGTTGAAGGCATCTAGTTCTCTAGCTTGGTGTGCTGTCCAAACATGGTAACTACTAGCTGCTTGTGCTATTTACATTTTAATGATTAAAATTAAAAAATTCAGTTCCTTAAGTATGCTAACCACATTTCAAATGCAGTTACTGGGTTGGACTGCGCAGATATAGAACATTCCCAGCACTGCAAAAAGTTCGTTTGGACATAGCGGCTCTAGGGTTCTGCATATTCAGTTGAAGAGGGCAATAGCCCCCTAGCTTCTGACATGAAAACTGGGGGGAAGGTAAAGGAGTGAGAGTGAGGGAAATGGGAGGGTGTGGAGAAGAGAGAGGGAAAAAGGCAGAGGCAGGGAGGGGAGCTGGGGGATTAGGGATTAGGAATGAGTCACTTCGGAGAACAATTTAGTTCAAGGACACTCATAGATATTAGTGGTGGTGATGAGCCAGTCATATTTTTATTTTTTTCATATCTTGTTGAGAAATTTGCCTAGATTGAGCAACTATCTGACTTTCCTGATTCAAATTAAGTGCATATTATAGATGCAGACAGAGCCCTATGTTCCTTCTTGAAACTCCTGATGTGAGGATATTTTATTTTATTTTTTAAAGTTTTTTAAATTTACTTTGAGAGAGAAAGAGAGAGAGTGGGGGGCATGCCCGTGTGTGAGTGCAGGAGGGGTAGAGAGAGAGGGAGAGAGAGAATCCCCAGTGGGCTCTGTGCTGTCATCAAGGACCCTGACACGGGACTTGATCTCACGAACAGTGAGATCATGACCTGAGCCAAAACCAAGAGTTGGACGGTCAACCGACTGAGCCACCCAGGTGCCCTGAGGATATTTTAAAACAATCATTTTATTAAGAAAAAAAAAAGTTATATATACAGTAAATCCACAGAAGGAAGGGGGAAAAAAACCCCCAACAACCCAACTCTTTCTGTGGACTTCAAGAAGGTGTTTTAAAATAAGGGTGAAAATAGGTAAAACAATTTTAAGGCTTTCCATTTCTTCTGAACAGGACAGATTGGAATAAGACGGCGGAGAAAGATGTCAAAAACACACCATCTTTGGATCTGCTTTCAAATGATTTCTTCTTAAAAACTGTCGCCTGTGAGAGTTGAAAGATTTTAAAGATAACCCAGTTAGAGCTCGCTTAGAGCAGCATAAGCATTGGAAACAATAAAACAGTTAGTTGCTGTTCTTTGGTGTCTGAAGCAAGGAACTCTATTTGAAGTTGTGCCAGAGTCGACTGGTAACATCCTCCTGACAGAAGTCAGTAATAAATTAGGCTAATTTCCATAGGGCCTGCCTTGTCTCTAGGAATTTGCAATCTGTGGAGTATCAATCTTTCTTTAAAAGGCAACCATGATATGAACCTGGAAGGACAACTTCCGGGCATTTGGGGAAAGCAAAAGAAACTAGATAAACCGATAAGATGATTGCCCTGTTGTGCAGTGGCAGAGGCCCACTGTGGCCAGTGCCTTGGCTGCCCCAAGCCTTCTCAGTTGGTCTATTAGTCTGTTCCCTACTTTCCAGACTAGAGATTACCCTGGTGTAATAGATGGGGAAACTGAGTTGAGAGAAAGGAACTCACTTGAACTGTGGGCTTTCCTCGAGCGACCTTCCGCAGTCCTTTCATGTTCCAAAATAAATCTTTCCCCTCCATGTCATGTAAGCCAAAAAGCAAACTCATTTCTCAGGGCAGTATGGTTTCTAAATGTAAATGCCCAGGGCGCCTGGGTGGCTCAGTCGGTTAAACTTCCAACTTTGGCTCAGCTCATGATCTCATAGTTTGTGAGTTCAAGCCCCGCATTGGGCTCTGTGCTGACAGCTTGGAGCCTGGAGCCTGCTTCAGATTCTGTGTCTCCCTCTCTCTCTGCCCCTCCCCCGCTTGTTCTCTCTCTCTCTCTCTCTCTCTCTCTCTCTCTCTCTCTCTCTCTCTCAAAAATAAACATTAAAAAAATAAATGCCCATGAGGTTGCAGTTATGGGAGAGAAAGAGGGTCTCTGTCAGATTTCCTGACAAAGGCAAAATAGGAGTATAATTGCCCTTACACACCCTGATTTCAGGTCAATGCCAATTTGGGAGACATTGGATGAAGTAATTCCTACTAGGTTGTGAATGACTACTGATAGGTGAATCCTCACATTAGGTGTTTCCATTTTATTTATTTGTTTATTATTTATTTATTTATTCAGACAGAGAGAGTGAGCAAGCACGAGTCGGGGAGAGGGGCTGAGAGAGAGAGAGACACCCAGGTGCCCCATAAACAGTTTTACTCTAAAATGGAAACACCTAAACACTTTTACTTTATTTTTATTTATTTTTAATTTTTAAAATATTTATTTATTTTTGAGAGAGAGAGAAACGGTGTGTGAGCAGGGGAGGGAGAGAGAGAGAGAAGACACAGAATCCGAAGCAGGCTCCAGGCTCTGAGCTGTCAGCACAGAGCCCAACACGGGGCTCAAACTTATGAACTGTGAGATCATGACCTGAGCCGAAGTCGGATGTTTAACCAACTGAGCCACCCAGGTGTCACCAAACAGTTTTATTTTAAAATGGAAACACCTAGGGTGTCTGGGTGGCTCAGTTGGTTAAGCACCCAACTCTTGATTTCAGCTCAGGTCATGATCTCACAGTTGTGGGATCGAGCCCTGTGTCGGGCTCCATGCTGAGAGTGGAGCCTACTTCTCTCTCTCTGTCTCTCTGTCTAAATAAATAAATAAATAAATAAATAAATAAATAAATAATAAGTAGGTAAGTAAGTAGAACTGTTTATCAACTCAAATCAATCTGTGACTGAGGAGGCGGCTATATGTGTGCACCCATGGCTCTGGTCCTTTCTGGAGCCCCATTACTGGTGTTCTCCTTCTAGCTGCATCTTCCTCCCTCCCCCATCCCTCACACATACGGACACATCAAAAGAGCAAGGTCAGCCTCTTGGCCTGTCGTCCTGGCAGAGCTTGGCGAGAATCTTGCCACAGAGGCCACAGAATCGCCCCTCAGGGACAGGGTGTTAAACCAGATGGGTGGTGGTGAGGGTATGTCATTGCCAGCGTGCTGCTCCCTTTCCTCGGCAGAGCTGACGCATGGCACTGGGCAGGCCCGTTCCTGCTGGCATTGGCTTACCCCTTGCCGGTCACGTCTGCCCCATGCCCCCCTTCCTGGGGTGCTTGCTACCCCTTGGGAGATCCCTGACCTCAGGCACCTCTGCCTGATGGCACCTTAGGTGTGTGCTCGGGTCTCTGCAGTTTACTTTACTTGATTAAAAAGTAGGGGGCTGGGGTGGGGGAGGTGGGGGTAGCCCGCCAGAATGAGTCCTCTGCCAGATCTCAGGGCATCCCCGTCTCCGTCCCGGGGTGAGGCAGCCTTTTCCTCCAGAAAAGCTTTTCAGGGTTAACCTCTTTCCATTTTTCAGTGGTAAACTTTAAATGTTTGCATTTAGAAGACAGTAACGTGTGTGTGTGTGTGTGTGTGTGTGTGTGTGTGTGTGTGTGTGTGTGTTGCATTAATTTAGCAGCTTTACTTTCCAAGGATCTTTGCAGCTGAGAGGGTCTCTTCCTAGGGGGTCCCCGTCAAACTTGAGATGCTGGAGAGGCAGCATGATGTCACTGCCTGGTAAGGAGGGGACAGGAAGTCAGGCCTTTGCTCTGCCCCTGCAAGGGAAGGTGAACCTTCTAGCTTAACCAGGTCAGGAAGGTAGGGAGGGGTGAAGGATAGAACTACTCAGCTGCAGGACAGAGGGTGCCCAGCCAATGTAATTGGTGGGCATAGCTGATAAAAGGTCTGGAGAAACGTCATTTGAAAACGGAGTTCTACCTTGGCAAGGGTTTTACACCACTTGTGAAATGAAAACAAGCTGGAGGGTCAGCAAATGGCCCAAGAAAAACAGCTTGGTAATGGCTGATGCAGAAATGTGTTCTGCTTCATCTCGATGTTGTCTGTTAGTGCACTCGGGAGGAGCTTGTTGGGATGTTTGGATAACATCTGTGAGGAGGAACTCCAAGCCCTAGGAAAAATAGGGGAGGGGTGGGGGACAAGGAATTGGGCCCCAAACTTGAATGGCAAAGAATGTCTTAGGATCCAGCCTTTCTCAAGTCTAGTGCTGTTGTGGGTCCATGTGTCTAAGCCTACAGTCACTGATTAGGGAGGGTGTCTGTCAAATGAGCACGTGCCTGGTCTGTTCAAGAAACACTTGATGGATGCTCCAAGTTGCGTGGGGGAGAGGGGGAGAGCAGAGAAAGTAAGATCTTCAAGAAATGGCCTTGATGTCACAGTAGATGGTAAATTAGCAAACGATTCGGCGTGGTTAAGAAAGATTAACGGAGGGTATAGGGCAAATTGGAAAATGTTTTCCAAATGTTTGTCTTAACTGTGAAAAATGTCTGGCAAACTCCCCCACCCCCACCCCCAATTTGGAAGGGGTTTGTTTTATTTGTTTTGGAAGAAATAAATATTTGCATTAGATCAAAACATTTGGGGCAAACAGTTCTCCCCAGTTCTGAGGCTCTGTGTGGGTTGGAGGAGATGTTTCATGCTCGTGACGCTCATACCTTTTTTGGCTAAATCGAAGGCACCTTAGGACACAATCTTCACATGTTTTTCACATCACCACTTGAACGAGGCTGAGCAAATGGAAAGAAAATAGGAAGCCAATGATCCTTCCAGACCTAGGAAAGGCTGATGGCCTGCCCTGTGAAGGATGCAATCATTATAGAAACGTTGCCTTTCTGCTTATGGGCAAAGAGGCTGGATCCAATTAAGACTAGGAAAACGTATGTTAACTTGGAGAAAAAAATTTCTAAACAGGCAATTCTGTAATCCTCTCTGGAGAGGAAGAGGCCAGCATGGCGGGGCTTTATGGATGATGCCAAACCCTGTGATATATAATAATTAGCAACCACTGGTTATTTTGCCACACACTCATTCTACAAACCACTAACCATTGCTTGGGATGGAACGCACCGAGCCTAGATATTTGCCCCAGATGTCTTCCCATCAGTACTATCCAATTAGAGGGATTTTGAAAATTAAAGCTTAATTCTCTATAACGTATAGCAGAATATAAATTAAAGAAGGACAAACCTGATTTCCTCAGTGGTTCCGTGGGTTACCAAGGTGAAGGTTAGTTTCCGGGGACGCTTCAAGTACACTTCTCAGTTTACATTTTGGTAACTGTTGGGTGGCTGATGGTTTTATATCATGGTGCCTGGTATTCTCGCCAGTCTTTCTGGCAGCTTAAACACATCTTAGGACTGAACGTGAGGGGGTCAAGGATTTGAGAGGTCTGTTCAGAGTCAGCTTGTTCCTGGGCAAGTGCTTAGAAGTGGACCTATGTCTGCGTATCATTTCATTCACCCAGGGTGGGCCTTTGCGCTCTGAATGTCTGCTTTAAATATGGGAGCTCGGGGGTTCCACGGAAGCAAAAATCTGATGGGAATGGCCCTGGATTGGCTCCTGTGTCTTGCCCGGTGTCATAAATCCAGTATCTGGTGTCTGTTTCCTGTGTACTTGGCACCGTGGCAGGCTCCAGAAAGCGGACAGGCCGAACAATGGAGTCTCCCATCTTTCTAGAAGAATCATTGAGAAATTATAAAGCCCTTTGTGTCCATTGTTTTTTATTTGATCTTTATAATCCTGTGAGTACGCTTTATTCTTCCCGATTCTTGTAGACGAAGAATTGGAGGCTCAGAGGGGTGAACGATTTAGCACAGAGTACTCTCCTAGCTCCAGAGTCTGGACACAACACCAGGCCCCGTCTCCACGCCTGACCCTCTTTCTGCTCTGTCACAGCTGTCACAGCCCTCATCAACCTTACCAGTTATGGGAACGTCAATACTAGCATATATGAGACATTTGAAAAAGAATCCAGTGTGTGGCTGTGACTCACAATGAACTAGAAGTCATTCTGTCTAATTTTTAAGAGTAAAAAAAATTTATTTTCACAGACAATATGCCCGTTTGCTAAAGAACATTCAAACAGCAATGTGGAACATCAAGAGGAAAGTAAAAATCTCTGTCTTCCCATGTGTCCCGGCTACGAGTTCCACCCCTCAGAGATAGTTACCATCCGCATTTAGGTGGACATTTTTCCCGATCTCTGTGTCCACGCATATGTGAACATACACATACATTGTACACAAATGACGCGCTGCGCACACACCATTCTGCAGCTGTGTTCAGTCAGCAATATGTTGTAGAGCCTCTGCGTATCTGTGTTTATAGTTTCCCATGAAACGGAGGGGTGTTGGGAAAAATTGTGAAACGCTTTGGAAACCGAGTGTGAGTGTCATTTCAGTGAAATGCTGAGTGTTTTCTACCAAAGCCTGAGGGGTAATCCGGTTCTAAAGGGGTCTGTGTCTTTCATCGTCTTGGGCGAGTTTAATAGTGTATTGAACCAAGCACCTATCGTGGGCCATTTAGGTTTTATGATTTTTAAGTATATTATAAACAGCGTAGGAATATCCTATATGTTGTATAACATCTTGATACACTTATTTAAAGACTCTTAGTTAGTTAGTTCTAGGAGTCTCACCTTGAGAATCAAAAGCACAAATGAAAACAGTAGAATACAACAAAAACAAGTCGCTGGCCCTCCCCTCCCTCTCTGTCTCCTTCCAAGAGAAGCTTGGCATGAGGGCAGAGTCTGAAGCCTAGGGTCTTCAATATTGATTTCAATATTTTCAATATTTCAATATTTATTTCAATATTATTTACTATGTCGGTTTTTAACTGTTGGAGGAGAGAGTGGCGTTTTCTTCCCGGAGGCGTTTGTAGACGTGTTGGCTCGTGTGTTGGCTCGTACTCCAGTGCTCGCTGCTGCCTGGAAGCAGCCGGGTGACCAAACTGAGAAGGGTTGCCCGTTGACTGGGTAATTAGTCTGTATGTGGCCGCGGGCTCTCGGTCATCTCTGAGCTCCTTCCTGCCTCAGGAAAGGGGTCTGAGGACCAGAGGAAGCCCACACAGAATGTGGTGCCAGAGCAGAAGCAGCCTCTAACATAGGACTGGTCCCCAGGCCAGGATTGTCCTCCGAGGCCATTCAGCAGCTCTGGGCCTGAATCCCAGGCTGCCATTTGTTTCCCAGGGCTACATAGTGCCACCACATGGGCAGCTTAGAGCCACAGACACTCGCTGTCTCACTGTTCTAGAGGCCAGAACTCCCTCTGGAGGTGCTAGGGAAGGGTCCGTTCCAGGCCTCTCTCCTTGCTTCCGGTGGCTTCAGGCATTCCTTGACTTGTAGATGTCCATTTTCTTTGCTGTCTTCACACGGTCTTCCTTTTGTGTCCAGAGTTTCCCTTTTTATAAGGACACCAGCCTAATGACCTCGTTTTAACTTAATCACCTCTGTAAAGACCCTGTTTCCAAATAAGGTCACATTCCCAGGTTAGGGTTTCAACATATCTTTTTTTTTTTTTCTTTTTGTGGGGTTGGGGAGACACAATTCAACCCATAACAAAAAGCCCTACCCATGATCTGAGTCAGAAGCTCCTGGGTAGTACCTAGGAATTTGTATTTTAAAACTCTCCAGGGGCGCCTGGGTGGCTCAGTCGGTTAAGCGTCCGACTTCAGCCAGGTCACGATCTCGCGGTCCGTGAGTTCGAGCCCCGCATCGGGCTCTGTGCTGACAGCTCAGAGCCTGGAGCCTGTTTCAGATTCTGTGTCTCCCTCTCTCTGACCCTCCCCCATTCATGCTCTGTCTCTCTCTGTCTCAAAAATAAATAAACGTTAAAAAAAATTAAAAAAAAAACAAACAAAACTCTCCAGGATCAGCCAGGCATGGAAACCGCTGCTTTAAAGATTTTCTGACTTTCTCCTGAGATGATGTTGAGCCTCTGCTCCAACCCAGCTCTCCACATAGGGCTCCCTGCAGCTTCCCTGGCAGTGGGTATCTGTCCTCTGCTCAAATCTTTCTAGTGTTGGGGAACTCAACTCCCTCCCTCAAGCAGCCCATCCTATTTCGAACTGTTGAAGTAAGAAGAATATTTATTAGACAGGCTTCTTGCTTTACCCATTAAATTGCAAACTCCCTGAGGGCTGGGACCAGGGTCTTTTTCTTTCCTAGTATCTCCCGGGCCTCACCAAATGCGACTGGTAAACCAAAGTCTGCAGTCAAGCCCAGGTATGCCTGGTACATTAAGTCCTCGTTCCGCTCTTTGGAGGCATCCAGAAGAAATGCACCACCCTCTGCTGAGAGGGGCCCTTCTAATATTAGAAGATAACTGTGCTCCCTACTGTAAAATTGAAACCAGAACCTCCCGCCTCTAGGTTCCCAGGTCGGTGCTTTCCTTGCACATCACATTCAAGTAACAGACACATTCAGCCGAGGATCAGACTCTGTTAGCGGATGGGGGATATTGTGTTGCTAACATCTGGCAGAGCTCAAGGACACAGCCATTTAATAACTTCCCAGAGGTGGGGTCAAGACACCCACTTTCTTTCTTTTCAAGGTAATATTGGTATTTTCTGTTGCTGTTAAGTGTCCTAAGCGAAGATGTTTCGATTCCCGAAAGGTCTATTGAGCCTCTCGCGAAAAGGTTGAAGGGGAAGGCAGAGGTGCCATCGACATGCTGTGTGGGCTTTGGCACATCACTTGACCTCCCTGAGCTGTATAAATGTACGCTTTGCCCGTGTGGTTTCCAGAGTTCTATTTACCCTTCAGATCTGAGAATTTGCTGGGTGTATTTTCCACTGATAGTAATTCAACTGCAGGTACTTCACAATAAGATTCAAGGTTTATTTGAAGAGCAGCCAGAACACGTTAAAATGGAAATTACTCCAAGGAAAGAATTAGTGTTGGGAAGGGTTACATTGTAATAGAAACAAACAGGAAAAAAACCCACCGCTGCTAATTTAACTGATGCCTGCAATCTAAGAAAGGCAAATGCATGATTCTAGTGCATTTTCTTTAGTGGATTATAGAAAGGAAAATTAAATCAAAGTCAAAAATAAACATTTTGATTGCTCTTCACTGTATTATCTTAATAAACAGTCTTCCTGGAAAGTTTAAAAATACAGAGTGTTCTGTCTGGCCAAAGAAAACAATAAGTAAATATTGTTGAGAAAATGCGAGAATTTTCCATCTAGACATGAGTGAAGGCAACATGGTCATGTAGACCTGGAGATATCCTACAAGGAGTTCGAGGTTGATAAGCATTGCCTGCTTTTCAAGGCTTGTGGTTGGGGACCTGTTGTCACCCACGGGGTTCGAATGGGAATGGGCACCACCAAGCGTTCTCATAGGCTCCTGGCAACTCCTGACCCACTTGTGCATTCGCCTGCAACGTTTGGTCTAGGCATCTGCCTTATCTTGACTGGCCACACAGATTTCACGGTCTAGGGGGATACTGACAGGATTGGCGGTTCTCTTTTGCTTCAGTTTTCTGTGGCTGTAGGTGGCAAAAGGTGGGTTGGCAATTTGGTAAATTGTCTGAGGTCACAGAGCTAGTAACGTAGCCCCTCAGTATCTTTCTCATCACATAGGAATAATGCCCTCATGATTATAGAGACCACGTGCCAAATAGAAATAAGAGAGAAGGTCCAGATACAGATCCAAGTGTCGCTAAAACTTGGTATATAATAATGGAAGCATTTCAAATAAAAGGGGAAAGAATGGTTTACTCAGGAAATGGTGTTGAGATAATTGGCTCATGAATCACTGGGGAAGACATAACATTGGATTCCTACCTTACGCTAACTAAACAAATTATAGATGGATTGAAGATTTAGATTTGTAAAGAATGAAACCATAAGCAGTCTAGAGGAAAGTGTAGGTGAATATTTCTTACAGTTCTGAGGCACAATCATAAGAAAAAAGGCTGGCATAGTTGACAAGGCAAAAAACAAAACAAAACAAAACAAACCTCTGACAAAAGAGGTCATAACACAAGTTGAAAGTTGAGTGACAAACTGGGAACATAGCCTTAACATATAAGATACTTTCAGAGAAATCCGAAAGAGGAAGTGCCCAGTAGAGAAATGACCAAATAAAATGAAGAGGTATTTCACAAAAGAAAGAACATGTAGGAAAGAAGCTATATTAATTGTATAGGAGTCTTGGATGCAAGTGACAACAATCCAGTTTGAGCTAGTATAGGCAAGTGGGAACTCTTCTGGCGGGAAATTGGAGTATCTTGTATGTCAAGGAAGGGTGGGAAGTACGGGGACCCAAACGGCCTCAGAACCCCTGTGACCTGGAACTTGAACACTACTAGTGCTCTCCGTCTCTCTCATCTGCTTCTCGATCTACCAGCCTCCTATTTTCCTCACCACTTTCTCCATATGTTGGGAAACATGTTTCACATCTTATAACTTCCACCAGTAGAGAGAGACTGGTGTTTTCCTCCCTGATCCTGATTTGAAAAACTAAGGAATGACTCTGATTGGCCTATCTTGTGTTGGCTGAGCACTCTGGAACAATTAATGTAGATTGCAGGCATTAATTCTTGGAATCTTAGGTTAAAGCCCATAGGGGTGAAATTGTAGGAACAGGGTGGCTCTGGTTGCAGCTAGAGAGGATGGGGGTATTAAGTGGGGAGGTGGTTTCTAGGGGGAGAAGCAAGGGTGTTGGTCAGACAAGCACTATATAGGGATTCACTACACCTGAAAATATGCTCAACTCACCAGTAAACAGAATCTCGTGTATATGCAGAATTTTAGAATGGCAAAAATGTAACATGTTGATAAGGAAGTGTGGGTAGATGGTTTTTTTTTTTCCAAACACTACACTCCCTTTGCTGATATGAGTGCAAATTGGTGTCTTTCTCAAGGAGTCTGATAATATATACATCAAAAGACTTAAAATTATGTAACCTTTGACCTTGAAATTCCAATTCTAGGATTTTATCTTAAGAAGAAAACTGTGTACAAGGATATACAGAGGGTTATAAATGGTAGAGAGTATTTATAACAGAAATTGGAAACAATTTCAGTGACCATTGGTAGGGATAAATAAAATGGATTTTGGAATGTTCAAATAACAGACTCATGTAGCAATTAAGAATTATGGGGATCTGGGGCACCTGGGTGGCTCAGTTGGTTAAGCGTCCAACTCTTGATTTTGGTCATGATCTCACAGTTTGTGAGATCAAGCCCCACATCAGGCTCTGCACTGGCAGTGTAGAGCCTGCTTGGGATTCTCTCTCTGCCCCTCCACTGCTCACACACACGCGTGCACACACTCTCTCAACATAAGTAAATAAACTTAAACTTAAAAAAAAAGTATTATGGTGATCTATTCTTATTGATGTGGAGAAATGATCATGACCTAGGGGAGATGAGGAGAACCTAGATTTTGTATAGTGAGCGTACAATATATTTATAATTGGAAAAACAAGATATTTTCATTTGGAGAAGGGAGGATGGCAATTAGTGCCTTGTAAATGTAAGTCTGCTTGGTGGGATCATAAAGAAATAAAATACTTTTAAAAAACAATGCACGTTAGGCCCTCCAGATCTCACCAAAGGTTTTCCTCTTTAGCATTTCATCATGGGAAGTCATAAGATTACTCTAGCCATCTTGCTTAAATGAGTCTTGAAATTTCTCCTGGACCCATTTGTTTACTGACTGGCTTGACTGAACCTGTGTAATAAATGCCTTAGTGCATCTGACACATTTTTTTTTTTTTTTGACTCGGCTAAAATGGTGAAATTTGCTTTCAAGGATGAATTTGATTTTTGGGAAAAGCCTATGTTCCTTTATTGTCAGGCTTGGTGCATAAAGAAGGTAGCCCCCCTGGGTGACAGTTTTGGAGGTGGGGAGACTGGGGCAAGAAGGAAGAATGGGAACCTTCCTAGTGCCCTGGCCAGCATTGTGGTTTATCGAAACCCCCTAGGGCATTCGCTTTGTCAGGTTGGATTTTTCTAGTTGCACAGGCACGGTATGTTTGCTTTAATGGTAACCACTGTCATTTGCTTATTTTATCCTCATGTAATAGTTTGTGGGAGGTGAGCATTCTGATTCTTATGTGACAGGCTGGGCAGTTGGTGAAGAGAGAGACACTGTGACTGTCAGGAGTCCTGTAACCAGGGATGTGCCCAGTTGGTACTGGATTTCTGTCACCTCTATCTGGTGAACTAGTGACTAATAAGCAGCAATACTTTGGGATGCACATAGTCGGAGTTAATTTCACTAATGTGATTCAGGCACCTCCTGGGTATATAACACTAGTAGAGATCTTCAAGAATACAAAGATGAGAGACTGCCCCTCCCTTTCCAGAAGTTCTGATCTCCTTGGGGAGGACAGGTACATGGCCAACTACATTACAAGGTGGAATCTAAGTACAAAGACGGTCATGATGGGGGGAGGGGGGAGATTTGTAAAAGCATCACAGGGAGACGGCACAAACCCACAGAGGCTAAAATACTTGTCCAAGGTCAAAGGGCAGGTAAATGTTAGAGCCTGGATCTGACTGACCCTTACGCCAGTGCTGTGGGAATCCTACTGCATGAGGTTACCGTGTGGAGTATGGTGAAGACAGGCTCCTGGCAATGGGGACGGCAGAGCCAAATGGTGGTGATGGGGAAATAGCCTGAAGTAGTCGTTCACCTGGAGCATGACGAAGTTGTAGGGGGGCACAGAACAGGAAGGCTGGACCATCATATGGGGAGGTCTCTGAGCGCCAGGGTGAGAAGTTGGAGTTAAGTTTTTAAGCAAAACAGAGCCACTGAGAGTTTTTGAGCAGAGGAGGCTAATACTGGCTGAGCTGGAAGGCAGTGAATCTGGCAGCAGAGGCCGTGAGGACAAACAGGCAGTAGTTCTGAGAAGTATGTGGTCCTGCGAAAAAGAGGGGTGGGGTGGGTGGGAGCAGCTTTGGGGAGGCTGATTCTACAGAACTTGGGACATGAAGATGTGTGGAAGGACAGGACTATTAAGTTTGAACCCAGGCGACCCTGCAGGGCAGCCGGGAGATACTGCGGGCTCTGGGGAAAGATACAGGCGTGGCCTGGGCCTCACTGAGTGGAGGGATGGCCAGCTCGGAGCCTTGGAGGTCCTCAGGAGGTGAAGGCAAGGCAGCAGCTTTGAAGAACTTGGGAGCAGATGGCATTGTTGTTTTTCCCTGCCCGGCACCAGCTCTTTCTTTTTCTAACAGCACTTCCCTTTTGCTTTGGGACACCACCCCTCTTCTATATTCAGTCCTCAAGGTTACGTGGGGGTGACTTCTCATTGGCTTGGCCAATCAGAGCCCCTCTGTCTTTGACCCTCCCCCTCCCTCCACGGATTTAGGGATGAGGATGTGATTCACAGTCTGAAAAGTGCTGCTCTTCTGCTTCTGGGGTTGCCAAGCTGATGGAAGTGAAGCCTGGAGCTGCTGGTGGCCGTTGCCTGAGAATAAAGACGGTATGAATGAGAGAGAGAGAGAGAGAGAGAGAGAGAGAGAGAGAGAGAGAGAGAGATTCCTCAACACGTTATCTGATGTTTGGTCTCTAGCTGTCTCAGGAGCGAGATGTACTAACCTGGGCTTCCTGTGTGGGCAAACCAATAATTTGACGCTTACCAGTTAAGGGGTCCTGGCTCACTCAGGGTCAGAAGCCATGTCTTTAGGGGATACCTGCCTTAAACGGCCCAAGAAGGCAGGCCTGGAGGGGTGGGACGTGAATCAAGAGAATGTACCCTGAGTCAAGGAAGGCTGGAGAGCATTTATCCCAGGCTTCGCCTGAGCATAGGGGCAGGTGCATTTGATGTTTGCCACAGACAGTACAATCCGCAGCCTGGTTGCCCTTGTGGGACTCTAGTTGTAGAAAAAAAAAATCAGGAAACAAGTAAACAAACATGCTGGTCACCATGGAAATGTAAACTCAAGGTATTAGGAACAATAGCCGTGTGTGGAGTCCGGAAGTGGAGGCAGACACTGGTTTCATCCCAGATCTGTTTCCTTGTGGGAGCCTGGACATATCCATAAACTCATTATATAGACAGCTTCCCCCAGAGAGGGTAACACCTCTTGTAAGCCTTGGTTTCATCGTCATTAAAATAGCTATAAACTTTATATGGTGCTTATGCAAACCAGGGCTCTCCTCCCAACTGCTTTCTGATACTAGTTTTATCCCCAGTTCACAGACGAGGAAAATGGAGAGAGTTTCCTTAACTTGCCCAAAGCCACAGATATTAATGAAAAAGGTGAGATTTGCACCCAGGCCTCAGAGTCTGTGCCTTTTCAACAGCCATGTTACTACCTCACGTTGGTGTTAAAAAATTTTAGTCAGAGGGGGCGCCTGGGTGGCTCAGCCGGTTAAGCGTCCGACTTCGGCTCAGGTCATGATCTCACAGTTTGTGAGTTCGAGCTCCTCATCGGGCTCTGTGCTGACAGCTCGGAGCCTGGAGCCTGCTTCGGATTCTCTGTCTCCTTCTATCTCTGCCCCTCCCCCACTTGTGCTCTGTCTCTGTCTCAAAAAAATAAATAGATGTAAATTAAAAAAATTAAAAAAAATTTTAGTAAGAGTAGCTAATACTTTTGCTAAATAATACATAGCATTTGTCTTATTTTCCTGAGTCCTTACCACAAACCAATGAAGCAGGCACAGCTGGCTAATCCCACTTTATAATGAGAAAGGGAGGCACAGAGGATTTAAGAATCCTGCCCAACTTCCACAGCCAGTAGGAGGCAGAAATATATTTTGAGGCTATTTTTTTCAGATGGAGTTGAGATGCTGATGTCCCTTATTCTGGAAGCCCAGGATGGGTGTTAACTCTAATTTCTAAATCTGGCTCTCATCAGTTGTGATGTTCTTCATGTGTAGGTTTATGTTAAAGAAACAAATCAGTGAGTGGACAGAGAATAACAGTAGCTTGATCTGTCTATGAGCATGGGAAAACCCTATCCCGGAATTCACTGACATGCAAGTAATTGGACAGCGTAAAGCAAGGGAATAAGCTTCGAAAATGAAATCATACCTTTCAAGTCTATGCAGATCAGTTCCTTGGTGAAGGAGAAACCAAATGTACTACTGTTCGTGGGCTGGCTGGACGTGTTACCACTGCTGTGGAGTGGGAGTGTATGACAATTTTTTCTTCCATTGAAAGCCCATTATAAGACATACTCGGGCCGCTTCAACTCCCCCAAACTCGTGAATTGGTTCAATAACAAAAAAGCATGAATCATTTTAATATGAAGATGCAAGAACATCTGCCTGAGTAATTTCTGATGCTTTTTCTTTCTTTTTGAAAATGTGTTATATCTGGGATTTATTGTTGGCAATAACAGTGGATTTGGGGACTGGTAGCCTATAAGCTTTGTGAGGACAGGGCCTGTCTTATTATTGCTCTTTGCCATATGTCTGTATACAGTAGGTCTCAATGAATACTTAAAAATTTTTTTTTAATGTTTAATTACTTTTGAGAGAGAGAGAAAGAGAGAGAGAAAGAGAGAGAAGAGAGAAATAGCATGAGCTGGAAAGGAGCAGAGAGAGAGGGAGGGAGACACAGAATCCGAAGTAGGCTCCAGGCTCCTAGCTGTCAGTGCAGATCCCGATGCGGGGCACAAACCCACGAACTGCGAGATCATGACTGAGCTGAAGTGACACTCAACCGACTGAGCCACCCAGGTGCCCCTCAATGAATACTTTTTGAATGAATGATGAATTTAGGAACACCTGGCCAAGTCCAGGCCCCTCCAGGAGGTTCCTTAGACTGGCAGATGGCCAAGAGCTAATAGAAGCTTATGGTAAGTTGGTTTGGGGCCCCAAGGTGGGGCTCTGGACAACTAGTCAAAGTGGCCCAGTTTGGGAGCCCAAGAGCCACTTTCCTCCTCGGGCTCAGCCCCAGTCTCAGTCAGCTCTCGCCATCCTGCCAGAAAGGGTCAAAGTCCCTCCCTGTCAGCACAGGAGGGGATAAAGCCGGGGGAAAGCCGAGGCAAAAGACTCCAGAGGCCTCCAGGCCTGGCTTGGAGCAGACCTGAGCCTCAGCCAGATAGGGGCTCTGGGTCTGGCTGTTCCCAGAGGTGTGGGGTTGGGCATTGTGGTGACCTGCCCCAGAGACCCTGTTTCTACCCTCTGGGACCTCCAGGTCACCTCCAGCCTCAGCCCTGGGGAGCTGCCTTCATTAAGAGCTAACTGTGTTATACATGTTACATGTGTGCCATGTGCTGTGCTGGGCACTGACCGCATTCTTACTGCTTTTCCTGTCGGTTTGCCAAAATACATTGTTTTTCTAGAATAGTACTTATATTTCACTTTCCCTTTCTGTTACAAAACGTGTTACTATCTCCACGCACAGTCCGCAGCTTAGAACGCTTTATCTCCTCGTACTTACTGAGGTCCTATTGGGATTGTGCTGTCATTGTCCCATTTCACAGAGGGGAAGATTGAGGCCTCAAGAGGAAAAGTAATTTGCCCGGCATCATGTGTCTCCTGAGTTGCTTAACCCAAGCAAGGGAATACGACACTTAAACCTGCTTTTCTTCTCTGCTGGGGCAGGGGCCTGTTCCCCGGCTTTGTGTTCGGGAAGGAAGGTACAGGTGTTTGTTTTATGGAGTTATTTATGCAAGTTACTGGTTTTTGCTCAATCACAGGGGCTGGTGAACTGGTTTAGAGCTTTAGGCTCAGTGTACCGTGTGTATTTTTATTGAGAATAGGCCACCGCCCATCATATCTCTGCTAGATCTGTTTCAGCAAAGCTGGCTGTAAAGTGTATTTCTGTAAAGTGAGCTCATGTAAAGTGAATTACAGTAAAGTGAATCCTATTTCCTGATTGGTTTCCTTCCTAAAAAATAAGATCACTCCCAGAAAATGTCCCAGGAGGAGTGGGGGTCTGGGCTCCATCCACCTTTGGCCACATGTTTGTCCTCATGCCTGCTCTCCTTCACCCACTAGGCCATGGGTACTGCCCCTGGCGCTGTGTTCCTTTGTGCAGATGGTACCAGTGCCCAATGGCACCCGGGCCCTGGTTGTGGTAGTGGTTATTTACCATCTGGTCAAGGAATTGCTGGTTATTCAGACCACACAATATTTTAAAAATTAGAAAAATTTCACATAATGTTCCTGATTTAAGATTTACTTTTAGAAAATTGGAAGTTCTAGGGGCACCTGGGTGGCTCAGCTGGCTGAGCATCTGACCAGCTCAGGTCATGATCTCGTAGTTGGTGGGTTCAACCCCCGTGTTGGGCTCTGTGGTGACAGCTCGGAGCCTGGAGCCTGCTTTGGATTCTATGTCTCCCTCCCTCTCTGCCCCTCCTCCTCTCACACTCTGTCTCTCCCTCAAAAATAAATAAACATTAAAAAAATTTTTTTAATAAAAAAGAAAATTGGAAGTTCTAGCAATATTGGGTAAGAATTTTTGCGTAACAACATTTGTCTACAATTGAGTATCGGTTGTCTATTTTGGGGCAAAGTTCCAGGCTCTCCATTTTACCACAGACCACACTTTTCCCTCTTGCCTCACATTCAGTCCTTTCTACTCAGTTATGTCACCTGGCCAACCCCTGGGCTGGGGCTCTGGTCCTTTTCCATAGCATATTTGCCTTGTAAACTTTAAGTTGTATAATAAGAACAAGTTTCCCTTTAAAAAAAAAAAAGAGCAGTTTTGCAGGCACAGAGTTTACTTAAAACGCAATTTCAGCAGGCACTGATTTTGCTCATTTAATGCTGAGACCTGGCAAGAACCTTGTATGAATACCTAGCAGTAGGAGTAAGTTGGAATGAAGGACAGGGCGGGCACTATCTGAATCTCCAGCACACTAAATGGGCCGGCTTCCTGTAAAGAAATGAAAAGTAACATACAATGCTCAGTGATAGAAGCTGTATTCAAAGGGAAGACCCTTAAACTTCAGGGGGACAGGAGAGGGAGTTGGGGAGGGTGGGTGGGGTGAGGTTTGTGTCCCACGGGGACACTCCACAACAAAGGAAATGCAAGCAAGGGAGCTGGGAAATACCCCAAGTATAAGCCTGAATGATGCTGTTTACAAGTCCTTACAGGAAAGACTATTACGGGCAAGCTCTTAATGGGTTGTCTGTCTGTCAAGGGGAGAGAGGCTGGGGCGGGGGAGGGGCTGGACTTTTGATGGAGTGACTCTAAGCTTTGCTTCTTGTATTTCCTGTCTTTCCATTTACAATCTGCTTGGGGATTAAAAGGCTCCAGGAGGGAGGGTGCTGAGTGAGGGAGGAAGGAGGTGTGTGTGTGTGTGTGTGTGTGTGTGTGTGCGCGCGCGTGCACACACACGCACATGCACACGTGTGTTTCTGTTTCACGTTCTGAATATTTTCTAAGCCCAGAGAGGGTTTTCTGGTCTGCCAAGAAGAAGATACCCCTTGTAGGCTATGGAGGCTGAGGAGATGATGGGTGGGAGAGTTAGATGTTATCGGTTTCCTGGGTGGAGTGTGGGCTGGAAGGAGGGGTGCCTGGCCCTGAAGATCTCAATTAAACTTTGGACTGGCTCACCCAGGGAGGTGGCATGATTTCCTCTGGAGGTTTAAAATAAAGAGCAGAGATTCAATTCCATCTGGAATGATGGGTGTGGCCCTGCCTGGCGGCTGGGATGGACCCAATGATCTCCCCAGCCTTCTTTGTTCTGAGACTAGACACCCCACCCCTCACCCGCCTGAGACATTTCTGGGACTAGAAAGGTTCAGTCTCAGCACATTAGAATTACTGCTGAAAATAAAGATCCTCAAAGCTGGGTCCTCTGGCTTCTTGGGCAACAAGCAAGAAAACACCCACCTTCTGTTAGACCTGTGGAGTCTGCAGGGACTTGAGCTCCAGTGTTAGCAAGTAGAGCAAAGAGAATCTTACCCTTACTTGAAAGAGGCCTGCGCGGTTGTTGATTCTCTCAAGGCCTGACATTAATACACCCTAATTCAATTTGCGGCCTGGAAGTGGTTTGCCACATTCTTCTGGGCTTGGATGAGAAACGGTGACCCCCCGCCCCTGACACACACACACAAAGAAGGGTGATCCTATGGTTGGTGTCAGGATTAATAGCGTCTCCTTTCATCCTTCAAAGGGTCCCTGTTTGGACAATAAATTACATAGCCAGCCTACCCGGAAAGACCAGAAGAATCTCAGTAGAAAACTGTTTTGGGAGGGGGCATTGAAACCAAGGCTTTTGAAAGGCGTGATTTTCCATTTAAATATATATGTGTTATTCTTTTTTGTAATCTAAGTGACATTACAGCATTCAGGGCCTGACTTCTTGCAGGAGAGAGAGGAAGGAAGTTTTATAATTGAGAAAGCTCATTAAAAGAACCAGGAGCTTCCCAGTCGGGGGCTGTAATCAGGCTGCCGCTGTGGGGGCCCAAAGGAGGCTTGGAGCTGCCTTCTGTGAGCACGGGGCAGGCCCCCACAGAGCATGGGTTTGAAAGGAAAGAGGATGCCAAGACGTCCAGGACTTGATGTGGCACAGCTAGAGCATCCGGGAATGCAGACGTCCGAGCCCAGGGGCCCTGAGGTCGGCGGGATGGTGCCAGGCCTCTCGGTCCTTTGCTGGGGCCCCTGAGCCCATCCTTGGCCATGGTTGAGTGCAAGAGTGGGGATTAGGACTTGCAAAAACAAACAAACAAAGAAACCCCACAACTCTAAGACTTACTCACTTTCTGTTAAAAGAGAAACTGAGGCATATGACAAAATTTAAGTTTATTCAAAAATGGATTCAAGTCAGGCAGTGCCAGGTGGGAAGTGGGTAGGAAGACTCCTCTGAAAGAACCAGGGGCAGGACTCACACAGAGAAGGTACGCAAGCACAGGAAGACAGTTATTTGACCGGCTACGGCTTAAAGCCTCGTTGGCGGTTTATGATTGGTTGACCTTAGCATTTTGTTTTGATAACCTTGAGGCATTTACAGACTTAGACTGTAATGCCTCCTAGACTGCCACTCAATCTGATGGCCTCCTCGGCTAATTAACTTAGTACTTCCTAGGGGGAGTGACCTATGGCAAATAGCCTCGGTTTCCTCATCTGTAAAGTGGGCATGGTACCACCGCCTGTCTCCAGGGCTTCTGTGAGAACCAGATGGACGAGAGCAAAAGGCATCAGTAAGCCGGGCTAAGCCACGCCAACATGAGAGGAGAGCTCCGTGGCCCTTGGGTGGTCACAAGGACTGGTGTTTCCTATGGGCAAGAGGGAGCAGTAACACTGAGCGCCTTCGTGTCGGGGACATGTGACAGATGGCCTTTAGTGCACTCTCTTCCCAGCCCTGTCAGCGACTGACAGATTCAATGAGGCTTTGCCAGGATATTCAAGTAGCTTTTCCTAACATGTATCTTTCTTCAAAGTCTGTCCCACACTGCCGACCACAAACTTCACCGGGAACATCTTTTGCCAAGACGAAGCTGGCATAGCTGTAGAAGGAGGCAGTGTGAGGTATGATTGTGAAAAATGACACAGCGGCTGGCACATAGGATATGTTCATCCGTTCACCCGCCCTCCCAGCAAACGGCTACCGAACCCAGCTCTGGTCCCAGGCATGGGGGTGACTGGGGTGGCTTCAGCAGACACATTATCTACCTTCATCTGGAACTGGCTTCCTTGAGGGAACAACCTTCAAATAACACAAGTGACTTACGATCTGTCAAAGAAACAACAAAGACTAAGAGACCAGCGACTGAGCACTAAGTGGAAAAGTTTTATTGCCAAATCGGGAGCCTGACAGCACAGTCTCGGCTGTGAGGGATGAGGTCTAGGTGAGGAGGGACGGGGCTTTGGTCTTTCATAGCTAAACATCCTGGAGCTGTTTCTCATCGGGAAGTTACTCTGGGTGAGCATTTTGGGCTTGGCTGGTGATGCCTGGGCTTGTCGGTTAGGTGGGTACGTGGTTAACTGGGGGTGGTCTCCTGTGTAACAAGGGCTGCCCGTGGCATCGTGGCGCTCCTTTGTGTCTGCCACATGAAGGGTGTACTGAGTTAGTATCGAGGCACCCAGTGAGCTCTTTGCTGGTGCCAGTAGGCTGGGTGGCCAGGTAAGAGTTTGGCCCATCTCATGGGTTATGTACCCATTAAAGATGAAAATGATTAAGATCGTGTAGAAACATGAAAAATAATACATAAACTCTTCAATGCAAGGAGTACCACAGGAAAAGATCACAATTGTAGTAGTCAGAAATCCTGCGGCAGTGAGTGACAGAAATGCAAATGTGTCTGGGAATCCAGGGGTATTCCTGGATTTCTGGATCCAGAGGTTCAAACGCCGTCCCTGGGGGCTTTCTGTCCCTGTCTCTCAGCTCTGTTGGTCTCTCGTCTGGTGATCTTCACTTAACAACTTCGGTGCAAAGTGAGCCCCTTTTTGGAAAAGAGACAGGAGTGCCTGGAAAAGACTCTTTTTGGTAACATCATATCACTTGCCTGTGTGGTGGCTGGAGTTGGAAGGAGGGAAGGATGATGGGGATCACGTGGAATAGTTGATAAAGGAGTGCTAAGTAAGTGAAAGCCACAGTTGTCCACCTGAACCTTGTAAGAATAAGGCACCTGCTGGGAGGACCAAAGACTCAACAGTAACTCATATGCCTGGGTGCTAGGAGCTCGGATTTTAAAATTGTTTTCAGTGACAAAAATCACAGTGTTTAAATGAGAATGATCTGACTCAGAATTGTCCTTCCTGTCACATTATGATTGGGGCCAAAATAGACATATGCTTTTAAGCCTTGATCCAGTAATCCAGGGTTTAGCAAACTTTCTCTATAAAGAGTGGGGAGTAGTTTTATGGGCCATGTGGTCTCTGTTGCAATTACTAACCTCTATTGTTTCAGGTTTAAAGGAGCCATAGCCTATACCTAAACAAAGGGTGAGGCCGTATGTCATTAAAACTTTATTTTTAACGGACATTAGACCAGATTTGGCCCACAGGCATTATCTTGTTGACCCCTGATATAAATGTCCAAAAAATTTATATTCCAGTAGGCCATAAGACACTGCAGTAATCTGTTTATTTTCAAACCACGTATCTGCTAAGGGATTAATATCCAAAATATAGAAAGAACTCCTAAAACACAACAGCAAAAAACCAAGTAACCTGATTAATTACATTTTTTTTCAACGTTTATTTATTTTTGGGACAGAGAGAGACAGAGGATGAGCAGGGGAGGGGCAGAGAGACAGGGAGACACAGAATCGGAAACAGGCTCCAGGCTCTGAGCCACCAGCCCAGAGCCCGACGCGGGGCTCGAACTCACGGACCGCGAGATCGTGACCTGGCTGAAGTCGGACGCTTAACCGACTGCGCCACCCAGGCGCCCCCCAAGTAACCTGATTAAAACACAAAGGACTCGAATAGACATTTCTCCAAAGAAAGACATACAAATGACAACAGGTACACGGAAAGATGTTCAACATCACTCATCATCAGGGAAATGCAAATCAAAACCACAGTGATGTATCACCTCACACCTGTTGAGATGGCCATTATCAGAAACCAAAAATAACCAGTGTTGGCAAGAACGTGGAGAAAGCTGGAACCCTCATGTGTTGTCGGTAGGAATGTAAAATGGTGCAGCCATTATGGAAAACCGTGTGACTGTTCTTCAAAAATTAAAAACAGAATCATCGTGTGATCCAGCAATCCCACTTCTAGGTATTTCTCTGAAAAAACTGAAATCAGGGCATTGAAGAGATATTTGTACTCCCGGGTTCTTTACAATGTTACTCACAATAGCCAACAGATGGAGCAGACTAAATGTTCTTCAAAGGATGAACAGATTAAGAAAATGTCGTATGTACACACAGTGGAATATTATTCAGCCTTAAAAAAAGAAAAAAATCCCGCCGCATGCAACAGTGTGGATAGATTTTGAGGGCATTATGCTAAGTGAAATAAGTCGGTCACAGAAGGATAAACACTGTATGATTCCACTTATATGAGGAATCTAAAGTAGTCACATTCATAGAAACAGAAAGGAGACTGGTAAGGGCTGGGAGGAAAGGAGAAATGAAAAGTTGCTGTTCAACTGGGATAAAGTTTCAGTTATGCAAGATGAAAAAGTTCTAGAAAGAGCTTTACAACACTGTGCCTATTTAACAGTCTGTGTTGTATATTTAAAAAAAATTATTGGAGTGCCTGGGTGGTTTAGTCAATTAAGCATCCGACTTGAGCTCTAGTCATGATCTTGAGGTTCGTGAGTTCGAGCCCCGCGTCAGGCTCTGTGCTCAGGCCTCGAGCCTGCTTTGGGTTGTGTGTCTCCCCCTCTCTCTGCCCCTCCACCACTCATGCTCTGTTTCTCTCTCTCTCTCTCTCTCTCTCTCTCTCTCTCTCTCTCTCTCTCTCTCAAAAATAAGCATTTAAAAAAATCGTTAAGAGAGTAGATCTCATGTTATTTTTTTCAATCACAAAAAATATATATAAACTGAATTGTGTTAATAGTTTATTTTTTGGTTCCTCATATGGCTGGGCGCATTTGGAAAACATAACAGTGATCCTATCACAAAAGCAAAGCAAAGAATTAGAATTGCCCTGACTAAGGGGGTAAGTAATGTTCCATCACAACTGAGGATGTCAGTCGTGGTCACATCGAAGATATGGCATCTAGAGGCCCCAACAAGGTGGCTCGGTTTGAACACTGGCTGGGTTAGCTTTGTCCTGCCAGTTTGGGCAGTGCATACAGTTATGTCATAAATTTGGGGTTAGCGAGGCATGCATAGTTGAAGTTTAAAGCTCCTTCCTGTACGCTCCAGACAAGGTGTTGCTTAGGATTGAAACCATTCATTGTTCGGTCAACAGAAAGCCCTCACTGTACCGATGGGAATGTCACCTAAGAAGGCCCTTCTCCTCAGATTTGTCTTTTAGCATCTTCAGACTCTGCTCCAGCCAGCTGCTATTTTAATGGGCACAGAAGGACCCACTGGGGTCTGTCTGCTCTAGATCTGAGAATGAGTCTGGGGTCCTGGGTCAGAGATGGGATTCCGGACTCTCTTATTTTCTGCAGATGTGATTATCTGGTGCATGGAGGCAGCCTGGAATGCGGGGTCTCTGTAACCATCCTGAGGCATCGTCCACTCCAGGACTCTCTTACCCAGGCCAATGAAAGGCGGAAACTCTGAGAACATTCCATTTGAATAAGATGCGTTTTTAATAAAAAGCAATGGAAAATGGTAAACCTGGCTTGAGGAAAGGGAATGTACTCTTTCATGTAAAACAAACAAACAAAAAATGTGACTGTGGGAAGCATCCAAAAAAATAAGAGGACCTGGAGGCTGGATTTAAAAATTGGCACTGAGGGAAATCTCATTTCCCCAGTCCATGACTCCCCCTTCAGCTGTGCTCATGCCAGTGGAGCAAACCAAAATAACTTCATAAAGCAAAGTTTATGCAGGCAAGAAAGCCCTGCCTGGAATATCACACACCAGATGAAAACCCTGAAGCCTTTGTTTACAACTGACATCCTTGGTTTGAAGGTTAATGGTATCTAGAGAAGATTAGGTTAGGCACACATGCAATTAAAAAGAAGATCACCGTTGACAGTCAAAGAGAGACATAACTGTGTTTATTTACTGTACTTCAGGCCACCTTTGTTTGCTTATTTGTTTTTCCCTCTAGAGACCATGTCTTTGTCCTGCTGTAATTAATTTAACCAGCTTTGGATTAGACCTGGTACGCGGAAAGTGCTCAGAGAGCTCAAAGTATGTTGGCAAGTGAGGCCTTGTAACTAGCACCTCAGTTTTTTTCTTTTATTGTATTAGTAAGAGAAGGATGCATTGGGGATGTAAAAGTTTCAGATTGCGTAGAGAGCAGCTTATAGAAAGCTTGGGATTCCATCTCGCCATCTCCACCCCACGGTCCTCTCCTGCTGCTTGTACTTCCTGCCCTTTTTTTTTTTTAATTTTTTAAATTTATTTTTGAGAGAGAGAGAGAGAGAGAGAGAGCAGGAGAGGGGCAGAGAGAGAGGGAGACACAGAATCTGAAGCAGGCTCCAGGCTCTGTGCTGACAGCAGGGCTCGAACTCATGAACCGTGAGATCGTGACCTGAGCCGAAGCTGGACACTTAACCGACTGAGCCACCCAGGCGCCCCTAGATCTTTTTCTTATGTTCACTGTTTATGTGTCTATGAACACGTGTGTATATATGTATACATACACATGTACATACTTAGTTTTATTTTGAATACATACACTGGGTCATGATACATGTATTAATGCACAACTTGCTTTTTTCACTTAGCATGCCCAGAGCTCCTTCAGGTCAGTATGTATATATATATATGACTTTTAATGTTGCAGAGTATCCCATAATATGAATGCATGATTTATCAAACCATTTGCCTACTCTTTCTTCTCGCTCCTAAATGAAGTAATGATAGCATGAGATCGTGCACATGCCTTCTGGAGCCTGACTTTGACCGGAACTTCACAGACTGGGGGAATGACCCAGGGCAGAGGATGGCAAATGACTGCCCTCAAGCCAAATGCATCCTCCTCAGTTTTTGTATGGCCTGCAGGCCAAGAATGATTTTATGTTTATGTGGTTAAAAAAAAATCAATAAATAATGTTTCCTGATACATGAAAATCACAAGAGATTCAAAATCCAGTGTCCATAAATAAAGTTTTGTTGGAACACAGCCATGTTCATTTGTTTACCTATTGTCTGGGGCTGTTTTCGTGCTACCACAGCAGAGCTGAGTAGTTGTGACAGAGACCATCTGGCTCACCTAAAATATTTACCATCTGGCCCTTTACAGAAAACATTTGCCGACCCTTGACCTAGGGCAAGTTACTAATCTCTTCATGTCTCAACTTCCTTTTCTGTAAGATGGAGATAATAGTAATAATACCTACCTTGGAGAGCTAAGTAAGTTACTTAATGCATGTATCAAAGAAATATCACATGTGGCATATGCCAGATGTATCATGTAGGAAATGTACATACATAAATTACATGTAAAACGCATAGAATTTTTTAAACGCTCAGTAGAGGTTGGTTACTATGTTTGCATCATTGTTATTAGCGTGAGTCTTTGTGCACATACGGAGCAATACCACAGATGCCCAGAAGTGGGCTGGATGGTGAAGGGTATGTTGATAAGTGCTACCTAATTGCCTTCCAGAACGCTTCACCAGAGTTTGCTCCCATGGATGGAGTCTCTGCTGTCCCACATTCCTGACAACACCAGATATAGGGGCTCAGGCAGTCCATGAGAAAGCAGAGTCTGGGAGGAGCCTGGTGGGCTCTCTTCGGAGGCCAATCTGCCCCTCAGAGCCCTGTGCCCAGACCTGTGGGCTGTGGCTGGAAAGCTGTCTCCTCGAATCAGCACATACTCACCGTTTATTGTGCTCGGCCCTGCACCTGCAAATTCTCATTTTTAGTTTTCACAGCCACCTCTGTGTCACAGATGATGAAACTGGGGGTGGGGTGGGGGGTGGGGAGGGCTCAGGGAAACGAAATAACTTGCTCTGAGTCCCAAAGCTGCCCATGCTAAGTGGGGTTGGAACCCAGCTGTCGGCGACTCCCCGAAACTTTCTGCTGGAGTCCCTTACTTCCAGAAAGGGGTGAGGAGATGCCAGATGCACTGTATCTTCTCTCCTTGCTTTTCCACATTGGCATCCCAGAAACTGGGTACAAGCTACGGGAAAAATTTGCAGTGAGCCTTGAAGGGAGTGCCTTAGCTGCAGCTGACTTCATCTCCTTTCCTTCTAAGTGAAGAGAGTTGGTAATAGCGTGTCTATGTTTTTCACGCTCCGACGTCAGAGTGTGTGCTGCTCAGTCATGCTAAGAAAGATGTAGTTCTAACAGATAACCCTCCTTTGGGCGAAATGTCTATTTTTAGGCATCTCCCTGCGCTCCTGTCAAGGGCCTTTGCCCCAGCATTCCTCATGACCCATTAGCACGTCTGCAGAACACGAGGCAGATTTACCCACGTGTTCTCGACCTTGTGCACTAGGGAGATGTTTCTGGTTTTGTGTGTTTTCAATGACGAACATTTGCATTCTTTCCTCCCCACGCTTTTTTTTTTTCTCACGTTGCCATTAAGAAACAACAACAAGACGTGGCTTACCCCGAAATTTAGAACTTGGGATCTTAACTCGCATAGACAGTAGTTCTCTCTGAGGAATGTGAACCATTTGACAGAATTTCCTGAAGGAACAAAGAGCCACGATTCCCTGATTAAAACCACATTAAAACAAAAAGCAGCCTATATCCAAAAGACCCTGTAAGAGTACTTTCTTATTTAATCAAAAAGGCAGCCCACGCTGGTTGTTTATGGCCTCACGGAGGCCTTTCTTTGATGCTTAAACTTTTTAAGAACACTCAGAACTTCCTCTTTAGCCTGTCTTTGCTCTGGGTTATTTTCCCAAAAGGCAGCCTTCTCTTCTGCAGCCCGGTTACTAATGGTCATTGTAACAGATGAAAAGCCAAAGCTTCCATTCTGATAGGCTGTGAACATTTATCTGAAGTTGTAATTGTCAGACTCCCCTGTTATTTTCTTGCTATCTTATAGAGCAATGATGAAAGGGTCTGGGGGAAAGGAAGTAAAAGGAAAAACCTTCTTCCGGAAGGCATGTGCCTGAACCAGGATCCGTCAGCCTCGACACCGCTGACATATGTGGCTGGAGAGTCCTCGGTCATGGTGGCTGTCTAGCACCTTGTAGGTGTTTAACAACACCCCTTGATGCCGGTAGGTGCCAGTAGCCTGCCATCGTGATAACCAAAAACATCTCCAGACACTGTCAAATGTGCCAGCACTGACAGCTACTGGCCTAGATCTTGGTGGTCTTGAACTTGCACCCTGCTTCTTTGTCCTGGGCACCTCCCACCCTCAGCTCTCCCGCCAGGAAGCTTTGTTTTCTTTTTCTCATCCACCCTCACTGCCTGGGGGTATTGCTACATCTGGTGCGCCAAGCTCATCCCAGGCCCAGGTAACGGAAACAAGGCATGTGATTTGTAGCGCAGCAAGCATGGTCCCTCGTGGGTTCCTGTTGCCACCGGTCTGCGTGGTGTGCTGGTGCTGCCGGGAGCAGGTGTGTGAGGACGCTCTGGAGACAGGTGTGCAGAAGGGACACATCAGGTTGCCATGGAGTGGAGCCGGGCAGCTCCAACCTCTGGCCCTGGTGACGTGGGCCGCCGATGGAGCCCCGTGCTCTGACCCCCAGCGGCCCAGGCCTGCCATAGGCAGAGCGCTGCCCTGCTTTTCCCCCTTTGGGAGCCTGAAGAGTGCATACGGTGAAGTTCCCAGGAGGGGTTTGGCTGGGCCTCACTGAGCAGGAGTGCAGCCCCTTCCCAGGTCCAGGAAGTGGGGAGGCTCTGGCAATGTTTCTTCCTGGGACGTGTGGCCCCTCCAGCCTCCAGGGCACTGAGAGCTGGTGCACTGGACTGTACTGGCGAGGCAGGGGAAGGTCGCTGGACCAGGGACTCGAGGCCCGAGTATGGTTTCGATTCTACCCAAAGTAGCAGCATGACCTTGGGCAAAGAGTGCCTTCCTTCTGGTCTTCATCTTTCCCGTAAAGCCCCCTTCCCCTGTTCCTGTAGAATATTCTTAAAAAAAATTTGTTTTAGTTTATTATTTTGAGAGAGACAGAGCGCGAGTGGGGGAGGGGCAGAGAGCGAGGGAGACACAGAATCTGAAGCAGGCTCCAGGCTCTGAGCTGTCAGCACAGAGCCTGACGTGGGGCTCGAAGTCACAGACCGCGAGATCATGATCTGAGCCGAAGTCGGATGCTTTAACCTACTGAGCCACCCAGGCACCCCTAGAACATTCTATATTTCTGTTTCTCTCCTATCTTACAGGTAAAGGTGATACTATTAAGAGATGGAATTGTGACCTTCCTGACTTGCTTTTATTTGTGAATTCCTAAGTGTGTGTGTGTGTGTCAGGGGGCCGGGGACGGGGGGAGAATGTCGGTGAGGGGCTTAAGGGTCATTTGGTGGTTTTGGCTTTATGTTTATGGGTCTTGGAGGAGACCCCAATAAATAGCATTTCTCTTCCCTGAGCAAATTGAGAGATGAGGTCATGATTGAAAGTTTGAACTTTGGAGCTTGCCCAATTTATTTATCAGGCAAGTCCTCCTCCTCCCCTGGGACCAGTGACTCAGGCATCCCCAAGGAGTTCTTAGGGAAAGGGACTGATGGTGGAGGGCGAGGGTAAAGGTCAGTGTAGACTGCAAAGGCCCTGTCCCATACTGGTTAAGGGATGTTAGCCTGTCTTTCCTTGACATGCTCCCTCCTTGCTGCAGACTGGCTCTAAACCCTGGCTGTCCTAGCCTGTCAGTGACGGAGTACTGCTAGCAAGTCCCTCTGGCTCAGCGGTGGCAGCCCAGGGATGACACAGCGGTGTCCATAGCACCCCGTGCCCTCCGAGCTCGGTAGTAGAGCTCAGCTCTAGAGAGGTTACACGGGTCCTTGATGGAATCCTTAGATCCCGAGGAAGGGCATGGGGGACTGGAGCAGCCAAGAACTAGCTCAAGTTTAGCATTGCATCAGAAAATAAGTCACTTCAGGTCACCAATGTCTACTTCTCCAGGCTCAGTGGTCTCCTCAGCCTCCTGGACCCTGCGGCTGTGAGAGACCTTGGAGAAGAGGGCCAAGCCTGCTGTCCCTTTTTCATCAGAAGCTTGGAGTCCTCAATGCGGCTGCTCAATCGCATGCGCCCAGTGGACTGAGTCCAAGCCCTGCACGGGCCTGTTCCCTGATGTGCACAGAGGGCAGAGGCGTGGCCTCTCCAAGGCTGGACCAGCAGCCTCGGCACCCATCCCCTGCACACACCCAGCTCATTTGAAGGTCATAGCTCACCATAAAAATGGTGTGAGCGGCCAGCTCTTTCTTCACTGTGGCTCTGGGCAGCCCAGCCCAGCTCCAGGCTGAATTCGAGACCTGAGAGTGAACTTCTCTGTGAATAATGACACAATTCTGGAAAAATGCAGCATCTCCCGGATGCAGCTTCTGGAACTTTGCCTCGGGGAAGAGGGCCTGGAGGGTGTTTTTCGTTCAAGCTCTTGGTGGTTCTTTGCCCCAGGGGTGTGTGCTGTGTGGGGTGTGTGCTTTTGCACCGGGCACACGTTTTCAGGTGTTCCTGGGGGCCATTTCTGTGCTGTGACACTTAATGGACATTATCATGCCTTTGTCGCAGGGGCTGGTGTGCCTCCTCTCACTGTTTCTCGCCTTTAGACCAAACCCAACCCCAGCCGGGGAGGATGAGCCACATGTGAGCCTGCTGGGGCTGGTGGCCGTCCCCTTGCCATGGCACTGTCTTAGTTCTAAGTGCCTCGTCAGTGCTTGCATTTGCGGTCGGAGGAAGGGGCCCTGGAAGGTCATCTTGGCCAAATGGCCTGTTTTGTAGGAAGACGAAACTGAACTGTCAGTAACTCCAGTCACAGCCCCCTGCTGTCTTCTTGGGTTCTCCGGTGAGTGTTTGGAAGTCGTTTCTAATTTTTCTAATGGAAACTTTGGTCACCATTCTCCACCTGGCAGACTGGCTATATCGGGCACATTTCCCAAGTGGGCCTAGGGAGAAACAAAAGCAGTGATTCTAAAATGGGGAGGGGAATGTCCTCTCTCCCAGCTCCCCAGGTCTGACACGATCCCTCTGGAGGCACTGTCAAACCTGGGAGTATGTCGTATCTCAGGGGCTTTGGGGCAAAGTCGCTGAACCCACTGGGAAGGATGCTGTGGATGGGCTGGGCTGACTGACCAACTTGCAGTCTTGCAGTCTTTGTTTACATGGCACGTGGGCCGCCTGGAAGAGGGGTTGTGGTGCGGCCAGTCCCAGAGTATGTTTGGGGCTCTTGCTGAGAGTATTGCCATCATTGTCTATTTCCCCACTTATCCATTAGTAAAATTCACCCTTTTAACGTGCACGGTTCTGCACATTTTAACAAATATAAGCAGCCATGTAACTGCTACCGCAATCAAAAGCATTTTTTATTATGCACTGAAACTCCCCCAGACTCCCTTCTAGTCACCTCCTTCCCCACCCCCAGCCCCCGGCAACCACTGATTTGTTTTCTGCCCCTTCGTCTTGTCTTTATAAGACTGTCACGTACATGGAATTACACAGAATGGAGCCTTCTGAGTCTGTCTTCTATCTCTTGGCATAATGCATTTGGAGTCACCCATGTTGCTACGTGTATCAGTTTCCTTTTATTTCTGAGTATTATTCCATTGTTTGTTTATCTGTTCCCCAGTTGAAGGACATTTGGGCTGTTTCCAATTTTTGGCAATTATGAATAAAGCCACTATAAACATCCATGAACAGCTTTTTGTGTGAACATAAGTTTTTATTTCCCTTGGGTAAGTATCTAGGAGTGGGATTGCTGGGTCATATGGTAAGTTTATGTTTAACTTTATAAGAAACTTCCAAGCTGTTTCCCAAGGAGTGGTAGCATTTTGCATTCTCACCAGTGATATATGAACATTCATTACCTTTTATTATGTTCTAGGCTCCCAAACTGATCAGAGCCAATATGCACAAGGAACATATTGTACATGTTGCAAGGAACAAAGACTCACTCTGTTTACCTTACTCCTTTTAGTTTGGGTTCCCCCAGAGGTAGACTCTGAGGCAGTGATTTGAATGTAAGTGGTTTATTTGGGGGGTGGTCCCAGTGGAGAAGTGAGGAAAAGGAAGGAAGCAAGCCAATAAAGGGCATGCTTTCAAGCAACGTACCATTTTGGGCAGCTCACTCCATTCCACTGGGAACTCTTGAGAAACAGAATAGAACATGCCTGAGTTCTCTCCCAGCTGAGGGGCCAGGCATGCTCCCCATGCTCTCTCTTTCAACATGACTCTGTCCACTCGTGACTTCCTTCTCTGCTTCATAATTTCTGCTCTTGTGTGTCCCCGGTTCCCACTAACAACTAACTCTGTTGAGCTCACACTCCCCAAAGAGAGAGACTGGTTGGTGAGTTAGTCACTGCCTTTCCGGTGGGCAAAGCCTTCAATTTAGGTAATGCTGTGGAGACTCTGGCTGTCCATTGGCTGCCCTTGGGTCACGTGGTCTGGTCTGGCCAATCAGCTCTCACCAGGAAAGTGAGTCAGAGCATTTGGAGTACCCCTGTCCAATAGAACCTTTCCCAATGATGGAAATGTCCTCTATTATCTGTCCAATACTATATATGCTGCTGGCCATATGTGCCTGTTGAACACTTGAAATGTAGCTAGTCCTATGGAGGAACTGAATTTTTCATTTAGTTAAATTTTAATTAAGATTTGAATTCATATAGTGGCTAGTGGCTATGATACTGGGCAGCATAGTTCTAGAACATGGACCCAGAAGGGTCATTGGCTTCTTCTCTTGGACATACAATGTGGTAGTAGCATTCTCTTGAGATCAGGCTTGTTTGTTTGTTTTTACATTTATTTATTTTTGAGAGACAGAGCACAAGTGGGGAGGGGCAGAGAGAGAAAGAGACAGAATTCAAAGCAGGCTGCAGGCTTTGAGCTGTCAGCACAGAGCCCAACAAGGGCTGGAACTCACAAACTGAGATTATGACCTGAGCCGAAGTGGACGCTTAACTGACTGAGCCACCCAGGTGCCCCGAGCTCAGTTTTTTAAAAGCTAATTAGTACCTGATTCAGAATCCTTATCATTCTGATTATGAATCTTTTAAAATCTTTTTTTTTTTTTTTTTTGCCATCTGCTTCAAAAATTAGAAATACCATCATTTTAGGCAATGATGTTAAAACTGACCCAATAATATGCTGGTATGAATTCTGTTATGAATCTGCCTTTGACATATTTCCTTTTTATTCTCAGAAGTTCACTTTAATTCTCTAACCCACTGTGACATTTGTTCCAAGCCAAGTTTGTGTTGTCAAACATGCGTGTGACTGATACTACCCCTCACACATGGAGACACTTGGCAGCTGGTCAGGCCCACCAGGAAGTAGGGCTGAAGTTGTCTGTTGGAATTCGGAAGCATGAGTGGTATTCCTGATGGCAACTGAAGTGTGAATTACTGAAGTCAGAGCCAAATTAGTTTCTGTGCCGTCCGAAGATTATATACAAGTGTCTTAACCTTGCCTTTTAATATTACTTTGCCTTGCCTTCAGGAAATGACCAAAAGTCTCCTGACTTAAATTCCTTTGGAGTCATTATAACAAGATGCAGCTTCAAAGAACATTGGACAGGGAGTCAAGGAACCAGAGTTCTTATTCAAGCTATACAACTGATTTGCTTGCTTCATAGGACATTTAGCAAGTAACTGCATTTTTCTGAGCATTGCTTTCTTCACCTGTAAATACAGAATTTTGATTAGATCTGCATTTTATCAATGTTCCATGGAACACCACCTGCATATCTGAGAATAAGGATTCTATGGTGAAGTATTTGGGGTAGTATATTGCTTACTATATGTTTTTGGATATTCCAAATGCACGTTCTTATATCAAAGGCACTGAGAAGTCCTGCAGACAAATAACTGTTCTTGTTCACTGTACACATAAGGTATTCTAAAATTATTTCAGCATGGAAGCCCACCTTTTTGCTGTTCTTTTATTTTTGTGGACCATCTCTTGGTATTTTCTAGAGCACTGTTCTATAGATATATCAGTTTGGGTAACAGGAGTGGGTGATCCTTTTGGTTTAAAAAAAATTTTTTTAAATGTTTATTTATTGAGAGAGAGCATGAGCATGAACATGAGTGGGGGAGGGGCAGAGAGAGGTGGAGTCACAGAATCCGAAGCAGGCTCCAGGCTCTGAGCTGTCTGGCACAGAGCCTGATTTAGGGCTCAAACTTGCTAACCGTGAGATCATGACGTGACCTGAAGTTGGACGCTTAACTGACCGAGCCACCCAGGCGCCCCAGGAATGGGTGATTCTTAAAGTTTTCTGGCCTGGAAGTCTGAGCCCTTGGCTAAAGAGGAAGTTGTCTTCTCCATCATGCTCTTAGCTTTTCTTTTCTAATCTTCACTTCTCGTTCCTTTCTCTACTCCTTCTTCCCCAAGTTTGAAAGCCTCGCAGATGACTAATTATGGGTCTTTTCTTTTTTCATAATACACATTCTGAGAGATATGGTGGGCAGCTCATTGGAGAGAGACTCAGAGCATCACTTTTCTCAAATGTGATATGCTCCAGGAAGCTCTATGTTTTCTTTTTTTAAAAAATCAAACCAAGCTGCTTGCGTGCCACCTCGAGTGCTCTATGTTGGTGCTTTCAACTTGTTTCTGTGTCATTGTGCTGCTTGGATCTTCTGAGTTTCAGCAAGATAACTGAGGTTAGGTACGTCTCTCCATTATGAGTGACAGAAGCTCAACTCCAACTAGCTTAAGTGAAACCAACTGACCAACAACCAACCCACCCACCCCGGGGAACTCGTTGGCACATGTGTCTGGGAAGTTTAGTCCCGAATGGGGCTCAAGTTCTATCATCGGGTGATTGTTCCTCTCTGTTTCCTGTCTCTCCATTTCCAAAGCTCTGTATCGGCTCTGCTTCTCCCTGAGAGTTGGCCTCTCTCTTTGCTGTGATAGCTCATCTCTTTCCCCATCATGGGAAAGATAGCCAGCTGCTGTCTGTTCCTTAAGATCTGCAACTACACCCCTACCCAAAGAAAGACCCCCCTGTCCCAACACCCATATCTCAAACTTCATTAAAGCATGCTGATCAGCTTTGCTTGGGTTTTGTGTCCATACCCACAACTGATCACTGTGAATGTGGTGTGGGGTTCTAGGAGTCATGTGCATGTAGCAAGGTGATGCTCAGCAACATAGCATAGTAAGTGGGGGCAGGACAACTTTTCAGCCGAGAGAGGGGCCCAGGGTGGACTAAAACAACAGTCGCATACTAATGGTGCCCACGGTCTCCTCCTCGAAGCCAGGGATACCCTGAGAAGCCATGTGGGGCATGTCTCTTTAATCTTTGGTTTTCCCGGTTGGGCTTTGGAATTCAAAACCTGATCAGACAGGGTGACTTTAGGTTTGAGTCTGGCCTCTTGAGTGAGAGGCCAGAGCTTGACCACATGTGTAGTAGCTGTGAGGCCACCGGCGTGTCAAACATTTAACAGTAGCTTTCTGGAAATAAAAATGTCCCGATTGATAGCATTCACCCAGGTCCATATTCCCTCCGTGGCCTAGTTCAAGCTACCAACCTGACTTCCCTCAGCAGGCAGATGGGAGAAGATACTCCCAACTGGCCAGGTCCAGCACAGCGCAGCGTGAGGCCCTCCAGGAAGATTGTCTGCAAGTTGAGGAGAGGTTATCATATTCCTAGCTTGGGAATCAGCATTCCTTGGGAATTCAGCATTCAACATTCCTATGCATCCAGCAGATGGTTGAGGGGGGAGGCCAAGAGTGGGAAGCAGAAGTCCTCTTGGAAGTCAGATGACCTGGCTTCAGATTCCCACCCACCACGCAATAGGTGTCTGGATCTTCTTCCCCTTGTGAACCAGGCATACATGTTTGGTCTCAGAGTGCTCCCCTCCAGCCCGTAATGTTTGGAGCCCTCCTCACGTGCCAGGCTCTGTCCTCCCTGATTTCTGTTCCTTAGTTTTCCTCATCCTGTGAATTCCTCTGTGTGCCAAACATCACCAGTCTTGTTTACAGATGAGGAAATTGAGGCTCGGGATAGAGCAAGCCTTTGCTGAGGCTCCCAGGCAGGTGAGCAGTGGAGCAGGGATTTTGATCCAAAGTCGGTGTTACGGACTGAATGTTTGCATCCTCCAAGATCCATAGGTTGAAGCCCTCACCTCCAGTGGGATGGTATTAGGAAGTGAGCCTTTAGGAGGTGATTAGGTTTAAATGAGGTTGTGAAAGTAGGACCCCATGATGACATTAATGTCCTTACAAGAAGAAGAAGTGAGACCAGAATTTTCTCTTTCCCCCATGTGAGGACATAGTGAGGAGGCAGTCATTTGCAAGCTGGGGAGAGACCCTCACCAGGGAACCACATTGGCTGGTCCCTGGATGTGGGACTTGCCAGCCTCCGGAACTATGAGAAATAAATTCCTGCCGTTTAAGCCCCCCAGTCTACGGGACTTTTTATGGCGACTTGAGCTGACTAAGGCAGTTGGGTTCAACCCCCATTGGAGGGCCTGGGTTCCACTGTGACAGAAGTAAGAATCACTCCTCTAGAAAGGCGTGTATGTATTTCCAGGCATTCTGGATCCTCTGGGAAATCCCTGGGCTTTGCTGGTCCTAATCTAGAATTGCTGGCTCATCCCTCTTAGCTGCACTTAATTCAAAGAGGCCTCTGAGACTGCTCCGGCCAGGTCCCAGCCCCTCGGACTGAGATACCTCGGGTCCCTCTCTAGGCCTCACCCCTCCAGCTGATCCTGGGACCACCTGGATCACCAGGGACCACCTGGGACCCCTGGCTTCTTCTAGGAGGATGTCCTGAGGTGAAACAGTTGTGTCCATTGTCTTGGGGAAGTTCATTTGAGGCTGCTGTGGGCCTGAGCATTCTGAGTGCTTAACCTGCTCTTAGAAACAATGCTGGTTGTTTTTACCAGGAAGAGCCCTTCCCGAATGGTCAGCCGCCATCCAATGAGATTTCCCTCCCTTCTGTAATTTGTATGTTTTAATTTTTTATTTTTATTATTATTTTCCATGTTTATTTATTTTTGAGAGAGAGAGAGAGAGTGTACACAAGCGGGGGAGGGGCAGAGAGAGAGGAAGACACAGAATCCCAAGGAGGCTCCAGGCTCTGAGCTGTCAGCACAAAGCCTGACGCAGGGCTCGAACCCATGAACCATGGGATCATGATCTGAGCCCAAGTCGGACGCTTAACCGACTGAGCCACCTGGGCAGTTTTGGTATGTTTTTAAAGGTAAGGAAGCTTAAATAGTAAAGCTGCAGGGTCAGCCAAGGGAACGCACTGTCTAATCCTGTGGCTGGGGTAGGAAGCAAGGAGGGTGGGTCTACTGGAGCCAAGGAGGCCTAGCTGCTGTTTCTTGCTGGGCAGCTGGTTGAGAAACCAGCGGGCTTTTTCTGCCGCTTTCCCATGAAGCCTGGATTTGGCCAGTTTGGGAGGGTTGGGATAGGGGTGGGAAGATGTTTTATTATCTAGTTCTGGTTTAGATGGTCCCTCCTGCCAGTTTACAAGTCTGAGAGTGGGGTTCATAATTGCTGGATAAGCTGGCCACAGACCTTCTTATCTTGGCCAGACAAGGGGTTCTAAGTTGGGGCTGGACAACCCTCCCCACAGGCTGGCCAAGGGCTGGAGGCTGAGCCATACTCTCTCTGATTTAGGGACTGAGGATGGTGGCAAGTTGAGAGACAAAGTCTTAGACCAGGTCCCCTAAGGGTGGCATTTGTGCCCTTTCTTTGTAGCTGTGGTGTGAAAGAGCAAAGCTGCTCAGGGAAATGTAGGCTGCTGGGGGAGTGGTGTCAGGTGGGAAAGAAGTTGCTGAGCTGGTTGGAGACTCCAGCCAGAGTCTGGATACCTCAGTGAAGAAGAAGGGCTTTAGCACTAGGGAGCTGTAAAGGTTTTAATGTTGGAGCAGCTAGTGGTTTAGAAAGCTGACCCTGTGGCCCTAGGTAGCCTCATAGGCTCAAAGGTTGGACCCATACCCTGGAAACCATGAGAAGGCCTTTTTCTTTCTTTCTGCAGCATGCTGCTCTCACTTTAGCATTTCTCAAACTCCCATCCCCCCCTCTCTAGTCCAGGTCTAGGTCCAGTGGAGTGCTCCAGACCCTCCTGTTGGTGATTCCTCCAGAAGGGCTGTGCTTTGGGTACGACTCTGACCTACAGGGATCACGTGGGCTCTTTTCAACTGCCTTTGAAGGCTCTGCTTGCCATGTTGAACCTACCCAGGGGCTTTTATGCACCAAGATGGAATGGTCTGATCTCAGGGAGGGAATCCCCATCAGAGCCCAAACCAGTAAAGCAGGATTTATTGTACCTGTACAACAGGTATCTCAAGACAAGCTCCATGAGGATTCGAAATGGGCCAGAAAATAAGGAGTATTTTTTTTTCCTGTATTTTTTTTTTCTTGTATTTCAGGGGCTGCCTCCTGACTTAGCACGTGACCCAACATGGCAGCCTTGTTCCTCAGGTGTGTGGTCCTGTGCCCCTTATGTCTTCATAACTGAGCACCATGAGCTCTTGGAGTCTCTGGGACTGACAGATCATCTGTCCTGTCCATGCTACAGAAACCTCTTGGGTCAGGTGTCTATCCTTGTCTAAGTGGGCACATGATTGGCACTTTAAAAAAAATTTTTTTTTTTAGCATATATTATTTTGAGAGACAGAGCACAAGCAGGGGAGGGGCAGAGAGAGAGACACACACACACAGAATCTGAAGCAAGCTCCAGGCTCTGAATTGTCAGCATAGAGCCTGATGCAGGGCTCGAACTCCCGGACTGCAGACTGTGAGGTCATGACCTGAGCCGAAGCCAGTTGCTTAACCGACTGAGCCATCCAGGCACTTGTGCCTGATTGGCACTTCTTTTTTTTTTTTTTTTTAATTTTTTTTTTCAACGTTTATTTATTTTTGGGACAGAGAGAGACAGAGCATGAACGGGGGAGGGGCAGAGAGAGAGGGAGACACAGAATCAGAAACAGGCTCCAGGCTCCAAGCCATCAGCCCAGAGCCTGACGCGGGGCTCGAACTCACGGACCGAGAGATCGTGACCTGGCTGAAGTCGGTGCTTAACCGACTGCGCCACCCAGGCGCCCCCTGATTGGCACTTCTAAGTGACAAATCAAGATGGGCAGAAGTGGAGGTGAGGGTAAGGGGGGATGGCTTAGGCCCTCCCCTTCCCGGGAGAACTGCTCATGGTCTTTTAGCTACGGTTTGACAGAACACTTCAAATTCATCTCTTAGATTCAGCTCTTAGAAGGTGCCTTTATGGTGTAGGGGAAAAAAAATGCATTTGACTTGGGTTCTACAGCAAGTAGGTCCAGCAACTACCTGTAGGAGCCTGAGTTTTAGCCTGCATGAAGTGAAGACGTCAGATGACATGGCCTCTGGGAATGTTCTCGTTCCCACTTAGGTTTTGACTGGGGGCTTTGCCCTGGCTCAGCCACACGGACAGCAGCATGGGACTAGGGAGGCTGCTGGAGCATTGGAAAATAGGCGCCCCCTGCCAGATCCAAAATGGTGGCTGCGGCCTTGCAGGACACGGGGTCCCCTGGGGAGATGAATGAAAGCCGACCAAATTTTTGCAGATGTGAGGAAGAGGGGGATAGGGTGTCCTTGTTTGTGCTGACCCCCAAATGAGTGTCCTCTCTAGAGCCCGCCGGGTTCCGGGACCTATGGATGTGTCACTAGGGGGCAGAGAACAAGGCAGAGATGTGCCAACTCCTCCTCCCCGTTCTGCTCACTGGCCTCGGCTACACCCCACCCCCACCCCCCACCCCCCGCCGTGTGCGGTCCCAGATGGAGAAATTCTCCCTATTTGTTTTTCTCCCACCTACTCGTGAAGCAGCAGATGGAAAAATGGCATTAGTAAAGTCAACTTTCAAACAACCTTTGTGTTAATTAGGTGGAAATAATGAGATTATTTAAAAACAAAATCCAACACAGTGCTTTTCTAGTGTTTGGATGCAGTAGTTTTCTGTGCAAAGAAGTGAATTCACTATTGGGGAAGCCCAGCTTGGCTTCCCTCTACCTCTAGGCAGACCCGTTGTATTGGGGGTCCCAATGACCAGCCCCGTCAATGAGCTAGGCCCCGGCCCCATTGCTGCCTTCATTGTACGAGACGGGGTGTGATTTCATGGTCAGGCCAGGCGACCTGGGCTTGAATTCTAGATCTTCTGCCAATTAGGATGAGACCTCAGGTGATTTATTTAATTACTCTGAGCCTCTGTCTTTTCATCTGCAAGATGGGCATAATAATAGGGTTGTTGAGATTTAAGTCATTAACACGTGGCACACAATAGACGCTGACTAAGTGGGAGCTACTGTCATGAAAGTCGTGTGGCGGTAGCCGTCATTGTCATCATGTCAGCATCTCAGGACAGGGAGGAGAGGTGAGGAATGGCTGGGTCACACTGTCTCTGTGATCCCTGCGGAATGCTGTCCTGGATCTGTCTCCAGGCCTGGACACCAAGGTGGGGTTCATCAGTTACCCGCACAGGCCTGGGCCCCAGCTGGCCTCACTCCTGGGTGACTTGGAGTGGGTAACAAAGGGGGTGCCCTCCTCTGGCGGTTGAGCCCCTGTGGACCCAGGAGGCCATCCTCCAGAGGAGTAGGCTCTTCTGGCCCCTCCTCAGGTCAGGGTAGAAGTGGGGCCTTGGTCATAACCTCATTCTACACTCTTCCGGGCAAGTTTCTGTTTGTTCTCTGATGGAAACACAGAAACAAGCTGGCATCATTTCTGAACAAAGAGGGACTTTTCGCAGGAAGTTTGTAGACCTGACACCTTCCCCTTGCTTGCTGTGGCGCGTGGCCCCTTCTCTGACAATGCGCTAGACTTGCTTGGGAACAATAGACGATTGTCGAGGCTTGCTTCCTGTGAGCAGGAAGAATGGGCACAGGTGGGTGTCAGGAGGCCCTGGTCCCCAAGGAAAGGATTTCCTGAGAGCATCTCGCAGCCCCTACAGTGTGGCCGGGGATTCCTCACGGTCACGGCAGCTATGTGTTGGCCCCGTAGCGAGAGCCCAAGGGCCCACGGTATCCACGGATACCGTAGAGGCGATCCGGACTGGTGCAAGCTGCCGGATTCTGCTCTCCTAGCCTCTCCCTGGGAACCATCTTGGAAGAGGCTTCCCAGCCCCAGGCCTAGGATGTCGACCAACGGTGGGGAGGCTTGCCCCAGCTCGCCTGCGCTTCCAGCTCCGTCTCACACCAGGGACCTCACACCTGGGTGCTGGTCCCACTGCCTGGAACCCCTTCCGTCCTCTCCCTGCCCTTCCCGCCTTGGGTTCCTCACTGACCTTCAGAATTTGGCAGAAACCTCACCTTCTCAGGAGGCCTCGTGTGCTGTCCGAGGTAGCTAGGCTCCCTTGGGGACCACTGCCAGCCCCATGATTCTTAACCACAGCCCCTGTTCATTTCTTTCTGTCCCCATTACTCCCCGACATCTGTCATTGTGCGTTAGTTGGTTTACTTTGCGTCTTGTCCCCCTTCCTGATGCAACAGGTAAGCTGCCCACTGCTGCCTCTGTGGTGCCAGCCTGGCTCGCAGAAGCCCGGCAGACATTGGGTGAAGGCCCGAATTGGTCAAAACGGGGGTCTCTAGGAGACTTGGAGACGTTTGTTCTGAGAGGTATGGCGTTGAGAGTTAAGTATGGTTTTGTAAGTCAGACCATCGGCATTTTCCTTCCAGCAGCTCAGACTGTCGTGTGCCTGGCACACTAAGTTCAAAGAGGAAAAAAAAATCACCGAGTTCTTAAGAAGGTTCTGGAAATTTCTTCTGCATTTGGGCAAAGTGGCATGCTAGCCCTCTGGAGCAATACAGATGTGGAGTCTGAACTCTACCCTACCTCAGAGGGCAAGGCTAAAGTGATGGGACAAAATGCATTTAAATGTCATCAGTGTTATTATTAGTTGTAATCTTATCTTTGTTAATAATAATAACAGGACCCGCCTAGAAGTTGCTGAATAGCAAGATAGGCCCTTTCCTAAGCTCAGGCTGTCTGATAGGACTGTGGAGCCTGGGGAGGCGCTGACTGACTCAGTTAACACCACTGTGAGGGACGGAGTGTGGGCCGGAAGCCCCACCCTGGCCACATTCTCCGCGCCCTGGCCATTCAGAGAGGCGCCCGTGGAGGCCCATGGCCTCTCAGACGCTGGCCTCGCCTCTTAGAGGCTCTTCAACCCCCTGCCCCCAGCTGCCAGCACCAGCAGACGGTCTGTGGGTTTGGGAACTGCAGGGCAGTTTCTCTTTAGAGACCTCTGCCTGGTCTTTCCCTTCTATTACCTTCTATTGTTTGCCACCCCAGTGACTTGCTGAAACAATGTGTTTCCTACAGATTTTGTTTGCTGGCATTGATTTCTTTGTGTTGCTCTGGTAAACAGACATTTAGCATATACAGATCTGTGTGCTCGACAAAGAGAAATCTGGAGTCCTGGACCAGCGGCTGCGCTGAGTCACTGCTCCTTGAGCCTGAGGACCTTGGATAGTCCAGAACTCATAAATGACTCATACCGTCCACGCTGGCCCGCATGTGTGGAGGTTCGGTGGCCAGCTAAGGCGATGGGGGGCGGGGATGTTGGGTCTCTTACTGGTCAGGGGGAGCCTGTGTTTGAGAACTGGATTCGTCGAGTTGGACGAACGTGTATCAGCTGTGAGACTCAGGGGAGGTTGCTTCCCTGACGCACATGTGTTGCCTCATCTGTCAAAACCGTGCCTACCCCAGGGTAGTCGGAGGGGGGAGGGCTTATGGAAGTGAATGTTCAGAAACCATCTGGTACAGAGCCTGGTGCTACTATGTGCTAGCTACTCTTGTTTGTTGGTCAGTTGGGACCTGTTCTGTGGTCTCTCCTCAGAGGTCCCACTGGGAAAGGCTTCGCACGGACCAGTTGATCTGGAAGCGGAATCGAGGGGTCCGCTACTGTAGGCTGATGTTTTCCTTCTGGACGTTGTGGTGGTGGTCTGTTCGTCAAAAGTTGTTCAGAACGTTCTGCACGTCTGCCTTGTACGGCGTGTACAGCTGAATAGGACAGGAGCTAAAGGAATTGGTACTGAATGGGACGGACCTGGATTTGCACCCCGCTCCTGCTCTGACCAGCTGAGTCATCTTGGACATGCCACTTCTCTTCTTTGAGCGTTTCTCATCGGTGAAATTGAGCGTGCAAAATCCCTGTTTCATAGGGGAGCCATAAGTGTTAGCTGTGCCCATGTTCGTAAGGTGCTTAGGTGGGCCTGGCACAGAGCCAGCCCACGGTGGGGCAGGGGGGTGCCCTAACCCATGAGCTGTACCTGAAAAGACCAGCATTCCACATCCTTAGAGAGAGCATTAGAAATACAACATAATCTTGAAGAAACGGTGGGAGTGGTGGGAGCAGGGAGCAGAGGAAATGATCTACCTTTAAACTTCTCAAGGCCTGACCCTATCGGGTGATCTGTGTCATTTGTGGTCCGGCTCATAGCACAGAGTGGCAGGAGGCAAGACCCTTCCGCAGGGACTTGAGCTGCCTTGGTAAGAGTGGATTGTTGTTCTAAGAGAGCTTCAAGCAGGAACTAGATGGCCCCAGAGTGGGGTTAGGGATACGGCAGTCAGTCTTGGTAGCCTTCAAAGTCCTTTCCAGTCTGGTCACTCTGGGCTTCTTGTACAGAACCAGAGAGAATACTCCTCTTCCATACCACACCCATGCCAATCTGTGCACTTTGGAATATGAGTGCAACTAAACTGGGGGTCATTTTCACCAGTTTTAAAGGCCTGAGTTGGAGAGGAAATTACATGGAGTCTTGGGTAGACTTAATGTGGATTTCTGGAAGGAGGCCTTCCTGCTCCACCCTAAGCTCAAAGAAAGTGATTTGGAGATGCACCTACTGGCACCTGTTCTGAGGCCAGTAGTATCAGGTGCCATGGCAAACACTGTGGCATGAAGAAGACTTTGATGTGGTCCCTTCCAGATGGAGCTTCATTGTGGGATTCTATTGCCTGCCTTGGTTTGACAGGTTGTAAATAGCAGGAGTAGGTGACCTCAAGAGCATGCAGACTCCACATGACCATGTAGAAAAGATTTTAAGTAAATTCAGCCACAGGCAATTCATGTGGCCCTTAGTGGATGTGGGAAGCGGGGTACCAGCCTCCACGCTCCAGCTTCAGGCTTCCTCAAGCCCACCCAACGTGCCCAAGGTGCTGGCACCTTAGACCACAGGTGCAGGTGGGCCACTGCTCTCTGATCCACAGGTGGGACAGGACTTAGTTCCCTAGGTTTTGTCCCTGTTGGCCACTTACTTTTTGACTCTAGTTTTGGGGTTTATTTGATGGTGGGAAAGTGGCTGGGCCATGTGCTCAGTTTTGTTTTGTTTTGTTTGTTTTTAAGACTTAATTTTTTTTAAGAATAGTTTTAGGTTTGCAATCAAATTGAGAAGAAGCAATGTAGAGTTCCCATCTGTCCCCTGCCCCAAGTGTGTGTGGCCGCCTCCATTAACAACACCCCCCACCAGAGTAGTGCATTTGTTAGCAGTTGATGAACCTACATGGACACGTCATAATTGTACAAAATCCATAGTTTACATTAGGGTTCAGTCTGGGTGTTGTGTATCGCATGGGTCTGAACAAATGCATAATGACACATCTCTGTCACTATAGCATCATACACGGTATTTCACTGCCCTAAAGATCCTCTGTGCTCTGCCAATTCATCCCTCCCTCCCCCCAACCCTTGGCAACCACTGATCTTTTCACTGTCTCCATCGTTTTGATTTTTCTGGAATGTCATATAATTGGAATCACAAAATGCATAGCCTTTTTCACACTGGCATCTTTCACTTAGCAAATATGCTTTTAGGTTTCCTCCGTGTCTTTTCATGGCTTGATAGCTCATTTCTTTTTGGTGCTAACATTTCATTTTCCGGATGTGCCACAGTTTCTTTATCCGTGCATCTACTGAAGGACGTCTTGGTTGTCTCCAAGTTTGGCAATTATGAATAAAGTTTCTATAAACACCTGCATGCAGGCTTTTGTACGGACATTAAGTTTTCAACTTCTTTGAGCAAACACCAGAGAGTATGATTGCTGGAATGTAGGTAAGGAAGAGTAGGCTTCATCTTTTTAAATGTTTATTTATTTATTTTTGAGAGAGATAGAGAACGAGCAGGGAAGGGGCAGAGGGAGAGAAAGAGAGGGAGACAGAGTCCCAAGCAGGCTCCACGCTGTCAACACAGAGCCCTTTGTGGGGCTCGAACTCACAGACCATGAGATCATGACCTGCCTTGAAAGAGTCAGATGCTTAACCGACTGAGCCCCCCAGGTGCCCTTGAGAGTATGTTTAGTTTTATAAGAAATTACTGGTCTTCCCAAGTGGCTGCCATTTTGCATCCCCACCAGCAATGAGTGAGAGCTGCTTTTGCTTTATGGCCTTACCAGCATTTGGTGTTGTCATTGTTCCGGATTTTGGCGATTCCCTTAGGTGTGTAGCCATACCTCACTGCTGTTTCAATTTGCATCTCCCTGAGGATTTATGATATGAGGCATCTTTTCATACGTTTATCACCTGCATATCGTCTTTGATGATGTGTCTGTAAAGTTTTGGCCCATTTTCTAATCAAATTGTTTGTTTTCTTATTGTTGAGTTCTAAGAGTTTTTGTGTATTTTGGATAACAGTCCTTTATTAGTTGTATCTTTTGAAAATATTTTCTCCTAGTCTGTGGCTTTTCTTCTCATTCTCTTGACATTTCTTTTACAGAGCAGAAGTGTTCTTTCTTTCTTTCTTTCCTTCTTTCTTTTTTGAGAGAGAGAGAGAGGGCACAAGTAAAGGAGGGACAGAGAGAGAGAGCAAGAATCCCATGAGGGGCAGACAGTGAGAGAGGGAGGAAGGGGGAGAGAGAGAGAGAGAGAGAGAGAGAGAGAGAGAGAGAGAGAGGCAGGGCTCACCCAAAGCAGGGCTCCTGGTGTTTTGTTTTACCTGAAGTGGGGCTCAAGCTCAGTAGGAGCAGGGCTCGAGCTCACCCAGTGTGGGACTTGAACTCACAAACTGTGAGATCGTGACCTGAGCCGAAGTCAGATGCTTAACAGCTGAGCCACCCAGAAGTTTTTAATATTAATGAAGTCTAGCGTACCAATTCTTTCTTTCGTGGATCAGGCCTTTGGTGCTGTATTTCAAAAGCCATCGCCATATGCAAGGTCATCTAGATTTTCTCCTGTGTTATCTTCTAAAACATTTTTTTAAATGTTTGTTTATTTTTGAGAGAGAGACAGAGAGACAGAGTATGAGCAGGGGGAGGGCAGAGAGAGGGGGAGACGGAATCTGAAGCAGGCTCCAGGCTCTGAGCTGTCAGCACAGAACCTGATGTGGGGCTCGGGCCCACAATCTGGGAGATCCTGACCTGACTGATGTTGGCTGCTTAACCAGCTGAGCCACCCAGGCGCCCCCGTGTTATCTTCTCATACCTACGGGTTTTCAGTGGTGTCGCCATCATCTCTGGTTGAGATTTCTGGGTAGCCTTCCCTCAATCTTTTTCTTTAGCTAGTTTGAGCTGGGTGTATGTCATTCGCGAGAGAGCCCTGAGGTGCTTGGTTTGAGGTGGAGCTTGGTTTGCCATTGACATCGGATCGGGAACTGGTTCCAGCCCAGCCATGCTTCTGAGGAACGGGTCCCAGGCGCTGGCTGGCATCCAAATTGTAGCACTGACCCAGGAGGCCAGCGGTTTCCCTTGGGCCACAGGAACACAAACCACATTTATCTTGGAGATATCTGACCCTGACAAGGCTGGGAGACATGAGCCAGCAAGTGAGACACATTCCGGGGTGGGCCGCACATCAAGGGAAAAGCACACACATGGAGAGATAGTCCCGGCGGAACGTTGGTTTCCTGGCTTCATTAGGCTCTTACTTCCCTCAGAAGGTGATCAGCGCATTGACTCTGCCTGTCACCCGGGCACTGACAGTGGTGCCTGGGTCATCAGAAACCCGAGAGACTCGGGACAGGTCTCTTTACATGGCTGTTCTCTGGTGGTTCTGTTTCCTTCAGTGATGCCATCTTACCTCTTAAAAGCACAGGCTGGGCGTGTCTTCTCTAAAGTGTTGCCTGTTAAAGGAACTTGCAGTTTTAGGTTTCTCTGTCCCCTTAGCTGGCAGGCTCCTGGGTCCTTTAAAAGAGCTGCCCCCTCTGGGTGGGCTGTGAGGCCCGGCCTGCAGCGCCCAGAATACTGACAGAGGAGTCAGCATCGAAGGGTTCTCACCTCGGACCCCAGCTCTCGCTAGGTGCCCTTGGGCAAATGTCCTGGCTTCCGTGAGCCACACCACGAAGTTGCTGCAGAAGTGCAAAGACCCTTTTCGTGTGAAATTTCTTGGAGAGAGCGATGTTGCAAAGCAGATTTGAATTATAGTTTGACCACACGCTAGCTTCCTAAGGCTGTTAGTTGCCTCCCCTGTAAAATGGGCTAACGCTAGTCCCTACCTCACTGGGTTTGGGGCAGATGAAACGAGATGGACACTGGAGCACAGTTACTGGCACTTTGGTAAGACTCAGCAGACAGTGGCCTGTTGTGGGTGTGACCGTCGCCCTGTGGAGAGCGAGGTTCCTGATTGTCACTGAGGGTACGGCCCAGATAAGCACCCAGAGCCACGTTTTAAGGGCACACAGCTGATCAGCATCTTTGGTCTCTCTTTTCCAAGCAGTGGTCTGGACTGGTTGTGGTCATATGACCTGCAGCTGACCTGGGACAAACGGATCAGGGCAACCTGGGAGAGGTTCCTTTGCACTGGGCTGGATTGTATCTGTGACCACTGATCATGTTACTACTTCCTGGAGACAGCGAGTCCTTTCAATTTCGTGTTTCATTTATTTAAACTTTCCTGTGAAGGAGATTTGATACAGAGGAAGAGCCCATGTGGCAAACCCTTCATTTCCTGTGATAAATGATGACCTTTGGAACTGGGGTCAAGTCTGAATTTTCCAAGGCAGGATTCTTTTTTTCTGCCGTGGTTTTAAAGTCACAACATGCTGTGCTTTTGGCTGCTGTTCCTTCTGGCTGCTGATCCCAGTGAGATGCCAAGAAATTAAATGGGTGCCGTTGGAAGGCATTCAGAAATTACTCATTGGACTAAAAATGCAGCATCTGTTGGGGGACAGGGCTGAGCATGTGTAAAAATGGGTCTGATGCACTTAGCATCAACATCAAAGAGGAAAGAAGGGCCACTGGCCTGTTGCTGGGCAGTATTTAAGAAGCAGACGGGGATCAGGTTGTATACACAGCTGTCCCGGCACCGAAGTTGGTGGAGAATGCCCCTGGCTGGGGTTGGAAGGAAGTCTTGCTGTCCTTCCTCATTCTTCTGCTAGATTAACATTTCAAACACATTTAGCTCCAGGGATGGGATATGCTGGGCTTTTGCTGGAAAGGTATACAGTTGAGATCCTGGTGTATAGGATGAGTTTTTAGAGTGGCATCAGAGTGTGGTTTTGGTTTTCTGGAAGTTGCTTTGACATTTTAGAAACACAGCTAGTGGAGCATGGTGGGAGACTCCAGTGGGGTATGAGATGAGCTCCAGACTGTGAAAGTGAAAGCAAGGAGGGATTGGGGGGGGGGGGAGGAGAAGTTCTCCTTTTACATATGAGAAAACCAAGGCCCAGAGAGGGTAAGTGAAAGGTCTAACAGCATACAGCTAATTAGAGCGAGTTTGAGACCTGAGCCCAAGACTTAACATGTAATCTTGGGACTCTCCCATGAAGGCCTATAACTTGTTGCAGTTCACAAGATTTTTTACAATGATCGATTATTATGCTATTTGTCACTTCTGTACCAATTTTTATTGGCAAATAAAGTTTATACCATATGATGTGGTCTTTTTTTAAAGGGACATAATCATATTACAGAAAAAATGTTTTTTAAAGATTTATTTATTTTGAGAGAGAGAGCGAGCGAGCGCATAATCGTGTGAGCAGGGCAGAGGCAGAGAGAGAGACTCTCAACCAGGCTTTGCACTGTCAGCACAGAGCCCAATGTGGGGCTGTGAGATCATGACCCGAGCCGAGATCAAGAATCAGATGCCTTAAGAGACTCTTAAAAACTGAGAGCAGGGGCGCCTGGGTGGCGCAGTCGGTTAAGCGTCCGACTTCAGCCAGGTCACGATCTCGCGGCCCGTGAGTTCGAGCCCCGCGTCGGGCTCTGGGCTGATGGCTTGGAGCCTGGAGCCTGTTTCCGATTCTGTGTTTCCCTCTCTTTCTGCCCCTCCCCCGTTCATGCTCTGTCTCTCTCTGTCCCAAAAATAAATAAACGTTGAAAAAAAAAATTAAAAAAAAAACAGAGCAAACAGGGTTGATGGGGGGAGGGAGGGAGGGGAGGGTGGGTGATGGGTATTGAGGAGGGCACCTTTTGGGATGAGCACTGGGTGTTGTATGGAAACCAATTTGACAATAAATTTCATATATTGAAAAAAAAAAAAAGAATCAGATGCTTGACCAACTGAGCCACCCAGGTGCCCCTACCTAAAATTTTCTATAAAGAGCGAAGTCCACCCACCATTAGTGTTTTGGCACATTTCTTTCCTGCCTTCAGTTGTGCCTGAGCAAGTGAATGAGAAGAGAAAGGGAAAAAAAGGCCCACAAAGTAAATACACAAGCAGATATAACTATAATATTGTTAGACCTATCATTTAGCATGACCTTGAAGTTTATTAGAAATTGAGTTGGAGTCTCCTGATGGCCATATTTCCTGCCTTCTCCTGTGACTTGGGAAAATTTCTGTTCCTTGGCCAAACCTGGATTATATGATCCAGTTTTAGCCTCATCTGGTGAACAAAATTCTAACCTAAAGGTCCTCAAGTGAAGAATTAGGTGGTGATGGGTCCAGAAGGTGGCTTGGTTGGAATCCTCCTGCTGGACACTGTCCGTGGGTTACTGACATCTGGATCAGCTTAACCAGACCCATGAGTGAGCCTGCCAGACCACCGTGCCACAGTGTAGACAAGTGACAGTGGAAGGTGGCAGCCTGGGTTCCTCGCGGCTGGTTCTCATTGCTGTGCTCCAGGGTGTTGGGGAAAGCCTCAGCGCACCCCCTTTGCTCTCCTTTGTAACACCCCCCCCATGACTGACTTCCACTCTCCAGAATGGCATTCAGGAATCTGTATTCTTTTAAAACCACTTTACTGGGGAATAATTGACAGATGTTAAACCATACCTACTCATAATACAAAATTTGAGAAGTGTGGGCTCCCTCTCTGCCCCTCTCCTGCTCTCACTCTGTCTCTCTCTTTCAGTCTCAAAAATAAATGAACATTAAAAAAAAAAAAAAAAAGGTGGGACCTGGGTGGCCAACTTCAGCTCAGGTCATGATCTCTCAGTTCCTGAGTCTGAGCCCCACATTGGGCTCTGTGCTGACAACTCAGAGCCAGGAGCCTGCTTCGGATTCTGTATCTCTCTCTCTCTGCCCCTCCCCCACTTGCACTGTCTCTCTCTCTCTCTCAAAAATAAATAAACATGAAAAAAATAAAAAAAAAAACAATTTGAGAAGTATGGGGCAAATCCTTACACCTGTGAAGACACCACTACAGACAAGCGAGTGAACATATCCATCACCCCTAGAGGTTTCCAGATGCCCCCCATAATCCCTCCCTTGTACCCCTTATTGCCCTTTCTGCTTTCTGACACTATGGAAGAGTTGACGTTTTCTAGCTATTTCTATCAATGGTATCATATAGTAAGTGCCTTTGTTTTTGGCTGGCTTCTTTCACTCAGCATTTGAGATTCATCCAACTTGTTGCGTGTATCCATAGTTCACTCCTTTTCATCACTGAGTAGTATTCCACCATTTGGATAGACCAGAGTTGGCTTATCCACTCACCTGTTAGGACATTTGGGTTGTTTCTAGTTTTTTTGTTATTATAAATCAACCTTCTGAGAACACTGTATATGTCTTTCTGTGGACATATATATTTCCTTTTCTCTTGGGTCAATACCCGAGATGGCATGGCTGGATCATATGGTAGGCATAGGTTTAGCTTTTCTAGAAATTGGCAAACAGTTTTCTGAAGCAATTATACCACTGTACAAGGAATCTTCTTTTTGTTTATTTTTTATTTATTTTATTTTACTTTAGAGAGAGAGAGTGAGGGAGAGGGTCAGAAGGAGAGAGAGAGAGAGTGAGAGAGAATCCTAAGCAGGCCCCATGCTCAGTGCAGAACCCAACATGGGGCTCGATCCCACGACCCTGGGACCATGATCTATGCCGAAATCAAGAGTTGGGCGATCAACTGACTGAGCCACCCCGTTGTCCTGGAATCTGCTTTTTAAATTAGCTTTCCCAGTGATTCCCCTAGAGCCTTTTCCTTTCTGAGATCATCCATCTAATGGCCCTGTGGTTGGCCCTGAGTGACAGGTCTTGTGAGCATGTCTCTTCCACCTGTTCTCTCAGACACAGCTTGGCTTTGGCACCTCCCCGCAGGCTGCCCCCTCTGCATGGGGGAGCTGGAGAAGCAGAAAGGGGCTCTCAGACTCTCTCTGTCCATACATGCCTTCAACACACCCAGACGACAGCAGGTGCATTGACTTTCTGTAGGGTTGACAAGCTGTGTGGCAAGGAAATGCCTCATCCTTGGCCACAGTGTCTCACACAGAGGCCTTAAGCGAGGGGACAACTTCTGTGGTCTCCTTGTGAAGGCTCGGATTCCTCGGGGGTCATTTCTCGGCTGGCTTCTGGATTGACGAGAGCCCCTGAAGGGACAGTCTGTAATCTGATCTGCCCCGAGAGGTGAGTCCTCTTCAGAGAGCTCCTCTTTTCTTTCCCCTCCCCGCCTCCTCCCAGTGCTTCTAGCCATCACCCAGCCATACCCTGAGCTAGGTGCTCATCACAGAAGGAGGAACAGGTAGCTTTGTCCCTCGTGGGGCTCAGCATCCTGGGAGGAAGGACAGGACGGCTAGATCTTCTGATGAAAGGAGGCCCAGAAGGGGGCAGGCCTGGTGCTCCTAGTGGGGGTGTCCGTGGAACGGTTAAGCCAGACTTGACTGCAGTGGCGAGGGCCAAGGCTGCTCGTCCCCGTCCGCGCACACCCTTCGCGGCACGCCACGACTCCCGAGACGTGACCAGCGGCAGCCCCCTGGCATTCTGTGGCGAAGGCCGGCCCGGGCCCCGCAGGGTGAGGGTCGTGTGCCAGGCCGTGGCCAGCGGTGACACGCATGCCAGTTGCTGCTTGGTGTTTCGCGGCACCATTTTCTGGGGGCCGACGAAATGGAAGGAAGACGTGCCATCACTTCATTCCTTTTGTGGCGGAATAATAGTCCGTGCTGTGGATGTAGCAGGCTTTGTTTTCCCCTCCCCGCGTTGACAGGCCCTTGGCTCGTCGCCGCCTTTTCGCTCTTATGAAGGATGCCCCTGCTATGAACTTGGGTGCACTAGTACCCGAGGCCCTGTCCTCAATTCTTTGGGGGTGTACGCTTACGAGTGGAATTGCTGGGTGATAGGGAGCTTCTGTGTTTCGTTTTTTGAGGATCTGCTAAGCCGTTTTCCTCTCGGAATGCGGCCGGAGGCACCGGGTTCCCATCACCTGCAGGATGAAGCCTCAGTGCCTGCCTCTTGCATTCAGGACTCTTCTGATTCTGGCTCCACACCAGGATCTACTCCCACCGGATGGATTTGCCACCGCGTGGCCTGGGTCCTTCCTCTCACCTGAGACACCCCTTCCCCTCCCTCCTGGACCCAGTGTGCATGCTAACTTCACTGCCTCCTTTGGGAAAAATTGTTCCTCCCTGATGCTCCCAAGGCGGTCTGGGATCCGTGATCCCGACTGACTGGCTAACGTGGGTTAGTGATCTCCGCCCTGAGGTTACTCTCTGCCCCTCACCTCTTGCTGTCTCGCTCCCGTTAGGGTTCCAGCGCATGGAAAGCAAGCTCGGACTGTTCCCTGCGGCCATGCCCGTGCCTGGCGTCCCCAGTCAGTGACTGCCGGCCCTTGTGCAAGCTGCTGCTCTGCTGTCAGCCTCCCTCACGTGGCGTCCTTGTCACACGGAGGAATCTGGCTGGCCCCGGCATGAGCGCGCTGAGCTGAGCCTTCATGCTGGCAGGCCGCCCCGGGTTCCCAGGGTGGTGACTGGCCGCCTCCCCCTCCTGGGCCCCTGCCCATCTGGAAGCATGCCCTCGAGCGCTGCCATCCCCGAGCCAGGCCATCAGGTCACCCGATCCCCTGCTGCGGTGGCTGGGAAGCCGGCTGAATGCTCCCACTAGGAACAAGTCACAGAGAAGCAGCCTTTCGGGGGGCCGCTTCTCCTTAGGGGCTGACTTGTGGCACTGAGAGCAGCCCGAGTGGCCTCTCGCCCCAGCCAGGAGCCCAGCGTCTTCTTGCAAAAGCCCATCCAGCTTCTCACCCTGCAGACTCTTCCTCGGAAGGACGCGTCCATGCCTCCAGCTTAGACGAGCGCGGGGGCTTCCTGCACGTCCGCTCAGCTCGCACTCCCGGCTGCCAGTCTTCCCAGGGTTCAGATCCGAGCTGCACCCTCCAAGCCCCAGGCCGCCGATTCACTCACTGGCAGCCCCTCCCCCACCAGTCGGGTCCTGGGGGTCCTGGGCTGTCTGAACACGCCCCCATCTCCCTCTCGCTGTCCTGTTTCCCATGCGCGGTGTGCCAGGCCTGGAGCCTGCTCCCAGCTCTTCACCAGGCCTTCCTCCCCGGGAGGCGTACTCTGACCCTGGCTCTGTTGTCCCCGCAGCCTCCCCCACTTCCCTTCACAGCCCTGCTCACCAGACTGTCTTTAATGGTCTGTTCTCCTTCTCTGTCTCCCTCGCCGACCTCACCACAAATTGTCCCGCTGTGTCCCCAAGTCCTAGGCCAGGGCCTGGGCATGATGGGGCTGGAGAGACCTGTGCCAAGTGTGGGTGAACTAAGAGGTGGATGGACCGACGGGTGAATGAACGCAGGAGCAGACAGATTTATGGGTGGATGAGTTGTCGGGCAGTTGAACTCATGGGCGGATGTACTGACAGGCGACAGGCAGACAGCGGATGGGCTGAGGCCCTTTGTGGGTGCAGGTTTCCCCCGGGAGTGTGAAGGGTGTGGCCAACCTGTGACAGTTTCCTGCTCTCACATTCAGCAGCTGGGCATTGAGCTGTCAGTAGGGCCCAGGGTTGGTGAAGGCCCCGAGGCTTTTAGGAGGCTTTCTAGAAGCATTAGAGCTGCTATCTCTCGAGCAAACAAGATGGTCTAATCTTAAAGGCAAGTTCTTGCAGGCAGGTCTTCAGCGGGGCTAGGAGGAGCCAGCATTCATTCCAGTGGAGCTGGTCTGCTGAGCCAGGCTGTTCCTCTTCTTGGCCTGGAGGGTCACAGATGTCCACTGGCGATGGTCCCTCTACTGGAGGGGGCACATCTGGGGGCCTCTTGAGGTTGCGGAGAGGCCTGGCCTGCATCTGATTTTTTGTTTTGTTCTGAGGCTCCCACTTTAGTAAAAAAATTAATTCCATAGGAAGGTTATAAACATTATGGGATTTAAAACTATTTACCTTTATTAAGATGGTGCTTTTTAAACAAAGAGTGCATAGGAGTTGTAGTCACAGGGTAATGACAAAATTTATAAGAACTACTGATTTATCGCATGCTCCGGGCAGGCCAGAGCTGTGACGACAGAGTCCCCTATCCCTGTGGCTGAGCATAGTCACATTTGGAGATGATATAAAATACTTGACCTTGGGAGGCTTCCACGAAAGTGAGGCCAAGGCCCCCCTCCAACCCTCATCTCCTGTTTTCCTCTCCTACTCCCACCCCCTCAAGTCCTCCCAGGCTAAGAAATGAGGATATAGGAGTGGCGCCTGGGAGAAGGGGCAGGTCACACACATTCCCAGGGCTGGGGGTTGCCAGGTTTCAGGAATCCCGTCCCTGGTTTCCCTGACCAATCAGCATGGGGCTGGGGTTGCAAATGCAATCACCCAGAACCGCTGTTCTGAGCTCTGATGCCAGCCTTCTGGGAATAGTGCCTGCTCTGTCGGGCCCTGATTGTGCTGATGGTCTCGGAGTCCTCACGCATCAGTCCCAGCCGGACATCCCACCTTTCCCTCTGCAGATGGGACCATGAGCCCCCCTCCCCGCAAGAAGACTTGCTCAAGGTCACACGGTAACAAAGCTCAGGCAGGAACCTGCTTCTTCAAGGCCTGGGTTGGGGGTGCCCCTGGCAGGAGGATGTTTTGGGTTCATCTTTTCCGTCTCCAGGGCTTAGCACAGACTCTGACCTGTCAGTGGAGGATCAGGAAATCTTTGTTGAATGAGTAATAGCAGCCGGCATTTACTGAGTGCCAGAACCGAGGTAGCTGCGAATCTATGTGATTTCATTGAATCCTCCCCCGGCTCGGGGCAGCACCTTCATCCCCTGGATGATGTGCAGCTGGAGTGCGCGCAGGACCAGAAACCTGCCCAACCTCAAACTGTTAGTAAATGGAGCTGAGGTTTGGACCCAGATAGTGGATTGGAGCCACTGCCGAGACCAGCGCTGTCCGATAGAAAAATCGTGTGAGCCTCCTGTGAAATTTGAAAATTTCTAGTTGTCGCTTAAAAAAAAAACAAAAACCAAAAAAGTAAAAGAGAAACAGCTGGAACTACTTTAATGATGTATTTTGTTGAATCCAATACATGTAAAATATTATCATTTTAACATGTAGTCAATATAAAACCATGAATAAGATAGTTTAGATTCTTTTTTTTTTTCCCCCAAGCAAAGTGTTCCATATCCAGTGTGATTTTAACTTACGGCACATACCGATTTGGACCGGCCACATTCTGGGTGCTCAGTGCCTACCTGTGTCCGGTGGCTTCTGTGTTGGGCAGTGCAGCTCTGGGCCACTCTGCTACTGGGAGTTGCCATTTGGAGCTGAGGGCAGCGTGAGCGTGTGGTAAAGGCGGGGGTAACAGATCGGATGGCAGACCCGAGCGTGTGTGTGGGGTTCCTGAAAGCACTCGCTGGGTCTCTCTCCCCAAGTGTGAGTGCTGGGTGAAAGCTCCCTCCCTAGCAAAGGAGCGTCGCCTGGGGGACTGCCCCTGAAAAAAATCAAGCATCCTGCTCACTTTCTGGGAGAGCCTGGGCAGGGCTTTGGAGAACGCAGACATCCTGAGCTTCCGGCCTCTGAGTCTGCTAGTCTGCGTGGGGATCTGGCTCTGAGTGGTTGTTGCTTTTGGCCAAAGGTGGTTGCAAAACTCCTGGAGCACAGAACAGGTACGGTGTGTTCTTCAAAAAAGGTTATGAGGTTTCAGACACAACAGAGGTTCAGAGTGTAAAAATAGAGGATGTCTCAGGGCCGATGTCAGAAGTGAAGTCATCAGACCCATACATACATCATGGGGTCAACTTCGGCTGACGCATTTAGGGCACCTTGGGCTCAGAAGCGGCCTGTGGCAGGGGGGGACTAGAAATTACAGACCCAGGAGGGGAGGTGGAGGGGTGGGCAGTAAGGAACCAGTGTCTTCTCAAATGGGTCTCAAATGAAAGGGGTCAGGGCTGTCACTTAAAACAGTTTCTAGATTGGTCCTAAGGTGCAGTGGGAAGAGGGTGGATGGTGACAGAAATCCTCCCACCCCAGACTTCCCCTAGGTTGATTCCTGCCTTGGGGGCAGAGATGGGAGGAATCTGTGGCCAGTCTCTGCCCCGACAAGGTTTCTGAAAAGGTGAGTTGGGGTTGGAATAGCTAAGGCCGGCCAGGGGCAGCGCTCGTTAGAAGGACTTGATTTATGTTGCTGGAAATGTTTTATACTGAAGACCATCCACTGGCCAAACAAGCGTTTGGTTGAAAGATCCAGCAGGGAAGATGGATGCTGGGCCAAGAAGCCCTGGTGGGCCGCCGAACAGTCGAGCCACCGTGGCTTGTGGGGGCCGTGGCACAGTTCTTAAAGTCCGCCACGTATAGTGATAGGGTGGTGGCTAGGAAGCCGAGTGGGGACCAGCAAAATGTTTTAACATTAAAAAAGGCCTGACAAGGTCGGTTGATAACAGCCCCATTCTTCGAGGCAGGAGAGGAGGAGCAGGGAGCTGCTACGGGGGCTGGGGCTGGGCCACATGAAGTCCACGTATCGTTCCCGTGGCTGGGTTCATGTCCCCACTGCTTGGCTTCCTGGTAGAAAACCCTAGGGCAAATCTGAGTCTCAGCTTCCCCGTTTGCAAAATGGGGCTAATAACCCCTGCCTTCCTTGAAAGTTCAAATTAGAGGGGTGCCTGGTTGTCTCAGTCTGTTCAGCATCCGACTCTTGGTTTCGGCTCAGGTCATGATCTCTCGGCTCATGAGTTCGAGCCCTGAGTAATTAGATACCGTACATGTGGAAGGACTCTGTGGAGCAAAACGCCCCACAAATCTGGGGGTTATTATTTTTAGTAACACCAGTGTGGATGTTTTATTTTTATTCACTCCACTGCTTTAAGTTATTGTGTTGTTGGTTTATCAGGACTTTTAAAACATTTCATTATGATAAATTTCAGACATACTCAGAAACGGAGAGGACGGAATACTGGACCCGCTTCAGCGATTTTTAATATTTCATTAGAGAGCTTTTGAGCTCATTTAATAATCCCTTTCGTTAATTAAGTTCCCAAAGTGCTTCAAGTCCTTTGAACTAAAATCTCACTGGACTGAATTGCCAAAAAAGAAAGCTGCCCCCTCTTTTGGGGAAAACAGTGCTTTTGTACATTAGGTTGTGATTGGCTTTTCAGTAACGTCTAATTGTTTGGTGGACAGTGTGGCATCACACGCAGGGCCTGGACAACCCTGTGACCCCCTTGCCTTTCCTTAAACCACAAGGGCAAGGTCAGCTCTCTCAGGAGTCTGGGGGATTCTGTTGACTCTGCTTTTCAACTTGCTATAATTTGAAGGCAAAAGGTTGTTCTGGAGTCTAAATGATTATTTACAAGAGAAACTTGGGAGTGGCTGGCAGGAGTAATGAGGGAGTCTGTCGTCTCCATCAGCCCGCCACGCAGGCGCCCCCCCCGGAAGTGGTCACTTTGGGGGATGGTCACTCACTCCCTTGCCCGGGTGCGAAGGTTCTGGTGGGAAGGGTTGGGAGGTGGGGAGGTGGGGGTGAAGGCTGACTGGGCCTGCATCTGTCTGTTCTGGCTCAGAGCTCCTGTGTGTCATTTAGGCTTCTTAACTTGTGGTTCCTTTTCTCATCTATAAAATGGGGTTGATGATGGTACCTGGCCAATCTTACTGTGGGTGGCTATGAGGGTCAAACGTAAGCTCCAGGAGAGCACCATCCGTTTAGTGCACTGATCTGTCCTTTGTGCCTAGAACAGCACCTGGCACATATTAAGTGCTCAATAAATTTATGTCGAAGAATAGGAGGGTGGGGGGGCAAGGAGGAAGGAGGGAGGGAGGACAGAAGGGAGGGAGAAAAGAAAAAAGGGAGGGAGAGAGAGAGGAAAACTACATTTATCTGTCTATTCATCACACATCTTTCAGGAATAAAGAAATGTCATTAGAAGGCCCCTGAGGGGGAAAAAAAATGCCTGATCCTTCTGGGCTTGGAATGCCTCTCTACTTTTTCTTTCTGTAGAAATTATGTTCTTATTCCAGGTTTAGCTCCAGTGACGTTTCATCTTTTTTAAATTTTTTTAAATGTTTATTTATTTTTGAGAGAGAGACGGAGACAGAGCATGAGAGGGAGAGGGGCAGAGAGAGAGAGATACAGAATCCGAAGCAGGCTCCAGGCTCTGAGCTGTCAGCACAGAGCCCGATGTGGGGCTCAAACTCACGAACTGTGAGATCATGACCTGAGCCAAAGTCGGACCCTTAACCAACTGACCCACCCAGGCGCCCCAGACGTTTCATCTTTTAATTAGAATGTTTTGGATTTTCTCTGGCAAAATCCACGGCCCCCTGCCCTGTGGTCCCACCCGGTTGTTCATGCTTCTGGAAAGCCCAGATAAGAGGATGGTCATTGTTCCGCTTTGTCAGACGGCAGCAGCAAGCTGGTCATCAGATGTACATCTACGAGGTTGGTATGGTCATCTCCACATTACCATAGGGGACACTGAGATTCAGAAAGGTGAAGTGACTCTCCCGGGTGGACGCAGCTAGTAACACGGTTGGATTTAGATCCAAATTGAGCCTTGTCTAATTCCAAAGCCACGCTCAGAGCCCTATTGCCGCTGCTTCTGAGTGCATCCTAATCCTTTGCTTCTGGTTCTCCCTCTCTGGGTTTGGCACTTCTCCTAGGTAGGAATGGAGCCCGTGCCCGTGTCCGCTGCTCCCAGGGTTAGTGCAGAGCTAGGGACACCGGAGGTGTGCAGTAATCAAGTGTGGGTGCATCTCTGTGGATGGTCAGTGTAACTCCACGTTATTATGGACAGCGGGGTGGGATCTTCCCTCCTCCTCACCCCGGCTGCCTGCAGGATCCCCCAGGAGTTCAAGAGCCCCCTGGGGCAGGGGCCTGGCTTACTCCAGCCCCTGTGCAACAGGGCTCAGCACATATCAGTTCCCTGTGGGACTGGCAGGTCCACCAGGGTTGTGGGCAGGGGTTGGAGGAAAGAGTGGAGGGGCTCTGGACACCCAATGTAAACTCTGTGCAGACAAGGGCCTTGTCTAGCTGTCTAGTTACAGGTGCAGTGCCTGTGGCAGGATCCAGCATACAGTAGGGCTTAATAGATACGGACTACAGGCATTGTACAGCCGGTGGGCCAGGCTGAGCGACTCCCCAGTGTGACCCTGTCTCCTGCGTGGACAGCAGTTCTGCTGCCCCTCACGGGTGTCGCTGGTCCGGCTTTTGCCTGGAGTGTGGCCTCATAACCTGGTGTGGTTGGATAAACATCCCCTAGGCCAGAGCCGGCCCCAGGGCCCTTGCTGCACCCGCTATTCCTTCCCGGTCATCCTCCATGTTCTTTCTTCTCACACACCCGCCTCTGCTTCTCAGTTCCTGAACACTCCTATCCCAAGTGGCCAGCAGGATGGTCCTCTGGAGAGGGGGACACAGTGTCCGAGCCACTAGTCCCTGGCCTTGGGCGTGCCCTGGAGCTTTCCTTTAAATGGTGTTCCGACCCCCAGCTGCATTTCAGGTCATATTCCCAGAGAGCCTGCAGATGAGGGCTCAGTCTGTTTATTTTCCGAGATTTCAGAAAACATGCCTCTTTTTTTTTTTTCCCCTCTGACCTTAAACAAAACTTTTCCCCCTCCGACACTTATTTGTATTTTTAACTCCATGAGAAAGTATGGTAAGGGAGCATATTTTCGTTTCAAAACTGTCATTTTAAAAGATTTTTTTTTTCCACTAAAAAATAAGCTTTGGGGGATGGAGAGCGTACGGTGGGGTTTTTTGGTGATGGTGGTCCTGTGGGAGCTACGTGGCGCTGTTTTGTGCCTCGAGCTCCTTGTACGTGGCTTCTGCTTGAGAGAGGGCTGTGCAAGGGGAGCCTGTGGCTGTTTTGGTCACTGTTGTGATCAAGGATTTTGGGGCCTCTCTCTCCTCTCCCCCCGGAAGAGCTGGGGTTGCACCAGCTGAGAGCCGTAAACAAGAATTTCCCTCCCGTGAAAGGAAGCGCTTAATGTCTCTGCTTTTGAGGGCTGGTGTCCTGGGCAGGGTACGGGCTTGTGACTCTCCTCCCACCATGGGGGTCAAGGATGGCAGCCACCCATGGGCGTGTTTGCAGTCCCTGAATTCTCTTCTGGCAGATGTGGGCTCAGAATTCCAGAGAGGGTCGAGGACTTGGCCATCGTCTCACAGCCACTCGGAAGATGATGAGTGGAGTTCTGAACGAGAGCGGCTTCCCTCTTCCTTGGTCTTTGTACCGTGGGCACCCTACTCTCGAGTCTCCCTGTGGCCCAGCAGTGGTTTGTTGATTGGCTTCCTGGAGGCATTTTGCTTCAAGCACAGACTGAGCTCTTTGGTCGGACTGGGATAGCCTAGGTGTGGTCCCCCTGTGTTCAGTTTGTACAACTGTGTTCTTTGTTCAACCACTATCGGGGTCAGGGAGGTCAAGCACATCTTTTCAGAGATGTTTCTAGAGTTTAAAACTTAGTTCAGTAATTACTTATTCATTGGGAGGCCGCTCTGCACTCAAGTAAAATAGAAAACGGGTCACTTCTCACAAGGAGTACTTGCTTAGCAGAGGAGGTTAAATTATGAGAGACCCCCAAATGCTGAACAGCTTCTGGAAGAATGTCTCCAGCCCCTTCTCTCCCCTCTGCTGCCACTCTGCTGGGTCAGTCTCATTCCTTCTCTCTCCTGGACCTTTGCAATGGCCCCTGACATGCTTCCTGGCCTTGCCGGCATCATGGTGGCTCTAACCTTGCATCGGACACGCTTCCCTTCCACAGCCTGCCTCCCACTTCTGCCCAGACTCCTCTGCCTTCCCAGGCACCCCGAGATCCAGCCATTCCCAAGGATCCCTCTCTGCTTGGACTGCTCTCCCGCCCTCTGCTTGGCGGACACCTTCTTGTCCTTCTGGGTCCTCCATTGTCCCCTTCTGTTCTTCTACAGCCTTCTGTTCACACAGGTCCTGTAGATCTCCTTGTTGGGCATAATCCTCTGTTCCCATGTCTGTCTTGTCGTCCACACTGGGCTCTTGTAAGGAGGGAGGGGGCTTTTATCCCTGTGTTCCTGGCAGCAAGCCCAGTGCAGTGCAAGTCTAAGATGGGCGTGTGTTTATTTAGTAAATGCACCCGGGATAGATGGGGAGGGTTGTAGCAAAGCGAGAGGGACAGGAACGGGGGGTCCCTGGCTGAAGTAGAGGGAGAAGCTTTTCCGAGGTGAAACTTGAGCTGGCCCTTGAGGGGTGAGTAGACATTCGCTTGGGTGGTTTGGGGTACAGGGTCTCAGGTAGTGGAAACAGTGTGACAGAGGCTGCTGGAGCCAGCTGTGGGCAGATAGAGGCCAGGAGGCCCAGCTGCAGCGGTGAGCAACGCCGGAGGGTGATCTGATGGGGAGTTTTTCTCTGTAACCTTTAAGTTTCCTGCGGGTTGAGGTCTTCCGCTTTCTGTAAGCTGACATGAGAGGCAAAGGAAGGTTCTTTTGGACTTCCCAGGTGTCACCAAATTCACCAGGAAACTCAGGGAAGTCTGTGGCACCCTTTCAGCTACATGCCTGGCATCCTCGGAAAGACAGGTGTCTGACCACAGGCACCTTTTGTGATCCCCCATTCACAAGGAGGTAGTGGCTGGGTGAGTGGGCATGACCTGAATGTGTTGGCCACCGAGGGTGTGACCACAGCTAACCGTGGGCGCTGGGGGATGCAGAGCTGTTCTGTGGAGCCAGGAAGGAACTGTCTTCGAGGACCTCCTCCTTGGCTTTCACAGTCGCCTGGTGCCTTCGCTTAGCCTTATCCGCTTATTGTTTCTGGGTTGTGCCCTGGGCCGGTAGCTATTCTGGGGGTCTTTCAGAGAACTCTAAAAAAATAAATAAACCCCAAACTTAGTTCTTACCCTCAGGGAATAAGTACTTTTGAAGTCAGGCACAAACTTAAGGATGCCATTTGCCAGGACGGGGTGGGACTCTCCAAACACTTTTGACTTCACGGTGCTGAGAGAACACTGCACAGACCCAAGTTCAAATCCCAGCTACCGCTTATAGAGCGCTTACTGTGTACCCGTGACCTCTTATTTGATCTTCGCAAGCGCAGTCCCCTGAGGTCTGTGTTCTTTGCTCAGTTGTTCGCTCGCTTGCTCGCCAAGATTATTGAGCTCCTATTGTGGACCAGGCATGACTGCAGGTGCTGAGTAAGGCAGACCGACTTTTCCCCCAGGAGTTTCCACCCCAGTGGGAGTTACCGAGGGTGGCAGAAAGCAGCATAGGGCTACAGTGTCTTCCCCAGGAGCGGAGCAGATCCGACAGAGGCCTAGATGCTCATTATCTTTTGTGCCACATTAGACGGAATCCTGGTTTTAGCTTCATCTAATTCCATAGTTTCCAAACTTGTTTTTAAATGTCTTAGGAACCTGTTGTTCAAGTGAAATCCCCCACTTTAATGGTTTCTAAGGGGTGCCAGGGGCACCTTGTGGGGCCCTTGTGAAACAATTTGAAAGACCACAGTCTAGCCAAGCTCTCATTTTATCAGTGAGGGCTGCAGGAGAGACAGTGCCTCCAATTTCCTGATGCCATTGTGACAGAGCGCCTTCCAGGGTGCCACCATATCCCCTATTCAAGCAGCCCTTTCTCCTCCCAGTGCGCTTGGCTCCAGGGACCGTGCCCGTTGCACATGCTCACTGGCCAGCACTTGGGATTTTTCTTCAAACTTAAGGTGTCATTCTCCCTAAAGAAAATGCTGAAATGCTGCTGAGGAGTAGATAAATATGCATGCCCTCTGAGCCTGGGTGCCTGAGCCACAAATGCCTATGAACAGCTGTGTTTTTATTTTTTATTTATTTATTTTTTCAACGTTTTTTAATTTATTTTTGGGACAGAGAGAGACAGAGCATGAACGGGGGAGGGGCAGAGAGAGAGGGAGACACAGAATTGGAAACAGGCTCCAGGCTCTGAGCCATCAGCCCAGAGCCCGACGTGGGGCTCGAACTCACGGACCGCGAGATCGTGACCTGGCTGAAGTTGGACGCTTAACTGACTGCACCACCCAGGCGCCCCATACAGCTGTGTTTTTAAAATTGAGAGGTGCGGGGCACCTGGGTGGCTCGGTCGGTTAAGTGTCTGACTTCAGCTCAGGTCATGATCTCATGGTTTGTGAGTTCGAGCCCTGCGTCGGGTTCTGTGCTGACAGCTCGGAGCCTGGAGCCTGCTTCGGATTCTGTGTCTCCCTCTCTCTCTGCCCCTCCTCTCTCTCTCTCTCTCTCTCTCTCTCTCTCTCTCTCTCAAAAATAAACATAAAGAAAAAATTTTTCTTTAATTGAGAGGTACACAGGATGTGGGCCTGGGAGGGAGGAGAAAACAAATATTCCTTTTTGTAGCCACCCAACTGACATTTAAATATATATATATATATATATATATATATATATATATATATATATATATTTTTTTTTTTTTTTTTTATTTAAAAAAAATTTTTTTTTCAACGTTTATTTATTTTTGGGACAGAGAGAGACAGAGCATGAACGGGGGAGGGGCAGAGAGAGAGGGAGACACAGAATCGGAAACAGGCTCCAGGCTCTGAGCCATCAGCCCAGAGCCCGACGCGGGGCTCGAACTCCCGGACCGCGAGATTGTGACCTGGCTGAAGTCGGATGCTTAACCGACTGCACCACCCAGGCGCCCCAAAATATATATATATATTTTTTTAATGTTTTATTTACTTATTTTTGAGAGGCAGGGAAGGGGCAGAGAGAGAGGGGACAGAGGATCCGAAGCAGGCTCTGTGCTGACAGCAGAGAGCCTGATGTGGGGCTCAAACTCACGAGCTGTGAGATGGTGACCCGAGCTAAAGTCAGACGCTTAACCGACTCAGTGACCCCGGTGCCCCGAACCACTGACATTTAATTGAAGACTAGTGTGTTACCTTCCAGAGGACTAGCCACAGGGTTCGACCCCCAATCTGGGGTTAGCACTGCTAGCAACGCTCCAACAAGAGGCAGGAGCCCGGGCCCAAGAAGAGTGAGTGGTATGTGTTTTGTGGGGATGGGGAGGGGAAGGGGCAGCCCAGTCTGGACAAAGATGTCAGTGTGCAGTTAGCGAAAGACAGAGGTTGCCCCCGCTGTCATCTATACGGTGGCTCAGCTTAGAAACTCATAGTCCCAGAAAGAGGACATGTTTCCCTTGGCTTCCTCCCAATCACAGGATGGAATAGGAAGGACATCAGGACATTGTCTCACCTGCTGTCTGCTTCTAGGAGATCAGTAGCACCTGTGTTCTAGAGCATTCTCCTTTATATTAATATATTGACCTAGGGGTTTACAAAAGATCATTTTTCTGGGTAAGCTTTTCATTGAGGTGTACTATCCATGTAGAAAAGTACAGAAGCCAGGGCGCCTGGGTGGCTCAGTCGGTTAAACGTCTGACTTCAGCTCAGGTCATGGGCTCACAGTCTATGAGTCTGAGCCCCGCACCAGGCTCTGTGCTGACAGCTCAGAGCCTGGAGCCTCCTTTGGATTCTGTTTCCCCCATCTCTACCACTCCCCTGCTCCCACTCTGTCTCTCTCTTTCTCTCTCTCTCAAAAATAAACAAGCGTTAAAAAAAATTATTAAAAAAAAAAAAAAAAGAAAGCACAGAAGCCATGATGAACTGCTGGGTGGGTTTTCACAGGGCACACACGTCCTGGAACCAGAGCCCCCACCCTGGAGCCTTCTCCAGGCACCATCTGCCCCAAGGTGGTTCTAACACCATGGGTTGGTTTTGCTCACCTTTGAACACTGGATGAGTAGAATCTTATCATGTTTGCCTTTTACATCTGGCTTCCTTTACTCACCCCTGTGTTTGGGATCCAGCCACATGGTTACATGTAGCTGCAGCGGGTTCGTTCTCCTGCGTAGAATCCCACTGTCTTCCACGCACCTTTGATGTTCACGGCAGCCCGCAAGCGGCACAGGGTGGGGATTGTTGTTCCTGTCTTATGGAGAAGGAAGCCCACAGCTGGGGGGGGGGGGAGGCAGCCTGCTGAGGTCACGCAGGTCATCAGAGGTGAGCTGGGGCTCCCCCAGAAATGTGTCCCCTTAGTCTCCATTCCCCAGACGCTGAGACAGTGCAGTGAGAACCTTTTCCTCCCATACCATGTAATATGTTCTGGAACTTTCCCCTCCAGTCCCCTCCGTGCTGCAATAGGAGTTAACTTTTACATATTCTTTTGTTTTGGAGAAATGGAGACTCTGTCCTTCACTCCTCTGGGAAATAATTCACATTCCCTGGAAGTCACCCTTGGCTGGCTGGCTGAGGGATGCCAGCCTCCTTGAACTCACCCTCCTTCCAACCCTATAATTATCCATGTTGCTCACCCCCAAGCCCTTCCTTAGTTAGCTGTGATTCCCAAACTGTGAACCCAGCTAGAAAACCTCCAGAGGGTTGGCTTTTCCTGGGAAGGTGGTCATGTTGGGAACCTTTTCCTCAGGCCTAGTGTTGAGGTGGGCACATAGGCAGAGGTGCCTACTTTGTCCTAAAAAATCACTAGGAGGCCCTGTCATTTTCTCCTGCTGTAAACCCCACTCCTGCACAGCCCTGGCACAGGCACAGAAGCCTGCTACTGGAACATTCTGTGCCCCAGCTGCTCCTTATTCTTTGTCTTTAAATGGGACGCCTGTTGTCCCACCCCACCACCGCCTCCCCAGTGCAGCAGCAAAGTGTGTTCATAACTCTAGATATTTATTTCTGGGCCCTAAAGGTCAAACGCCCTTTTGTCTCCTGGAGAAGTCTGGAATTGTGTCACCCTGAGGAGCTGGGAGCGGATTGTTGGTTGAGCGATAGTCCAGATGGTAGTGGCTCGGGATGTGTCCCATCTGACAGCCTGCCAAGGAAGTGACTTGATCTTTCTGGGAGTGATTTGTCACCTTTGCCCTAGAAATCGCCAGTGGTGCTTTGGTCCTCCAAAAGCCCCTGGCTCTCCCTTTTGACCATGTTTCCTTACAATTGAATCCTGGGTTTTCTGAATTCCCATGCTGGTTTTGCTTTGCAGCTAAGCCTAAACAGCAAACATGTAGCATGCATAGCACTTTTCTCCCTGCCTGTGCCAGTGGCAGACATTGCTAATCGATTGTGGCACTCCTGTCCACTGAGCCTGACCCCTGTCTTAGGTCCTGGCACTCCAGGCAGCCACGGCCATCTGTTTGGAGCTCGCCGGCTTAGCAAAACCTTTTTGCCATTGTAGCTGCAAGTGGTACAAACAGAAATCCTGCATTCTGCCCAGGAAACTTGACTTCCAATGAAAGTGCCCAGAAATGAATGAAAGATACCTTTTTGAAGCAGTTGTTAGTTGCCTGGACTTTTTCTGGGTGGGAAGGCAGGGAGTGGGTGATGAGGCAGGTCTTGGCTACTGGGTATTTTGAATTCAGGAGTACACATTCCTTTAGGATGTCATTTACTGCCTCCAGAATCACACTTTGAAGGAGACTGGAAGATAGTGAAATAAATACCTGGGCTTAGTCCCAGCCTCCTGGGGTCTCATAACTGTGGATGGTTAGTGGAGTCCTCTGGTTACACATGTGACTTGATACAAGCCCCCACTTTGGAACAGACTCACTTTCTGCTTCCTGAGTGAGACCCCACCTGGCAGAAGGGAGGCTCTTACTGGGGGTGGGGGCAGCCCAAGGGTAGCGGTCACTTTCCCGAGGCCAGGTTTGGTCTGGGCACTCCTTGCTCTGCATGTTTATTTCCAAGGCAGCACTCCAGGGCTCACTGGAGTGCTGACCACCTCTGTTCACAAGAGCTGCTTGTTCGTTTTCTCCAGCAGGCGGCTTAGGCTGAGGATGGGGTCGGGGGCCACGTGGAACCCCGGCGATTCCTCCTGTGGTCCCACCTTTGTTACTCCCCGCCTCCCCCCGACCCAGTGCACTGTGTTATTACAGCTGGACTGGCTTGGTGTGTCGGCTTCTGGCCAGCCTACCTATTGGTTTAAAACCAGACTTAATCAAAACGTAAATACTTCTTGGGGCCAGAAAGCAGGTCTTTCCAGGCGTTTGAGCAGAGGCAGCAGAGCTCAGGAGCCTGAGGAGAGGGTGGGGCCTGTCAGGCTCCTTGTACGCAGAGATCTGGGGTTCCCTGGGGCCTCTATCCGGGGCCTCTAGAGGAGTGCCTGTTGCCAGGGTGACCGACGCCCCACCTGCCCCACTGCTGCTTGTGGACGCTATCACTGGGGCAAAGGTTGTTCTGGTGCTGACAGTATCTGCTCCCTTCCTCCTAACCTGACCCCCCTTGCCTTCCCCACCCCCTCAGGGTCAGTGACAGGAGGTAGCATTTCACAAGGGGGAACTCAAGGCTCAGAGGGGCTCAGATGTGACCCTCTCAAGATTGCTCAGTGAGTAGAGGATGGTCACGTGCATTTATGGAGGGCTAACTTTTCACATGGTCTGGACTCTGAGGCTCAGCAGTGACCAAGGCAGATGCTCTCCCTGCCCTAGGGTGGGGGTGGTAGACTGGCAGTGAACCAGGAAGCAAACAAGATCGTGTCATGTGGAAAGAAACAATTTATAAGTACATAAACAGGAATAATTCCTGATAGTGATAGATACTGTAGAGTCGATGAGATAAAGCAGAATTCGATGAGGGGAGGGGACAGTCTCTGCAAGGGGAAGTGTCACTGTAGAGGGGCCCAGGGAGCCTCCACGGGGGCATAGGATCACAGGGGTCAGAAAGGAGCCATCAGCGGATGGTGGGCAGGAGGCACAGCTGGTGCAAAGGCCCGGAGGTGGGCATGAGAAAGAGGTCAGGTGCCCAGTGGAGTGTGCGTCTGGGGTGTGGCAGGGGCCGAGCCGAGAGGCAGGCAGGTGCGGGTCGTGCGCAGGGCGGTTGCACGTTGGAGATCATTGGAGGACTTTAAGTGAGAGAATTCCATGGTGTGCTTTGAGCTCGGCCAACCCTGGCAGCTGGGTGGGGATGGTTTGAAGGGGGCGAGAACAGACAGGTGGGAGAGCAGGAAGGAGGCTGGGCCAGTTGAGTGTCAAGAGAGGATGCTGGCCTGGTCCAGGTGGCAGCAGTGGAGACAGAGGGAGGGAACAGGCAGGTGTTTTCGGGTAGCCCCACAGACTCGGAGATGGACTCAGTGTGGAATGTAAGGCGGGGAGGGCAGGTGAAGATCCGGGGTGTCTCCAGGGTTTGAGGCTGGAGAGGGCTTCTCTGATCCGCTCACCACCCAGGGTTGCACTGTGCCCCGCGTCCCCTCCCCAGGCAGACCCAGGATCCTGGCTTACCCTGAAGTGCCAGTGTGATGCCCGGCTCCTGCGAGTGTCCATCATCCCGCCTGGAGGCAGGCTGGCCAGTGTGATGTTACCCGGAGCTTGGGGATGGGTCTGGACTGCGTTTAGTGCCTGAGAACAGCTTGAGAGGCCGCCTTGGGCACCCCTGGCCGATGGGCGCAGGGAGCGAGATGCGGCCGGCAGAGGAGTGAACCGGGGAGAGGAAAGGCATGGGGAGAAGTGGTTGGTCCTTGGTGACAAGGATGGGACAGTAGTGAGAGCGGCGGGGGACGGAGCTCTCACCGTGCACCGAGTTGGGAGCCGTACGTGTTTTCTCAGTTATTCCTCCCAACCCTGAGTGGCAAAGCAAATCTCATTCTCATTCACAGAGGCGACGAGCAGGGCCCAAAGAGTGTTTGGCCCAGGGTCACCCAGCTGGTGAGTGGCCGGGCTCCCTGACCTGCCCCGACTCCTTAGCCCGTGCCCAGCACGGTCCTCAGTGTCCCATGTTGTCCCATTGCCAGTCGTCTGCTGAGGGCCTGTGTAGGGGTGGGAGCCCGACAACCCACTTCCCCAGGGAGGTGCTCACTCTGTGCACGCGGCTGAGACTGCAGGGACAGTGCCGACAGGGCATGTGTCTTTTTTTATTGTTTATTTTTTATTTATTTATTTATTTATTTATTTATTTATTTTTAATTTTTTTTTTTTTACATTTATTCATTTTTGAGACAGAGAGAGACAGAGCATGAATGGGGGAAGGTCAGAGAGAGAGAGAGAGGGAGACACAGAATCTGGAACAGGCTCCAGGCTCTGAGCTGCCAGCACAGAGCCCGACGCGGGGCTCGAACCCATGGACCGCGAGATCATGACCTGAGCCGAAGTTGGATGCCCAACCGACTGAGCCACCCAGGTGCCCCAGGGCATGTATCTTAATGGGAGTCATCTGAGGGCTCCCTTCCCCTTCTCCTCCCTCCCTTTCTTTCCTTCCTTTCCTGGAGGACTTGCTTCTGGGGTCAGGCCTGGTGGCAGCTATAGGGAGAGGGGACCTTTGGGCTTGGGCAGGAGCTCTGCTGGGCCTACCCTCGAGGGCATCTGAGCCCCCACAGCTGCCTGGGGCCTGCCACCTGCAGCTTCCTGCCAATGGGTGGGAGGCGGAGTCCCTTCATCAGGTGTGGAGGAACTCAAAGGATTCCCTTAGGGTCTGAGGGTGAAAATAATGCCAGGAGGTTGTTACATCAAGTTTTCTTTAGCAGGGAGGAGGGGTGGTCATTATTCTGACGTCCAGGAGAGGGGGGTGTGATATGCCTACCTTTTCCAAACCGCAGTTCAGGGGCTCTGGCCTGAAAGATGACCATCTCTGTCTTTATGGGGACAGGGTGTGAACGGTGAGGTGTGGTGCCCTTCATTGCTGCCTTCTCTGTGTCTACCCGCCTCCCTACGGAAACCCCTGGGTGCAGGGTTGCTTCTGCTGCTGACCCACGGCAGACACGCAGGAAGTCCTGGTTGGTGGGGCGGGTGAGACTGAACGAATTGCCCGTGGTCTTACATGCTTCTGTCTTGCTGTAGACAGGCACTAGCCAGGCCGGTAGCCGCTCGCCACACGTGGCTGTGGAGCCCTTGAAATGTGGCCAGTCAGTCTGAACTGGGGTGTGCTCTAAGGGTACAATATACACCGGGTGTTAAAGACGTGGTGTGAAAAGAAGTAAAAATGTCTCATTAACAATTTTTTATGCTGATTACATGTTGCAGTGGTAATATTTTGGATTTATGGAGTTAAATATGTTCTTAAAATTAATTTTACTTTCCTTTCTATACCTTTTAAAAAATGTTTATTTATTTTGAGAGACAGAGAGGAGGCGAGTAGGGAAGGGGCAGAGAGAGAGGGAGAGAAGGGTAGAGAGAGAATCCCAAGCAGGCTCCACGCTGCCAGCACAGAGCCTGATGTGGGGCTTGAACTCACAAACCATGAGATCATGCCCTGCACCAAGCTCAAGAGTTGACGCTTCACCGACAGAGCCACCCGGGAGCTCCTCTCTTTCCTTTCTAATTGGCTAGCAGCCAATTTAAAATTGCCTATGTGACTTGTATTATATATCTTTTGGAGCTTCTGACCATCCAGCTTCCAGGTCTCCCTACTTCAGAGGCATTGATTGAGTGTTCATGTTTGAAAGATCTGGGTTAGAATACTAATTCTACCGTTCCTGGCTATTACCAAAGACAGGACCCTAAGCCTCAGCTTCCTCACCTCTGAAATGAGGATGGTCAGTCAAACCTTACAAGCCAGTGTCAGAATTAAATGGAGGAGGCAGGAAGTGCCTCGTGTGTAGGCCAAGATGTTTCTCAAGGAGGCAGGCTGTGATTCTGGGGGTGTTGGTCAGGTCATGATGGAGTCCTGCTCCTGGGACTTAGGTACAGGCGAGTGAAATAAAAAGGAAAATGAAATCACCACTTTTCACCGTTCCTCAGTTTCCTCATCTGTCAGAGCCAGAACTGACTTGTCGAGTTGTGGGATTGGGGCGGGTCAGCCTGTAAAGAGCGTCCTTTGGCAACAGCACCTAATGGCTGTTATTATTTTTATTTCCTTGGCCGCCCCCCACCCAGTTTTCTGTATCCAGCACTTTCTCTTGAAGCTTTAGAAACAGAGACTTTAAGTGATTGGTAGCAAGCGAAGGCACACAGCTCAGACCTACTCCTTGGCCTGACCTCAAGGTCAGGTGTGGCCAGCAGGTGGGGGCTGGTCCATTCCAGCTGTGCGGGGATGCAAGGGAGGAGGTACAGACTCTGGCTCTCGGGACTCCCAGAGCATCAGCATGGCCGTGGCAAGTGTCGCCCAGACCTGCCGTGGTGGCACAGGAGCTGGTGCCTGGCCGTGAGGAGCCGTGGGAGGGCCCGTGTGAAGGTCTCCTTGACCTCACCTGTGAGTGAGGGTACACTGAGGGTCTGGCCCAGAGCTTCTGGCCTTCCAGTTCCCAGAGCTCCCTTCATCAGGACACAGGGCTCTCAGACGCGGCAGGAACCCGGGGGCAGAGCAGGGGGGCAGGTGGAAAGGTGTGTCGGGTTCATCTCTGAGTCCTGAGTGGAAAGGAACACGGCATAGCCTGCTTCTGGGGTGACGCCTTTGCTCGGTCATTCATTCAAATACTTTCTTCTTTACAGACACTTCACTGGGCGCCAGGCAGTGTCCTGGGCACCGATCACTGGTGGCAAAAGGGATGTGGTCCCTGTTCTCTTGCAGGGAAACCTAATAAAGACACAGATTATGACATGCGCTTTAAAGGAAAGACTGGGGAGCGGTGGGAGAGAGGAAAGTGGAGACATAACTCTTGGGTTGACAGAAAGGGGGTTCAGGGAATGATGTGACGCTAAGTGAGACCTGAACACGTGGCCAGTGAAGCGGGGGCGATGTGTCTCAGAGTGCTCAGAGAAGCCTTATTTGTGATGGTAAACATTTGGAAATAATAGCCTACGTGTCTCTCAATACAGAGTGAATGAATTATTTTGACAAAACCTATGTGAATGCGTATTGAAAAAATTTTATTCTCTTTAACCTTGAAATATGTCGTTAAAAACAATGAAACGGGAAGTATATATCTGGCAGAGGGAATGACGTGTGCAAAGGCCCTGAGGCAAGAAGATATAACTTTCTCAGTGAGGAAATAAGTGAAGGCCTGGCTTTTGCCCTGGAGGCCGCCCCACTTTGGGCTTCTTTCTGTTCAAAAGCTGCCCCTGAGACCAGGAAAGACCCTGTACAGAACCTTATGAAGACCTTTCTAGGAGGAGCCCTTGGAGTCAGTTTGAGGACAGTGTGATGGTGGGGGAAATTGAACCATTGGGGCAGTGCCTGTCTGGGCCAGATTTATGGGAGGGGAAAGTCTTTGGGGTGAGTCAGCCCTCTGGCTGGAAGAAACAGAGCCTAACTGAGCTTCCGCCAAGGACCCATGGTGATCCCTGTCTCCTTCTAGGGAGGCATTTTGCCTGCGAAACAGGCGATCTGAGTGAAGTGAGTCACTGTGTTCCCCCCTCTGTTAATCACAGACACCTCTGAGCAGGTCTGTTCAGCCTGAACTGCACTCACTGATGAACTGTGATGCCTAGATAGGCAAGCTGGACACATGCCTCAGCTTTGTGTCCATGCACGGCTGGCTCTTCTAGGACTCTCTGAAAGTTAGTCAGGGCCTCCCAGACCCCGGAAACCTGGATTGCACAGAGAAGACCACAGATCTGTCCAGCACCTTGCTTTTCTGATGTGGAAACGGAGGCCCAAAGGTGTCCAATCTGAGGTCACATAGAGAGACAGGGGGCCTGGCTGCCATTTGTGCTCCAGAGCACTTTCTCTTGGCCCTGAACGTGGGTCTCTATGTCCCTAGCCTCCTGTTGACCTCTTTTGGGGAAAGATGCGTTGTGTCTGACTCTGACCCCTGAGCCTGGTGGGTGGGGTGGGAACCACACATGTGAGGTTTTGACCGGGGCCTCTGCACCTGCAGATGTTTCCTGCAGCTGTTCTGCTGGGGAGCACTTCCCTCCCCCACTGTGTGACTCTGGCTGCTGTGTCCTTTAGTAGGTACTGGGCGTAGGGCAGGGTGCCAGGGGACCATGATCACCCTGCCAGACCCTCCTTCAGGCTAGTCCGTATCGGGTGGTGGTTAAAGGGTAACGGGGAGTTGCCTGAGAAAATACTGTATGACCTGGTGATTCACTTCTCCTCTCTGGGCTTCTTTGTCCCCAGCTGTTCAGTGAGGGGCAGGGCTGGGTGATCACCAAGGTCCCTCCCAGCTCTGACATCCATTAGTTCTGACTCTGGTGGAGAGGAGGGGATAATTACAGCCCTCTCTCCCTGAGCTATCTTCACTGTGCCAAATGCTTTCCACACATCATGTCCTGACTCCTATGTCTGTGAGGCACGCAGGAGTCAGTTGAAGCAAAGAGAGGTTGAGTGATATGCCCAGAGTGGCACAGCTAGTAAAGGACACAGCTGGGATTTAAACCCAGGCAGCCTGGCTCTGGAACATATGGTCTTAATCATCACTGTGCCAGGCTGAATAAGGGCCCTTCAAAGATGTCGACATCCACACGCAACCTGAGTGTGTTACTGACATGGTGAAAGGGACTTTTCAGATGTGATAAAGTGAAGGATCTTGAGACGGGAGGTCATCCTGATTATCCAGGTGGGCCCAATGTAATCACAAGGGTCCTTACAATAGAGAGACTGAGGAAGATTGGACGACAGAGCGAGAGGCCAGAGTGGTGATGCTTGCAGGTGACTGGTGGTTTTGAAGATGAAGGAAAGGACCATGAGCCACGTAACGCAGGATGGATGGCCTCTGGGAGGTGGAAAAGGTGAGAGCACAGAGTCTCCTCCAGAGCCTCCAGAAGGAACCGGCCCTACTTGCACCTTGATTTTAGCCCAGTTTGACTTCCAAAACTTCAGCATAATAAATTCATGTTATTTTTTTTTTAATTTTTTTTTCAACGTTTTTATTTATTTTTGGGACAGAGAGAGACAGAGCATGAATGGGGGAGGGGCAGAGAGAGAGGGAGACACAGAATCGGAAACAGGCTCCAGGCTCTGAGCCATCAGCCCAGAGCCTGACGCGGGGCTCGAACTCACGGACCGCGAGATCATGACCTGGCTGAAGTCGGACGCTTAACCAACTGCGCCACCCAGGCGCCCCAATAAATTCATGTTATTTTAAGCCACTGAGTTTGCAGTGATTTGTTACAGCATCGATAGGAAGCTAAGTCACCCACGTTCCACTTGCTGTCGCCCTGTGGCAATCTCTGCTTTTTGTATTTGGATTTGATTCTGAATTTCTAAGGGTAGAAATCTCATCTGCCAAATAGAGCTCTGCTTGGCCATTTTACAGTGAAGGAAGCATATTTTAGGGGAAGACTTTGTAAGGCCAACTGCCTTGTCCCTGTTTACTCTGCTCTGTAATGGAATTAGGAGGAGAAGGTACAGAGGGAACATGGTCATGGGGGGCCTGGGACCCCAGTATAGAGCCTGCCTCTGCAAGTCCCCAGGTAGATGCTCCACTTCCCCAACCACTGTCTTTAGTCTCCTCTGAGCGGTCCTGAACACTGTATGCCTGCCACATCTTTGTGGGCCAAGCAAACAGAGCCAGAGCCAAAGTCTATGACAGCAGTAGGTGGTGGGCTAGTCCTCAGGTCCTTGCAGGGAACACAGGTGGTTCCTGGGCTCATGGTTCAGGCTCATGGTTCATTCTCAGGTACAGTGTGCTCCTGGTGGAAGTAGCCCATGAACTTTACTGGGTCAAGAATTTACATATCCTCTAAAGGAAACAGTTCTTTCCACGGAGATGCTGCCTTGAGCTGATCTTTAAGGACAAAGTGCCGGCACTGTAGACCCCAAGGTGAGGCCCTCTGGTTGCTTCCGGGAGCACACAGACATCCCCAGAATGTGGCTTTACTGCTTTCAGATCCATCACAAGGACCCATAGGACCTGAGAACTCCTCCACCCAGCTCCTTGTCTGGAGAAACTGAGGCCCAGAGAGGGGAAGGCACACCTAGGCTCTCATGGCTAGTTAGTTAATGGTTTCTTGATGGAGATTCCAAGGTCTCAAACGACAGGGGATTTTTCTGGGATCACATTAAGACAGGAAATGCATTTATTCATTCATTTAACAACATTTTATTGGATACTTGCTTGGTGCCAGGCACTGGGTACAGTCATGGTGCCAGCTTCCAAAAAAGTAGCCTAAGGGATAGAGAGCAGTGGATGGTAATAAGCAGGATTAATAGATAAATGAATAAACTAATTTCAGGTCATTATAGTTTGTAAAGGGAATCCACAAGACGTAGCGATGGGGAGTACTGATGGGGAATCATGCTCAGTAGATAGGGTGATCAGTGAAGACCCCTCTGAGGAGGTGATTTCTCAGCTGGAAAGTAAAGGTAGGGCCATGGGAAGAGTGTTTCAGGCCGAATAAACAGCCAGGACATAGGCTCCGAGTGGGGAGAGCTGATGCATATGGGAAACAAAAGACAGCCCAGGGCAGCTGGAGCAGAGTGGACCAGGAGATGAGGCCAGGGAAGGGAGGCAGGTGGGCTTTGGCCTGAAGGGCCTTATGGCTCATGGCAAAGAGTTCAGGTTTCATCCCGTGGGCCACAGGGAGCCACTGGAGGGACTGGAAGTAGTTTGCATTTGTAGAATGCTACAGGCTGCAATGGGTCAGGCAGAAACCAGATGGAGTCAGAGAGGCCAGTCTGCAGTCATCCTATGAGATGTGATGGTGGCTTGGCCCATGGCAGTGGCCGTGGAGGAGAAGGGAGATGGCAGAGTCAATACATCATTTAGAAGTAGAATCCACAGGACTTGATGGATGGTTGCAGGCAGAAGGCAGTGTTAGTTAACTGTACTTGTGTAACAAATTGCTCTAAACTTAGCAGTTTAGAACAACAAACATTTGTTGTCTCGTGGTTTTTGTGGGTCAGAAATTTGGGAGCGACTTAGCTGGGTGGTTCTCACTCAGGGTCTTTTATGCGATTGCAGACAAGATGTCGGCCGGGGCTGCCATCATCCGAAGGCTTGAATGGGGCTGGAGGCTCCACTTCCAAGGGGGCTCGTTCACATGGTTGGCAAATTCGGGCTGTCTGTAGGAGGTCTCAGCTCCTCCCCACATGAGCCTCTTCATAGGTCTGCACAAGTGCCTTTCACGAGAGTGATCCAAGCGAGCAGGGAGGAAGGCACACTGACTCTCATGACCTAGCCTTGGAGTCATACTCCATCACTTCTGCCACATCCTGTTGATTACACAGGTTCAGTATGGGAGGGGACCATGTAGGCTATGAATACCAGGAGGCAAGAATCACTGGGCCATCTTGGAGGCTGCTTACCATAGAGGCCAGGAGGAGGATGGAATGAGGAATGACACATAGGTTTTTGGCCTCAGTGCCTGTATGAATGGTGGTGCCATCTGCCAAGAGGGAGAAGCTGGGGGAGGAAGCATGGATGAAGGTAGATGGGAATCAAGAACTCTCTCCTGGACCCCAGTTTGGGAGACTTCATCTCTGCATTGGAAACTCTTTTCTCTGTAACTGTCTCTGTGCTGCACCAGTTTTGGGCTTCTGTGGCCTCAGGCTTTGGGGGAACGTTCTGAGGGGTCAGTTCTCATGTGTCTCTGGAGATAACTCCACATCAGCCTCGTGGGCTGGGAGTTAAGAACCAGGCATTCTCGGGTTCAACTCCCAGCTTAGCCACTTAGCGGCTGTGTGAACCTGGGCCAGATACTTGGCTTCTCTGGGCTTGTTTCCTCATGTGCACAGTAAATCAACTTTGCTGTGGTGTCCTGAGGCTCAGAGAAAATGGAGCACTCAGACCAGGGCCTGGCCCTCCCTTTCCTCTTTGTACCTCAGACCTCCCAGCCCTATATGGGCAGTTGTATCTACACCACAACATACCCAGGTCGCTGGATGGATAATGATTGGGAGGGCTTTCTAAAGAATCTGTTCAGCTTCTTTTAGGTAGGTGATGCAAAAATTCTGGGGGCAGCAGAAGTAATTATTACTCACAGGGAAATGCAAATATTTTTATGAATATCGTATGAAAAACTGGGGCATTTTTTTCATGAGCAAATAGTCCTGTTTATTTCTCCAACAAAATAGCCACAGCTGGGACGCTGGAGCCAACTTACAGCTGCCAGTGGCTTTTCTCCGGGGTCAGCTCACACCCCCCTCTCCCCCCCACCCAGCCTTTCTCTTCCTTAACCGAAAGAAAACATAGTGAAGACAAAAGTAACCAAATTTGGGCTTTGCTGAGAGAAGAGGATTACTTTTGCAGTGAAAAGTTAGTTTTTGTGGCCAAACTTTCTCAACTGTGAAAACCGGTGTGGACAAAGTGTAGTAAGCCCCAAAATACATTTGAAATATGGTTTTCCTTGGAAAGGACATTTTTAAGAAGGTCATCAGTGTTTGCAAGAGGATGAGGTGTCTGCTTTCACTTGAAGGAAATTTCTCTCAAGCCCTGAAGAGACACAGAGGAATGGAGCAAACAGTGGAAAGCCCCAGGGAGGGGAGGGGAGGTCTGGGGGGGCCAGGATGGGGAGTGGCAGGGTTTAAATCATGTTAGTGCCTACCTGGTACCTGGTGCGGCGCTAGGGTTTTAAGCATGTGCTCTGTCTGACCCTTACAAAGGGCTTCTGGATGTTTTCCAAATCAGAAAACTGGCCCAGAGAGGTTGGCGAGGTGGCCTGGGGCCACTCAGGCCACGGACAGAGGCATCAGAAGTCCCACGCTGCCCATTTGATGAGAGCCCCCACCCTGCCTTTCTGCGCTGCCCATGGAGAAGGGGTTCTAAGTTCAGGGTTGGGAGAGCTGACATAACTGAGGGGAAGGGCAGGAGAGGCTGTCTGCACCCTGCCCCCTCCCAGGGAAAGCTGCTGGATTCCCATTTTGAGGGAGGAAAACACAAGCTCAGAAAAGGCTATGGTGTGTGGTATGGTTTTTTGTTTGTTTGTTTGTTTGTTTGTTTGTTTGTTTTGAAGTCCATTTGGAAACCATCTCTTCTCTTCTGGCCCTGCCTCTCTGTCTAACCATCTACTTACTCATAAATGATTTATTGAGCCTTTACTATGTGTCGAGCACTGTTCTGGGTGCTTGGGAAATAGCAGGGAATAAAACAAGATTCCTGCCCTCATGAAGCCTACATTCCAGTGGAAGGAGGGGCAGAGATAGGTGACAAACAATGGACAGAATAAAGGAGCCACACAGAATGCTACAAGGTTATGGGTGTAACACAAATGAAAAAGTAAAAGGGTCCCAGGCAAAGGGAACAGCAAGAACAGAGAAACTCAGGCAAACTAAGACCCTGGGGCCAAATCCAGTCTGCTGTCTGCTTTTGTAATAAAGTTGTATTGCAACACAGCCCGTTTGTTTACAGATTGTCTGTGACCCAGAGACTCCATGTGGCCCTTACAGAAGATGTTTGCTGACTCCTGAGCTAGAGCAGAGGTCCTCAGGTGGGAAGGTACCCAGGGCATCTGAGGATATTGAGGAGAGTGTGGTGTGAGGGAGGGAGTCGGGGCAGGTGAGGTCAGAGAGGAAATGGGTCCATATCATGGAGGCATGATTTCCCTGTGGTACCCTCTGACAGACATGGGATAGATGCTGACATCCTGCTGATGGGGAAGTTGTGTGTGTGTGTGTGTGTGTGTGTGTGTGTGTGTGTGTGTGTGTGTGTGTGTTGGGGGGAGGAGTGGTAGGATGGACAGATGGCTGCACTTGGAGTCAGAAGAAAGACCTGGGCTTGAGACCTGCTGTCTGTCCCTGGCCCACTCCGTGTTCTCAGTTCTCTTATCGACACAAGTCATGTAGATAGCGTGTTGATGGTGGCAGTGGTGGGCAACTGGGTGGTGGAGACGATGCTGGTGGTGGCAGTGGGGGGAGGAGGGCGTTCTCGTTAGTGATGGTGATGGTGGTGATGGCTTCGTGGGGATGGTGGTGGTAGGGATGGTGACAGTGATAACGGTGGTGGTGATGATGGTGATGTTGATGTTGGAGGTTGGTGATCATGGCTGCATTTAGTGAGCCCCTACTCTATGCTGAGAACTTTGCACGCTTAGCTCTAATTCTTAACCCAGCCAAACAATGGCATAGCAGCCTCATCCTCTGCCGGAGAAAACACCGAGTGACTTAGCGAGACCACGCAGCCGCTGTGTGGCATGGCTCAGGTGACAGTGCAGGTGACAGACAAGTACCCACGTATCACATCGCAGTGAGGAAGCCTCGAGGCAGTGCGCATGCGAGTCCCTGGTCCACAGCCCAGCTGTCACTCAGGGGCGGCAGCCTTTGGTCGAGGTGGCCCAGTCTCCGCCCCGCCCTCAGCAGCAAGCTTTCCTAGGAGGGCCTGTGCCCTTGCCTCCCCGCCCTGCCAAAGCCACACCAGCGGCCTCCTTTCTCGCAGGCTCGGTGAGCTGGAGAGGGGCCATGTCTCCCTGTCCCCATGGCTACCGTTTACCAGGCCTGGTGTTGGTTTGGGTTTTCCTAATTTGAGGTTGTGGGATCCTTCTGGTGGTGGCTGAGGTTTTTCTTCTCTGGAAACCCCACTGTGGTGAGGCCGTGAGGGGGGCCCGGAGGTGCTGGGACCTGCCCACAGGCCACAGGCCCCACGTGGCTTGTGCCACCCTCCGTGTTTCCTGCCACTTCCACACTGCACTTCCGTTCAAGGGCATGCTGGACGTTTCAGGGTCTCGCGGCTGCAGCTGCGGCTCGGGGAGACGTTCTGGGGTCGGATAACTGTGGGTGTTTGCCTCCCCACGTCCTCCGGGCCTGGGGTGTGCGAATGCCCACCGTGGTTTTTGCCCGCCTTCCTGGTGGGGGCGGGGAGTCCCCTGAACAAAGGGAGCCCCCAACTAAGCAGCTGAGCTCAGCTCCCAGGCGGGTTAACAGGGCCTGGAAAGGCCTTCAGTCTCTCTGCCTTCTCTCTTCGCTGACTCTGGGCAGGTGGCTCCTTGGGCTGGCTGCACCTGCACCAGGCTGGCAACCTTTTGAACAGAGCCTGGGCTCAAGCCTGCCTTCTGGGCCTATCCCTTAGGTCTCTGGAGTGATAAGAAGGGTCAGTGTCTGCTGGGTGGTGACGCTGCTGGTTGTGTCGGGCCGTGGAAAGCAAGCGGCCTTGGGCGGGGAGAGGCTCAGTGCCCCCCCCCCCACTGCTTCCCCCTCTGGCCCACCCCTGGGGGTCCTATGCCAGCTAGGAAGGTGCAGAACACGCTCGAAGACCCTAGGCTCCGTGATGCTTCCTGAGGGGCCGTGGACTGGGTCCAGCATGAACGGCACAGTCTCATCCCAGGAGATTCTGGGCCAGAGACGCCTTTGGCGGCCCCAGGTTACATTTTCCTCCAAACATTCCAATCAGCGGGTAGTTATCAGGGCATCTCCACCCACCCTGTCCCCGGCACCACCAGATCCTGACCTCCCAGCTCCAGCCCTTTGGGACAGTGTGGTAGTGGAGGAACTGAGGGCAGGAGGCATCTAGAAACTTCACAGAGGAGGGCGCCCTGAGGCAGAGACCACGCAAGTGCTGCGGGGCCCAGCTGGGTCCTATAATTGGAAGTTGCCTTGTTCGGGGCTGGATGAAGAGAGACTTTGAACCAGTGAGACGCTGCACACCCACCTCATCAGCTTCAGCCGGGGGGCCGCTCTGGTGGTGGCAAAGGCGGCCGAGCCCGGCTGGATGGGACAGAAATATCAGTGCTGGGAGGGCAAGGGTAGGAGGCAGCAGACGCAGGGGTAACCTACCTTATCAGAAAAACCGGCCTCCTCCGCTTTGCCCGTGGCCTCTGAGAACACTCCCAGCCTCCCCGTGGCGGCATTTTCTGGAAAGCCGGTCCTGCTGGCAGTGCTTTGGAAACCGAGTCTTGAAAGCTCACCTGGGTAGAAAGGACTTGAACAGATTCTTTAGCCCCACAGACGTCACAGGCGGAATTGTAACACTACCTTCCACTTGACTGGCCAAGAGTGGGTGAGTCATCGGCCTCTTGTGCTGGGAACACAGAGAGAGATCCTTCCCACGTACAGTCACCAGGATACTCGAGAACTTCCCAGACCTTGATCGAAGTGCGTCGAGAGAGGCTCCTCCGCTTTTCATGCTCCCCACGCCCCCTAAGTGTTGTAAAGACCTGCTTTACCACATAATTCGGATTTCTAACAGGTTTAGTCCCTTGCGTTAGCATAATGCTGACTTTTTCCGAGCCTTGTGGCCCCCAGCAGCCCACAGGCCATCTGCTGGAGGGAAGACCTTGTGGCAGCAGGAGGAAGAAGGGGCCCCAGTGGGAATCTGGGGGCTCCTGAAGCCTGCGCTCCTTCCCACCGCGGCCCGTGCCTTCAACCGGCAGCACCCAAATGTTCTAGAAGTGAGGATGGTTGCTTCTGTGGTCTTGCCCAGCCCGCCTTTGGTGATGTCTGGCACTGCTGCCGTGGGGGCTTCTGTTCCGAACATTCGAGCCCGAGCCCCAGGGAGGCCTGCTGCTTGGCCAGCCTGCCTTCTTGCCCCAGGGCCTCCCTTCCGCAAGGGCCAGAACTGAGTGGATTGTGCAGAGTCTAGGCTGGCCCATGACCTGTGGCCGGGACTTTAGAATCGGGGTTCTGGGGGCACCTGAGTGGCTCGGTCGGTTAAGCGTCTGACTTCGGCTCAGGTCATGATCTCACGGCCTGATCTCACGGCTGGCGAGTTCGAGCCCTGCATCAGGCTCTGTGCTTACGGCTCAAAGCCTGGAGCCTGCTTCAGATTCTGTGTCTTCCTCTCTCTCTGCCCCTATCCCACTCATGCTCTGTTTCTCTCTTTCTCAAAAATAAATAAACATTAAAAGAATCAGGGTTCTGGGAGGCAGGTGGTGAGCCAGGCCAGGGGGAACCTAAGGACTCGGGGTCCTTGACAGCTACAATACATTTCTTTCTTTTTTTTTTTTTTAATTTTAATTTTATTTTTTATTTTTTAAAATTTACATCCAAATTAGTTAGCATGTCGTGCAACAATGATTTCAGGAGTAGATTCCTTAGTGCCCCTTACCCATTTAGCCCAACCCCCCTCCCACAACCCCTCCAGTAACCCTCAGTTTGTTCTCCATATTTATGAGTCTCTTCTGTTTTGTCCCCCTCCCTGTTTTTATATTATTTTTGTTTCCCTTCCCTTATGTTCATCTGTTTTGTCTTTTAAAGTCCTCATATGAGTGAAGTCATATGATTTTGTCTTTCTCTGACTAATTTCACTTAGCAGAATACCCTCCAGTTCCAACCATGTAGTTGCAAATGGCAAGATTTCATTCTTTTTGATTGCCGAGTAATACTCCATTGTGTATGTGTGTGTGTGTGTGTGTGTGTGTGTGTGTATGTGTATATATATATATATATATATATATATATATATATATATACCACATCTTCTTTATCCATTCATCCATCGATGGACATTTGGGCTCTTTCTGTACTTTGGCTATTGTTGATAGTGCTGCTATAGACATGGGGGTGCATGTGTCCCTTCGAAACAGCACACCTGTATCCCTTGGATAAATGCCTAGTAGTGCAATTGCTGGGTCGTGGGGTAGTTCTATTTTTAGTTTTTTTGAGGAACCTCCATGCTGTTTTCCAGAGTGGCTGCACCAGCTTGCATTCCCAGACAGCTACAATACATTTCTGATACTAACTACCCCAGAGTTTTAGCACAGACTGCACAGATGAAGGGCACAGTCCCAGAGACTGACCTCCCTTCAGACCCCAGCAGCAAGTTTGGGCTGCACGCACTTCTGACCGGCAGGCTACAAATTCAGGGATTCTCTCACCCCCTCAGGCTGATAATTCACTAGAATGACTCACAGACCTCAGATCACTTTACTTACAATGTTGTTAGAGCAAAAGGACACATCCAAACCAGCAAACGTGAGAGATGCATAGGGCAAGGTCTGCAGGAGACGCATCACTTTCCGGGCAGCAGCGGGCAGATTCACCTGAGCCTGGTGCCTAGAGCTTTTACCGGGGGTTTCATTACTTAGGCGGGAGTGATGGAATCGTTGGCCATGGGGTTGAGCCCAATCTCTAGTTGCTCATCTCTCCCTGGATAGTATCACCAGGCTCAGAACCTACCCGATCATATGGTTGGTCATTCTGGCATGGTCAGCCCCACCTTAAGCCATCTTGTTAGCATAGACTCTGGTATGGTTTTGGGGGCCCGGCATGAATAAAAATGCCACTCTGTCACTTGGAAAATTCCAAGGACTTAGAGGTCACCATCCAGGAACCAGAGACAAAGGCCAAATTCTTCATTGTACACCAGTGGCCAGCTGGGCCTGTGCAAGGCGGTGAGTGAGCCTGGTATGGTCTGCAGAGGGGCAGCTGGTGGAGTGAGGGGCAGACACCCCAGCCCCAGCTTCTCCATGTCTCCATGGCCTTCTTATTCCCAAAACCCAGCTGCTCTTGGCTGCCTTTCCTTGGATTCTTAGAGGCCCCCATGATCCTGGTAACAATCCCCTTTGCAGGTCAACTCAAATGAGTCTCTCTTCCTGCTAACCTTGGCTGGAACTGTATTCACCAATACTGTCTTTCGATTTGAGTTGACAAGTCTTTCCTAGAGGAACATACTCTGTGGGAAAATATTCTCCCTCTTCAGAGCCCTCGAAACACGTCAGGTCCTCTGTGGACCCCGGCAAGCCCGTCTCCAGAGGTGGTTCACTCCTCTCTGGGATCCGTAGAACAATCAAGGTCCAGAGGCTGTCAGAATGTAGAGGCACGTGGTAGGGGAAGTGTGTACTTACTGTTGGTACAGGAGGGGTTTGTGGGGGGTCCTGTCCAGCTTGTTAGGAGCCAGGCCAGGGCCTGGGGGCATGGAATAGGGTTCCCTGAGACTGGATCCCCCACCTGGACCCTTATGGGCCAGCACCGAGCATGTTGGAAACAGGAGGGCCCTTGTACAGTTTGCCTCTCGCCCTGGCTGGTGGCCTGGTAAGTGGCTTAAGCTGATTCAAGTCAGGCAGGTGGCAGGGACCTCGGTGCTTGTCAGGCAGATCCCAGGATCACTGAATATGGGGGCTGGGAGGAACACTTTTGGTGGTTTGTCCCAACTTTGCTGTGTCTCTTCAAATCCTTTTTTAGAGAGAGAAATTCCCAGAGAGAGTGGTTCCATCTCCCCTTTCCCATGTGATGTTCAGGGACTTTCTCTGAATTTAGGGCAGTGGTCCTCAAGCTTGACTGAGCATCAGAGTCACCTGGAGGGCTCATTAACACACAGGCTGCTGGGTGCACTCCCAGAGTTTCTGAGTCAATAGGTCTAGGGTGGGGCCCGAGAATCTGCATTTCTAACAAATTCTCCAGTGATGCTGATGCTGCCAGTCCAAGAGCCACACTCAACCTCAGATTCAAGGGCATGAAGGAAGGTTTTTCCACCAAATGCATGGAAGCTTCCCCTGATGAACTGCTCGTTGGCCAGCAGGGAAGAAAACTTTAGACTGAGAGTCCGGCACCTGGCTCCTGGCTCAGGTTGTGACATGGCTGCTTGAGTGATTTAAGGCAAGGTTTTTGCCTCTCTGAGACTATTTTCTCACCTGCAAAAGGGGTTCCGTAGCAGGACCTGCCTCATGGACTCGATGTGAGAATTAAGTGCGATGATGTCATAGCTGATTGTCCCCTGACCCCAAGAGCACAGGAAGTGTCACGTTGCTTCACTTTCCGGATCAAATATATCATACCATAAGGTTAATGAGAATTCCAGGGCCAGTTGTTTTGCAGAGGTCTGTCCCACTTCCTTCCAAGGATGGGAAGAGATGCTCCAGGGCCCGAAGGAGTCCAGCCAATGAGATCACAGACCATGGGGGTCACTGCCGCGGCTGGTTTTGTCAGTGTCCTTCGGAGGAGGAGCCTCTGCTGGCAGTTCCACTCGGCTGTGCCTGTCTGGCCACGGGGGCTGGAGGTTCCTCATTGCTCAGAAGCTGTCATCGCTGGGATCCAGCTGCCACAGAGCCAGAGCCCTCCCCCATACCCTCCCCCCCACCCCCTGGAGTAGACATGGGTCCACCTTGCTCTGCCCCCTCTCATTCTCAGTGCTGTCTTCTCTCAGTCCTCTCCTCTGCACAAATACCTCCCTCTGGCACAGTACAAGCAACAAGAATAACAGTAAGCCAGCTTCTTCCCCCATAGTGACAGCTCTCTTGTGGCAGTTTATTTGGGGTGATCCTTTTATTGTTCCCGGGGGGTATCCATGGGAGTACAAGAAATGAGTGCGTGGCCCATGCTTAAGACATGGGAGCCACGGGGCGCCTGGGTGGCGCAGTCGGTTGGGCGTCCGACTTCGGCCAGGTCATGATCTCCCGGTCCGGGAGTTCGAGCCCCGCGTCAGGCTCTGGGCTGACGGCTCAGAGCCTGGAGCCTGTTTCCGATTCTGTGTCTCCCTCTCTCTCTGCCCCTCTCCCGTTCATGCTCTGTCTCTCTCTGTCCCAAAAATAAATAAACATTGAAAAAAAAAAAAAGACATGGGAGCCACTATTACTTTGCCTTTTGTCCCCAAGTCCCACACTCCACTCCCTGCTAAGACTTGCCCTCCTGCCAGAGGAGCCCCCCAGCCCTCTCTGTTGGCTGCCTCTCTCCTGTCCTGCCACCCCCTTATCACACTTCCCTTAGCTGCACCCTCCCCCGCCCTCCCTGCCCTGGGTACACCTGTGTGAGGCCATAGCTGGCAGTGGAGGGGGACGCTAGGGACTAGAGAAAGCAGCCATGATTTGCTAAGCAATTTCCTTCCTGCAAGCTGCCCCCTCCCTCCTATGGGGCCAGTGGGGGGTGAGGTCCAGAGTCAGAGAAGACTCCCATCTTCCCATTGCCCACCTTTCTCCAGGCTTTGCCTTGAGAAAAGGCAAAACTCTTTCCCGTTCCAGGATCAAGACCTGCCATCTTGATCCTTTGGTGCTTTTCCTCAGAACCGTGGGCTGGCAGACTTCAGCCCATGTCCCCCAGCATCTTGGCCTCTTCCCCCTTCCTGTCTGGCCCCCTGGTCCCTGTTGCTGCCATCCCCTTCCCGGCTGGAGCTGCTTCCCCCACCCTCCCGCCTGCCAGGCCACCCCCATGGTCTCTGCTCTTTGAAGCCTGGAATGAACTGGATGTCCCTGAGGGCAGGGACCGTGTCCAGTTCACTGATTGTTTCCGGAACACGAAAGATAAACTATGAGCAGCAGTGGGTCAGATGGTAAAGCAAATAAAACCCAAAGCTGCTCAAGACAGGAAATGGCTGGGAGTTCATTCACTGATCCCATTAATTCCTCTCCCTGAGCCTCTGGCTTCTCATCTGTGAAATGGGGCTAATGCCACCTTAGTGAACACCAAACATACAGAACCCAGTTCAGTGCTAACCTCAGACTGCTGGGGGTAGGGTGGGGTGGACATTGTCATTCATTCTGGCAAACATTCATTTACCCAGTCAGTCATCCTAACTTAATGAAAGCTGGTGATTAACCAGGCATTGTGTTAGGTGCCCCACCCCCCGGAGGGACACTGAATAGGTCTGGGACGAACTGGGAGTAGGCTGTAGGCCTGGCAAGTTGGGGGGCGGGGAGTCTTCCTCTCAAGGGCAGCCCTAGAAGGGACAGCTGGCTGGGGCTTGAAGAAAGAGCGGGCTTCAGCAGGTGGAGGGGTCAGGAACTTCTCCTGTGGGGTGATGGGGGAGAGGATGATGCATGCAGAGGTCACAGGGACAACGCTTGCATCTGCTTGGCAAATACTGTTTGCACATCCACAGTGGGCCAAGGAGAGAGCAACAGAGAGCAGAGAAACCAAGGTCTCTGCCACCATGGTCTTCCTTCAAACAGGGAGACTAAGGATTGGCAAGTAAATCACTAAATAGGAAGATGTCAGGTACTGGTAAGAGCTGGGGCTGGTCCTGGAAATCTGGTAGTAACTTCACACATACAGGTTGGACCCGTCAGTGAAAATGTGCTTAATGTGTTGGGAGAACAAGTGAATCTGTTGGGACAGATAAGTGAATCTGTCAGCTGATGAGTGTGTGCAAGAGAGACAGGCTGCCCAACTGACCAGGGCCTCCCAAACACAGTTTAATGGCAGTGGTGAAGGCAGAGAACGGGCCCCACTTCAGCTACTGAGGTCAGAGAAGGCCCTCCTGGATGGCCATACGGTGCACAGGAAGCCTTGAAGCCGAATGCCTGTGTTAAGACTTGAAGCCTGGATGAAAGTCATTTACACAGGTAGGCAGGAGATGTTACTGTCAGAAGGAACAGTGGGTGCAAAGGTCCCGAGAGCAATGGCAGGGAGAGAAATAAAGCTTGGAAAGACAGTGACCACATGGTGAAGGGCTTTGAAACTGGTCAAGGAGAACAGATGAGCAGTGGTTGATGGGCAGGCCTGGGAACTGGCCATCCCAGCTGCTGGGGCCTGGCTGGGCCCTGAGTAGTGGAGAGGTGGTGGCCTTAGCTCCCTGTAGGCCTGACATCCTCCCAAGCAGGGAGGTGGGCCTGGGGCAGCTGGGGTCACAGGGCCAGGACACGCAAGGAACTTCTGCAGCAGGGTGTTGGGCCTCACCACCTCAGGGTCCCGAGAGACAGTCAGGTCTGACTGAAATAATAGAGTATTGACACTTCAGTCATCAAATATGTCATCTAATAACCCAGCAGCACACGTAAGAGCTAACTATTTGTCTGGAAGTGGCGACCTCTTTGAGTTATGGAGGGGCAGGGTTTGTGTCCAAGGAACTGGAGGCCAGGTGAGTTCAGGATCCCAGTGGCCATTTAGGGGGACACCCCTAATGGCCAGAGCGTCCCTGGATTAGTTTCCTTTCGCCGCTGTAACAAATACCACAAACCCAATGGATTAAAAGAACACAAATTAATGAGTTACATTTCAGGAGGTCAGAAGTCTGACATGGGTCTTACTGGGTTAAAACTAGGGTGTGGGCAGGGCTCCGTTCTTTCTGGAGGCTCCCAGGGAGAATCTGTTTTCTTGCCTTTTGTGGTTTCTAGAGGCCACCCGCCTTCTCGTGGCCCCTTCCGTCTTCAAAGCCGGCAGTGGCTTTTCTGGTCTTCCTCACACAGCATGGCTCTAAACTGACTCTTCTTCCCCCTCTTCCACATGTAAGGACTCTAACCATTACACTGGGTCCACCGAGACCACCTGAGATAATGTTCCTGCTGTTATCCTTAATTCCATCTGTAATGTTCGTTCCCCTTTGTGATATAGGCTAACATGTTCAGGTGACACTTTGGGGAGCATCATTCTGCCTACCACATTCCCTGCCCTGTTCTGGGGGCTCCTACTCCTTAGGAGGAAAGGAGCCCCACATGGGCCGGAAAGTCTGCCCCCTTGGCCCGGGACAGCTCCCTGGGTGGTACCCCCTCCCTTCCTAACTCCAGCTTCAGCGACATGTTGCCCCAAACATGTCTCCCCCAAACCCTGCCCTTCTGAGTGCTGGTCCAAATGCTTGTTAAATAAAGCAGTGTGTCTCCACCTCAGCACTATTGACATTTTGGAGCAGATCACTCCGTTGTGGGGGGCTGCCTCACGCATTGTACAGTGCTCAACCGCGTTCTTGGCCTCTGCCTACCTGATGCCAGTAGCACCCCCGCCCCGGCTGTGACGACCAAAAATATCTCTAGACATTGCCGGTTGTCCCCCAGAGGACAAAGTTGTCCCCCCGCATTGAGCCACTGAAATAAAGCCTTTGATGTCTGTCTTCCTTGCTAGGTTGGAAGCCCCAAGATGGCGACACCCTGTGTCTCTTGTCCCAGCTCCTTCTAGTAGATGCTCAACATATATTGGTTGAGTGAATGAATGAGTCTGGGTTAATGTTCCTAATGGTTCAATTAATCCGTAAGAACTATGCATGCACACACACACACACACACACACACACACACACACACACGTATATGCATGTAAAATAGGCTCCTGGTTTCCATACACTGGCCACCTGAGAATCACCTGGTGGGCGGTAGGGGGATGGGCCTTTCCAGAAGTCACATCCCTGGGTTCTGATCACAGAGAGTTGGGAGACAGCCTGATGCAGTATATCCTGGTGATCTGTACTGTCCAGAAGACTTCATCAGTTCTGCAGAAAAGTGGAACTACAATATGACCCAGTGATTCCACTCCTGGACATATACCCAAAAGAGTTAAAAGCAGGGACTCAGATATCCATAGCAGCACCGATCACAAAAGCCAAGTGGTGGGAACAACCCAAGTGTCCATCAGTAGATGAATGGATGGCGGCGCCTGGGTGGCTCAGTCGGTTAAGCGTCTGACTTCAGCTCAGGTTGTGATCTCACAGTTCGTGGGTTTGAGCCCCATGTCAGGCTCTGTGCTGACAGCTCGGAGCCTGAAGTGTGCTTCGGATTCCGTGTCTCCTCTCTCTGCTCTTCCCCCACTCACGCTCTGTCTCTCTCTGTCTCTCAAAAATGTATGACTGTTAAAACAAATTTTTAAAAATGGATGGAACGGATAAACCAAATGTGGTACCTACACACAATGGAATGTTATTTGGTCTTAAAAACTGAATGAAATCTGACACACGCCGCAACATGAACGAACCTCGTGTACGTTACACTAAGTGCAATGAGCCAGTCACAAGTGGACATACTGTGTGATTTCACTGGAGGAGTGAAATTCACAGAGACAGAAAGTAGAATGGTGTCTGCCAGGGGCTGGGGGGAGGAGGGAGCTAGTGTTTAATAGGTCCTGAGTTCCAGTCTGGGGTGATGAAAGATTTCTGGAGGTGGATGGTGGTGATGGCTGCATAACAATGTGAATGTATCCGTGCCATTGGACCGTATACCTAATCATGGGTAAGATGGCACATTTCTTGTTGTGTATATTTTATCGTACACACACAAATGTGCTTTCTTCCAGCCAGATCTGGGAGCGAATAGTGCAGGAATAGGAAAGGACAAGGACTTAGTTCTTGTTCTAATGGCCCCTTTTGACCTCCCAGCCTGGTAGGGGCTGAGACGGGAGCATCTGACTTTGCTGATGTCTCCAGAGGGCAGCCCTTTTCTAGGGGATGCACATTTTAATCCCTACAGAGGCCAAGCAGGCCACACGGGAGCAGCTGTTCCCTAGCTCTAACCCATTCTTGCCATGTGGGATGCTTCGTTATGGAGAGAAATCTGAAATCTGGATTTGCATGTGAAGTCTCCTCGTGGTTTGAAATCTTGACAACTGGTTCAGTGAACAGCAAACAAACAAGCCACGTGTGGGTCAAGCAGAACAAGTCTGCAGGTGTCTGGGGTGACGTCTTTTCTCAGAGCTTGCAAGCTTGGGCCCCAGCTAGAGAGATCCCCTTTCCTGCTCCTCTTACTCGATGCTGCATCACTTCTGTGGTCTGACCCCAGCAATTTTTTTTTAGCCCTGAGAATTTCCCTGGCTTTCAATGTACCCCAAAGGGAGGTTTACAGACAGAAGGGTGAGGGTGAGTGCCTGGGGTCCAGAGTCTACTCAAGTTGGGGCCTTGGCTCTGCTATTAATAAGCCAGTAAAGAAAGCCACTTGCTTCTTTCTTCCCCATGCCTCAGTTTCCTTATTTGTCAGGGGGGAACAGTAATAGTCCTGCCTTGTAGATTTAGAGTAAGGACTGCAGAGAGTCCAGGGAAGGGCCCCGGGGAAGGACTCTGCAGTGTGCGCACATGTGTGTTGACCCTGGTTAGAGGAAAGAGCAAGTGTGGAGTCAGATGGGTCATCAGCCGGCGAGTTGCTCAACCTTGGATATTTGTTTCTTCATCTGTGACGTGGCTCACAGTGATCTCTTCCTCAACGAGACATTCTGAGGATTACACAAGATAATGTTCAAATGGTGCCTGGCCACAGCAAATGCCCAATGCACACTTGTTCTGTCCTGTAGAGTCTGAGGCCTTTGCCTTCTGCAGAGGCTTGAGAAGAAAAGAAGACAGGACAAGCGGAGAGCAGAGAAAGGACACCCCCACCATCAGCTCCCTCTCCTATTTCCCAGCCCCCAGGGTGGGGGTCCTGGTCCCAGCCTCAGAAGCCAACCCACTTGCTAATGGGGAACCCGGCCTTAGCTTTCCAGGGCAGCAGGGTTGACAGTTGGGGATCCCCACTCCTTGAGACCAGCTCCCTGCCAGCCCTGGGGCACACACTGGGCCTGGGTGGGCACAAGCTAAGCCCTCCTGTATCCCTTGGTTTGCTGGTTGGAGAGGGGGGCCCAGGCACGCTCTGGAAGGGTTAAAGGCTGGAGGTGCTGCACACCCAACCCAGAGCAAGGAGCAGGCCCAGGGTGCCGAGGCCCTACCCCAGATCCTGTGTCTCTAACTGGGCTCTAAAGTCCACAGGTGTTGGGGTATTGACTACATGGAGGAGGGTGAGAGGCCCTCAATATCCTAAAATACTGAGGGACCTAAAGAGCTATGTGATCTTTAGTGATGTGGTATCTAAGGCCACTCTGGAGGTGGATGGTGGGTAATGGCATCTCAGTCCCTGGAAGGTCCTGGCCACTAGACACAGAGGGGCCTCCAGGTCTGAGGCTCAAACGCCGGTGGGCTCAGGAACACAGGCCAGAGTTGGTGCCTCCCCTTGCTGTTTGTACACCTGAGCGTTCGGACATCTGTCCACTGTCCCTTGGATAAGACTAGTGTGGTTGGTGGGAATGCCCTGAGTGTGTACCTACTCAGCTCCACGTGTTTATTGCATGTTCATTACGTGTGCATGTTCATTGTGTGTGCAGATTCATTGCACGTGTGCTCATCATGCGTGCACGTCCATCACACGTGCGTATCCCTAGCATGTGCTTGTTCATCGCACATGCACACAGAGGAGGATGCGAGGCAGGATGGGGCCCTTCAGGAGTCCTTCCAGCCTTGAGTATACATCCTCTGAGACCCTGGGGTTTGTGGGGGAGGGAGAAGAAGGGGGTACACAAGACAAGTGGAAATTGAAGTCCTTGTTCCCAACATCTGGCCTCCAGTTGGGGAACGGGACTCTCCACAGGAAACAAGAGGACAAAAGGAGGCAGTGAGGCGGCTGCAGTCCACTCACTTGTGGATCCATTCCGCAAGGACTTCCCAAGCCCGAAGGCAATATTAAGTCCAGCTGGCCTGGCCCCTGCTGTGGGAAGGTTGGGGTCTAGCCTGACGCCAGAGACTGGGCACCCAGGGGGCCTGAAGAGCAGGGGGAGATGTGGAGAAAGAACAGGGCAACTGGTGTGGGTTCAGGCACGGATGACTGGAGGGGCTCGTCTGTTCCTGCTGCTTGAGGAGCCCGGCCCAACTGTGTGGGGAGAACACACAGGCTTGATGCTGGCCAGGAGGGAGTGTGTGTGCCTGGGGGGCTTGGGGTGTGCCACTGACTTGACCTTGAGCCCCCTGGCTGTCTCCCAGCCCCTGGAGCTGGTGGACAGGCTCGCCGGGATGGGAAACAGGCTCTGGAGCCTTCCACAAGACCAACATCAGCCCGACATCTTTTCCCTCCATTTCTGCAGGGGGTGGAGGAAAGCGCAAGGGGAAAAGCAAGAAGTGGAAGGAAATCCTGAAGTTTCCTCACATCAGCCAGTGTGAAGACCTCCGAAGGACCATAGGTAAGCTGCCCTGCCTGGAGGGGGCATGGGAAGGGGCTGGGAGGGGAGCAAGGAGCCCACTTACAACCAAACCATTTGGACAGTGAGTCCAATACGAAACAATTAGTGCAGCAAAGTGATTCCAGATAGGAGCTCCAGGCTGACATCCTTGCTAATTGACGTAAAGATGGAACTAACACTCATTGACTCTTTGGTGTGTGCTGGGCAGGATTATCTCCCAATTACCCTTGGAGGCAAGTACTGTTTTGTTTTGTTTTTTTACGTTTATGTATTTATTTTGAGAGGGGGGATAGTGGGGAGAGAGAGAGAGAGAGAGAGAAAGGGAGAGAGAATTCCAAGCAGGCTCCGTGCTGTCAGCTTGGAGCCCCACGCTGGGCTCAATCCCATGAACCATGAGATCGTGACATGAGCAAAATCAAGTCGGACACCCAACCAACTAAGGTACCCAGGCGCCCTGCAAGTACTGTGTTTTTTTTTTTTTTTTACTCCATCTCTTGGGTGGGAAAACTGAGGTTCTGCAACCAGCCCAATGTTGCACAGCTTGTAGGAGGGTGGTGGAGGTGAGCCAGGCCTGGCACTGAGCGCCCACATATAGCTTTCCACCCTTCTTTCCTGGAGACTGTGGGCTCTGCCCTCAGCAAGCAAAGCTTTGGGAATTGAGGGTGAGGCGAATGTCTAGGCTCCCTGTCCTCTTGCTGAGGATGTTGGTGTGCTCACTGAGGGGCCGCCCTGTTCAGTGGTAACAGCCCAGAACTCTTTATCCGGCACCCACACAGCAAAGCACCTCGAACAGCAGAGGGACCTTGTTTCTTAAGGGGCTGGCACAGCCAAACTCACCAAATGAGGACACAGGGCTCCCACGGAGGGGGTGGGCATGGTGGGGCTCCTCCTTACTGGTGGGGGCCCTGGCCCTTCTCCCCTGTGTGCCCCATGTACGCCAGCACCTACTGCGTGAAGGCTTCTTATCTGCTCCTGTCTGTCGGAGCGCTTGTGGACGTGCTAACCACTGTTTATTAGACCGAGATCCATTGAATGCTGGATAGAGGATGGCCCTGTCACCCAGAACTCTGCGGGCCTTGCTGCTCTTGGGACTTCTGTCCAGGGCTGTGGGTGAACTGCCCAGTGCCTGCTATGAAATGTGAGGCCACTCAAAACCACTTAGCTTTTCCGAATGGCTTTTCCATGTGGCCTGGCCTCCACCAGTTCCCCAGGCTAGGCGGGACTTACATGGCCCCCCAGGGCTGCTCAGTCCTGGCCGCTTAGCCCACCCTCCAGATTCTTCTGCTTTGCTGTCACAGCAGATGACAACTGCTTGTTCTGTGTGCCCTGCATGCCCACCATGGAGGGAGGAGCTCGCTTAATTAGTGTTTATGAAATGAAAGGCAGCCACCTGTACCCGATGAAGACAGATGTGAGCAGGTGAAGAAGGTGGGGTGCTAATGCATGGGAAGTGTCCTCAAGATCTACCTCAGATCAGACCCCCACAGTGTTCTTAGGGTGAGTGGAGCTGGCCTAAGGGATCAGGGTCTCTGGGTCCAGACAGACTTGGGTTCAAATCTCACCCTCTCTACTGGCCCCCTGATGAGTCACTTAATCTTACTGAGCCTCTGTTTCCTCGGGTGAAAGAAATGATCATGAACCCAGTCAAGTGAGACCATGTGTAAAGGGCTTCACTGGAGCTATCCTCAGGAGCCCAGGACACCTCCCTTAGCACTTCAGCTTTCTTTCTGGGAGGCCCAGCAGCCATCACTCTGCTAGGTCCTTCCTGTGCTGGGGGTGCCACATTCACCCTTGATGTTCACCCTTTGGGGCACATGGGGCAGGGTGGGAGAGAAGATGGGCACATCTCCTGGGGCTGGGAGAGTTTTGCCAGTTAAACTCCAAGTGGCTTTCAGAGAGAAGACAGGAAGAGCTTATCTGGAGTTGGCCCATTATTTCCTGGGGCCATTTTGTTCTTCATGCTAATTTATGCTTGGAGAGAATAGGGCTAGGGGTGGAGACCTCAGTTGCCATGGTTGTCATACCCCCTTGGGGAGACAAGCCCTCTCCTGTCCAGGGTGAGCAAGTTCACCGGAGACCAGAGTGTCTTTCCTGGGTGCTGAGCCCAGTTTTCCTCAGTGGGCCCAAGGAGGGGCTCCCACTCATGCTTACAGCCAAAGGACTGATGCAAGAGACCTTTCTGGGGTGTTGATTTAGAGGAGAGAGCTTGAATAGGAGGTAAGAACCCCTGCCCTCAAAGTGGAGAGCTGTGCAGAGAGGTGGGGTCACTGTGTGAGAGCCAGGCTTATTTGGGAGGGGCCTTACCTGCAAAGCTTGTTCTTGGGAAGCCATTTGCTTCTCTGCTTTTGGGTAGACGGCCCACAGGTGGTGGTACCAGGAATGCCCTGTGGGGCACAGTTAGGCCTCAAGACCACTTCCTCAGAGAATTTATTTATTTATTTATTTATTTATTTATTAAAAAATAATGTATTGTCAAGTTAGCTAACATACAGTGTATACAGGGTAGTCTAGTTTCCACCTATGAGTGAAAACATATGATGTCTGTCTTTTTCTGACTTATTTCACTCAGCATAATACCCTCCAGTTCCATCTATGTTGTTGCAAATGGCAAGAGTTCATTCTTTTTCTTTTTTTTTTTTTTTTTTTTTTTTTAAATTTTTTTTTTCAACATTTATTTTTGGGACAGAGAGAGACAGAGCATGAATGGGGGAGGGGCAGAGAGAGAGGGAGACACAGAATTGGAAACAGGCTCCAGGCTCCGAGCCATCAGCCCAGAGCCCGACGCGGGGCTCGAACTCACGGACCGCGAGATCGTGACCTGGCTGAAGTCGGACGCTTAACCGACTGTGCCACCCAGGCGCCCCGAGTTCATTCTTTTTCATCACTGAGTTATATTCCATTGTATATATATACCGTATCTTCTTTATCCATTCATCAGTTGATGGACATTTGGGCTCTTTCCATACTTTGGCTCTCGTTGAAAGTGCTGGTATAAACACTTGGAAGCATGTGCCCCTTCGAATCAGCACTCCTGTATCCCTTGGATAAATTCCTAGTAGTGCTATTGCTGGGTCATAGGGTAGTTTTATTTTTAATTTTTTGAGGAACCTCCACACTGTTTTCCAGAGCAGCTGTACCAGTTTGCATTCCCACCAACAGTACAAGAGGGTTCCCGTTTCTCCACATCCTCGCCAATATCTGTTGTTTCCTGAGTCGTTCATTTTAGCCACTCTAAAGTGTGAGGTGGTATCTCATTGTGGTTTTGATTTGTATTTCCCTGATGAGGAGTGATGTTGAACGTCTTTTCATGTGTCGGTTGGCCATCTGGATGTCTTCTTCAGAAAAGTGTCTGTTCATGTCTTCCTCAGAGAATTTAAATTACCCCCCTGGCCAGGGTCTTTCAGAGCGCACTGTTCTCTTCTGTGGGGGTACCCTGCCTCAGCTGTGGTTTGCTGTCTGCTCACCCAAGTGGGAAAGGCTCTTTGGGAAGGATCTTTTAAATTCTCTACTGTGTACCTGGTGCCTGGAGGCTCACAGCAGACAGCTGGGTGGCTGAATGAGCAAAGGAAAGGATGAAGGGGCGTAACAATCAACTTACAATACAATAACAATACGATACAATAACAATACAATAACAATACAGTGTTTCCAATAAATGGAAGAGTATTGAAAGCCGTGTAAAGGGCATTCCTTTAATGCAGGTTAAAGAAACCTGAGTATTCTCTATATTTGAGTCATGTGTTGCTTAAAAATATAAAACATATAAGTATGAAATACAGGGCTTCTGGTTCCAGACACGATAGAAGAGATGTATTGTCCCTGGCCCTCCCACCAAGGACAGGCCAAAGCTCTGGACATTACGTATGAAACAAATATAGGAAAATTCTGAAAAGTGGAGACAAGAAGGCAGACTGGCTGGGGGCCCGGGAATGTGAAGAATGACCTGACAGTGAGCTCCTGGGTTCTCTTTTCTGCCTTCCTGATTCCCAGGCACCGGGTGCTGGAGACACTCACAGCCCAGAAACGCCAATGGGTGTAGACAAAAAAAATCAACCCCCTCCCCCTCCAAAGAAACTCTAGCGTGTTCTTTTCTAGTCAGAAGCCTGGGAAAGGGGCTCTGAGCTGAACGGGCAGCGGTTGGTGTAGCCGGCTGCTAGAGCTGTCTCTCTTCTGCCGGTCCTCATCAGCAACATGGGTGCCTCAGTTTCCTTTTCTGCTCACTTAATCTGGTTCCAAAGACCCAGTGCACGCCTCCTCTCCACTCCTCTCGGATGCTGTTCTGATCCTTCGAGGTGCGCCAGTCCTGCCCTTCCCAGCCCCCTCCCCCACACCCCACACTGCATCTCTGCCCCCCATGAGCTTCCTAGCACCGCCCCAGAAACACCACAAATGTCCCTCACCTTCCAGTTGGCCAGACCTCAGTCTCACCTCTGGTCTGGGGGATCTAGGAGCATAGGATTCAGCTCTTAGATTTTCTGAGGACCCCATCCGCGGGCCCCCTCCCCATCTGTCCCTGTATGTCCATAAACAGGCCTCCTGGCAGGGTCCACCCCCTGGGGAGGGTGAGAGAAACGTGCGTGCTGGCGTGTGCAAATGGATTCTCCTGTTCTCCTGGAGGGCATTGAAAAGACTCAGTGTGTGAGAGAGCAGTGTGAAGAGAGGCCCGGGGAAAACAGGAAGGCCGCCATAAAGCTGCCGCTCGGGGCAGTGGGTCCCTGTGCTCGGGCCTTCCCGAGTGTTCACCGTCCATCAGCCTGGTGTTGGCCCAGCCTCTGCTGGGGTCCTGCTGGAAGGCTTTCTAAAGTACAAATCTCGTTTCTGTTCCGGACCAATATTCAAACCAAACAGTGGCAAAGGCCGCATTTATTTTTCTTGTGGACACGCGTGCTCACTTTCTGAAGCTCTTTGGGAGGATGCCCTGGGGTGGGCTTTGGGCCAAGTGACAGGGCTCCTCTGTGTCAAGAGGGCAGCATGAGGTGGTGTGGTGGGTGGGTGGGAGAGGCTTGGGAAGAGCCCTCGAGGCCCCAGGGGCGCTGCCCCTTCCAGATTGCCCAGGACAGAGGTCGAAGTAGGCCATGCCCTCACTTGCCCTTGGCACCACCCTGTACGAGCACAGTCTTCTCCCACAGCCAGGGTGACTTTGCAACCCGGAGGCTGCAGCCCATGAAACCTGTGAAAAGCACGTCAGCAGTTCTCCGTCCCTCCTGGAGTAGAAATCGAACTCCTTGTGAGCACTTTGGCCGTCGGGTGAAGCCTAGGGACCCCTTCTCAGAATAATGCTTTTCCTTATATAAAACAAAATATGTAGGGTTACAAAGGAAACCAGTTCTTTTCAGATTCAGTTATGAGATACTTTAAAAATTTATGATGTTGAAATATATGTGCTCCTTTGTTAACACTTTAGATAGTAGTGTCCAACTGGCTGGTCTAACAGCTGTAACTGTAACTCTGGGTTTGTGATGAGCAGAAGTGATGTTTCCAGATGCTGCCACAGTGGTGTTATGAATGCATCTGCAGTATCTTGTTGTTGACGAATGCTTGGCACCACTAACGTCACTGTCGGTTGTTGTTGGCATTCGTGACTGAAGGAAGTGCTCATTTTCAGGTAAAGGCTGGTGAAAAGAGAGATGACATTTTTCTCCCTCCAAGTCCACGAACCCTCTCAATCTTACCCACGGACCTCTTGGCAATGCCCTTCCCAGCCTGCCCTGCATGGGCAGACCCTCACCTTTGTCTCGGGTCACCCCCTCCTGCCCCATTCACGAGCCGCACGGGTTACCTTTCTGTTCTCCAATTATGCCAGGTATGTTTCCAGCCTGGAGCCTTTGCACCTGCTGTTCCCTCCACCTGGAATGTTCTTCCTACGTTTTGCCAGGTAGTTGTTAGGTCTCAGCTCAGATAGAAGCCTTCCCAACCAGCTTCTCCCTCTACTTGCTGCCTCTCACATGGTGCAAAAAAATTTTTTATGTTTATGTTTGTTTGTTTGTTTGTTTATTGAGAGAGAGAGAGAGAGAGAGAGAGAGTAGGGGAGGGGCAGAGAGAGTGAGGACAAAGAATCCAAAGTGGGCTCTGTGCTGACAGCAGACAGCCCAATGAGGGGCTAGAACTCACAAACCATGAGATCATGACCTGAGCCAAAGTCGGATGCCTAACCCACTGAGCCACCCAGGCACCCCTCACAATTTCCTAATGTTCTTTGCCCATAACTGCATCTGAAATCATCTTTTGTTCAGCTGTTGATTTGTGTATTCTCTGTCTCCCCAACTGGACTGGATGTTCCACAACAGTAGTGACTGTGTCTTGTCTGGTTCACCACTAGAACAGTGCCCGGCACATAGTAGGGCCCCACCAAATATTGGGTGAATCAAGGAGTGAGTGAGGTGTGCAGTGTTGGAAGTTGGGGCTCTTTTAAAAATCATGTGACCTGTGCTTGCTATACCCAAATTTCATCTTAGCCAGTGTCCTCCACTTAAAGTACTAGAAGCTTGGACTTGGGAAGCATCTAGTCTATGGCACCCTTTCCCCAACCCTTGCTGTGTGCATGAAGAAGCTTCATACACTTACAAGATGGGGCCATGGTCTCACATCTGCTAGATGGGTGAGTCCAGCCAGGCCCCTATTCCTTGAGGCTGCAGTTTTGACCAATTCTCCCAGGGATGTGAGGTTTTCATAGAGTGCCCGACTCAAGGAACTGAAAGTATCTTCTCCAACCACACATTTTGGACCTAAGTATACAGGCTCCAAGAGTAGAAGTGACCTGCCAGGAGGGTCCGGGCCCCAGGCCCTGAGCTATAGCTTTCCACTCCCCAACATCAGATTGACTCATAAACATCTTGGGCATCAGGCCACAGCCAGTATTCAAAGCAGAGTTGGTCTTTTTCTGTCTTTATTTTATTTCATAAGAATGGATTGTGTGTTCATTTGCTTATTCAAAAAGTACTTATTGAGCAACTTATTATTTTTTAAGCGTTTATTTATTTTGAGAGGGGGGAGGGGCAGAGAGAGAGGGAGAGAGGGAGAATCCCAAGCAGACTCCATGCCGTCAGCATGGAGCCAGATGCGGGGCTTGATCCCACAAACCATGAGATCATGACTTGAGCTGAAAATCAAGAGGCGGATGCTTACCCAACTGAGGCACCCAGGCACCCTATTGAGCACTTATTATGCACCACCCACTGGGGAGGTAGACCTGGTTCTTGCCATCTCGGAACTCATTCACAGCTTTGCCCAGGAGACTGGGAAATAAGGAGGTGATAACAAATCAAGAGAGTTGCATGATGGAGATACCAGATGCTGAGCTAGAGAACAATACTGAGGTCTCCACCCATGAGGAACATTCCTGGAGGACGTGGCCTCACTCTGAGCCTCCCAGGGCATCTCTTTGTGTGAGATCTCTGAAGGTATGGACCATGTCATTTCTATCATGGAGGTCTCCATGGCTGGCACAGTGAATGGATGGATGGGTGGGTGGGCGGATGGATAAAGTGGCTGAATGGACATTGCCTCCCTACCCAGCCTGAAACCAGACCTGTGATTGTCAGCAATGAGTAGACATTCCTTGCCACATGTATCTGTTTCCAGTGTGAGCCCAGACGTGAGTAACTGATTTCAGACAGCCCTGGTGGAGGGTGGGCAGACCGCAAGAGAGGGAAGCGGTTCTCTAATGTCTGTTCAAAGCACCATCGAATAATGACATTATTAGTTAATAAACTAATTGTTCCCATAAGACAATTAGAGAACCCAAATCAAAGGCGTTCTCAGAATGCCCAAAACTGAGAAGGTTGGACGTCATCATGAAGATAAAAGATTGTTGAGGTCTGTAAATATTCCTCAGTGACGCAGAAAGTTCTGTTGGGCAAAAGTGTGGCATTTTTATTTATTTAGTTCAGGCTCATTGCGTACTTTATTCTTTCATTAAAAAAAAAAGTATGAGGGGCTTGAGTGAAAGAGTTGATTATTCCTCTATTTGGCAGAATTTCTGGAGGAACTGTCCAAAAGCCATATAATAAATCAAGTCCCCCTCCCCACCCCCTGGCGGGACTGACGTTCACGAGGAGGCCATTCACAGAAAGTAACTGCCGTGATGCCCTGTGCACTCACAGATGGATGGGGGACATTTCGTTTGCCTTGTGGGAGAGCTTCTTGCCAAAGCCTTAACTCTCCAGGAGCAGAAGCTCTAGATTATCGGGGATGCCTAGAAGAAAATATAGATTCTTAACTTAAAAAACAAAACAAAACAACCCCAAACACTGGAATAGCGTGAAAATTGCCTTGGACTGCCTAGTGCTTGATTATTCACCCAACAATGCTCATGCTCTTTACACAAGAAGTCAGCGTACAACTATTTGTGGAGCCCCTGATGTGTGCCAGGCATTGTTGAGGCCCAAGAGCTGTAGCACTGGCCACAGAAGCTGTGCGGTCCTGTGGAGGGACCTCCAGCATTGGCAGTATGGTCAATGGTGCCCCCAGCCATGTGACATTAAGCAACTTGCTTAATTTCTCTGGGCTGCAGTTTCACTGCCTGTAAAACGGAAACACTGATGCCACAGCAGGAGAACTGTTATTAGGGCCAGCAGAGTGCCCGGCACATGCCTTCATTGTCATTGTCCTTGTCATCCTCATCCTCATCATCATGGTGCTAGTGGTGGGAGGGCAAAGGCGAGGACCCTTTGGGAGGGCTTTAGAGAGGCTGAATTGGCTACAAATGATGAATGGGGCTCTTTTTGTGCTGACATCACATGGGTCCAGTCCCCAGGGACACCTGCCTTGGGGTCATCGGTGAATCCTACCTTTCCTTGAGCCCCCACCTCCAGACCCCTTCTCCTGGAGGTTCACCCTGATTCCTGCAGTCCTCAGCCTTCTTTCCTTCCCTTTGCCCCACCGCACACCTTGGGAAGCCCATAGTGTCACACACTCTGCCCTGACCCCTAGCCTGGTGGATCTCTTTGAAAGGACGTGTGGATGTTCTGAAAGGTGGCACCCCATAGTCCTAACAGTGGTTGCCCCAGGGGAGGCATGGAAGTCAGAGGGGACATCAGCTTTATCTATAAGGTGACTTTGTTAAAAAAGGAGAATGCATTGGCATGTTATTTGGGTACTTAAAAGTTGAATGAGGGGCTCCTGGGTGGCTCAGTCGGTGAAGCATCCAATTCTTGATTGCGGCTCAAGTCACGATCTCATGGTTTGTGGGATCGAGCCCCACATTGGACTCTGTGCTGACAGTGCAGAGCCTGCTTGGGATTCTCTCTCTCCCTCTCTTTCTGCCCCTCTCCCGCTCATGCTCTCTCTCTCTTTCTCTGTCTCAAAAAACAAACAACCAAAGTTGAGTGAGTAAAGACTGAATCCCCCACCTGATTCCACGGCGGGGCAGAATCTTCTTTCCTTGTTGACTTCGTGTCCCCTAATGAGTCTGTGGGCTCCGAGAGGATGGTCAGAGCCTCATCCCCTTTGATCTGCAGGACCGTGGCTGAGGGGCACCTGCTCCATTCTGCTTGGATGCCGGCAGGCAGAAACCATCCTGTAGCCTTCAGCAGGTGGGGTTGTAGGGCCTCTGTCTGGTGAGGGAAGCCCAGGCCCCCATCAGCCCAGTCTGACCCTGGACACTATCCCTAGAGACTGGGCTGCTCAGCTCTGCTTTCTGACCAGCAGTGGCCCCTTAATCCAGCCCCCAGTGGTCTGCCCGCACACTGTTGGTGCTCACTGAGTGTTCTCTTTCTTCCTCTTCCTGTGTGGAATGGGACGCCTTGGGTCCTCCCCCAGGGATGCAACAGGGACTGGTCCTTACTGCGAACAGCCTCCCCTTCTGTGCACCCTTCCTCAGGGGCCATTGGCTCCCCCTCCCCGCCCCAGCATCGCGAGGCACACTTAAGGGTCTGGAAAGGAATCCGGGCTCCTGGGACAGGTCCCACCCCACCTGAGGGCCTGCGTGACCCAGTCCCCGTCTGTCCTCCTGGCACGTGAGCTCTTGATTTCATCGTCAGGGAGACCAAGTCTTTCTGCGGACGTCATTCCTGTCCTTGGGGCGATAAGGGCGCGTCACGTCTGTCATTCTGCCACTTACCATGCTCTGATAAGGCACAGCATCTGCTCGTCCTTGGAGGGCAAGATAAATTTAGATGTGGTGGATTTAGAACATCAGGTGACCTGTTTGCAGCTGTAGCTCTCAGGAGGGACAGGGCAGCCTGGCTTATCTGCCCGGTTTTCCGGGTATTAGCCTCACCTCTCCATCAAGACCAACAGCCTCTTGAAGGCAAAGGGGTTGGGTTCCCGGTGTCCAGAGAAAGCTTGGGTGCATGTGAGATGCTCAGTGATCCTAGTTGGTGGGTTTCGAGTTTGGAGGTTCTTAGAATAGGGTATTGACCAAGATTTTACAGATGATCTGGAATTGTTTTCAAAGGCTGCTCTGCAGGGAGGGGGTATGGTCCAGAGCAGGCTTCTAACTGATCAGGGTTTCTTTTTACCTTTTATGTTTGTACCTCTTTGTAAGATTTTATTCCCAAGGTTAAAACCATGTTTAAAACCCACTGCTGTAGGCCAGGTCTCCCATTTTCCATGTAGATAAACCGAGTCCCAGGGTAAGAAGTGACTTGCAATGTTCTCCCCGTGACTTGACTCCATGGTAGGCTTTCCTTTGCTGTCTTGGTTTACTTTCGCTGCCATAACAAAGCGTCACAGACTGGGTGGTTTAAACAACAGATTTACTGTCTCACAGTTCTGGAGGCTGGAAGTTTGGGATCAAGCCTTTCCCCTAGCTTCTGGTGGTTCCTGGCAATCTTTGGCTTTGCTCTGTTTGTAGAAGCATCACTTTGATCTCTGCCTTCACCCTCACCTGTCCTTTTCTGTATGTGTGTTTGTGTGTTCACGTTTCCCCTTTTTATAAGGACTCTGGTCATACTGGATTAGGGTCTACCCTAATGATCTCATTTTAACTCTATTACCTCTGTAAAGACCCTATTTCCAAATAAGGTCACATTCTGGAGTACTAGAAGTTAGGACTCTAATCTGTCTTTTCTTTTCTAGGGTATTCTAATACCCACATTCTTACCTGGTCTTTGGAAGTCAAGTTCAAGGGGCCAGAGGCTCCCAGTTCCCACCAGGTCTGAGCATAGATCCCCCCACTCCCTGCTGACCCTGGCTCAGGGTTAACTCTGGCAGGCCCAGGCTGACTGCTTCCCCACAGGCCACAGGACCATCTAGAGAGGATTAACAGCTTTCTGAACCATGCTGCACGCTACGTTTTTATTCCGTCTTTATCATTGTTGTCTTTGTTCAAATCATTGTAATTGGTAAATTACTTTGCTTAAACACATACAGAAAATTGTAAGGAAAGGTCACCCATAACTTTAGCACTCAGCTAGTCATAGTCAACACTTTTCATGTAATTCCTTCTAGCATTTTCCCCCATGCACATACTTACCTTTTCTTTCTTACTTTTTTCTTAATATAATTTCAAAAGTATTTCTCATGTCATGAACATTCTCCATACATGTGATTTATGTTTTTCCATTTGATGCATATTTATTGAGTGTCAGGCACTGGGGATACATCAGTGAAGAAAACACAGAAATTTCTATTCTCATGGGCTGCCCTTCTCCAGGGAAGTGGGCATACAAATGGGCAATGGGGAACTGGCCTAATGCCTTCTACCTAGCATTGGTCCAGGTCTGCAGTCTGTCCTTACCTGTGGCTTATGTATTTTTTGTGGGCGTATTCTTCCTTTAAACTATCTTGAAAATAAGCCCTTGCCCATAAGTATAGCATAAACTTGATTTTTGAAGGCTTCATATTGATTATACATATACATATCTATATACACATACATATATATACATATATATGTATATATACATATATACACATACATATACATACGTATATACATATATGTATATATACATACATATGTATGTATACATATACATACATATGTATATATACATACATATATATGTATATATACATACATACATATACATACACATATATATACATATACATATATATATACACACACATATGTGTGTATGTATACACACACACACACACACACACACACACAGTGAGAACTATTTGTTTCTCTTTTCCAGTGGTTTTTACCATTACAGTTAGTATTCAGATTAACACCTTTGTACCTCATTGTGGCATTTTGATCTCTGGCTCAGAGGCCAGAAAGCCCATACTGTCTTTTTGAAGGCCAGACACATTAGCTAAACTCAAACAGTGAGTGTAGTGGCCTCTCCACCTCCTTTGCTTCCTCTGGAATGTTCCATTTCCAGCCTGTGCTTGCATCTGCAGACGCCATTAACCTGAACCGTGTCTCTCTGACAGACAAAGCAAACCAGGTTTGGTGAGCGCCCTGGGCCCTGCTTGCCAGCCCCAAGTCACGGCAGTCGCAGGCATGAGAAGGGCTTTTCTGTCTGTTTTAAGGCTCGTCGCCGAAAGTGGGAAAAACAAGCTAGTTTATGCAGCAACGGGGACCTCAACCCAGCACAAGAGGCCAGCTGACCCGCAGCAGCCTGAGCATGACAGCGTTCTGCCCCATAAAGAGACACTAGGACAACACTTTTAATGGTCTCTGCCCAGACTCTATTTACGAATTTATTTCCCGGGCTCCGTCTGCTCAGCAGCCCCTTGGCAACATCTCTCGCGGCATCTGCCTCAGCGCATTAAACACCCCTTGTTCCGAGTACCTCGGAGCTAGCACCCAAGAGAGTGAGAAGAAAAAATGTGGGTGGAAGGAGATTTGGGGCCAATATAAACGTTTAAATTAAAAAAAAAAAATCACCAAAGAACAACAACAAAAAGTTTATCCCCTAAAGAGCGCCTGTGGGCACGGGTTCCTGACTCCCTTCGCAGCTAGTGTCAGAGAGGAAAATGCAAACTCAAGAAACATTCTGAGTGCTGGTGTTCGTTTTTTTCTGTTTCATGGTTGTGCTGTCCTTGTATCATCTTTAAAAATTATTTTTAGAATTATCTTTTAGTTCGTTGTCTCTTTACAAAAATAAAATCCATCCACTGATGACATTTCCAAAATATAATCTAAAGAGAGGAAAATTTAAATGGCCAGTGAGATACCCAACTACGAACATTTTGGTCTGTGGCCCCGTCATAGTTCTGCTTATGGCAAGAGAATTGTATCCTCTGTCATTTGTTTCCCTGCCCAGAAATCAGATACTGTTTTATTTTGTTTTGTTTTGCTTATTTTATTTTATTTTATTTTATTTTTTAAATGTTCATTTTTGAGAGAGACAGATAAAGAGAGCGCAAGTGGGGCAGAGCAGAGAGAGAGAGGACAGAGGATCTGAAGCAGGCTCCGTGCTGACAGCAGTAAGCCCGATGTGGGGCTTGAACTCATGAACTGCAAGGTCATGACCTGCGCCAAAGTCAGATGCTCAACCAACTGAGCCACCCAGGTGTCCCCAGATATCGTTTTATTTATTTATTTTTTCAATGTTTATTTATTTTTGGGACAGAGAGAGACAGAGCATGAACGGGGGAGGGGCAGAGAGAGAGGGAGACACAGAATCGGAAACAGGCTCCAGGCTCCGAGCCATCAGCCCAGAGCCCGACGCGGGGCTCGAACTCACGGACCGCGAGATCGTGACCTGGCTGAAGTCGGACGCTTAACCGACTACGCCACCCAGGCGCCCCCCAGATATCGTTTTAAATGGAAACATATGGCTGTAGAGTCCCTGCTAGACTGGGAGCGAGAAGACTGAGACTCTCATGCCTCCCCCTTGATTCCATGGCCTTGGGAAAGTCCCTTAACCTCGACTTGCTCATCTTTGAAATGGGGACCCAGCCGTCCTTACCTTAGTGGATGATCAGGTGGCCACAGGAGTTCCTGGTAGGAAACGCTTTGTAAAGTGCTCCGCAGTTTGTTGCTGGCTGTTTTCCATGTGGTCGTGTGATCCTTGGTTAGGACAAGCGGCTGACATAATTTTCCTGTAGCCCTGATGAACTGCGCACGACCCTTTCTTCTAAAGCTGCCTCTGTGTTTGATCTTGGTGCAAATCACCACCCTAACCCATGCTGCCCAGAGACCCGGGGGCCTCCCTCTCCCTCTGCCCTGCCTACCCTCTCCTGCCCAGCACACATGGCCAATCCAAGTCCGGGCCCCTCTGCATCCCAGTATCTCTGGAGTCGGGCCTCTCTCCCCACCCCCACTGTTTCCCTCACCCTGGCCACCTCCCTCTCCTGCCTCAACTCCTTTGTCTCCCCCTACCCTGACTCCATCCAGGCTTACCTGTGTCCAGCCACGCTCCACACAGCAGCCAGGAAGCTCTTTCTAAAATGTCCATCTCATCATGCCACCACCTGCTACGATAGGCCAAGGGTCTTATCAGAGCTGACCAGACCCTGCCTCACCTGTCCTCGCTTACCACTCCAACTCTGCACCCCCCACCCTGCCCCCGACTCAGCCGCTCCTTCACGTTTCCTCTCTTCTCCATGCCTTCACCAGACACACTTCCCTAATTCTGCCTGGGAATCGACTCAACCCTGGGCCTCTCTACCTTGCAGGTCACTTCCCCCTGGAAGCCTTCACTGGTGACCCCACCAGGCCCGGGTTTTGTCCTTATCCTTGCCACAGTCTGATGACTGACCTCCGTCCTCCACTTGACCACAGGGCTCCGTGAGGGTGGAGCCTGGATCTGCCTGGTGCTGTTTCCCAGCCCTCAACACAGGTGTTTCCTCTTCACCAGGCTCTTTCGGAATCTTGATTTTCTTTCTTTCTTGTGTTATTTTTAAAAAAATGTTTATGTACTTTTGAGAGAGACAGAGACAGAGCATGAGTGGGGGCGGGGGGGGGCACAGAGAGAGAGGGAGGCACAGAATCCGAAGCAGGGTCCAGGCTCTGAGCGGTCAGCACAGAGCCCCACATGGGGCCCGAACTCATGAGCCGTGAGATCACTACCTGAGTCAAAGTTGGATGCTCAACTGACTGAGCCACCCAGGCGCCTTTTGATTTTCTTTTTTCGCTCAGATATTTTTGTTCTCCCCTGGGGATGGAAAACAAAAAAATCTTAGTCTTCCCAAATCCTGGAATGATTGCTGATGGGTCTTTTTTTTTTTCTCTGAGTCCTTTTAAAAGACCCTGCTTTTCTCTCCCCTTCTGGGCCCCGGCTGGCCTGAGGGGGGAGGCATAGGAGAGTTGAGAGAGGGGTGCATGCTTCCAGCTGTCATGCTGGCCCCTTCCAGCTGTCAGAGCCTGATTGGCCAGGCAGAGGTGGACACAAAAATGGATGCTGCTCCGGGACTTTGGCTGAGCCCAGCTTGGAGCAGAGTATAGAGCACAGAGAATGGCTTTGCCCAGAGACCCCAACATCAGGCTTCGGTGTCGGCCTGGGAGCGCCCAGCCACTGTTGGCACCGGGCTTATGTCTCAGGGACAAAGCTCCTGAAGGGCTAACCCAGCTCAGTCAAGTCTGGGGGGAGACAACAGTGGGGGGCATGAGCTCTGGTGTCAGAGGGACCTGGGTTTGGCGAGGCTCGATTCTTTACTGACTGTGACTTTGGACAAGTGATTTGCCTTCTCTAATCCTCAGTCTCCCTACCTGCAAAATGGGAATAGGAGGGTCGCAAGGAGCAAATGAAGAAACGCACCGGGAGGGCTCTGCAGAGGGTCTGGCACACAGCAGGCACGCAGACAGCGAAGCTGCCCTGTCACTGCTACCACCGCCATCATGTCGGCAACAGTCCTGCTCAGTTCGAAGCTTTGTTTCCTGGTTCCCCTGTGGGTGGTGGTTGCCAGGTCCTGCTGGGCTTAAGTTTATCTGTTCATTCATTCGTTCATTCATTCTGTTATGCCCTTGCTCTGTGCCAGGGATCTGGGGAGCTGTCAGGTGGTGGAGAGCTGCTTTCGGGAGTGGCTCCTGGCATCACGGGCTGGGCCACCTTTATTGCCTTTATGTAACCTGAATATCACCGCTTTCCCCTTAGCCTACTTCCATCCCTCAAAGCTCTGTTTACCAACTCTCTGCAGACCTTAGAGGTTCGGGATGGTACCCCGCCCCCTGAACGAAAGCCACCTTACCCATCCCTCTGCATCCGGGCAGGAGGGGCCTCAGTCAACTCAGACACATGGGGTGATAGCCAGTTCCAGCCATGAACCCCTGTTCAGCTTTTACTCTGGGCAGGGCCCTGCCAAGGGTCCCGAGGGGGGAGGTAAGGAGGTGTCCTTAGTTGGGAAGACAGGGCAGAAAGCACACACGTGATGCTGGTTAACAGCCGTGTGAAAGTGGGCAGCTGTCAGATGTTGGTCTTCAGTACCAAGTGCATGGAGGTGGGCCGGGACGGAAAACAGACATCTCTGCAGGATGGGAAGGTGGTAGAAAAGGAAAACTTTTGGAGTCAGCAGGCACAGCATCGTACAGCCGGCAAGCATTTCCTTTCCTAGGCACTTACTGCGGCCAAGAATTGGGCTATTTGCTTTACAGACACACACTCATTGAATCGTTATGAAACCCCATGGGCCAGGCGCCATTTCCCCCACCCTCTATTTTATGAATAAAGATGCAGAGACTCAGAGAGATTTGTAAACTGCTCAGAGTTACAGAGATTTGGAAGAAGCAGAGCCCAGATTCAAACCTGGGCCTGAGTCAAGCCTATGCTGGCCGTGGATCCCCACCATGTTGGGCACGCTTTCCCCATGACAGTAGGGCACCATGGGGCACCTTTGGGGAGTGATGTATGCACCGCTTCGACGGGCTTAGTGCAGACAAGTCATGAGGGAAAAGGTCCAAGGGAGGCTGCGTCAGGCCCGAGACACCATCTGTGCCTCTGGCCTGAAAGGTTAGGTCTTTGTCCTACAGGTAGTAGGGAGCCACTAAATGTTCCTGTGAGAGCCCCTGCAGCAGTCTGCAGGGTGAGAACAGAGAACGAAGGGGAGCCATGGACAGAGCAAGCAGGGCTTTCAGAGTGATATGAGATCCATTCGCTTCTCCAGATATTTATCATTTACTTACTGTGTGCCGGGGAGAAATGAGACAGCGCTTCTCAAGTGGCCAGCCAGGACCTGAAATGTAGCATAAATGGCCTCCATTCCTGGGGACGCTCTTCCATAGCTCAGGTAACACCATGGGAGGCGGGAGCCGCTGGGGCTTTGGTCCCCTGTGGTGTCAGGCTGGGAGCAGGTTTCTCTGTGACGCTGGGTCACAGGATGCCTTTCACACCACCCTTGAGGTCTCTGCTTTGGCAGCTGTTTCTGCTGTCCACCTGTCTCTTCCTCCCTCTTTTTAGAGGTGGTTCCTCGCTCCCCTGCTGTCGGTTCCCCCCACCGCCCCCCCTCCACAGGGCCTTTTGGAAGGCAGCAGATGGGCACGAATGTGACACTGGCTGTCTCTGAGAGACCACCTCGGGGGCCACCAGGTGGGGCTTTCAGGGCACGTGCTAACCGGGGTTCAGGATGTGGGTGTGGGTGCAGAGGGGGCTGTCCACCCCGACAGCCTCCTGGCTGCCTCTTTGGGCCAGCCGGCCATGAGACGTATTCTGTTAGGGCTTTTGCTCCCCTCCATTCCCATCTGACTTTAACATGGAAGGGATAGTTCTCAGCCACGCTTACCTGCTGCTGGGTTAACTTCTCACCCATTCCCACCCTGCACCCTTCCTAGATTTCCATGTCCCACAGTGGCTTTACCAGCCTCACCAGGTAGAAACCTCAGAGTTCCTGTCCCCACTCAGTTAGGTCAGCCCCCTCTTCTCCATCCTACTGCCCTGACACTCCTTACCCTGCTGGGACTGATGCAGCAGCCTCTCCATTGGTCCACTATTAATGGCTCATTTCTTTTCCCTTCTTGCCCATCCAATCTGACCTTGTTTGCTGACTTTAGCACTTAGAAGCTTCTTAACTTTTCTGAAGACATCAGAGCTGAGACTTCTAGCATCTGGCTCACCCACTGTCCATAGGATAGAGTCCAAGCCCACAGCCCTAAGGCAGGGCATCTTACCAAGCCTGGCCTCTGCCCCCTTAAAATGGCTCACTGACTTGCTATATGAAGCTACCCAGAGTGGTCCTCTCCCCAGCCCCAGAGCCTTCGGGCTTCTCATGCCTTTGAGTAAACCTCTACCAGCATGGTGGTTATCAGCACGTCACAGCACAAAATCCCTGCTTTTTATTTACGAGCTGTGTAGCTTCGGGCAATTTGCTTAACACCCCCCCCCCTTGCAAAAATAATAATGATAATGATAGCCATCACTGACCATGTGATAATGATAGCCATCACTGACCATCATTTATCATGTGCCAGATACTGTGCCCAGCACTTTGCATTGCCTCTTCGTACCTACCCCAAAACCCTAAGAGAGAGGTGTTTTTAGGCTTCTTTGGCAAATAAGGAAATCGGGGTTTGTGGCAGTGAAACCCCTTGCCTAAGGTCACACACCACTCAGAAGCAGAGGCAGACTCAGGTCCTGTCCTCGCCTGGTCCTCACCTGTAGATACGGGGACCACTCTGGAGGTGGTCTCAGGGTTGCTGGAGACTTTAAATGCAGGGACACGTTTGGGAACGTCTGTCCAGTGCTGAGCACCCAGGCCCTTGGTAAACAGGTTTTCTTCCTGCTTCTGGCTTTGCTCAGGCCACATCCTCTGTCCTCCTCCCTACCTGGCCAGGTCCTATCTCCAAAGTCAATGGAATAACCACCCACCCCCTCCACCCGGGCCCTAGAGTGTTCCACACATGCCGCCACCAAACCCTGGCCACGGGGAACAGAACTGGGCTTCAGGTGTCTATTTTCCTAGAAGGTGCGTGACACCTTTGTAAGCCCTGGCCCTCCCCTAGTGCCTGGGCCTCCGTGGGGAGATGGGAAAGTGTCCACAGAGCCAGCGAGTCAGCAGAGGAATCTACGAGGATGGGGAGGGAGGAGCGGAAGATGAGAAGCCACTGTCATGCAGGGACCCGAGGAGTGGTCCTCTGGAGCCCATGCAGCTGGACACCTCCCTCCACCCCTGCCTGGCAGTCCTGTCCTCCCACCTTCACGATCTGCCGTTTGGGGCATTTGCTTGTTATTCCCTGACTGTGACCTCCTGGGTCAGAGTTTTCATTTCCGGGGACAGGAAGGAAAAAGCCCCATGGGGCTGGGTTTATGGAGGGTGAACACTCTTCTGTGGCAGCTTCCTGCCTGTGGGGCCCTGTAGTCGAGCCTTGGCCTCATGGCGCTGGCTGCCCCGCTCTGGGAGTGGCCTCAGGTCTCTGTGGGACGTGTGGGCTGGAGCTGTGAGGCTGAGCACCTGGGCCAGCTCGCCCGCCACCTGCCTGACCGTCAGACACCATCAGAGGGGGCTAGCTGGCCGACCTGTGGGCCCTGCTCGGAAGGACTGGGGGGTCCTCGCTGTTCACCCAATCCCTGGGCCCTGGCTGGGGCCCTGGTGAAACCAGCTCACCAGGGAGCTCAGTAGAATGAGCCGGTCTTTCTTGTTGTCTTTTGCACCCCTCTGAGGACACAGCCGGCTGGGCTCTCTCTCAGGCTAGAATCTTTCACCCAGGAATGGAAGGCAATTGGGCTGATTGGCTGTCCATGAGACTCCCTCTCCCCACCTCAGCGTCAAGGTGTAGTCCTGATTTCTGGGAGCCATTTCATTTTGGTTGACTGCCTCGTCCTGAGGCCTCAGGTACAACCGTGACCCAACTTATGTGAGAGGAACCTCGGCTTTTGTTATCTGTTGCTGTCCAGCCTTCTGGAAGAATCTGCAGGGATTCTTTCTTGTTGATAGGACACAGTGTGGCATTTGTGATCCATCCCTGTATTATGTGAGTGAGTGTGTGTGTGTGTGTGTGTGTGTGTGTGTGTGTGTATGTCTCCAGATTAAGTACCCTGAAGGCAGGCTGCTGGCTGTCTTGTAGGCCTCCCACCTCAACAGATGTCAGGGAAAATGACTCTGACCCGGAGACAAAACTGGCAAGAGACGGCCGTGGTTATGGTAGAGAGTCTCCTAGGCCAGAAGCTAGACCTTTCAAATTCTGTATGGCCCCTGATTATGAGTCACACTGCCTCCCTAAGGCTCAAAGAGAAGGGACTTGTCAGGGCCACTGGCTGGTGAGTAGGAGAGCCTAACCCAAGGGTCCAAAGAGGCAGTGTGTGTGCAGGGGAAGGGGGAGCTGCCTCTGCTTCTGCCTCCTGCTGAGAGGGTCCCAAGGGTTGTAAGGCTCGGAGAATCTCCCCAGGAGCAGCTTTGATCTCTTCCATGTTGGTTTGCAGCAGGAAGTAAGCTCAGCCCCTCCCTTTGGCCACTGAGCTCACACGTCCTTCCGTCCTGGTGGCTCCTTCCAGGTGGCGGTGCCAGTGCCTGGAGCTGAGGATCCACGTTCTGGTCCAGTTTCCCCACTAACAAGTTAGGATTTTTCTATAATGTGAGAGCTGGAAAACCTCCGTCCTGTGTGAGCCTTACTGCCTCGCTGCCAGGTGGGGAAACTGAGGCCCTGCAAAAGGGATGGACAGGGCAGGCTGGAGGCTGAGGATGTCAGGAAACAAGGAGGAAGCAGGTCTGTTGGCTTTGTGGACCCAGGAGGTGCCTGGCAGTTCCCAGAAGTGGCATCTCGCATGTGGGGCGTAGGGCTAGAGCTGGGAGAAGCATTTCTGGGCCTGTGGCAGGAAGGGACTCCGCGCTGGTCCCTGACCTCCTCACATCCTGCCTTAGAGGTAACTGCAGGGCATATAGGCAAGGCTCTGCACTCCGATTTAGGGAAGGCCTTTCTCCTAGGCTCCGAACCTTCCCTAGGGGACGAGGACAGCTTGGCAAGTGGAGAGGACAGCCTCACTTGTTCCTGTGGGTGTGGCCAGGGGATGCCAGGTGACACTGTCCTTTGTCCCATTCTGTTCCAGCGTCTCTACCGTCCCTGCTACTTGAGGGAGGGCAGAGTGATGCCCCCCGCCCCCGGGAGCTCTTCGCTTGCCCACCAAACTTTGCCTGCCTGCCCTCGTGGACAGGGGCTGAATCTCAGTCCCCGGTGCCCCCGGCATGTAGCCAGTGCCTGCACACAGTAGGTGCTCGTGGTCTGTTTACTTAATGAGGAGCCCTGAAGCCTGGTTTTAGTTTCTCCTCCCCGCCCAGCACCACCACGAACCACCCACCCGTGTCTCTCTTTGTTCAAACTGCGAGGAAGCCCACAGCCAAGTTTCATGCTGAAAGCATAGCGCTCCTGCGTCAGATGTCCTGGGGGGAGCTCATTTGATTCTCCCCTCCCTCTTCGCTGCTTATTTCCTGCTCTTTGTCTTTCATTGAACAATTGAAACGTGCTTTTATTGGGACACGCTGTGGGTCCTTTTTGGAAAGTAAGCGAGCAATAAATAACTCCGTACATTAGACATGAAGAGGTGAAAAATCTTCCTGCTGCCCCTGGGAAGCGCGTGTGTCTGAGTCCTGCTCCTCCTCTCTGCAGAGCGGGCAAAGTGGCAGCCGTCCTTGCTGGCTTCGAGGAACACAGGAGAGGACTGTATTATGACAGGCCAGCGTGCCGGGCTGTGCCAGGCCAGGGCCTGCCCCGGGGCTCTGCGAGGTGGGGTTGCTCAGGCAGAAAGATGCAGTGGGCCTCCACGGAATTGGCCATGGGACAGCCGGCCTGGAGGGGCTCCGAGCTTGCCCAGCTGGGCACAGCTGGCCAGCTCCCCGTTTTGGAGAAACTGGCTGAGAGCTTGGCTAGACAGGCCATCGGAAGGTGCCCCGGAGGGGAATCAGACATCACCAGTTGCAGCACTGGTGGCAGGCCAACTATGTTTGATGCGTCGCTGTGCTTTCCCCTTCCTGGTAAAGAGACACAAGGACCGAGCTTCCACAGTGAGCCCAAAGGGCAACATTGTCCAAAAAAGGAGATAGCTGGATTGAGAGGTATAAATAGGAGTGTGTGTGTGCTGGGGGTGGGCCGGGGGGTGCGGGGAGCAGATGACAGGACTGTTCTGCTCACTCCCTCGGCCACCGCAGGAGGGCTGCTCTTGAAGTCCTGGCCACCACAAGAGATAGATTTTTTTTGAGATGTCGGCAAGGGAGGAGAGGCGAGCTATTCCCCACCGTCCTCCACTCCCCTCCCCCCTCCCCTTTGCTCTCCCCATGCCCTGCCATCACAAGAGAGAGAGTTTGAGAGAATGAGCTCTAGGTGGAGAGGTTAAACATAGTCTGTTTGCTGAGTTCAGAGGCGAGCTCGTGTGGGAAGGACACAGGGAGGGAGCTGACGGGCTGTTAGCCCTGGGCCGAGGCTTCAGTTACAAAGGCAAACAAAAGGAAGACGGCAGCTACAGGCAGGGGCTTTGGGAGGCGGGCTGAGGGGATGCTGTGTTAGATCATATTTCTGATGGTTCTGGAAGGACAGCGATGTCTTTAAAACCAGACTAGGCTCCTTCTTTGTGTTTCCACTTACTCGCTGAACAGCCTTGGGCAAGTCTGTCACCTTTAGGAAGCAGTTCCTCACCTGTACTCTGGAGTAAATAAGTAACACCTCCTGGCATCTCCATGAACTTCAACTAAGACCCCTGTGCACAGGGCGGGCCCCTGCAGGGTGGAAGGCATCTCTCTGGAGCCTGAGATGGTCATCGGCAGTGGGTGTGGGGTCTGTCTCTCTGCAGTTCTGCTGACAGCCTCTCCAGGGCCTCTGGCCGGCAGCCGATTATTTTCCCAGTTGGGTCTGGATGGGGAAAGCCAGCTCTCCCTTCGGGGATGGATTCAGCTGCGGTACCTCCTATGCCTCTGAATTTCAGGGTTTCCTATGATCCTCAAAATCACCACCGGCCTGTGGGGCTCACTCAGGCCACATGCCGCTGGCCGTTGCTCTGAGTGTGGCTGTGTCCCTCCCCGTGGAGGCAGCGGGCTCTTCTCACACCCCCTGAGCGCACGCCGTCCCCCAGCAATCCTGCGGGAAGTGGCATTTTCCTTCTCAGATCAGGCTTCCGGAAGTTGCCTAAGTTGCCGGTTTACAGGCAAGGCCTGGATGTGACTTCGTACTGCTGCCCCTCCGGGCTTGATGGTTGTGACGACCACCCAGCATCCTAGCCAGGATGGGGTGAGGACGCAGTGCGGATGGGGCCGGAGGGTCGAGCTCATTCCTGCCGGATGAACTTCCCGCCAGGCGGGCATCCTCCAGCTCTCGCATGTAGTCTCTGGTCCTTTGGTCCCAAGCAACCTCCTGCCTACACCTGCCTCATTTTTTTCAGTCTGCCATTTGGCCACGGAAGGTGGAGGTGGTAGGAGAAGTGAGTTACCGTCCAGTCTGAATTGGCGTGGATCTGCCAAATGAAACATTTTCCTTATGCCCCAAAACAGTTTGCTTGGTTACTCCTTAACAGGCCAAGTGCACTATTTTCCGTGAAAACATTTCCACCGTTAAAGAAGTATCTCTGACCCAGAAGCTGGGTCCTGCTGCATCCTTGTTACAGCTCACATTTTATTTGGGATCCAGTGTTTTCATAATGTCACCACCTCTTGCTTTGCATAAGGACTACACTCCCTGATGGAAATATTTTGCAAGAATGTATTCAGCTGTTGAGGAGGTGCAAAACTCCTTCAGAAGGTCCTCTTTGTCCAGCTCAGAGAAGGACCCCTTTTCTGTGAAGTCCCTGCCACGTTTCACTGGCCAGTACGGGTCTCTCCAGGGCGTCATGAAATGGATCAAATCCCATCACAGCAAAAGCCATTTAAGGTTCATGGAAGTGTTTGTGGAAACAATTGCAAACTCCTTTGCTGACAGCCCACTTCTTACGTGTGATTTTTTTTTTTTTTATGGAACATGCACCCAGCACAGCAGAAGAATTTGGATGGCCCTCAGAATGTGCTGGAATGGAATTTGGCTGGGCTCTCCGATAATGGCTGCGAGAGAATGTTTTCCTGCTCATTAGGCAGATATTCAATGGACTTCCTTTGTGTCCCGGATGCTGGGTTAGTCAGATACAAGTGCCACCCAGGCCCCATCTTCAAGGAACCTGGTTGATAGGGAACAGAAGATATATGTACACTTCATTCCTCAGTACATCACAATGACATTAGGAAGGGTGGCAGTCACCTCTTGGTGTGTGTGATGATTGTAGATAGCACACTGAATTGTGGTTATGCATTGTAAAAAAAATTTTACTCTTTATTTTTTGAGAGAGAGAGAGAGAGCACAAGCAGGGGAGGAGCAGAGAGAGAGGGAGACACAGATTCTGAAGCAGACTCCAGGTTCTGAGCTGTCAGCATAGAGCCCAATGAGGGGCTTGAACTCACGAAAGCGAGTTCATGACCTGAGCCGAAGTCGGATGTTTAACCGACTGAGCCACCCAGCTGCCCCGTGGTTATGCATTTTTTTAAATGTATGTCATAAAAAATACACAGTAACAGCAGTAATTTCCCATATATAATTGCTTAACAGGTAGGAGGAGAGTCCATTAACACCCAAGTTAAAGAGAAATATCGAGTCAGTGCTATAGTAATGGGAACTGTTGCAGTTGATAGATTATGGCAAAGGTTGTGGTGAAAAAAAAAATCACAACAGTGGCTTACAAATGGCTGATGGCTACAAAAGTTAGGGTCATGTTTATTGTGTGCTGATGGAATGCCAGGGGCTTTACCTATATTATGGTCCAAGCCTCAGGAAGCTCCCGAAGACGGTAGTGTTTCCATCCCAACTGACAGCAGATGAAACTGGGTCTGAAAGAGGTGAAATGATTTGCCCGAAGTCACATGACTAGTGAGTGGAAGAACTTGGATTTGCACTCTGGTCTGTCTGGCTCCTGATAATAAATTCTTAATTGCTATACTAGAGGACAAAGTACTGCAGTTGGTCAAATAAAGAAGTGATTTTTCCCTCCCTCGGGTATAATCCAAGAAAACTTCCTAGAGGAGGCAGCCTTGACTGAGTGGTAGGATTTAGCAAGGGAAGTTTTGGTGGTAAGGCAAGTATCCCATGGATTAGATACCCATGATTACTGGCTGGATGGTTTGAACAGCACATTTTTTCTTCACGTAAATGAAGTCTGGAAGTAGGCCGTGGATTGGCAGTTCTGTGTCATCAAGGACCCGGGTTCCTTCTATCTTTCTGCTCTACCAGATACCTCATGGCCTACTACGGCTGATGCAGCTCCAGCCATCACATTCTTGTTCCAAGCAGTAGAAAAAAAGAATAGAAGGAAAAGGAAAAATGCACATTTCTCTCAATGAGTCAATGACCTTGAAGGAGCTTTTCTGGAAGCTGAACCTAACAGCTTGTCCTCATCTCACTGGCCAGCTCTGCTTCTGAGGGAGGCTGCCTACTGTGTGTTAGGCATATGCAAGTGGAGGACAAACGTTCTGTCCTCGAGGCTCTTCCAGTAGACTGAGCTGCTTCCAGTTTGAGGCGTTAGAGGGATCAGCAGTTGAGTGGAGAGGAAAAAGCTTCCTCTGGACTGGAACTTGCTTTTGGAGTGGTCCCCGGAAGCTTGGTCTGTTTTGGATTATTCAGCACGTTCATTTGGTGTCTAATTGGAGTGTAGAGTTGCAGCAATTAGGCTGCCTGAGGCGGCCCCTGCCTGCCATCCCATCAGCGCCTTTGAAAAGACAAGAACCACTCTTGAGTACAAACGAATCCAGCTCCCCAACCTTCCACCCTCCAGAGCAATTAGAGCAGGAGCCACAGAGCCCGCTTTTCACTGAATCCTGGGCTGTGATTTAGAGCCCAGCGTGGTGCTCACAAGCCCCAAGGTGGGCATGGGGTGTTCTGTGCAGCTCGCGGGCAGGTGTGAGACCTGGAAACCGCAGCCTGCCTGGTACCACCCTCCCGGCTCAACACCCCCACCCCTACCCCGGCCCTGGGGGCTTGAGTTTGCTTTTCACTTCTCAGCTCTCAGGGGTGCGTGCTGGCTGGTTGCCGGGAATATCAGGTTTGGAGCGTTCTTTAAAAATCAGTGATGCTCTTGTGAGTTGCCAAAGTTGTCCTGGGACTCGTTCATAGACCGTCGATCCTTATTCGTGTGAGGCCCTCTCTGCTGGGACTTGGGTTCTTTGGGGTCTGAAATGCTCTGTTTTCACTTTTGGGGAATCAGGTCGTCAGACCATGGAAAGGTTAGGGCTAAAATGGGTGCGAGTGGGGGGGGGATCAGCCTCCACGCCTCCGTGTTCTTGACCAGAAACTTGGCTGCAGGCTGGTTGGAGGCAGAACTGGGAGAGCAGGCTTCCGCCCTCTGGTGCTCTGTCTCTGTTCGGTAATTACCTCCAAGCAGATAGTATTGTAGAGGCTGGAGAGATGCTTTCCTACGGCCTTAGAAATCAAACCGCTATTAATATGCTAATTACAACCATTTGTATTTACCATCAAAGCAGGTCCTGGAGAGCTTCTCCTCAGCAGCATTATTAGACATTCTGTTCTTGAAATAGAAAGTCCATATTATTTTTTAATGAAAGCTCTAAATCCAGAGCTTCCCTCTGTTCTGCCAGCCCCTTTCCTTGAATTTAGCGGGCCCAGCCCTGGGCTCCTGAAATGAAGGCCAGGTGGGTGGAGGGTGAAGACAGATTGATCACCTCACAAAGCAGACCAGAGCTCAAGATGTCGGTTAGATGCTGGGGCCCTGCAGTTCCCAGGTCAGTTACCTGCTGATGTCATCGTACGTGTAAGCATTATTTTTAGCAGTGGCTTCTCTCCTAAAACCAGTCCTACTGGATTTATTTTTAGACCGGATGATGCAGGTGCTGTTTGGAAAATGTCTGTTTCTCCCCATATCACTTTTGTCCTGGAACTACCCAGTTTATGAGGAAAACAAAATGGCACCCGCAGCCAGGGACAATACAGCTTCTTGTTTCGGAAACAGAGGGATGAGGGCCTTATTTGCTTTGAGGGTAGATTCCAGGGAATCCATAGCTCTTGACTTTCCAAGGAGCTGTGTGGGACAGGAGCCCCCTCTGATCTGGGGGCTTTCATTCACCGGCAAACGAGAGAGTGACTTCTTGTTCCACTCATGGATTGAAGATATCCCATGAAGGTTGTGGGACTTTTCTAAAGAGTAGGCTGTAGATTCCAGAAGAATAATACATTAGCTATGGTATTTTATAAATCTAACAAATATTTAGACCTAATGTGCCAGACCTAAATGTGCCAGACCTAAATTAGAAATTTAGGAATGTTCCACCTACTACCAATGAGTGATGTAGTGAAATAAAACAAACATCATGTTCATGGATTCTGTAGATCCAGAATTCAAAGAGAGTAAAGCAGGGATGGCTTATTTCTGCTTCATGTTGTTCAAGGCCTGAGTGCAAGACTTGAAGGTTGGAAGACTAACCCACTTATACGTCTGGCATTTGATGCTGGCTGTTAATGGGTCCCCAGCTCCTCCCCATGTGGCTTTACCATGTGGCCTGGACTTCCTCACAGCGTGGTGGCTTATCCCACGGGTAAGCATCCCACCAATGGAGAGTGAAGCAGGAGCTACATCCCTTTTGTGACCCAGCCTCAGAAATCACAAAGCATCACCTTCGCCACATTCTACTCATTGGAGTAGTGACAAACCCCTACCCAGATTCAAAGAGAGGGAACAGAGACACCAGCCCTTGTCAGGGGGCGGGGCCTCAGTCACATTGTACGAAGAGCATATGGGATATAGGTATATTTTAAGAAGTATAAGAGAGACTTGGAAATATGAACAAGGAAGAAGAGGCTATAAAAATGGCAAAACATATAAAAGGTGAGGAAGAAAACTTTAAAAAGCGAAGGTGGAATAATCAGAATTAAAGCATTTGAAACTCTGTCTTTCGGAAGCAAATACTGATTAACCTCAGATTTGTTAAGAACAGACAGCAAAATTTCAAAACTGATAGAGTAGCAGTTTCTAAATGTGAATTGGGACACTCCGGGGTCCCTGAGACTCTTTAAGCAAGATGGAAACTGTGTTCATAATGATACATAATAACCCATAACGGTACTATTCTCTTTTTTCACACTTATTCTCTCACAAGTGCGGAAATTTCTAGAGCCCATTTGACAGAAGATGATATCATCACTTGAACAGCTAACAGACTATATATGCTTGTGTATTCCTGTGTTTGCATTTTTTCTCAATTTTATTTTCTAATATGGAAAGTATTAATAGATATAACCCACATAAACAGAAGCAGATGGGGGGGGGGGAATGTTGATAATTTCTAGAGGTGTGACAATTTCCTGAGGCCATGAAGTTTGAGAACCTCCATTGTAGGAGAGGGCACAAAAGTGGGAGGAAACAGAGACAATCCTTGTGAAATATCATTTCCTGGGCTCTGAGAAACAAATGGTGGTGATTGTTCATTATAAGTTATTCTTGTATAACTTCATTCATAGTTATTCTTCACTCTAAGATAATTCAAGATAGAAACTTTTAAATCTAGAGGACTGATGGAGAACGGTACTAACCTGTGTGCAGGCTGGAGAACAGGGACCTGGAAGAATTTCAGGACTGGGTCGTGTTCATCCTGTGTTACAGCGACACCTACTGAACACCGGGGATATTGCAACCCAGCTGTATGGAACAAATGACCGGCAAGAGTAAATACTGTATTCATACCAAAAAGGACATAGAAAAGAGCAAATTCTGTCAGGCAGAATATGACATCATAACAGGCATAGACAGGCATTCTTAGACAAAACAGAGGGCAACTCAAAAAAGACATAGTGAAATTTCCATTGCCTATGCACCCTCTTCCTCGGTTAGATGGAAAATTAGTGGTTTCAACTGGGAGCCCAGGGCAGAGCCTAATATCAGAGCCACCTTGGAGCATTTAAGAAATAAATAGTTCTAAGGCTTTATGGAATCAAGAGTCTCTGGGCCCAGAATTTTATAATTTTAAAAAGTTCGCCAGAGAATGTAGTCCTAGCTACAATATCTGGCCCAGAATGGGTCTGCTGACGATGGTTTCTGTCCCATAGGAGCCATGTCAGGGCTGGACAGGCTGAGCTATTCTGGTGTCAACCCCAAGCTCTTCCACTGGTCCCACTGCCGTATTCCTTCCACTGCTGTCAATGCCCAGGTTTGGAGCTCCAAGTCCTTGGACTTTAGACCGTGTTCATGCCTCTTGATTTCTGGGGTCCTGTCTGATTTCCAAGTTTGATCTTGCTCAAGTCCTGTTTGCCCGATGCCCTATCAGAGTACCCCCTTTACTATGCCTGGGTGTCTACTCCCAGCATGGCCTAAATCCAAATTTTGAGACACTTTGGGCCCTTCCGGCTCCTTCTCTCTCCTTTGATCCTAGGCTTATTTCCATTTATGCCCCAGAACCATCAACACGGAAGGGTCTAGAATCGAGAGAACTATCAAAAATAATAAAAACAAACAACAAAACTGAACCCCAGCCCTCTGTGTGCCAAGGCCTAGCCTAAGCCACCACTGACCCCTCTTGTCACAAGCTTTCAACACAGCCTATGGGGGGATTTGTCTTCTCGTATGAGAACCTTTCTCAAAACTGACAAAAGGAAAAAGGCTTTGCTTTACTGAAATTTGCACGGCCAGCCCTCCCTTTCACAACCTACCAGTTCCAGGCTGTCTCATGATACCTCCACGGCTTTGTCAGCAGAGACCCAGCCCTAGGACAAGGAGCTTCCACGCCCACAGAAGAACAGCATGTGGGTGAAACCTGGCTAGGGAAGTGAAAAATTCTTAATAACCAGTGGGGTGTGAAAGGGGGTGGTGGCCAACCAGAGCCCAGAGCCCAGGCGGAGTGAAGTTGATGCCAAATGCTTCGCCCTATCCAAGGTAATGAAAGTGATCTGAGTGGTGTTTTTTTTCCTTTTAAATGACAGAGCAGAGCTGGCTGGGGAATAGGGTTTGACCAATGTAACCATAAATGTAGGCGAAGCTTATTTATACTGTGAAGATAAAGCAGCGAACGGGAGACAGGGTGGGCTGTGGCCTTCCACTGCGTTTGGAAGCTGTTCCCTTTCTCTGGGCAAATTCCCTGAAGTCTGAGACCATCCCAGCACAAGGAGGAAGCGCCTTCGGAAGGACCTGTGTCATGTGTGCAGATCTGCCCCCGGGAGATGGTGGCTGAGGCACACGTGGGAGTGGCTCACTGAGGTGCCTGCACTCTGGGAGATGTTGCAGGGGCTGTGGCCCGTAACAGGGAGGGCGTCCCTCCAGCCCTGGTGGGGAATGTTCCATTCTGGTGCACACCTGGCTGTTCTCCAGAGATCTGTGTCCTGAAATTCGTTCAGTGTTAGCGATAGCAGCTCAAACTCGGCACCCCTGTGCCGGCGCCCACCATTTACTGCTCTGCAGGTGTTTCTTTCCATGCGAGCAAGGGGCCCTTGGTTCCCTGCCGGCCACTCACCTCCCTGCCTGCCACAACATCCGCATGTGGGTGGCGGGTGGGTGGGGGGATGCTTCTTCACGCATATGCCCTGGCCCCTTGGGGACTGGATTTTAGATGGGTGTTGAGGCAGCCTTCTGAGCCAGGCTGGGCAGTGTCTGCTGAGGGGTTCCCATCCCCTTGGGGTGGCTGCGTCAATGACACCTCAAGGGGAGAGGCCTCAGCGTGGAAAGTATATGAGCTTTGGACATTGCTGCAGATGGCCTGGAATGCTTTGGCCCCTTCTTCCAAGGCCCCGGCTGATTTCCCCATTGTGCAGTGGGAAGGAGCAAAGGGCCAGCTCTCCCCAGTTCCTGGAGCACCAGCCAGTGTTCTGGGGTCAACAGTGGTGAGGGCTGGGAGGCAGCATTCCGGGGTGGCTGCCCAGAGGGCATGGCTGGTCCTGACTTGGGTGCTGTGCCCACTGTAGCAGGTGGCTGTCACTCCCACGAACAGCAGGGTTCTCCTTGCCATTGCTCAGCTGATTGTGCCTGGTACAAAGCAAATGCTCTGCTTATGCCAGCTGCCCTGATCATGTGATCTGTCTGGGGTCACCCAGAAGGTGAGTGGTGGGGCCAGGATTGGCCTCATGTCCATCTCACGACCCGGCTCAGGCCCGCCTACCCTGCAGTGGGGCCACCTTCTCCCTGGACCTCCATAGGCGTCTCAGGGAGGCAGGGTAGAGGGTCAGTAGCTCCATTTCACAGACCAGGAAACTGAGGCCAAGGGATTTGTCACAGATCACTGAGCTTATAAATGACAGAACTAAGCCTCAAACTTTGCTCTTTTTTTTTTTTTAATTTTTTTTTTAACGTTTATTTATTTTTGAGACAGAGAGAGACAGAGCATGAACGGGGGAGGGGCAGAGAGAGAGGGAGACACAGAATCGGAAACAGGCTCCAGGCTCTGAGCCATCAGCCCAGAGCCCGACGCAGGGCTCGAACTCACGGACCGCGAGATCGTGACCTGAGCTGAAGTCGGACGCTTAACCGACTGCGCCACCCAGGTGCCCCAAACTTTGCTCTTTTGATCACCCGCCCAATATTAGCCACGACTCAGGTTGCCATGAGAAAATGACACAGGCTCAGGGGCTTTAACAACAGAATTTATTTTCTCACAGTTCTGGAGGCTGGAAGTCTCGGGATGGGTTTCTGGTGAGACCTCTTTTCCTGGCTTGTAGATGGCTGCCTTCCTGCTGTGTCCTCACAGGGCCTTTCCTCTGTGCTCATGGAGAGAGAGACAGCAATCTCTGGTGTCTCTTTACCTTCCTATGAGGACACCAGCCCTCCAACTAGGGCTCCATCCTTAGGACCAAGTTTAACCTTTATTATTTCCATAAAGGCCATATCTCCAAATACAGTTGCTTTGAGGGTTAGGGCTTCAACATGGTAATTGTGGAAGGGGCACAATTCAGCCCATAATATACCCTGAGCCCCTTTCACGGCTTTGAGCCCCCATATCACAGCAGGAAATAGGTGCTACTACATATCAAGGTACTCGTTTTGGAGTGGTTGTGCTGGAGCCTAGAAATGCGTTTGGGCCAATCTGAGAAGGCTTCCTGGAGGAGGAAGGGTGTGTGTGTGTGTGTGTGTGTGTGTGTGTGCGCGCGCACATATGCTAGACTTGGGTAGCATGTGTACTTAGGGGGAGTCTAGCCCACTTCAGGGAACCCCATATACAGTCCACCCCAGTAACTCAGATGAGCTGTGGCTATTTCCCAGGAGCCACTTTCTCTCTGTGGCCATGGTAAGAGGGGACCGTCTGGTTCCTGCTTGGCCCAGCAAGGGAGCTGTAGCTCCATTCAGCCAATCAGGTGGCGTTTCAGGTCTTCAATGTGAAAGGGAGTGGGATTCCAGGTGGGCGGGGAGGGGCAAAGGCAGGCGGAAGTAGAGCCAAGAACCTGTGGAACCCCCTCCAGCAGAGAGAGACATCTGCAGGGCAGGGTGGTAGCATGTGGTGGCCAGGCCCCTGCCACTGTGGTCTGGCTGCTGGGAAGGCCGATCCTTCCGTCAAGATGGACTGTGTTAGGACAGCATTGTGTGCACAGGCCCTTGCCGTAATCTCTCTTCTTCACCTCGTGTCTGTCCTCTGCCCTGAGACTCATACGCCAGATTCAGCTGGTAAAGGGAGTCCTCACTGCCAGGTTTAGAAAATTGAAATGTCTGCAGTGTCTTTGTTTCTGGAGTGAGGACAGTGTTCTTGGGGCAGGAGTGTGGGTTCATGCACCGAGTCCTATGTGGGGTCCAGAGAAGATCCAGGTCCCAGGCAGGGTTGCAGAAGGTATCAGCAAGGAGGCTGGGGAAGCTGAGGAGGCTGGGTGGCTAGGCAGGCTGGGCTGGGAGGCTGGGGAGGCTGGGAGGCCAGGGAGGCTGGGAGGCTGGGAGGCTGAGGAGGCTGGGGAGGCTGGGGAGGCTGCTCTTTTGGTGGAACTTCCTATTTCTCACATTTCCTCCATGAAGTCCACAAGACCCATCCCTCCCCCAAAGTAGAGTCTGTGAGCCCATCCATACTGGGGGTGCAGAGCCTGGTTTTGGCCTCTCTTGTATCTGTCCCTCAGCTTAGCTCACTTGGGCCCCTGGTGGGCTCCAAAGGTGTTCAGTAAGTTGCTTTTTTCAGAGTTTCGACCCGAGCCTGTCTATGAGGGAAAACTCCATCCTGAAGTACCAGACGTGGTTGCATCCCCCTCGTCATGAGAATATTTATTCTCCCTGCATCTCCCATCCCTTATATTCCTCCTCTGCACCTGGCCCAGGGCCCTTTGCTCGGGGTCATGCTCTGTTCCCAGGCCCTGTGTCTCCCTGGGTCTCTCTTCTTCCCTGATGGAGGCCCCGAGTGTTTCTGAGTCTGTGTGTCCTTGCTTCTCTGGTGGGAAATGGTCGCTTCCTCCTAAGGGAAGAGCAAGTTGCTGGCTTCCCTCTGTTTCCCAAGGGTGAGCCTCTCCACTGCCACTTTATGACCTTGGGCAAGTCCCTGAGGCTGGCTGTGCCAGGGGGCAGTACTCTCCACCCACAGGGTAGCAGTAAGTGAGAGAGTAGAGTCTTAAAGCATTGGGCTCCTGGTAGGTGCCAAGTACCCGTGCGCCCACTACGGTTTGAGTGTTCCGGTGTCCGGCTGGTGACCGTGACCAGATGGCCACACACACGTGTCAGTGTATGGCCTCTGCTGCTGTCTGACTGTCTAGGTGGAGAGGCCTCATCTTCATCATGCTCGAAATCATTCCCTTCTTCAGTAAGCGCCAGCCACCGTCCGTTCATCCGTGCTCCCATTTCTGCGAGCCGGCCTTGCACCAGGCTTTGCTCTGGGGAGCACAGTTAGGAATCCGACCGAGTGGGGCTTATGCTCCATTTCCAGGCAGCAGGCGGGGAGGGAAGTAAATCAAGCAATCTTACCCAGGCCGATTTCGAAGATCACCAGGAGCCCAGGTGTTGAGTGCCAGGAGCCCGGACTAGGGGCCCATGCTGGTGCCCAGCACCGGGTGAGGCTCAGAGGGGATTCAGAGTTGAAAGGCAGCTTAGCTCTTGGAAGCATGGGCTCCAGCTGCAGGCTGCCCCCACTCCATGCTCTGTGACCATCAGAGGCAGTGATCCTGCAAGAAGGAAGTCAATATTTAAAAAAAGGAACGTCAGTTCTTAGGAAGCCCTTAGTTGCCCTGTATACAATCTTGCATTTAGCCACTGACATAAAGCCTGGGGTCAGAGACTGCCTGGATGTCTTCCCCTTGAGTACACACACCTCACCCACCTTCCCAGGCAATATCGGCCCAGGTGCTGGTGTGGCCAGCTTGGGATTGCCCCTTGCCTGTGTCCTTCGGAAACCCTAGAGACACATGAGTCTGATGTGGCCGGGAACAGGGGCAGTTTGCACAACACATGCATCTTGGGAAAACAAATGTGGTTCTCCATGTGCTCCCTGGAGTTCCTGGAACCAGAGTGTTTATTTTATGTAATATACAGCAAAACCAGTTCTGTTGACTTCAGAACCTTCCAGCATCCGAACGATAATTTTTCCTCAAATACTCTTTCAGTGTGGATCACTCAGAATATCGTAGGGAAGGAAGACTGAATTGTGTTCGCTGGGGAGGAAAAATGTTCTGCATCTCAGGCTACCCTCTTTCGAAATGAACGCAAGCTTTTTGAGACTCGGGTGCCTTAAATCCATCAGGGAAACAGTCGTGCACGTGCTCACGTGGAGGGCCTGCCAGAGGAGCAGAGGGCCCCTGGAGCCTTATAACGGCAACCTGGGTCATGCCGAGGGAGGCCGGGTGGGTATGTTGTGTGGGAAGCAATGCCACACGGTCTCCCACTCTGCGGCAAAGGAGCATCTGAAACAGTGCTTGATTTAGATGAGGCTGAAGTGGGCGAATATTGGTTCTAGTTAAGCACTCTGTGGCCATGCGTGTTCACACTCTTTCCTGGCTAAGCAGTGAAGGGGGTGGGTGCAGCGGATTTGGACAGGAGTACCGGCGGCGGCTGCTTATGACAACGGTGGATAGATCGTATTTACTGAGGGTCTAGCGTGTGCCAGGCACTGTGCTAAGCGCCTTGATTGAGCCGTACCTATGAGGTAGGTCATTGTCTCATTATCTCCGTTTTAGGACCAAGAAAATGAGTCTCAGGAAAGGTCATACAGCTAGTAGGTGGCTGGATCAAGCAGCCTGGATACAGGTTCTGCTGCTATAGCCAAGACCCAGGCTAACACTGGTTTAAACAAGGTGGAAGCTTATTTCTCTGTCCTGGAACAGTGCTTGGGTAGGAGCCTAGGGCTGCTATGGAAGTTCTGTATGGCTATTCAGTTCCAGTCTCTTCTGATTGTAAGGTGTTTCCTTCTTCTTCATGGTCCCAGGTGGGACCCCACAGCATCTGCCTTCTAGGCGTGTGTGTCTGTGGGAAGGGGGACAGTGAAGGAAAAGGCACATGCCCTTTCCCTTGAAGGGCATAACCCGGAACTAACTTGGAGCCTTTGCTTCTGCACACATTCTTTTGACAACTTGGTCGTATGGCCACACCTAGCTGCAAAGGTGGCTGGGAAGTGAGTTCCTGCTTCTGCCTCTCACCTCTCCACTGCTTCTCATCCTGGAGGAGTTCTAGGTTAGCTCCAAGGAAAAGAGCCCAGAGCTGGACCGGCTTCTTGGATGCTTGGGGTAGTAGGTGTTTCTGGTGATCACTTGATCCTCTGGCCTAGCACAGCTCAGGGCATCAAGTAGGTGCTCAGTAAATTAATCTTAAAAGAAGAGTGGGGAAGGGCGTCCTGGCCTGTCAAATCCAATCCCAGCTAATGAGTTGGACAAAGCTGGATGCAAGTATGAGGGAGCTGGAAACTTTGGGGACAAACTACCAGGAGGCAGCCAGGTCTGGGGGGGATTCCCTTCCACAGTGGAGCTCTGGAGCTGTTTTGGTCTGGATCAGAGGTTCAGGGTATCCTCTTGGCTCCCTGGCTTTACCCCAACCGTGAACAACGTCTGTGAGCTGTGCTTCAAGTTGGAAATTTGATTCCGAGCCCCTTTGGGAGGAACTGGATTCCTTCGTAGTGGTGGACACTTGGGTTGTGCCACGTACATTCCTGATTCGGTTCCAACTGTGCATAGGTCCGGTTTGTCAGCTGCTGGCCCCCAGGCGGACCCTGTCTGTAAGGAAGGGTCTCAGCCTCCCTCCTGCGGGCCTCTGGTCGCCTACTTTAGCTGGCCCTGACTCAGCTAGAGCAAAATGCAGTTACAGGCTCGCCTGTCAGAACCCAGGTCCCCACTACGAAGTCCTCGGAGGCTTTCTGGTACAGCATGCTAAGAGCTGCTGAGAGTTCCCCTATCCCTTTTACCACTTACATTTTCTGAGCAAAGCTTCTTTCCGTGCAGGTGCTCAGAAGGAAAAATAAGTAAGCATCGGAGGTTCCAGAGTGGAATTTTTCAATCATCCGAACATTGTTCTTGGCAAGGAATAATTTAAAACGAACAGCCGTTATGGGTTACATTTTCAGACCAGTTAGAAATAGGAATATTCTCTGATCATCCCAGTCACTTCTTTTTTTCTGTTCCCAGTTATCTGTCTTGTGCTGAGTCGCTGAGGAGGATCCCTATTAGGCTTAACAGCGGTTAAATATTTGTCAAACTGTCTGTCACGAGCCTGGCAGCCAGAGGGAAGGGAAAAAGCATTAATGGAGAGCCGAGCTCCAGGCTGAGCCGCTGCTTACGTGGTCTAGACAGCTAAGAGATACGTGGGGCCCTGAAAAAAGAAAGAGAGAAGGGACGAAAGAAAAACATGTGCTTTTGGGTCCTGCATGCTTTGATTCTGTACTTGGATGTACAGAAAAAGAAAGCTTCCGTTGAAAATAAGTGGTTTTTGGCAAGAAGCAGTGCTGCACGCTGCAAATTGATTGTGCTCTTCTACTTAGATAAAAATGAAAATGCATGAGGTATTTTGCTTTTTCTCTTCTTGACGATTAAAAGCCTCTACTTGGCTCCATGCAGAGACGGCCCTTGAAGATTTATATGAGGCACCTGTGTGGCATCGATTACAGGTCTTCAGGCTGCCAGAAGCAGCTACACTTGCCCGCGCACAAAATGCCAGATCCCAAGAGGGACTTTTAAAAGACTCGACTGGGCGTCTCTGTGCCAGGCCTGGGTGGGACGCTTGGGTGAGGGTCTTTGAGTTTTCCTAGACGACTTCCGCTCCCTGATCACTATTGGAACGTCCGAGGCGGCTGAGCGAGCCCTGAGGTGATGGATAAGATGAGACCCTTTCCCTACCCGGGCCTCAGTTTCCCCACCTGGGAGGTGAGGGTGTCAGACTGGCTTTCCTCCAGGTTTCCTGCAGAGTAGATGGCCACGCTCTGCAACATGCCCTTTCTCCAGCTCTGACATTATTGCATTGTGAAGGGGGGCCACGTCAGGGCTGGAAAGGGGCTCCATTTCCAGTATGGCAGCTCCATTCGTTAACTTGACCCAGCACAGGGAGGAATTTGGAAAGAGGTATGTTAGGACATAGCCAATGGCTAGCAAATTGATGAGTTAGGTCGTTAATGTATTCTATTCATTCACTCGTCGAATGTTCCTGCGCCACGGCTCCAGCCAGGCTCGGTGCCAGGTGCTGGGCTTTGCAGGGAACAAGGCAGCCTGGCCCTGCCTGCTCCAAGTTGGGTCTGGCCCTGCTTGGACTTCTGTCCTGTTGGCTTAAGGACTTGCCTCCGTGTAGGTCCAAGCCCAGGAATGTGCTATGAAATGCAGTTCCAACACCCTATTAAAAGCCAAGCATTTACTTCTAGACACCAAGGACTTTAAGACTTCTATCTTCAAGGAGCAAGGGATTTGTTTTGACAAAAGAAGTATAAACAGGATCCCAGTGAATAACTTTTCTCATGGCTGCTTCTGCTTCAATCAATCCTATATTTATTGGTGACCTCATAGTGTCCAGACTGTCCCAGACTCTACAGAGCATCCAAAGGGGGTGGCAGCGGAGAGAGAATTTACAGTTTGCGGCTCAGCCGAAGAGGCAAGGCCAACTCTGGGGATAAGAGCCCGAGGAATGAGACAGCACATAAGTTACGTGATCACAGGTGTGCTGCAGGCCTCGGAGCTGAAGGAGCTCAGAGCCAGGGAGGGGACAGCATACTTGGATCGGGTGTTCTGGAGGAGGAGAGGAGAGAAGGCATTCCAAATCATTCTCCTGTGCTGGCCCAGCCCGCGGCGTGTAACTGTCCAGCTGATAGCCGGCCGCTGAGCTGTCATGGCTTTTCCAGTACTTCGTGTGTGGAGGCTGGAGCTCCCAGGCTCAGCGTGCAGAGCAGCCCTGGGCCCATGATCGTGGGACGACCCCTGGCCATAGGGAGGTCCGGGTTACAGGGGTGCCCCATTCCCCATGGGCCCCCCAGAAGCTGCCAGATGGTGCCACCGGTGAGATCTCACCCCACTTCTCGGGGTCTCGGGTCCTTGCCTGCTGCCGCTGTGGATCCCTAGAAGCTAAAAGTTCCAGAACAGTTGTCCCACTACCAGGAAGAGCTGAGTTCAAATCCTGCCTCTGTCATTTGCTGCTCTGTGGCCTTGTGCTAATCCTTCTCTGTGCCTCTGTTGGCATCTAAAAATAGGTTGATCATAGCATCCTTTTCATAGGCCTATTAGGAGGACTGCAGGAAACAAGCATGTAACATGCCTAGCAAGGTGCCTGGGATACAGCAAGCAGCCCATTCATGTCAGCTATTATTGTTCCTACTATCGTCATTATACATCGGGTGGCAAAGTGGGAAAGCCTCTGCCTGGCCCGGAGGTCATCTCTTTCTGGAAACTAGCTCTGCCAAACACTCTAAAAGTCCATGTCTAGAATCCTCACCCCCTTGAGCTATAGCTCAGCCAAGCATGCTGAATCGAGACTGCAGCTTTCTCTGTGTTAGTTTCTGCAGAAACAACATGCCTCTCCCGTTTCTTGTCTGTAACATGGACATCGGGTGAACTCTGTGCCGTGAACATCTTCCCCGCTCTAGCCCCTCGTGCGTCTGGGGCTGACTTAGGCAAGGACGGCTTGATGGGAGCTGTTGACGCGGTTTCACGTTTAATTGCCAAAAACCTGGATCGGGTTCCAGCGGGCCAAGCCCTCCGGGGAAACAGTTTAGGTGCGTCATGTGGCTGGTATTCTGGGAGGTCATAAGGTGCGGCTAGAGGAAACCAGTTTACCTGCAAGAAGGCCCCGGGACCAGAGAATAACTGTCACCTGACATTCATTTTCTGCATCCCAAGAATGAGGACCTAGGAGCAGGTATTACAGAAAGGCAGGTTTGACCTCACAATAAGAATGGACTCTTAACATGATGTTGACAAAGGGCACTGGACACTCTGCAGGTAAAGTGCTTCCAGTTCCTGGAAGTGTACAAACTCGGGTCGGCTGAGTCTCTGATGGGGCTCATGGCAAGAGGCTTATTGTAGCTGGGGGTCTTCAGACCCTGAGACGTCACGACTTTCAGGAGGTCATCAGTTGCTTCCACCTTCCCGGGCATTCATTTCTCAAGTGACCTTGGCCAGCACAGCTGTGAGCCTCACTGGGCCCTGGCCCCCGGCCCAGGAAGAAGCAGCTGCCTCTCTGTATAGAGGCTGCTATTTGCCTTGGCCCCTGCTTGCCCAGCCATTTCCTGGCCCCGCCCTGCCGTGGCTTTTGCTTCATGAGCTCATAGCTCCAGGTGAAGCCAGTCCCTGGGGCCCTGGATGGCGCAGCCCTGGAGTCTTCAGGGCCCCCACACCTCCCAGGCCAGCACAGCTCACAGTAAGGGTGGGCCAGGCATCGCCATCCAAGAGTAAACCAGAAAAGCCCTTGAGAGAGACTGAGGCACAGAGATGGGGGAGTAACAACCCCCGGGCCTCATGGCAAAGTGTAGTGGGCTTTGATAGAAACCAGGGCTCCCGGCCCCCAGACAGCACCCTTCCTGGGCCTTCTGGACATTTTGCCTCTAAGCGTGTGTTTGCTCTGTTCCTGCGCTGGTCACAGTGCAGATGTGGGTGGGAAGGCAGCTTTGTGGGCTGCAGGCCCCCGAAGGTTGTGTGCTCTACTTGGAGTTCCGATGTTGGAGAAAGGCCCCATGCCCCGTGGTGTCTCCATCCCCACGAGGCTCCTCACAGGAACTGCCAAATTGGGAGTTCATTTAAGCTCCGCTCATTCATCAGGCTCACTTTGTCGAAGGGGAAACCAAGGTTCAGGGACAATAATAATGGGTCTGAGGTCATAGAGGGGTCAGAGAAGGTGCTGGAGGCAAAGTCCAGTCCCCTGGCCCCATTCCTATGGCTCTGGCTGAGCTTTCCGGAAAGCAGGGTCGAGCAGGACCCCACGTTCAGGCCCACCTCACTTCTGGGGGCTCTGGACCCACCCCGGTGTCCCCTCCGAGCATAGCATGCAGCCTTGCCTCGGCTCGGGCACCCTGAGCGCTTTTGTTTCTCTTGGACTGAAGCCCTGCTAGGAGCGACTCTGTCCTCTAGTTCTACAGGGGGACCTTCATTTCTGGCAGATCAACCACTGGGGGGGGTGTCGGGGGGCAGGGTGTGGGCCCGAGACGTCTACTCCCCTGTTTGGCAGCCAGTGGCCTCCACATCACATTGATTTGTTCATTCCCTGGTTCCATCTTTTGTCTGTTGACACATACACCTGCATTTCTGCTCCAGCCAGGCACTGCTCCAGGGGCTGGGGCTGAAATGTGAGCTCAGACCTTACAGTTAACACAGAGCCGGAATCACCCCGGGAGCTTTAAAAACCCCTGACGCATCTCCAGAGATTTGATGCAGTTGGCCCGGGTGTGGCCTGGGTATTTCAGTTCCTAAAACTGCCTGTATCTGCATGGCAATTTTTTTTTTTTTTTCAAGGAGAAAAGAGCTGGTAGAAAGAATGTGACTGTAGAGAATAGCATCCTCAGGCTGGTTGTGGGCAGAGTGGGGCAAGGGAGGGCCTTGGGTCACAAGGGAGGGACAGCGTCCACCATTGGTGTTGCTGTCCCGGTGGCCAGCGCCACAGCAGGCCTGGCACCAGTCTCCAGAAGGTTGCATCGCAGGCCACTCGGGGTGAACACGGAGTGCCCAGAAGCACCTGTGTGTGACCCGGGTCCTGCAACTAAAAGGGGGACATGTCTGGTGGTTACAGCTCCTTTGCTTCCAAGGGCCTTCTTGGTCTCAGTGATTTTGTAGCTGTGTTTTTAGAACAGGTGCTTTCCCCTCGTTTGCAAAAATACTGAAAATCTAGACACATAGAAAGAACCAGAGGCCACACATCGGCGTGTCTCCCGTTCTGCCGGGAGCTTTTCAGGAGCTACCACGGCTGATATACCGGGGGCCTTCCTGCTAATGCCCTTGGTTTGCCACGCTCAGCTAGTGCTAGCGTGGAAGGAAGGCTCCCAGTCACAGAGCAGTGGGCTCACAGCATAGAAGAGGGCTCGGAGCACAGTGGTTCGGGACTCTCATCTGGTGGTGGCAGGTAGAGGAGCTGGGCCCGGAACCCGGGTCCCAGCGCGGCCCCCGACTCTTTCCAACGTGCCACCCTCACCCCAGCCACTGCCTGCACAGTGTCTCTGTCCACCTGGCTGCTCCCTGGGTCCACCTGCACCACCCACTCCTCCGCTCCCCCACCCAATTCTTGGTTTCATCACCACTGCAAGGGAATATCTAAATTGTTTGCTTTTCTCGGCCTTGAGGATAAGGGAAAGGTCATTGCCTGACTCTGGGGCCCCATTATTGCCCTGCGGCGACGGCATATGCTCTGTGTCCTGTCCAGCTCAGCCCGGCTCTTTCCCAGACTCGCAGTAAAACTCGAGACCAGAATGAGGGGGACAAGAGGCCCAGGAAGACGGGGCTTGGCTTGGGTGTGTTTGTGTAATGTGCCATATGTCATTTTCTTTTCACATAAAAACATCTCTGTTGAAGCAATAGGAACCCGCTCAGCTGACCAAATACCAAATGTTTCCCTTCTCCTCTCTTGCTCCTTCCAAGAGGTGGGCTGTGAGGAATGGCCGTTATCCGTGATGCTATCTTGCCTTTCAAACGTCAGAGAGCTTTTTCCTTAGAGCAGGCACTTGATTGTTTTTTTCCAGCTTTGGCAGGAATTTTTAAGAGAAAGCTCTCTTCAAATCACTTTTCTGTTTATTGTTGTAGACCTGGGGTCTGGCAAAGTGAAGGGCTCGTGGCCCCTGCCTAATCCACTCTCCTCACATCTGTTTTCCTAAATTACCTTAGGACACATCAGCGCCTCCCCACCCCCCGAAAAAAACCAAAAACCTAAAAACAAAACCAACCCCCAAAACCTGGTATTTTGGAAAAAACAATGTTAAATAAAACAAAATGAAACAAAATGAAGTAATATAAACCTCCAGTTGGTAGAAAAATGGCTCCAGAAATCGCCTTTGGGGCTCCCCCCACCCTCCAACCCCTCATGTACAATAAACATGTGGTTTCATTTCCAAGGGCTCCGGTGTTAGCGTTTCCATTTCCTCAGGAAGCCGCCTTTCTTGCTCTTACTTCTGAAATGGAACGTGCATTTTCATTGGCCCAAGTTCAAGGAGCGCCTGGGGCAACAATGAAAACAGTCCCAAGCAGGTTTCAGTCAGCGACACCCCCCCCCCCAAGCTGTGACTTCTCCTTGCTCCCCATCCGTGAGGGACAGAGGCCAACTCTCCCCGCCGGGGGCAGAGGGTGGCGGCCTCGCTCACTTGGGTCTGTGGCCTTCTGAGGGGAGCCACGCTGTCCTCGCTGCCTGTGTTCTGGCCTTCAGTTGGGAAAATCTGGTTGCCCTCCAAGCATCCGCATACCACAGCTCTTAATTAAGAAAGTATGTTCCCATTTCATGTCACTCGAAAAGAATGAAAACAGTGACAGCATTTATTTATCTGCACTATCAATATCATTCCTGGTTCTGAGTCCACCGGGGGTTATGAGCCTTGAAGGAATTGACTGGGTTGTGAGAGCCTAACCTCGGCCGTGTGCTGTGGGGACGTGTGGCTTCTCTCTGAGAGGGAGGCTCCAAGTGAGGCGGAGGAGGGCCGGCAGCACCCTGGCCCCTGCCCTCTCCCAGCCGGGAGTCCACAGCTCAGCGACAGGAGGGGCGGCCTTTGCCTTCTTTGGTGTGATGTGGAGTCCAGTCCCCTTTCACTGGCTACCTCCCATTTTCTTTCTGAACCTTCCGAGAAGTAAAAGCCACCATTTCTTGAGTCTTCTAGAAGAGCTGCGATCTGTCTGAGGGGCGACTTTTCATGTGGGACCTGCTAGGTGCTGACACCGGGCAGGGGCTCTCCCGTCTTGCTAATCCCCCCGGGCGGCCTCGGCCTAACCCAGCGTGTCCGGGTGAGACGTGAGGCGGCTGGGCCCCTGTTAAGAGACTTGCCCGAGACGATAGAGCAAATAAGTCCATTCCGGCTGCTGGAACAGAACACCACAGACTGGGTATTTGAAACAACAGACATTTCTTTCTCACAGCTCTGGAGGCTGAGAGTCCAAAATCAAGGTGCCGGCAGGTTCGGTGTCTGCTGAGAGCTTGCTTTCTGGTTCACAAACGCACATCTGCTTGCTGTCCTCACATGGCAGAAGGGGTGAGGGAGCTCTCAGGAGTCTCTTTTGTAAGGGCACTAATACCGCTCTTGAGCGGGCTCCCTGCTCGCCACCCCATTGCCCAGCATCCTGTGCACTGTACTTGAATAATATGTGCTCTAATATGATCCGTGGTGGGACACTGAATCCATTCCAGTCTCCTTGGCCTTGGAGCCCAGCCCTTTCCTGGGCCCAGCCTGCCTTTGCAGCATATTATCTCCCACCACACTCCTGTGTGCACCTAGGGGCTGGTGAACCCAGCCTCTCCCTGGGACACTCAGCCCTTTGATCAAGGACACAGCTCGCTGTCCTAGAGCTTATAAGGGGCCTAGAGCCTTCCCCATTTCTAATCACCTTCCTCTAGATATGCTCCAGCCTGCCATATCCACTAGACCTCTGTTAACCACAGCGAAGGTCAGATGTCATGTCACACAGGCCACACCCCCATTCTTGGTCGCAACTGACCACCAGCTGTTAACGCTAAGCCCATTACTGGATCATTAACCGGCCAGTAAGTTTAAGGTATGTTTCCTCCCACTCTTCCACACACACCCCCAGTTGTTGAATTCAAGAAGAGAGGCTTAAAGTTGAAGGAACCTTCTTGTATCAAAAATCAGGAGAGCTTGGATGACAGTTTGTTAAATGAAGGACCCACAAGAGTAAAGCTAGAATAATTAGATGATCGGTGGGTACTTTGGGATAGAGGAGCCCAATGCTCCCTCATAACTTGAATAACGATAGCTTCTTTCTGGCTTGGAGGGAAGGGCCAATGAGACACATAGCCCAAAGCAGGATTTTCACTTTCTAGAAGAGTGGGCGTGTGTGTGTGTGTGTGTGTGTGTGCAGCACGTGCCTGCCTATGTGCATAACATCCCAGGGTTCTCTCAGCCTGAGAGATAGAGAGATTCAGAGACAGAGAGAAAAAGCTCTGCCCTTCTTTCCTGGAAGATCCTCCCCACCAAGCCCAACAGATCACACCTCGGAGGAGAGGTGTGGGCAGGGCCCTTGCAAGCTGGGTTTCAATGACAGGGAGGCTTCTGTGGAAACCGAGAAGAAAGGTCCCCTCTGCAGACGTATTACAGACCTCCCTGTGCTTCCAACTTGTATGGTCTGACTTTGCAGAAGCGACCAGCACCTTGGGTTTGCACTTGCCAATTTGCATCTCCTCCTGTCATTCTGATCAGTTTCCAAATTCATAGCCCCCCTTCTATGGCCTCCGTCTTTATTTCTAAAGGAACCACAAATGTTGCATTTTGATTTTGGTGGTGGTGGTGGCGATGCTTCCTCAGAAGATAAGCCCATTTATCTTTATAGAAGCCTGAGAAAAGAATCCAAATAGATGATTACTGATTCTTTTCTTTCTTTCCGGGCTTCCAGTGAGTGGCTTTCTTGCCTGGGATCCTCTGTACAGCTGGGAGAGGCATGGAACTGAGGTGCTGACAGCTTGTGTTGGAATCACATGGTGTTTACTGTGCTGCGAGTTTATAACAGTCTTGTTTCCATACTGACAGCAAACGCCATATGGAGAGAAAAAATCCTGTCAGATGAACCCTTAAGGAATCACAATATGGTACATGAAATCTCTTAATTGCTTTTGGAAATGGGGAGGGGCCCATCGTTCAAATCACATCAGCCATGCGGTTCTCTCTGCCATAACTGAATAAAACTGGAGTTTGACACAAGGTACTTTACTTCCATTCTGTCTGTGCTGGGGAGGTTCGGCTGATTGGGAAAGGATGAGGTAGCTTGCTTTCCTCACCTCGGTGGGGGGATCAGGTTCAGTGGGAGGCAGTGAGAACGCAGGCTGTATCTACAGGGCATCATGCTAACAGGTGCAGGCCACAGACCTGTCACCCTCTTAGCTCCCTCCCTCCCAGATTCCCTGCTGTGGCTGATGATAACACTCATCTAACTTGACATTTTATTACTGTCACTTGGGATCTTGTCTGCTCACGCACACATTCCACCCTGTTCAACAGAATCCAAGCCCCCTGAGGGCTGGGATTGCATCCCGTTCCCTCCCCCCCACCCCCACCAATTCTGGCACACATCGAGGTGGGTTAAATGTTTGTTGGAGTGGCCATTTGTGAACCGTCTGTGCATGGAGAGGTAAGGGAGTTAAGGCAGCAGTCCAAGGCGAGTTTCATCCCCGAAACCACTTGACGAGGGATCAAGAGGGGGAACTTGGAAGGTGGCTATCTGTGTTGATCAAAGCATCCACTCAGGAGAGAATGAGAACTTTTTGAGTGCCTTACACAGTGTACTTAGAACTGGTGACTGCCCACAAAAACAGTTCCTGCCTTCAGCCAGTTTACCCATGAGAGGAGAAGTGGGCTGTCAAACTCTCCAGCCTGTATGCCTAGGCACTTGCTCTTTTGGTTGCCAGAGACACAAACCCAACACCAAGTTACTTCAACATTCTGTCAGGTAAATAAATGTGCAGGCACCAGGATGGCCTCGGTGAGGCTGGCTTCACGGGCTCCTGAGATGTTCACACCACGGGGTTTCTTCCTTCGACATTCAGTCCTGCTTTCTCCCCTGCTTCATCCTCTGTGGGTTCTCACTGCCCAGTGGGAGAGACAATTATGGCAGCTCTTGGTGGACTGGTCCTAAGACCTCGGCATCCAAAGGAGAAGCAAGCGCCCTTCCTGTAACTTCTACAGGACTCCCACCAACTCAACTTCTATGCCTTGAACCACCATTCCGGCCTGGAGATAGAGAGCTCTGATTGGCTAGCACTGAGTCACATGTCTGTTTCTGAACCTATCACTGTGGCAGAAACAGGGACCTCTTATTGTTTAGGGCTGAGTCAGGTGCCCGTCCTTCATCCGGTCTTGTGTCTGGGAGATGAGGGCTCTGATTGGTTAGCCCAGGGTCATGTGCCCGTCGTGCGGCTCCCTGGAACCCAGGGCTGGATTTTTGCAGACTCAGCGGAGATTCCTTGAAGGAATGGAGATTGAACAGACCAAAAACCCGACAAACACAATGATGACATGGTGTTTAGTAAGCACTTTCTATGTGTTATGCTCTGTTCTGAGTCTTTCCTATGCATTGTCTTAGTCCTCATGACAGTCCTAGAAGATAGGTATGACTACTGTCCCCAGTTTACAGATGGAGAAACTGGGGTATAAAAGTGTTGGGGCGCCTGGGTGGCGCAGTCGGTTAAGCGTCCGACTTCAGCCAGGTCACGATCTCGCGGTCTGTGAGTTCGAGCCCCGCGTCGGGCTCTGGGCTGATGGCTCGGAGCCTGGAGCCTGTTTCCGATTCTGTGTCTCCCTCTCTCTCTGCCCCTCCCCCGTTCATGCTCTGTCTCTCTCTGTCCCAAAAATAAATAAACGTTGAAAAAAAAATTAAAAATAAATAAATAAATAAATAAATAAAATAAAAGTGTTAAGTCAGTTGCCTCAGGGCACAGGCAGTGACTGGTGAGGCTGGGGTTTAAGCTCTTTGGGTGTGAAAGTGAGTTGATGGTTGCATGCATATCCTTATTGTGTTCCTGATGTCCAGAGGAACTCCCCCCCCCCACCCCACCCTTGCTCCTCCTCTGCATTTGAGGAGGATACAGTCGTTCCTTCTGGTTTGCTCCTGAGGTCACCTGACTGTTTCTAGTGCAGCTGCACAATCAAAGATCCGGTGTTCAGTGCTTGAGAGGGCAGGAGGCACCGTGTCTCAGTCGGTCCTTTGAGCATCTTTCTGGTCAAAGAAATCACCTGTGGAGGCTTTGGCATCATTAAGGGAGAACCAGAAGATCCCCTCTCCCCATCTTACTTGCAACGTGTGCCTTTATTTTTCAGAGGAAGACTGAGGCCTAGAGAGCAAGTGAGTTGCTTAAAGTCACATAGCAGGTCATTGGCTCACACCCGGTCTCCAGGCATCCAGGCTCGGAGTGTTACACTACATTTCCTCTTGAGAACTCTCTTGGCTGCTGAGTGGCTGAGGGCTGGTCACTTCTCGTTTCCATGCTTCTAGCTCCTCAGCTGGAAGATGCAGGGTTTTCATAATTTGAAATGCTTTGGATTATAAGTAATTTTGAAATCAGCTCATAAATCAACTTTTCGGATGTGGTTTGAGCTGCAGGCATGGTTTGATCCAGGAATTCATGACACCGTGAGGACACGGTGGTGGGTGTCATTTTCCCAGCTCTGACCTCTTCTGTGCGTGAGCCTCATTATCACAACAACTTTCCTTGCAGGGTCAAGAACACGGCAAGTAGACCCTGGCCTCACCCCCATGCACCCCAACACCCAGAGGGAGAGAGAGCACTTCTGCTCGGTGTGCCCAGGCACAGTCTGTGGTCCACTCTGATTGGAACTGGCTTGGGCACATGCCTGCCACCCTTATCCAGTCACTAACTGGGGAGTGTGACAGGGTGATCGGCCACCCAGGGCGTGGAGGCATCATCCCCAGAACTGCTGGCATCTGGCATCAGGAAGGAGGAGTGAGCTAGGAACTAGAGTTTGGGTCATAACCGGTACCTTCCTCTACACCGCCCTGGTCCCCTCTGAGTCTGCACAGCCTGGAGATAAATAAGGGGTCCTGAGAATTTGCCAGTCATCTTGCTCCATCCATCTGGGGCTCCAGATCCAGGTGTGGGTTGATTGGACGGCCCAGCCTGGCTCTCTCCTGCATCTCACCACATTCTTTTTTTTTTCCCCCTCTGTTTCCAGACAGAGATTACTGCAGTTTATGTGACAAGCAGCCAATTGGGAGGCTGCTTTTCCGGCAGTTCTGCGAAACCAGGCCCGGGCTGGAGTGTTACATTCAGTTCCTGGACTCAGTGGTAAGTCCCTGCTCCCAGGGAGGCCCTGTGGTCCTCTGTGACCAGTGATTGTGTTTGCCCAAAGGAGAAGATAGGCCACATCGTTTATAAGGGTGAGAATGAAATTGTTGCTCAAGAGATGTCCAGCGCAGACTTTGAGGGTACTGACTTGTCTGCAAGTCTGCACCTGCTGGGTGACTACGGGTGACCCACCTTCCTCTGTGGGCCTCGGTGACTGCTGCTTTAAAGTGAAGCCCTGTCAGTTCTCTGATTCTGGGATCCTGGGTTAGTATACCAGGTAGTGCCTGAGGAACTTGGATGACACCCCAAGATGACGCTTGGATTCCATGACCCCTTCTCTTGGCTGAAAACCCATTTTCTAAAAGTCCAAAGCTTGTGTTTGTGTACCTGTTTACTGTCTACTTCTCTGCTAGAATGCAAGCTCCCTGAGGCCAGGACCCTGAGCTTCCTAGCACAGGGCCTGGCACCTACAGGCATTAAGTGAACTTTTGTGGGATGAACATGTGTTGGTCATTTCAAGCCAATCTGACAGTTGCTGGCTCCAGCGGCTGCTGGCATGTGTAGCTATGTTTGACACCATATGGAGACTTTCTTCTGATTTCCTAGTCATTGGTTTAACAGACGGTGCTTGATCTGCATGGGCTTTTAGGACAGGGTGTAGGAATGAGCAGGAATTTCTCAGCACTTGTGCAGGAAGGCCTCTCACCTCAGCCTGGAAGACCGCCCTTTGGGTGTCTATCCAAGGAAGGTGGACAGTGGGTGGGAGGGCAAGGAATGGAGACCAGTCATGTAAGGAGTGGGGTATTTCCAGGCTCCCGAGAGACCGCTGTTTTCTAGCGGCCCTAATGCCACCCTTGGCTGCGGCCATCCTGACCTCTGTCTCGGTTTGGGGGACAGCGCTGTGGGGCCCAAGTTTCTGTGTCTGCTTCAGGGTCTCAATGTGGATCTGTAGATTTGCAAGCCAAATTGCCCACTGAGCGTCTCCGCCAAAAGTCGCCTTCCCCCAGATCCCCAAAGCTACCAGGCCTGACATGTTCCCTACTCCAGTGACCAGCACCCATAGTCACCCAAGCCTGAAATCTTTGCAATGTCCTTGACCTCTCCATCTTCCTCATCTCCTCCCCCATCTAATCAAAGACCATGTGCTTGGTTCCTTGGCCTCCCACGGACCAGTTCCCTCCATCACCTCTGTCTTGGTCTCAGTGGAGGCTCCCAGCATGTCTCACATAAGCGACTACGATGGTTTTCAACCTTGGTTGAGCAATAGAAACACCTGGGGAGCCTTCAAAAAATACCAGTGCCTGAGCTGAAGCCCAGACTCATTAATTTGAATCTCTGTGGGGTGGAGGGTGAGAGCTAATATTTTCATAACTTCTCATAGTTTCAAACTGTAAAAAGTAAAGTCAAAGAATAGTCTATGCACCCTTCACCCTGCTTCAACAATTACAAACTCTTGGCCGGTCTTGTTTGACCATGTCCTCCCCGTCTATAGCATTTTGTAGTAAATATCATATATATTTTGCCCGTGAACATTTCAGTAGGTATCCCTACATGATAAGGGCTCTCTCTCTCTCTCTCTCTCTCTCTCTCTCTCACACACACACACCACCACAATACCCTTAGTGCAGCTCTAAAAAAAGTAATTATTATCATCAAATATTTGTGTTTAAATTTCCAACTTTCTCATACTTTTCATAAATGCATGTTTTGACAGGTTATAACCATCTCTCCTGTTCACCCAGAAGAGTGACCCATAGTCTGAATTCTGCTCTGTCACCCCATGTGTCATGTAATAGGTTTCTCTGTGTTGCTTGTAAATTGCTCATTGAATCTAGAAACCTGATCATATTCAGGTTCCTTTTTTTTTTCCCCCCAGCAGGGGCTGGGGGACTGACTTCATAAGTGGTTTTGTGTTCTTCCATCAGGGGACATTACTATCTCCTTGTCTTTCTTTTAGAGATGGCAGCAGGTTTAGGTATTCAGTGCCTAAATCTGTTGATAAATTAGGGGTTGCAGCCTGCCGACATTCTAATTTTGTCATTCCTTCTTCATTTGCTAACTGGGTGACAGTTCCTTTCAATTACTGTTTGGTTACCCACTGACAAAGTTCGTTCATTCTATCCCTGTATTTATGCTTTTAAAGTACCAAATCAGTTCACCAGCACCCTTCTGTAGTAGTAACCAATTTGTTTTGAAGGTGTGGATTTAAACACGGGATGCATTTCGATGCATGGTGGTTGATTCTCCATGGTCTCATTGTTGGCCCCCAGGTTGGCTTCTGAGCCCTTGAGAAGACCCAGGAGTCATGGACAGTCTCTTTGCTAAGTGGTAGGATGTGATGTGACAGCTCATCTTGTATGTTTCCTGCCCTAGACGTAGAGTCCATTGTATCTCCAAGGAGCCCCGGTTCCTTCTACTGGGAAATGATACTTGGAGACCACAGTTTGATACTAGGGGTGCTCATTACCAGTGGATGGGCCCTTATTTCTAATAGACATTGGTATTTTCCAAGTCACCCATGACTGTACTGTGTATCCAGGGCTGGGGGACATAGACAACCAGGATAAAGTCCACGTTCTGAGGCGAATACCAGACCTCCCTCTGACAGGCCCCCGAACCTGCACTTTCATCCTCGACCTTCGCCTGGGTCTTTCTTGAGCTGTGCGTTCCGGCCCTGCCACCTGACTTGCCGCCACAGAGGCTGAAGTCTCTCGGCCCCGGCTCCCTCACTCTCGATGCCTGAAATGCCCCCCACCTCCCCTCTGCCTGTTGAATGCCTGCTTGTTGTCTCGTACCCTACTCTCAGAAGCATTCCCCAACACCCCCTCCCTGCTGCACCCTCTGCTCTGGGTCCTCCCTCCAGCACGCACCCGAGCCTCAGTACTGGGCTGTGCTGGCAGAATGGTATGTTAGTAGGGAGTGCGGGCTCCAGAGAAAGACTGAAGGAACTGGCTGGTGGGGAGACCTTGGGCCGGGAGACCTTGCGGAACCCTCTGTAAGAGTTAGCCAGCTGAGTGTGTGGTGGAACAGCAGGGCAGGCAGGGGAACAGCTAGTGTGGCGGCCTGCAGGCATGGAATCTGTGGCTGGAGTAGAGGGAGCAAGGGCAGAGGGGGGTCTAGGAGAGGTGTGGTCATGAAAGACTTTGTGCCATTAAAGAACTTTGACTTTGACCTTGAGTGAAATGGGGAGCCACTGGAGGATTTTGAACCGAGCAGTGGCATGATCCGACAGGTTTCTAAAAGATCCCTGAGGCTCCTGTGTTGGAACAGGTAGGAGCTCTGATAGGAGCTACTAAAGATGAGAGCTGATGGTTGCTCGAGCCAGCGTGGGAGTGTTCGGCAGTGGTGACAGTGACTGCATTTGGGGCGTGTTTTTGAGGCAGAGTTGACAGTACTTTCAGATGCAGTGTGGGCGAGACAGAAGAGTTATGGATGGCTTCAAAGTGTTGACCTGATCGGATGGAAGGGTGGTGGGAGAGAAAGGCTGTGGGAGGTGCGTTTGGGGGAAGACCAGGAACTCCATTTTAGGCACAGGCGGCTGGATGGTCTCCCGGACACCCAAGTGGGGATGATTGAGGGGAGATTGATGTTCAATTCTGGGGTCTGCGAGAAAGTTCAGGGCTGGAGATGGAAGACTGGGACTTGTCAATACACAGCTGGTATTTAGGGCCATGGGCTGGGCAAACTGACCAAGGAGACAAATGTGGAAGGAAAGATGAGGACCAGAGCCTGAGCCCTGGACCAAGGCTGCTCCCCGTTTGGAAACGATGAGGCATCACCAGCTTTGAGACTCATCTAGAGAGTTGATGAGGCAGAGCAGGGCAAGGCTGAACCCAGGAGCCAGTGGAATTTTCCAGCCACGTGTCTTGTTAGACGCTTATAGTCAGTTTGAGAAGAAGAAGAAAAAAAAAAAATTCAATGGATGCCCATTTTCATTCTGGTCGTGCAGACGCTCCCTTTTGCTGGGCCTGTACCAAGAGCTTTTTTTTCTGGAAAGGAAATGTGAGTCTGGCTCCTCTGTTGATGCGACAAATGCTCTTTACATACGTCTTAACGCGGCCGCCACTCCTAGAGCCGACCCGCCCCTTGCGTTTTGTCTGCATCTCTGGGAATGAGCGGGGCCTTTTCATCACCCATCTTGACGTCAAATGACCAGCCTTTGGAACACCTCTTTTACGCAGGAAGACTTTATTGAGTTTTCCAGGGCTGGCGCAATTCTTGTCTGAAATATGTTTTTTTCCTTCCATCCTGCCTGGAACTCCAAGGAGGCAGCATACAGCCCCGGTGCTCCCTGGCTCAGCCAGCACCGTCCACACCGTTCCCACCTCTGTGTTGAATTCCTACCAAGCGGAGTTTATTAAAAATAACCCGTCCTCGTCAGGCTCTGACGTAGTCCCCGGGAAAGGCTGCTCTCCTGCACAGTCCTAATGTCTGAGTTTCTCAAGTCAAGCAGGGGACTCATGGCTGTCTTAAAATGGGGCCTGGGTGATTCGGGGGTGGGGCGCAGGACGGTGTGTGTATCGTTCATCAGAGGTAATTCTGCAGGGGTCATTCAGCCTTCATCTCGGTTTTCAAGGGCTTTCTGGGAGCCTCAGAGGGGCTCTCTCATTGCCTCCCACGGAGAAACAGAGTCAGTGGCCAGAGTCAAAGCCATGACTAGATTTGGTTTCAAAGAGGATTTGCCCATCTGGTCAGGGTTCCAGTGTAACCTCCTCAGGACAACAGAGTCTTTGCACGGACTCCTTGAAGATTGATGTACTGCCTCTCTCACCTGTTTTCTGGGAGCCTTGATGGCATCCCGGCTCACCTGAAACCCTCCTATCCCCCCACTTGGGTGTGACTGAAACTTTGCAGGTTTCTTCTCTTTGGGGTTAGGGGAGGTTTGGCAGATACTCAACCAGTTTTTCAGCACTTCTTTACTGAATATACCCAGTATATCATACTCCGTTCTAGCAGTTGGCGGCTACACGCTGAGCAGAAATAAGTGCCTGCCCTCATGGCACTGGCTTTTTGATTAAATGAAAGATTGAAAAATAAATACATAAAGGAAAATTTCAATGAAGTGAGTGATACTAGCCACGAGTTTAGAAAACTAAGTATTCATTATCTATTGCTGTGTAAGAAATTACCTCAACACTTAGCGGCTTGAAACAACAAGAAACACTTACTATCTCACGGCTTTTGTGGGTCAAAAATTTTGGAATGCTTTCCCGAGATGCTGCTGGCTCACGGTTTCTTAAAAGGTTCTATTAAGATGTTGGCTGGGGCTGCAGTCATTCAAGGCTTGATCTGTTTCCAAGTTTATGCACTTGGCTGGTGGCTGTTTCCAAGTTTATGCACTTGGTGGTGGCTGTTGGTTGGAGGCCTCTGTGTTTTCCATGTGAACCTCCCCACGGGGCTGCTTGAGTGTCCTTCTAACATGGCTGGCTTTCCCCAGAGTCAGTGGTCCAAGACAGCCTGCTAGAAGCTGCAATGTCTTTTATGACCTAGCCTCAGAGATTCCATACTATCATGGCCCCATTATCATGTTTGCACAGGTTAGCCCTTTTCAGTATGGAAAGAGACTTCTCAAGAGCATGAGTAGCAGAAGGCAAGGATTATTAAAGTCTCCATCTTGGAGACTGGCAGCTACAACTATGAGGTTACAACGAATGAAATCTTGTATCAGGAAATGCTGAAAGCCACTTCAAGCCATTCATTAGACTATAGGGAATCACTTGAAATCAGTGTGCAATCACCTGGCTTTAAATATGCCTGGTTATTCTGAAATTATTTGTAAAACAATTTGCTCTGTCTCATCAGAGTAGTTAAGCATCCTGCTTCTCTTATAATTCAGACCCAGTATTTGTCTTGTCTTTCTATCACTTTTGTGCTCTCCCCCAAAGAGGAAGCTGGGAGGGGAGTAACCATTCTTCAGATGGACGTAGAGACCCTCAGAACAGTTGGTGAAGCCAGACCCAGGGATCAGGGTCATTTGAAGAAGTCTAACACTTATAAAATGGGTTCATATAGCAGAAGCCTATGGAATTTTCCAGTGTCCTGGATACCCCACCCATTCTCCTGTCCTAGAAGCTGCCATGTTGTTAATGGTGTGACCCACAGTCCACAGTTTTCTGGAGCAGGGATGAGCATGTGAGCCAATGTAGGCCGATGAGCTCTTTCTCTAGAATTTGTAAGCTGGAGAAGAAGTCCTTCTCTGGTAAAGAAGGCTTAAAATAAAAATATTGAGAGCTGTTGACTGCCATGTGCCACTGGAGCAAGCCAGTCAGCACTGAGAGAGGACGAGGCACGTGTGGGCACGTGCACACACACACACACACACACACACACGCGCACACACACGTGCGCGCACACACAGATGAGAGTGGGTTCCAGAAGCCCTCACGTTGCTGGTTCCTGGTGGTCCAGGCCTGGCTGCATTTTCATTCTCCTCACAATTTGGTTATTCAATCCATCCTTGATTTCTAGGCGCTAAGAGATAACGGTTCTGCCTGAACTAGGTTAGGTTGACGTTCTTCCTTAGAACTGAAAGAGTAATAGGGAGAGTGAAAGGCCTTTGCACAGTGAGCCTTGTTGGAGAATGAGGATGGAGAAATAATTCTGGGGCTAGGGGAGAGAGGAGCAGCAGCTAGGCAGCCCAGGGGTGGTAGATGGGGTGGGGAGAGAGCCACTCTGGGCTGAGGCTGTCAGGAGGACGATGGGATAAGCAGAAGGTGAGGGTGTGGCCCCTTTGCTATGGGAGCCTGACAGCTGCTGGTGAATATGTCACCTCACCCCAGAGGTCCTTCCTTCTTTTTAACCTTTGCCCCAGCCGGGGTATGTTGCACAAGCACACAAGGACTGTGGTGCTGTCGAGGATAGTCTGGGGTCCCCTTGGGGTCACTGCTACCACTCTCGGGTTGTGTTCCTACATGGCCAGGAGGCAGCTCCTCCCTCCCTTCTTTGTCTGGTCACATCCCATCTGTTGCCTTTGGGGGGGGTGGGGCCAGTGACTCCCTTCCTGACCTAGGCCCAAGAGGGCTCTTCAGATGGCAGCTGGAGACCAGAGAACATTCTGCCCAGGTAGATACAGGCTTTGGGGCTGACCAGGCCCACCCCACCGTCAGACCCCTGGGGGATGCCCCTTTGTAAGTACTTCTTCATTCCAGCTGGGGAGCAGAGAAGCAGCAAGTTCAGGGCCCAGCTATCTGAAGGACTGTTCAGTCAGGATCCCGGCAGGAGATGGAAGGCCCACCCACGAGTGAGTGCGGGGCTGCTGATGAAGTGCCAGGCAGGGTGGGGACATCAGTGGTGCTGATGCGGTAAGTCAGGGCCTTTGCCACCTCTAGGTCTGCAGGGACCAGGGAAGGGACCGATGCAGGCCAGCATACCCCAGCTGGGTCTTTAGAAGTGGGGTCCGGGAACCATGGTGCCCAGGTGGGCAGGTGACTGCCCACCCTGTCGCCTGCCCCACACCAGGGTGGAGAGTGATTCCACAGAGGCACATGGAGACCTCCAGACCACACGGGCAGCACAGGCAAGGCGCCGAGGCCGGTGTGGGTGGAGCTGGGTGTTTCTCCAGAAAGGGCCGTGGTGAGCAACACTGCCAGCCAAGCACGTCACTTGTCCCTGCCGCGAGGACTGTGGAAAAGCTGACCACATTGGTAATTACAGCAGCCCGAGGTGGCAAGACCTCATAGCATCTCTGACTTCATCTTCTTGTCGGGGCAGGAGAAGGTCTCCCAGGAGGAGGAGGTGACATCTGAAGTTGGTCAGAGGCCGAGAGGGATCCGGCTCAGCCTCCGCTCTTTAAACCAGTGCCGGCTTCTTTGAAAACGTGGCAGGTCCCCTTTTACTGGCTTGCGGGCCTCGCATTTTTAGAAATCATCAGAGGAAAGTGTGTTTTAATAGGCCATATTTTCACCGGCATTTTCTGAGATTGATGATGTAATTAGAGCAGACCAAGAGGATGAAACATTAGGTTTATAAACTAGGATGCGCACAGATGTTTATACTCTTCGGCAGGCACAGATCTGTAAATGATTTTTTTGCCTTAAACCTAACGTAGTGTTTTGCTCTTTGTGTTATAGCAGCATCTCCTCCACAAAGGCCATTTCTGCGTTTGGCATAAATCACAGTGCGAACAGAGGCTCATGAAATGGTGCCTCCCTCCGTTGGATGTACGTCGGGAAGAGAAATGCCCTCCAAGTGGATCGGCATAGGTGCCCTTTGGCGCTCTGGCTGTTAGGGTTGAGCTCACAGGTTTCAAATGGGCCTTACAGCAGGGACGACGGCTCGTGTCCCCTCTGGTGAGGGAAGGGGAGAAGACCTATCACCCTCTCTGGGTGGAGGGAACCCCCTTACAGATGGAGGAGGTCACGGGGGCACTCCTCGCATGTAGTTTTCTCTCTTCTCATTGAAGTCTTTGTGTGCCCTTGCCCGAGCCAACGCTAATTGTAAATTTCTAGGCTGTTGGCCCAACCTCTTATTTGCTGCTCATGTTTTCTGGTTTTCGCTGATTTCAGCAGCTTCTGCCCACTACCTGGGCAAGAGTGTTCCCATAGCAGTGGATTCCCGGGTGGTCCCCTGCCTCTGGTGCTGTGATCTGCCTGAGCTCTGCCGGCCAGGCTGAGCCGCCATGGTGCCTTCTCTCTGTCGGAGGCCTCTCGGGGGTCACTGTAGAGACACGGCCTGTCACTCCAGGTGACTTAATCAGTGTGGAAAGCCCAGCTGGAAGCCTTCTGTTGGTTTTCTGCCTCCCAACACAAATGCTCTTCAGGTGGTGGTGACCTGACATGGACTCTCAAAGAAAGGCCTTTTGATCCTGGGCTGGGGATGCCTGTCCCCGCGTGCTCCCGGCTGCCTCCCTGTGGAACTGTGGCGCCCAGCCGCCCAGCCGGGCCTCTGCTGGGAGGTAGCTGACCTGAAAGTGATGTTATTTTTTTAACGTGGGTTTTAGTACCCAGAGCAATAATATTTTCAGCTGGTTATTGAGGCTGATTAATGAGCTTCAAGCCTCCATTTGGTTAAATAGAGCTGCCTTCACAGATGTATTTTGGGACAGTGCAAATCCAGGGTTCTGCATGGGATTGAGTTACCCCGAAAGGTGGTCGGCCATTTGCCCGGGGCCTGGGCCCTGCAAAGCAGTCTGGGTAATTCCCATGGTGCCAGACCACGAGGCGGGTTTTCAGAGCAACAGGACACTGGGTGCTTCTCTCTTCATCCTCGAAAAATGGTGGTCAGTCGTGCTCTAGAACGACGAGCCCCTTTGGAGACATAGTTCCCAGCCCTCTCACATGCTCGCTCTATTGTATTTGAACTGGTTATTGGTGCTCTCAGAGCCTCAGTTTCTTCATCTGTAAATTGGGTGAGCCTATAACCTACTCCACACTATGTGTGTCCGGGGGGTGGGGGGAGGGCAGATGTGCACACATGTGTTAGTTTGGGGGGATCGTTGGGGAGCATAGGGGGGACAATAGCAGGAAAAACTCCGGGGGAAAGAGCCACCGTCTCTCCTTAAATAGTCTCACGAAATCATCAATCAAATCAATTCAAGAAATGATCAATCCCACGAGACTAGTCTTAATAAAGGTGTGGAGGCACTGGCCTTGGCAGGGACATGCACTGAGACGGGTGGCCCAATGGAAGTCAGGAGGCTTGTGCTCCTGTCCTGGCTCTGCTGTGACCAGCTGTAGGATTTTAGGTCAGTTCTTTCCTTCCCTGAGCCTTGGTGTCCAGCTCTGAAAAGTGAGGGAGTCGGATTCCTTCCAGAACCACGATCCCATCGCTCTGTGATCCAAATGATTGAAGTGTTCATAGTTCTTCCTCGGTGAAAATCACTGCGTCTTGATTCTCTGTGAGAAGAGAAACGGTAGCACAAGGAAACTCAGCCACGTTGTGGGGAAGTGTGCCAGGCTGCATCCGTGGGCTTTCCAAATGCGCCTGTGCTTTCCCTTGTCCAGGAGGCTCTTCTGGACCGGCCTGGGGGAGAAACTGGACCCTAGGCACTGGGCTGAGGGGTTGCCCTGAACCACGCCAGGAGGGCTGGGGCGCCTGGCTCCACGGTGTTTCAGTCTGTCTGTGTTGACGTCATTTCCTCTCTTTTGAAATAACTGTGCTTTTGGACCGAGGTTGACAAATCCTTGGGTGGTGGATTTTGAAATGGTTGTAAACAATGTGCAATTAGTTCTCTTGTCTAAATGAGAAAGGCAGGCTTACCCAGGCTTCTTGTTAACCGGAGGCCTTTCCTCCTCTTGGCAAAGGCATCAGATGTGAGTGAAGGAGCCCCTTTTGAGGTCAAGGAAAATAAGGTTTGTCTTTTGGAGGTCCACTGACTTGGCCAGCGATCTGGAGTCCTAAATTCCTTGGTGTTGTTGACAAAGAGCTCTGGTGTGGAGGTCGGCTGCTACCTCCCTGAGTGACCCTGGGCATGTCTGCTGAACCTCTCCTGCCCTTCACATGCGGATGAAGGGGTATGGCAGTGGCCCCCCCCCCGGCCTCCCGTGTCACTACCTGGGCTTTTTTAAGGTTCAGATAAGAACATGTGAAAAATCTCTGTGTGTTCATTTTATAAGCTGAAAGCTGCAAAATGTAAGGCATCGATATTAATGTTTTCTCTTGGAAGGCATAATAATGACGGGGTGATAATTATGCAACTGTTCATTGAGCAGTATTTATTTTTTTTTAAATTTTTTTTGATGTTTATTTATTTTTTAAGAGAGAGAGTGTGAACAAGGGAGGGGCAGAGAGAGAGGGAGACACAGAATCTGAACCAGGCTCCAGGCTGTCTCTGAGCTGTCAGCACAGAGCCTGACGTGGGGCTCAAACCCACAAGCTGTGAGATCATGACCTGAGCCGAAGTCAGATGCTTAACTGACTGAGCCACCCAGGCGCCCCCATTTGAGCAGTATTATTATGTGCCTGGCTCTGGGCTAAGAACTTTATCACTTTCTGTCTGCACAAGTGCCTTGTAGTAGGTGCTTTTTCTATCTGCATTTTAGAGTTTAAGGAATTTGTCTAAGGTCACGCAGCTGTAAGGTCTGAGTGACCTGAGGGCAGGACAACCTCTCCGGACCTTCCCGTTTGGTGGCTGGTTATTTTCCAGGGGCTTCCTGTGATTTATCGAAGTTGGTGGCTCTCAACCCCTACCTGCCAGGGGCCCTGCCCTCACAGCTAGAGGGTGTGTCGGTTGGTGTGCGGTGGTCTGTTTGCTCCTGATGATTCTAACGTGCAGCCCGAGAGGAGAGGGCCTGCCCTGAGCACGTGTTCACGGATGGTGCCAAGTAGGCTGGGCTGCACGTCAAGGCTCCTTGGCCAGGTCGGCTCCCCAGTCCAGGCCTCAGCTTCCTGCCTTGTGGAGGAGGGGTTAGTCCCTTGACCTCCATGGTGTCTTCTCTGGGGCTGCTGAGGTTGTGTAACCATGAGAAGCTCATGAGCAGTTCTGATACTGTTCGTGTGCTTTTTCTCTTTCAGGCAGAATATGAAGTTACTCCAGATGAAAAACTGGGGGAGAAAGGGAAGGAAATTATGACCAAGTACCTCACCCCAAAGGTAAGAGGCTGCCCCAACCCCACAGCAAGAGGAAAAGGGAGGTCTTTTAGAGGAATTTGGGCCCTGGATCCGTGCCAGGCCATGTGGGGGGCTGTAAAGCACATGTAAAGCACGCACAGCCACGGGGCTGCAGAGACCCCATATCTCATCCTCCCCCAGCAAGTGCCCAAGACTGGCGAGGCCCAAGGTGGGTGGGCCTGGGTGGGGAGGCCTGCTCGCTGGGGCCCAGTCCCCTCCAGGGACCCCATGCTGGCCATACCCAAGGATTTGTAGCTGGACAGGTGGAGGCCTGGCCCAGCTGGGGTCAGGAGTGCCCAGAAGAAAGGGCACAGCGGGCGTGGTTTGGAGAGGTCGGTGTGGAGGGAAAGGGCCCAGGGGTGGGCAGGAAGGAAATGGGGTGGCAGAGGCGACATTGGGTGAATACATACAGAATGTGGAGGATCCTAAAGTATGTTCTGGGTATACTGATGGGAGAGGGGCCCCCACGGCCCTACCTCAGGAGCACCCACACCCCAATTCTGAAGGAATAGTACCAGCCCCTGGGGTCCTGGTGGTCTTGGTTCCCTAGAACCTGTTCCTTCTCACCCCCAACTTGACAGATAAAGGTGGTCTCCATCTGGTTCAGAACTTGGCCTGGGAGCCTGGGGTTCTAGTGCCATTTTTTCTCCCCACACAATCCAGTCATGTTCCCTCACTGGGCCTCAGTTTCCGTTTCTTAAATGTGGCCCTCCCTGCCAGACCCACCTTCTAGAGGTCTTAAGAGCCTGAGTTGAGACCTGTACCCACACAGTTTTGGGTGTGTCCTGTACCCTTGTGGGCCAGCAGTGGCTTCCTCCTCCTCTGGGACTGGGCACGCCCTCTGTCCCAGGCTGCTGGTGGACTGGGGCTACCACAGCCTGTGTGACGGGGTCCTGGCTGTTCACCGTCCACACAGAGTGTGCCAGGGAGTAGCAACACAGGCATGCAGATCAGGAAACGGCTTCACCCCTAGTTTACCATGTGACCTTGGTCCTCCTCTCCCGGGGTCTCAGTGTTCTTTGCTGTAAAATGGGTGAGACTTGACCAGATAATGGCAGAGGGTCCCTGCAAATGGGCTCATCGTGGACTCCGTTCTCTCAGCCTACACTGAATGACACGTGATTCACAAGATAAGAACCAAACAAGGAGAAAAATGGGAGATGCTTCAGTCAGAGAGAGAGGGGTGTTGGCAACGAGGCATAGAGACTCCCCGGATGTGCCATTTAGCCCCTGATAAAAGACCAGCCCCGCCCCTACCTGCCTGCCACCTTGGGGGCGCTGCCCCGTGGCTGGTGTCCCTTCGCAGCCGCACCAAAGCAGGATGCAGTTACACTGGTTTCCGGCCGCTGCTCAGGGTGACTCCACTCAGACAGGGAGGGTCGTGGGCCGAACAATCCGGGTCACGTACGGCTCCTTCAGCACCAGGTGGCCTTCTGACAGCCAGCGACACCCTTGCAGAGGCATCCAGGGTGACCTCAGGGCTTTCTACCCACAGCAGCTCCTTCAGACTTTAAAATCAGGCCTCCTCTCCCCTGCTCGTACAGACTGTCTCTGCATATTTGTGTAGGTTTTAACTCCGTGACATGAAAGTCCCTTGAAGTGGTACACCCCATCTCGATGTTCTCAGCAAGGGTCCCAGGGGGTCCTTGGCAGCTCTGGTCCCACCTCACACCCTTGCTGCCCTCTCGGGAGTTACGGAGGTCCGGGGGGCCCTGTGCGTGTGGGGTTCCCCCACCGCCAGGGTCTCTCGTACCACACCGAGTCCCGCTCTGGGTGCTCATCTCCAGCATCTGCAGGTGGCCGGGGGCATCTCTGTGCAGTCTCACACACAGAGATGTCTCCTGCGTCACTTCCTGCCACTCGTGCCGAGCCCTCACCCCTACTTGTCATTCTCTCGCTGCCTCCCCTTGGGGTCTCTCTGTTTCTGCTTCCTTCTGTCCGCGTGACGGGCAAGCGCTCACGGTACGTCGGCACATTTCAGAAATGAGAGGATTCAGTTCGTAAAATGCCCCCAGACGCTGAGCGGGGCCGGCTCCCTCTGCACACGGCGTGGCCCTGGGCACATGTGGCTGCCCGCTCCGTCTGCGGGGCCCCTGGGCAGCTCTGCCCTGCTTTGTTTCAGACACAGGCCTCTTTGGCGTCTATGGAAGCGCTCAGGTTGAAAGTGGTCAAGAAGGAGACGTGTCTGAGCGGGGTCCCTGTCCACCCGCACTTACAGCTGCTGACGTGCGGCTTTTGACCTGGTCACCTCTTGAAACAGCAGGAACGCCTTGGGCATAAGCAGGGCCCAGAGGCCCGGGGAGGTGGGCGAGAGCAACAGCTCACCAGCTGAGCGCCCCCCAGGCGTTGTGTGTGCTGGCTTCCATCTCTGGGACACAAGAGGTGGCCAGGTGGCGGCCAGGGCCCAGGGAGGCGAGTAACATGCTGCGGCCACTCAAACGCTAGAGTCTTCAGCTGCCCTCAGCAAAGGCGGTTTCCGCAGTGCCTGAGCTTTGCCAGTCCGGCTCTGCATCTGCTCCCAGTTTGGGGCTGCCCACCCGCTGGTATTCCCCCAGACATGTGTTGAGGACCCACTGTGTGCAGACACGCTCACCTGATCCCTACAGCTACCACGTGATGTGATTCTGTTGGCTCCGTCTTATGGTTGAGCCCGGGGAGGCTCAGGAGGGGCTGTCACCGTCCCAGGTCATGCAGCTGGGACTTGAGCCCCTGGTCTTCACCCCGTGGTGCACCGTTTCCCACTCCTGGCCCCTCACTGCCCCCTCCTGCCACCCTGCCCGGGAGCATCTGCGGGCCTGGCTGTGATCCACAGGGAGGATGAAGTGTTCCTCTGCTCGGCCCTGCCAGCTCCTCAGGCCCATCCAAGGGCTGCTGCAGGGGACTGTTTCACTCTCTGCCGACCAGAAGCCTCTGCTGGTGGACCCCATCCTGCCCTCCAGACCTCCCTGCCCCTGCTCAGCGCTGCCTCCATTTCCTGGAGGGATGGGGCCCAGACTCCTCATCAGCTCAGATGGTTTTACAAGTGCCTCAGAGCCTGCCAACATTTTTTCCTCAAGTACTCCTCAATTTAAAGAATTTAAACCACACCATGTGTTATGGCCCAGGGGCCTGGGGGAGGTGGTCGAAGCAGTCCCACGGGGCGACTGTTTTTCTACAATAAATTTCACACTGCCTCCCAGTCCTTCCTGTAGACAATCTCTCAGGAGCCGTTTTCACTTCTCAGTTCTGCAGATGGCCCAGGTGCTGGAGAGCCAGGGGTGAGGCTCTGGCATTGGCCCTCAGGTCTCTGAACAACCCCCAGAGTCATTGTCCCCAAACCCAGACTGTCCTTACCCTGAGCGTGTCTCAGCTCTAAGCAGCAATTCCAAAGGGTAGGCTGAAGGACACTGATCATCTGAGAAGCTCTGTGGGCAACCACATGTGGGCAACACTATCTGCTGCATGTGCCCCTTGTGAAAATTCACCTGGCACGTGAGCATCTCAAAGGCCCTAAGAAGTCCTGCAATAAAGGAACCTGTTTAACTGCAGACAAAGCATTTCCCAAACTTATTTGACCATAAAACCTTCCACCACCACCCCCCCCCCCCCCCGCCGCCCAAATTTTACACCCTGCTGAATACATCTGTGGCTACAGAACACATCCAAGGGGCTTCATGACCTGGTTTCCTTCTGCTTCAAAATGCTTTCTCCTGATACCCCTCTCACAGGCCCCACACTGGGCTTTGGCCCAGTCTCTTCTTGACGACCACATCTCGTTGTCCCTATTGAGGCCGTTCCCCACAAGGCCCTTCACCTAGACCCTTACTCTGTTTTTCTCCCTTCCCTGTTCCTCAACCTGATATCTTGGCTGCACACAGCCCCTTGCCACTGGTCAGATGCCATCACACCTACTTGGGCGGTCACCAAGCACGCCGCGCTGTGTCCCTATGCAAGTACATGAGGTCGGTGCTTCCGTGCCCCGGTGCAGGGGTTCTGAGGAGCCCGCCCTGCAGAGGGTGACACACATCAACGGGTCCGTCAGCGGCAATGTGACGGGAACAGTGGCGGAACTGTGCAAAGGGAAAAGGGAAGAGGGGAGGAGGATCCTGAGAAGCTGCCCCTAGACCACCCTGGACAAGCCAGGGAGGCTTCTGGGAGGGTGAGGCAGCTGAATCAAATTTTAAGGTGATGAGGAGGAAGAGACCAGCTATGAATGAAAGGAAAGAGGGGCGTTTCATGGGCAAAGGTATAGAGCATCACCTGGGAATGTTTTGCCCCCCAGGGGACAGTTGGCAGAGACTGGAGATATTTTTGATTGGCACAACTGGGGGGAGGAGCTACCGGCATCTAACAGGTAGGGGCCAGGGGTCCTGTTGAGCGTCCTACGATGCACGGGACAGCCCCGTAACAAAGTATTTTCTGACCCCAAATGTCAGTGGCGTTGAGGTTGAGAAACCCTGGTATAGACGTGGGCAAGGGTGTAGCGGGAGTAGAAGGTAGGGGGATGGGGATGCCCTGGGCAGCAGGGCCTGGCAAACCATGCTGAGGAGATTGACACCATCCTGGAGGCGGTGGGAGCCGTTTGCGGTTGAGGCTGGTTCCTCTGACCACATGGAGAGCAGGGGATTGGTGGGGGGACTGGAGGCAGAAGACTAGGGAGCTGATGCAGGTGCCACGGGAGTGACTGCGACCCATGCTGGGACATGACAGCACGAGGGTCTTGGGAAATGTTAGCAGGAAGGAGTTCTTGGGGGCGGCCAGGTATGGGGTGTGAAGGGGAAGGGCAGGAGACCCAGGTGACTCCTGGTTTTCATCTTGAGTCACTGAGTGGGTGCAGCGCCCCCAGGAAAGACAGAGGACGTGGGACATGGGCAGAGATGGTGGCATCTGCTCTTTGTGGGTGTCCCCTGCACCTGCCAGTGCTGGACTCACGGCTTGCAATCATTGTGAGCTGCTTTGAATGAGACAGCGAGAGGGCCCTGGGAAGCTTCCTTCCGCGAGCCCCTCACCTCGTGTCCCTTGTGTCTTTTCTTGGGGAGCTGCCACTTGGCTGGTTTTTGTTCCCCGGCATCTGACATGGTGTGTTTGCTAGGAGTCTGGCTGGAAAATCCCCCTCGTCCTAAGTCAGAATTTATGCCTGGAGCTGAATTCTCACTCCCTGTGCGATGACGCCCTTCAAACCCTGGCTTGAAGGCTTCCTTCCTGAGAGGCAAGCCCACTCCTTGGATACTGCCCAGATCTTGCATCGATTGGCCAGACATGGCCAGCTTTGCCCTGGGGGCTGTTGGAGACACCAGCCCTGGGTGGGCTTTGGAGTGCACCGAAAGCGGGGCTCTAACACAAAGGCGGCAGAGAGCTGCAAGAAGACCTTCTGGAACCAGGTCGACCTGGGTCGGAGGGCAGACTTGGCCTCTTTCAGCTGCGTGGCCTTGGGACAGTTACTAGCCTTCCAGCTGTCAAGTGGGTGGGGTGGTGGCGAGGGTCCCAAATGCCAGCAACTACACAGCTCAGGGGCTGGTCCGTGTTAGACACTCGCTCGGTGGGGGCTAGCGTCTGACTTTCCCCCTCCTCTCTGTGCTTTCAGTACGAGGCTGTTGAATGAGGAAATCACTCAGACGTGAACTCCAGCTGTGGGGTTGAGCGAGGCCAAGGAGGGGTCTGGAGGGCCCCTCTGGCAGAGGCTGGCCAGAGAGGCCAGGATGTTAGAAGGCGATACGTTCGTCAGGATGATTAATACTAGCTGCTACAAGAAACACCCCCCAAATCTCAGGGCCTTCGCACAACAGAGATCCTTTCTTTCTTAGGCACAATCCGATTGGGTCTTCGGCTCTCCTGGGTGAAGACCAGGGGTCCTGGCTGCTTTTGTGGCCCCACCATCTTGAAGGTGTTGTCTCATGGTCACTGCCAAAGGGGAGGAGATGAGTGAAGGAAGCGCTCAAGCATGAACTGCCTTGTTAAAGCTCCCCTGGCCAGCAAGGGAGGTTGAAAGATTTGGGGGAGCATACGGAATACGTCTTTCTGCCTACCTTCTCACCTCCCAAACCCCTAAACTGAAAACATTGTCTCTGTGGCAGGCTATCTCTGATGCTGGTGAGACAGCCATGAACATGGCATGTCCTAGAAATAGTCAAAGGTATGTCAGCTTGGAGAAGCTGGCCCCCGGGGCAGATCAGATGTGTGTGCTGAGCTCTGTAGAGATCCAGGCAGCTCCTCTTCCAGGTACCTGCAGACCAGAGGTGATATAGGTGTTCGGAGTGGTGGGGCGAGGGGCAGGCTTGCTCTGAGCTGGGGTGCACCAGGAAGTAGTTTTAATTATAGTAATAAATAAAAATATGTGATCACGAAAGCATCCATCACTACAGACTTTAAAATATTGGCTTTATGGAGATATAATTCACATGCCATAAAAGTTATCCTTTTAAAGTGTGCAGTTCAGTGGTTTAAAATATTCACAGAGTTGTACCACTATCACCACTATTTGCATCCAGGACATTTTATCACCCCCAACAGAAACTCTACTCATTAGCAGTCACCCCCTGTCTCCCTTTCCTCCCAGCCCCTGGCAAAAACTAATCTACTTCCTGTCTCTGTGGACTTGCCTATCCTGGACATTTCATGTAAATGGAGTCATAGAGCGCATGCCTTTTGTATCTTCTTCTACTTAGTATAACGCTTCAGGGTGTACCCAAGTTGTAACGTATTTAAGTACTTCATCCTTTTTCATGGCTGGATAGTATCCCACTGTATGGATAGACCCCATTGTTTTTATCTTGTCACCAATGGATGGACACTTGGTTTGTTTACACTTTGGGGCTATAACGAAAAACATTGCTGTGAACATTTGTGTACAGGTTTCTTCCTGGACATGTGTTTTCATCCCCCTTGGAGAGATACTTAGGAGTGGAGTAGCGGGTCACAGGGTAAGTCGGTGCTTAGTCATGTGAGGAACTGTCGAGAATACTCTGGAAGGGGCTGCGCCATTTTGCATTTCCCCCCGGCTGTGCATGAGGGTTCCCGTTTCTCTGCATCCTCACCAGCACTTGCCATTTTCCCTCTTTTTAATTTTATTCATCTTAGAGGGTGTGAAATGGTATCTCGTGGTGGTTTTGATTTGCGTTTTCCTGATGACTGACGATGCTGAACGCTGTTTCATGTGCTTATCGGCCATTTGTGGATCTTCTTGGGAGAACTGTCTATTCAGACCCTTTGTTCATCTTTAAATTAGGTTGATGATCTTCTTAAAGTTGAATCCTAAGGCTTCTTTGTATGCTCTGCAAACGAGTCGTTTATCAGATATGTGATTTGCAAATATTTTCTCCCATCCTGTGAGTGGTCCTTTTACTTTTGTGATAGTGTCCTCTGAAGCACAACGGGTTTTAATTTTGATAAAATTCAGATTCAGTTTTGTTACTTGTTTTTAAATGACTTGCTTTCATTTTGTCTTATCTATCCTTGTCAGAAGGCCTCGGGGTTTGGGGGAGCAGGGTGCATGTGGGGACAAATAAATCATAGTGCACGTTAGGCCCATGAACCTGGCTTCCCCTGGAGAACCAAAGCCCCATTGCCAGTTGGGAAAAGCAGGGCCAGGCACGGTCCTTCACGAATATTCAAAAAGTCCCTCTATATTTCTTAGGCTGTCTGTCTCCAACACTGCAATGCCATATTACACACCTGCTCTTGGCTCCTTCTGTAGCAACTCTCCAAGCTGGGTATTAGTGTACCCATTTTACAGGTCAGGCAGCCAAGGTCGGGGAAAGGAAGAGGCTGGTCTAGAATTGTGGGGGCAGGGCTTCAGGCGAGTCCCCGAGTATCCTGCATCAGCCATGTTGTTTGTAGGACGTCTCGCCATGATTCATTTTAACTGGGCTCATAAGCAGTTGTGCTGGGCCTCCGTCTTTGAGCTGTGCCAGCCCAGTCACTGAGGCCTGGCAGATGGCGCCCAGTTTTGATGTGGGTTTGCTAGGTAGCAAAAGGGGTAGCTCAGACCTGGTAGTGGGTTCTGCTGAAAGGGCCTGGACACCAAGGTGCACTGGTAGGTTGGGTCAGCCTTCTGACACGAGCCGGCTTGGCAGCCTCTGTGGGATGCTGGGAACGCCCAGGGCGGGCAGCTTCTAGAGGGCACTTCTTGCTGGAGGTCTGCCGGCAGGATATTGTTCTCTGGGCCCCACATAGGCACATGCCTCTTTGCTTCTATAAACAATGATAGGGTAAAGCAGGGAAGTTTGTTCTCGTTAAGGGGAAGTTACCCATCAGCCTGAGTTTTTGCACAAAAGAAATCTATTCCTAGTGCTGGTGTGGCTCTCCGGAAAACATCCACCTTTTAAAAAGTAAAGAGCTTGAATGAAAGGAAATAATAATTATTCCGAGTTCCTCTTTCTCTGGCCCCTTGTCCCCTGCTCACTTCACTGGCGCCTCCCCCTTCCCGACCCAGGAAGCAGATTAGAAGTCAGCTAGCCCAGGCTGGCTAGCTTCTTGGTGGGGACAGTTCCTCGGCCTTGAGGAGGGCAGTCGGTGGCTTCAGTCCTTGCCCTGAAGAGCACACAGAGCCCCAGTTCTGCCCCTTCCAGCTCTACATCCTTGGAGCCTCAGTCTCCCCGTCTGAGTATCATGGCCATCCTTCATTCCTTTCTAAAAAAAAAAATTTGTTAATGTTTATTATTTATTTATTTATTTATTTATTTATTTATTTATTTATTTATAAAATTTTTAATGTTTATTTTTGAGAGAGAGACAGAGACAGAACATGAGCAGGGGAGGGGCAGAGAGAGAAGGAGACACAGAATCTGAAGTAGGCTCCAAGGCTCTGAGCTGTCGCACAGAGCCTGATGTGGGACTCAAACCCACAAACTGTGAGGTCATGACCTGAGCCGAAGTCCGGCACTTAGCTCACTGAACCACCCAGGCACCCTTATTATTTATTTTTTGAGAGAGAGAGAGACAGAGAGAGAGCAAGGGAGGGTCAGAGAGAGAGAGGGAGACATAGAATCTGAAGCAGACTCCAGGCTCTGAGCTGTCAGCACAGAGCCTGATGTGGAGCTTGAACTCATGAACCGTGAGATCATGACCTGAGCTAAAGTTGGACACTTAACTGACTGAGCCACCCAGGCGCCCCCCCATCCTTCATTGTTGCTGTACCTTCACAGATTTTGCTGAATCTGCATACCAACCTTACAATTGTTTATAGGTTTTTTTTTTCTTTTAAGTTAACTCATGTCTTTCTGTTTAATTTAAAATAAATGAGTTTCGGGGCACCTGACTGGGTCAATCGGTGGAGCATGCAACTCTTGATCTTGAGGTTGTAAGTTCGGGCCCCACGTTGGGTGTAGAGATTACTTAAAAATAAAATCTTTTAAAAAATAAAGTTTCAGAAGAAACTTGTGTTCAGGAACATGCCTGGAAAACCAGTATTTGTTTGTCATACAGAAGGACAACTGGGAAAGTGGCATTAAATCCTAGCCGCATCCTCTTGTGCCTGCCTAAGGCTCTGAGCCTAAGGCCACCTTTCTCTTCGTTTGGAAGGGAGATGAGTGAGTATGGGAGAGGTGTTAGCAAGATGGTGGCATCACACCGAGACTTTCTTCTTGATGACAGGAGGCTCAAAGGAGAATTGAAAAGGGAATACCTCTTTCACCGAGAGCGATTCGGAGTATTGTGTCCCTGCACCTCCTAAGACCATCTCGTCATCTTCAGAAAATGCTGGGCTGGCTGACTGTCTGTTTCCCAGCTGTGATGCATTTTATAAATGCTGGCCTGTTGTTAGGGACAGCATGATCTAGAGCAAGGAGCCCTGGACTAGGAGACAGGCTCATTCCCCATCTCCCTTCCTGCAGTCTGTGGTCTGGGGGGGAGCTGGCTTGGAGTCTGCCTAACCATCTAACCAAGCCTTGGTCACCAGGGTAACCCAGGGCATGGGATATGGGGGGCTTGGGCAAATCCCTCCCTTCCATGTGCCTGCCCCATCCTTCATGGGGTTTGGGCTTCCAGACACTAGCCCCGGACCCAGCATTTCATCTCTGCTAGATTGCTTGGCCTTCATCTGTCTCCCAGCACCTGGAACAGCATCTCTACCCTGTTGTCAATGAATCCAGGGAGCTCGGAGTCCGCCTTCGCTTGAGCCCCTCCTGAGCAGGATGCGGCTGGGCAGCTGGCTGGGCTGGAGGGGCAGCTGGGCCATGCACCCTGGCTTTTCCCGCTTTTTGCCACAGCACTGCAAAAAGACTCCCAGAAGAGGACTGAAAAGGAAACTCAAGAGAGCAGCTTCTGGAGTTTTCTCAAGCAGCAGTGGGGAAGTGGAGGCTGGGTCTCTTCCTCTTCCAGTTTTGGGAACAGCAGAGAGTGGAATTCAAAACGAATAAAGGCACATTTGTGCTTACTAGCTATCAGGGGCAAGACAGAAGGGAGCTAGCATGTATTGAGCAACTACTGCATGCCTGAACTCCGTGTCCCTGTTGTACTCAGTCCTCATAACAGCCAGCTGAAAGGAGGAGAAATGAGAGCTCAGAGGGGTTGAGTAATTGCCCAAGAACACCAAGCTTGAGCAGGGTAGGGAATTGAACCCGGGCCTGTGCTCCAAATTCTGCCCTCTTCTCACTCCCCTCACAGCCAGATGCCTCCTCTCGCTGGGCCTCAGTTTCCATCAGTAGAGTGAGGAGGTTGGCCATCCTACTCCACATCCCTGCACATCTAGGGACGGCTCTCACTCTGTGCCAGACAGGAGTCCAAGGGCTTTAAAGAACTCACTTAATCCTCACATCTACCCCCATGGATTACTGTCTCCATTTCAAAGGTGAAGAGATGAAGACACAGAGAGGTTGAGTAACTCTCTGAAGGTCTCGGGGATGGGGGAAGCTGAGACTTCAGAGTCTGTGCTCTTGACCCTACGCATCCTGCTCTCTTACGATGACCTAATCTGGCTCTTGGGCTCTGCTTAAGTCTCTTCTTGATTGAAGGTTTGTTAATGACCCAGAAGCAGTCACCAGGGAGCTAGGGTGCTGTTTGGAGAACAGCAGGGCCTATGAGGGCTCATTTGAAGTTCACCCCAGTGCCCAGCACAGCACCAATCCCGATGAAGGGCCCCTGCTGCTTAAGCCGCCTTTTGAATGGAGGTCTGAGCCTCAGAAATGCTGGTACGTTGGGAGAGGAGCTGAGAGCCCATCCTGCAAGATCATTCCTCTAGTTTACACTGAGGGGACAGAGGATACCTCCCGGGGTGAGCCATGGCACCCAGGGGAATCTCAGAGGCCACCTAATCCATGGCCTTGCAAATAGCTTTAGCTAAAGATTCCTAGTATGTAAAGACACAGACCAGCTGCAGTTGAGCGGCCTGGGGGCTGGACTCCCTTTTGCCTCCATCCCCATCTCCTATCTTTTAAAGAACGCTTCGGGGTCGGGGGGCACCTGGGTGGCTCAGTGGTTGAGTGTCTGACTCTTGACTTCAGCTCAGGTCACGGTCTCGTGGTTCATGGGATCGAGCCCTGCATTGGGCTCTGCATTAACAGCATGGAACCTGCTTGGGATTCTCTCTCTCCGTCTGTCTCTGCTCCTCCCCCACTCATGCTCGCTCGCTCTCTCTCTCTCTCTCTCTCTCTCAAAATGAGTAAGCTTAAAGAAAATAAAGAACACTACTGGCTTAGTGGAACCCAGCTTTAAGACCAGAACTAAGCCCAACTTCTCATTCCCTATGTGAGGGGACTGAGGCCCAAAGAGGGGCTGCACCCTTCCCCTATAAGTGTCACATGGCTTGGAAGAGGAGACTGGAATGTTCCTTGCCAGGCTTTCCCCAACCCTACGCTGGAAGCTTGGTGAGAAGACACCAGAAGGAACTGACTTCATTTTCCAGTTCCTACTGTCGTTGGCCTGCAGCTGGGCCTGAATTCCCCCGAGGCTCTTATTCTTCTGTGTCTAAATACTGAGACCTTTGCTGCATCCAAGCCAAGCAGAGAAGCTGCTGGTGCCGGAAGTTCCACCATGTAATCATCCGTGTTTTTAAATGGAGACACTTGAAGGGAGAATCGTTAACTCTTTTCTAAGAGTGGATTCTAAGACAGGGGTGGGGGGGGGGGGCTATGTGAACAAGTAAGGTTAATTTAGTACCGACTGTATGCTATATGCTCTGTACCTCTCTCTCGTCCCATCTTCATGGCAGTCCCACAGCCTGGATGCACTTGACCCTTCTGTGTTGGGCAGAGGTCTCTCGCTATTGAGAGGGCAGGCTGGGAGAGTTGAACACAGGGACTCCAACAGGTACCTGTATGCAGATATATATATATATATATATATATATAGCAGCGCTATTCAGTCTCCAGAAGGTGGAAAGGACCCAGTGCCCGTCAACAGATGAATGGATAAACAGAACGTGGTCTGTCCACCCAGTGGAGTATTATTCAGCCATAAATAGGAACAAAGTCCTGACATAGGCTACCACATGGGTGAACCTTGAAGACATAATGCAAAGTGAAGGAAGCCAGACATAAAAGGCCACACATTGTATAATCGCACTTATGTGAAATGTCAATATAGGCAGATCTGTCGAGACAGAAATAGATTAGAATTTACCGGGGGCCCATGCGAGGGAGAGATAGGGTGTTACTGCATAACGGGGTGATGAGAAAATTTTGGAAAAAGATGGCGGGTGATAGTTGTCATTATAAATACAATTATCACCACTGAGCTGTACTCTTTAAAAATGGTGGAAATGGCCATTTTTATGTTACATATATTTTATAATAAAAGAAAAAGATCAACAACAAAAAAAGTGAAGCTGAGATATAAGCCCAGTCTATCTGATTCAGAGCCTGTGATCTTTCTCCTCCACGGTGCTGTCTTCTCAAAAGTTAACCAGAGATAGGGGCGCCTGGGTGGCTTGGTCGGTTAAGTGTCCGACTTCGGCTCAGGTCACAATCTCGCGGTCCGTGAGTTCGAGCCCTGCGTCGGGCTCTGCGCTGACAGCTCAGAGCCTGGAGCCTGTTTCAGATTCTGTGTCTCCCTCTCTCTCTGCCCCTCCCCTGTTCATGCTCTGTCTCTCTCTGTCTCAAAAATAAATAAACGTTTAAAAAAAAAAAGTTAACCAGACACAGACTTCGCCCCAAATCAGTGTCCCAGGTGCTATAGGAATGAGCAGGTCTGGGAATACCAGGGTGCTGCCATCTGTAGGCTGTACGTGCTGGCTGCTCTTTCCTGGCCCTTATCCAGCCGCTGGCCCTGAACCTGAGGCTTGGCTTTCACTCTGCCCCGGGTCATTAGCACTGTCTCTTGTCCCAGTCTCCCCGCACAGCACTTTTAACGACTGTGCATTTGTCCTTCAAAGAGACATACTTATCTTTCTCCCCTAACCTTTCCTGGAAAACAAATTCTCTTTGCCCGCAGCCTGACTTCTTTTCAGCTCCTTCTGACATCCTGGAGGCAAACGTGCCAGCCCGGGCTCCTCACAGCATGCCCGTCTGGGTCCCTTTCCTTTCTCGTGACCCTCCAGGTCAGAAAATTGGATGCTCCTTTGATGCCGATGGAGCCAGCTCCGCCTCCGATCCCCATTCCTGCGTGTGTGTATAGTATTTCCTGCCCGGCATTCCTGTCTTTAGAGTGGCTGGAGACAGAGCAGTCGGCCTTAGGGTTCCTGAGGACACCCCCCCCCTCCCCCACCTCCCCAGATCTGCCCTGGGTGGGCAGCGATGCTGGGCTCTGTGCTGCCTGTTCTCCGCTGACTGTGTAGCCTGATGGTCCCCTCCCCGTCCCTGGGCCTTGGGCAGAGAAATGACATCATGGGGGGTAGGGGGTGGGGGGTTTCGGTTAAATTCCCTGGATCTTTGGAAATTCCTGCCCCTCCTTCACTCCCAAGCCCCACGGAATGAAATCTTCACTGGAGAAATACCTTCCAAGGCCAAGATATTTCCAACACAATTTCAGACTGAAGCCGGTTTGGAAGCCGGGGAACGGGAGGGTGTTTTGGAAGATGGAAAGTTGGCTTGCTGTGCCCGCGCCTCTCACGCACAAGGAATGAGGGACACTCCCTGCCCTGAGCGTCCTGCACTCCAGCCCCTTCGGACCAGAGCACCACTCATGAGTTACCTGCATGCGGCTGCACTGACCCAGAGGACAGGGGGCTGGATTCAAACAACTCGCCAGGAAAAGTCACGCTTCTCTGGGTCCCGACAGCCAGTGTGTGCGGCCTGCGGGTAAACAGCACATCCTCCCCCATCCAATGCTTTGCGCCCACAGGTCATGGCCGGGGATTATCAAATTGACAGAGCCCGGCTGGCCCCTCACTCCACATCCAGACACGTTTCATTCTGTTAATTATCGCCTCTTGCGTTTGACGTAAAGAGTCAAGGCCTGGGTCAGGGTCACTCATGTATTTTCCTCTTTCTCATTAAAATTGCCCAGCTCTCGGGGCCCCTGGCTAAATTCTGCTGATGTTTAAAAATGTCCTGTCTCTCTCTCTCTCCGTGACCCCTAAAAATCCTTCCTCCCGATTTCTGCAAAGCCACTTGAACAGCAAAGGAAATACAGGTCAAGCCCCTTTAAGCCCCAATATGCTTTTCCATTTTTGAAGGGTTGTGGCTGTTTCTCAAGTATGTTTCTCCACTTTGCTGACCCAGGAGACGTGACACCTTGTGACTTGGGGCGTCCAGGTCAGCAGGGCCACTGTCCGAAAGGGTGGGAAGCCCGTTCAGAGGCAGCAGGCTTGCTCAGAGCACTTCCGGGCCTCACAGCCCTTCACTCAGTTGGTGACCTCTGTGAGTCTGCTGTTTGGGGTCCTCGAAGACAATGCTGCCATCTTAAATTTGTCCAGAAATTTTTGCCACAGGACAAGAATTGATTTTGTTTTTAAGCTTTTTTTATTTTTGAGAGAGAGAGAGAGAGCGAGAGAGAGAGAGAGAGCACATGCGAGCCCGAGATGGGGAGGGGCAGAGAGAGAGAGAGGGAAAGAGAATTCTAAGCAGGCTTCATGCTCTCAGTGCAGAGCCTGATGCAGAGCTCGATCGCACAAACCATGAGATCATGACCTGAGCCGAAATCAAGAGTCAGATGCTTAACTGACTGAGCCACCCAGGCGCCCAAGAATGGATTCTTCTAGAGCGCTGGGCTTCTCACAATACTTCAGTGTGCAAATGCCAGGACCTAAAAGCAGGAAAGGTCCTCCTCCTCATTGCTTAACCAAGCCCTCTGCATCCTCGGGGCCTTAGTCAGACCTCACCGGTGATCAGCCTTGAAGCCACTTGTATCCTGATGATACTGCCTCTCTGAGCTCTTCTCCTGGGGGCTGAGAGGCTGCACCACACTCTTAGTCTCTTAGCCATCCTTAGTCCCCAGCAGTCTTGAACTGCTTCCTGCCATTGGCCGAGTAAGTTGGTCTATGAGGTCCTTGGGGTGCAACTCATGACCTGAGCTCAGAACAGACACTCAGGGAACCTATGTGGCTGACAGACTAATTCAGCTCGGACTCCAGCAGGAGAGGTGGGGAGCTCCTTGCTTCTGACTGTTCACAAGCACCTCCTCAGCTCTGCTTCCAAAGACAGCTCTCATCCCTTGCAGTGTCCTCCTGGCCTGGTGGGGTAACCAGCTCTCTCCAGACTCACCCCCAAAGTGGTACAAGAGACTGTTCCTCGGGGGCGCCTGGGTGGCTCAGTCGGTTGAGTGTCTGACACGCTCACACTCCGTGAGTTCGAGCCCCGCGTCGGGCTCTGTGCCGACAGCTTGGAGCCTGGAACCTGCTTCGTATTCTGTGTCTCCCCCTCTCTCTGCCCCTCCCCTGCTCATGCTCTGCCTCTCTCTGTCTCACAAATAAATAAAAATACTAAAAAAAATTTTTTAAATAAATAAATAAAGAGACTGTCACTCAAAGAATGAAGGAGATGGCCAGGGTGGTCCCGTGTATCTGCATCGTAATGGGATCGTGGGCCTTACAGAGGATGCCAGGCTACTTCTCAACAATGTCAGGGTATTGCCTTCTGAACCTTCTCCCCTTTCCACGAGAAGCTCCAGGGAGCCCCGTGAGCTCCTCAGACTCTGGGTCTTTGGCTGTTCACCGTGGAAAGACAAAGGTGAAGATCGGTCTCCTGAAGACTTGGTACCAGACAGAAGGTGGACTCCTGGGTGTGTCTCCAGGGAAGGCCCCTGGGAGACAAAGTGCTGTCCATTGGAGACGAGGGAAGATCCAGGTGTTGTGGGGACTGAAGCTGAAATAACTGGGAGACGGTCCTCGTTCCAAAAAGGAAGAGAAGATGAGGTGCAAAAGCATTTCCTGAGAATGAGAAAAGAAATCACAACAAATGACTGGAGCCTCGGAGACTCGGGCCCTTTTTATCCGAGATCTCAGTTTACCCGAAGTGAGTGAAGTGAGTATCTCAGTGCCTGTGCAGAAACGCTTCCCTCCCACCTAGAGCTCTCGGTGGCTCCCAGGACAGCAAGCAAAGGGCTCCACAGCTAAGCTTTCTCTGCTTCAGGGAATCGCTTCTGACCGGAGACTGTGCCCACCCTGAGGGGAAGCGGTGAGCTCCCTTAGAACTCAAAAGGGGCACAATGGGGCTTGTCGTTTTTTGGCTTCTACCCCCGGGACCTCTGGCCACCGGCTGCCTGTCCAGCCTGTGTCTCTGCCCAGTGGGGCTACATCTGGCATAGTGCTCGGGCCTTAAAGCCCACCAATCAGGCTGACCACGTGGACCCTCGGGGAGGCGTTGGGGACGGTTCAGCTGAGAGCTGGAGGGTCCAGACATCAAGCCTTGAGTGGAGGGAGCCACAGCCCCACGGCGCTTTGCTCACGAGCCTTTGTCTGGGCTGATTTATTTCTTCCCCCCGGTGGCCAAGAAAACAAAACCCTGACTTTGTCCTTCGGTTCCATTCTCATTTGGGGCTCGCGGATTGTGTCTGCTTCCCGGCCGTGGTCAGAGGGAGGAACTGCTCGACAGTGGCTTTTGCACATGGCACTGAAGGTTTTGATTAAAAAGGTGGAATAGTGGTGCTTTTTCTTCCTGCCAGCCAGACCTCACATCCACCCTCGAGTGAGGAAACTCTCTGTCCAAGGCTGCCGTTCAGGAAACTCCCTCCTTTGTCTTCCTGGTCGAGATTGTACAAGCAGGTTTCATTTCAAGCCAGGATTTGGGGTTAAAAGGAGCCCTGCCCCACCCGCCTCCTGCCAGTCCTGGTCCCCATCCCTAGAGTCAGGGGGGCTGGGCTGAGTTCGCAGAGCTTAGGAGCAGCCGACTTGAGAGGGGGCAGGGAAGGAAACGCAAGGAGAGAGGAAAGGTCTGGTGGCTCGGGTCTCGTTTGGGGGGTCCTCCCTGCCCTACCGCCTCATTTTACGCGTCGTGAACTCGTCCGGGTTATTGGCAGCAAGCGGCAGATGCCTAACTCCCAGTTGCTCAAACAAAGGAGGAATTTATGGGGAGGGTGGGGATATGATGAAATGAAACCGGAGGGAGACACAGCTGTGCTTGGGCCGAGGGACCCGGGCACCGGGATCTGCCCCCGAGGGCAGCTCCAGGTTCTCCCCCAAGCTTCCAGCCCACAGTTTCTGCCCGAGGCGGGCGCTCCCAACCAGTTGTAACTAAGAACATCTCGAGGAACTCCGGCCTGGTTGTCACAAAGGCAGGGTAGACCAGATGACCTCATAAGGGTATTACTACTTCTTCTTTTCTTTTTTTTAATTAAAAAAGAAATTTTTTTAATGTTTATTTACCTTTGAGAGAGAGAAAAAGACAGAGCACGAGCAGGGGAGGAGTAGAGAGAGAGGGAGGCACAGAATCCGAAGCAGGCTCCAGGCTCTGAGCTATCAGCACAGGGGCTTGCAGTCCCGAGCCGTGAGATCATGACCTGAGTCCGAAGTCTGATGCTTAACTGACTGAGCCACCCAGGCGCCCCTCATGAGGGTACTTCTGATGGACAAGACAGCGTTGCTCTCTGCTTCCCTCTTCCCTGCTATAAATGTGCATGTGCACACACACGTTTATTCAACAGATACATTGAGTACTATTGTGTGCCATCATCAGTTCGTTTCAGCACAGCAAAGCAGAGATAAACAGGTTTTGGAGGCAGCCAGGCCTGGATTTGAGTCTCAGGCCCACCTTTTGCCAACTGTTCCGTCTAGGAGCATGTAGGGGGTACTAGATGCCCATCTAGTATTCTGACTCTGGTAAGACAGGAATGACCAACTTCCCTGCCCTTCAAAGAGCTGTCTGTGGCTCGGTTTCCATGTCTACAACCCCGGAACAACAAGCCCCACCAAATGGCATTGTTCTGGGGAGCAACAGAAGTATAGATCTGTGGGAAAACTCACACGGAGGGGCCGTAGCTATCAGGCCGGCCTCCCTTGCAGGCGCCCACACCGCCTCTGGCCCTGGCCCTGCTGGAGGCCTGGCTCCTACCCCTGCCCCCCGCCCACAGCCAGGCCCTGGCAGCTCCGTGCGCAGGGCTTCCCGAGGCTGACGCAGATCCCCTCGGGAAGGTCAAGGGGTGGCCAGGGTACGGCTGTGGGCGCACCCTTCCCCTTTTCCCGTCCTGGAGGAGAAATGGGAAATGGGGGTCGCCCCCCAAGAAACAGCTGTCTGCACCCTGGAATGGGCCAGACAGGCAAACCTCTAAGCAGCCCTTTCTGGAAGGCAGGGGGCCCTCCAGATGCCCTTTCCCACTCAGCTTTTCCTGAAAGCGGAGCCTGTCCACACTGGGAAATTGCAAATAGTTTACATGGGGAATGTCAGCTGCCCACATATGAAAATATACACATCATTAAGCCCTAAGTGCTTGCGTCTGGAGATAGAGTGGACAGTCTCCTGGGCTGACCTTTTGTTCACTGATGCAACCACTGCTAATGAGCACGGAGCTCCTCGGTGGGATGTTTTCATATGTTGAAGCGAAGCATATGTTGGCTATTAGCCTGTGTGTGTGTGTGTGTGTGTGTGTGCGCGCGCGCATGCGCGCGTGCGTGCACACACACGAGCACGTGTCTGTGTGGTACGTACAACACTGTATAAATAGTGTTTACCCAAACATGCAGAGTTCATTTTATCTCATTATCTAGCCCCCATGGACCTCTAAGACCAAAGTCACATCCTTCTCACAATGGCATTCTTGGAGGACATGGTGGTGTTTAGGAATAAGGCTCTTTGACCAGATTACCTGGCTTTGAATCCTGTCTTTGCTCCCATGGTAGCTGTGTGACTCTGGACGAGTTATTTAACTTCTCTGGGCCTATTTATGCATCTGTAAAATGGAGATTGTAATAATTAAAACCTACCTTGAGGGAATTTAGAATGATAACCCCATGTAAAGCTTCTAGGACTTAACATATAGTAGGTGCTCGGGAAATAGCAGTGGTGATGATGGTGACACTTCTTACGGGGAGCTGGGATTGGGTGGAAGATCTCTCCTGCTCAGAAAATCAACTTGGATGAGGTTGTATTGGAAGTGGGTCCTGAAGACTGGGTGGAATTTGGACATGTCCTGATGGGGCAGGAAGGGCTTCTTCCAAGGGAATGAGCAAAGGTCCAGCAGTTAGAAAGCTAGAGCTTGCCCAGGAAGCGATGCATATGGGGTGAGCATCCATGAGCCAAAGGCAGGAAGGGGAAGCAGGTCAAGAAGGGCGTTTGGATTCAGGACCAAGAAGGCAGTGGGCTCTGTCTTGTGGAGTGGAGACCATCTCTCCTGTGTGGTATGGAAAAACTCCCTTGGGGGCCATTGTGTCAATGCTGGAGCAAGCTGTAGCAGGTGCGAGAAGAGAATTCTTGAATGCAGGGCAGTGAGGTGGGGGATGGAGAGGAGGGGTGGGTGAGAGAGATACCAGGGCTGGCATTGCTGTATGTGCATGTCCCCTCTGTGAGATGAGGAACAAGCTGGATCTCAGTGGGTCCAACGAGACCAAAGCTATGCCCTTCCCCTAGAGCTGGCTCAGGACCCCTGGTTTAGAGCCAGTGCAGCTCAGATCCACTCAGTCCGCTCAGATCTGCCATAGAGGACCTCCAGGTGTTACTGCTGGCTGTACCATGGGCCACAGTATGACCTTGGAGGGGTCTCCTTCCTTCTTGGTCCCTTGTCTTGTTAACACATCTATGCTATGAGAGGCTTGAACCAGCTGGACTCTGACAGGTCTTTCCAGGAAAGCCCTCTGTGATCACTTCCTCCTGTTCCACCTTGGGTCCTGAATCTGTGAACAGTGCAGGGCATGTGTTTCCAGAAGGCTCTGAGGGTGACCCCAGGGGCACTTCAGGATTATTGACAACTACTAAGGAGGTAGGGGAGGTAGTTCTGAAGGGCTTTTCACAGCCCAACCATGCCTCCATCCCTGGCTGCCTCCAGAGACACCAGCCACATACAACTGATCCCCTTTCTCACGTCTTTACACAAGAGACTTTGAAGCTGGGGGATGCTTCAGGAACAAGGTTTTCAGACACGCGGAGTTCCTCACTCATGCGGGAAATGACATCCCTTCGTGTTGCCAGTTGTCACGATGCAGAAGGAGACAGCAGTGCCCAGGGGGAGCAGGTGCAGCCGCTGGGGCAGCCGACGGCAGGGCCCTCAGGGTGCCACCCTCAGGCTAACGATTCAGCAGTCCGCGAGAAACAGCCTCGCGGAGACGGCAGTGTGCCATCAGCGTCAGCTCTTCCTGCTTTTTTAACATCTTCTAGATGAGTTCTCCTCACCCGTCGCGCCCCCTCCCTGCTTTCTGCGGCCTCCTGGCCCTTGTCCGTGCCGTGCCAGCCTCCTCCACCTGCGTAAATCCGGCCTCTCCCTCAAGGTCCAGCTCTCGCTTTCCCTCCCCGGGGCTCCCTCCCGGGCCGATTTCTCATTTTCCCCCTCAACCGTTCCGGCAAGGGCTGCACGCCTCAGGTCTGAGATGAATCACTGGGTGATTATTTCAGGTGTGCCATCTGGCCTCCCTCTTCGGAGGCCGGGGAGGCTGGGCCCCCCGCGGGGTGAGGGCGCAGGGAAGCGCGCAGCTAGGGGCTCCGTGGCGCCACCGTGTGGGCGGAATCCTGGGCGGGCCGAGGCTGAAGGACCTGGGCTGTGGAAGCAGAGCTGGGGTCGGGCTGCCCTGAGACTTCAGCAGCTCTCTGTGAAGTCACTGAGATGGGTGTTGGCGCCCCCCCAAGAGGCAGAGCCTTGGGTGCGGTGGGTGATCAGCGGCTGCTTCCTGCACCTTGTACTGAGTAAAGCACCCTGGGGTGGCTTCCTGCCGAGGCCAGGCCCCTGCGTTCCCCACCACCATCTGTCCCTCTCTAGCCCTGCCTCAGTCCCTGAAACGCCCGGATTGTCCTGCCTCGGGTGTCGCACAGAAGGCCCTTAGGAAGCTGCAGTTATGACCTGGGAGGGTGGACCCCTGAGCAATCGCAGCGCCCGGTGGCCCTGGGGTAGTTCTAGACTTCCCGCGGGTATTTTGTTAGCCGGAAGTCACCCAAACCAAGTGTGGAGCAAAGGTGGGGAGTGGGGTCTACAAATGCAGCTTCAGGCCAAGTCCTCAGCTCTCCCACCCCCACCACCTCCATCCTTCCCCTTACAACCTTCTCTTTAGAAATCCTGAGGCCTCCGGGGCATTGATTCGTTACTGGTCGTCAATACTGTGCCTCAGTGTTGCAGAGGCTACTCTGGAAAGAGTAGAGGGTAAGAGGAGTCTAGCTTGGGCCACCTGTCAGAATTTAGGGTCACGGGCAGCAGTAGACGCAGCGTGACGGCACAGAGCACTCAGCCAGGGTGGGAACAAAGGGGAGGAGAGGGACCCACGGGACAGTGATGGTGCGAAGCCCACTGGCGCCATTCACCCCCTTCAAGGGTCTTCCCTCCCCGTGTTCAAAGCGGCAGGAGGGGCTCTGCTCGCTCTGCTGTGGTGCCCAGAGAAACACCCACGTGGCCTCCACCCCTTGCTGCCTGAGAAGGTGGGTTCTGGTTAGCGCGGACAGCAGGAGCTGCCCGTATCCCCAGAACCCGTGGCGTAAGCATCAGGAACGGCAGAGAGTGAGTCTGGGCCAGCAGGGCAGGAGGTAAGAGGGAGCAGATATTCTGAGGGATTCGGAGGGGCAGTTACCGCCCAGCACACACGTGCCGAGTCTGTCCCGCCAGCTGCGGTGCTGGCAGCCGGTCCCCAGCCAAGAGGGGCCCAAGTTCCTCTGTTACCGGAGATAGATTCAAGGTCAATTTCTCACTCCAAAGGAGGTGGAGCAGGTTCTTTCCCCTGGGGGCGAGGGGGGCTCTTATCCAGAGGCACAGAGTCACGGAGGGTGGATAAAGCGCACCCAAGATTTAATGCCCCCTCTCTTCGCCAGCAGCTTTGGGGGAAAACAGTGGGGAGGAGCCTTAGCCAAAGAGGGGAGCACAGTACAGATTCTCTTGCTCCGGTTGTGATTTCAGGGGCAGGGCAGGTGCCCCGTGCAGCTTACAGTTCCTCAAGGAAGCTGAGTTCTTTCTTGTCAGTTGGGGGGCGGGGGGGGGGGGGGGGACGGAGAGCAGCCCCTGGCAAGCATAGCCATGTCCCCAAGGCATGCCTTGCTGTTTTAAGCTGTCCTAGGAGTTGGCCATGGAGCACTCCTTAAGAGCAGCTGGGGGTCATCCTGACTGTCATCAGAGTGGGCTTTCTGGCAGGGCTGGGCATACGATCACATGGCGGTTGGCCAGCTGGTTAGCTTCAGTGCCCAAGACCATCAGGAGGCCAGGCATTCACGACAGGGCCTCCAGCAGAGAAACCCTGTCCCTAATTCCTTCTTCCTGTCCTCGGAAGGTGTACCACCAAGAGCTAATTCCACACCTTTCGCAGGAAACTTGATGCCTAGATTCACACTGCTGTGTTACAAATCAAGGCTTGCTGGCTGGAGCTACTTGAGGAGACCATCTGGTGACCAAAGAAATAAAGCGTCACTTCAAAGTACTCCTGGCCCCAGGGGACCTTTTAGCAGAGACCTCCATTAGACCTGCTCTCCTGGCCGCTTTCAGCCCTGCAAATATCTAAGGACCATAGGGCCTTTTCTGTTTGATTAGAAATTAGGGGGACACCTTTGATATGGAGGAGGATGGCTCCCACCCTTCTTCCCGCCCTGACCTCTGCTTCATCCCAGAGGGTCAGTTCCTGCTAGAAAGGGCCACACTGCTAGCCGTAGTTCCCCTGCATCCCTGAGCCTTCTCGCGGTGAGGGTGACATTCCTGTCCAGACCCCACCTGGCCTGAAGGATTCACCCCTCCCTTCCCTGGCCCCCCTCAAAGCCTCCTGGGACCAGAAGGGATTAGCTTCCTGGAATGAGATCTGAAACTGTGGAATTCTGTCTTCAAGCCACAGGGGGCGGATTGGGCTGTGGTTGCTCTGGGTGCCTGGGGGCGCTTTGTCTTATGGGGTGTGTTAGACCTTGCCTGTGGACTGGGGAGAGCCTTCCTAATGTGTCTCCCTTGGAAACTAACTTCTCTGACCTGGAGGGGAAGGACCGATACCCTCCGATTCTACTGATGCAGGTTGCAAATGTCCCACTGAAATGTCCCCTAGGTGTCACTCTCCTGGTGGGTTTGGGTTTCGGCTCCCAGCTTAAACTGGCCAACAGCTTCTGATTCCCTTACTGGCAGAGGCGTTAGTCCCTGGAGTCACTTGAAAGGAGGGTTGGTGGGAATCACTTAATCTCTTCATGTTGAGCCAGAGACTGAGTTTAAACCCATGGTCGTTAAACCTACTCATTAACTCCTATTGGGGCTTTGGCCATGGGCAGCGTCCCCAGAGAGAGAGAGAGAGAGAGTAGTGTGACTTCACACACACAGCTGGGTCACCCCTAGACCCTGCACGGCCCCTCCCATCTGCTTAGGAAGGAAGCAGAGTGCGGTCATCCAGGCATGTGGAAAGATCCATGAGGAGTGGGAGGTCTGAGCCCAAACTCTGCTTGGTCTCTGACCCTGTCTTCCATGAAGCCTTTCCTAGATGACCTCGCCCCTTAATGATCTCCTTCTCTGAGCCCAGGAGCTCGTTGCCCTGAGCCGTATCATCCTCCATTTCAGTTCTTCCTGCCTCTGCTGGAGGGCTGCACAGTGCCCTGCTCATCCTGAGGGCTAAGGGACTCCTGGGAGACAGGGGAGTGAGTGGGAGGAGCACAGGGGGCCCAGACATCCCCCCACCTTCAACCACACTCGCTCTAGACCCACCCACCCAACCTGTGTTCAGATCGCCTGTCTGCCACTTATTGGCTGGGTGACCTTGGGCAAGTGACTTAACCTTTCTGAACCTCAGCTTGCTCAGCTTGCTCATCTGTGAGATGAGCATTATAATAGTATTTACCTCACAGAGTCTTAACAGAGATTAGATGAAATAATGCATATAAGGTATCTCTCACAGTGCCCGACCAGAGTTGGCTTTCAGTGGAGGCAAACCAGGGCTACCCGTTAAGTTATTTCCACTGATTTCAAATACTGGATCTGTAGATAAATTTCATGTGGAAGAGGAAAAAAGACGTTTGCTAGTAAAAAAGAAAAAAAAAAAGTTTGAGAGCCATTGAGTTCAATCAGCCCCTTTTATACATCACCACAGATGCCCAGAGAGAACTTCCCCGTTAGGGTATTGCCTGATTTCTGTGTTTTCTGTCTTTACTGGAGAAAAAGTGATTTATAGTCCAGGGCTACCCTGGCTTCACCTTTTAACACCCTCATAATGTGCCCGACACCAGCTTCAGCCACTGCTGGTGAGGGTGGATCCTCCCTGGGCAGAGTCGGGTGACAAGACAGGGGCAGAGCGACTGCATGCAGGTGGGCAACTCAGGTGCCTCTTCTGAGGTCCAGGAAATGGTGGTTTCCCCCCATGACCGTCCCGCCCAGCATCTCTGAGTCCTCCCAGATTCGAGTTGCATCCTGGCACAACACCTTGTTTCACATGATGTAGTGGGGACACCAGCCCTGCGCCGGGCCCTTCAAACCAAGGCTGCCCAGCCATCAGCTCTCTTGAAGCAAATTTGCCTGTGGCCTCTGGGTTTTGTTTTAGGATCCGATTGCTCTGAAGTAGCCCAGAGTTACTGATCCCCAAGAGATTCAGCTGCCAGAATTTCCAAGAAAGTTCCCCGAGTCTTAGATGCAGCCCTCCCCGCCCCCCCTCCACAACTATCAATTCCTGAATCTTGAAAGACCCACAGAGCATCTCTGCATCAGCCCTTTCCTGTAACAGAGGAGGAGACAGAGGCACAAAGTGGCCAATGGCAGAGGGTGGACCGGTTTCCCATTTCCCTGTCTTGGGCTCCTTCTGCAACATCGAGCATCATTTCTGCAAAACGAGTATCAGAAGCCAATACGCTACAGGCTGCTTTTCTGCAGTTCCACTTATCAATATTTTTAGCTGGGGAGGGAGGTACGGCCAGGGACAGAAGGGGAGGCAAGGTGGGAGAGAACCACAGCCACCCAGGACTGGTGATGGCAAACAAGCCTGCTGTGTGGTGTAATTGGGTGCGCCCACGGCATTTGCCGTCACTGCGGCCATCACCCCCCCCAACATCTAAGGCTCCCCCACATAGGGGCCCTCCTCCAGAGGGGACAGGACCTAGGAGAGAAGAAAGAAGGAAGGAACTCAGGAATGTGGGCTTTCAGAGGCTTGATGAATAGAAAATGAGCCACTGATTTCATTCATCAGGACCCCTTACTGCCAGCGCCCCTCACATGGACGCCCCCCCCCCCCACACACACACGCAGACACTGCCCAGTGGGCTTAGCAGGGAAATCAGCTCCATAGTCACATTTCAGTAGCTGAAAGGAGAAAGCAGGCCTTTCCAATTTCAGCATCTTTGGGGGAGAAAGATGTATTTACCTCCCCTCTGTCTGAGCCCACTCCTGGCAATTTTCTCAAATATCCCTGCCATTTGTTAAAAACCCAGCTTGTGGCCCAGCTGGTGCACGAACAGCTGATGGAGGGTGAATGGTCGCGGGAAGAGGGAAGGTGAGGCCGCCTTCTGGTGGTCCCAGCACCTTCCCAGAGCTGACCGCTGCTCTTGGGTGCAGAAACTCTCCGAACTGTCCTTTCAAGCTGAAACGCTGAGGCCACACACAGCTTCACCTGGAAGGAGAAGGAAATGACGGCGGTGATGTTTATTGCACATTCTCCACCAGGTGTCACATCTGGGCCACATGCCGGACCCAGAGGTTTCACTGATTCTCTTGGGGAGACACTCTTATTCCTGATAATCTTCCCGATAACAGGGGGCTGAGTCCAGACCAAGGTCCCACAGCTACAAGTGGCAGATCTGGGGTCTGAGCCCCCGTCTGATAGTCGAAGCTGTGCCCGCCGAGCACCCCTCCCCTGGCGCTGTCCTTTTGCTGGCCCTTCTGCCATTCCAGACCCTGTCACACAGGCCCTGAGGGTTGAGCAGGTGTTTCCCTTGCCTGCTGAGCACACAGGCCCAGCACGGGCAGGGGTCATCAGCAAGGTCACAGGGGGCTCCCCGACCAGCCAGGCCTCGTTGCACAGCCCCGTAACCACGAGGTCTCACACATCTCGTTTGAGTCTGACCACAAGCCCGGGACACAGGGACATCATTATCCGTGTTCTGCAGAGGAGCCAAGTGACCACGCTGCGCGTGGCCCAGGGCCAGGTGGCGCTCCGCTCCTGCCCCTCACTGACACCCCCCTCTTCTCTTCCTCCAGTCCCCAGTCTTCATAGCCCAAGTTGGCCAGGACCTGGTCTCCCAGACGGAGGAGAGGCTCCTACAGAGGCCCTGCAAGGAAGTCTTTTCTGCCTGTGCACAGTAAGTGCTCGCTCCCTCCCCAGACCGAGCATCGGGGCCCTTCAGCCTCCTCTGGGCAGCCACACAGCCTCCCCCCCGCCACTGACAGAGGCTGCCTCTCCCCCACACCTGGCGTGCTGGGCACCAGGGCAGGGCTTCAGTGCCCGGGGGCCCCAGCCAAGCCACCCAGCTGTTTGTATACTTCTTATGAAGGGAAAAGATACCAAAGTTCCAAGTCCAAAGAAAACATCTGCCTCAAAGGGTGTTGAAAGCAAGTGGTCTCCAGGCTGTTGAGACAGAGGAATGTGTAAAAACTTGACCCCGTCTGGGTGGTTTGGAAGTCCTTCCTGGCCCCCAAGCCCCACTGCTGCCACCAACCAGAGCTGGGTGGTGCTGCTGCTGCAGGAAGGGGGGCTACAGGCCGCCTTCTCAGTCACCCCATCACCTTGTCTGCAGGCCATACAGCGATCCTGACGCAATAGCAGACAAATCGGCGCATGTGCTGTTGGCCAGGCACCAATGAAGTCCCCACTGGTCCCTCACACACGTACTATGAAGGCCTGAGCCACTAGGCACACACACGTTCATGTGTCCACATGTGTACCCTTCCACATAAGCCAGTATGTGCACCAAAATCTTCTGGAGCCTCATCACCTCTGGATGAGTCTGGGGACTTGCTGTGCGCCCTTGGTCAGCCTTTGTACCACAGACAACCAGGCACCTGCTGTGTGTCTGACACCTAGCACAGGGGATACCATGGTGAGCAAGAACCCAGTCCCAGCTTTCAGGAAGCTTACAGCCAGGCAGGAAAACCAGTGCCCCTGTGCACTGTGGGAAGAGCCGGGAGCACCATCATGAGAATGGACATTTGGGGAGGGCCAGCTGGGGACCCAGCCCTGGTAGGTGCCAGGGAGAGACCCCCCATAAGCAGAAACAAACGTGGTTGCTGCCCTCTTGGAGCTGGTTGAGGGTTAGATCTGACAGTGGGTGAGGTCCCTGGGCTGTCACTGTGACCCCGAGGGAGTGGACAACCTGGTGCCCTACACTGGCCCCTGCTGTCATGTCTGGCGGGACACAGTGTCCCACATGCCTCTACTGTATATGCTCCGCACTGCACCCCCCCCCCCCCCCCCCCGCCGCAGCCATCTGCAGGTCCCAAGTGCTTGGGCTACACTTGGTCAGCATTGCCACTTTTTTTTTTTAATTTGAGGGAGAGAGGGAGAGAGAAAGAGAGAGCCCAGGCTGCACACACCAGTAGAGGAGAGGGGGAAAGAGAATCTCTGAGCGCAATGCAAGTCTCCATCCCATGAGCCTGGGATCATGACCTGAGCTGAAATCCAGAGTCAGACGCTCAACTGGCTGAGCCACCCAGGCATCCCAGCGTTGCCACTTTTTAAAGGGAAGAAGCACATCCATCCCTGCCTGCAGCCAGTTTCAGAACCCTCCCTCCAGGCCTGGCCCAGAGCAGGCGACCAGGAAACTCAGCTGTGGAGATGGAAACTTCCCAGGGGCTTCACTGGTCCTGGACCAGATCCAGAGCCTGGGATCTCAGGGGCTGCATCCCTGCTCTGCCCCTACCCCCCCACACACCCCTGCACCCCGTTAAGTACTCCTCTGTCCTCATTGCAGCTCAAGAGTCCCTTCTTGGGGTGCCGGGGTGGCTCAGTCAGTCGGTTGAGCATCCGACTCTTGATTTCAGCTCAGGTCATGATTACATGGCCGGGGGTGGAGGGTGGACCTCACTTAACCCTCTCTCATGAGCACATGCCTCTGCAGCGGTTTATTAGATGTTTGTTACTTGCTGGTTGTGTCCCACATCGCGATGCCAACTTCGTGCTCACGGCCGTACCCCAGGCCTAGAGCAGTGCTGTGGCAGGTACCCAGGAAGTGTTTGTAGGATCAGCCCATCACTTTGGGCCTCTGAGGCTGGTGGTTAACCTGCTGGATATATGGCTCCGCCCATCTGCTTAAGGTCAGGATTATAAAATGTTTGTTGGTTCCCTCCGAGCTAGGTCTGTCCACGACTACCTGAAGGGCGAACCATTCCATGAGTATCTGGACAGCATGTATTTTGATCGCTTTCTCCAGTGGAAGTGGTTGGAAAGGTGAGTGCTCCCCTTGTACACCCACCTACAAGTGTGTGCCAGGGTGGGGGGCAGGGGGCGAGAGTACACGCCTGTCACCTGAAAACCCACATACAAATCCGTTACCTCCATGGGTCCATGGTTCAAATAAAATTAGCCATCCTCCTCCCGTTGCTCAAGTTCTTGGCTATTCTTCTAGAAACGCTCTGTTCTTATTAAAGGTACACGCGATTCACACCCTCATACATGCATGCATACATACTTATCCTTATTTTTTTGGTTCACTGTCTTTGGGAATTCTTCCTCTGCCAGTGAATAAAGAGCTGCCATATTTTTGAGCAAATTACACATCCCTTATTTAGCCCAATCCCCTGTTGATGGAGGATTGGACATGGAGGTTGCTCTCAATTTTGTGTACCATCTTCCCTAAATAATGAATAGCTTTATACATATGTCTTCCTGCCCTTTCGCAAGTACGTCCATAGAAATCTCTAGCAGAGGAATGTCTGGTCACAAAGCACTGCTTTTAAACCACGAGGGACTGCTAGATTGCCCTCCCAACAGCTGCCCCCATCTCCAGTCCCGCCAGTGCCCCAGTGCCCTCTTCCCTCTCAGCTTCATTAACACCAGTCTCGTGCCTTCCCATGTGAGCATGGGCTTTCCTTCTTGTTTATGTTCTCATCTCTGATAACGGGTGAGACCAAGCATCTTTTCCTGTTTTACTTGCTGCCTTTCTGCTGCAAAGTGCTCTCGCAGACGTGGCGGTGGCTTGGCCTGACAGCTGCGGCCTCCATGTGACCGATGAGGAGGGAGACCCACAGAGAGGGTGTGGTTGGCCTCGTCACACAGCAGGCGAGCAGTGCAGCCGAGGGGGACTCCCAGCACCAGGCTCTGCCTACCATGCTGTTGCAGGATTTGCAGAACGGGGCGATGCCTACGTTGTATCCGTGCTGAGCTCAGCTGTGGGACGAGGGTGGGAGCATCCCCTCCCACAGCCCAGGGTTCCCTGTGCCAGAGTTCCGACGTTCATGGGTATCTGGGCATGTTTTGGTTAGAAGGCAAGGAGCCATCTTGCTTCTGTGTGTCACCACCTTTGCTGGCCAAGTGCCCTGCAGACTCTGAGGAAGCCGCAGGACAGGAACGCCCTAGAAACCCCATTCATGACCCTTCCCTTCCCACTTCAGGAAGCCCAGAGGAAAACACCCTGTTCTGTACCACTGGGGGGGCATTTCTTTCCACCCCCACTGGTGGGAATTGACAGTGGAACAGGGGACAGTCTTCTCTGTTGGCCACTCACTGCCACTGGCCCCCTCGCACATGCACATCATGGCTCCAGGAGAGCCAGAGAAGTGAGGGGTCAGTGCAGACATCCTGCGGAGGGCCCCAGAGCCACAGTCTGGGTCTGAGTCCCGGCTCGACCGTCTCCAGAGGGACCTCAAGAAGGGTTGCTCACCTCTCCCCTCCTCAGTCTCCTTATCCGAAAAATGGGATAATAATAGTGCCTGCCTTTGTAGGCTTGGGTGGGGATGAGATGAACTAAGCATAGTCCACGCCTAGAATAAGGCAAGTGCTCCAGAAAGGTCAGCCGTCTGGCCCCAGGAAGTCAAACTGCTGGATACGGTTGTTGTGGTTGCCGTTGAGGTCATCAGTGTCGCTGTGGCTGTCATCCTGAAGCTTCTGATATGGGAAGGAACAGCTGGCCCTTGTGTTTCTGATGATCACAGGAAAGTCTGGTGGGGACGTAGTCATCGTGCCCCCTCGCCCCGCCCCAGAGCCCTAGGCTGTGTGCCACACGACCCGATCTGTACCCACCTTCCCAGGGTGGCAGTGTGGGTGTGAGACGCGGGATGTGGGCTCTGCAACATCCTTCTTGGGATCCCGGCTTCGACACCACCACCACCCCCCTCATGACCTGGGGCAACTCACTTCCCTTCTCAGAGCCTCGGCATTCTCGCCTGCAGAAGGGGGGACAGTCCCACCTCCTGAGGCAGGCGTGAGGATCACATTAGTGTGCATGCAAGGTGCTTCAAGCAGTGAGGACTGTTGCCATAAAGACCCCCCAGAGGAGACATGTCCTTTATTCCTGGAGTTTTAGTAGGGATGTCTGACTACATCAGCCTACAAAGCTGCCTTTTCAGTATCTCCATTTTACTGAAGACACAAGCCTCAGAGAGGTTGATCGATTGACTCTGGCTCACACTCAAGGGCCTGGCACGGCTGGGACCTGAACCCAAGGTTCTTGATCCAGTCCTTCACCCAGTCCTCATTCCACCCAGCACTCTGTTGCAATAGAATCCTTTAGCTGTGGCCACTGGCTTGCATTTTACTTGTCTGTACTGAACACTCGAAATGGGGAAACAGACTTTTTGAATCCGTGCACTGGCTGCAAAGAAGTCAGGCCCTTTTGTGGGCGTTAAGTTGTTGAAGCCGGTAGGGCAGGACTGGCCTAGAAATGCCCCAAGTGACTGACAGCAGCCTGCTTCCTCCCTTTCCTTTTTTTTTTTTTTTTTTTTGCTAACAAGATCATGGCCTGTTGGTGCTGCCCTGTTGAAATATTAAAGGGATTTTTTTTTTTCCCTCCCAAGGTTAACCAAGAAATTCCTCGGAAATTGTATTACACTCATTTCCCCTAGCAGAGGAGCTCTGTGGTAATGTCGACCGACTGTTTGTTCTCCATGTATCGTAAACTGTTAGGCCCGGGCGCCTTCATGTGGTTTCGAGGGCGGCTGTGGAAAGGCTTCCCAGGGCCACATGGCGGGTGCAGCCGTATGGCAGGCCTCGCTGCAGCCCGTTTGCTCGCGTGCAGAAGGATATGGGGCCGGGGAGAGCCCTGCGGAGGGGCGGCCCTGTGCTCCCAGCAGGGTCGGGCCCCGCTTCCTAAAGAAACAGAAGAGAGAGTGGGTCAGGGCGTGTGAACTCCAGGCAGAGCCCTGGCGTCTCAGGACTGTCCTGAGAGAAGTGTGGTGCCCGGGACCTGAAATCCAAATCCTCCTCAGGACCCAGCGGCCGGAAAGGTTTCCACAGAAGCTTCATTCAGGAGCTGCTGGGTGAGCAGAGGCTCACTGGTCTTTCCCAAGCTGACCCAATTATTTGGGCCAATTCAGTCACACCCCGGCCTCTGCCCTGGTCCGGCCTCTGGGGTGGGGTCGGATGCTCAGAAATAGTCCTGGAGCTCCAAGAGCTAAGTTCAGCATCCTAAAAGTGGGTTGGTTGTTCTTCAGCCGCTCATGGTCCAAGGACACTCAGGTTTTTCCATATCTTCGCCGTTGTGAATAATGCTGCCAGGAGCACGGGAGGCAAAGTGTGGCAAATACATACAACGGAATATTATTCAGCCTTCAAAGAGAAGGAAATCCTGCCATTTATGGTAACGGGGGGGGGGGGGGGATGCCCAGAGGACATTACACCAAGTGAAATAAGGCAGACACAGACAAATACTGCCTGATCTCACTTATATGTGGACTCTAAAATAACGTCAGAGTCCTAGAGGCAGAGTAGACTGGTGGTTGCCAGGGGCTGGGGGTGGGGGAAATGGGGAGACATGTTGATCAAGGGGTGTAAAGTTTCAGTTCATCGTGCGAGATGAATATGCTCCGGAGATCTGATGTACAGTGAGTAACACTAGTTAACGGTACTGTATTGTGTGCTTGAAATTTGCTGAGATGGTAAATCTTAAGTGTTCTCACCAGGGAGAGAGAGCGAGAGAGGAAGAGAAAAAATGGTAACTACGTGAGGTGACAGAATGTTGGTTAGCTTGATCGTGGTGATCGTTTCACTTACGTGCATCGTTTGTGTACGTGCATCAAAACACCAAGTTGGATGCCGTTTGTCAGTTATACCTCAGAAAAGCTGGGGTGGCGGGGCGAAAGGAAGCTGGTTATTTTTAACCAAACAGGCCAGTGATGAAAAAGCCCAGGCTGTCTGCACCATGGGGTTCTTCGAGGCAATTTTAGATGACTGATTATTTACTCTGTGAAGTCCCACCCTGGCCTCATAGAGGGCCTGCCTGATTAGACATCATAAATGGCCTCAGCTAATGACAATGGGGGGTCAGGAGACACAAAGCGATGATTACTTCATAAATCCCGCTTTGGGCAGACAGGACCGTCTAGTGTTCTGGAGCTCAGGGGGAAATGTGATAAAGGGACCCTCGGGGGTGGAAAGGCTGGGGACCGGTGGTAAAGGATGACCAGCAGCCTTTCTCCCTGGGGACCAGAGGTGGGCAGGTGGGCGAGATGTGCAGGTGTGGGGAGGACTGCTGTGCCCTCCCTGGGACACTGAACCTCTGTGGCTCCTGGGCCCCTCCCTTCTCCCTGCAGAGAACACAGCTTCTTTCTGAACTTAGCCACCTGATTTTCACTGGGGAGAGAGAGGGGAACCACACGGAAAGTGTGGTGAAGCAGCTTTAGCGCACATCTCCAGGCCTCCACTCTTCCCTCCAAGCCGGCGAGGACTGGCAGGTGTCCCAAGCCGCAGGGGGCCGAGGGCGGGTGGCCGGGGATGTGAACATCCAGCCGTGGAGCCGGTCCTTGGGGGTCCCACCCACAGGGAGGATTCCTGGCTCGCTCGGGAAGGTGTGCGATGCTGCTGCTGTTGATTTCTTGGGGATTCTGCATCTCCACACCGTGAGACCCATGTGGGATTCTTGCTTCTTTCCAGGCAACCGGTGACCAAGAACACTTTCCGGCAGTACCGAGTGCTGGGAAAAGGGGGCTTTGGGGAGGTGAGTGAACGTCCACGTCTTTGGAAGTTCCCAGACTCTGTCACTGTTTTTGTCCCTTCCGGAGGCACCTATAGTGCCCTGCGCCCCCTGGTGGAGAGGGGGGGTGGGGCATAGGGCCTGGAGGTGCCACCAAGGTGAGACACGAGGCTGTGCCGCAGGGCCCGTGGGACAGAGGTCCTCTTGGAACCAGCCTCAGTCAGGGTTTGAGTCTGAAGAGGAGAAACGGGTGTTCTTAGCTGTCTTTGGAGGGAGGAGTGGCCAGATGCTGCTGTTAATAGGTGCTGTTGTATTTTGTCTGATGTTCCCAGACTGGGAGGCAAGCCTTGTTATTCCCATTTTATAGGGATGAGGAAAGCTGAGGGTCAGAATGGTTGATAACCCGGGCCAAGGTCACACAACCAAAAAGGCGTGGAGTCAAGAAGACGAGACCCCAAATGCCCCGGCTCCCGTTCTGCTGAGTTACAAAGTCGGGGTTGTTAGGGGTCCGACACCAAAACAAGCTTCCCTTACCAGCAGCTGGTGCCTGGAAGTCCCCAGTTAGCAACGGCCGCATCCGGTTGGAAGCATGGGACGGAGAAAATCTAGTTGCCTCTGAGAGAGGGACAGTACATATATACATATGTATATATGTATATATATATATATATACATACATATATATATATATATACATATATACATATACATATGTATATATGTATATATGTATATATATATGTGTGTATATATATACATATATACATATATATATACACATATATATGATTTGTAGAAGTTAATCTCAAAAGTGGCACCTGGGTGGCTCAGTCACTTAAGCATCTGACTTCTGCTAAGGTCATAATCTCGCAGTTTGTGGGTTCGAGCCCCGCGTCAGGCTCTGTGCTGACAGCCCAGAGCCTGGAGCCTGCTTCGGATTCTGTCTCCTTCTCTCTCTGCCCCTTGGCCAGTCCTCTAAACATCTGCGTAAATGGCTGATGGTGCACCTTCAAGGGCCAGGATTCATGTGAAGGACGAAGGAGGGAGGGTAAGGGGGCACTAAAGCCAGATCTTGAGGGCAGGGCCTGGGGCAGGGGTGGGTCCAAGGCCAGGCATCCTTGGGCCCCCGAGACCGGGAACACCCTTAGGCACATCAGTTCCCGGCCCTGCAGACCCAGCCACGGAAGAGCCTGGGGCAGACCTCCACCTGTTCCATACCCTTGTCGTCTTTCTTGCACCTCAGGTCTGTGCCTGCCAGGTCCGGGCCACGGGTAAAATGTATGCCTGCAAGCGCTTGGAGAAGAAGAGGATCAAAAAGAGGAAAGGGGAGTCCATGGCGCTCAACGAGAAGCAGATCCTGGAGAAGGTCAACAGCCAGTTTGTGGTGAGTGTCCAGGCCCCAGCGACAGGCCACCCTCCTGCTGACCAGGGCTTCCGTGCCTAGGGAAGGGAGTGGCCGTCCAGCGTGGCGGCAGTGAGCTGCGGAAAGGCAGCCAGGCATTCCCTCCATCGCGAGGCTCCTCGCGGTCAATCGTGGCTGCCTTGGTCCTGTCACTGGAACTGGCCTGGCTCCCCTCTGGGTGGGACCGTGGCCTCTGTTCTCCGGGACCACCCGGGAAACTCCTCAGGGGACAAAAGCAGCCCACCTTGGGCCCGGCCAAGGAGCTTTGTTTCCACAGATCCCTGTAGGCTGCTTTCATCACGGGGGAGACCTAAGCGTCAGTATCCTGGAGAGCCTCCATCTTGTTTACGTGCCTTGTGTCACCATGACCAGGCCAGGCTCTGCTGCAGGAACTAACCCCCAGCTCGAAGTAGCTGGAAACAACACGGGCCAGCGTCACACACGTAGGGTCCAGGCAGATCCGGCCACCCTCCCCCACCTTACGGCTGCCCCACCTGGAGTCTTGAAAACGTGTGTGTGGGCAGGGGGGCTTGCCCAGGGACCCTCACTGCCTCAGCTGCAGGAACATCCCTCACTCCGCCCACAGGCTGTTGACCAGAACCAGTCCCTGCAAGGGACAAACCAGCTGCAGGGAGGTGTGGAAGAGTACGTGGGTGTTTGGTCAGCTCGAAATGCCTCTGCCACACGTCACTGTAAAAAACAATATATGTGTACAGGGTCGACACTCAAACAGCACAGACAGGCTCAAACTGAAAACAAAAGCCTCTGTCTTTGGGTAGCCATTCCAACCTGTCTGATTCATGTATCGGCTTTATTATTTTTAGCCAGGGGAGTCCTGCCAGACATCTTGCGCTGCAGTGATTTCCCCTTAAATTGTAGGTCTTGTCCTGTGGCCAGATCTACGGCGGCACCTCTTTTTTTCACGCCGCACGCCATCCCCTGCGACACGGCAAAGAGATAAACCATAAGCTGTGCGGCCCGTCCCCACAGATACAGATGGGTTCTGGTCTCCAAGCCACTGCGAGCAAGGCTGCCGTGTCACCCCTTGAACATGCCTTTGGCACATCTCCGTGTGTCCGTAGGATGTACTCCCTGTGGAGGAAGGCAGTGTCAGAGGGTGTGCGCGTTTTCCATTTGGAAGCAGTTCCCAGATGGCTCTCCGTGAAGGTTGTGCCAGCTAAACGCCCACCAGCTGTGTGGGAGCGAGAGAGGCCATCAACCCAGTGCTTCAGTCGTTCCCCGGAGGGCGTGGTTCTGTAAGGCGACGCTCAGAGGGGACGGGAGCGTGCATTCTCCCCGTCATCTCAGGCTGCCCTCGGCTGCCGGCCCCATCCTGGGCAGTGTGATGGTGCTGTGCTCCCACCAGCTGGCATTTTGGCCCTAGGCCTCTTTGAGGCCAGAACCTTCCTCTCTGCTGCCGGCCCCCTTCAATTGGGACCATAGGTCACTGCGTCAGTGCTGCCTGTGGAACCCCCATCGTTAAAGGAAGGGACATCACTGGCTCTCATAGGGGTTGGTGATGGTGGGTCCTCCTCCGGGGAGAAGGGCCGTGTGCCTGATAAATGGGGTGGCACATCGTCAAGGACCCAGACCGCCTTCCACCGTGCCCTGCCCCCTGCCCCTGGCAGGGAGTCCCCATAGTGCCCTCCAGGAGCCCCTCCTTGGTGATCGTAGGCAGGTGTGGGAGGGAGGGCCAGCTCAGAGGCTGGCACCCAGCACAGTCCCCAGAGCCCTCCCGCTCGGCTCCCGTTCTGTTTCCTTCCCTCAGAAATAATTCCCATCGTTCCTGACTTTTGCATCCGAGTTTTATGGCCCAGCCTGTCCCCAGCCTGGTCCGTGGTGGCCAGATTTCATCTGTATTGGCTCCCTAAGTGGAGAGGGACGAGAACCACCCAGCGTACTTTGCCTCAGACCCAGCCCTGCCGCCTCTCCCGCAGTCTCATGGCCTGCATCCACCCTTGGGCAGCTGGTCTGCACCGGCAAGGAACTAGGTCCTGCCTGTTGATGGTCCCTTTGACCGGATGTGTCCTGCGTGCAAGAGGAGGCAGTCTTTGCCAAACTGCGCTCCACTTCACAGAGTCCCACTGGCCACCTCCACAGCCTGCTCCCAGCGTCCCCGTGACAATGAGACCCCAGCCCAAAAGGCATCTGGGCCCCGCTTTTCTTAACTGGCCAGCTAAGGCAACCCACAGTTTTAACTAAATGAAGCAGGCACGTGCTTTTGTCTGTGTAAACGTACAGGCACCATCTGTCAGGCTTCCCGAAAGGGCCGAGTACCAGCCTGCCCTCCCCCACTTTGCCTCCTCGCCTGGAACCGCCATATTGGAAGGTCCGAGTCCTTCGTCAGCCAAGAGGGGCAATGGGCCGTGGTGCCGTGAGGCTGCCCGGGTGCAGGGCGGTGGCACGAAGCTGCTGAGAGCCCCCCCCACTCCGGCCCTCCCCCTCCAGCCTCGAGGACCCTGAGGAGGAAGAGTGGAAGCGGATAGCGGTGGCTGGAACCTCACCGCAGGGCTGTCTTGTGCTCCCAGGTCAACCTGGCCTATGCCTACGAGACCAAGGACGCGCTGTGCTTGGTTCTGACCATCATGAACGGGGGTGACCTGAAGTTCCACATCTACAACATGGGCAACCCTGGCTTCGAGGAGGAGCGAGCCTTGTTTTACGCGGCAGAAATCCTCTGTGGCTTGGAAGACCTCCACCGGGAGGACACCGTGTACAGGTGAGCGGGCTCGCCGCCTGGTCCCGCCACCAGCGGCTGAGTGGGTGCTGACCTTCCACACCCGGGGCCAGGCAGGGACCCCCGCCCTGGGACTCGGGGCCCGGCCGTCACCAGAGAAACTCACGCCCTGGGCCACGTAAGTGAGGCGGGCTGCTTGGGGGGCCAAGTGTATGAGGTGCTAGTCCTTCAGAGTTGATGAGGATGGGCCAAGGCCACCGGTGCCTTCCAGCCCGGCCTGCTAGAAGCTCGGTGAGCCGGTCCCAGAAAGACAGTAGGATCGTCACCGCACCAGCACGGACCTCGGTCCATCCCATATTGTTTGACTTTATGGGTTCCACAAGCAGTGGTTTTCAAACTTTTCTCACTGCCCCTCTCAAGGAAATTTGAAAATCTGTGTGCCCTCATACATCAAGGAGACATCCTAAATAGTATATCATTTGTTAAAACAGTGGCTGATATTTTGAAGCTCAGCAATTAACATCGCATTTTGGAAGGTATCCAGTGGAATCTAATTGCTACAGCAAATGGATTTCCACCAAAAATGCATGACGGGGTGCCTGGGTGGCTCAGTCGGTTCAGCGTCCCACCCGAGCTGCTTTCGGCTCAGGTCCCGATCTCACAATTCGTGAGTTCAAGCCCTGCATTGGGCTCCGCACTGACGGCAAGGAGCCCGCTTGGGATTCTCTCTCACCCTCTCTCTCCTCCCCTGCATATGCGCTCTCTCTCAAAATAAATAAGTAGACTTAAGAAAATAGTTTTTTTAAAGTCAAAACGCCTGACAGGGGTGCCTGGGTGGCTCAGCCGGTTAAGCATCTGACTTTGGCTCAGGTCACGATCTCACAGTTCGTGAGTTCAAGCCCCATGTCAAGCTCTGTGCTGACAGCTCAGAGCCTGGAGCCTGCTTCCGATTTGGTGTCTCCCTCTCTCTGTCCATCCCCCCCCCAAAATTAAATAAACATTAATAATTAATTAATTATAAAAAATCCATGAAAACTCTTTAAAGGTGAGGGATCTATCACTCTCTTCCCCACTCCCTTCCTCCCCCACAGAATGTTATTATAACATCATCTCTTTTTTGGCCTAAAAGTCTATCATTGAGCAGCATGTGGACCTGAAATGGATGGATATATATAAGATTTTTATTTTAATTTCCTTTCACCATAGGCTCTCAGTGTTAAAATAACTTGTGTTAAGTTGCCATTGTAACGATTTTAGTAGAACCCATTTCTTTTTTTCTTTAATTTTTTTAAATGTGTATTTATTTTTGAGTGGGGGGAGGGGCAGAGAGAGAGAGGGAGACAGACAGAGCACCAGCAGGGCAAGGGCAGAGAGAGACAGAGACACAGAATCTGAAGCGGGCTCCAGGCTCTGAGCTGGCAGCACAGAGCCTGACTTGGGGCTCGAACTCACAGACCACGAGATCATGACCTGAGCCGAAGTCGGACACATAACCGACTGAGCCACCCGGGTGCCCCTAGTAGAACCCATTTCTGATTGGGGTCCTGGAGCAGGACACCATAGCAATCAGAGCGAGAAGGAGCCTGCTTTTCTTCTGTCAGTTGGAATCTGCCCATTGAGAAAGGGCACATGGTGGGGAGATCCCAGAGAATGCCAGGACAGGGCCTTCTCAGGTTAGAGATCTAGAAATACACGTTCTTGAAAACCTCAGCCCACAGAGAACCCCCTGGACTGTTCCCGCAGACCCAGTGGACACACACACCCCAGTTGGAGACCTTTGCCACAGAGCTCTTGGCAGGGATGATCTTGGGAGTCCAAGAACGTTTTGAAACAAGAAGGAATGGTCTTGACCCCCCCCAACATTCTCATGCCCCCACATTCTCACACCCCCAATATTCTCACCCCCCCGACAATCTCACCCCCCAAACATTCTCACACCCCATTCTCACACCCCAACATTCTGACATCCCAACATTCTCACCCCCCCAACATTCCCACCCGCCAATATTCTCACCCCCCAAATTTCTCACACCCCCAGCATTCTCACCCCCCAACATTCTCACACACCCCAACATTCCCAGCCCCCAACATTCTCACCCCCTGAACATTCTCACACCCCAAAATTCCCACCCCCAACCTTCTCACCCCCTCAACATTCTCACACACCCCAACATTCCCACCCCCCAATATTCTCACCCCCTGAACATGCTCACCTCCCCAACATTCTCACACCCCCAACACTCACACCCCAATATTCTCACCCCCTCAACATTCTCACCCCCCACAACATTCTCACCCCCCAACATTCTCACACCCCAACATTCTCACACCCCAACATTCTCACCCCCTCAACATTCTCACACACCCCAACATTCCCACCCCCCAATATTCTCACCCCCTCAACATTCTCACCCCCCCACAACATTCTCACCCCCCCATCATTCCCACCCCCCAACATTCTCACCCCCCAACATTCTCACCCCCTCAACATTCTCACCCCCCACAACATTCTCACACCCCCAACATTCTCACCCCCCACAACATTCTCACCCCCCACAACATTCCCACCGCCCAACATTCTCACCCCCCACAACATTCTCACACCCTCAACACTCACACCCCAATATTCTCACCCCCTCAACATTCTCACCCCCCCCCAACATTCTCACCCCCCCCCCACATTCTCCCCATTTAGGCTTTTGTTTTGTTTTCATTCAAGTGAAAAGAGAAAAAAATTCCCTTTGGGTTGAAAAAAGAAATCCCCACTTGATGGCTTTTCTCCTAAAACAAAAAGAAAGGCGGTCCTCCAAGCTCTGGCCCTCATTCTTGGAGGAAGAGAACCACAGCGCTTCCCTGGCTTCCACCACTTGGACCACTTGCTGTGGCCTCTCCATGGGTTTGGGCTCTGGCCCTAGGCCGCCAGCTATCTTTCCAACCCTGTGGCTGCTGGCTTACTGAGAGGGTGGCTCTTGCCCTTATTTGGAACGGTTCATACATCAAAGAACGTGAATTAAATAAGAGCAACAAAGTATTTGTGTTTATTTGTGATAAATAACCCCATACAAACGCATTATCACCTTGTGAGGCTTCCCCACTGGATTTGAACGCATTAACCATTCCCCATGAGGACAGCTGCCAGCAGTTAAAGAAACAAAGCCAGTTGGTGGAGAGTCGGATCCTCAATCCAGATGCTAATGGCTTAACTGAGTCGCACATGCTATCCTACTGGCTGTTCTTTTACCCGTGGAAAGGACCTTCTAGTAAAACCAGACACTGCTGCTACCTCCCTACCCCAGTTGGGTGGGGAGGGGCTTGTTATTATGAAGAGTGATTGTGTCATCAGAGAAGAGAGGAGGGACAGATGGAGACGGGCACACCTACAGCTGTGCTTTCTTGGGCTTATGACTCTGCTGGAGTTGGGGGACAAGGGGTTTCCTTCCCCAAGGGGGCCTGCCCTCTACAATTCTCTGCCCCAGTTCTACAGCTGGTGCTATGTTCTCAGTAACTTCTCCTCCCTAATTCCCAGGCCCCGCTCTGCCTTCAGGGCATCCCAGAGCATCCTGAGACCTCCGGGTGTTCCCAGCCCTAGAGGGGTCTGTCACCACACCAGCCAGAAGTATTCTCCGCCCCTGGCGTGGTCAGTGTGTGGATAGGAGCCAGGGCTGGCCCTTGCCTGACCCCTTCCCAGTCATCTCCAGGTCGGGAAGATGCCTATGGCAACGGCGGCATTTGTTTTACATACTGGGAGGAAGGAAATTAGTCCAAGACTGTCTGGATCCAGAAAGAGACCAGACAGCCTGAGCCAAGAGATGGGAAGGAAACACGGCAAGAAGTCAACCCAGATGCCATGCCCTGGTGCTGAGAGTGCCCACACTCACATGCTTGTCCTCTTCCTCTTTCAGAGATTTGAAACCCGAAAATATCCTGCTAGATGATTATGGTAAGTTGGGGAGCCGCTTGGGAAACCCCTTTCCTGCTCTGTAGCCAAGGAGAGCATCATAATCCAAAAGGAGCAGGGGGCCTTCCTGCAGAGACTCTCAGAGGCACGACCCTGGGACTGTGGGAGAGCAGTGGGCAGAGAGGGAGAGCACCCACTCCCTCTCCCCAATCCTGGGTACCCAGGGCAGGCAGTGGGCATGGTGAAGCAGCAGTGTGGCATGGCCAAAAGAGAGACAGAGAGACGGAGAGCACTGACTGAGGAGTCCAGAATTTCAGAGATCCTGGGCAAGTACTTCACTCTCACACAACTTCCTGGTACCCCATCTCCCTTGCTGGTGAAATGGAAACATGGGCCCTGCTCTGCCTACTTCAGAGGGTGGGGTGGAGGTGAGGCTCCAATAAAATAGCTTAAAGGGCAATTGTTTCACCAGCTATAGCCAGCTCTAAATGTGTTAGGCATTATCTGTGCATTACCATTGTTGTTTTCCTGTGTGTGTGTGTGTGTGTGTGTGTGTGTGTGTGTGTGTGCGCGCGCGCACGCACATGCATATGCGCACATGTACACACACAGAGGTAACATGTTTAGCCTCTCACACCTGGGGAATGGTGTTCACATCTGTTATCAGACTAGATGTTCCCATTTCTGCAGAGGGGGCAGGGCCTGCATCCCTGTGCCCATATTATAGATGACAAAATTGAGGCTTAGAGGAGCCAACAAGCCCAGGTCACCCAGCAATCAGTGGCGAGCTGAGACCAGCATGCCTCAGATGCCAGGCAGCCCCTGGCAAGGGGAGGGAGAAAGGGAAGCAGGTCATTGGTGACTTGGAGAGAGGTTTGAGTGGGGAAGTGGGCAGAGGGCCCAGGGCCTGCGCCCTTCTTGGATGAGCCCAGGGCCCACTGGGGTTCTTCTGCTGTTCTCAGAACCATGCCCACCACTGATCTGCAGCCTGATAGCTGGAACCTATGTGCTCTCTTCCCCCCTCCCCACCTTCGTCAGGGCTGCTGAGCCAGGGAGTTTGCACCCCTCTGGCCTGGTGGGGAGCCCCTGACATTGGACCTCACTGGGGTCCGGGCTGTGGGGCCCTGGTGTGGCCATGACCCTGCCTCAGTGGGCCGCCAAGCAAGACAGAGCTGTAAGCGCTGTGTCATCTTGGCCTTTGGAGGGGAGTCCTGGATTCCATTCCATCTCAGTCTCCCCATGGCCTGGATGACTTCACTCTTGTCTCTCCAAAGGCAGAGTGCAAAGAACCTCCAAAGAGCAACAGGGAAGGACAGGGAGTTGCCTCCCGAATTGCTTTATAATTTTTCCCCTTAAGCAAACTGTAAAAGTTCAGGAAAATCTCACATTTTTCCCATGAAGCAATCATAGAATCAGGCCAAGGTCTTTTAAACTTGGTGATCTCAGCCTTCCAAGAAGCCCATTAGGGCATTTTATGGGTAGGCTGGCCATCGTCCAGCCAAATCCAGACATCCTTTCCCGTCTTTATGTTTTCCTCCTGTAAAGTAATGATTTACCCACATCCCCTGACACCTGGATGCCCCCAAGGGTCTGCAGTCACCCCAAGGGTGGCTGATTGGGATGCCCCTCTTGGGGCCGAGAGTCTGTGTACATTGACCAGGGGCAAGCAAGTCTCTGGACCGCCCAGGGTGGGCCATGTGTCCACTGACTGTCCCAGCGACCCGCTGACTCTGCTCTCCCCGCCTCAGGCCACATTCGGATTTCAGACCTGGGTCTGGCTGTGAAGATTCCCGACGGAGACCTGATCCGCGGCCGGGTGGGCACCGTGGGCTACATGGGTGAGTGTGGGCCCGGACCCTCCCTGAGCCCACCTCTTGGGCCTCCCTCCTCTATGCAGCTCTGATCAGAAGTGGAGCCACAGCAGGCAGTGGGAGGTCTTAGCTGGGGCGGGTGGAGCGTTGAGGCCCAGGGTTCATCTTGCCTAAACTGAGCATTCTGAGCCCCCCACCACAGCCCCACCTGCACCTCAAAGCCAAGCCACTCTCAGGATCAACAGTCAGTGCGGGCACATGGTGCTGTTTGGGAGAGGCTAAACCCAAGTAGGGGTCTGGTGATTGGCAGGCAGCCTTTCAGGGGGGCCCTGAGAGGAGTGAGGTCACTAGGAAAGCCCCAGAAAGGAGAGGACTGCACCACCTGCTGTGTCACTAGGCATGATGCTAAGTGGAGACCAGCCTTAGCCTCCTTGCCCTGCCCCCCAGCCCCCCACCACAAGCCTACTCTAGGACCGCCATCCTGGGGGCTGCAGGGAAGAGACTGGAGCTACATCTGGTCCTCCTGAATCCCTCTCCGGTGATGGGCACCCCCTGGGCTTCCTCCTGCATGTACCTCACACACATGTCCACTTGTCCCAGGGGGTAGGGGGCTCCAGAAACCTCTGGGTACTGAGGATGCTGCTGTCCTCCACTAGGCTCATGCCAGCAGCACTTGTACAGGATTCTGTGTGTTGTCTCTACTGCTAGAAGGTCCTTTTCAGGTTGCATGTTATTGGGGAACCTGTGTGTATCTGTGTATATGTGGCTGTGTGTGTACCCATGCAAATGCAGATGGATGGATGGATGGATGGATGGATGGATGGATGGATGGATGGAAAGAAGGATAAATGGATGGAAGGAAGGAAGGAAGGATGGATGGATGGATGGATGGATGGATGGATGGATGGAAGAATGGAAGGATGGATGCATGGGTGGATGGATAGAAGGATGGATGGATAGAAGGAAGGAAAGATGGATGGAAGGAAGGAAGGAAGGATGGATGGATGGATGGATGGATGGATGGATAGAAGGAAGTATGGGTGAATGGAAGGATGGATGGATGGATGGATGGATGGATGGATGGATGGATGGAAGGAAAGATGGATGGAAGGAAGGAAGGAAGGAAGGATGGATGGATGGATGGATGGATGGATAGGTGGATGGATGGAACAATGGATGGATGGATGGATGGATGGATGGATGGATGGATGGATGTGTGGATGGATGGAAGGAAGGAAGGATGGATGAAAGGAAGGAAGGATAGAAGGATAGATGGATATAAGGAAGGAAGGAAGGATGGATGGATGGATGGATATATGGAAGGAAGGAAGGAAGGAAAGAAGGAAGGAAGGAAGGAAGGAAGGAAGGAAGGAAGGAAGGAAGGAAGGAAGGAAGGGTAGATGGAAGGAAGGAAGGATGGATCTGCACACCTTTGTGTACCTGTATGTCTGTCTCGCACAGAGTGCTGCCTGCCTCCATCTGCAGGGCCTCTGTTATACGTGTTATCCAGCACATGTGTGGATGCATTTGCCTCTGGATGCTTGTCACCTGCCTGAAGACATGAAACTTAACCTTTTTTGCACTTCTATGGTTAATCTAAAATTCATTTTATCAAAGTAGTGGGGAAGCCATAGTGAGAGGCTGTTTGAATTCCAGGTAAACTTAAAATCCTCTTTTCTTTGGGTGGACACACTTTCCTTCCTGACAATAAATATGTGTGCAGCACCTACCCTGTGCCAGATGTCATACCTGTTACTGGGACACAGCAGTGAATAAGGCAGCTCAGATTCTAGTCGGGGAGACATGAAGGGAACAGGCCGTTTCCATCCACTGTGATCAAGCTTCTGAAGCCAAAAGCACAGAGGAGAGCAGTCAGGGTGGGCTTCCTGGAAGAGATGCTATTTATGGCATTTGGTGAGTAGGAGTCAGCAGGGGAAGCATGTCCTTGCCATGAAGCTTCAGGCGTTCTGTGAGCAACACCATCACTCGTGGATGCAGTTGGTGTGAGTCACAACCCTGGCCCCGTGTGCCCTGACTCTGCCCTGCCGCCAGCTCTCTCTTACCTCCCCTCACTCCCCCCCTCTACCCCCAGCCCCAGAGGTCCTGAACAACCAGAGATACGGCCTGAGCCCTGACTACTGGGGTCTGGGCTGCCTCATCTATGAGATGATCGAGGGCCAGTCGCCATTCCGGGGCCGCAAAGAGAAGGTGAAGCGGGAGGAAGTGGACCGCCGCGTCCTGGAGACGGAGGAGGTGTACTCTTCAAAGTTCTCTGAGGAGGCCAAGTCCATCTGCAAAATGGTGAGCTCCTGGTGGGCCAGACGCTGCCCGCGGGCTGGCTGTCCAGTGGTGTCTCCCCTCCTGCGCAAACAGGCTGACAGGGACAGGGTCAGGCACACTGGGGTAGGAGTAGTGGCAGCACCGAGCCAGAGGAACGAACATTCCTGGTCGTGGACCGGGGTGGTCGGCCACGGCTGCCAGGAGAAGGCCTGGGGTGCAGGCAGGGAGGCCCCATGACAGGGAAGGGGCTGGGGCGAACTGCGGGAGACACTCAGATCCGGCGTTGTTAGGGCAAATCAACATCTTGGGAGAAAGGAGAGGATCCCAACTGGTTCCCCAAGACACAAAGGGACCCTTGACCTTGGCGCCCTACAGCCTCAAACTCTGGATCCCCAGGCACTGACTGAGGCCAGCAGGTGCAATGCAGGTGCTGGGGTGGTGATATTTTCAGTCTTTGAACATCTTACAATAGAGTTTTCCTTCCACTCCATGGAATGCTGGCCACACTAGCTTAGGTCCTGCATGACAGCAATCTAAGGACCGTGGGACTTCATCGTCCATGGGGAGGGGGAGGGGGAGGAGCACCGTTTAGACAAGCTGGGTGGGCAGGACCAGACTGGGGCTAGGAAGCCTGATAGAGGAAGTAGTGACCGGAGCCATCAAAAATGGAGCTGGGCAGGGGGTGGGGCACCCGGGTGGCTCAGTCGGTTAAGTGACCAAGTTCGGGTCAGGTTACGATCTCACAGTTCGTGGGTTCAAGCCCCGTATCAGGCTCTGTGCTGATGGCTCAGAGCCTAGAGCCTGCTTCAGATTCTGTCGTCCTCTCTCTGCCCCTCCCCCACCCTCTCTCTCAAAGACAAACATTAAAAAAAAATTTTTTTTTGAAGTGGGGCTGGGAGAGAGTCCACCCCTGGCTGCTGCCCCTCCCCCCCAGCCCAAGTGGCTCGCCAGAGGCTTTGTGGGGGGAATGGCCCCACCTGGCTCTCAGGCTCCCAAGTTCTGCCTGTGTCCCCTTGGGGCCTCTCCCTCTGATGCAGGCCCAACTGTGCTGCACCCGCACCCCAGGCAGCTGCCCTCCAGTGCCAGCCACGCATGGACAGGAGGGCCTGGATGCCCCACTCCGGGTACCCATGAACCCTCAGACTTCCTCTCCCTGGAGCACTGCTGCACCTGGAACAGCAGACAGCAGGGGTGAGGCTGCCCTCCCTGCCACCTCTCTGACTCGTGTGTATAAACCACGAGGCTGGAGTGTTTAGAACAGCAGGCCCGACATGCTGATTAAAGTAGTGAAGCTTCTGCTTCCAGAAAAGCCAAGGCCACACTGTTAGTGGCCCAGGGACCGTGTGACATAGCTCCCCACCCTGAGGAGGACCCTCTCTGGAGCTATCCACTCACTGCTTGACCACTTCCTCTTACCGGCTTCAGTCTGACGTCACAGAGCCATGGGAAGAAGGATTTGGGGCAATATCTGCCATTTGAGCACTTCCAAAAGAGAGGACCCATAGATCTGCCATCGACATGTGTGGGAGTCACTGATGGAGGCTTGCAGACACACACCCAAACCACGTGGCCTGTGGGCTGGCCTGTAGCCGGGCACTTGCCTGCACCCCTGGGCCTCCCAGAAACCCAAGGAGTCACGGCAGCCAGATTTGGGGTGGGGGACAGAAGTCAGGTAGGTGGAAATGTGGGACCCTAAGGACATTTGAAAACTGGGGTAGGAGACCCGCCAATATTTGGCTTAGACGCAAGGTGTCTGTCCGGTGGGGCCAAACTGGGCGAAGGATAGAAGAAGGAAGTCATCAGCCATGGTCAGAGCATCACCAAATATCCCAGGTCAGGGTCGGGGACTCAGAGAACCAGAGCAACCCCAGCAGGACACAGGACGTGCTGGGAGGACAGAGAGGCAGAGAGGCTCCGGCCCGCTGTCTGGGTGCCTGTCCGGGCACTAGGACTAGGGGCACTGCTGGCCCTCTGCTGCCCCCTGGTGGCTACTGCGGGAAAGGCGGTGGCTGAGCCTGGGACTCTGAGTGGACCTTGGCCAATGGCTTTCAAAGGTCGAGCCAGTGTCCCCTCATCTTTCTCTGCTGGAAGAACTGACAAAGCCCTCTGGCCTTGCTTCATCTTCTTAAAAATGGCCATAGGGTCATGGGATTCTGGCCTTGGGCTTCCTGGCCACCCCTCCCCACAGCCTGTCCGGTCTGGCAGCCAGGCTGGCCCTGTCGCCTCCAAGAGGTGCCAGCTCAGGACACAGCAGGGCTTGTCTGTGAGGAAACCATGAAGGCTTGGGGCACACTGGACTGTTTCTAGACCCTGGCAGCTCCAGCCCCGCCTGCCCAAGAAGGCCACTCCACAGACTGCAGGGAGGCTGGTCCCTGGCCGCCTGTTCCTTCCCTGACTCCACCCTGGTGCCACAAGACCCTCTCCACTGCCCCCTGGGGCCCAGAAAATTCATACGTGTCAGTGCCCTGTCCCCTGGTCCGGTCCCTAGGCCCAGACCTCAGCCCCACCTCTGTAGGTCCCTGCTGGGTTCCAGAACTGGCCCTGACCTCCTCACAGGACCCTCCCTCTGGCCCTTCAACCCCCTCAGCCTTAATCAGCCTTCCAGCCCATCTCCTCTCCTCCTTCAGGAAGCCCTCTCTGCCTGCCCCACTTGCCCAGCTCACACCACCTCTCCCTCTCACTTCTGGTGTATACCTGATACCAGGGCTGCAATCAGGTAGCACATAGATGGGTGTTCAGCCTGCACGGTGTTTTAGAAAGAGGTGGATGGCAGGTTAATTGCCAAGATTTCAAGCAGGAGAGATTTCACATGAGAACCTGGACTTTCGGCCCTGGGCACAAGCCAACACTCCAGGCAGAACTGATGGGCGGCCTGGCACAGCCCTCCCAGCCCACCTCGCCTTTATTGTCCTTGTTCGTGTTTCTGGCTGGCTGGCCCTGCAGGCTCTGGGGTCTACAGCTGGGAGGACCAGCCTCTACGCAGGGAGCCTTGCCTCTTTGGGACTTCTCAGAACAGGGAGGAGCCCTGGCCCAGCAGAGCCTGATGCCCGGAGCCTTTGTGGAACTGCAAAGCCTCTGGAGAAGACAAGCTAAAGTCCCGAGGCACCGGCTCACTGGGCAAAAACATGCCTGGGTGATCGGTGGACCAGAGGTTGACATAGTGATTCTCACAGCTTAAGTCTTTTCTAGGCTGTGACCTGGTGTTTGCCCAGGTGCCGCCTTTGAGTCCTCTGTTTGAAGGGAAATGGGAAGGGAATGGCTCCTGCAAGCCTCCGCCTCTAGACCATGAACCTCAGCAGGCCCGCCTGCCCGCTGGCCCACCACGGCAACCCCAGCCCCCACGGCCAGCTGCAAATGTGCATGGTAGGAGAGCACACACAGGGTGCCAGCGTCTTGGAGAGAGAATGGCCTGAGGTCAGGCCATCCACCCTGATTCTGGTCTCAGAGCAAACAGATGCCCGGGGGTCAGCTGGTGGTCCTCCAGCATCACAGCCTGCCCTTCCCAGCCCCCTCCCAGCGCCGCCCCCCACTCTCCTGCCGGCCCCCCCCCACCTCGTTCATACCTTTACCCGTCTGGCCTGGCTGACTGCTTCTGCAGCCTCTTCCTGCCCTATGAACCTCCCCACCTGTGGCTTCTGAGAAGGACACTCCTCTACCCTGACCAGCATTCTCTCCAGCCAGTTCACCCTGGCCCATCCCCCGCCCCTTCATCCTTCGCCCAGACTCAAAGACAGGTGTTCCCCAAGGCTGCCCTCAGGTCTCCACGACCTGCTTTTGCCAGCCGATGCCTTCCCCACCTCTCCACTCCTGGAAAGCCTGTAGCAAATGCCTTTTCCCTGCAAAGCTTCCCCGTCCCCCCAGCTGGCAGCCAGGTCGTGTTCCTCTGCCATCATGGTGTCGTACCTGTATTGCCCTGATGGGTCCTCCGAACGTGGCCTTGCTGAGGCCAGGTACTCCGTGCCCGTCCCCGGTCTCTGCACAGAGGTTTGTGCCAACTAGATACCTATCTACAGGGTACTCGGGCATTGAGTAGACGAATGAGTGAGACCTGCAGAGACCATCTGTGCCCTTTGTAGCTTGCCTATAGCATAAGAAGTAACACAGTGCCACAGGCATGGGTGGTGCCCAGTGTGCCGCAGGGTCGGTGTACTGCTGTGGGGAGGGCAGGCAGGACCCCCCCACCCTCCTGCAGCCTCCAGGCATCTAAGCACGCTGCAAGGCCCGAGCAGGCCAAGGCAGTGTCCACTGGGTATCTGGGGGCGGCTCGGGCCCCGCAGAGGCTGGAGGAGGACGTGTGGGAGGCTCCGGGGTACACCTGTGAAAGGAGATGATCACAGGGCCCTGAAGCCCCAAACCCCCTGTGGCCTTCAGCGGGAGGAAAGGCCCACCCAGCCATGACCTCTCACGGCTCTCTTGTCACAGCTGCTCACCAAAGATGCAAAACAGAGACTGGGCTGCCAGGAGGAGGGGGCTGCTGAGGTCAAGAGACACCCCTTCTTCAGGAACATGAACTTCAAGCGCTTAGAAGCCGGGATGTTGGACCCTCCCTTCATTCCAGATGTGAGTTGCCTCCCCGGCCCAGGCTGCACCTGTGCACAGACTCACGACTTCAACTTAGTGAATGTCCACACTGGGCCCTGGGAGGCCACCCCGACTGACCTTAAACTCCTAGAGGGCAGGGCCAGTGGGCAAGTGAGAACAGTGGATATTAGTGCTCTAACAGCCACAGCTCATGGTTCCGGTGCCCAGCTGCATGGTGGGCGCTTACATCAGCCCCACGGCATAGGTTTTTCTAGTGTCCCCACTTTGCAGGTGCGAAGACTGAGGCCAACAGGGGATATGTGACTTTCCCAGAGTTCCTAAGCATCACAGCTGGGAGCCCAGCCCAGGCCTGTCCAGCTGCAGAGCCTGGGTGCCCGGTAGTGAGAGAAGTGCCTGGAGGTTGTCCCTGGGCCATATGTCTCTCTGGCCCTGGGTCCCCAGCATCAGTTCTCTCTGTGGGGGACAGGCTGGAGGCCCCAGCTGGGGCAGCCCTCATTTGGACAGAGATGCCCGGAAACACTTCCATCATCCTGATCCTGTGGGCTTTGGGGAACAAGAAAATCTGCTGGGGCTGTGGGGATCCCCAGGGGTGGCGAGGAAGGTGAGGTCAGAGAGGCCATGTTCAGTCTCCCCACCGTGGCCCCAGCCTGCAGAGTGGGGAGGCCTGCAGCCGGCCCAAGGCCGATGGCAGGAAGGAGCCCCTTGGCAGATCTGAGAGAGCAGCACCGGTCCCCTGCAAGGTGCCCCCTGCCTCCCATCAGAACCTGAGGCTGGGGGCACCGGGCCTGGGGCGGGACCCTGTGTGACCGAGCCCTCTGCCCGCAGCCCCGTGCCGTGTACTGCAAGGACGTGCTAGACATCGAGCAGTTTTCCACCGTGAAGGGCGTCAACCTGGACCACACGGACGACGATTTCTACTCCAAGTTCTCCACGGGCTCCGTGCCCATCCCGTGGCAGAGTGAGGTGAGCAGGGCGGTGGCCACATGCACCCTGAAGGGGGCCGCTGGGTCGAGGGCGCCAGGCCTGGCCCAGGGCACCGTTGGCGTGGGGTCAGAAGAGGAATAGGAGGTGAGATGGACACGGCCGTCTTTGCCGGCTGTCTCGGGAAGTCTGGCTGGGAGAGAGGAGGCAAACAGGACTGTGGCTGGACGCACAGGTGGGAATGAGCTGGGGGAGTCGGTGCTGCTTCCAATGGGTTGGAAATGATGGGGCAGGGGAGGGGGCGCTGGCAGGGGGAAGGGCCCGGAGCATGTGGGTGGCCTGGGCTTGGGGGGGGTGTAGGGGGGGATGGGGTGTGGGCTTGGCAGCTGGATGATGAGCACACCCTTGCGGCCAGCCGGCAGGGGAGAGGCAGTGGCAGGCGAGGCGCGGCCTGGGCCCGGGGCCCCTGAAGGATGCAGGGCAGGGGGAGGACCTATTGGAAGCCGGCTCCGGGCAGGGTGGTGGCCCGGCCTCCGGGGCTCCTGTCCACCTAAGATGATGAATACAGCTGCTCACGCCACCTGTGGTTTGCACCCCTTCCCCAGATGATAGAAACCGAGTGCTTTAAGGAGCTGAACGTGTTTGGACCTAACGGTACCCTCTCGCCGGACCTGAATAGGAGTCACCCTCCAGAACCGCCAAAGAAAGGGCTGCTCCAGAGGATCTTCAAGCGTCAGGTGAGGGATGCCCCCACCATGGCCGGCTGTCCTGGCATTCGCCCCGGGGACGCCCTGGGGCCCAGGTACTTCCCTGAGACCAGAGCTGTGGCCTTCTCCCAGTAGCCCGTCCCAGCCCCTGAAGCCCACCGGCTGGGTAGAAGGGGCAGGGCCGGCCCAGAGCTCACCCTTCACGAGGGTTTGTCAGCCTCGGCACCGTTGGCATTCTGGGTGAATTCTCTGTCGTGGGGGCCGTCGTGTGCAGTGAGGGATACCCAGCAGCCTCCCGGCGTCTCCCCGTCAGGAGCGCCCCACTCCTGCTGTGCAAGTCAAAACGTCTCCAGACCTTGCCCAGTGTGTCTGGGGCGCAACCTCACTGACAGAGAGCTAACTGCCCCGTGTGGCCATTGTAAGGACTCCAGTTCTGTAGGTAACTGCTGAACGTGACAAAGAACGGGGAGAACAGGTATGGGAGAGGTGGTCCCCACAGAGCCTCGTGGCTCCTGGGCTGGGGCCCCATACATGGCCGCTGTGCCCCCCAGCTGGCAGCCAGAGGACACTCTGCCCCTTGGGAAGACGCATTTTTCCTCAGAGCCTGCCCCTGGATTAAGGGCTGGTGTGGGCCAGACAGAAGACGTGTCCCCACAGGCCTGTGAGTGAGAGGCCACTGAGGCCCCCACCTCATCCCCTCATCCACCCTCCTGGCCTGGCCCCTGAAGGAGGCGTGGTGGCCCCCCATTGCGCCCATGCCACAGCCTGGGAGGCTCCTGTGACTTATACTCCTCCCTGCCCCCCACCCCAAGGGAGCTGTGCCTCTCCCAGGAGGATGAAGAAGGAGAGGCTGTGAAGCTCTGGTCCCCAGGACCCAGGAATCCCGGCTCCCCCACCCCCACCCCGCTAACAGGATGGGGTGGCTGTTTATGGCATTCTGGTGTAGACCAGCTCTGCACTGGCTGCTTTTTGAGAGCTTCTCCTAATTAAGCTCCACAAAAGCCCGGGCCTCCGTCCAACCATTCATTCATTCAGCCAATATGTATTGAGTGCCTACTGTGTGCTAGGCTGTTTTCTCAGGGCTGGGGATGCATCAGCAAGCCAAACTGGGATCCTTCCTTTGGGACATGCTGGTGCCATGTGAGCCCAGCGTGTGTACGATTAACCCACTTCACAGGGAAACTGAGGCTGAGGGGGTCAAGGAACGTGCCCACAGTCACAAGGCCAGTGAGCCCCTGCGAAGGATCTGGGGTTAATGGTGGGGAGCACGGATCAGACATGTGGAGAGAAAATGCAGACTGATGCCAAGTTTGGGGTTTTATCTAAAAGCTTCATGTGAGTTTCACATCCTGTTCCAAAATATACTCATGTTCATATACTATAAAAATATAATTTTTAAATGCTTCCACCAAGGAAAATGGAAGCTCCCGAAAGAAAGGAACCTGTCTCCTCCCACATGGCTGAGTCCCCAGGTCCTGGGACAGGCATTTGCTGTGGAGGCTCCCCGACTTGGGGTTCAAATCTGGCCCTGACTCTTCCTGCTACTTGGGTGGCACTGTACCGCCCTTGTCCCAGCCTTTGTGTGCCCGTCTCAAAGGTCAGTGCCCAGAGCAGGGAAGAGGGAAGTGGAGGTCAGCAGCCCTCTGCACAGCGCCCAGCACTACCACCGGGGAAGCAGATGGCCCGGGTCTCTCTCCTCCTCCCTGCAGGTGTGGGGGACCCGCACCCACGGGTATGCCAAGAGGGTGCCAGGGGCACCAAAACAAGCAGCCTGTGGTTCTCGGGCCAGGCACTCGCTCAGGCCCTCTCTGCACACAGCCTGGCCCCGTGGAGAAGCAACTCTTCCCCTACACTACAGGCAGGGCAACCAAGACATTTAATAACTCACCCAAGGTCACTCAGCTAAGTGGCAGGTGTCAGGCTCAAACCCATGGCAGTTTAACCTTGGACCTGCGGTACTTAGCCGCGTAGATGTTCTGGGAGGGGCCACCTTCTCCCTCCCTGCCTGGGATTTTCTTAATTCCATACCTCCCCCTGCCTTGAGGGGTGGCCTCTGACCCTGGGTCTGTGGCAGGTGGGGGCGGGGGGGGGGGGGTGATGTACAAGGCAGCGGAAAAAAAGAGATGGTCAGCAAGCCCTGATCGTGGCCCTGTTTTCAGATTCAGAGGCCTCTCCTGTCCACTAGGACTAACTCTCTCTCTCTCTCTCTCTCTCTCTCTCTCTCTCTCTCTCTCTCCTCCAGCATCAAAACAATTCCAAGAGTTCACCCAACCCCAAGACCAGTTTTAACCACCACATGAATTCAAACCACGTCAGTTCAAACTCCACGGGAAGCAGCTAGTTAGCGCTCTGGCCTTGAAGTCCACGGTGGGACCAGCCCTAGACCCTTGTCCTTAGAAACAGAACTTACGGACAGGGGAGCCCTCCAGGAGCCGGGGACGGAGGCCGCTCACCCCCTCGACGCAGAGCCTCCAGGTTTCTCAAAGAGATTTCCACTCAGGTCTGTCTCCAGAGGTGGCCCTCAAGCCGAGGTGGAACATTGCAATAGAAATCCAATTGGATACGACGACTTGCACGTATTTTAATAGCGTCACACCTAGAACTGAATTTTGTCTTTATTATTTTTAAAGAAAAGTTTTGTAAATTTCTCTATTGTCTCAGTTTACATTTTGTATATTTGTATTTAAATGAAAGTCAGACTTTGAGGGTGTATATTTTCTGTGCAGCCACTGTTAAGCCATGTGTTTTAAGACATTTTAGAGTTGGGGGGGTGGGGGTGGGGATTTACAAAACAAAAAATGTGACCCAAGACTTCCAGAGCCTCAAATGAGAAAATGTTTTTATTAAATGTAGAAAAGGACTCACATTTCACCTTTAAAGGATCGGTTGTATCCATCCCTGTGACCTTTCCCTCACATTGATGTCACCGTGCTTGTGGCTGGTAACAATCCGAATTAAGTGCTCGAGACACAATCGGGACTTCGCCCCCCAGTCGGAACGTCCTCTGCGGGGTCTCCGGGGGCACCTGGGGCCGATGCGCACTTTTCCTTTAGAGGCACACGATGCCAGTGTTGCTTCGGCCTTGGCCTTCTCTTCCTTCCGGAACGTGGCCGGTACGCAGAACTGGGTCTCTTTCTTTCTCAGCAGGTTCTGACTGCTGAAACTGGTATGCTTTAAGAGGCTTGCCTTTGGGGATCTTTGTTTTATTCTATTTTTAAGAGAAGCATAGCGGTGATAAGGTGTAGTCATGGAACCCCAACTACCCCAAATCCTCACGGCCCAAGGAAGCATCAGGGAGTGAGGGTCAACGGAATCATCCTGAATGAGTCCCTGGAGGGGGAGGGAGGCTTGCCCAGGGACTCCTGGCACATTCCTTAAGCGTTTACGGGACCACAGGGTCTGGAGAGATTCCTAAGGCCCCACAGATTCACCGGCCCAGGCGGCATGGATGGAGTTCGCTCTCTAAGCAAATGGGATGCTCTAGGGGAGGGCCGGGACCCAAAGAGGCTCAAGGCCACTGTCCCTTCCTGGGAGGAGTGGGACAAAGGCAAGATGTAACGGGGCATCTCAAAACTCCAGGCACAAATAGCCCTCAGGAGGACTTGGTGGCTTTGCCAGACCAGGGTCTTCTGAAGGCAGTGTCCAGGCCCTCTGAGCACGGCCGTCCAGCAGCAAGGAGCCACCGGCCCCCTCCTGTTGCCTCCACAAGGTGACAAGAAGCAAATCCACCCTCGCCTCCCCCCCACTCCAGAATAGGGTGAGTGGTTGACAGCCCTGCTCCCCTGCCTGGCTGCGTCCCCGGCGGCTGAGCCAGCCTCCTCCTTCTGACGGCAGCCGCCTGGCAGTCGCCAGGATTTCGCCCAGTGTGGAGCCTGCACTTCTGTCATCGGCATCTCCCGTCAACATGCAGATTCCTGGGCTCCACCCCAAGCCTGTGGGATGGGATGCTTTAGAAGCAGGGCCCCAGAATCTGCATCTAAAGAAGTTCTCCAGAACATTCTGACGCACCCTCAAGGAAGGGCACGTGAGCCTTGGCTGCAGTGGGGCTTTGGATGTGACCCAAAACGATTTCTTTAGGTGACGCGGGCAGTGCGAAGCATGAGCTTTTAGGGAGGAGGCAGTGGCGGGGCACGGCAGCCTCATGCCCCACGCCCGTGCTCTTGCCCCCAAACTGGAGCACGCCGCTGGAGAGGGGCTGCCTTCGGGACGGGTCATTTTAGGGCGTGTGACCGATAAGTGGGAGAGAAGCAACCGGTGGGCTTCCCTCGGGTCCTCTAATGCGCAGTATTATTTTCTTCAAGACCGGCTCTCGCCTCACGAGCCTGCTTCTGTTACTTTCCTGGGCTGCATACAAGATAAGTACAAACAGCCATACTCCGTTTCTGCCAAGGAAGTGGAAAGCCCCCTGGCCAGTATTTTAAGAGCCTCAAGATCTTGTTGACCCTCCTTTCTTAATGGAAAGGACAGTCATCTTCCCGGGACCATCACCAGCCCGAGCCCCCACTCTCCTTCCTTCCTTGTGCCCCGTTCACAGCAACTCAGTGCTTCCCGGTGACCCGTGTAGAGAAGCCATCTCTTAATTCCTCAAAGCCCCACACTGGCCATTTGTAGGACCAGAATCGTCAAGAGACAAGAGGGAAAAACATCCATCGCTGTGTGTTTCTGCATCGTGGGAGCTCAGACGATACGCACAGGCCTTTGTGGGACTCTTAAAACGACTGGAGTCTTCCTTCTCGTTCGCTGCCTGTCCCCACCCAGTGCCCATAGGACGTGGGGCCAGAGTCACCCGCCTTCCTGATCATCCTGTTCCTACTGCCCATTGTTCCTATGAGAGAAGGGAAGTCCGTTTCAAACAATGCCTGAAAATCAGCCCTCCTTTCCACCAAGTCCAACAAGTAGGTCCTGCCCCCCACCCTCTCCCTACCTTCTACTCCGACTTGTTTTCTATAGCTGCATTTTTAAAAGGCATTTTTAAATTAAGGAGGGGGAACCCACTTTCGCACCCATCCACTTATCTGGGATGAGGCGTATTTGGGCAGTGAATGAATTTAATTTTTTTTTTTTAAACTGCGTTTGAGCTCTTCATAGAAGGGCCTCTCTTTCTCCAAGCATGACATTTTTCTCACTGGACGCTCGCCGACCTCGTGCCTTTGAGGTGAGACGCAGGGCCTCGCAGAAGCATCTCTGCTTCTACTTTTCCGGAGACAAGCTGCTGCCCCCAGTGGGACGGGGTGGTCTCCGCCATGAGCACCACCACCAAGTGTCTATCGAGCCCCCAGGGGGGCTCCCATAATATCGCCCATAACCACACACACGCCTGACCCCTGCCTTCACAGAGGACGGCACCCTCCCCCGCCCCCCAAACGCACCACTCACTTTCTACTCTTTCTAGGCCGGGAACATCACTTTTTAAGCCATGAGGTCTCGAGGTCACTTGCACCGTTGCTAAGTGTTGCCATGTCTGGAGCAGCCCCAGGCTTATTTCCTGAAATGCACTGTTCTTAGCAGAGACTGGGGCTCCGAGGGGCAGGCAGCAGGGAGGCCGGCTGGGTGGAAGAGAGCAGGGTACCTCGGCTTGATGCACCCTTGACATGCACCACTGCAAAGAACGGTGGTGAGTTCTGGGGACTCGTGCGGACGCCACCTTGGCCTCGAAGGCACAGCAGCACGCGGCCGCTTGCCCTTGAGCCTGGCAAGCCCCGACAATGCTGAGGGCATGCCCTCTGAGAAGCCAGGCTCTCCACGCCCGCTGTCGAAGCTCCTCGTTCTTCCACACCCCTGTCCTTTCCCGAAAGGTTCAGGGCGTCGGTTTCCCACGGACTCGACTGAGCTACTGACCCAGACCTCAATTCGGAGGGAACACGGCCGCCTCCTTGCACCTGGCGTCCAGGCCTTGCCAGAGGAAACAGGAGCCTCGCAGACAAGCAGAAGCCCACCGAGATGAAGTGCCACCCGGGTGACATCAGCTCTCCTCTTGGGCTGCTGTGGACTCCCCCGGCCGTGTGAGCACCTGCGTCCTTCCAAGGGCAACCTCGCCCGGTGTCCCCTGGCCTCATAACCCCACCCTCTGACACAGGACCTCCTAAACTTTACAGCCTGCGTTCCGAAGAAGGAGTGTGAAACCTCCGTGCATTTTGAAGGCACAGGGCTGAGACGTGACCAGCAGGGAACTCACTTCTTTCTGTCACAACGGACCAGTGAAGCCTCGTCCCCGAGGCCCCTTCCCCTTCCCCCGGACCCCACCCCACGGGCTTTCACAACCAACCCGTCCAGCTGTCAAAGCCCAGAGGGGGCGGGTCAGAGCCTGCTCGGGTGCAGGGCAGGGTTCTCGGCTGGTCTTATGCTGGGGACGGTGGTTAAAACATTTGGAAACTTAGCTCTCCCCAGGACGGAAAGACGCTTCCTCAAAGAATCTAGATTATCGTTCCCCAGTCCATCAAGACGTCATTTTTGTAATAGATCAAAAGCAAATGTTCTTGATTAGAAGAGCTTAGTGGCTGTTGGTAGCGTTAAAATAAATAATCCTTCTAGTATCCAAAGGTTTCTATTTTTTTTTTTTTTCAGGGAAATTTAAACTTTGATGGTGAATGAAAATAGTTCCCTTTTGGAGGTCATTCCTGAAGATAACGGCTTTTGTTCTGTTCTGAATCTTTGTCCGTTCCGTCTCCTATGTCACTGTGCTGCTGTATCTAGATCGAACCACTGTTGTTTTTTTAAGAGAAATAAATTCCTTAATGAAAAGAGTATTTCTTTCTTTCTGCACACGGCTGTCACCGCTGAGATGCCAGCATCTGCTGCCACCGCGTCTTGATTAACCCTCTCCTTAGGCGGACAGCTCAGGCCCCGCTGAAGCTCTGGCCCACATACACCACCCACCACCCCCCACCCCCGACCGCGGGAGAGAGTCCACTGGGGGAAAGGGCATGCTCTGAGCCTCTGAACTGGGGGCCCCGTCACAGGGGGGCTGTTCCCTCCGGGTCCCCAGGGCTTTCTCTGGGACCTTCTCCAGAAGCCTCCACTGACTGAGCCAGCCTCCCAGGCAGACAGAAGCCACCATCCTCCTGGGACACACGGCCTGAGGGAGAAACTCCCGGCCCACAGCACCCGCCCACCCCACCACTTACGCCCCTCTGCCTGGCAACTTTGGTCCCTTCCCAAGCAGACGGGCAGGCTGGGGGCAGGTGGCTCCTTCCCTCACCTCCTGCACCCACTCAGGTCCCTTCCCTTCCTCCAGCTCCAGACAGCCGTGGATTCAGTAATCAGGGGCACCGGAATGGTCTCCACCTCCTTTGTTTCCAGGATAGGTTCAAAGTGGGCATCCCCAGGGCACCAAGGAACCTAAGGCCACTCTCTCTCTGGGAGGGGCATCCACAGGGTTTCAGGATCTAACTGCCCCCCTACCCCAGAGACTGAAGAGGAGGAAAGTCGGGGCCTCAGGAACAGGTTCTCAAGGTGCAGAGGGCCAGGACTCCTGGCACCACTTTGCTGCAGGCATAGGTCAGTTGCTGGGGGCCTCGCTTCGCTGTTTTGGGGTGGGGGGGGAGCAGCAGGAAAGAGGCCCGTGCAGTTGGCTAGAGGGTGAATTCTCCTTCCTACTCAGCCATTCAGCAGGTGAACTCCTATATCCTCAACACTGTCTCGGAACCAAATCAGATAAGGCCCCTGCCCTCCCGGACCTTGCATCCCAGGAGGACGTTGCCACCGCTGGTGGATAAACCAGAGGGCATGGGAGACAGGGCAGTGCCTCTCACACTTTGAGGAGCATGGACTCACCTGGGCGTTTTGAGAAAATACAGACTCTGATTCAGTAGGTCTGAGTCTGGGTCTGCATTTCTAACAAGCTCCCAGGAGGACCTGCTGGTCCAGGGACTGCCTTTGCGAAGAGGGGCGTAAACCCCAACATCAGGCCAAGGTCTGTAGTCAAATCAGGACCTACACTGCCATTGCTGTCCCTTTCTGGAACTGCATCCAGAAGTGTAGATGTCAGGGAGGCACCCGGGTGGCTCAGTCGGTTAAGCGACGGCCTCTTGACTTCTGCTCAGTTCATTATCTCACAGTCATGAGATCGAGTCCTGCATCCTGCTCCACACTGGGCATGGAACCCGCTTAAGATTCTCTCTCTCCCTCCTTTTCTGCCCTCCCCCACTCACACATGATCTCTCCCTCTTTCTCAAAAAAAAAAAGAAGAAGAAGTATAGATTTCTTGTCAATACTCACATATGCACTACCCTTGAGGGGAGTTCATACTGTCTTCTCAAAGTCTGGCCCCTGGCCCAGTAGTGGCCACCACCGTGGGAACTTGGGAAAGAGGGCATTCTCCACCTCCACCCCAGATCTAACCAGAAGCTCGGAGGGCAGAGGCTGGTAGCAGGCCTGCCAGGTGATTCGGATGCACACTCAAGTTTGAGGATGGCTGATTTACAGAGCGCTTTCCCCTCCTTGAAATCTCATTGAAACGCCCGACTGACAGGTTCCTGTGAGGAAACGGCAGAGGCTCCGGTGGTTGAGACAGACGCTCACCTGTGAACGGGAAATGGTGTGGAGACGTGTTTGCCTTTGTTCTTTAAAACTAGGAGCGAGGAGGGACGCCTGGGTGCCTCGGTCGGTGAGGCGTCCGACTTGAGCTCAGATCATGATCCCGTGGGTCGTGACCTCAAGCTCCGTGTCGGGCTCCCTGCTGTCGGCACAGAGCCTGCTTCATTACAGTTTTGTTTTTTCTATTTATTTATTTATTTATTTATTTATTTTTTGAGAGAGAGAGAATTCAAAGCAGGCTCCGGGCTGACAGCATAGAGCCCAATGTGAGGCTTGAGCTTGAACTCATGAACCAGGAGATGACCAGGAGATGACGACTTGAGCCAAAGGCAGACGCTCAACTGACTGAGCCACCTGCGTGCCCCACAGAGCCTGCTTCAGATCCTCTATCCCCCTCTCGTGAGCTCTCTCTCTCTCTCAAAAATCAACATTTTTTAAAAATGGGAGCAAGGGGGGGCACCAGCGTGGCTAAGTCAGTGAAGTGGCCGACTTTGGTTCAGGTCATGATCTCCCAGCTCGTGAGTTTGAGTCCACGTCAGGCTCACTGCTGTCAGCCTGTCAGTACAGAGCCTGGAGCCTGCTTTGGGTTCTGTGTCTCCCTCTCTCTCTGCTCCTCCTCTGCTGGCACTCTGTCTCTGTCTCCCTCTTTCTCTCAAAAAAAAAAAATAATAATAAACGTTAAAAAAAATTTTAAAAGTGGGGTGCCTGGGTGGCTCAGTCGGTTGAGCGTCTGACTTTGGCTCAGGTCATGATCTCCTGGTTCGTAAGTTTGAGCCCCGTGTCAGACTCTGTGCTGACAGCTCAGAGCCTGGAGACTGCTTCGGGTTCTGTGTCTCCCTCCCTCTCTGCCCCTCCCCCACTCACACATGTGCTCTCTCTCTCTCTCTCACCACTAGACATTAAAAAATTTTTCAATAAATAAAAATAAAAATGGGAGCAAGGATACAACAACATACATTGTTGTCATATTGCCGTATGTTTTTAAAAATGAAAGGATAAGGCAAAATTGAAAAAAAAAATTATACAGAGAGGTGGCCAACAGGGGGACAGGCGGAGGGGGTAGATATAAAAACCAGACTTCGCTGAATGTGTCTTGTCTTATAGATTTGACTTTGGAAGCAAGTATCAAATGGAAAACAAATCTGGATTTAGTCAGGAGAGACTTTTATTCGAAAGGAACTATTGCAACAGTGGGTAGAGATAGCATAGAGGAGAAGATACTTTGACCCTACGATCTGCAAGGTCTCAAGTCTCAGGTGAATAGGGGTTTGCTCTACGGAGAGGAGCAAACAAGGTTCCTCATATCCCACTTGCCCACACCCAGATCTTTCTAGAAGAGAATGCCGGAAGCCAACCTATTGTCAGAAGGGGCTGTATGCTGACAGCCATATTGAGTGAATATGGGCCAAAGTTCAGGGTCCCGGAGCAAGGGGAGAGACTGAACCAAAGTTTGGTTACCAAGCACTTTGTTCTGATGAATCAATCAGGACTGATCAGACGGTCCAGCTAATCATTTATGAGGCAAAGGATGGGGATTTGGAGGGCCCAAGTCATAGTCAAACAAGTGGGGGGTGGGGGTGGGAAATCCCTGGGTCTTATCTAAGTCATAAGGAGAAGGGTGGTTTGGGGCTGTTTTCCCAGAGAACAAAATGGTGAGAGGGACTCGCAGAGAGGTGAGCACAGGGCTCAGGTAAAATTCAACAATGTCACGTGTAAATGGTTTAGATAATTATAAAATTTTTTTTATTACACTTATTTATTTTTGAGAGACAGAGTAAGAGCACAAGCAGAGGAGGGGTAGAGAGAGAAGGAGACACAGAATCCGAAGCAGGCTCCAGGCTCCAAGCTGTCCGCACAGACGTGGACCTCAAACCCACAAATCGTGAGATCATGACCTGAGCCAAAGTCGGTCACTCAACTGACTGAGCCTCCCAGGCGCCCCTGGTTTAGGTAATTATAAAACAAAACTAAATGTTTTTTAATTAAGTAGGTGTCACACCCAATGCAGAGCCCAAAGTGGGGCTTCAACTCAAACCCTGAGATCAAGACCTGAGCTGAGATCAAGAGTCGGATGCTTAATTTGACTGAGCCACCCAGATGACCCCAAAACTAAATGTTTTTAAAACAATCCCTAAATGGGCGCCTGGGTGGCGCAGTCGGTTAAGCGTCCGACTTCAGCCAGGTCACGATCTCGCGGTCCGTGAGTTCGAGCCCCGCGTCAGGCTCTGGGCTGATGGCTCAGAGCCTGGGGCCTGTTTCCGATTCTGTGTCTCCCTCTCTCTCTGCCCCTCCCCCGTTCATGCTCTGTCTCTCTCTGTCCCAAAAATAAATAAACGTTGAAAAAAAAATAAAAATAAAAAAAAAATAAAAAAAAAATCCCTAAAAATCAAAAGATGAGTAGAACAAATCTGTCTGGGTATGCAGTTGGTGTCATAACCACACAGAGAACATTTCCAAGTGGCTTTAAAACACAGAAATGAGACGTGCATTCTTCTACTGGGCCATATCCTAAGGACAAAAAGAACTGCCAAAAAATATTAAACTATCTTCCCTAAGCATATTGTTAGTAATAATATGGGTATTATTATTCCGCAATTCTTATATGTTATAGGGAAAAACAAGTAATTCTGTCAATGACATTAAAAACAAAAATTTTCAATGTAAGGAAAAATAATAACATAAAGTCAAAGAAGTCACATAAAAGCAATCTGATACCAAAAAATTAACTTTCTCTTTAAAAAAAAAAAAAATGTGTACCCTTTAGAAGAAATGACCGATCTGGTGGCAGGGAGGACCGTGGGTCCCAGATGGTGACCTCAAGTACCATTTCCAACTTAAAAGCCACCAGGGCTCCCAGAGAAATGGCTGATTCCAAGTCTGGAGAAGGAAATGCCCGAGAGGAGCCTGGAGCATTTTGCTCATCCCAGCAAACAAGGACGTTATCAAAGATTGTTAGGATTGTGTCCAAAATACTCAGGAGCAACTTGAAGGAGTTCCCACTGGCCCAACAGGGGACAATTGGAGCATTAGTTAGAATAATAAGTGACAGAAATTAAAACACATTAAGCCTGTTTAAATCCAAGAGCTCAAAATAAAATTTTCTTAAAAACAACAACAAGAAAAACAAAAAAAACACCAGAGATGCCTGGGTGACCCGGTGTTGACTCTTGATTTTGGCTCAGGTCATGATCCCAGAGTCATGAGATCGACTGGGCATGGAGCCTGTTTGAGAGTCTCTCTCTCTCTCTCTCTCTCTCTCTCTCTGCTCCTCTCCCCCACTCACACTCTCTCTTTCTCTCTCTAAAAAGAGTAAATATATAAAATAAATAAATAAAAGCCCCATTAGTCCCCTTTAGAAAAGTCTAGGTGGGGAGCCTGGGTGGTTCAGTTGGTTAAGCATCTGCCTCTGGGTTCAGATCAGGTCATGATCTTACAGTTGGTGAGTTCAAGCCCTGAGTGGCCTCCTCACTGACAGTGCAGACCCCGCTTAGGATTCTCTTTCTCTCTCTCTGTCCCTTCTCTGCTCACACATGCGCGTGCGTGTGCTCCCTCTCGCTCGCTCTCTCTCAAAATAAATAAACTTAAAAAAAAAGTCTAGAGAACTAACACGTTATCTTGAAAACTAGTAAATAATGAGAAAGAATCAAGTCCCATTTGTCACCCAAATAGTAGATGGAGTTGATGCTGGCCAGGAATACAAGTTTAGTTTAACATTCAAAAGTCTATCAGTGTAATTCAACACATTAACAGAACAAAGAACAATCATATGATCATCTCAAAACATACAGAAAAAGCATTTGAGGAAAAAAAAACAACTGAGCACTCATATATGATAAAAAAAAAAAAATCTCAGAAAATTTAAGATAGAAAGGAATTTCCTGAACCCAGCAAAGCATCTAACATCATATTTGGTAGTGAAATTTTGAACACATTCTCTCTAAAAGCAGGAAAAAAGGAAAGACTTCTAATTAACACCAAATTAGAGGTTCTAACCAATGTATTACCGGAAAAAGAGTTTGAAAGACATAAGATTGGGAGAAACTAAGTAGAGCTGTCTATTTATAAATAACATAATTGTATACGAAAGAAATCCAAAAACAAAAAACCAAACGCAACACATGCACACACGAAATCTGATAAACTCAGCAAGGTCTCAGGACACAAAGTCAATATAGAAATCAATGGTGCACCTTTATATTTATATTAGCAACAAACAGAAAACGAAATTTAAAAATTTATAACATCTGAAAACATAAAACACCTAGGGATAAACTTAACAAAAAATGTAAAATATTTCTATGCCAAACAAAAAAAATGTTGCTGAAAGAAATTAAAGAAGATGCAAATACTCCCTGCTCATGAATTGGGAGACTCCATACTATAAAGATATCCATTTTTCCCAGTTTTAACTATAGATTCCAGGTGATTCTCATTAAAACCCCAGCAGGATTTTTTTTGTACAAATTGTTGGGTTTGTAGGATTCTTATTCCTTGTTCCTAAAAAGCTAGGGTTACAGTCTTTCTAAGCAACCACATCTCTGAGCCTCCCTCATTTCCTCAATACAAATGGATCTCTAGCCTCCTTGTGCTAATTCTGTCCTCTTGTGCAGATTGGGCAGCCGTATTTGGAGCATTGTGTCTACACTGGGAGTGTGGACTCCCGATGAAGGTCTGATTAAGCTAAGTATGCACTTCGAGGGCATGGACTGAAGTTAGTTTCCACACATGTATTATTCCACTGTTTGTACCAAAGTATTTCAAAGTAAACTACACACAAGATAACCCTGGGGGGAGGCAACGCCTCAGACCCCCAATATTACGGAGCTCATCTGAGCGTGGAAGAAACTGAACTTGACTTTTGCCCAAATGTGGAAGTAGAGGTTTCAAAGCAAATAAATGTTCAGCTACTGGGAGAAAATACACTCAGCAAGGCTAGGGAAAACATTTTACATTTAAAGTTGGTTTCTTGTGGGCCACCTAGAGTTGGGTCTTGCTTTTTTTTATCCAATCAGACAACCTCTCTCTTTTAACTGGTATGTTCGGACTAATCACATTTAAAATAGTTATACAGCAATTGCACCACTAGGTAGTTACCCAACGAATACAAAATACTAATTCAAAGGAATACATACATCCTGATGTTTGTAGCAGCATTATCTACAATAGGCAAATTATGGAAGCAGCCCAAGTGTCCATTGAATGATGAATGGATAAAGAGGATGTGATACACACACACACACACACACACACACACACACACACACACACTAGAATATTACTCAGCCATCAAAAAAGAACAAAACCTTGCCATTTACAACGGCATGGATGGAGCTGGAGTACATTACGTTAAGCAAAATAAGTCAGAGAAAGCCAATTACAATGTGATTTTACTCATATGTGGAATTTAAGAAACAAAACAAATGAGCAAAGGGGGAAAAAGAGAGAGAGCGAGAGAGGCAAACCAAGAAACAGACTCTCACCTGTAGAGAACAAACAGATGGTTACGGTGGGGGTGGGGGGTGGGGGGATGGGTTAAATAGGTGATGGGGACTAAGGAACACACTTGTTGTGATGAGCATTGGGTGATGTACAGAAGTTGCATCACTATATTGTACCTGAAACTAGTATTACACTGTATGGTAAGTAACTGGAATTTAAGAACATAAAAAATAATTATAAATATGGGTGGATTAAAATCTACCATCTTGTTTGCTATTCCACTTTTTAAAGTTTATTTATTTATTTTTGAGAGAGAGAGAATGAGTGGAGGAGGGAAGAGAGAGAGGGGGACAGAGGATCTGAAGGAGGTTCCATGCTGGCGTCAGAGAGCCTGACGTGGGGCTCGAATTCACGAACTGCGAGATCATGACCTGAGATGAAGTTGGATGCTTAACCAACTGAGCCACCCAGGTGCCCCACTATTTGTTCTATTTGTTCTTTGTTTCTCTTTTCCTCCTTTTCTGCCTTCTCTGGGTGTAAGTGAGCATTTTTTGTGATTTCATTTAACTCCTCTATTGGATTATTTATGCCTCTTGTTAAAGATGGGTAGAGACAGGGTGTGTCTGACCGAGGGGGAGAGGAGCCCCCTCCACTAATGATGGGCCAGGAGGATGGGGAGAGATCTTCCTCTCCTCATACCTGCCTCCTTCTAATTCATTCTCAAAAAGGCATCCAAGATAGGGGCACCTGAGTGGCTCGGTCGGCTAAGGTCATGGTCAGCTCAAGACATGATCTCATGGTTCGTGGGTTTGAGCCCCTCATCGGGCTCCTAACTGTGTGCAGCCTGCTTGGGATTCTTTCTCTCTCCCTCTCTCTCTCAAAAGAAGTAAATAAACTTAACAACAAAAGACAGCCAAGATAGAAAACTTGCTCCTCTGATGGGTTTTCCCCCTTGTAATGTGACATGAAGAATAAGCCTTCCCCCCACCACCACCTCAAGGGTTTGTCCCCAAGTGGAGGGTGGCCTCCAACAGAGAGAGAGAAGGGGGCAGGGAGCGGGGACACTGCAGACAAATTAGCTAGCAATTTAATTAACAAATTAATGAAGTAGAGAAAAGCTTCCAAGTTTCTGCCCGTCTGCGTAAGGAGTGGGGCCGCTGTGGGGCCCGCTTTGTCAATGCGCCTGTTTCCCCCCATGGCTCTGCACACAGCATGGGAGCCAGGGGAGGAGCAGCCCAGCATCAACACGTGAACACCCGGTCAAGAGCAAGGAGTCTGGGCAGATGATTCTGATTTTGCATTTGCAAAAGGTCCCCTTCCCAGATAGAGACCCGGGTCCCCCGGGCTCTGAGTGAGGATCGCTCCCTGGGACTTGCAGGTGGGCACCAATCCGTTACTAGTTACACACCTGAAGCCCGGGAGATCTGGAGGCTTTCATGGAGGGGGTTTGGTGAAAAACCACTGGAGTGCTTGTCCTGAAGCCCCCCAGGGGGAGAATGTTCTGAGAAACTCAGGGCCTTGTCTAGATACCAGGTTCTTGAACTGCCCGAGCGGGCAAAAGTGGCCAGATTGGAAAACAAGGCCAATGTTCTGTTGTGACTGTTTGAAAAGTGAGTGGGAAGGGTAGGTCGGCTCTGGGCCCGCTCCCAGCAAAGGGTCCACCTTGACACAGGGCTTGGACCTGGGGTGTGTCCTTGAAGAAGCCCCCGGGAAGGACTGACTCTGCATCTTTGGGTCATGGGAGCATATTCTGGGTCCAGTTTCAAGCTGTGCCTTCCCACCCTGTGGTGTAATTTCTTCTGGGTCCCACCTTCAGAGAGTCTGTTATAGATGCAGGGCCTCCTGGGGGAGGAGGGGAGACTGAGGGACTTGGGACCTTCCACACAAGTCCCCTCTGCAGCATTCAGGTGGTTTTAGAGAACAGGCAGGAGCCCACAGCCCAGAGAGAACCGTGGAGCCCACGGTTTTAGAGAACAGGCAGGGGCACGGGCCCAGACAAGGACAAGTGAGCACAGAAGGGGTCTGAAGTGTGAAACAGATGCTTTGTGGATGACACCCCCCAAGCGTTTTTCTTAGTATACTGAAAGAAGGTGAGCTGCAAAGAGGGGCAGAGGGCTATAGACAGAATGCTCATTCCAGAGCACAGGCTAATCATGTCTCCTGCTGCGTAAAACACTCTATAGCTCCCCATTACCACCTCTCACCTCTCACTTCCAGGCCTTGCACATGCTGTGCCCCTGCCTGTACCACCGTCAGCTCCTCTTCTCAGCTGACTCCTTTTTTTTTTTAATGTTTATTTTTGAGAGAGAGAGAGACAGAGAGCTGGGGAAGGGGCAGAGAGAGGGAGACACAGAATCCGAAGCAGGCTCCAGGCTCCGAAGTGTCAGCACAGAGCCCGATGCAGGGCTTGAACACACGACCATGAGATCATGACCCGAGAAGTCGGACCCTCAACCGACTGAGCCACCAGGCGCCCCTTGGCTGACTCCTGTTTGTCACTCGGGTCCTCAGTTGGCCACCCCCCTCTGGGCAGTGATACCTTGCCTGTCTGGGCTGGCTGCCCTCCCTACGTGCTCTTACCTATGCAGGGTTGGACTTGGTTGGTAAGCTTCTCTCCTCTATTAGAACATGAGCTCCTTGAGGGACTGTGGCAGGCAGAACAGTGGTCCCTGGAACCTCTGTATGTTATGCTGTATGGACAGGTGGAATTCAAGCTGGGATAGAATTAAGGTTGCCAATCAGCTAACCTTAAAATAGGGAGGTTGTTCTGCATTACTGGGTGGGGGGCGGGGGGTCAATGTCATCACAAGGGCCCTTAAGAGTGGAGGAGGATGCAGAACAGTGTCAGGGTGATGTGAGGAGGGCTTGACTGACCATTGCTGGCCTCCAAGATGGAGGAAGGGGCCCCAAGCCATGAAACGTAGATGGCCTTTAGAAGCCAGAACAGGCCAGAAAACACATTCTCCTCCAGGGTCCCCAGAAAGGACATAACTGCTGACACCTTGATTTTAGCCCCGTGAGACCCATGCCAGCTTGATCTCCAGAACCAAATGTATATTGTTTCAAGCCACTGAGTTTGTGTAAGAAGCCGTAGGAAACCAACACAGCGACTTGTTCATAGTGTCCCCAGAGTGTAGAGCTGGGACCTAAGAATGAATGCAGGAGGACGGCAGAGCCGCTGTCCCATATGCCATCTTTAACCTCTGTGGCACCAGCATCAACTTTACACCCAACTTCCCCTGGGGGAGCTGTCCTAGGGGACAGTTGCATGGGGCATATGGGACATCAGCATGTCCGGATCACCAGACTCTGTGGTCAAGTCAGGCACGCTCCAGGCTCCAGCCCACATGGTCCCCTGACCAGCTGTCATGGCCCCACCGCAACAATCTCAAGATTGTCCTGGGGGTGCCTGGCCAAGGTGACTCCTCGGGTCCATTAGGGATCCCTGGGTTGGGCCTTCTGGTCTCAAGGCTCCTGAGGGCTGCCGGTGGCATGCCAAAATAGCCCTGCAGATTCCATCTGAAAATCTCTGTCTTTGCACAACTCCCTATGGCTTGGGCCAGAGGAGTTTCTGGTGTCTTGGGCTAACATTGGATCAGTTCCTTTTTCTGAACGCCCGGGGATTTGGGCTCATTCCCAGAGCCCTGGAAGTCCATCATGTGGTGAAGTAGGAGGGAAGAGGAGGAGAAGAGAAGGAGAACTGATCACAAGGTCGATGGGAGACATCTATGGTGCTACTGAGCCCTACCCAAAACTTTGACAAAGACCAAGAGAGCATAGCAGGCGCTTCAAGGTCAGGCTGTTTAACCAGCCCTCCTGAGAATTATTTTCGTTGGCTTGGTTATCATGTGATTACATGCAATGAAATTCAACAATTTTAAGTGTACAATTCAATGAGTTTTAACAAGTGTATATAGTCAGAAATCCCTCAGTTAAGATATAGGACATTTCCATCACCCTGAAAAGTTCCCCCGTGTCCCTTTGCAGTCAAGTGCCTCCCATCCCCCCTCCAAATTCCTACCTGTTATCTGGGAGCCAGGAGGATAGATGTGTAGTGGCCCAGATAAAGGACCACAGTCCAGTGGGGTCTCCTAATATGAAGCTTATTTTCGTTTATGGTTTTCATTATTATTATTATTAATTTAAAAATATTTGGGGTCACCTGAATGGCTCAGTCGGTTGAGCATCTGACTGCTGGTTTCGGCTCAGGTCACAATCTCACGGGTGTCTGGGATCGAGCCCCACGTCAGGCTCTGCGCTGACAGCACAGAGCCTGCTTGGGATTCTCTCTTGCGCCCTCTGTGCCCCTTCCCCATGCTCACTCTCTCTCTGAAAAGAAATAAATATATATATATTTTTTTAGCAATGTACTCTAGGTCAGTAGAGGTCATAGAGCACCGCAAGTGTAGGCAGGTTTCCAAGGGACATTTCCCCACCTGCCAGTCCCACCCAACAGCCTTGCCACCTGTTTTGGACTTCTGGCCTCCAGAATGAGAGATAATAAACCTGTGATGTTTTAAGCTACTAAGTTTATAGTAATTTGTTACAGCAGTAATTTGTTACTGCATATCAATGCAGTAATTGATATGAATATATTCATTATATTAATCGTGTCTCACACGAATATTGTGCTCCACTAATTATCAAGCATTTTACATCCTTGTCTCCCCACTTAGATGATAAATGCCTTAAGGGTGTGAATCACCTTCTACCCTTGTCTTGCACCCCAATAGCGCCTAACACTGCTCTAGGAACTTAGGAAGTGAGGAGGAAAGGAAGGAAAAGAGTAGTGTTTATCCAGTATACGTTATGTCCCAGACACTATCCTAAGCATTTCATAGGCTTTATCTCATTAAATCTTCACGCTCCTTAAAAAAAAAAAAAGAAAAAAGAATCTATTTCACAAATTCAACATTTTATAAGTCCTCATGTTTCCCTTGTTTATTTCCCTTTGGCTTTGCGGGTTGTCAGTAAAGTTCCATTTTGAAAACCCCTGCCGGTGTCCTTTAAGCCAAGGAAAACACAGAAGCGGGAACCACTTTGCCCATGCTTGGCCAGAGAGAAGAAGGAGCCGGGGGCCGGCGTGGGGCTGAGCCTGGGGCTTTGAGCAAAGAGAGCTGGTGCAAGACCGAGCTCTGCAACCTACTGGCTCCAGGACGTTGGGCAGGTCACCTACGGTCCCTACGTCTAAATCTCTTCCTCTGTCAAACCCATGCAACAGTCCCTCTGCGGTGTTTATTGAACTATTGCATGCCAGGCACTGTCTCTGGCCCTAGAGGCACAGCAATGAACCAAAGAAGCCGAAGTCACAGCATTAAGGGGGCTAGTCCTCCAGAGGGGGTATGGGAAATAAATAAGACACATGAATAAACACAAAGTCTGTTTGTCAAAAACGCTAAGGAGAGAACAATAAAGCAGGGAAACAAATGCCTTTTGATAAGTGAACGGATAAATACACTGTGGTACATCCGATATCGTGGAATACTACTCAGCAAGAAAAAGTATCTATACTCACAACCTGGATGGATCTCAAGGGGATTATGCGTCATTCGCAAATTCTAGAGATGGGAGACAGGTTAGGGGTTTCCAGAGCTTGAGGGGGCATGGTTGTAAAGGGTGGCATGAAAGAGATGTCTGTGATGATGGAATAGTTCTGTACCTTGGTTGTAGTGGTGAATACACAGATCTACACATGGATAACAACGGCACAAAACTACACACACACATCAGACCAACGTCAATTTCCTGGCTCTGGTATTGCATTATCATGATGTGAGATGCAGCCATTGGGGGAAACTGGGCAGAGGGTACCAGAGACCCCTCTGTACTGTCTTGCCACTCGCTGTGAATCTATAATCATTTCAAAATTAAAAGTTTTTACTTAATATGTAAGAAAAAGTAAACTAAAGTAGGGAGGAAGTATAGGCACTGTCTCTGTGGGCAGCCAGTGGTGAAATTTCAGCTAGGGCATAACATTATGTGACCACTACAGAGGGCAGGTTGGTGGTTTAAGTGAGATATGATGTGAATCCAGAATGCTGCAAATACTGAATGCTAGTGTATTATTATTCTTGTTAGAGAATATAGTGTTGTGTTTGAAAACCTCCATTCATATTGCTGTGGTCACGTTTCTTTTAAAAGTCCCTAACTTTTGGAGATGCATACAGAAACGCTTACAAATGACATGACACACGGTCTGGGATTTCAAAATGAAAAAGAAGACAGAGAAGTGGATGGAGAATGGGTGCCCACAGGGTTGGCGATGGCTTGGGGCTGGGCTGGGCTGGGTTGTGAAGATAGTGGTGACCTTCCTTGAATTCTGTCGCAAGGACACAGCAGCCTCCCTTCCCAATCCCAATCCGAGCCCAGCAGAGGTCGTGTCTTCTGCACGCCCGTGAGGTCATATCGTTGGCTCCCGGTGTTACTCACATGGACTCCCAGTGGACCCACATCTTTGTGGGGGGTCTGTAGGGGTAGATCTAAAAGGGCCCCTCTTTCTCCTTTTCCAGCTCAGGCCGTTTCTTTGGTTTGTTGTCTGGAACTGTTGTCAGTTCATCGCTGTTTTCTTTCTCAATGATCTGTTCACTAGAAAGCCAGAGTTTGAGAGGAGGCAGGGCAGCGGAACGGTGTTCCAGCAAACTTCTTCTAGCAAACAGAACCTTCCCCACCCCGCAACAAATCCTCATGAGTCATCGAAATGCCAGAAGCAGACAGCCTTTCAATATTTTTGTTGTGTGATCTTGGGGAAAGTGCTTCTTCTGGGTTTTGCTGTCTTTTGCAAAGCACTTTATAGTTTGGCCCCAACTGCAAAGAACTGCCCAGCTCCAGATGGCAGGCAGTCTGGGAGGGCACGCCTGTCTTGGAGCTGGGAAACTGGGCACAGAGGGTGCTGTTGTTTGTTCTGAACTGCATGGTGGGTGATGGTGAAACCACATATGTCTTCCACCATGCCCCACGGAGGGCAGACGGGCAGCCTCGCCCCTGCAGCCCCAGGCGCCAAGTCCAGTGATGCGGGCAGGCATCTGCCAGTGTGCCCTCGAGGCAGTCAGAGCCCGACAGCCCCCACATGGAGAGAACCACCTAGTGTCAGACTTGTCTGCCCCCTGACCACCCAGGGGATAGTCATAGCACCCCAGCCAGGTATCTTAAGGAAAAGGGGGTTTCCACTTCCTGCAGCCCTCTAAGGAACAGTGGCTTAGGTGAGAAGTCTTTATTTTCTATAATTTTTTTTTATGTTTATTTATTTCTGAGACAGAGAGAGGCAGAGCATGAGCGGGGGAGGGGCAGAGAGAGAGGGAGACACAGAATCGGAAGCAGGCTCCAGGCTCCGAGCTGTCGGCACAGAGCCTGACGCGGGGCTCGAACTCACGAACCGTGAGATCATGACCTGAGCCGAAGTCGGACGCTTAACCGACTGAGCCCCCCAGGCGCCCTGAGGGGGCTTTATTAATAACGACAATGTTAACGATACTTTGTGGGTCATGTGCTTAGTGCATTTCTTTCCCAATTCTCCCAACTACCCAGACTGGACGTCACTATGATTATTACCTTTATTTCACAGATCGGGACACTGAGGTCTGTAGATGTAAAAGAATCTACCCAAAATCATCTCGCCAGCAAGGAATACAACCAGGACACAAAGCCCAGGTCTGTCTGATTCCCTAGGCCTCACTTTTTTTTTTCTTTTCTTCTCTTTTCTTTTTTCTTTTCTCCCCCCCCCCCCTTTTTTTAATTATCCCTTTATCAGTGGAGGACAGTTGTTATTTCTCCTGAAGCTCTCCGGAGATACTCTCTGCATACGGATTCCTATCTTACTCACAATGGGGGCTCTGTAGACACTCTCCACCCGGCTTTTCCCCTTAACAACACACCGTGAAGACAGATCCGTACCAGCACATACAGATTTGCCTCTTCAGTTCTCATCTGCGTGGTGTTCTGTACGTATGGGCATACAGATTTTTTCCATTGCCCTCCTATAAATGACCGCTTAGGTGGGCTCCAGAGATTTCTGACCCCAACACCACTAATGCCGACGCTCACACCCTGCCCACCTTGCGAATGCCTCTCGTCGAACAATGTGGCCGCATCTTCTCCCTGGGCTGGGTGTCTACAAGTCCTTCCAGTCCCCTCTACAGCCTGTGATCCTTCCGTTGGAGAAGGGCTGAGTGCTTGTTCTCGGTCCCTCCTGGTGTGGGAGGAAGGCCCTCCAGGAGGGCGGGAGGGCAGTGAAGCGTCCGCTGGTCCCTTTGCCCTCCTCCTCCAGACAGGGCCCTGTGCAGACACCACCCCCCCCCCAAGAAGACCCGCCTGCTCCCTTGGAAGAAGAAACCCACTTGGCACTTTGTGCCCTCATCATCCTTTCTTACCCTTCCTACCTGGGCCTGAGCTTCTCACTCCCACTTTTTCCTGTTTTGTAACCTCAGGACAACTTTCCTCCCTTATGCTCCCTCTGCAGAGAGCTGATGCTGTCGCAGGATGGGGTGGACGGAGACCGGTCAGGGTCAGCACCGCCTCTCCGGGGAGGTGGCCCTCGGATGGCGTGGGGACTCCGTGTTGGCAGGCAGCAGGCCTGGGGCCTGTGACAGGAGCCGCCTGGACATAAAGCCACGGCAGGACAGCAAGGCCACAGTCAGGCTGGTGAGTCACCCCAAACCCAGAAGTGCCCCCTTGTCCTGACCAAATCAAATTCATCGCTGATTGAACTGCACCAAAGCTGCCAGTAGTTTCCCTCTACTCTTACAAGATTTAAGAGAAAAGCAGGAAGGGGAAGAGAAAAGAAGCGTCTTTCTCAGGGTGGCACTAAAGAACGTGGGCCTTGGGGGCAGTGAGAACTGGCTTTGAGTCTGGAGCACAGCAGCGACATGACCTGGGAATTAGTTACCCACTCTAGGCCTCAGTTTTATCAGCTGTGAAATGGGGCCAAGAGTATCCACCTCATGGGGCACCTGGGGGGCTCAGTCCATTAAGCATCTGACTCTTGATCTCAGCTCAGGTCATGATCTCATGGTTTGTGAGTTCGAGCCCTGCATCGGACTCTGAGCTCATGGCTCAGAGCCTGCTTAGAATTCTCTCTCCCTCTCTCTGCCCCTACCCTGCTCATGCTCTGTCTCTCTCTCTCTCTCAAAAAATAAATACACTTAAAAAAAAAATGCCAAATCACGCATGAGTGAGCCCACGGTTCTGTCACTGACAGTCATTCGATAAGGTCTGCCAGGAAGGGCTGTGTTTTCCAGTAATACAAAACCAGTCTCGAATCTAAACCTACACAATTAAGTCCTTGGATTTTGTTCATTTCCTCTTAATGTATGTTCAATTCTTTGGGCCCCTTCCATTGTTCTCCGGGTGGTGTACAACATGTTTATTACAAGATCCTGCTTTGGATAAAGAGAGAGAGCGGATCATGGCGTTGCCGCGTACTAGCTGTGTGACCTTGGGCAGATTACTTAATCTCTCTGAGTCTGTTCCTTGTCTGTTAAACTAATCGAACGGCAGCTGTCCCAAATGGCCAACATGACATTTGCTGAGGTAGGAAGCATCAAGCCCCAAGGGAGGGCAGGGAGGTTTGTCCCAAGAGGAAGAAGTGTTTCTGCAGAAGGGGGGCCTCCCAGCCCACTAAGGACATTTTGGGAGTAAGAGAGGCTGGTGTGATGGCCCCCAGGGGCTGGGAAGGGTGGGGCCACCCAGGCTAACTTCTCTTCCGGCTTGCTGGCCGTCAGGTATCTACTACTGCCTCTGAGATCTGAGAGCCCAGCCCCCAGCAGGCCATGATTTTAATCACTCAGCAGTCAGGTAAGTCTCTGTTTCCTCAGTGCTCACAGGGCTCCTGAACCCTGAGGGAGGCTCTTGGTACAATCCCAGACCTGGTGGGGGCTTGGCGAGCCGGGCAGAGCCTGAAGGGTCACTCACCCCCTGCTGTCCCAGTGAGAGGGACTAGGGAGGCAGCCAGACTTGCTTCTCTCTGGGAGATGCCCAGGACTGGGGGAGAGGTAGTGATGGGGGGGGGGTGTTAGCGATACTTTGGGGGTCATGTGGGCTGGAGGCACCCCTGAGCCTCTAAGTGCCCTACACCCTTCCCAGTGGCCTCTTGGGATGAGAAGGGGTGGCTGCATTCATTCTCCAAACTGCCTCCACCCCCCAGGAGACATTCCAGGGTCAAAGACTCCAGAGATCCCACCTGCCTCCCCGCCAGCTGCTGGGAGGACCACTGTCAGGAGGGGCAGGACCAGTCCAAGAAAAGCCTCCGTGCCTCCTTCCTTCTCCATCCCACAGTCTGTCCTGCTCTCTTTGTCTCTGGTCTGTCTTTCTCTCCCATGCTCTCCTCCGGCCCCACCTCCCCTCAGCCCTCCCCTCACTCCTGGGGTTTTCTCTCTGAAATGAAGCCCATTCCCTGTGCGCCAAAACCCCAACCCTCTGAGGTTTCGGGACTCAGGCCAGGCCCCCAGAAGCCGAGCAGGGAATCAGCAGCTCCCCGAGAGCTGTGGCTTTGGCCACCCTTTCATCTGGTCTCTTTAACTCATTTCTTTCTAACACATCCCACATGGAGTGACAAACAGCCAGTGCATCCTCTCCCCCAGGGCCCCTTCCTTCCAAGGCACTTCGTCATCCAAAATTTCTTGTCTCCAGAGCAGGGAGAGATGAAGGAGCCTGACCCCCGCCAGCAGGGTCTGAGGGCAGCGAGCTGGGCCTTCTGGGTGTTTCCCACAGCCCATCCAGTCCACCTCGGTTTGGAATCAGCTGAATTTGCCACACACTGGGCTAGAATGGCGTAGTATGTGCGGAAGATGCCCGGGGGCCAGGAGGATGGGTTATCAGGAGACCCTCTTCATCTGCAGGAACACATCTGACACCCTGGCTGTCACTGGGACTGGGGACAGAGGGTGGTCCCCAGCAGAACGTGTTGCTGGGCCCTCGGGCCCTGGCTGATGGCACAACAGGGCTCCGATTCAGTCAGTGGGATTGAGTCACGTCCATTATTACCTCTGCACCACCCTGTGGCATCTGGTGCCACCTGGCACAGCAGACCAGTGCCTCGGGCGCCTCTCAGCAGCTGGCCAAGCTCTTCCGAGTTCACCCCTTTGCAATCGCCAGGCCTCCAGCTGTCCAGCCCTATTTTGACTGGAAGCAGGTTGGCACAGAGCAAACCCAGTGCCCTCTGCCAACTTCCTCACCACCTAGCTTTTGACTGCACAGCCATCTTTACGCCCGTCCCACAAAAGGGAGCCCAAACCAGCAACAACAAAGAGGAAAAAACAGCAATAAAATGGGATGGACTCGGTGGGTTTTTACACCAGGTGTTTTGGGGTGGGGGTGGGGTGGGTTTCAGAGAGGTCCTTCTGTGCAGCCCGGCCTGGGCCTGAGACAAGGACTGAGCATCTGGGCCGAGTTACTGGCCTCGCTACAAAGGCCACCCTTCAGTGGCCCGGGCCTCACCGAGGATGCCAAAAACAACACGAGGGTTTGAGGTTGGAAAGTGTAGTTCAGGGATTTTGCTCATGTTTTTGTAAATGATACACAAGTATTCACCCAAGTGAATGGGAAAACCTTAGGTGATTTAAACATAATGTAGCAAGGAAGGCAGGGCAGTGGTGACGCCCTTGGGCTCTGTTCCCCTGGAGGAGGGGGGGCGACGGGCAGGCTGTGGGCGGTGTTTTCAGAAAAGGCTTTGTCCTCTCAGCAGCTGGTCTCGAAGTTGGGTGTTGGGGCCATTTCTAGAGGGCCAGGAGGGGTCAATGACACCACACCTCTTTGCAACCTGTGGAAATTCTGAAAAGCTGAAGAAGGAAATGAGTTTTAAGAATAATCTTTTTAGGGGCACCTGGGTGGCTCAGTGGGTGAAGTGTCCGACTTCGGCTCGGGTCATGATCTTGCGGTCTCTGAGTTCAAGCCCCGCGTTGGGCTCTGTGCTGACAGCTCAGAGCCTGGAGCCTGCTTCAGATTCTGTGTCTCCCTCTCTCTTTGCCCCTCCTCCACTCGTGCTTTTTGTCTCTCTCTCTCTCAAAAATAAACATTAAGAAAAATTTTTTAAAAAGATTTTTTTATCTTCTAAAGAATTGATCTGGGGGCGCCTGGGTGGCGCAGTCGGTTAAGCGTCCGACTTCAGCCAGGTCACCATCTCACCGTCCGTGAGTTCGAGCCCCGTGTCGGGCTCTGGGTTGATGGCTCAGAGCCTGGAGCCTGTTTCCGATTCTGTGTCTCCCTCTCTCTCTGCTCCTCCCCCGTTCATGCTCTGTCTCTCTCTGTCCCAAAAAATAAATAAATGTTGGAAAAAAAAAATTAAAAAAAAAAAAAAAGAATTGATCTGAACTTCATCTCTGTCCTAAATCTGCTTAATAGGTGTTTCTCTGTTCATTTCCTCCTGTTCTTCACTGACCACTGCCCTGGTCTGAGTTCACCGCTTCCCCGTTTTGTCCTATTTGCCCGTTGCCCAACGGAGAATGTGTTTCTGTCCTACAAATGAACCCCACCCCCACCCCCCGGGCCTATGAAGTAGATGGGTAGGTAGATAGATGCTAGATAGGCAGCACTATCTATGAAAGAGAGCACCTGTGCCTGGGAGTGCTCAGTGATGTGCTGATACGTGTTTAGCAACAGGTTCTTCGGGGAGGGCGGTGAAAAGCCCTAACACCAGCCATCCCTGGGGTTAAGTATTCCCACCACAGCCGACTGTACCACCGACGTGATGTCCCGGAAGGCGGCCCTCAGAAGACATGCACGTGATTGGCTCTCACGGGCTGTATTAGCTGCATCCAGACACCACATGGGACATCATTATGGGATGGATATACATGGCCTCTGGGGCCAGAAGTCCCCCTGGTTCCTTCTTCTGTCCACCATAGCCCCCCCCCCCGGGGGGGGGGTGGAAGCACTTTCCTCTCGGCTAGTTTTACCCTTTCCCCTCAATTCCTGCTCCACTCCATCCCCCAGCAAGTGCAGACCAGAAGGTCAACAATCCTTATCAGCCTGTGGACCAAAGCCAGCCAGAATCACACGGCCTTTATTTGTTTAAAAACAGAACTATAAACCAAACCAAATAAATTTATTTTTTTCCAGATATGTAAAAAGGAAATATATGCTTGTTATTGAAAGTGAAGAGTGAGGAAAAGGAAATGGGTGGTGGCCACTGAAGGAACAGACTCCCGCCAAAGTGGCCAGGCTGGCGTTGGCGTGAGGGGCCCCAGCCCCAGAAGGTCATGGCCTCTCACTATGCAGTTTGTGGTTCATGAGGCCGCAGGAAAGGAGGGGGGAGGCATATCTGGGCTGAAAGAGGTCAACTCGGAGCCTTAGGAAGTGGTAGAAGGAAAGGGAATGTATGTACGTAGGGTCAGGGCTGAGGGACAGGACCCCAGGCATCATCTGAGAGCCACCGAGTACAAGATGGTTGCATCATTTTTTTATTATTATTTTTGAGAGAGAGAGAGAGAGAAAGCGCACGCATGAGCAGGGGAGGGGCAGAGAGATGGAGAGAGAGAATCTCAAGCAGACTCCATCCTCAGCGTGAGCCCGATGAGGGGCTCAAATTCACGACCCAGGGATCACGACCTGAGCTGAAATCAAGAGTCGGACACTCAACCGACTGAGCCACGCAGGCGCCCCAAGGTCACATAATTTATATGACCATTTATATAGTTGAGGCAATCCCACACCCCATCCCATGCAGGGAGACTGGCTCCCCTGAGTAAGAGCAAGGGGGACACGGGAGTCTGATCACCTGGCCCCACTGCCCCACTTAGCGAGGTCATCTTGCCCTTGGGTGTGATTCTGCTGTTTAAAGATGCGTATTTTTCACCAGGCCCGGGCCCTCCATCGAGGCCGACCACTCCGCTGGGCACTGGTCCTCAGACCCGGGAATCTGTCCCACCCTGGAGGGAAGCAAGACATGTTGGTCTTCAACCCAGCGCCCTCCCGGGGGTTTCCACAGGAAATTCTGACCAAGCACGATTTTTTACCTGAGGCAAAGGAGAAGGGAGAGGGGGATGATGAGGCTCCTGGAACCAAAGGAGGGCAGACTTAGGGGTCTATTGGATCTCGGGAACTTGAGAGAATAAAGCTGCTTCCCTCTGACCCAAAGTCTCCTCAGGCTGACCTCGCCTTGTCCGTAGGAGGCTGGACAACTACTGCTACCAACAGGTCCCCTTGGTGATTCTGGGGTGAATCCCGGGCACTTCCAGGGGTGGCCACCCCCACCCCACCTCACCCTCGCTGAGGTCTTAGCCCCTCCTCACTTTATGGCCTTAAGCCTCTGGTGAAATGGGGTGTAAAGTTCTCCCCTGGAAAATCTGGGGACCCCCGAACTAGACGTCCAGCCACTTCCCCAACATAGGAGATGCTGGTGGGTAGCGTTCAGACCCAGACTTAAATAACATAAATTGACATCCTGGAAAAATCATTTCCTTTCCACGGATTTTTAAGCTTTCCTGTTACCTTACCGGGAAAGCCTGTATGGGTCCGCTAGAACTGCCACCGAGTGCCACAGAATGGGGGCTTAAACAGCAGAGATTTATTCCCTCACGGTTCTCCAGAGCTGTGGAGGCCAGAAGTCCAACAGGAAGTGCCAGCAAGCTCGTTTTCTCCTGAGGCCTCTCTTCCCGACTTGCAGACGGCCGTCTTCCCCCTCAGTCCTCACGTGGTCTTCCCTCTCTGCGCCTCTGTGTCCCCATCTCCTCTTTCCGCAGGGACACCAGTCAGACCGGATTAGGTCACTCTCAGGACCTCATTTTCACTTATTCACCTCTTTAAAGGCCCTGTCTCCAAATACGGTCCCACTCTGAGGCCCTGGGGGCTGGGACTTCTACCTATGAACTTGGGGCGGGGGAGCCATAAACATTCAGACCATAGCATTTTGAGAGCATGGTCTTACGAGGCTTGACCCCCCCCCCCACCCCACTTCCAGGCTGCAACACGCCAGGCAGGTCTCTTAAATTCTGTGGGCTTCTGTCAGTATCTCACAGCAGGTGGTGAGGATTAAGTGAGCTAATATCCATGGAGTGCTTAGCCTGGTTCCAGGCCTGCAGTGAGTCCTTGATTAATATTAGGTATTGGTCGTGACCAGAAACAGCACCACGAAACAGCTGAATCCAAGTGTGTGTGTGTGTGTGTGTGTGTGTGTGTGTGTGTGTGTGTGTTTCTTTTTTAAAGGAAAAAAATCTAGAAACCAACAACCCACACAATTCCAGCACAGGTAAGCAGTCACTCTGTGGAAGGAAGGGAACGTGTACACCGCTCTCCATGGGCTCTTCTCGGGGCCATGTTGAAATGCAGGTCCCTGGGCCCATCCCAGAACAGGGACTCTGCAGGCAGGGAGGGACTTGGGAATCTACTTTAACAAGGACTCTGGGAAATTCTGATGTGCTCTACGTGTTAGAGTCACTGACCCACAGCCAAGCTTGTCTTCCTGTAGGGCCTGCAGGCCGGTCAGCTTTTAGACAGGCCCATCGTCCCCCTTGCTAGCTTCTGAATGAAACCTTTCTCAAGAACGTACGTTGTCAGAAGTATTTCCCCATCTGGACTGTAATATGGAGACACAGGGAGTTTTGTTGCTGTTATGTTCTGTTTGTTTGTTTTTAATATTTTTAATGTTTTTATTTATTTTTGAGAGACAGAGAGCGAGCAGGGGAGGGGCAGAGAGAGAGGGAGGAAGACACAGAATCCAAAGCAGGCTCCAGGCTCCAAGCTGTCAGCACAGAGCCCGAGGTGGGGCTCCAACTCACAAGCGGTGAGATCATGACCTGAGCGTTAAGTCAGACACCCAACCGACTGAGCCACCCAGGCACCCCCATTCTGTTTGTTTTTTAAGTCAACTTTTTTTCTTTGGAGATCACTGCAGATTCATAGGCACTGTTAAGAAAGAATAGAGAGAGATTCCATGTACCCCTCACCCTGTTCCCCCCAACGGTGGCATCTTACAAAACTCTAATACAACACCACAACCAGGTATTGACGCGGATCCAGCATACAGAGGACATCCATCACCACAAGGGTCCCTAGTGATGTCATTTTATAACCACCCCCTTACTCATGCCCCACCCCACCCCCCACTGCCTCCTTAATGCCTGGCAGAGGCAAAGTAAGTGGCAGAAAGGGAGGCCACTACAGAGTGCACATGCTTGAAACAGAGCTACTGGTCCAGAGGTAGGAGAATGCTGAGGGCTTGGCAGCATGAGCCAAAGGGGCTCATTGTTCTAGAAAAATACTCCAGAGACAAGTCTGTTAAATCAGCACTGATTGAGGGATTGAGGGAAGCTGTAAGGGGGGTGTGCGTGAACTTGACCTCTACAAAGACTCAAAGGGGCAGCGGAAGGGATACAGGATGGGGCATCAGGGCTGCATGCTCTCTGCCAGCTTCTGTTGGGGAGTTGGGGGCACAGCCCATGGTGGGGGGGGGAGGGTCACGGGATTTCTGCCTCTCGGCGTCTGGACTGACACTAGTCAGCCCCTTCCCACTCTAGACCTCTCTGATATTTCAAGTAAGTTTCGTAGGGTAAATAGCATCTTGGAACCTGTTTTTTCTACAATACAATAAAAAATAGGCCAGTGAACTGGTTCCACCTCTGAAGAAACTGTGTGGTTTCTACAGCCCGAGCTTGAGCAACCCTGGAATATCAGGAAATTCTTTCCTTGTGGAAAGAATGTGGAAAGATGTGGCGCCTTCTCTCTCTTATTCCCTCTTCTATTTCACGCAGAAAGCAGGGCAAATGAGTTGTCTCAAAAAATACATTTTATGGTCCCTTTTTCTCATTCCTGTGCACCCTTCCAGCACCCTCGCCTCCGCTGGGACCCACAGAAGGAGGGTCTCGTGGGAGGAGCGGCACACGTCCCCTCTGAAATAAGCTGCCAAGTGGTTCTTCTTTTCTTTTTCATCTAAACTCCAAGTACCTCAGACCCAGCACCTGCCGTCTTCCCTGACGGATCCTTTGAACTTGTTGCACGTTAAACCATGGAAGGTTCCATTTCTCAGTGGCCTTCCCCCACCCCACTGGTGTCGGAGAAACACCCTGTTCCTCTTTTTCTATCTCCCCCCCACCACCCCCAGCAACAACAAAATGGAAACACAAGCCTCCACAACGTGCTGGGCTCTCTGTAAACACCCGGGAGAAACCACAGCCCTGTCTCCCTTGGTCCTCTGCCTTTCACGTCTCAGCTGAGAACACCATAAACAGTAACCGTGCTGAGGGCACACGGGCGCATCCAGACGGGACAGATGTAATTAGCAGCATCGTTCCTTTGTGTGTGCAGAATAGATAGCAGAATGCCACCACCCACATGATGCTTTGGCAAAAGTACTGTCTCTCATTTTCACAAACAATTCGACGGGCTTTTAAAAAATGCCTACCACAAGCAAAGAAAGGCCTGGAAGAAAAAAAAAAAAACAACAAACAAAGAAGAACAATTCAGTCTTGCGTTCCAAAGTTATTTGGGAGTTGTCCTGGGGACAGAGAAGCCAAACCAACTTGGTGACTCTTCAGGCCAAAGTTTGGATGGAGAGAGAGCCTGGTGCTCACAGGGCAGGCAGGGGCACAAGAGCCAGATTCGCAGTTAGAAGTGAGTTAAAACCCGGGTGTTCCTTGCAGCCATGATATATGCCTCTGAGCCTTACTTTTGCCATCTGCTTAATGGGCACAGTGATACCCGTATGCTATCTCCAGACTTGCAGTGGGGCTCAAAGGAAATCATTTGGAAGAGTGAGTGCTTTATGGGGTGGGCATTGTTGGTCAGGGAGCTCCTAAGACCATCCCATTGCTAAGGTAAAGCAAGGGAGCAGAGCCTCCCTCACCACACCCTACAACACCCGGCACTAACTCCTCCACGGTGGCAGTGCCACCAGCCTCTCCTCGTGAACTCCAGAGTTAATGAAGTAACCTTTAAAACACCCAGAACCTACACGGCCCAGACTCAGAGCAGAGAAGAAACACAGTCCAATGTGTTTTCCTTCTGTTCCCCCAAAACGCTGAAGGAGCTCAAAATACCAAGTTCCAGGAACTTAATAAAATCCCTTTTTCTCCCCCACCTTCTTCCCTCACCCCTCCTCTCCCCAGTCCCCCACCCCCAGCCCTCCCCAACGATGTTTGGCATCTCCCCCTGCCCCTCCCTCCCTCCCTCTCCACCTTTCTGGGTCGTGTGGCTCAATCTAACCTCTCTGGGCCAGAAAGAACCCCTTCTTCTTTGTGTGTGGGATGGACCCAGCTGGCAAGGATGGGGTTCTTGTGGGGAGCTGGTAACAGAGGAAGGCTCCCGGGTTGATATTTATTGTTCTATTGAAATTGTTTCATTTGATGGTACCCTCAAAGCTCTCCAGGGCCCAGACTTAAGAGCCTGTACAAATGTTGAAATAACTCTTGCCACTTGGGATATTTTTTCTGTCCTAAATCTTTTAAGCTCACTTCCTGCTTTCCCTCAGGGTGAAAATGAAGATGTGATTCCTGTCTTTCTTAAGAAGCATCTTCCAGGGGTGCCTGGGTGGCTCGGTGGGTTAAGCAACCGACTTCGGCTCTGGTCATGATCTCACAATTTGTGAGTTCAAGCTCCGCGTTGGGCTCTGGGCTGACAGCTCGGAGCCTGGAGGCTGTTTCGGATTCTGTGTTTCCCTCTTCGTGCTCTGTCTCTCAGAAATAAATAAACGTTAAAAAAAAAAAAAAAAAAAAAAAAGCGTCTTCCAGAACATAAATCCATGGCGTCTCGGAGGTGAAAGAGGCTTCAGGGCTCAGCTAGTCCAATCTCAAGTGACGTCTACACATTGCCAGGCCACGGCCCACGGGTGAGTGCCAGGCCCCTGCGCGAATACCTCCAGCATCAGGGGACTCTCCTCCTGCCTCCTGAGGCAGAGCAGGTGATGCCTGGCTTCTTCCCAAGCAAACCCCCCTGAAGGGCACTCTGGCCTTCGATGCCTGACTCTGCACCTCCCCTCCCCCCATCCTGGCTCCCTATGGGGGCTGGAGGAAGTCAAAAGAGATGACCCGGAAGCATCTACGCGGTGCCTGGTGGATAAGAGGTGCCCCCAAATGTTTGAGCAGATGACAATTTTGAAGGCACACAATTTCACCTCAACCAATCAGAATTCCGATGGCTTCTTCTCAGATTTGCCAAGAAGGGGACAGGAAAGTTGCTGCAGTCAAGGAGCCGCAGCAGGTCGTGGGAGCAGCCCGGCCAGCCACCAGCCGTCTTTCTACCGGGGCCACATTGCTTTCCATCGATAAGATGGGTCTACCGCTCCCTACTCCTCCGGCCTCACAGCCTGCTTTTACCTTCAGTGGAGATAATGTAGGTGTATATGGGATATAAATGTATGAAGAAATGAAGAAAGAAAACCTACAAAGACCCCCGATATTTCCATTTAGAATTTTAAATAATTCACTCTGGAAATGTTAATAATTGCATAGAAAAAGAGCTCCCAGGGGCACCTGGGCGGCTCAGTCAGTTAAGCGTCCGGCTTTGACCCAGGTCATGATCTCACGGTTGGTGAGTTCAAGCCCTGCGTCGGGCTCTGTGCTGACAGCTCAGAGCCTGGAGCCTGCTTTGGATTCTGTCTCTCTCTCTCTCTCTGCCCCTCCCTCACTCGTGCTCTCTGTCTCTCTCAAAAATAAATAAACATTGAAAAAAAAAAGAAAAAAGAAAGAAAAGGCTCCCAATCCCTCCCCCAAGTACTGAGATTTGGGGGGAATGGCCTTATTTGGTATGGAATGGGAAGGAGAAAACACAGGGTGACATCAGTCAATAGCCCTGAAAACCGTAACACCACTGTTTAAAGCTGTCCGGACACTAAGCTGTGCCTGGAAGACACATTATCTCCATCACTCTCGTCTTACTCGGCTGGGGGACCTCAAGAGCTGGGCGGGCTTGTCCACCTCTGGGTCCCCTGCTGCCCAGAGCTCAGGAACTGCCACCTGAGATGTGCTTAATCAGTGTGCAGTTCAAGAGAACAAGCGAGTGAGAGGCATTCACAAGGCCACGGAGGTCGCTCTGTTGGCCGGAGCAAGACCCAGGCTTTGTTGGCTGTCTTTCCTTTTCTGTCTTTTCCCATTTTCTTCTCTGAGAGTGAACTCTGTGTCAGAGATGAACGGGAAGTTTTGTCCTAACACCAGGGGCCCTAGATTATTTAGACCACTGGGGAGTTGCTCCCTTTTTAAACAGATACCTGAAACCTGGATTGGCTCCTCTGGGGTGGGGCTCAGGAGTCTTAGGTGGGGTCAGGAGTGTCCCAGACATTTCTGAAGCAAAGCCGACTTAAGACAACAGCTCTAGGGGGCGCCTGGGTGGCGCAGTCGGTTAAGCGTCCGACTTCAGCCAGGTCACGATCTCGCGGTCCGTGGGTTCGAGCCCCGCGTCGGGCTCTGGGCTGATGGCTCAGAGCCTGGAGCCTGTTTCCGATTCTGTGTCTCCCTCTCTCTCTGCCCCTCCCCCGTTCATGCTCTGTCTCTCTCTGTCCCAAAAATAAATAAACGTTGAAAAAAAAAAAAAAAAAGACAGCAGCTCTAGGTTACAAGGCGGTGTTCTCTGTTCACTTAGTTGAGACAAACCTGTGCCGTTCACTGGGCCTTCAAACAGCTTAAAATCCTTGCAGAGGAAGTTACCAGGGGCTGTAGTCACACCATAGTCCCCAGCTGCCCACTGAGGCACCCAGATGCCACAGCAAACCAACAGGAATGCCCTAGGATATTTTAAATTTTCAAGGGAAATACAGTGACAGTTGATACTGTGAATTAGCTCAAGTCAGTTCACAATGTCAACATTACTTCATGCTACGTTCCTTTTGATGGAGTCCTGTCTTTGCAGAGCTGGGTTTTTGTGGTTGCTGTGACAAAAAAATAAGTACCACACAAAAATCACTGTGGGACAGGGGCCCCTGGGTGGCTCAGTCGGTTACGCATCCGACTTTCGGCTTCGGCTCAGGTCATGACCTTGTGGTTCCGTGAGTTCGAGCCCTGTGTGGGGCTGTGCACTGGCCGTGTGGAGTCGGCTTGGGATTCTCTCTCTCTCTCTCTCTGCCCCTCCCCTGCTCACACAGTCTCTGTCTCTCTCAAAATAAATAAACTTAAGAATTTTTGTTAAAAACCATTGTGGGACGAGACATAAGCCTGGTGGCATCGATCTGATTCCATGGTCTGAGAAGCTGTGTGGTGCCCACAGGGGCACACATTCCGTTAGTAAGTATTCTTGGTTATTTTTTAAAAGATTTTTTTAATGTTGGTTTATTTATTTATTTGTTTGTTTATTTATTTTTGAGAGAGACAGAGTGTGAGCGGGGGATGGGCAGAGAGAGAGGGAGACACAGAATCCGAAGCAGGCTCCAGGCTCCGAGCTGTCAGCACAGAGTCTGACGCAGGGCTCGAACCCACAAATGTGAGATCACAACCTGAGCCAAAGTCAGATGCTCAACCGACTGAGCCAACCAGGCATCCCTAGTATTCTTGGTTATTTTTGAATGAAAAAAACTTATAAATTTTTCAATTTATGTTAGGTTTCCTTTTCTGTTTTTTGTTTTTTTTTTCTCAACCAGCTACTAAGCTGTTAGAAATACTTGTGAAGTTCTGTGGACCTGTTTAATAAATGTAACAATTACATTTTTGTTTGTTTAACCTAGGGATGTTATGAAAAATTTCCTGAGACCCCAGTGGCATCATGAACTGAGAAAATTCAGAAGCATCTGGACTAACGGGAAAGGTCAGCAGAGGTAATGTTATTTCCTTTTCAGAAGCAAAGGAGTGGCACCTGGGAAGCTCAGTTAAGCATCTGACTCTTGATTTTACCTCAGGTCATGATCTCACAGTTTGTGAGTTCGAGCCCCACATCAGGCTCTGTGTTGACAGTGTGGAGCCTGCTTGGGATTCTCTCTCTCCCTCTCTCTCCGCCCCACTCTATCCCCTCTCAAAATAAATATATAAACTTAAAAAAAAAAAAAAGGAAAGGAAATATAAATTAAAGGACACAATGAAGAAACAAGAAACCAAATGAAAACGTAGGGCATTTTACACTATATTTAACCTGGTTTGTTCATTATATAAAAATTAAAAAGATTGGGAGAGTGGTCTAAATTGAGAGACATTATAATGCCTGCTCCTTGATTGTCCTGGTTTGAAAAAAAGGACAATTTCCAAGTGTGCTCTAACTTGGAAAGTTTGAATATGGAGTAGGTATTAGATGATATTGGGAATAATTAGTCATTTTATTAGATATGATAAATGTTCCTCTTTTAGGTGAACCATCATGTCTAACTTTTTTAAATGTTTGTATTTTTTTATTTTTGAGAGACAGAGAGACAGGGAGTAAGCAGGCGAGGGACAGAGAGAGGGAGACCCAGAATCTGAAGCAGGCTCCAGGCTCCGAGCTGTCAGCACAGAGCCCGACGCGGGGCTCGAACTCACAAACCGCGAAATCATGACCTGAGCCGAAGAAGTCGGACGCTCAACCGACTGAGCCACCCAGGCGCCCATCATGTCTAATTTTTCAAAAAACAGTTTGGCAAAAAAAAAATATGAACAGATCTAGGAAATATGGCAGAGTGCCAATAATTATTAAATACAGACAATAGTTTTATTATAATCATAATTTAACTTTTAAATATTTTGAAATTAGTCCTATAAAAAGTCTTTTTTTTTTTTTTAAGTAATGGTTTAGTGGTAAGCTGAGCAAGACAACCTGTCAGCACTGAAGAAGCAGGGATCTAAAGACATGAACAAGTTCCCTGAAAATCCCTCCCAAATCCCACAAGATTGTACGAGGGCAAAATGGCACCTTGACTGCTAAAGATTTTGCCAAGCGGCTAATTTCCCTCATGGAAAAAAATCAGATGAAAGTCTCAAAGAGCTCCGTGCATGAGGGAGAGGCCACTTCGTTCTCACTCCGCACAGCTGGACAAGGAGTCGGGGACGGGGGACGGACGGTCCCCCTCTGCTGAGATGCTGGGAGCGGAGACGTGAAATGGGAAGGTAGAAGGATGACACGCAGAGTGGCAACCCTGGCTTCCTCACCCCCCCCCCCCCCGGTCCCAGGGTTCAGGTTATTGTTCCTTAAGAAGACGCCCCTTAAGGGGCGCCTGGGTGGCGCAGTCGGTTAAGCGTCCGACTTCAGCCAGGTCACGATCTCGCGGTCCGTGGGTTCGAGCCCCGCTGTCCGGCTCTGGGCTGATGGCTCGGAGCCTGGAGCCTGCTTCCGATTCTGTGTCTCCCTCTCTCTCTGCCTCTCCCCCGTTCATGCTCTGTCTCTCTCTGTCTCAAAAATAAACGTTAAAAAAAAAAAAAAAAAAAAAAGAAGACGCCCCTTAAAAACTATACTCCGGATGCCGGTGGTATTCTGTGGCTGGGCCCAGTGGTGACTCCAAGTGTGTAAACCAACATTCACATTCACTGAGCTGCCCACCTGAGATTTGTCTCCCTTACCGAACATTAGTTTTATCTCACTTAACGCCCCCTCCCCAAATAGCGCATCCCAGAGAACAGGGTTGGAAAGAGTAAAATTTTAGCCTTTTATCTTAGAAGCTTCAGAAACAATAACTACATTTCAGAACAAACACCAGAGATGAAAGATGGGGATTTAGAGAAAAATGTTAAAATCCAGCGATGGGAGAGGCAGAGACTTAATATCTCTACCGTTTTAAACCTTTAAGCCTCTGTGCACACAGCCAGTCATTTCTTGATCTTGTTACTGTAACTTTTAGTACCAGGCAGCTTATTGCACAAAGTCCTGCAGGTCTTTAAGGAATAAACTCATATCAAAACATTGTTACCAAGTGTTTTTAAAAAATTAGCAGTGGGGCACCTGGGTGTCGCAGTCTGTTAAGCGTCAGAGTCTTGACCTTGGCTCAGGTCGTGATCTCGCAGTTCGTGAGTTCAAGCCCTGCATCTGGCTCTGCGCTCACAGTGCAGAGCCTGCTTGGGATTCTGTCTATCCTCTCTGCCTCTCCCCAGCTTGTTCTCTCTCTCTTTCTCTCTCTCTCTCTCTCTCTCTCTCTGTCTCTCTCTCAAAATAAATAAATAAACTTTTAAACAATTTAAAAATAATTAGCAGTGACTTTAGAAATGAATGAAATGAAGACAACAGTCTCTCACTGATGGCCCGGTGGGATATCTGGGGTCTCTGGAGCCAGCAGAGGTCAAGGGCAGAGGTCAAGGTGGCAGGTGAGGGGGACAGGTGGGGGATCAAGAACCAGTGAAAGGGGAAAGAAGACCTCAGAGCAAGCCCAGAACTGCCTCGTCCTCCTGCCTGAACAGCCATGGAACCATGGGGGCTGGGAAGGATACAGCAGCTGCCCCACCATCCTGCCCAGTCCCAGCCTCGGTGTCACTCACACCTGGAAGCCTTGGTCAGGTGGCACAGAGCTCGTAGTGCCAGGACTGCCCCATCCCTGGGCCCATGCTCTCTGAAGCTGATTGGCACAAATACACCTTTACAACTGGACCTGGGCAGGAGCCAACCCAGTGCACTTAGACATCGTCATGCCCAGGGCTTCAGAGGGTCCTGTGCTCCAGGGACCCAGCCACTCACTCCCTCTACAGCTCACCAGCTCCCCCGTGAGCCCGAGCCAGGAACTTCGGGAAGGCTGTCCCGCCAGGTTCCTCCTCTTGGAGGAATCTGGGGTGCCCAGGCTATCCTGCAAAGCACGAGGGCAGGTCCTCCCTGGCATGCCTGCCAAGGGAAAGTCACTGAAGACACGACGGGCTCCCCAAAGGATGTCTGGTCCCAAAGGACCCTTCCCTATCCTTCCGATGCAAAATAATGCCTCCAGAGGAGACTACTGGCTCCCTATTTTCACTGCTTTTTCCTTGTGGGGTGGGCATCCCACTGCTGTCAGTGACCCCTCTCAAACTTCCTTCCCTTTAGCTTGGCCACTTGGCTGGCCTAGGAACCTGGCTCTAGGTTAGCAGTGGAGCTATCCCCCGGCCTCGTTACCAAATCCCAGGCCGGCTCAGGTCTCTCCTCACCTTCCTGGCTGCCGTCTGCTGGGGCCTCCTCCTGGGTCCTCACCCTCTCCTGCTTGGAGACCCACCTACTTCAACTTCAGTCACGTTAAGGACGTTTGGATCCTGCTCCCTGACCCTGGGCCTCCTCTTGCTGCCAAACAGCAGGGGAAACAGCCCCAGCCAAGGAGTTAGAAACCAGCCCAGCCCAGGAATCTGGCATGCCTTCCCTGTGTGACCTTGGACAGACCACACAACCTCTCTGGATCACCAATATTTATTGACCTGCTAGAGACCAGGCACAGTGTTATACACATTATGTGTCTTATCTCCTTGCATCTTATGTCGGGACCAATGTTATCCCCATCAAACGGGTGCAGACACAGAGCTTGGAAAGATATGTGACCTTCCCAAGATCCCACAGCTAAAAAGTGACAGACCTGGGTTAGAATTTTGGTAGTCAATTTCCATGACACGACCTTTTTAAATTTTTTTTTTCAGTAGGCTCCATGCCCAATGTGGGGCATGAACTCATGACCCTGAGATTGAGAATCCCATTCTCTACAGACTGCTCCAGCCAGGTGCCCCTTCATGACATGATCTAAACCAAAATTCTCATGCTAACCAATAGTAAAAATAATAATAATAATAATTAGAGATAATTGAGAGAGTTTCTTCCACTGCTAAGATTCTGGGGAGAGCTACACATTTAGTAAAAATGGGCCTCCATTTCACATCTCCGGATCATGGACAGTGACCTCACCCATCTAGAAAGATTCAGAGAAATACTCCCTCCAGGAGCAGCAGGGTCAAACTTCCTGGGGGACCAGGGTCTCCCCTCTACCATCACCAGGATCTGTGAACACAGATATTCACCAAGCAGCCTGCAACACTATATCTCTTCCCCCTTCTTCTTAGGAGGGCTTGGGGGGGGGGGGCGGTGGGGGGCGGCTTGTGGACCAAAAGCCACATATTTGCAAAGGCATCCTTCCTCTGGAGACCGAGAAGCAGCAGATTCTTTTGCTGGGAACATCTCTATCAAGCAGACATCTGTTACTCTTAGGCGATCTGTATGCCATAACAGTTTAAAAAGCAGAGTTTAAATGCTTAAATAAGAAGAAAACAGTTTGCCCGTGTTGCAAAACAGCATATAAACTGTACTGGAATTAGCACAAGGGAAACATTTATCTTCCCTAGATAATCTTGAAACTGGACTTTTTTGGAGGATGGTGTATAATTATGTTTACTGGCACAGAAAGATGGTCATGATACATTGCTAAAGGAAAAAAAAAAAAACTGGTTGTAAATACAAAACCAGTCTATTTAAAGGAGCATTTTGACTCTACCTCCCCAGCTGGGGTGAAGCCCCCTCTGCATGTCCTAGAGAAGAAAAGAAAGAACGGGTCAGGAGTGGCTGGACGGCGGCCTTTTCCCTGGGAGAACCGAGAAGAAACTCTATTTTCTAGTTGGAATGGCCAAAGACTTCCCTGAGCTGAAATCTGGCCCCACTCGGTAGAGCGAAAGGTGGTGCCCTGTGGGGTCTGAAAGACCTGTGTTCTAATCTTGCCAAGGCCAGCCGTGAACTGTGGCCACCTGGTACAGGATGGGTTCCTCTGCAGATCATTTCCGGAGGGATCCCAGGGAAGTGCGCCACTGTCTGCAGTGGGCCTCGCACAAGCCCAACATGTGGGAGACACTCAGGAAATGGTAGGTCTCTCCTGTCCCTCCCGATTCTGCGTTTTTATGACAATCACAAGCGTTGGCCATTGGCAAGGGGCAACAGCAAGGTGCCAGACTATGCATGAAATCAACCAAAATTCAAGACATTGACCCATTTGGCATTCATGCGCTCACACTGGAAACATTTACAGAGGGCCTGCTGTGAGGCTGCTCCGGGCCAGGCACTCCGGGAACACAGTGAAACACGCCAGGTCCTGGTCCTTGGGGACAGGGGGACACACATGGGCAACAGATGAACAGTCGTGTGCCAGGGCTCTCCAGGGACCAGGAATGGACCTAAGGTGGAGGGGGGGGCTGCTTAGCGAGGTCCCCGGGAAAGACCTCTCCTGGAAGCTAAATGTGGCCCGAGACCAGGGAAGGAGCCATCCACACCAAGGTCAACGCGTGAGAGGCTGTGGAAAGCAGCGTGTGTGCCCTGCTCGCGAATCCGAACCGAGTCCCGGAACGGAGATCCTCGGAGGGACAGAAGGTGAGGTGGGGCTGGGCTCGAATGTTTATTCTGAGGGCAAGGAGAGGCACAGTAGGGGCTTATGCAGGTGAGCGGCACTGACACGGGGAGGTCTGTGCTTCTACAGGATGAATGGTGACAGGTGACACGGTGACGGGCAGGGGAGTGCAGTGAGGAGGTCGGACCATCAGGGAGGCTGGTGTGGGGACTGGAGATGAAGAAGGCAGTGTGGCTGGGCCCCGGGCTGTAGAGATGAGGGGGCGTGGGCACCTTCGTGCTAGCTTTTGGAGAAAATCTAGAGAACCAACTGATGAATCAGACAGAGAAGTGCAGGAAGGGGGAGGCGCTTAGGCCACTGCCAGGTGCCCCTACTCGGTGGCTTTGTGGGAATTGGCAAAGCTCCCCCCCCATCCCCAGACGGATGCAGCACCGTGAACACCCTCCACCCAAACACCCAGGGAGGGCACGACCCGCAAGCCCCTCACTCACAGGCCCCAGGAGGGTGCCCCCCGCCCCAGGTTTGTGCTCAAGCAACTTTGGACTTGCAAAACTTGCAAAACCTATGGGAATCCGAGCAGAGCCCAGCTCCTCTGCCCAGGGTTTGGGAACCATTTGGGCAGCTGTCTCTCCCCCTCTGCCCGGGCGCCAGCCCCTCTTACTGTGCCCGCTGCCTTGTGTGCAACTAATCTTGAGAAGAAACACAAATTTTAAAAAACCTGGACGCTAATGGTATCACAAGCCCATTTAGCACTTAAATAAATGCAACTTCTAGAACACGTGCAAATGAAGGTAAATAATGAGAGAATGCGGGTCGTGACCGCCTGCATAGCGGTTTACAAAGCTTGTAAACAAAGCGCGCTCCCAAATTCAGAGCTGGGACCTGGCAGTTGGTGCCAATTCATCAGGCCCCGACTCTGTCACACAGGAAGGGACATGTGTCCCCGTGAGCAAAACCACAAGGGGAAACTGCACCAACTAATTCTTCATTTCCCAGAATTCACCTGACACTGAGGGAAAGCTTACGCTCACAAGGACAGAGCAACCGTTCTCATGTTTCTGAAAGAGATCATTTCACCGGCGTGAACATAACACTGGATGTCCTGATATTTAGGGGAAAGACAAAACAACTGGGTTTGCAACCTTAAAAGATGAACACAAGCAGCCAATCACGTGCCAGTGGCCCTTCTCCAGTCACTTCCTTGTAGCGGGGTTTTTGGGAAAAGACTCCACCTCATCTTGTGACCAGCTGTTCCCTGAAGGCAGGGTTTGCGCCTCATTCTTTCCTCTCCTACGTTCCTGTGTCCGTATTTGGTCTGGGGCATAGTGGGTGGTCATTAAGTCTCTGTCCAGGCACAGGGTGGGCCTGAAAGGGAGCTGGGGGCAGGGAGCACGTGCCTGTTTGAGTCACGTCATTGGTTTTGGTTTTCCCATCTCTAAACTGGGAGACATAACTGTTCCCCCACTTTTTAAGCTTTGGTGGATGAAGCAGTGGGAAAAGAAGCAAAGCCCCCGCCCCCCGCCCCCACCCCTGCCTGAGAGGGAGAGCTGCCATTCAGAAGGCAGGGTAGGCAGGATGGGGTGCGGGGGACACACAGACCAGGGTCTACTCTTAGAAAGCCACATAGGTCAGGGGCAAGTGGGTGGCTCAGTCAGTTAAGCGTCTAACTCCTGATTTTGGCTCATGTTCTCATGGTTCGTGAGATCAAGCCCCGCATTGGGCTCTGCACTGACAGTGTGGAGCATACCTGGGATTCCTTCTCTCTCTCTCTTCCCCTCCCTCTCCTTCTCTCTTTTCTCTCTCTCAAAATAAACTTTAACAAAAAAAAGAAAGAAAAGAAAAGAAAAGAAGGAAAGAAAGGAAGGAAAGAGAGAGAGAGAAGAAAGAAAAGAATGGAAAGAAGGAAGGGAGGAAGGAAGGAAGAAAAGAAAGAAAGAAAGAAAGAAAAGAAAGGAAGAAAAGAAAGAAAGAAAGAAAGAAAGAAAGAAAGAAAGAAAGAAAGAAAAGAAAGGAAGAAAAGAAAGAAAGAAAGAAAGAAAGAAAGAAAGAAAGAAAGAAAGAAAGAAAGAAAGAAAGAAAGAAAGAAAGAAAAGGAAAGAAAAAAAAAGAAAGACAGCCAGGCAGGTTGGAGAGTGGATCTGAAGTATCTCATTAAGGCCTAAGAAGTCACCGAGACAATGCTCTCTGCACAAGGGAAGTGGAGTTCGGGGCCCAAACCATGGAGTGACCAGAGAATACGTGAGTGGCCTGTCATAGGCAACAAGGAGCGACGGGTCCTACAGCCAACTGGAGGGGACTCTCATGCTCTGCCTCAGGCATTTGCATTGGAAGATTTAATACACATGCCCCATCAGACACATCTATGGCCTGCAGGTTGAGAGTTTGAGACCCCACAGACTGTTGTGTTAAGCATGGTTTTTTGTTTTGTTCTGATGTCTTGACATCCAGGGCCCTGCTGGCCCCGGAGGGATGTCCTTCCCAGGGCTCACCAATTCCTAGACCTAGCAAACAACCGGGGCTAACTCACCAACCCAGAGCTCATACTCCAACCACCTCCTTTATCAGGTTGTCACAGGGCTCTCACACTCTGGGCCACCTGCCCTCATCACCTAGGCCCAGGTACCAGGCAGCTAGGGACAGCCCCTGGGCCCCAGAGCCTGCGGGGGTTATTCAAACTGGCCAATCCCATGCCTGCTTACCTTGCTTTGCTTTTCCCAAGGAAAGCGTAGTAAGTGCCCCGGTCCACAGTTTCCACTTTCTCCCTCTGTCTCCTGACTGGCCCCCGGTGGTTCTCCACGTCACCCTGGCCTGCCCCAGCTCTTAGGACCTGAAACAAACTCTGCAGTGTTCATCATCTCCTGATCTCCTCCCCATACCTGGATGACAACAAAGCCTACATTTTATAACGCTTGTGAATGCCACGAGAGCACGAATCCTCGTGGCTGCTCTATTCCCCCCACCCCCAGCCCCACTGAATCTTGGCATCTAACACAGTCCCTAGCACGTTGCAGACACGGTTGAAATACTCATCAACAAACGGAGGGATGGTCAGATAGACGGGGTGAGAGTGAAAGCCGGGCAGAAGCATCTTTCTGGCTACCTGGTTTCCCCGGAAGTTCCGGCTCGCTTGTGCAGGGGCTTCAGGAAGCTGAATGCTGTATGCGCCTCAGTTTGGCAGCTGGCAGAGATGCGGGCAGCCGGGCAGGAGCAAAGCCAGAGGAAGTGGCGTGAGTTCACGCTGGTAGGAGTGATCTGTGGTTAAACGTACGTGGCTCACATCCCACTGGCGCTCAGTTTTCCGGGCAACTCCTACGTGATAGGCTTTTCTTTTGGTAGATAATCTTCTGGCTAACTGGAGCTGTTTCCTTTAGTCAAGCACTTACAAAGAGACCACCGCTCTTAAGGGGTTCTGAGCCCAGTGGTAAAAGGGTAAAAAGCCAGAAAGAGGGTTCCCAGCCCACCTGCAGTGCCTAGGACCAGCTCTGAAGGGAGCACCGAGCTGGTTGCTCAGCTCTCTGGTGCTCCCCAATTACCTTACATCAGCAACGGTGGGGTGGGGTGGGCTCGCGTCCCTGCACCTTTCTGGTTAAGAAACTGCTCGTTGAGGATGGCCTGTCCCTTGGGTGTCTATCTCAGTGTCACTACCTCGTCCCAGGCAGAGAGAAGGCCTGTCTGCGATGTCCCGGGGAAGGCAGAGAACCCCATGTAAGGGGATCGAGCATTTGCTGTTTCTGACGAACGCTGAATGCTCGGACTTCGTTCTCAGCAGTGAATGACTCCCTGAAGGCATCCCTTCCCCGGGCCTGAGGTGGAAGGACAGGAAACTTTCCGACCACAGTGAATGGACAATGATATGAGGGAATCTGGGGAAGAGCAGAGAGGTCACACTAGGGGAGGGTCCCCATTGCAAACTGGTTCAATGAGAAGAGAACCAGTCTATGTCTATTATCCCAGGCAACCGCTAAACTGACTTCCCTTCTCTCTCAAAAGTTTCCTGGTTTGCTTAATAAACTACACAGCCACCCTCGACATCAGGGAATTTTGCAAATGGAAAAGTCTGAGTCGGAAAGCTCACAAGTAACAGTGTCTGGTCGCTCTGTTTGTACAAACATGAGTTTAAGGTTTGGCAAACATGCTGGAGAGGCCTGACAGCAGCAGATGGCGGGAGCAAGTAGCAGAAGGGAACTGTGTCTGACCTTGGGCTTTGTGGGCTCTGCTTGCACAAGCGGGGGTGGGGGGGTGGGAGGGGAACCTGGCTCACTGGGACAGCCCCAGCCAAGCAAGATTTCACTCACGCTTCTCTACCCAAGAAGAAACTTTCAAAGAGGACTTCTTTCCTCTCGTTGAAGTGTCAAGCCCAGAGTCAACAAGTCCAGCAAGAGGGTAGGCACAGAGAAGCAAGGGTTCCAATGTGTCCTCAGATGGGCTCTGGGAGAACAGAATATCCGTATCCCACCAACTCCATCATCGGCACGGGCCACGGGCCACGAGCCCATTCAACACCACCTTGTGGTGTCACGGGGACCCTGAACAATTTCCCATTTGTCTTTCTTCCTGGTCGAGATCTTGTTTCTGTCAAGATGAACTATTTATCTGTGTGGCATGAAATGTCACGGATTATAGGCAAAACCGGGACAAATCCCCACACAAGGAGCAAGAACCCTCTGAGGATGCTCACATACAGCTCCCCAAATCTGTATAGGCTGTCAGTGATGAATTTTCTTTTCCCAGCACTGAACTCGTTCCCGAGAAGTATTTAACCACAAAGGTACCTGACCACCAACACCCCCGGGGGCCTGAGTTTGTCAGATCAATTCCTTCTTGAGCTGATTTGCCCAAGTGAATCTGTGGACATGCATGACCCTTCCCACAGAGGCCGGGCAATGACTTAAAATGTAAGAGGTGGCTCTAAGTTCACCTGGTGGCCTCACAGGACGTTTAATCAAGATGCTCAAGGTGTCCAGTGTTTAAGGATTCTTCTGCGTGTGTGTGTGTGTGTGTGTGTGTGTGTGTGTATGTGAACTAAAACTTCAAAGCTATTTGTTTTTTTATGTAAGATTAGCCATCATGCAAAACTTACTGGTCAAGCAGTTAATAAAATACACATATCCCACGGAAGGGTTTTGCGCATTTCAGTCCTTACAGATAACAAAGCAATTATAAACCCTGCATGGTCCTGAGAGCAAGTTCCTTCGCTTCTGAAAGCCAGTCCTGCCAGCTCTTTGGGGACTCATGTGTTATAAATTCTCGAAGCCCTTTTAGCTGCAGTTTGGGCATCAGGTGGATCTTCTTCCTCTTCCTCGGTTCGCTTGTGTTTTAAAAACAAGTCAGACTTCAAGAAGCGGCTGTAGCTGTCATACTTCATGAGGTTGAAGATCTAAGGGGAAAATGAAAAAGAGTCTAAAGGAGGAGGCCAGTCGGGCCGCGAATCATCCTATCAAGTGTTTATTTCGTACCTATCGGGTGCCAAAGAAGACACATTCGTACAAGACGCACAAAGCAAGTAAGTCGTGTCCTAGACCAGGAGGATTTCTGGGGTGGTTTCGGTCATTTTCAAATAGTCTCAATGGACGCTTAAATAACCACACGAACAAATCTACCCTTATTTTCCACGGAAGTGTAAATGCACACAGCATTGACTCACACCCTTGTAGCAGAAGGTCCGTTAAGAACTTCCACTTTATTTGGATAGGTAACACAGGGATGCCTTTTTCCAGAAACCTGAGATGGCAGAGCACCAACCATTTCTGTAGAGATGGTCATATTGTAAAGGCCGCTGTCCTGTCAGATGATGCCAATATGGCAAGACCCCCAGAAGTCTGGAATCCAGGATCTCAAACAAACCTATTATTGTGCCAAGAAGCAAAATGGGGCTTGTTTAATGCAAGCAGGGGAGTGAAACCACAGCCCTAGCAAGGAGAGGCTCTGGGCACAGGCTCTAATTTTAAAAAGCAACAGCTGGCTGCAGCCTGCGGCCACCTGCACACTCACACAGGCCCAGGAGCCTGTCTCTGGGAAAGAAACAACTCTCAGGACCCCTGATAGAGCCTAAGTCCTCGGATTAGAGTGCTGCCTCCTGCACCCCAGGGCAGAAAGTTGCCCCCTCTTCTTAGCCACGGCCCCTACTCCTGGTATCCCCTCGCCCACCCTCCCACCTGATCTTTCCCCATCCTCCACCCTTGCCCTACAAAAAACGGTGGGGAAGAGAGAAGCAAACACAAAAGCATTTTCCGGCTGTCGAGGAGTACAGTCTCTTCAGAAATCTCCCCCATCATCTCTCTCTCAAACCTTTCAACCGAATTTTCGGGACATTCTGCCGATGAAAAATCCACACCACGTACCCTGGTGTCTTCACTGACTGCACTACCATGGGCTCAACAAGTGGAAAGTTCCAGAGGCGTCTAGAATGTTGCTCACTGCCAGGCGGGGTTATAAAGTGGGTGGTAAAACCCTGACATCTTTTAAATTTGACCTCCCCCAACACACACACACACACACACACACACACACACACACACACACGAACTATTTTGAAAACTAAATGTCTGATGGAGTCTCGGGACTCAGAACATCTGCCTGGAGATAGGAGAACTGGACCCTTCCACCTTTACACGTTCATCTTCCCAAGATGGCTTCGCTCACAGGAGAAGCGCCTAAATCATTTTTGCTATCCTCAGAGGCCACGACTCGGGCAAGATTTAGGACTTTGTGTTTTCCCGAAACTCTTACACTATTGGCTGCCCTTCCCTGGGTGTCCCCTCTGGTCTTGCCTCGGATCTGCAGCTGTTGAGGAAGAGCACGCCTCCCGTAGGTCCCCACCTGGTGCCTCTCCATAGCCGTCACCTATTTTAGAGCAATCTTGCAACCCTGGACTGATTTTGCCAAGGTTTGGAGAAATTACTCGTTTTAAAACAACAACGACAACAAAATAGCTCCCAGAAAACATAAAAATCATAGCCAAGGGCAAGGCAGGGGATGAGGAATGCCGCTATCTATTCATGGCCTCTCACAAAGGCGCCAAGCAGGTGTTACCATCCCTCACCACCTGCATTATTCAGCTCTTCCAGGCACGGAGCTCCCAGAGGGAACCCTGTCATGCCCACCTTGCTGGAATTCTGGAATGAGGCTCAGAGTGACTAGCGAGAACCCCTTCGTGAGTACCCCTCCTGGCACCCAGCCCTGCACCCCCTCCCACACACCAGGTCCGCGGCAGATGGGACCCACCACTGCCAGCAGGATGCGGTTCGACCCAAGTGTCTCGTCTGAAGTCTCTGCGTGTGGGAGGGGAGCATCCTGTTTGCCTGTCGTGCCTCTGAGGCTCACACTTCAAAGAAGAGAAGAAAAAAGGCCAAGGCTGGAGGCACCCAGGGATGGAGGAGGCGGGGGCAGAGGGCAGGAGGTCGCTGCAGCTGAGGGGAGTGCTCAGGGGCTGGCAGGACTCAGCCTCCAGGAGAGGCCGCGGGCTCCTGGCACTCCACCGGTGCCCACAAGCTCGAGGGGAGGGGAGGCCGCAAACGATTTAACAGGAGCATAATGGCCACTCCCTGACATGGGCAGGTGTGAAATGCCCCTGAAGGCTTTCGGGTGAGGGCTTCCTCTGCCAAGAGCCTCCGCCTGCCTCCTGGTGCCGCTCCGGGTGCCGTAAAGTCGCCAGGTGGCGGCTGCGGCCATCAGACCCTGGACGGGTTTGAAAAAGGAAAGGGACGTCGCTCCCAATGACAACATTTTCCGGGCGTGCGAGCTGCCTAATGGTTCATCACTGCCACCGGCAAACGGGTCCCCTGGGCACTGGCCTAGGAGTGCATGGCAACAGGCTGCTCCCATCACAGGGCCCCCCATGGGAGGTGCTCAGTGAAAACAGCTTGGAGGATAGAGCAAGCACCTAAAAATCCCTTCCAGGGGCACCTGGGTGGCTCAGTCAGTGGAGCGTCTCTTGGTTTCATCTCAGGTCATGATCTCAAGGTCTTTGAGATCGAGCCCCACGTCGGGCTCCGCATGGCACACAGAGCCTGCTTGGGACTCTCTCTGTCTCTCCCTCTGCCCCTCCCCTGCTCACACTCTCTCTGTCTCTCTCAAAATAAATAAATGAACGTTAAAAAAAACATCCTTCCCAAGAAAGTAGCCAAAAACAGTGTGCTCAGCTGCTGACCACAGGCCACAGCCTCATTTATCACAGGGCAAATGGCCATGACCGGGGCCCAGTAAATATTCTCCCTGTGCATGGACAGACAGCACCCAACGTGCAACCACAGAGGGCGGGCAAAATCGACCAGGGCGATACCAACTCTGCCTGGAGCACCTTCCAACCAGCCCCAGGGAGCACGCAGAGTATTCTCTCATTTACTCCTCACGAGCCCCTAGGAGGACCTGACTGTAGAGAGAAGGAAAGAGGCCTCAGAGGTTCGGGGCTTTGCCCCAGCGGTCAGGGTACCCATCTGCCGGGGCTGTGACGCAGACCGCGGGGCTGAAACAACAGAACTTTCTCTCCTCACGGTTCTGGAGGCCAGGAGTTTAGACGACTTCTCTAGATGGCCTCAACTCAATGATTTTTTTTACTTCACATGCTGGGCAGTGGCCATCACAGCTTGCAGTCATGCCCGGGACCACGAGAGCCGACAGCTCCTGTGCCGACAACCATCCTACAGCCGTGCAGCTGTCCTGTTTTCACTTTCGGCACAGTCTTCGATGCACAACATGTGATATCTAACACCGCATTGTAAAATGGGCTTTGTGTTCCATGACTTTGCCCAGCTGGCGGCTCCCGTAAGTGTTCAGAGCACGTTCAAGGGAGGCTGGGCCAAGCTACGAGGTTCGGTACGTTAGATGTACTAAATGCCACCTTCAACTTGCAGTATTTTCAACTTACTGTCAGGAGGTACCTCCATATCGAGTCAAGGAAGATCTGTACGTGGCCGTCTCTCCCCTGTGTCCCCACACAGCCTTCTCTCTGTGTGTGGCTGTGTCCTCGTCACCTCTTCTTAGAAGGACACGAGTCATATTGGATTAGGGCCCACCCAATGACCTCATTTCACACTAATTACCTCCCCATCGTTAAACACAGTCACATTCTGAGGTACTGGGGCTTAGGACTCCAACGTCGGATTCTGGAGGGGGCCGTAGCCCTTCACAGCCCAAGACAGACATGGGGGATGCAAACGCTGGCCACCTCGATCTCCAGCCCGCACTCCTAACCACTAGGCTGTCCCGCCACTCACCTGGCAGACCAATAGGACAGTCACTGAAAATGAAGTCTGTAAAGAGTTAAACATGAAAAAAATGTAATAATATGTGAATGTTATGTGACTGAACACTGAATTTTAAAAATTCAATAAAACAAAACACAGTGACCCCAAATATGTTCTTCAAGAGTGAATTTGTGGGGGAGTGGGGGGCACATGGGTGGCTCTGTCAGTTAAGCATCCAACTTTGGCTCAGGTCACGGTCTCACGGCGCGTGAGTTCAAACCCCACGTCAGGCTCTCCGTCCTCAGCACAAAGCCCACTTCAGATCCTCTGTCTCCCTCTCTCTCTGCCTATCCCCAGCTCGTGCGCTCTCTCTCTCTCTCTGTCTCTGTCAAAAAATAAATAAACATTTTTTAAAAAAGAGTATTTGTGGGGGCACCTGACTGGCTCGGTCAGAAGAGCATGTGACTCTTAATCTCAGGGTTATGAGTCCAAGCCCTATGCTGGGTGTAGAGATTACTTTAAAAAAATTAAAAATGTTTAAAAAAAGACATGTATTTGTGTATATAAATGGGAAACAAATATCCCTAAAAGTCAGTGCGGTGGGTTGAATGGTGTACCCCCAAAGTGTACATCCACCTGGAACCTCAGAATGTGACCTTATTTGGAATAAGGTTAGTTGAGGATCTTGAGATGACATCATCATTCAAGGAGTGGTATCTTCATGAGAAGGAAGGACACCACAGAGGGACACAGAGGGAAGAGACCATAGGTCTGAAGACAGAAGCATAGATCTGAGTGATGCTGCTATAAGCCAGGAACACCAAGGAGTGCTAGCCCCCGCCAGGAGGAGGCAGGAAAAGATTCCTCCGTAGAACCTTCCAGAGGGGCACAGCCTTACCGACACCTTGATTTTGGATTTCTGACCTCCTGAACTTAGAAAATAGATTTCTGTTGTTTTAAGTGACTCAGTTCGAGATAGCTTGTTAAGATGGCCCTTGGAAACTAACAGTTGGCTTACTGATTTCAGCTCACTCCTACTTGAGCACGGAAAAGGAGATGGCCCAAGGTGTTCCAGAAGGTTCTACAAAACAAGGACTCTCAGATGGGGAGAACCGGCCTCACCGGGCCTGAACTGACAGCACACCTCAAGTTGTCTACAGGGAAGAGAAAGGAAGAAGGTGGAGACAAATCGAGCAGGGGGTGTGGGGAGGGCTCCAGGTAGGCGGACGGCATCAGAGCAGAGCGGGACAGCAGACAGACGGTCCTTCTGAGAGACAGGCGGCCGATGAAGCAGAAAACTTGAGTTGGCAGCTAAACTGCATTCCGTACTTTTTTTTTTTTTTGGCCAAGGCAGCTGTGGCTCAGCAGGTTTCAGGTTTTGGCTGCCCCACATCTGTAAGTGGCATGCCTGGACTGTAAACTATTTAGCGTCGTCGTCTTGGGATCCATTCCTGCAGGCGACTGGAGGTGGAACTCTCGGTGATAAAGGCAAGGGAGCCTTCCCACCCGTGGGCATCCTTGTACAAGGTCCAACTACACAGCCACGCCCCCCCTCCCCCCCCCCCCCCCAGATCCCAGGGCGATGACTGATTAGGATTTGCCTTTCTGCAAGGGAAAATATCCACGCGGTGCTCCAACTGGAGGTTGTGCCGAATCTGCGGCTCCAGGAAAGGACACGCTCCCCGAGGCACCCTCATCTGTGCAGAAAATGGGACGCTTAACTAGGCTTGAAGGCTTCTAGGCGAAGATTACGTCCCTGTGTCGATTAAGTGGGTTTCAAGCCTAATCTTTTAATGCTTCTCAGACGATAGGAACATTAAAAGACCAAAACAAGCATCCTCCCTCCTTTTCAAACCGCTCTGCTGTGTTATTTCAACTGGGTCCTTTAATGCAGCAGAGAGTTTTAGTAATGAGTTTTCATGTTTGCTTCAGGAGCTGGGTTGAAGAAGGTGGCCAGTGCTACGGTCTCTGAGCAGCACTTCTAGAATGTGCTGTCTCCCCCCACACCCAGACCCTCAGACGTGCCTTCCTACCTACATGTACAAAGTGTGAAAAAAGCAAGCCCCCTCCCTCCAGCCCTCAAGCCATGAAACGATGCAGAATCAGCTGGGCGTTGCAGATGCTGTCGGGCAGGGCACACACAGGGATGTCCCACCCCCCAAGTTCAAGACCATCTCCCCATCTTCTGAGTGGGAACGGGGTGAAATCAAGAGAAGGTCTGAGAGCAGCCTGCAGACAGCAGCTCAGGTCAGCCCTCGTCCCAACGTGCCAGGCTGGGCCATGGAAGTTTCTTGTCACCCTGGACAGTGCTTCCTGGACAGCCTTCCAAAGACGGATGCCGTGCTGGGTGGGATCAGAACTCCAGAAAGAAGGTGGACACGGACGGAAAAGGAGGGAGGCCTGCCCTCACAGGCCCACGGGGCTGTGCTGTCTCACTGAGCAGGGGACAATTGGTCAAATGCTCAAATCCCAGGCCCAAATGACATGCTTTCCACATGAGGTGAAAGTATTTCACTTTTGCCTTTTGTCATAAGGAAGAGACTTAAAAGCTATTCTAGCACCCACCCACCTTCTTCCCCTAAATACCTTTTTAAAGTTACTAAAAAAAATTTTTTTTTAAATCTCAAAGTATTTAAATACTACCCTTCCTGCCCCTGCCCTGCTCCGCCCCTCATAAGGCAAACGGCTGTGGATGCCAACTTTTCTTCCATTTGAATGAAAACCCACGACCTGCCCTCTCTGGCTTTGCACACTGGAAAAGGCCGATTTCGGGAGTGGACAAATCTTAATCTTTGGGGGCAGAGGTCAGCTGGCACCCACAAGACGGAGGCGCCCAGAATCCCCGGCTCCAGCCACCACCGCAGACTTGGAGCCGCAGGGGGGTGGGGGAGGGAGCGGACCCCCTATGACCCCGGAGGCATGGCGGCCCCTCCCTCACTGCTGGGTCCCCACCAGCCGGTCCACCCCTTCTTCTTGATGTCTAAAAAGGAAGTGTTTCTCTCTACTTGGGTTCTGGGGAAACTCAAAGAAACGACACTGCTAAAAAGGCGCCAGACGCACACGGTTCCTTTCTCTGTCAAGGATGTGGCCGGGAGCACTGACATCTCGATGAAGCCTTTTCTACATTGTTTTCAAACATCAGAGGCTGAGGGCTTCCTTTTCCGTGGAGGAGGCTGCCTCCATTGTGCCTTCCCCAGACAGACTTAGCACCAAGCCTGGGCGAGATTTAAGGAAGAAGAATGAGCAGCCTTGCGACGCCCCCCCCCCCCAAAACCTCCGTCATGGTCCAAGAAAGCCATGGTCTCAAGTTGCCATGTGCAATGACCTTGGTCCTTCCATCGTCTCCAGTCATGCTCTTCTGTGGAATTCAAACAAGAGGCTTCAGAGCAAGACAGGTATATAAATAAGGTGGTGCTGAGAAACTTACAGCAGCAGAGTTTTGTTTTAAATCACTGACGTGGCGCAATCTCAAGTCACTGAGCAGATTTCAAAGCGTTCCATTCTTACACGTTCGGGGAAGGGTCTGGAAGGATCCGAAACATGCAAGAGTTCCCACCAGGGAGTGAGAGGGAAGGCACGCCCTGGGGGGTTTTAGCTTCTTACTTCAGACCCCCTGGGTTACGTGAATTTTCTTTTCTTCTCAGCAGGGAACATGCAGTTATTTAACAGTTAAAAATAATTTTTAAGATTAACCTGCTCAGCATCGTGAGTGACACGGTAACAGGGTATGCTCACGGCTAGTGCTGGCTCAGTGGGCCCCTGGGCCGGCCTTGCTCCCTGGAGTTCCTAGCCCTGCAGGCGAGCAGGAGACATGCGTCCAGCCCACTGAGCTGACAAGACCAGCACAGACGGACGCTGTCATTTCTTGTACAGAGATACGCTTGCTAGGCTGCTGTGACCGGTTTGATCCCTTCATGTTGTAACTGGTTTTCGGTACCTGAGTAACTGACAGGGAGGTTCTAGAATCAGCCAGGCTGGAGGTGCAAAAGAGCACAACTGAGCCAGGGAGACAGAGTGGGAATGGAGAAGGTGAGAGCCCTGGCAGGTCTTTCAATGCCAAAGGCAGTGTCGCTGTAAAGCAAGTGTGAAAGGAATATGGCGGCCCAGACCAGGAGGAGCTAAGAACAAATACCACTGCTTTGCACGAGGCAGGTTCCCATGGGGTGATGGGGAGGTGGGAAGAGTCCGGCTGAGCCAGAAGCCCTGAGCCCAAGCTGTTTCCCCCTCTCCCAGCACTGTGACCTCAGGCTAGTCACATCACCTTCCCATGGAGCAAACTCTCTCACTGGTAAACTGAGGTGCCGGGTGCCACCTTCCCCAAGACTCCTCCAGAGTCAAATGAGAGGTACCCACGAAAGCACTGTGTCAACTGTGTAAACTTAATGTTTTCCCAGAATTCCAGTATAGAAACCAGACATATACATTATTTGCTGCTTTTTAGTTGGGGACCTGAGGCACGTGAGGGGAAGGTTGCGTGAACTCTGCTATGGTTCTGGAAGTCACATTATATCAGGATTTCTCCACCTCAGCACCACTGATACCTTGGGCCAGAGAACTCTGTGTCCTGTGTGGGGCTGTCCTGTGCGCATATTTAGCAGCATCCTGGCCTCTACCCGCTAGGTGCCAATGGAGCCCCCACCCCAGTTGTGACAGCCAGAAAGGTCTCCACACACTACCCAGTATCCCTAGGGGGCAAAATCATCCCCAGTTAAGAACGACTGCATGAAATTAGAGGCGCCTGGGTGGCTCAGTCGGGTAAGTGTCCAGCTCTTGGTTTCGGCCCAGGTCATGATCTCATGGTTTGTGAGTTTGAGCCCCACGTCGGGCTCCGTGCTGACTGTGGGGAGCCTGCTTGGGATTCTCTCTCCCTCTCTCTGTTGCTCCCATGCGCACGCGCTCTCTCTCTCTAAATAAATAAACTTAAAAAAAAAAAAAAAAGAACTGCCTGAAATTAAAGTTATCTTCATGTGACATTCTAAAGGACACACGCAGTTAATACTTACGGAGTAAGTAAGCACTAAGTAAGCACTTCACAGATACGACTGCATTTCATCCTCACAACTGCCTTATCATAACCTCTGTTTCAAAACAAATGAGGAAACTGAGGCATACAGAGGGATTGCATCTTGCCCAATGTTTCACAGCTACTAAATTCTAAAGTCGAAGAAAAGGCGGACAAAATCAGGTCTAAGGAAATCAGGTGGTGGCTAGCAGGCAGCCACTTTTTAACATCAGGTTAAAAAGGTTTATGGATATTGAAGGTTTGTAGACTGCTTCGCTGTGCAGCTCCGAGAGGGAACAGAGCTTGCCAAAACCCCCTGTTACAGATGAGGACACAGAGGCCACACTAAGAAAGGGACTCACCGGGGGCCAGATGGAGGCCAGACTGGAACATGAGCTCCCCCTTCCCCATCCTGGCTAACCCAACATGACAACGTGACAATGACAGTAAATCTGAGCTCAGCACCCAGGAAGCGATGGGCAGTGGGGGAGGGGAAGATGGCAGGTGTCAGGCCATCGGGGTACAGATGATGAGCCTCGGTGAGGAGGCTGCAGGTTCACAGCTGGTAGAGATGGCCCTGCACCAAGGTACCATCGCTCTCTTGCACGGGCTGGTGAGGGACGGGTACAGCTGGAGCCGGGGATCACAGCCAAGGTGCCCAGCTTTTAAGAGGCCCAAATCTTATTAGCCTAACTGGCACATTCTATAAATAGTGACCGTTCAAGAGGCAGCTTGAATGGTTGGCTCAGTCGGTTAAGCCTTCAACTTCGGCTCAGTTCATGATCTCACGGTTTGTGGGTTCGAGCCCCATGTCAGGCTCTGTACTGACGGCTAAGAGCCTGGAGCTTGCTTCAGACTCTGTCTCCCTCTCCCTCTTCCCCTCCCTGGGCTCATGCTCTGTCTGTCTGTCTGTCTGTCTCTCTCTCTCTCTCAAAAATAAACATAAAAAAATTTTTTTTGAGGGGTGCCTGGGTGGCTCAGTCAGTTAAGCATCCAATCAGCTCAGGTCATAATCTCACAGTTTGTGGGTTCAAGTCCTGCATCGGGCTCTGTGCTAACAGCTCGGAGCCTGGAGCCTGCTTCACATTCTGTGTCTCCCTCTCCCTTTCTGCCCCTCCCCTGCTCACACTCTGTCTCTCTCTCCCTCTCTCTCCAAAAATGATTAAACGTAAAAAATTTTGTAAATAATTTTTTTAAATAAATAAATAGATAAATAAATAACTAGTTACCATTCAAAATCCTTGGGAGTAAACTGGTTACCGCAGCCTCGGGGCCTAACCCCTGCCAGTCGCTCTTGACTTACTTCCAGCCACGCTGACCTCCTCCAACACACCTAGTGGATCCCCACCCCAGGGCCTTTGTACTTGCTGTTGGCTCTCCTTGGAAGGTCCTGCCGCCTTTTCACCTGTCTTCCCCCGACCACTCAGGTCTCAGTCACCTCTTCAGGGAGCCCTCCACTAGCTCCAGGGTAGGCCCCTCCCAGTCACTCTTAGCCCATCACCTGTAGTCTTTCCTTCATAGCACCTGTTGTCCTCGGTCTTCACGGTCAGACGGGTGCCGACTTCCTTGCCGCACACACAGTTCCTAACACGGTGCCCGGCACATAGCGGGGCTCTCCCTCCATATTGCGGCATAAGGGAGTGAAGGAAAGAACAAATAACCAGCAAACCAACCACAACTGAAATAGACCTGCTAGTAGTGCATTTTTAAGAGAAAAAAAAAAAAAAAAAAGACACTGCAGGAAATAGCACTTCATTGAAAAAAACCAACTCTTTGTAAGGTCGCCTCCTCCTTCCTGCTTCCCACAACTTAAATTTGTCCAACAGCAGCCTTTGATTCTAGGCTGAGGTTCCAAGGAAACAGCCACAGAACTACCCCCATCTCTCCTGGCCTTACCAGCACGTGCTGAGTACACGACTGGGCCATGTTTGCAGAACTGAGTTAAATCAGAGAAGGAGGGGCACCTGGGTGGCTCAGTAGGTTTAATGTCCGACTCCTGGTTCCGGCTCAGGGCATGATCTCACAGTTTGTGAGTTCGAGCCCCATGTCAGGCTCCTCGCTGACAGCATGGAGTCTGCTTGGGATTTCTCTCTCCCTCTGCCCCTCCCTGGTTTGCTCTCTCTCTCAAAAAATAAATTAATAAACATTGAAAATAAATAAAATAAATCAGAGAAGGATCTCTCCACTTCCATAGGTTTTCAAAGTAATTGTTTAAAGTTTAATTATTTGAGAAAGAGAGAGAGAGAGAGAGAGCACGTTCGCAAGCAAGTGGGGGAGGGTAGAGAAAAAGACAGAGGGAGAGAATCCCAAGCAGGCTCTGCAGTGCCAGCGTGGAGCACGATGTGGGGCTCGAAACCACAAATCTCGAGATCATGACCTAAGCCAAAGCTGGACATTCAACTGCTTGAGCCACCCACGCGCCCCTCAGAGTAACAGAGTTTTATGCCCCAAACTTCTCTTAAAATCTCAAACTTAAGATATTAAAATGTCTAACCCGTTCTTCACAGAATACGCCGACCACAATTTAAGTTTTGTCTGACGCTCTGGGGTATCAAGATCACTCATGGTGTCACCATCCCGTAGCACAGGGATGCCCCCGGGGCGGTGCGTGGGGCTGAGGGCCCCCGCGCTTGGTGGCTCCAGATATCGCTGTGCTGTGGTTTTATGCTGACTTTCGCTTTTCTGTCTCCTCCCTGCCTGTCAGCTGTCGCCTCTTGCTGTCCAATCCGCCATGACCTGAGGACCAGAGCCCACTAGAACTGTGTGTAAACCGAGAGTAAATAGGACTTGAATGAAGACCCGAGAAGATGCACGGATGTCAGGTCTGCTCAGGGAGGATTTGCCCCCCTTCCAGGTTCCAGCTGCGCCCTAAAGCCCACGCTGCCCTATCAGCACCTCCAGGGCTGGAGTGCTGCTGCCGTGACAAGGGGCTGAGGTTCCCTGGAGTCTTCCTGGTGAACGGGGTGCCCGGGGGCACGAGGCAGGCTGCTCAGACGGCACTGCAATGAAGCCAACAGCGTGGAAGGAAGCCACAGCCGCTGAGGGGATGGGGGGGGTTAAGTTAGGTGAAATCTTGTGGTTCCGAATGCACTCCTCCCAGCTTCTAACTCCTTCACTCGGAAAAACAGGGCCTTCCTGGGGGCCTTCTAGGAGCAGAGAACCACAGGCCATGCTGAGCACACATGTTGAGGGTTACCAGCAAGGCCCCTGAGAGGCAGTTTTCTGAAGTGAAACAGAACCCAAAGCCCTTCCCAGGGACTCACTGTGGAATCAGCTCAGAGTCCAAATACTTTGTTTTCACCCCGTTGTACCTTTGGAAGATAGTTAATGCCTCTTTCTCCATCTCAAATAAATAAAATTTTTTAATGTTTATTTTTGAGAGAGAGAGAGAGAGAGAGTGCGTGAGTGAGCATGAGTGGGGGAGGGGCAGAGAGAGAGGGAGACACAGAATCCAAAGCAGGATCCAGGCTCTGAGCCGTCAGCACGGAGCCCGACGCGGGGCTCGAACTCACAGACTGAGAGATCATGACCTGAGCCGAAGTGGGACGCTTAACCAACTGAGCCACCCAGACGCCCCTCAAATAAATGAATTTTAACAACAGCGTACAAAAATACTTTCTTTACATTAAGAACTCTGAACTGCATTGTGGCACAACAGTTACATGCACGTGCATGTGCGTACCTATAGGAAAGAAAAGGAGGGAAAAATCTAGAGATCAGATGTTATTTGTGGGGTTTTTTTCCAGGTATGGAATTATGAATTTTTTTCATCTTTATATTTTGATTTCCCAAGCTTCTTTGGTTAAGCATGAATGCCTTTTATAGTTAAGTGAATAAAAGTAACCTTAAAACATATTTTTGTCACTTAAAAAAAAAAAATCTGCCTCTGTCCCTGTGGCTCCTCCCCACGTATGCCCGATTCGCAGAGGCCCAGCCCCATTTTGAGACGTGCTGCAGACCTAACTGTAGCAGGTCTGGGTCCTTGGAAGCCCGAGGTCCTACCGTGTGGAGGGACGTCAGCCTGGTGCATTCCTCACTGCTACCTTGGCTCCTGCAGTCCCAGGAAATGGGATTGTCTATTCACACAGCCTCCAATCTGTCTGCATCAGTTGGTCTGTTGGGGCTTTGAGGAGCTGGGAGAGCCCTCCAGGCTGTGAGCCCGCCACAGAGAGTGCGGTCTTTGAAGGCAGGTGGACCAGAATGAATCTGGCCTCCAGCACTTCCTGCTACCTGCAGGACTTTGGAATAACAAACCACTCAGTCTCCCTGAACCTCGCTTTTCGCATCATCAAAATGGGAATAATAATAATACTCACTGGAGATTAACAAGAGAATACATGCCAAGTGGGCATCAGGCACTGACAGGCACCCCTGAACAGTAGATACTGTTAGTACTGACAATACCTAGAACATGGGGTGTTCAGCACAGGTTCTCAACGCTGGCTGTACTTTAAGGTTTATTTATTTATTTTGAGAGAGAGAGAAAGAAAGTGCGGTCAGGGGCAGGGCAGAGAGAGAGAGAGGGTGAGAGAGAGAATCCCAAGCAGGCTCTGTAAGCACGGAGCCCAATTCGAGGCTTGAACTCATCAACCGTGAGATCATGACCCGAGCCAAAAGCAAGAGTCGGGTGTTCAACCAACTGAGCCACCCAGGTGCCCCTTTAGCTGTACTTTAAAGTACCCTAGGGAGCTTTAAAAGACTCTGAGGTCCAGGTAGGATAGATATCCTTAGACGGCCACAGCCACAAATTGCCTTTTCACTATATACTCTGCTTCCTTTCCCTCCATAAATCCATGCCCGTGGCATCCTTCCCATTGGTTCCAAACCACCACCTCCAGGAAGCCCTCAGCACGGCTCCCACACTCACTGGAATTCCTTCAATGCCAAAATTTGATTCAGGATTCACGCGGAATTTGCACCTGCCACTGTGTCAGTTGGAAAACATTGTCAAACCACTTGTCATATTTGTATTTTCTACCTGTATACTTGTTTCCTAATCTGATGCTGAGGAAAGATGGGGCGTCCTGGGTGTTGGGACATGCTCTGGGCTTGTGCACACTCCAGGCGATCAAAAAAGGGCCAACCAATGCATGCACGGTTCTTAGATTGCAGTCCCAGGACCTGGAGCATCAGAGACCTTGTTAGGAAGGCAAAGTCTCAGGCCACCTGGGAACCACGAAAGTTGAAGATTACCTCTGGGGGTGGGGTCCAGGGTCTGTTTTAGCAAGCCCTCCAGATGGGCTTGCTCACCTTTGAGGGCTGCTGAATTAAGCTAAAAGCTAATTTCGAACTGTGTGCCAAGGAAGGCCTTCGCCCCCTCAGTAAGGCTAGGGTCAGCAGAAGTTGGATGTTCGTCTGCGTTCCATCATCTACAAGTGTGCAGATAACATTTTATAAGAACAGAGCACCCTCTGAATAGTCACATCTGCAAATTCCCGTCTAAGAAATCTCCGGAGTGTATTTTCATCCCTTTTCCTATTACTACTGGCATATCTCATAAAAAAAGCTTGCCAGAAAACTAATTTAGCCCTCAGAGGTCCATTTTTTAAACTCAATTTTTCCTGCTTTAAATGGAATAACGTGCCAAACATTAACCTTTTCATTATAACTCATTATGAACTAGCTATGGTCTTGGGCCAACAGAAATAGGTGGCAATGTGTAGATATTTGCATAAAAACAGCCTCAGGTCCCCTACTGCTTTGAGTGTTGCTTTCTAGATTTTTCTGTCTGTTCCTACCTTCAGCAATTACATGCTGCTTCCTCAGTGTGGGCTCCTCAGATAGCTCAACCTCCCTTCTAATCTGGGTTGAGAAGACAGATAACCCTGTTGGTTCAAACTGTGTGTAGACCAAAAATAAGCAGGCCTGAGGAAGGTTCCTACGGATCAGATTCTGAGCCTGGCATTCTAGTCCCCTCTCATTCACTGACCATGGCCCTTCAGTGTGCCTCAGTTTACCCAGCTGGAGGGGGCAGCTTCTGGGGTGTCTAACATTTAGTTTTAACTGAACTCTTCCAGCCTGGGAATAAATGTCAAATCAAGATGCAGGTAGGAAAATTAGGTTACCTGGTCCTGGAGTTTCTGGAACATCAGTGGGTGTGGTTCTTCCAGTATCTTCTCATTGAGCCGGGACTGCCCCTCAACGTTGACTTGCGATGAGGCCTTACTGGACAGAAAGGTCATGTAGATCTCTTTTGCCTTTTCCTGCATCTGGAGGAGACACAGGGAGCCTGTTATCTGAGAGCCCAGCCCTTCCCACCCGAGCCCGGTTCTCTACTCTGGCCAGGCCCAGAAGTTGCCGTTGCTGCAAGAGAAGCAGCTTCGTAGCCCCTGGAGGCTCTGGCTGCTGCCTCGGAGCTAAGCTCTACCTGGGAGGGCTCATGCTTGGCCTAGCCCTTTCCCTCCCTCCTTCCATGCATCTGTACCCACACCTCCTGTCCGGAAATTGCTACACTATCCATTCGGAAATGAAGACAGAAAGAATCCTGGCCCAGAGTGAATGACAATTCTACACCATTCAGGACCGTCCTGTGAAGTCTCCAAATTAAGGACTCAATCATTCATATATTGTTCAACCATAAAAAGAAATGAAGTTCTGATACAGGATACAGCACGGAATAACCTTGGAAACATTATGCCGAGTGAAAGAAGCCAGTGACTAAAGGCCATATACTACACGGTTCCATGTGTATTAAATAGCCAGAACAGGCAAATCCATAGGGACAGAAAGATGAGTGGTTGTCCAGGGCTGGGAGAAGGGGGAGATGGGAAGTGACTGCAAATGGGTAAGAGGTTTCTCTTTAGGGTGATAAAAAAGTTCTGGAACTGGATGGTGGTGATGGCTCTACCACATTGAGAATCTACTTAATGCTGCTGAATGGTATACTTTAAGATGATTAAAACAGCAAAAACGAGGGGCGCCTGGGTGGCGCAGTCGGTTAAGCGTCTGACTTCAGCCAGGTCACGATCTCACGGTCCGTGAGTTCGAGCCCCGTGTCAGGCTCTGGGCTGATGGCTCAGAGCCTGGAGCCTGTTTCCGATTCTGTGTCTCCCTCTCTCTCTGCCCCTCCCCCGTTCATGCTCTGTCTCTCTCTGTCCCAAAAAAAATAAATAAACGTTGAAAAAAAAAATTAAAAAAAAAAAAAAAACAGCAAAAACAAGAGCCCTAAAAAGTGATTAAGTGGTAAGATTTATGCTGTGGGTATTTTACCACAATTTAAAAGCAAGTTAAACCATGCACACAGATCCCAATCGGTTATCTAGCACCTACTATGCCCCAGACACATGCTAGGGGTTTTACATCCCTGAGCATCCAGCAGAGTGTCATTTCCTGTTGGAGCCACTTCTGTGATGAGGACACAGGGGAGAGGTTATGTGGCTTATTCACACAGAGGGGAGGTTATGTGGCGTATTTGAGGAGGCTGCAGGGAGACTGGGGGCTATTTGGCTCCAAAGCCTTGCATCCCCCCAATTCCACGCCTGGTGAGATACATCACCCCCTCCAGGTATACAGTCTGTCACATTCCAGGACACGGATTCTTTGGTACTGGGGTGTGGGCATAAGCAAAGGGGAGAATGCTCGCTGCTCACACTGAGAGCAGTCCCGCTGGAAAGCATCAGTCCTAAGTAGATGCAGGCCCTTAAAAGGCTTGTGAGCACAGCTGGACGAGGGGCACCCATCGGCACTCACGTTGCAGTGAAAACCTACGTGGCTGGAGCAAACAAAAACACTCACGGTAAGTGCTCTGTCTTGAAATCAGCAGGGCGTCCCCGGAGGGTTCTATTTTCTCCCAAAGAAAGGAGGCACCTCGCTGGCAGCAAAGATGGGGGTTGGTTCTCTGAACATTACAGCTTGACTAGTACTTCATCCCCCAGAGCTGGAAACAAATGCTTCGGACATGCAGCCACGGAGCCATGATGGGGGCGGGGGAGGAGGGGCCACGGGGGCTTCGTGGGGCCTAAAAAACTGCCATTCTCTCCAGAGAGCCCATCTGGGATCCCACATAGGCTGCAGAGCTTGGCTCAGAAAGCCCAGGCTCTGGAAACCTTTGGCCTTATAGAAACCACCAGAAGGCTTCACCGCCTGGTGCTTGAAAGGAGGGGGAAGGCAGTTCTGTAACCTATTTTGGTTCCAGGCACTAGTGGACAAAAGACGCCATGGGGCCGAGGCCTGACCATCCTGTCCTCCAGAAAGAAAGTCTGGACCGTATATGCAGGAAGACTACCCATGTGGGGGCCGACGCCCAAGGCCATGGTGTCATTTCTCGATCAACTATTACTGTGAACAATTAATTGATGCCAAACTCAATGACGCAGCTTAAGTTAACCATGGCTATTCCGGGGGGCAGGCCTGGAGATGATCAGAGACCCAGATAGGGCAGCACTTTGGAGTTGCTTGCCTTTCAAAGACCCCCCACTCCACAGAGTCGTGAGCTTCACTCCCACCCCACATTCTGTCAGGGAGGAACATTCTTGGAAAACCACTTCCTGCTTGAACAATACTTTGCGAAAGTACACGAAATTTCAGCTAGTCTGGTGAACTCCATGCAGAGCTCTGGAAATAGAAATCTCTTTGGGTCTCCCCTCCCCCTTGAACATTCACACATATACACACACACATTTTCCAGATGAGTCCAGGCTATCCTGGGTCTTCTGCAAAGGAGAAGTGCAATGAGTAGCCTGAGGCTTGGAGGGGCGGGGGGCGGGAGAGGTGGTGGAATTGGGAGAGGAGGCGGGTTGGGGGGCCTGTAGGTATCCAAGCCTCTGGGTGGCTCAGCACCACCCTGAGGTCCCCAGCCACCCCTCCTGAGTCTGGCTGGGAACGATGTGGGGTCCCCGAGGCACCCAGCCCAGGGCTGACCCGGCCCATGGCTGCCCCCACCTCCGACTGAACACATACAGGGGACCGGCTGCAGTAGCAGAGCTTATCTGGGCCAGGATAGGAAGCGTGACTGAAAAGGGAAACCCTCAGACTGCAGACCACAAGCCAGTCACGGGAAGGCCTGGTGTCCATGCTGAGAATCTTAACAAAAAGAAGAACCAGGTCTCTCGAGTTATTCTGGTAGATGTTCCATAGCTTTGTTAACCCTATCCTAGCTCCTGTTGGAACAGGAACAGAACATCCACCCCTGGGGAGCTGCCCGGGCCTACGGCTCTGGTTGTGATGGCCAGCTTCCCTTCTCCAGCCTTTACGGCCTCCGCCACAGCACCTGCCCTGCAGACAGCGCCCCTGCCCAGCATCTGGCCCTGCCCCACCTGGGCCCCTCTGACGACTCCTGGCATCAACCTGAGGACTGCCTGTGGGCACGTCTATACTCACAGGAGCTCCTCCCAGCCACCCCGAGAGTCTGGGGCCCTTCTTCCTGCCTGGCAATGCGTCAGCCATAACAGTGCTCGGGCAGAAGTCAGCAGTCAAACGCCACTCCCCACAAATGCGTGGTTAGGAGAAGCAAGTTCGCTTTAACGTCAGCCCCAGAAATCTAGCCAGAAGAAGGACAAGGCAGCAGCACTGCGAAGCTCAGAAGATTGTTGCTTCGTAAGTCCTGGCTCCTCGTCCTCATCCATTAAGTGAGCTGAAACTTTTTCCATTGGGAAAATAAAACAAAACCTCCTTCTACTCCACGTGCCCCTGGAGTCGATGACTTCCCCACTCATGACTCCTGGTTGAAACATCTCCAAGGAAGAGCGTGCATTTTGTGTCTCCATTTTCTCTGTGCCGCCCCTCCCTCCTCAACCCACTCAGCCTGGCTTCCTCCCACCTGCCAGCTGGGCCTCCCAGCAGCTCACTGATGGCACCGGTGCCTAAGCCCCTCAGACCTTCTTCTGGTTCGCTCTCTGGCTGCTGGCCACCCTCTCGGGATCCTCTAACACCTTCGTGTTTCTATCTGTCTCCTTTGTAGGCTCCTGTCTCTCTGTTCCCCCATAAATTCCAGGGTTCCCGGACTTCTGCCCTAGGAAGACTGCTTTCCTAACCACATGCTCTCCCAAGATTTCAGCCCACCCTCTCCCCTCAACCAACTGACCATATAGAGCCAACTGATCTCTAGAAACGTGGGGCTGGATGTCCCGCAGACACCTCCAGCTTAACAGCAAGGAATGAAGTGGCCCATCCTGGCCAGCGGGTCCTGCAGTCTCTACTCCCAGAAGCTGGGACCCACGGTCCCCAACACCTGTCACCAAGATCCATTCGCTCTGCCTCATGCACATATCCACCTGGCCCGTTCTCCACTCCCGCTGCTCTGCCAGAGATGCAGACGACGGGAGAGGCCACCCGAGAGAAATAAAGGGTCGAGCCACTACCTTCAGTCATAGCAGCTTCAGACAAAGAATGAGGCGAGGAAAATATCAAGCAGATGATTCGAGAATATTTCCGAGAACTGGCTCAGGAAATGGAAAGCAGTTGGAGGGACAGCAGATGACTCTGCAGAAAGCAACAAGAACAAATCTTTACCTGCAGGCGTGGGGAGGGAGTGCCGGCAAGGAAGGTCTGAAAATGGCAGGAACTCGGGGCATCAGGTAACCCAGACGGGAGGGATGAGGAGGACAGCAGAAAGAAGCCACTAAACTCCCAAGTCTCTGAGCCCCCAACCCTGAGCTGTTATCCCCGTCCCTTCTCCATGGGAGCTGGACTTTTCTCCTCTACAGAAATTGACTCAGGGTGGGTGGGGGTTGGGGGGGGTTGCCTGGGTGGCTCAGTCAGTTGAGTGTCTGACTCTTGATATCAGCTCAGGTCTTGATCTCAGGGTTGTGTGTTCAAGCCCCCTCACTGGGCTCCACATCCAGCATGGAACCTACTGGAAGGAAGGAAGGAAGGAAGGAAGGAAGGAAGGAAGGAAGGAAGGAAAGGAGGGAGGAAGAAAGGAAGAAAGAAAAATATTGACTCAGGAAAGCTGCAGAACAGAGGCATGAAGAGGACAAAGATGAGACACCAAACAGTTAAATGGAATTCTACCATAGGCCTACCAGCAAAATCGTCCCAACCCAATGCACTGGAGATACATATGGTTTGTAAGCATATCAGGCTTGTGGCCACCAGGAAGAGACTACGGGGCCCCAGTCTAGAGAAAATAAAAGTAGAAAAAAATTCTACAGAAGGATGTGGAAATGAAGCTGAAATCTCCAAAAGAGAAGTAGGAACAAAGAGCCAAAGAGATTAAAAAAAAATAGGAGGGGGAAAGAAGATAAAATGAAGGGCTCAGTCCAGGCGGGGGAGAACCATCATTGGGAAAGAGGCCAAAGAAAGTGGAGGGAAAGGAGTCACAAAAGGTAACAATAAACATAATAACACAGCATTCCCCAGAACTGCACACTGCCAGATTAAAGGGCTCCACCAAGTACCCACACGGTAAAGGAACCCCACCCCACCCCACCCCACCCCACCCTCAAGCCTCTGACTGTACAGTTTTAGAATATTGGTGACGGGAGTGCCTGACTGGCTCAGTTGGTGGAGCACGTGACTCTTGATTTCAGGGTTCTGAGTTTGAGCCCCACGTTGGGTGTGGAGATTACTTAAAAATAAAATCTTAAAAAAAAAAAAAAAAAGAATATCAGTGATGAAAAGAACCTATACTATTCCCGAGGAGAGAAAAGCAAAAGAAACCAAACAGGTTACATATAAAATTCTAACTCCTGACAAAAACGGAAGACAAAGGGACAGTGTTTTTGAAGTTCTGAGGGACTTTCAACCTAGAATTCAATGCTGTGTTCTATCACATTATCAGTGAATGGGGAAAGTAGAAAAAAATTCACTCAACCGGAACTATAAATGTCCACCTGTCACGTCCCCTGTCTCAAGAAGCTACTGCTGGCCGTGCTGCACCAGCATGAGGGAGTGACTCAGGATGGAGGAGGGTCTGGGTCCCCGAAGCAGGCAAGGGGCCAGGGGATGCTGGTGGCGGCTGAGGAAGACCCGGGGATGCCTGGGTGGGAGCTGTGGTCAGAAGAGGATGGCCCTGGGTGAACTCCAGCTGCAGAGATAAACCAAGAGGCCCGAGCCCATGCAACACTGTTGAGAAGCGTTTCAGAGGGCTACTGGAGATTATGATGTTTTTCACGTTTATTTATTTTTGAGAGAGAGAGAGAGAGAGAGAGAGAGCGCGCGAGAGCATGAACAGGGGAGGGGCAGAGAGGGGAGGGACAGAACCCGAAGCAGGCTCCAGGCTCTAGGCTCTGAGCTATCAGCACAGAGCCCCACGCAGGGCTCAAACCCACGAACCATGAAATCATGACCTGAGCCCTTCGGCTCAGCAGCAGACAAGAAAGAATAGTCTTAACCGTGAAAACACAGTCAACAGCGATGTGAGTAAGTGAAAGCTTAGCTATAGCAAGAGGAAGCTGGTAGATAGCATCTAAAAGTGCTGAGTTAGCTCAGAAGGAACAGGGGCGCAGGGCAGGCCAACGCCAGACCTAAACCACACCGGGAGCAGCTGAGCTCTGGTCAGACCAGCCTGGACCCAGCCAAGTTCATGCTGAAAGGCACAGCCCGAACCACGGGGAGAATGAAATCTGGGGGGATGCTGTGGGGTAAAGGGAATCAGCCCATCTTACTCCTGAAGGAACACGGGTCACTTTTGAATTTTTATTTAGTTTTTTTTTTAAGTCTGTTTATTTATTTTGAGAGAGAGAGAGAGAGCAAGCAAGCGCAGGGGAGGGGAGAGAGAGAGAGGGAGAAAGAGAATCCCAAGCAGGCTCCATGCTGTCAGCTCGGAGCCCAGCTTGGGGCTTGATCCCATGAATCATGAGACCATGACCTGAGCTGAAACGAAGAGTCGGATGCTCAACCGCCCGAGCCAGCCAGGCGTCCCCACTTTTGGATTCTTAAATATTTTTTTTTAATTTTTTTAATGTTTATTTATTTTTGAGAGAAAGAGAGAGACAGAGCATGAACAGGGGAGGGGCAGAGAGAGAGGGAGATACAGAATCCGAAGCAGGCTCCAGGCTCCGAGCTGTCAGCACAGAGCCGGACGCAGGGCTCGAACCCATGAACGGTGAGACCATGACCTGAGCCGAAGTCGGACGCCCAACCGACGGAGCCACCCAGGCGCCCCCAATAATTTCTCTTTTAATAAAGAATATGGCATTTAGCCTTTTAGAAAAACCTTCACTGGTACTTTAAATAAGAAGCTCAAACACTCTGAACCCTGGATCAAATTTTAGTGTTAAATAATACACGATAAAAATCATAAATACATAGACCCCTCTCCCCATAACTCTGTAATTCTAAAACACTGTAAAAATGCAAGGTATCATTACACTTAATCGCCAGTGCAAGTTGCTCTTGGAGCAATGGCTTTTACAAATCTGTACAAACCACCATATCCATCTCAATCTCTGTCACACAGTGAACAAGCCCAGTATGCACATGCTGCCAGATGAATGAATGAGTGAAGGAATGAATGAAGGAAGGAAGGAATTCAGGGATACCCAAAGAATGAACACTTGGTTGGAGCTTTTCCTGAAGTTTTATAACTCATAAATGCTGCCTGTTTTTTTTTTTAATTTCTTTTTAATGTTCATTTATTTTTGAGAGAGAGAGAAAGACACAGAGTGTGAGCGGGGGAGGGGCAGAGAGAGAGGGAGACACAGAATCCGAAACAGGCTCCAGGCTCTGAGCTGTCAGCACAGAGCCCGACGCGGGGCTCAAACTCACGAACTGCAAGATCATGACCCAAGCCAAAATCGGACGCTTAACCGACTGAGCCACCCAGGCGCCCCAGTGCTGCTCGGTTTTAGAAGACAGACCCATCTCTCACGATAATTCATGGGGAAGAGGCACTTGATAGAAAAATTTCAAGCCATAAAGACATTGGGAAGGGAGAGAAGTGCTTTAAACGCTGCCTGAGTATGAACACCCCAAAAGGTACAACCACCCCAGGAACCCCACGGAGGGCAGGGGTGTGGGGCGTCACCCTCCCAACTTCCTAAAGCCCAGCATCCCTGCCACACATGCACAGTGTCAAGACCGTCCCGATCTAAGGGGCCTGCCAGGAGGCGGAGCACAGGCCAGGGAAGACAGAGGGAGCACAGCGCTATTCCACTGTTTGGAGTTCTGAGAACACATGTCCGTCCCTAAGGCTGTAACTGCAGTGTGAGGGGAGGGGAGGGGGGTGGGCTCCCATCCCTGGTGGGTCCTCAGGTGCCAGCTGACCTGAGTGGGGAGAACCAGAAGTCCACACTGCACCAGGCTGCTCTGGGTACTTGGAGACAGTGGGGAGAAAACAGACAACCATCTCAGACCCACAGAGCCTGCATGATAGAGGGACGAGAAGACAGTATCGAAAGGAAATAAAGAAATAAAGATGCCAAATAAGTTGGTAAGTGCTCTGGAGAGTTCTAGCTGGATAATCCTAGTAAAAGCATGAAAAATCAAGCCAGCACGGGTCCTATTTAAAATAATGGGGCAGGGGCACCCGGGCGGCTCAATCACTTGAACGTCCAATTCTTGATTTCGGCTCAGGTCACGATCCTAGGGGCATGAGATCAAGCCCCACATTGGGCTGAACGTGGAGCCTGCTTGGGATTCTCCCTCCCTCTCTTTCTCTCTCCTCCTGCCCCTCACTCCAACTTGTGCTCTCTCTCAAAATAAATACACATTAAAAAAAATAAATAAAACAACAGAGGCAAAGTAAGATTCGCATCCATCCTGCCACCACCTTGGCTCACTGTAGAGTTACCCCCTCCACAGACTCCCCGCTGGACCAGACATGACAAGTCTTGTGAAATTCGCTTGGGCCCACTTCCCACCCTCTACTTTTTAAAATTAGTGATTTAGAGTTGACTCCTGGTTTTACTTCCCCTGTAGCCAGACGCACTAGAGAATACCCAGGCCCTGCAGTCGGAGACCTGGGTCTGCACCAAGCTGGGCAGCCTCGGCAACTTCTGTGTAACCTCCCAAACCACAGCCCACACATCTGGAAGGATGGGGCCAGTCATGAGGCTCAGTGTGATAACCCAGACTGACGACTGAGCCACACGGGCCTCACCGATGCTTCCTCTCTCTCTCCCTCCCTCCCTCCCTCCCTCCCTCCCTTCCTTCCTTCCTTCCTCCCTTCCTTCCCAACACCATCTGCATTCACTGCCCCAGACCAATCGCCAGGCACGTTCCAGGCTTAAGGACACTAAACCTCCAAGGGGTTTTAGGCTGGGCACCAGGAGAGGGAGTGTGGCAAGGGGCTCCCAGATTCTGGAAGCTCTGTCCGTAGGGTGTGGATGTGCAACCCGACACCGGGGCTTTCCAGTGTCCACCTTGGCCCCAGGCTCTCCAGGTGTGGGCTCCCCTCCCTCCCCAGCCTCACACACAGCAGAACCACCCTGCCCCTCAAGCACCACTGTCCCGCCACCCATTCTTCCTTCGCCCTTCTCGCCAGGCCTTCCTCCTCACATGCTGGCCCCTCTTCCAGGAACACTACCCCCACCCCCAAAGTCCACTTCAGTGTTACCTTCCCCACCGACCCCCACCTGTGCTCCCACAGAACCCACACTTCCCATTTCTCTGCTCAGCACACTTGGCAAGGCTTATTTAACAAGTTGCTTCGCCAATCGATGCCTGTTCCCTAAAGTAGCTCATCTGTCTTGTCCCTGGGTGTCTCTTCACAAGGCCTGGCCCTGAGCGGGCATTCCACAAAGATCAGGTCAACTCGGCTGAACCAAAGGACAGACCAGCCCGGTGTGCAGGGAGAGCGGCTTGGGGGACCTCAGAACGCTGGTCCAAGTCCCAGCTCAGCCGCAGGGGGATCTCAGCCTCCCGATGAGGACAACGTGGCAGGGGGGCCAGGGGAGAGGGCTGGCTGATCTGTAGGCCCCCCTCACCCTCAACACACAAAGAATACGGCAGAAAAAATGAACATCATCTGTTTGCCTGCTTGACTGTCAGCCCTGGTTTTAGACTGAGGCTGGGCAAATCAATTACACGGTGCAGCATTTATGAACAGTGGTCCCTGGGCCCTGTCCTGGATATGGGGCCAAAGGGAAACTGAGTGCTTCTGCCTCCAGGGTGGCTTCCTAGCTTTCCAAGGCAGGCCAGGCCATCTGCTCCCTTTTCCCCAGAGGCCATTCACCACCCGGGAGGCTCGGACAAAGTCATCCAAGGAGAAGAAGAAGCTTGGAAGAAGCAAATGCCAAGAGTCCTTCCTGGGAAGGCTTTCTAGGCTGACCTAAGAAATTTGAGCTAAAAAGAACAAATCTTAGCATCCGTCCTTGCCCCCACAGAGAGGAAAGCGGCGGAAAGAAGGCCCCTTTGCTCCATCTTGGGAGAAGAGTGTCTGAGTCAGGAAAAGGCTTTGAATAAACCAATGATGAACACTTTCCAAGTTGTCTACAAACACATAACGGCTGCCGGCCTCGTGGAGTCCGGCTTTTGGAGACAGAGGCTCAAGACCGGCAGCCCACAGGCTGCATCTGCCCAGGGATGTGTTTCGCTTGGCAGGCAAGGTTTTCCATCTTTTGAAAATCAGTTCCAACATTTATAGAATCGAGTGGTTTCATAAGAATCCGAACGCCCAATTTCTCTGGAAAACCAGGCAGTACCAGGCTGAAGAAGGTAGAAGGGGCCTCAGGAAGAAAGGCCCGCCCCTCAGGGTTCTGGGGGCAAGGGTGGGCAAGTGAAGACGTAGGTGGGCAGAACTCGAAGCATGGGGAAGCCCAGAGAGCCACAGACCCCCAAGCGCTCACTGCCAAAGTCAGCTACACTCAGCCGCAGCCGCTGGAGGCAATGCTGGCTGCCCACAGTGGCCCCAGTCCCCACTACTCCCTATAGCCTCACACCAAAAACCTTGCGGATTCATGTTCCTCACCAGCCCCTGTAGGCATTTAGCTGGGAGCCTCTTAGACATACACAGGCACAGGCTTCACAAACACACCCGATCCACAGGCCTCCTTCCCCATAATCTCCTCCACCTCCCCTCGCACTCAACCTTCAAGGACAGGAAATCCACTGACGTCAGAATTAAAGGCGACCTCCTGCAAAGAGCACACACATACCCAGGAGGACACTCAGAAACTTTCTCTGTGGGACCCCTGCCAATGGCAGGATGTTTTGTAAAGATACGTTGAATAATTGACAACCTATCTGATTCGAGTAGCACTTTTACTGCCACACATCTGCTTATTGTTTTACTACATCCGTACAAAATGCCAACACGTCAAACTCTGGGGAAGCATCCTCGTAACTTATTCATGAAGAAAAAAATCGTGTGCGATGATGAACTTGAAACGACATAAATTGTCATTTTTGCTTTAAATATTTGTCCATCTGAACTGCTCCATTTAAAAATTAACACACTTTTTAAAACTATTAATATTTGATCCACCCAAAAGACCTAATCTGAAGCTTCAGTCTTTCCCCAAATCCAATATAGATCTGATTTCTTTAGGCAATTTCTTTTCTTTTTAAACAATTTTTTAATGTTTATTATTTTTGAGAGAGAGAGCATGTTGTACGCGCATGTGTGCACTCGAGTGGGGCAGGGGCAGAGAGAGAGGCAGAATCCGAAGCAGGCTCCAGGCTCTGAGCTGTCAGCACAGAGCCCAACACGGGGCTGGAACTCACGAACCATTAAGATCATGACCTGAGCTGAAGTTGGACACTTAACCGACTGAGCCACCCAGGCAGGCACCCCTCTTTAGGCAATTTCAAAGCCTACTGGCAAGGCAGCTGTACTATTTTTTTTTTTATTCTTTTTTAACGTTTATTCATTTTTAAGAGACAGAGGGAAACAGAGCGCAAGCAGGGGAGGGGCAAAGAGAGAGGGAGGCACAGAATCTGAAACAGACTCCAGGCTCTGAACTATCAGCACAGAGCCCGACGCACGGTTTGAACCCATGAACCGTGAGATCATGACCTGAGCCAAAGTCGAACGCTTAACTGACTGAGCCACCCAGGCACCCCAAGGCAGCTGAACTTTATAAGGAGAGAAAAAATGATCAAGAATGTGATTACAGACTGGAAGAAATACCTGCTTCTTATCCTGTGTTTTCTTAAAATCTTCACACGCTAGCCAAAATAAAACATTTTCTTCACTGAATTCCTTTTTTAAAAATTCCTGTGGATAAAAAGAAGAAACAACATCAAGCAGTATTCCACTTTAACAACAAACAAACAAACAAACAAGCAAACAAATAATGTGTTTCTCTCCAAGGACTGGTTTGGCAAAATTCAACAAATGACTACGGTGCAGTCACCCTGCGAAAAACTCCATCCTGAAAAACAAAGTGCATGTTTAATGTTAAAGCTAGAATTTCATACGCATTTGAACTTAATGACTTTGACACTGTGAGGAAGAGTAAAAATGAGGCGAGAATCTACTCACTAAGGCTAAGCTGGCAATAAATTACCAAAGAGTAAATTAAAGTGGGAGATATATTAGTTCCTTCCAGACAGTGTTTAAACAAAGTACATTCCTCTAAAATCAGCCCCATTTTTTTAAACAAAAGGAAAGAAAACCTATTAAGCATGTCTGAAAATGCCGCAATGAAAACGATTTTAAGTTGGAGGTGAGTTTTCGTTTGGCAGACGCTGGGGAGTTAGCAGTACACCCTGTTATCCCGCTGTGCGCAGGAAAGCGTCCTCCGTGAGATCCAGACAGGGCTCGCAATGGCCTGGTGTCCGGGAATGGCAGTAGACCAGCCCGTCACCCCTCCCTCGGCACCAAAACAGGGACCGACAGCATCAGGGCTTGCCCTGACCTGGCCCAAGACTTAAAGACAGGAGTTGGTGGGACTCAGGCAGACACCGGGCATTCTCAGAAGTCACACGCGGTTCTTCTGACACCTGGGGTTTCTGCGAGCCACAGCAGCTCTCTGTCGGCAGGACTGACACTTCCCATCCATCCACCCTCCTCTCTGGGTTCAACCTCACTTTTCTAGCTGTTGTCCACCCCTCTCACTCTATTAATAATGAGTCCTGGGAATCCCCAATGCACGAGGGAACAAACCTTCACATCAGAGAGACCCAGACCACCCCCTCCCAGGTGTCACAGAGCTGGAAATTCTTTGTAGATTCTGCCAGCGAGCACGGTACCTCATCCCCATCACCCCTACCCGCTCCCATCCAGCCGGATGAAAACCAGAAACAGTCTGTGAATGCCCCTCAGTTCTGGCCCATGGCCATCCAGGAAAGCCATCTCGGCCATGACAACTGAGACGTCCTTATTCTCAGTGTTAAACAGTGTTTAACATTTTCAGTGTTAAAAAAAAAAAAAAAAAACCATCCCGTGTTTCCCCCACAGACATCATCTAAACTTCTTCGTGGGTTGCATCAATCCCGGTCAACAATGAAAAAGGCAAACCCTAAATCTTTTCACGCCTTCTGGGTCTTCAAGCAGATTCTCCAGAGAGGCTGCCCATTTGGCTGTGCTCTTGGGGTTCTGGTGGCTGCTGCTGGGACTCCCATCACTGCTGTGGATGTCTGCAAAGCAAAGTTCAGGATGTGTTTGTGGCTCAGAGATACTTTCATTTTAAAATACCTGCATATAATGGTCATCAAAATCATCATCATCATCATCAAGATCATCATCATCAAATATATATTATGTGCCAGGATAATTATATTCTAGGCACTTGACCCAGGGAAATCATTCCAGTCCTGATAATGACCTTATGAAGCAGGCACTGCCATTTTCTCCATGTTACACGTTAGGGAAACTGAGGCTCAGGGCAATGACAAAAGGGCCTTGCCATTTTCTACCGCTCTCCATCCATCCTTCCTCCATCCACATGACCACTGGCCAACCCTCAGGCAGCCCTCAAGTCTCATTCAAGCCATCTCCCCAGGGACCCCGACTCAATGGCTACTCCTTCCCCATTACACTTTGTGCACAGTCTTGTAATTATCGTGCTGTGTTGTGATTATTTGTACGACTGACTCAATCGTCTGAAAGCTTCTGTATATCTTTACCTTGAATCTGCAACATGTGGCTCATTGCCTGACACGTAAATAAAAGTATGTACCAGGGCTGGGATGGAGTGGGAAAAGGGAGCACCGGCTGCAGGTGCAAAATTTCAGGGGGTTGCCTCCCCCCCCAAAAAAAACCTCAGGCATGAACATAAATGGTATTTTCATGCATGATTTTGAAAAATCAAAATTAATGGAAAGAATTCCATCATGAGCAAAATATCAAAATTTTAAATAAAGACAGGATGGGTATTAGTGATTTTTCGTTTTGCCTCAGGCTCCAATATGGCTCAGCATCACACTGTTCCTCTGTGTGTAGACTGAATGAATGAATGACTGCACCTGCACATCTGATGCATTCTCTTCCCCAAGACACCTGCAAAGTCCCTTGACTGAAGGAAAGGGGACAGAGGACCTCCAGCTAACACACTGTGGCTACTCGCCTGAGAGGAAGTGACAGCACAAACATGCCTCGTTCTCCAGAATTTGGCCCCTTCCTGGAGTCAAGGAAAAACCATGGAATGCCACTTCGGATGGGCCCAGGTTCCAAACCCAGTTCGGCCAATTCAAACTGTGTGGTAAGGGCAACATTCTGTGTGGAAGGTAAAGATAATCCTCCTATCTCTCCCATTATCCAAGGACTAAAAGAGGAAGCACACCAGCCATCTAGAAGCTCACACTGCACTCTCAACAAACGTTAGTTCCTCTCTCCTCTTCCCTAAAATAATGATCTATCAAGTGAACTATTTTTATACCTAATATTTTTTTCTCCATTGCCTTTTTGTTTTCAAAGTAGAAACATGTTTCTATAAAGAAAAGTTTGAACGTAGGAGAAAATAAGCTTTTAATTAAAAAATCGGCAAAGCAAACCATTCGAAAAGGATAAATGAAAAAAAGTCTTATGAATATTAATTGCTGCAAATAGCCAGGATGCCATACAGTTTAAAATGTTTTTGCTTTTGTTGTTGTTGTTTTTAATGTTTATTTATTTATTTTGAGAAAGAGACAGAGAGACAGAGAGCACACAAGCAGGGGAGGGACAGAGAGAGAGGGAGACACATCTGAAGCAGGCCCCAGGTTCCAGGTTGTCAGCACAGAGCCTGAGGGGGGGCTCGAACTCACGGAGCTGTGAAATCATGACCTGAACGGAAGCTGGATGCTTAACCAACTGAGCCACCCAGGTGCCCCTCAAATGGTTTTGGAGGGAAGTCATATCATGATACATTGTACTTAATAGTAACTCATCTTCCATGATCTTTCATGTTCTATTGGGGATCAACACACGTGTTAATTTCTCAAGCAGCTGAGACTGTCTCCCAGCATCTGGGAAAACTACCTGGATTTATTTTATTTATTTATTTTTAAAGTTTATTTTTATTTATTTTAAGAGAGAGAGAGCAAACAGGGGAAGGTGGGGGGGGGGGGTGGACAGACCCCAAGCAGGCTCCTCACTGTCGGTGCAGAGCCTGATGCAGGGTTTGAACTCACAAACTGTGAGATCATAACCTGAGCCAAAATCAAGAGTCAGATGCTTAACGACTAAGCCACCCAGGCGCCCAACCACCTGGATTTTAGACATTCACTGGCTGACTCTGGCTGAACAAAACAGAAGCCAGAAACCCCAGCTGGGCGCTGTGTTTCAATACGCATTGGTGATGGAGCACATAAGAGAATTATTTGGGACAAATCTATTCCTCTAATCGCGAAGCAAACTCACTCGAACACATCACAAATGGACCCGACGCTTCTCTAAAGTGAATCTTCAGTTCGTGGATATTAAATTAGTCCCCTGCTCCCTTTGCAAATGCTAGAATGGCAAGCTTCTAAACACCGAGTTTCTTCCCCACACAGTATAAATCAAGTTAGAAGGTCATTATTATAAGAAAGTTCTGCAAGAGGGTTCATTCTGCCAAGCATTTCACCAATTTACGGTCCTGTCCTTGAATACAGCTTGACAATTTACTCCATTTCCTCAGCAGACCTTCTCTTAAGTAAATAAATGCAGAGACACAAGTGGGCTATTCCGGGAACAGTCTTAGGCAGCCACAAATTCCTCTCCGTGTCGCAGAACACCTACTTTGCCCATAAGTTTTCAACCTAGGTCTGAAAGGATTCCAAGACTCCTGGCATTCTTTTCAATAATAAACCAAACCACCCTTGGGCTTTCGCTGCCACACTGTCTTGAAAACAAATACACTTGGTGGATTCTCATGTAGCCAAAAGAGTTAACCAGACTGTCTGGTTAACTGAGAGAGAGGATATCTGGCCCCACCATGAGATAATTGTACCTCCCCTACCCTTTATTTCATACTCTAATCATTTGGCATATTAGGCTTCCGTGCCAGCTTTCACTTGAACAAAAAGTCTTAGAATTCAATGCCCACGAGTCTGGTCTATCCCCTTATTTTCCTTACTGGGAAATAAAGGTTCAGGGGGTAAAATGAACTAGAACTCCTTGATGGAACCAGTATTGGGACTTACGTGTGAAGGCGACTGTCCCTATAAGGACCACCTCCACAGAACCCCAGACTGCTCCAGAACCCGGGGACTTTGCAAAATAAATGGCCCTTCCTCTCAGTTCTCTGTGGGGCTACCACCTCCATGCCACCAAGAGTAAAGGAATACATCTCCCACGACACTGTTACAGAAGGGCACGGAATTTCCAGAGCTGGCTCAGAAAGGACACCAAGATATAGCTCACTACTCTCCTTGGCCGTGGTTACTAGTGTCTGGGTTTGCTGCCCTGGACAGAGACAAAATCCGGGGCACCCGGGGAGCTCAGCCAGTTAAGTGTCAGACTTCAGCTCAGGTCATGATCTCAAGATTCGTGGGTTCGAGCCCCACATGGGCTCTGTGCTGACAGCTCGGAGCCTGGAGCCTGCTTCGGATTCTGTGCATCTCCCTCTCTCTCTCTCTCTGCCCCTCCCCAACTCATGCTGTCTCTCTCTCTGTCTCTCTGTCTCCCTCTCAAAAATAAACATACACTATGAAAACCAATTTGACAATAAATTATATTTTAAAAAAACAACAAAAAAGAAAAAAATAATAAACATGCATTAAAAAACAAACAAACAAGTTCCTTCTTGCCTTTCTGCCCACCTTCTGCCCCAACCATCCTGACCATAGGAATCTTCTACCCACACTCTCTCTGCCATGTTTTCTCACTTTCCCCAGAAATATTGGTTTGAATTTTTCCAAGACTTCCTGATTGTCCTTCAAAAGCCTGATGGAGGCTTCTGGCTACGCCTGTTTTTCTTAATCCTTCTTGATTGGTAGCAACATGCATAGATAGCTCTGGAGAGAGCAGCATTTGCACACTCCATTCATTTAATGATGTATCTCTTTTCCAAGTCATTATCCTGACCTCCAGCGAGACTGAGCAGAGGCCCACCCTATTTGGTACTACTCTAGAGATTGCCCCTTAACTCGGAGTATTTCTACTCAGGGTCTCCTGCTCAGGAGACTTTCACTACTTCCCAATGCACATATGTAAAGGCGTCTTAAGATAAGTTCACCTTCAATGTTACAATCAGTCCAATAATTATAAGAAAAACAAATAACCTCTCTCCATAGCAAGGAGGTTTACATCTGAACTTAAGAATAAAACCAAATCAAGAGTTCCCAGCTTCTCAACTCCCGGCACTTGGAGCCATAAAGGTGTAATATTCCCCCTTTGCTTTTTCATTGACAAAAGTTGCCCGTTGGGGTGGATTACACAAGAAAGCAAGCTTGGAAGGCACAGGTGGGAAAAAACAGTCAAACATATTTTTCTAGCAGCTTTAAGATCACTCAAGCTAGTAACGAATTATTGCTGATAACATTTGTTTGTTTCAATTTTGTCCAGATCCGTTTATCTTTTCTTATTGTTTTTAGTTCACCTATAAAATATTTTTGCAATGGAAAAAAATTTTTTTTAATTTTTTAAGCTTATTTATTTTTAGAAAGAGAGACAGAGAGCAAGAAGGGGAGGGACTGAGAGAGGGAGAGAGAGAGAATCCCAAGTAGGCTCCAGGCCGTCAGTGTGGGGCTTGAACTCACAAACCGTGAGATCACGACCTGAGCTGAAATCAAGGGTCAGACACTTTACCGACTGGGCCACCCAGGCACCCCTGGAAAAAAAAAATTTTTAATCTCCTGGGCTCTTTAAAGCATTTCAGATTGGGGCGCCTGGGTGGTTCAGTCAGTTGAGCATCCGGCTTCCGCTCAGGTCACGATCTCACAGTTCGTGGGTTCAAGCCCTGCATCAGGCTCTCTGCAGACAGCTCAGAGCCTGAAGCCTGCTTCGGATTCTGTATCTCCCTCTCTCTCTGCCCCTCCCCTGCTCGCTCTCTGTCTCTTAAAAAAAAAAAAAAAAAAAAAAGTTAAAGCATTTTAAATCAAATTTTTGTAGGCATAATACTTATTTCTCAATAAATTTATCTTCACACTAATCTATCATCAGCTAATAACAACAGTGAACACTTATAAATTGCTTATAGGGAGCTGGGTACTGTTCCAAGCTTTTTCTGTGAGTTAAATCATCCACTTCTCACAAGGACTCTGTGGTGTGATTAATATCATCCCCACTTCACAGATGAGGAAACACAGATGAAGCGTGGTAACTTGCAAGGGTCATCCAGCTAGGAAAGGGGCGGGGGGGGGGGGGATGTCAGGGTCCAAGCACGACCTTCACCATGAGACTCGAGTGCCATTTTTAGTTTTGACATCTGCCGGTCCTCACACTCACCAAGGCCAGAACATAGCAGCCTTGAAGAGAAAGATACCATCTGCACCGCGGGGAAAGCCTGAGAAAACTGAGAAGGAATTCTACGTAGACAAAAACCCACACGAGACCAGGCCAGCATCATCTAACACTCAAACACAGTGTCCATACACTCTCCATTTACATTTATGCGGTTCTCTGTGGTTTCTGGCTTCAGTAAAAGCCAGTATTTCAAAGATACAGATGGCGGAGGCTGGTTGCTTGCAGCGTATTTCGTAATGCATTATTTATAGATGCTATGATGTCATATCTATCAGGGGCTTTCGCCAGACATTAACTCCTTGGAAATCCATACTCAAAAGGCATCCGTAACACTCATCGAAACTGAATGCTTGCAGCCTGGATTCCTGCTATTAGTCTGCAGGAAGGTCTGGGTAATTATCCTGCCTAGACAGTTTTCCCCAGTCAAATAATGTTCTAATAAAATCTCAATACCAACTTCCTCAAAGCAGAGTCAACGTCCAACATCAAAGAGTATATCCTAAGTACCCCCCAAAACTTACAGCATCATTAAAGAAAACAAGCCAAATATTCAAGCCTAGGAAGAGGCAGAAATGTTCACTCCAAAATTCTAAAGTGGTTTGGTACAACACACACACACACGCGCACACGCACACGCACACTCACACGCCATACTCCCATAAATATTCAAGGAAAGTGCACCCCCAAGAAGCTTATTTAAAACTTCATATCAACTATGCCACATCAAACATATTACATTAAAAAAAAAAAAAAAGACTTTTTCTTTTTTCCAAACTTAGAAGCAGAGAATCAGTTTGTTACAACTGGTGATCTATGTAAGGCTCCAGAGAAACTGGGTCATGGAAACACTCTATCTAAATATTACTTAAGTGTTTTTCGGCTCCAGTGTCTAACTTCTGAGAATAACTATCCTTCAAGCATGCAATTCCCTTGGTGCGGAGGTCTGCATGAATGGCAATTAGCAGAATATAATAACAAAAATGAAAAAGCTTAAAAATAATCCTACTAATAGCAAGCATCAAAGACCAGAGAGGGTGAGAGGGCTGCAGAGGGTTGGCTGGGCTCAGAAAAGGCATCATGGCATTTTTCACGTGAAGCCAGAGACCTCAGAGAAAGCTGACTGCTCAGGCAGTGCCTCCAAAGGTCACCTGTGCACCTGTGCCTGCACTCCTCGCTCCCCCCAGCCCCTGCCCTGCCCCGCTGTCACCCGGGCAACACACAAGCTGAGGTCATCACCAAAGGAGGTGGGGGTCACTCCTTACGTTCCATGCTCCAGGGTCCACTTGAGGAGCTTCACACAGCCCAAAAACCCACTGCCTTCTCAGAGACGCTTCGTGGGAGACAGGCCAGGGGGCTGCGGGTCTCCTGAACACCCTTGGGTCTGGAGGAAAAACAAGCCTCCACATCCTCTTTTGAGTGGACTAAACAACAGATGGCCACTGGTTTCCAGTTTCTACCAGAGGGAAGGAAATAAGAACGCCAGACTGTTATTTGTAGACTCCCTAGAATCTTCACTTTCTAGGCAAAGACCCAGAAAAAATAAAATTACCCAGGAGCCCTATCCTGGGGGTGAAAATGAAGACCCTGTCATTATTTTCTCCACTTCCCAGAAGCCCCTGTGCTTCCCCTGGGGGCCTGACAGTCATGCATAAATGTGCCCTCACTCCCCCGCCGCCCCCCGCCCCCGCTGCCCCCGGCCCCTATTGAGAGGCAAGTAAATGACATCCCCCCCTCCAGGATCAGAGAGACTGTGCATTTCTTGAGTAAGAGCTGCGTCGTCCTCAGGGTCAGCAGTGCCTGGCGCTCATGGTCATGTTTACATTGATGAACGTTTTCTGATAGATTGGGGGCGAGACAGTGAGGATGACAGCTGTAAAAATAGCTGCTTGACTGAGCACTTACTATATCCTGTCTCAACTTCCCAGTGACCCGTAGAAGTCGGGCTCATCTTTGGCCCATTTTACAGAGAAGGAAACAGAGGCACAACGAGGTTCAATAAACCGGCTCCAAGGAGCAAGCGAAGAAGGAGACGAGGTAGGATTCAACCCCAAGTTGGCATCAGAGCCTGGAAAGGGAAGGGCAGTGACAGACGCAAGAAGTAAAAGGCGGGGCCCTCTTTCTCACGGAACTTAAAATTAATTGAGAAGGTGAGACCAGGAGTTCCCAGATGGCCGTCTGCCCACAAGGCCACAGGCTGGCACGGAGTTTATTTCACTGGTTCGTGAAGAAATGAGAAGAAGGATAAGGAAATATTTACCAAGTGAGCTGTCTTGATGCAGTAAGGACAGCCCTGGGTTATTCTTAGGAAAGAGATCATTATATTTATTTACATGGTACAAAATTCAAGAGGCCGAAGAGGGAGCACAGTAGAACAGGGCTTCCTCTCAGCTCTGTCCCTTGCCTATCCAGGGCCTCTCCCTAGATGCAACAACTTCTAGAAGATTCCTGAGTATCAGGACATTTCTTTTTAAAGTTTATTTATGTATGTAAGTATGCATGTATGTAAGTATGCATGCATGTATGTATGTATGTATTATGAGAGAGACAAAGAGAGTGTGAGCAGGGGAGGGGCAGAGAGAGAGAGAGGAGATGGAGAATCCCAAGCAGGCCCCATGCAATCAGTGCACACAGCCCAACGCAGGGCTCGAACCTATGAACCGTGAGATCATGACCTGAACCAAAATCAAGAGTCAGATGCTCACCGGACTGAGTCACCCAGGCGTCCCCAGGACATTTCTTTACACAAGATTATATCTTTACTCTTCAGGGTGTTAAAATGCCCTTTTGTTCATGGGATGATAAAGATGACTGATGATGGCTTTGTTTATAATGTCCTGACTGGAGAAAGGAAGAAAGGGAAAAAAGGAAGAAGGGAGACAGGAAAGAAAATTTAGCAGCTCCCCATTACATACATATATATATATATACACATATTTCAGCTCTAAATATATATTTTTTAATGTTTACTTATTTTTGAGAGAGAGAGAGAGAGAGACAGAGTGTGAGCAGGTGAGGGGTAGAGAGAGGGAGACACAGGATCCGAAGCAGGCTCCAGGCTCCAAACTGTCAGCACAGAGCCCGATGCAGGGCTCGAACTCATGAACTATAAGATCATGACCTGAGCCCGAGTCGGATGCTTAACCGACGGAGCCACCCAGGTGCCCCACCCCAAATATATTTGAACAAAATGACCAAGTGGATCCTGAGCGAGGCCATGCAGATAGCTCCGGACTTGGGTCAGGGAGCTGAGTTCTCTGGTCTGTCCCCTCCTAAATGGGCTGCTCCTGTCAAGTCCCTGCCCCTCGGTGGCCTCCACAGCTGTCCAGGAAAAGACAAAGTGGACAGGCTGCATTTCGGGGGCAGAGAGGGAGGGAGGCACGAGGCTAGAGAGAGCGGCAGGGAGCAGGGAGACCCAGCTTTGGGAGAAGACTTAGGACAGAGGACACCCTCGGGAAGCAAAGGGGCAGAAGTGGGAATGCCCAGCCGCCCAAGGGCACAGCAAGAACAGGGAAACGGGGCCGGGAGAGGAGGCGGGCCAGATGAGGGTTCCCTGAGCACCGAGCAGAGGGGGCAGCACAGCTGACCCACGGGCACTCGGCAAGGCCTGGAGGGATGCGAACTGGCTTAGAAGGGAAATGGGTCCCCAGGAGCCTGCGTGGGGCCGTTTCCTCCCAGTGGACGCCTCCTGACAGCTCTTATCAGGGAGCTGCTGCTGTCGCCTGCCCAGGCCCCCTCCGCCCCCACCGTCCCTCCCGGGGCCTGCTGCAGTGGAGAGCTATCTGAGGGAAGCAGAAGATACCAAGGAGAGTAAATTTAGTACAATTTAAACAGCAAGCTTCCGAGCCCAGCGCCTGAGGCGGAGGGCATTACTCAAGCCCAGCGGGGGAAGTGGCTCAGTTCATCCAGGAAGTCCCAGGAAATGGCCCCCCCAGGCACCTGCTTAGGTTCCCCAAATGCCTAACAGTGACAAAAGGAGACATCCGTCCCACACAAAGTCAATGAAGGCATAAATTAAAAAAAAAAAAAAAAAAGAGCATCATTACCACCTGACCCCCACCGTCTACAGGCTGCTCTTCGCGGCATTCAGAGCTGGCGCTGACCACGTGGCTGACCACACTGGTTTAAATCAACACCCCTTCCGCGGCCCAGCCCCGCCACTCTGTCCCTTCGTTGCTCTCCCTGAACCCACAGTCCTGGGCCAGTGATGTTCTGCAGGGAAAGTTTCCCTGGGGCCAAGACTGCCCAGCTGCTGGGTTGTTAAAACAAAGACGTTAAATTGCGATGCTGACTGTCACCTCTAAGTGAAAACTTAAGCCCAGCAATAAATCTGAAACTGGCCCCAAGGGTTTAATGGGATCATGTACAACAGGCCCCCCGCCCTGGGGAGGGCCATGGTCTGCCTGGCAGGGTGGGGATTCCCTCAACGGGTCACCCCTCAATCTGCTGGCAGACGGAAGGCTGTGGCTTTGGCTTTGCTTTTCAGGTGAGTAGCGTCATCAACAGCATAAGTGGTTGTGAGGGGCAAAGGGTGGTCAGAGTCCCTCAAGGGGTCCTTGCACTCCAGTGGCATCAGAATCACTGGGGGCACTTGTTGAAAATGCAGCCTCCTCTCCCTCCCACCTTGGGTTCCCAAGACTGAACCAGTGGGCCCAGGGTGTGGCCTGGGAAGCTGCATTTTATCGATGCCCTCCCCACCCCCAGGTGGCTCACGAACACACTTTGAGAAATCTCAGAAAGCAGAATAAGGAACAGCATTTTGAGCCTCAGAATTAGGGGTTAGGAACTCCAAATCCTCAGCTTGAAGAGCCTGTCTCCAATATGGTTTTGCTGAAAAGCAGGAAAAGTCTATAGTAGAAGGTTCTGGGAGGCAGGAGTGTAGCCGGGTCCATATCAGGGGTCTGCAGGAGTGGATCCAGCACTTGTGGGGCTGGAAGCTTATACAATTTGGAGAGCCACTTTAGGAAAAACAATTCAAAATGACCAAATAAAAATGTTGCACAGGGTCTCATGGATCACTTGGCTGGCTTCCCGGTACCTCCACCCCAGGCCCACAGTCCCCCCTTCTCACTTGACTCCTTTTCTCACTGCTGGATGGTGATGCCCAAATGGCAGGGCCTCATTTGCCCTTTCCCATCAGTGGAGCATACTTTCAACCTAAAAATCCTAAGGACATTGGGCTCTTAGAGGTCAGGCATCAAATACCCATCCATGATGCTTAGCTACTAATCTTTGTATTTGTGACCGAACCCTATTTCATAAGGCTGAAAAATTGCCGCCCTAAAAGAGGTACACTCCACTGGTATCCCTAAAACTTCCCCAGTCTTTCTGGAGTGAACCTACACACATATAACACCCTCTCTCCAAAACCATGTATGCCCCCAAATGAGAGCAAAGCAATGAATAACTCAGGCAGAGAAGTTCAGAGCAGCTCTGTTTATCGTAGGAAAGGGGGAAGCTAACCATTATTATTCATTTATTACGTGCCAGGCAATGCACTGGGGACTTCATATGTTTTAGTGTGTTTGATCCCACAACTCTATGAAACCCACTTTACAGGCGGGAAAACAGACACAGAGGTGTGCTAGTAAACCGGCTCTCCTGCGGGGGGAGGGCAAGCTTGATTTTTAACATTTGTCGATTTCCATGGTATAAATACCCACCAACAGCCAATTTCAAGCTATCCATGACTTAGCAGCCAGTTCTCAGATTTCCCGATAATTTAGCAATTGGCTCAGAGGTCAAGTAACTTGCCCAAGATCACTAAATGATAGAGTCAGGGCGGGAACCAGGAGTTTAACTCCAGAGTCCAGGCTCTGACTACCACTCCCCAGGCCTGTGAATACTCAACAACAGGGATCGGCTGAAATGAACCCCCACAAAGGAATCCTTTGACCCTCAGACAACACGGCAAGATTTACGTGACCACTAACACTAATACAAGCTCTTTACCATGACCCTATGAAGTCCTACTTTATAAGGACTGTCCTGACTATGAATGCAATGATTTACATAATGGACGGAAAACCAGCTCCATGTAAGTGCTCAAAGAGGGATAGCTATTTTATTCCCATTTTGCAGATCCTTATCTGCACAGACACAAAGTTTCCACAGCAGTGGAGGTGGGATTTGGTCCCAGCCTGTCTGGTCCCAGTTCATCCTCTTAACTGCAAAGTCCCTCATAAAATATGATAGTCAGTGAGAAGAGGACACGGACCAACCAGCACAGACTCTTAGCACCATGAAGAAGTCAGTTTGGGAGTGGAACACTGCAGGAAAGCCTCCCAACTCCAGAATCAGGCAAACCTGGGTTTCAGATTCTCCATCGCCTCCTAAGTGTGACTTGGGGCGAGTTACCTAACGACTCTTGGCTTCCGTTCCCTCCTCTGGAACGTGGCCAATACCAGGAGACAGTACCTGTCTCATGAGGTCGTCCTACGGGTGGAGAGACAACACAGAACTGGGTGAACAGAGAGACCCGGGCCCACATGACGAGCTCAGAGGGGCACAGCTATTATTCTGCACAAAAACGGTAAGATGGTTGGAATCAAAGGCATGGTCCCGTCTCCACCGTGGATTCTTTGTCCTATCAAATTGCTCCGAATTGTGGCTCAGGCTGGTCCATTGGGACAGCCAAGCCCAGTGCACGGTAATGTCAGCGATCCCCGGCGCCAACTACAGATGTGCATTCTCCACCCTGCTGTTCACCCTCCTCGGCGCGCCCACATTTGGGCTCCGCAGCGCAGAACTGAAGGCGCCGGGCAGCCCAGGCCCCGCTGCCAGTCCGGTGCCCCGGGGGTCCGGTCGTGCCTCCTCTGGGCGCCGCGCGGGCATCATTCGCAACGACGCCCGCAGCGGACAGAGAGGCAGAGCACTTCAGGGGAGAAGGGCCCCGGGCGACGTTCTGCTTTCGGATCTAGAGCCCACACTCCCTCCAAAGTTTGGGGTGTTTGGGATCTCCTTTCTCCTCGCAGACCATCACTAAAAAGAAAACTGCTGTTGTTCCCCCTTTTGTCCAAACTTCCTCCCCGCAGCGCCTCTCGGGGGGGGGGGGGGGGGGGTACTTTGCGCTCCCGCAGCGGCGGCGGCCGCAGGGACGCTGGAAGGAGCGAGGAGAAGTGGCGCGGTCCGCGGCGACTCTCGTCGGGTGGCATCGCCAAGCCGCGCCCGAACACAGGAGGGAGGGAAGGATGCCCGGGACCCCGGGCGGGCAGCGGCGGCCGGGGCGGCTCCTCGGGGGCCCCGAACCCCAGCCCGCCGGCCCGGGAGCCGCTTACCTGACGGCGGCCGCTTCCTGCTGAGCCGGCTCACGGCGCGGTTAAACATCGCCGCGGTCGCCCGGGGAGGAAGGAGGAGCGGCGGGTCGGCGCGGCGGCTGAGCCTGAGGACGGAGGGGAGGTGGAGGCCGAGGAGGAGGAGGAGCCGGCTCGGCACCGCCCCGGCGCGCCCGCCCCCGCCCCGCCGCCCTCCTCCCAGCCAGGCGCCGCGTGGCGCGCTCGGTGCGCCCTGCCCGCCCGCCCCGGTGGGGGCCCCGCGGTCCCGCCTCGGGGTCCCGGGCGGGCCAGGGCGGCCCCGGGGCGATCAAACGCCGGGACCCGACCCCGTGCGCGGGGTGGGGCTCACTGCCCCGAAGGGAGCCCGCGCCGCCCGTGGCTTAGGAGCTCTGTCCTGGCGCCCGTGCGCCCCGGGGCCCCCTGCCGCCCAGCAGAGCTCGCCGAGGAGGTCGCCCCGGGCCCCGCCCCGCCCGCCTCGCGACTCCGCGTCCAAACCGGTCTCCCGCCCTCTTCCTGCAGCCGCGGGAAACGGGCACGGCGCCGCGGGCGCACAGCGCTCCGCGGCTCCGCGCGCCTTGGCCGGGCGGTAGTCGGGGGTCCCCTCTCGCTACACGGACCCGGAAGCCTCGGCTTCACGGTTCTGCAAAACCCGGGCGCGGCCCACGGCCTTCGCCTTCTCGCCCCCGGGATCCAGGGTCCCCGAGGGCCCGGGCCTGCCCGCCCCCCGACTCCGCGGGTGCCGGGCCCTCCCACGGCCGCGAAGCCGGTGGCGCGTCGCCAGGGTCCCGGCCGCCGGGCCGCGCGCGCAGCGAGCCCAGCCGAGCTGCGCTGAGCGGGCGCCGGAACTTGGGCGCCTTCTGCCCGTGGCCTGGAGGTTCCAAGAGCGGGCCTCGGCGGAATTCTGCAGGAACCCTCCGGGTTCCAGCGCCGCGTGATGCCTCTGCCCTCACAGCGCGGCCGGCCGGGGACACATCTCTAACTTTGGGGACACGTGCTACAGCTTCCGGCAGGGCCTTTCGCTCGGCGCTCGGGATCACTCCGGTCCACGCTGCGCTCCGGTTCCGATTTCTCCTCTCCCACCACCAATCACCTGCTCAGCACCAACCCCCCCCCCCCGCCCCCCGCTCTATCTATTGTCTCCTTCCCCTGCAAAACAGCCCCAAAGGGAGTGTCGTTAGCCTCATTTTCTTGAGCGTTCCGTTTGCGAAGCACTGTCTTTCTGGCGAGTCTTATTTTCCTCCTTGTGTATCTGGCTTTGTCTCCAAATTGGTCTTTATTTTTAGCTGTGCTAATTGCTATTTTTCTAAACCGCTCCCCAGTCGCCGGGCCCTGCCACCCGTCCGTTTGCAGTGTTTTCACTAGCTGGCACTTTTCTTTTGTATCTTCTATTCTGAGCTGCCCGGTGCGCTCATTTTTCCTCCCGCCTTCTACCACCCGTTCGGTCCCAGTTCTACCCCATCCCGGGCCTCCTGTGGTTGTTTTCTCATGTCTATCCTCACTCTTGAAGCCTCTCAAAGCCACTTTCCTCGGAGTGTTTCTGAGCACCCCCTGTCCCCGGCTGCCAGGAGAGATCGTGAAGACGACCTGGGTTTTGAGCTGCGCTGGAGGATGGAGGAGATTATGGTGACCAGGAACCAGCTCAGAACCAGCAGAAGAGCTTATTACAAAAACCCGCCTCCTCCTGTTGTTGGCCTCCTCTGGGGCTGCCCTCCCCGCAGGCTTCCAGACCCTGGTAACATACTTCAAGCCCAGGAACGCCTGGGGGGGCTCAGTGGGTTCCGTGGGATCATGATCTCATGGTCTGTGAGTTCCAGCCCCAAGTGGGGCTCTGTGCTCACCGCTGGGATCCTGAAGCCTGCTTCGGAGTCTATGTCTCCCTCTCTCTCTGCCCCTCCCCCGTTCAGGCTCTCTCTCTCTCTCTCTCTCTGTCTCAAAAATAAGTAAACATTAAAAAAAAAAAAAAAAAAAACATACTTCAAGCCCAGGCAGCCACTTCCCTCTTTGTAAGAGCAGGACTTTTGAACTCTGGCAGAATCCTGGATCTGAACGAGGCCGCTGTATTCTCACAGCAGTGACAAGGGCATTTGTGCAGCACATGTCCCCCAGAAAACTGCTCTGGAGGCCAAATTACAGGTAACATAACAGGTCATTGTAACACAGGAAATACGGAGACGGGCACAATGGGTGAGCATAGCTAAATATGCCAGGTGCCAGGCCCAGCCCCACAGTGTCCTGAAATGCCCTGGTGTGGCGTAGGACATGCTCATGAATGCCTCCTGAGCTACGAGGGCAGCCAGGCCTTCCTGAGATAAGGGGAAAATAGCACAGCTTCAAATCTCTTTCCCTGTCCTGTTGGCGAATCAAATGATGAGTACAAAAATAAAGACCACGGGACCATGGGGGTGCCTGGGTGGCCGAGTCGGTTAAGGCACGGACTCTTGGTTTCAGCTCAGGTCATGATCTCATAGTTTGTGAGATCGAGCCCTATGTGGCACTGTGCGTCAGCACGGAGCCCTATTGGGATGCTCTCTTTCTCCCTCTCTCTCTGTCCCTCCCCCCTCTCATGCTCACTTGTTCTCTGTCTCAAAATAAATAAATAAACTTAAAAAAAAAAAAAAAAGACCATGGTCAAGGTTTAATGTACACAGTTTAAAACTTCTGTTTGGGGACATGAAAAGACTGTCTTAGTGAAGTTGCTTTAAATATCTGTTTTAAGTGTCTAAAGATCCAAAAGCCAGTTTTCAAGGTGCACATACTGTATAGAATACAAGTATAGAGCCTCATTATTCCTAAAGCTTACCAAAATAAAACACACACACACATACACACACACGATGAAGTTCTGCCCGCGGTCTGCATGTGGGCTGAAGGGGCCCACCATCCAGACAGCATCACTCACTGTCTGTAGCTCATCTCAAAGCTTCTCAAATCTGGCCAAGAAGAGGACAAGAGGTTTGGCCCCTCCCTACCCCCACTGGTCCCACCTTTGGTTGAATCCTCATTTGGCTAGGCACGGAGAAGAGCCTAGGATGTCAGAGCGATCATTGACTTCAGAGTTCAATGTGATTTCTTGTTCTACTCAGAAACTTAAAAAAAGTAGTAAGCTGTGAGTGTATTGTAGCATCTCGTCTATTTTACTAGACAGATTATATTTTAGAGTCTCTCATAAAGAGTATATACTAGGCCGTATGAGGCAGGCGAGGTACATAGTATGATAAATAGATAAGTACCCCACTTGGAGTCAAGAGACCTGGGTACCAGTCCTGGGCATGTTGCCAACCAGCTGTGTGTCTTCAAACACGGCCTCATGGGATTGGACAAGGGAAGGATGCCACCTACATTCTAAGGGTGTGGCGTTCGCTAGCAATAAACAAGAAAGCACCTGGCAAAGTGCCCAGCGCATGTAGGCACAAGAATTTACTGGAATCTGAATTACTCTTGCTCCCCCTTACAGTGCTGCTTTAGTAAACTTTAGCCTATACACAGTGAAAAGTGGCATTTCTAAAGAAATTATGGGGAATCCGCAGGGTTAGTAACAGTGTCATGCAAGTGACAGGCGCAGAGAATGGAGGAAAGTAAATTGTTACAACCTCTCTGGAAGGCAAGAGAGGCAGATGTGTTAAGATGCATATTTGGCAACATGTACAAAAGCTTTCAAAATGTTTATGCCCACGGGACCAGTGAATAATTCTACAACTGATAATTTATGCCAAAGAAAGACTAAGAGGTGCAAAGATTATGTGTACAGTTGAACATCCTCTTTTTTTTTTTTATCAATGCTATTTGTAGTGCCCTAAATGCTCATTAACAGAGTGACTAAGTTACAGTACATTCGTACATTCCTATGATGGGATATTTAACAGTTGTAAGTACTGGTTTTTTGGCTTTTGGGTTTTTTTTTTTTTTTTCATTGAAAAAAATCAGGATACAAATATAGAGAAAATTTTCAGCAGGGAAGAGGAGGAAATACAGTCCAGTTATGGATTGAAAGCTTGCAGAAAACTATGCCAAAATGTTACTAGCATTTAAAAAAAATTTGTTTTAATGGTTATATTTATTTTTGAGACAGAGAGAGACAGAGCATGAGCGGGGGAGGGGCAGAGAGAGAGAGGGAGACACAGAATCAGAAGCAGGCTCCAGGCCCTGAGCCGTCAGCACAGACCCAACGCGGGGCTCAAACTCATCAACCGCGAGATCATGACCTGACCCGAACTCGGACGCCCAAACGACTGAGCCACCCAGGCACCCCGAAAATGTTACTAGCATTTATCTCTAGATAGGCTAAGTGGTGGTTTTAATTTTCACGTTACATTTTCTAGTTTTGCAAAATTTCTGCAGTGTATATGCTTTCAAATCAGGGAGAAAAATCAGCAGTTGGAAACTGGTCCAAATCTCTACGGGGTTGAATCTACCAGTGTTTAAACCCACATTTTTACAGCGTCAGTGTTGCTGTCTTTAAACTCTGCATTCCCCACGGAGGAGCAAGCAGACGCCAACGGCCTTTCCCATGTTTGATCTCCCTTGCATTTCAAGTCACACGTTCATGGCATATCACAGCCAGAGGGATCCTTGGAGGTCAGGGTATTTACCCTGCAGATCAGGAAACTGAGGCCCAGAGAGCCTCAGCGAGGATGTGGTGCTACGTCTCCTGAGAGATTGGAGCCTGTTCCCCCCCACGCCCCTCTTGGGCCACTCTCCTGGTTTTCCTTCTGCCACATTTGCTGCTCCCACGTCCTCCCCTCCTTCTTACAAGTGGGCACCGTACCCTTAGTCTTTGGAGCTCTTCTCTTGCACACTTACTCCCTTGATCATCTCGTCGAGTCTCATGGCTTTTAATACCATTTTTGTTTTAAACAGACTTTTTTTAAGAGTAGTTTTAGGTTGACAGCAAAACTGAACAGGACATACAGAAGAGTTGACCCTCCATGTGCACAGCCCCCCTTTATCAACCTCCCCCTACCAGAGTGATACATCTGTCACCACTGATGAACCTACGCAACACATCATCATCACCCAAGTCCATAGGAAATTCCATTTTCTAAAAAGTTTATTTAATCTCTATGTCCAACATGGGGCTCAAACTCATGACCCGAGGTCAAGAGTTGCATGCTCTTCTGACTGAGCCAGCCAGGCGCCCCAAATCCCATTTTTGTACCACAGAACTCCCACACTGGCCTGGACTTGCCTGCGTGGTATCTTCCCTTGGATGCCTAGTGAGACCTCTCGAACTGAGCGTGTCCAGAATGGATCTTCCTCTTCCAGCCCACACCTGCTCCACCCTGCAGCCTTCTCATCTCAATTCAGGGCAACTTCATCCTTCCAGTTACTCAGACCCAGTATGTGGGAGTCATGTCTGATTCCACCTCCCAAAGACACCGGGAAGTCTATGCTTTCACCCTTTCCATCTCCATGGGAGCGCCTTGTCCGGGGCAGGACCGCTGCGGGATCGGAGCAGCGGCTGCCACAGGGCCCCCTGCCTCCGCCTCCCTGTCGTCTGTTATAAACCCAGCAACCAGAGGGATCACTGAAACAAAGGAAGTCTCACCACGTTGGCCCTCTGCTCAAACTGCACTGGGGCCCCTCCTGTTGCCCCAAGAGAAAGCCCAAGACCTTATTAAGACCGACAAGGCCCCATGTGACCAAGACCTCCATTCCTTCCTGACCTCCTTTCCAGGTCTCCCTGGCTGCCTCCCGACTCCTCTGCTCCCACCTAACCTCCTCCGTATCCCTCAAAGGCCTCCGCATACTCCCACCGCATGACCTTTGCATTGGCTGTTTCCTTCTGTCTGGAATACACCGCCCTGGGTATGTGCGTGGCACACACCCCCTCAGTTTCCTCATGTCCAGATGTTGCCTCATCAGTGTTTAAAATGGCAACTCCACCCCCTGCACTTCCACACCCCCTTTCCTCCATCCCTGCCTTGGGTTTCTGCAAGGTATCACCTTCTAGCATACCACGGGTTTGTTTTTTTTTTTTTTTTGGAGGCAGAGTTTTATTTTTTATTTTTATTTTATTCTATTGTATTGGGGGGAGGGGCAAGGGGAGAGGGAGGGAGAGAGAGAGAGAATCTGAAGCAGGGTCCACACTCAGCACAGAGCCCAACACAGGGCTCCATCCCATGACCCTGGGATCTCGGACTGAGCTGAAATCACGAGTCGGACGCTCAACCGACTGAGCCACCCAGGTGCCCTTGGTGTACTACATTTTACTTATTATGTTTGCTGTCTGTTTCTCCGTACAGCACACAATAAGCCTTTCACACGATAAGCACTCAACGAAACATGTTAATGAACCACGAGAATCCTGATCTCCTCCCTCCCAAAATTCCACTAAGGTGACAGAAAAGCCATTGTAAACAGGAAGCTATATTTTTATAGTAAGGTATAAACTCACCTGGACAAGGTGCATGGGAAAGGAGGCTATAAGGGAAGAGAGATTTCGGTCAATCTGATAGCAGATAGAAATGCAGAAACTGTTAACTCAGAAATTCCACTTCTTAAGCATCTGCCCAAGAGAAATAGAAACAAATGTCTACACGAAAACTTGTGTATGAATGTTCATAGCAACACTATTGATAACAGCCCCAAAGTGGAAGCAACCCAAATGTGCATCGACTGACAAATGCACAAGCAAAGGTACTTCGGCTTAGGTCACAATCTCGCAGTCCGTGAGTTCGAGCCCTGCAGCGGGCTCTGTGCTGACAGCTCAGAGCCTGGAGCCTGCTTTGGACTCTGTGTCTCCCTCTCTCTCTGCTCCTCCCCAGCTCACACTCTGTCTCTCTCTCCCTCAAAAATAAATATTTAAAAAAAATAAAAATAAAAAGGGAATGATGTCCTGATGCATGCTACAACATGGATGAAACTTGAGAATGTTACATTGGGTGAAAGAACCATCAAAGAATAGCACACATTTCATAAATCCTAAGTGGATACGATCCCATTTATATAAAGTCCAAAATAGGCAAATCAGTGGAGACAGAAAGCAGATTAGTGATTACCTAAACCCAAGGCAAGGAGAGAGTAGGCAGGGACTGTTGATAAGTACAAGCTTGCTTTTGGGGATGATGAGTGTGAGCTGGGGAGAAGCAGAGAGAGAGGGAGACACAGAATCCGAAGCAGGCTCCAGGCTCTGAGCTGTCAGCACAGAGCCTGATGTGGGGCTTGAACCCACGAACCGGGAGATCATGACCTGAGCCGAAGGCGGATGCTTCACCGACTGAGCCACCCAGGCGCCTCTTAAGTATATGTTTAAATAGGTGAAGTCTGTGGTATACAAATTATATTTCAATAAAATGTTTAATCTCTTTTTAATTTATGAAGACAAAAAGAAGGGTCACATACAACAGTTCAGAACTCAAACCACCACTGGCCTTCTTGGAAAGCTACTGGAAGATGTGCTGCAACAAAAATGGGTAAATGCAAAAACAGAGTAAAACAGGCTTCTGGGATCAAGGGACCCAACATGAGAGAGTGGCAAAATCCCTGTTGGTGTATCGGGTATGCAGCAGAGCAAGGCAACCAATCTAGATGGAAGCATCACAGTGAAGACTCCAGGAGCCTCATTTGATGAGTTTGAATGTTTAGAAATAGTATTGAGATGCATATGGTAAACCTGCTGCTGGATTTGGTTAAAATTAGTGACAAGTATATTGAAAACTAAGCAAAGAAACATCAGGCAATTATTAACTCCAGAGAAAAAAACCAAAAAGCACAAAAGAGAAAAATCAATAAACACTATTCTCTGAAGACTTTTATATATTTGGGGGAGGGAAATGAAGAGAATAAAAAGTAAGATGGCTAAATCCTCATCTACCCTAAGGGGAAGTCAGTAGAAAATTCTAAGGTTTTTGTATTAAAAAACAGCATCACTGTATATTGTTCATAACATATGGAGGTAAAGTATCACAAGAAACCATTCAAAAAAGGGTAGCCTCTGAGGACTAAGCCTGGGAAGGGATGATGAAGGGGAGTGCTATTTTTCATTGGCTGTTAGTACCATTTGACTTTTTAAACTCATACATATACATCATTTTAATGAAAATAAAATCAGCTTTAAAAAGTTCTAGCAATCGACACCTGCCTCATACATAAGGAAAGAGGTAAAGCTTGGTGATATCAGGGTGCCTGGGTGGCTCAGTCAGTTAAGCATCTGACTCTTGATTTCAGATCAGGTCATGATCTCATGGTTCATGAGTTTGAGCCCCACATCAGGCTCCACACTGACAGTGCAGAGCCTGCTTGGGATTCTCTCTCTCTCAAGACTTGGTGATATCACTAATAATGGTAACAGCTAGATTTCACTGAGCACTTACTATGTGCTCAGCACCATTCTAAGTGCTGTTTGAAATACTGCTTTCATTTAATGACCCCATGGAGGGGTCTTAATTCTAGACTGCCTCTAAGGGTGGTTAGATCACCAACTGCAAGTACAAGTGTGGCTCTTTGTGGATAAAAAGCACACATATTTTCATTCGATCTTCACTAACATGGTGATATGGGAGCTTATAGATGTAGAAACCATCTCTGAGAGGTCTGGAGAACTGCTCAATGTCACGGGTACAAGTGAAAAAGCAGGGCTAGACTTCATGTCTCTTGGCTCCCGGTACTCTCCATGACTGCCTCCCATCCCCCAAAAAATGATTTTAAAAGATGCCTGTTCCAGGTGTCCACTTTGTAACACTGTGCCCTCCTGTTATTTTTAAATATTAAGGGAAAAAGAGCTTGGCATTTCCAAAATTCTTAACCTGGACCTTCAAATCTAGATTCAAAAAACGTCCTCTGAGGGGCACCTGGGTGGCTCAGTCAGTTAAGCCTCCGACTTCTGCTCCGGTCATGATCTTGAGATTTGTGGGGTCGAGCCCCACGTCGGGCTCTGTGCTGACAGCTCGGAGCCTGGAGCCTGCTTCGGATTCTGGCTCTCCCTCTCTCTGCCCCTCCACCCACCCTCTCTCTCTCAAAAATAAACATTAAAAAACAAAAACAAAAATAAAACGTCCTCTGAAAAGCAAAACAACCCCCCACCCCGCCAGAAGCGCATGGGTACACACACTCACACATACATATAAGGCATGGCCATACATAATACTATTCTGGGGTTTCCTGAACAATCGCACTGCGACACACATCTACGGAGGCAACCGGGTCGCTGCCGCTGTTGAGACCTTTCCAAAAACTTCCCCTTTGCAGTGTCACATTCTCCTGGATATAGTGAACAATAGCTTGTGGACCTAACTGGTTTGGGGAAACCGCCAAATGCTATTTGATGAAAATCAGAAGGACGCGGCGAGTGATACGGCGGCTAGGTGTTAGCGTGGGGACAGAAGACACAGCTGTAGAATCGCTGGGCCAACTGACCGGTATGGCTTATAAACCAAGCCCAAGAGTGACTTCAAAAGAATCAGCATTTGGGAAGAGAATTACAGTTGATTCCTTTTAAAGACAAAACCACATATTTCACATCTTGGATATATAAAATCAGGCATGGTTAAAGGAGAATGACTTTATAAAAGCAAAAAGTTGTATTAGTAAAGTTTATGGCCATTATGTAATACACCCACAAATGTTCCTTATTAAACTTAATTTAAAAAATGGACACTTTATGAACTAATCAACCCCATAAGATAGAGTTCAGTAAAAATCATATTAAAAATCATTTTCAACCCAAGCCTAATTGATATGAAAAATGCAAAAGTTTTAATGATTTTTATTGTCTTCTGGTTATTCATTATGCTTATAAATTAATCTCTAAAACTCTTGAAAATGCTTTTTAAAATCATAAAACCCACCCGAGATACTGTTAGAAAGCAATCTAAAAGATGTTAAAATGTTTCCATTTGATTTCCAAGTACCTTTTGATCAGCCATCGAATTTCACCTAAAAGCTATTTTATGCCTGCTTTACATGTGATTGTAGAAAATATGTCAGAAAAGGTAGTAAACACATAAGAAAACAATCTGCCAAAAACGCAGGGACTGCAGATCTATGTCGTTGTTTCATAAATTTTAGCCACATGGAAACTTCCCTGAATCACCTCTTCCTAGATATACAGTGGCCAAGTTCTCTGGAAATGTTGACCATGTTCTCAGGTGCACAAGTTTGGTATTTTTATCAGTGTTAAAGCACATTACATGTGAATTTTTGCACCCTAAAGAAAAAAAAAAGCTGAAATAATATACAAAGCCATAATTCAGATTTAAAAAAAAATTTTTTTTAATTTATTTATTTTGAGAGAGAGTTTGTGTGAGTGGGGGAGGGGCAGTGAGAGGGAGAGAGAGATTCCCAAGCAGGCTCTGTGCTGATAGCACAGAACCCAATGCAGGACTCAATCTCAAGAACCATTAGATCATGACCTGATTTGAAACCAAGAGTCAGATGCTCAACCAACTGAGCCACCCAGGTGCCCCTATAACTCAGATTTTGGGAATATACTTAGGGTGGAAAAATACATGTGTCTATATGTATATAGGTGTGTATACACAAACGAACACATATAGATATTGTATATATATGTACGTATATGCATATATACATATACATACTTAAATGAGGTTGTAAGCAAGCTGAAAAACAAGTTGGCACAGCAGCGAAATGCATTTTTTAAAGTTTATTTATTTTTTTAGTAATTTTTTTTTTTAGTAATTTTCCCACCCAAAGTGGGAATCAAACTCACAACCCTGAGATCAAGAGTTGCATGCTCTTCTGACTGGGCCAGCCAGGCGCCCCACAGCTAAATGCATTTTAGAGACAACCTATACAGCTTACATCTTTCAAGAGTAGGCATCAATTCCACACTGAGATCTGGCAAGCGTCAGATCCAAAGTTTAAGCCCCAAGATCTTTCCATAAAGAGGAGTTACCTGTATAGGGAGGCAATACCACAAATTTCTGGTTATCACTATCATTAGATGATCTCTATTGATAAAGACAGAAGATTCCATTAATGGTACTTAGTTTTATATGCTTCCAGTCTCAAATACCAAAACACTTTCTTTAATAACTAAATCCCACACATTTACAAAACAGGCTATAAAGTGCCATTTTGGATCCAGTCCATATTTTGAAGAGATTTATAGATACAGGTAAAATTTGTTGCCAGGCACTACTTACAACCTTCAACAATCTTTTCCAGCTGAGGCCAAGTCTGTTCTCAGCCACCACTATCCTCAACCTTTTTTAGTCATGGTCACCAGAAAGTTTTTTCACCCTTAACATAAACAGCGGTAAATCCTCCAAGTGCAAACATACCACTCTTGACTTTATAGGCTAAATGGAGACTGAGCAGTTGAGGAATAAAGGCCGTTATCTGCTACATTTTTGCAGGCATTTAGAACTTTGTAGTATTGGATCCACCTTATTTCTTCATGTCTAATGTTTTTATGCATTTAGATTAAAAATACCAGTAGATTAAAAGTCAAGAGGATATCCACTCATAAGTTGGGAGACTAGCTGAGGTCTTAACTCTCCTAATGTCAAATACCTAAGTTCTGTCATCTAAAATGGACACTTCACAAGCAAAGATATGGAAGAGTAGCGTTTTTCAAGAGGAAAGGGATCTAAGAACACTCACCTAACAAAAGGAAAGCTGAGTAAGTTTGCACGGGGATCCAGATTTGGAGAGCAGTGGACGAACCTGAAAAGTAAACACTATCTAGACAGAAGCAGCAATGGCTCTTCTACTTTATTAACTACTTTTAAATGTGATCTATAAAATCTAAAAATCGTATACTTTACTCTGGTGTAAATACACAACACAAAATTCACCATCGTGGCCATTTTTAAATGTACAGTTCAACATAGTTATTATTTACATTCACATTGTCGTGAAACAGATCTCCAGAACACTTTCATCCTGCAAATCGTTAACTATGCCTGTGAAACAATCTCCTTCCCCCCTTTGCTTCAGCGCCTGGTAACCACCATTCAATTTTGTTTCTATGAATTTGACTACCTGAGAAACTTCATATAAGTGGAATCATTCAGTTTTTTTCATTTGTTTTTTTGGTGATTGGCTTATTTCATTTAGCTAATGTCTTCAAGGTTCACCCAGGTTGTAGCAGGTGCCAGCATTTCCTTGCACTTAAGCCTGAATAATATTCCACTGTCTGTATATCCATTTTGTCTCTCCATTCATCCACTGATGGGCATTTAAGTGGCTTTTACCTCTTGGCTGTTGTGAACAGTCCTGCTGTGAACATAGGTGTACAAATATCTCTTTGAAAATCTGCTTCCAATTCTTTTGGATATATACCCAGAAGTGGAATTGCTGGATCTTATGGGAATTCTATTTTTAATTTTTTGATGAAGTTCCATGCTATTTTTCACCGCGGCTGTACCATTTTACATCCCCACCAACAGTGCACGAGGGTTCTAATTTCTCTACAGCCGCACCAACACCTGTTAGGTTTTTTCCCCCTTTAAATATATATAGACAGTTTTTACATCCATGGTAAAGTTTTTGATTTAAGTTACTGAATGTTGAAAAAAAATGGAAATAACTGTCCAAAACTTTTCAAGTATTTCAAAATGTATGTAGTTGACTAACTCATTGCTTCCACATCTTTTAAACATTTTAACTTCAAGGTCTTTTTTCTTAATTTTAGATTTCTACTTATTCTTTCCTTAGAACACCCTGCCTCATTCTCGTCCATCGGGAAGATGAAGAAGGACCATTCAATAGTCAACTCAGTAACGGCTGACAGTGACAGAGAAGGGGAGGAGAGGGCACCGGTGTGACAGAGGTGGAGGGGATGGATGAATCTGTACCCAGACTGGCCTCTCCTGGCGATTTCCTTTCCAACCACTGCCACAGCACCTTCAGGGACACCAGTAGGAGCTCTTAGGAAGCAGCGGACTTGCCTGTTCCCCAGGATCGCTAAGAACTGTGGCTCCTGTCCCCGGTGGTCACCACCCAGGCTGCCGGAGGAAGCTCTCAGGGGCCTACACTAGACTTCGGGACATATCCAAGAGACATGGTGGGAGGTGCAGGAACTAGGTCTTGGAAAACAGAATGGCCAGTACTGCTCCCTTTATCAATACATTTGCCTGATTCTAACAGATACAGTTAGACCACTGCTCCAAATTTGTACACGGGAATCTACTTCCCTTCTGTCTCAGGTCCTGCTTTATTACTTGCCATTAAGCCCTTTAAATAACAGTTTGCAAATTTGCCTCACATAAACCCATTTATTCACCCAACAACTGTTAATTAAGCACCTGACACCAGGCCACGAGTGCTAAACAAGAGACAAAATCCCTATCCCTTTGGAATTTATAATCTAGAATATCATTAAGCAAATAATCACATAAATACGTGCCTAGCGTCTCAAGGATCATAAAGAAAAATACAGGGATAATGAAACCACAACTGAGGGACAGTTAAATTACACGTAGGTGCGTAGGGCTGAGGCGCCGTCAGAGACTTCTGAGAACAATGACTGGCCGATGGAAACAGCCAGGTAGGCAGTGGCAGAAGAGCCTTCTAGGTCAAGAAGGCATATGCAAGGGCCCTGAGGTGGGAGGGCTCAGTGAATAAAGGAAATGAAAGGTAGCAGGGGTGACTGGAGCTTGCTAACAGAGAGAGGGGGGTGGAGAGAGGCTGGACGGGCAGGTAGGCGCCTGGTTGTGCAGAGCTGTAAAGAGACTGCAAAGCTCTTGGGAGTTTATGCTAAGTGCAATGGGAAGTTATTGAGGCATTTTCAGGCTACATGTTAGTAGGTGTTTTTTAAAAAATAATGCAACGGTTACAGAATAATCTCTAAGATTTTTTTGCAGTGAATAAAGAAAGGTGCGGTACAGGGTACGCAACATGCTATCGTTTCTAGGGAAAAGGAAGAATAAACGATATGTAAGTGCGTGTCTCTGGAAAAATACAGGGCACCAGTAACACTACAGGCGCCTCTTGAGATGGGAACTAGATGGCTAGGAGAGAGTGGGAGGAACGGTTTTTACTGTGTATCTTTTTGCATCTTTGAATTATGTATCACGCCTAAAAATTACCTACGGAGCAGTAAATTAAATTAAAAATTAAAAAAGTCACTCTGGCTATTGTGCCGAAAAGACTACAAGGGTTAAAACTTAGGAAAGATACCAGAACAGTTAAAAGGAAAAAGACTGATGCTATCTACCGTTGGCAACGTGAGGAGTAAGTGCAATTTTCACATGCTGCAACTGATGCAACCATTTCGGGAAACCGTGGGGCAGCACCTCCTGAAACTCGCCAGACACATATGGCAGAACGCCGAATTCCATCCCCAGGAATCTACTCAACAGAAACAAGTATGTGCGTCTCCCCAAGACAGGTATAAAAATTCATTACAGCACTAAACATTAATCCCAAATGGAAAGCCAAGTGTTTTAATGAAGAGTAGAAGGGATAAATTGTGGCACAAACACTACAGCACTGAAAAACGCGGCTGCATGCAGCAGCTCACAGCATTAAGATCGAAATCCGATACAAAAGGATACATACTGCTTAATTCCGTGCTTATATAGTTTGACAATAAGCAAAGTCATCTATGGTCACACAGACCAGGCTACCAGTTATGTGCGGGGGAGAGTGGAGCTAGCCAGAAGGGCAAGCAGGCTTCTTGGCTCTGGCAACGTCGTTGCCCAATTTCGGTGACGCTCGACTGTTCGCTTGGTGAGAGTTCGGAGCTCTCCGGTGGAATGTTCTGATACATACGTATGTCTAGGAGGTAGAAAGCTCCTGCAGACGAGCAGAGGGAAGACGGCAGCTGGGCTGGGGGAAGAACAGGGAGTGGGTGAAGAGAAGACCTATAAATGACAGGCTTTTGTTGTTTCCGCTTTTGCATTTTGTCACCCATCTAGTTAAGTCTAACAAAATCATCGGCAAATTCAATGTCAACACAAAGCATTTGCTTGAAAGAGGCAATAAGTTGGAGTACGGTTATAAATACCTGTGGGTAAACGCAAGCAATTTCCAGGTATGAGGACTTAAAACCTTTGACAGCACAGCTACATTCAGGGCACATTTAAGACCCAGCCAAAAACCGAGAACACAGAATATAAGGTCTTCAATAAACATTTACTCTTCAGGATAGAAGGGCAAACCAAATTTTAAATAAAATGCTAGTTTAATCGTGCACTCACTCGGTGGACACCATGCCATCAAGGGCCAAAGCTATTCAGATGGCTTGTGTTCCTGCACGAGTCTTTCGTAACTTGTTTTCTCATCCTGTTTTTAAACGACTAAGAAATTGCCTCGTGCTCTAACCAGTTTGATCAGTCGGTCCGCGGCAGCACACCGGACTTTCGAAGTCTATGTGCTATATATATACTTGCCACTTTCAGAATCCCAACTGTGTCACTTCCTATGGTTATTTCCAGGTTGTCTGTTCTACCCAGATGCTGCCTGTCCAGGAACCCAATTCTGCCCTGCTGGTTGCCTCTCTTCCTAAAAGTAATCCTCCCTGAATTATCTGGCACCACGGCCCAGTTACCATTCTTGGAAGAGTGCTACACTGGGGCAGCTATGGTTCCTGCCTGGTGCACCCAAGTACATTACCATCGGGAATACATCCTAATCACCTGGAAAGATGCTTGGCAAGCTATACTGGGTAGTGATTACAGAGATCACGGACTCCCAAAACACTAGTTTTTCAGGAAAATACGTGACCATGGCCATTAGGGTTTTCTTTCCTAGACAAGAGTTAGAAGGGGAAAAAAGGAACCCATGCCAATTAACTTTCAGATTACATTCATCCACCACCGTGGAGCCGCAGAATCTGCATTTTGACAAGCTCCCAGTTGATTCCGATCAAGTTCTACTCCAGCGGAACACCAGCTGGTGTCTGGTTTTAAGAGGGAGACTAAAACACGTTTACCTCCACTTACTCAATCGCACTCACGGCATTCCACAGTGACTTAACGTCTACCACGTGCCACGCACTGTTTCGTAAGCCCCAGGGCTCAGGTAGTTATCAACAGAAAATCCCTGCCCCCGTGGAGCTTACATTCTAATGGAGGACAACAGACAGAACCAAAGATACAAAAATGGCAATCTGGAAATGGAAGTTACCCATTTTTAAAAATAAAAGATTCCCAGTTGTAATACTAAGTGTGGGTTTTTAATGGTATCTTAGTCCCATTTTACTAAAAATGCTCAAAGGCAGTATTTCAACACCACAGCGTGTGCCCAACATTCTAATAGACACGTAGATACATCAATACACACACATGTATTTAGGGACCTGAAAAATGATCAGGACCCATAAAATAAGACAAAGGTGTTGGTAATATTTTATTTTTGAAAACCTGGTAAGTCTCTTAAGTCTTCCTGTTAAAATGTGCATATGGTCTTAAACGATTTAAGTATCAACACTGAAGCCCTGATCACAATGGTTTGCTCCTGCCCAGGGCTGTCCGTTCCCACGTCAATACTCTTCCCAATCAAGGACCTCTGCCCCCTTTATTATCCTAGTCACCACTCCTGTCCCAGTCCAAATCCTCAGTAAACAGATAACCAAGTATGAGCCATGCCATATGCTAAAAATATGTGTGACCATATGCTAAAAATATAACCTAGCCAAAGGAAACTAATTGTTTTTACAAGTTTCGTCTGTTTCAAAAAGAAGCAAACTAAGATTAGACGGGCATTCTCAATTTTGTTTAGCTATGTGAAGATTTATGAATTAGCTTTATTTCTATGAGCAAAAGTAATCATATAAAGCCACATATGAAACAATTCAACTCACAACCCTTTAATCAGTAATATGAACTGTGAAAATCTAAAATGTACACACTGTTAGTATCAACTTTCAGAACAAGGTCAGCTGCATATGGCTACATTATTTCATGCATTGTGTCCAGATGGTTTTGGACTTTTCTTCACTGGTATACCAAAACCCAAGGAAGAAAGATTGGAGAAACACATAGAGGAGGGAAAACCAAAACCAAAACCAAACAAAAAACTCACAGCTGGGCAAGTTATGATACCAGCTGGCTGTTTATATCAAAACCTGAGTTACCTCAAAATGCAATTTCCTGGGGCGCTTGGGTGGCTCAGTCAGTTAAGCGTCTGGCTCAGGTCATGATCCTGAGGTTCGTGAGTTCAAGCCCCATGTCAGGCTCTGTGCCGACAGCTTAGAACTTGGAACCTGCTTCAGATTCTGCCTCCCTCTCTGTCCCTCCCCCGTTCACTCTCTCTCTCTCTCTCTCTCTCAAAAATAAACAAACATTTAAAAAACAATAAAAGCAATTTCCCAGTATCACCTGATAACTAGGTTCTCTGCAAATACTGGCCAGTTCACCAGCACAAAGCAAAGTCCCAACAGGAGATGTGCAGGTGAGCGGAGCCCAGGCGCAGGATCAAGCGGACGGCCGTACCACATGCCATTACTTTCCGACAAGCAGCTACCCTGCCTTCCTCAAACAGCCAGCCCAGAGCACTCCAGTCACATTTGTCTGGCAGACTTTCCAGCTGACTGCAAAATATTAGATGGATATCACTTTCCCAGAGGAACAACTCAGAGAAACAATGGTTAGTGAATTACAAGAATACAATTTGGAAAAGTTAAAATTCAGCATCTGCAGTAGAGCTGGGAACACTGAGGAAATCATTTCATACATACCTTTTGTCAGCCATTACCCTCATTGACATTGTTTAAAAACCAAACTGTGAATGCCATGTGGATTAAGCTCTCTTCCCTCGAATAAAATCCTTACCAGATCAAAAAGCCAATTCCCGTTAGTGCCTCCACTCTTTTGCCCAAGATTACCAAAAAAACCCAACTACACATACTGCCCCCTTCATTTCCTAGATCTAAATTGAACTTCCTTCGCATTTAGGCAATTCTAAAACCAGTCATTCTCGCCCCAAATGAGATGTTTACACAAAGTACCTTGTGAATTATTTTCTAGCCTATCTGCATTAATTGTCAAAATAGACCCGATTTAGGTAGACTAGAGCCCGGGTTTCATACTAACCTGTACTAATTAACCACAATCTGGAATAACACATTTCTTTGAAGTCGTAATTATTCACATAATTTTCTTGTTTCAAAATAGAATAGATGGCAATCTAATTCATAGTAACCTATTTGGACACGGTAAGTAGGACGCTTCATTACTACACATAGAATTCGTTATTTAACAAAACCTGCTCGTTTGGGCCACTTAAGAGAAGGCTTATATAAGCTAAAGTCTAAATCATTTTTGCATCTTTCCAATGCATACTAAAAAGATGTAAAACGTATTCAGTGGAAGCCCAAATGCTGATTTTTAACTAAGAGGTAAGATTTAATTTGGACATACTTGCTGGAAAAGTGTCTTATAGACATTTTTTTCCCCCATTTTTTTCTGTTTGTTGAGTGCAACCTTTACTCGTGGTAAAACAATGGTTTCCATTGTCTGGGGATTCTAAATTAATGGAACTTTATTAATATTCAGTAGAGCACACATTTTTAGAAAAATGCAAATTTCTATTACTCCATATCCAGAAATTAAATTTTAATTCAACAAAGCTAATGGGACTTTTGACACTTATACGGAACACAGAAATAGATCCTGAATATATGTGTATTCCACACACCTTACTAATAACTTAAAACAAAATTGCTTACTTCATGGCAGCCTGGAAGGAATAATTAAGTAATAAACGACAATAAGAAAAGCCACTTATCATAGAGTCTAGCCTTTATTGAAAGACTTACTTCAACTGTGGTTTACAGCTTTGGCTTATGTTTGGCCAGTCATTTTAGCCTCTCACTGCCAGCAACATAAAAATCAAGTGGGAATGGCATGGGGGAAGTGCTAGGAGAGAGCTTATTAGAGCAAAGAAGATGGCAGTCAGAAACACATCACCAAAATAAATCTCAGAATCATTAAGAAATAAACATTTTCTTGCACGCCAAAGAATCTCTGCATTTTAATGAACATGGAAAAGGCAACGATTCTTAGGCTTAAACTGATCAAGATAGCACTGACTTCACTTTGTTATAAAATAGACTTGAGTCTGTGTTAGCTTGACAGTTGTGTTTTAAAATGGTGCGTTTCATTTGGATAAGTAGCTTTGTATTTTAAAAACCATTTAATATGAAATAACTTCCGTTAAGTGAACTGATCATGAAATCTTTCTCTCTTTTGGATTGAGACGAAGGACACTTCAGTAATATGTTTACTATGGCGATGTAACTAGTCTGGGTAATTTTATTAAATCAGAATATACAACCAGGAAACACTGCAGCTACATGGAGCTGCTATTGCAAAAAGGTATTTAATTTACTGGCAGACCAAAAAAGGCGAACTGAGAATATTGGTATATAAAAAAAAGTCTTTAGTTGTTCAAGTTTCACATATACTCAAGAAACTTTAAACTAGGAAGCATAATTGATATAATGTGAGTGTTCTCCTTATAAAATATAAAGTAACTTTTCCATAACATCCCCCAAGGACACTAGCCATAAACAAATAATAAGGGTAGATTTTATACAGAAGAGTGTCACAGGACTCCTGTGGTTAACACTAAAGTGCCGTAACAAATCTGGCCCAACGATGAGCTTCAGACCCTGCAAATATTCACGTTCAATACATTTGACTGTTCTCCTAAACGGGGGAAGAAGAAAAATAATACCAAAAGTATTGTGGTCACCAATTTATAAAACCATTGTTACTTTAAAGCTAATTGTAAGACTTCAAAAGTTTAAAAAATAGTCATTTGTGGGTATTAATTGCATCTTACCACGTAACTGGTAAGGGTTTTCTCATCTTGGTGCCCAGGCCTCAAAGCAGCATTTCAAACACACTGCCTAAACATTTGCACCCTCTAGCTGTCAGAAGTCAAATACATACGATTTTACCTTGGGATAGAACTTTGAGGCTGATTTTATCCACATAGTCTGAAAAACACCCCAGAAGCAAACTTCAGTCTTCCATATCTACCTAACTGGTTCGTTTACAAACTCTGCACACATACAACTCAGCCTCTGCTCAGGCTTGTCATCCCATGCACACGACCCACAAGGAAAACAAGTTAAATAAAAATAAAAGTCACAACTCTGTGTACTACTTAAGCTGAATATCCAATTATAAATTGGTACATCAAACTGTCTAAATAAGATGTTTTAGCAATCTTGTTAAAAAAATTCTTGGGCAAAATATATCTAGTTTTAAAAAACACCCCAAGATTTTTTAAAAACACTTGTACTATACAACTTATAGGAACCTTGAAATAGGTTTACAAGGTTTTAATCAAGGTATTTACATACCAAGTGATGTAAAGAAAAAGAAAAAAAAAAAAAAAGAAATCTAATTTCCAATGACATTTTAAAATGTACTAATGCATCAAAGATCAAAGATTTGTATGAAATTAAAATTAAGGCCTTTTCTGTATAGTAATTTGTATAATTTTAATTTTACATAGTAGCCAACCTTGGAAGTGTCAGTCTTAAAACATTCTTATCAATCCATTGCATTCAATGCAGTGGAGAGTGTGAAGTGTTACTTCAAATAATTACATTGCTGCTACTTCTATGTTGAAGCATGCTTTTAAACACTGTAGTTATTCAAATATTTACAATGTATATCATTTTAACTTCATGTAAAAGCACAAGTATGACTGTCTGATTTTAATACAAACACCATACTTGGAATTTCCCCCCAAAATGAAATGTAATTTACTACAATTTTAATAATCAACACTTTTTAAAGTTTTAAAAATATGTCTTAAATGTGGACCACCAACATTTGCTCAAGTAACTCAGATAATGCTGTTCCTTATTTAGCTTGAAAATTTCTTTATCAGTCTGGCTTCGGTTTCTTTAGGCATAAAGTATTTCCTCCAAAGCGACTCCAAAATCATGCAATTTCTTCCAATATCACACTTTTTTCCTGCTGACTTCAAATGTGGTCCACCTCAAGGGAGGGGAGGGGAGTATCAAGGTTCAGGATGAACTTATGTGTGATTCCCAGTTTTTCACGATCCTCCCTTTTTTTGCTCTTTTAAAAACACAGTGAGTTAAAATACTGAACAGCAAGATAAAAATGGAATAGTATCTAAGAATCAAAACGTATTACCCATTTCTCCTATTATATCAAAATTTGTAGTCAGAATTGTCTTTATTGACTTTATTTTAGTTTTTGTACACAAAGAAAAATCATGTTCATATCCATCATGAACAAAAACTTAAAAAGGCAGAACTAGAAGACATGTGTCCTTCACCAAAGCAAAGCTGTGCTAAAGGTTCCAAACATTTCAATTTTTAAAATAAATATTTTCATTTTCCGATGTCTACTTTCATGTCTTCAGAGTGTCACAGGAAACTGAAGCTATCATGAATTACAATTTTGTTTAGAGTCCCAGCTCACTGTGTTTGGTAACTTGCCATACCATATCCAGCTTGGTTAGGAGGAGGTATTACAGGGGGAGGAGCTTGTCCTTGGGGAGGCTGAGCACCAAATCCACCCATCCAAGCAGCAGAAGGTGATTGACTTGGGGGAAACAAAAACAAAAACATCTTGAGCAAACAAAAGAAAAACTTATCTATACATTTACACAAAAGTCAAGCAGAGCCTAATCACAGAATAGACAACAGGAAATCAACACACCTACAACAAAGAGCAAAGAAAAAGTGACACGCATCCACGTATATAGAATACATATCCCAGGATTAGTCTTAAACTTTTGTTAAGATAATCACAACTTAACACAGTAACTTCTCTGAAGAATATCTCAAAACTGGATTTATAAACTGACAGATCATCTACCTATCCTGTACTGCAAACATGGGACATCAATTTAAGAAATTAAAAAAACACAGGGAACCAGTCAAAAAAAGATCTGGGTTGGCCTGGGAAAAGGTGCAAAGGACCAACCTACTCTATGAACAAACAGGGGACAAAAAGGAAGCTACTTTGTATCACATAAACCTCTTAAGACTTCTCACACAAGCCAACAGACATAAATCATTAAATTTCTGAACACATCTAGGCAAAGACCTTTTCCACGCAAAAATTAACAAGGAGATCAAATAGATTAGAAACGTCAGTGAAGTTCTACCAACTGCTGACAGAGATGGTAGGACACACCAAATGTTACCCCAACCTTCCCTCTCACCTACACAATAAAAAGCAAATGTTTAGCACCATAATCACTACTCGTAAGGTTCCTATTAAGGCTTATAATGTCAAACAGTCTGATGAATTTACTTTGAATAGATTCTCCCTAGAAAAAGACACTTTTTATCTCTTTTGTCAAAACCGGATCTGTTTCTACACTGGAAAAACCCAACAACTCACTCTACTCCGAATCCTTGCTGGTTCCATGGTTGCCCATATACTCCGTAAGGCGGGACTTGCCACCCATTTGCCATATACTGTCCGTACTGCTGTGGGTTTCCATAAACCTGGCTCCACTGGCCCCACTGGCTATAGTCGACCTAGGAAAAAGCAGAGCACTGTTTCAGGGGCTAAGTAAGAAACACAGGATTTGAAGAAAGTGGGAGACAAGGAAGAGAAAAACTAAGTAAGCACCCTTATGTGAATAGGACTCTGTTATTTATCATTGTCTAAGTTTATTGGGGTGGTGACACCTGTGGAAAGAAAGTATTAAGATTCAGTTAATACCGCAAAATAATCACTTTTGAAAAAGCATTAATAAAATCAACTGAAAGCAGCTATAGGCTTTTATTTTCTGTTTGTTTATTTTACAGAGTTTCTAAAGCTTTTATGTAGATATGTAAGACGGAAACCTTAAAGAGTGCTGTGAAAAATCGAATTACCTGTTGGAAGTTTTTAGTCATATCAGGAGATTCTTTACCCCAATAGCATTTAACAACATGTCCTTCAATAGTAGTGCCATTCACCGAAACAATGGCGTGGGCCGCACTTTCATGGGTTGAAAATCTAAAAGAGGAGGATATGAGGTTTTTGTCTTTTTTTTAAAGAACTTATTTAACACAGTAAATAACAGAAAGTCATTAGTTCCTATCTGTCAACCCTTGGTGTAGACAGAACGTGAAATAAGTTCTACATTGCAAAGAAGTACTAACGTAACAAACACTGACGCCCGAGGGGATCAGAGCATGTAACTGAAAGGAACGGGTCAAACAGAAGAGCACCCTGTAGGTAGGATTTTACCTGACAAACGAATAGCCTTTCTCTGGAAAAACTCTTATTTCCATGATTTGTCCAAATGGCGAAAAAGTCTGTCTCATAAGCTGATCTGAGAAACAAAAACACACAAATAAAACACTTAAGGCTCAGGACCCCGGTACGACGATGCAGCCCCGCAGAGAAGGGGAGGCGACAATCACACACTGTACCTGTTAACCCAGAGGCAATTCCCCCACAGTACACAGTACAATTTTTTGGACTTGACTGGTTTACTACATCTTCAAATCTCAACTGCTTAGTGTTATCTATATGCAGAAAGGAAACAAAAATGTTGATTGTACATGGAGTATAAAACGGATTACGACATACTGTTAAGATACGCCTCACTGGGCGAGAAAATACAATTTTTTTTCGTGACACTATGATTTGATCTATAACATCAGCTGGTTCACTGCTCCAAATATACTAATTACCAAAGCCCAGTCACTATCAGAAAATTAAATTCAAGATGAAATGAGGCTTACAGTACTAATTTAAATTTTAAGAAATGAAGACCACGCTAATTCATGATTTTGTGACATATCCGTAATCTTAACACACATAGTAGACAAATCTTACTTTCTTGTGTACTTTTAGGTGCAGGTGGTTTACGTGTGGCCCAGTTGGTTCTGATCTGACGACCACCCAACCACTGACCTCCCATATGCACAATTGCATTTTCTGCATCCTACAGAGAAAGAACAGAAAGAAACAGTTAATTACAGACACAGAAAACTGTGGTATATAAGACTCAGTAAGATGAAATAAAATGCTGGCACTGCTGGATCCAATAAATCTTTTCAGTAAATGAATTCGCTAAGCATCCTAAGTATACAAACCTGAACTAATATCACAAAACAATGATCTGAACTTGGGTGAATACATAAAAACTATCTTTAGTCACAGCTTTCAAATTACAGCATTTTTCAGCATTAAAGGAGCATAATTGAAGCATCATAATTCAAATACATGAGGAAAAATCATAATCGCACGGACTACCAAAACAGGAGAAAGCAGGAATCCCACAACACAGAGCTGTTCACAAATATCTTAATTTAGTGGTTGATCTGAAATGTAACTTTTACCGAAGAATACACAGAAACTCTAATACTATGGTCTAAATTACCTACCCCCCAAAAATCTACATTCTAGTAACAACAGATTATGGCTGTGACACAAGCCTGAAAACTCATTTTCAAACAGAAGATTTCTGCATTATGATTCAGAATGCTGCCAATAAAGCTGAGTTTAATTATCACAACTAATGTGAATATGAATCTAAGCAAAGAAAGAATGCAACTCCTATTCTCTGTCTTGCTGCTTCAGCCACTTGGATAAAACGTAGGTAATTTAAGTTGCTGAAACGTCTAAAACGTTAATACCAAAGCCTGCTTTATTATTTGATCTTACACTTAGTGCAAATGCTTAGATATTTTGGTAACTCTTTCTTAAAGAATTTAGTTTTCTTTTCCATAATCTGCTATAGTCATTAATATCCTAGCTACAAAAGGATGAATAATTTAAAAGTTAAAATGAAGATTTTCATGGTTCAGACTATATATAATTGAACTTCCCTCCAAATTCTGAGATGAGCTCATATGTCCTAGTCTTGAGCCTGACTTCCAACACATCTTACCTTTACCAATACATAAATGCAACTGCAGTAATACTCTTCCTTAAAATCAGTCTATCTTTTTCCAGTATTTATTTCCAAGAAAAAATTATTCTCTACTACTAAAACATACAAAATTACACCAAAAAAACCTATGGCAGTCAACATCTAAAAATATTCAAGATTCAGAATAATTAACGACTAAATATTTTATTAAATTTACATTAAGTTGAAAAACATACCAGTTTGTTATAAAAAGATACAAAACCATAGCCTTTGGATTTTCCAGTTGCCATGTCTTTAACTACTCGGGCATCCCTGTGAAAAGAAGCACAGCTAAATGAGGGAAGTAAGAGTCATCCTCAAAATAAAAACTAAAAGGAACCACACACACTGTATTGTGAGCATTTTTTTAAATAAAATTCCAGTTAGCCCTAATTAACTACTGCCATTCCTGAACTCTCCCTAACGCTTCTTTACCTGTTAGAAAAAAGCAGTAAGACAAAAACATGTAATAAACATGCAACCTAATCAAATAGCCTGCACTTTCTAAACTAAATGCTCAAATTTGAAGATTAATAGGAACAATAGTTTCCTTTTCTAATATTCTATCGGCTAGTGTCCTCTAAGGTTTACTGGCTCTATAAATTACTGTAACAATGCTAACTACTTTACCATGCAATCTCTAAATAGTTAAATGTCTTCTGCCTAGTGATACAAAATATATGAAATATTAAAAAATTGAAAAAGAGGTAAAAATAGGAATTAAAAAGGCATACATGGCCTGTTAACAGATTTCTTTATTTTTCTTGGTCAATTCTCTATCATCATTTTGGAGTTTGGGCAGCTGTAAATTTTGAAAAATTGACATTTTCAGAAATTTAAGAAAGGAGAATAAAAAACTAACAACAATGCTAAGCACACCAGTACGAAAACAACAAATTTACACAGAAATTTTAGTGAGTAAGTTAAAATGATTGGAAATATAGAACTCCACTGAATATAGAATGTTAAAATGTAAATACTAAAATATGTATATATAAATAATGTATAATAAGAATAAATAGAAATGAGAAAAAAATCTACAACTGAGTTCCAGTGTGCACAGTTCCTTGCAGTTAGCCTTCAAGATCCTGTCCATTCTTATGAGCAATTCTGCAAAATAACCAGAATGCTATTACTTTTAATTGTGACTTGGACTTTAGAAAAACTGCAGGTCTCAGGTATAAATAAAGATTGAAAAACAGCAACCTGTATTATTTTTTATACTGATTTTTAAAACAGTACTACTTACCACATTTAAAGATTAAAAAGCAAAGCAAATATCAAAATAGAAAATTAAGAATTAAATCTTTCTTTCAAATAAATCTATAGAACAACAAATTGTATACAGAAAAGTATTGTTGTTCTGAGTTGAAACACATTCCTGTAAAGTAGTACTACAAAGTTTAATTTAAATCTACAGGAAGTACATAAACATTACACGAATTTTAATCAGAAAGATAAATTGTGATAAACATTTTATAAAACTTATAAAACCACTTTTAATTTTCCAATATATTTGATCATGTAACACATAGTGAAATTTGAGCGTTAACTTTGCTAAAAAATCAAACCACATTTGGGCCCTAACTAGCAGAATCAAATACCACTAACAAAGAAACATCTACTAATTAATCCCACATTTATGGCTCAGACAATGAAACATTTTAATATTGTAACAGTACTACTTTTGAGTTAAAATATTAAAACACATTTATCATTATAATTAAACATGTACATTTCCAATTCAACCACAATATACCCAAGGATTTACCTACTTTTCCCAATTTATAATTCCTTCTATAAAAATTTAATACACAGCATACATCACATTCACTTTTGGTTAACCACCAAACTTTAAAAACATTTGACAGAAAGTTGGACTTTATAATAGGCTTTACCACCCAAACATCTGCTTCAAAGATAACAAACAGAATCACTTAAAATTTTTTAACATATTATACACAGGATTAGATGAAAACAAGACCCCAAAACACTGAAATGACATTAACATTTTCAACAACATCTACTAATCAAAAAAACAAAACAAATCAACCAACAAACAAAAAAAATCACACTAACTAGGGAAAGAAAATCTTAGTTCCGGTACAAGTTAATCATATACAATTGTGCCTATCACTATTGAATATAGTATTGATTGTGATACTTACGATATTTTACCAAAGGGGGCAAATGCTGATTTGATATCTTCTGTTGTAATTTCTGGACTCAAATCCCCAACAAACACGTGGAAGTGATCTGAAATCAAAGCATTTGGTAATCAACTACTTAAAGTCAGCTCCTAAGCCTTTTTCAGGTAACACTAAGGGAAGAGAAACCCTATTTAAGCTGGTAGCGCTGCCGGGATAATTTGAGAACTCTTCCACAGTGAAATGCAGCAGAAGTACTTACTGGAAGTATCTTTTTTCTGGCTACTTGGTGTTGTTGCCCAGTTTACTTTGACCTCCTAAAAATAAAGATTATATTTAATACAATTATTAGGCACGTCATTATGAATTATAACACTTACCACTTATTAAATCATTGATAATTTTTGTAAAAACACTAGGCTGAATAAAGCAAAACCATCACTCAGCACAGCTGAATATTTGTTTAAAAACTCGCTAAAAAAGAATACAAGCTAATTCGCCATGCAAATATACACACTTGTGAGGTGCCATCATTCTGTTATCTTACCTTTCCCAAAATTTTTCTCCCATTCATAGCAGCTAATGCAGCAGCTGCATCTCTGTGTTCATAAAATTCCACAAAGCAATATGGGTCATTGCTTGTATGCTGCAAAACAGAAAATCCAACAGAAGAGTTGACCCTTCTGCTATCGGGTTGCTGAGAAGAAAATCCAGGAAAAAACATTACTGACAGCTAGGAATGTACACGGTGAGATTGCATCAGCTTATGAAAGCCTAACACTTATAAAAATAAGATTTATAGCTACACCTGACTTTGCACCTCAGAATACTGTTGTACGCAAACAGAACCAACTGAGCGCTATAGAATCAGGACTATCTCTGTTAAATCAACATACAGAATGCTGGTGGAATACGTTAAATATAAAACAGAAGTTTATATCAGACCAAACAAAACCTTAAGTTTAGATCTGAGATAAGGACCACTCCTTACCACTGCTCTTCTCTCTCCCAACATTATTTCCAAAAGGATGAATTCTATTTATGTATCATAATCCTTCATAAACTATATCCATGCCAAAAAAAAAAAATATATATATATATATATATATAAATGAACCAACTTCACAAACTTTATTCCTGATTGAAACTAGGATTTGTAGTACTACATACGAGGAGATGAGATTATGTATTTCTTTTCTGGATAAGGAATGAGAATAAAAACAGAAAAATTTCACATTTATAACCAGCTATTGAAATGAACTCCCCATCTTTCAAAATATCCTAATGAACAGGAGACTCTATTTCGTCTTCAAAGACCAGAAAAATATACTAGTAATCAAGAAAAGAATTTCTGAAAATATGTCTTAATAAGATATGCCAAGACAAAGCTACAATTTTTAATCACAGAAAATAAGAAATCTTTATTAAATATGTTCTACAACATTATGCTTGAAAGTAGTTGGCAAATAGACATTTATAAAGGCAATGAGAAAGTATTACCTGAGTTATAGCAACTTTATAACCTAACAACCAAAACGGAAATGAATTTTATAAAACTGCAACCTACACTGAAGAGCCGCAAAACTGTACAAACACGTTTCTGCATGAGGCTAAAGCATTCATCACTGTTCAATGTAAAATGCCCTAAAAGATCAATACTATTTAAAACATGGAATTCTAGTTGCACTTACAAGGGGTACAAAATACCAGATAAAATAAAGATCTTTTCAACAACCACTGTTTTTCATTCCAGGAAAGTTTTAGAAGAAAAATCCAAAATAAGACGTCTAAAACAATAGTGGCGAAGCAACCAGAAGGCATTTCCTTGAGGGAAAAAAAGTGTGATCATTAATACTGACAAGAAAACTATGGGCTCTCATACAAAATCCTATTGTCGTAGCCATGTGAACTCTGTTCTTAAGAGGTACAGAAAGGAAATGGGGAAAAGATTCCAAAGAAAAACATGCATTTAAATTCCTCTTATAAAAGAGTTAACATTTACCGGTAACATTCATTTGTAGAGATGATTTAAAGGTAAACAGCAAGCTAAAACTATGCTATTCAATTTTTCATTTTACTCCCATCTCTTCTGCCCTGGTGGTCTTTAAAGAAAACACTGGTAATTGTAGCAAAACGTACAGGGGTCCAATGGTAGATCCATAACAACAGGCTTTAGTAAATTAGCCTACTTCTGCAGACTGACTTCAAGCTTATCTACCTAGTAGCAGGCCAACCCCATTCAATGTATGAACTATGCATGTGTACACACACACACACACACACACACACACACACACACACCACACTGCCTTTCATCTAAGATACCATTGATCTGTCACAACCCAACTGTCAGAGATGTTAAAATTTTTTAGCCTTAGAATCACTAACATTACATTACAGTATATGGAGAAACCTAGAATCTAAGATAAACACTATCTAAAGTAAAAGACCATAAAACTAAAGGAAAAGGATTTTTCATATACTAAAATGGAATCTACGAAAAGAAAAATAAATGCCTACATAGTCAGTAGTACAATTCATGCTCTTTGGAAACTTCCCACCTATGCCACCAAGGGATACTCTAAAAAAATCAACTATGTCCTTACCTTAATTAGTATTGTCACCAATTTTTGTTGGATGACATAAATGTCAAGACAGAGAAATAATGAGATTTTACAACTATCTACAAGTCTGAATGTAGGAGTAGTAGAATATGGATGAATTATAAAAAGCCATTTCAAATCCCTCTCCCCTCAAATGGCTGATTGTGCACACAGGTTTTAAAAAGAGTACTATTAAATATTTATCAAATGTTTCTCCAAAATCTGCTAGTGACTCTTTCCACTTTCTCATACCCCATTCTCTCCTGAACCCACTCCAGTCAGCTTCCTACCCAACCAGGCCAATGAAACTTTGTGCTGAGCCCACCAGCGACCCTTCTGCCACCTCTATGATCCTTTTTCTGTCCTCATCTTGACTTTCAAGCAGAACTCAAAACAGCTAACGACTCTTTCTCCCTTAAATATTCTAGTTTAGGTTCCACATAGCCTCTTGGTTTTCTGGTTTTCTCACTTGGAGGATCTTTCAGAAGGTAGTTTTCCCCCTTCACTCAAACTCTGAACATCACCCTAAATGCGGAGATGCTCCAAGCACTTGGACCTGAGCCACCCTACTCTTCTCTATCAGCAAGTACTCTCTGCAGATCCAGCAACTAGATCTCATCTAGTCCCACAGGTTCAAATACCACTGCAAGCTCGTATCATCAGCACTGGTCTTTCAGTTTCTCCAACTACCTACATATAAAGTCCACTTATTTGTCTAACATGCACACCTTCAATTTAACACTGCCAAAACAGAACTCCTGATTCCCACCACTCCCCTCACCCATCCTGTGCCTCCCTTGACCATGCCCATTTGAGCAAAGAAAAACATTACCATCCACACAACTGCAAACAAGAATCTTAGTCTTTCTTCATGTCTTCCTTCCCCATATGTCCCCGCCACCAATCCAGTCCTATTGATTCCACCTCCAGTTATATTCCAAACTTACCTATTTCTATTTCTACACCTACCACTTTACAGACAAGCCCCCATCATCTCTTACCTAGGTGAGTAAAATAAACCCAGCTGGTTTCCCTCCTTCCATTCCTGTCCCCTACAATCCATTCTCCACGACAGTCATTCTCCAAATAATTTTAAAAATGCAAATCAGGGGGCCCCTGGGTGGCTCACTCGGTTAAGCATCCGACTTCAGGTGTTATCTTGTGGTTCGTGGGTTCACGCCTTGCATTAGGCTCTGTGCTGACAGCTGAGCCTGAAGCATGCTTCGAATTCTGTGTCTCCCTCTCTCTCTGCCTCTCCTACCCTCATGCTCTCTTTCAAAAATAAACAAACATTAAAAAAAATGCAAATCAGAGTAACTCCTTACCCTTCTTAAGACTCCACCATAATCAGAATAAAATCCAAACTGTGTGCCACGGCCTGGAATGCCCCAGGTGGCTCCAAACGCTGCCTGCCTGCCTCTTTACTCTCATTTACCATCACTTCCCTCCACTCCCCAGGCTCCAGCCATCCTGGTCTTTGGTTCCATGAACTCACCAAGCTCATTACCAGCTCAAAGCCTTTGTATCTGCCATTCCTTCTGCCTCCGGCTCTTAACATAGATGGCACCATCTCGTTATTCTCACCTCAGATCAAAGACGTGACCTCTTCCCTCACCACCTACCCTATATTAGCACCAAACCTCCAATCCCCATACAGACCTGTTTTATTCTCTTCATAGCTCTTATCCCTAAATGCAATTATCTTGTGTACTTGCTTTGTTAATATTCTCAATGTATATGAACTCATGGGAGTCGCCTTTATCTGGCTCTCCACTGTATCCCCAGCACAAAGTAAATTTCTGATGAATAAAAGGATGAATGAATGAAGGAATAAATAATCAAACACAAGAAGGAAAGAAGAGACACCAGAACAGAATGATGATTATTATTAGTTAAGAAAGAAGACCAAAAGGCCCATTTGCTTTACTGGTTTCTCAGAGTTCCCCTTGCAGGGCATACACGAACTCCTGGGCACAGCTTCTGGCCCCTGCCGAACACTCCTGCCTCGTCTCCTGGCATTTTTTCTGACCAATCTCCTTTGGAAGGCCAACCATGTTAGGGTTTCTACCTTCCCGCTTCCTATCAAAGTACTCCTGTTCCCTCTGTCCACCAGGCTGGATCGATGTTCTTCTCTCACCCAGAATCCCTTCCTCCGCTATCCTTCAGTTTCAGCCCGGACATGGACTCCTCCCAGAAAGCCTCCCCTCACCCCAGACATTACCGGACCTCGGTGCTCCCACAGCACTTGAAGCTGCCTACTTCCACAGCATTTATCATCCTCTGTCATTAGTGCCTGTTAACTCCTCTGTCTCCCTCATTAGGTGGTAAGATTCTACGGGGCTAAGAACTGTCTCATTCATCACTGTATCTCTAGCACTTACCGGAATGGCTGGTACGTAGTACACAGTCTAAAAAGTGTGTGGGTGAATAACAAAAAGGAAGACAAGAACGAACTGAAACACAAATCTTTGGGCACTGCTACACAGTCTTAACCAGGAAAGTATGAAAAGAAAGTTTTCTTTGCAAAAAGGGAAAGAGAATTCTTGCCCTAACAGTTTAATTCCAATCTGGGCAAAGCTACTCAGTTATTAGTATTTATTAAAGATGCTCAAGATGCGTGGTGCCGCAGCATACACGTGAGGGGCTAATGTGCTCCCACATACACCGGTTCCTGACCTTTACGTGTGTGTTTTCTGAATCCGTAACATTCCTACTGGAAGCGTATGCAGTGTCACCTAGTTTTTCAACACTCTGAGATAAGCTCTAACAACTTTTACAAGCGGAATCACTTGATGACAACTATATCCTGAAGAATGACCATGTGAGAGGAACAGCACACAAACTTTGTCCTCTCAAATAAAACTCCTTTCTAAACTTAGTCTGTCAGCCAAGTCAAAGTAATAAGTCAACACAACAAACGTGACCCTCTCCATCAGAATAAGTGAGGCTTAAAACGGTATTTTTAAATGATACTAATCAACTCATGTATTTCAAAACGGTAAACATCATGCTGTCAGCACATGGAACTGGGAAGATCTTACCTCTGTTATCATTTTACAGCTTTTACAGGGTCCAATCTGACTGAATAACTGAAGTATAAGGACTTCTGTCACATCTCTGGAGAGGTTACCTACGTATCTGTTCAAGAAGAAAAGAGTACATTATCAGCAATTTCCTTTCAGCTCTGGCTCTAATGCATTATCATTTAACTCAACACCTTTTATTTCATTTTAACTTCTTGTCTTCAATAACATTTTTCCAATTAAGCCTGATCCTATGAAAGTAAGACTAACCCTTATTTAGGAAAGCAGCAATTGTTCTCAGGCACTAAATTAGGCCAGTAAAGCACCACTTCACACGTTTATAAAAAAGAAACCAGTGTTACTTTGCATACCCCAAAAGCCTATTATTCTGTAACCTATGTATCATTTTCTCATTTTATTTGTTAGAAGAAAAATAATAAAAATTTAAACCAGGCTCAAAATAACTACAATTTCTGGATGTAAAACACAGTTCAAAATGTGTGTGTGTGTGTGTCTCTGTCTCTCTCTCTCACACACACACAAAATACCAAAAATACTGATTGATTATAACACCTGATCGTAAAGAGATATGAAACTTAAGGTGAGTTTATCTTAGAACCCCAACGAAAGCAATTACACAAACAAAGAACAGAATAAAGGTAAGAGCAAAACAGAGATTGGAGGGCTTTGTTCTGTCTTGCTAAATAAGATTTATTGATATGTCTTCACTGTTTTATTGTAGGAAAGCAGGGCAAAATCGTAAAATTTCCTAATCTAAAATACATCAGAAGCAATAAAATACATCTTTATATAGATAACAAAGCAAATATAAGATTTCTTCAGAAATTTGGAGAAAATTAAGACAAATCTAGGTAAACTTATACTATTTAAAGACTTGGGATTATTTGTTAAAATTACAAATTGAATATATGTATTTTTTATAAGAAATTCTGAATACAGATAAACTCAAAAGAAAGGACCACCACCACCCAGAAATGACCACCGGGTTTCTCTTGTCCCATGGATTTATATTAATTTAGCTTAATAAACTGCCAAACTTGTAAGTGTTTCTGGTACTTGGTGTATAATTCCTAAAACTCACATCTGTTATGAACAATCTCATAAACCCAACAATACTTATAAAATTTAACATCGTTTCTCCTGGAAATTAAAAAGACATAAGTTTTATTTTCCTAACAATAATATATAACATCTGGAAACTGAGTACTGAGACCAAAATAAGCCTTGCATCTATGGTTACCATATTAAATACATAACTGCTTTAAGCTGGAACATTTTGAAAAGGAAAAATAAACTGAGAAATGTAAAGTGTAAAAAAATTATCTGATTAAGAATGAATAGCAAGAGCGCCGGCCGAGGTAGCTCAGTCAGTTAAGTGTCCAACTTTTGATTTCAGCTCAGGTCATGATCTCACAGTTCATGGGTTCGAGCCTGTGTTGGGCTCTGTGCTGACAGCAAGGAGCCTGCTTGGGATTCTCTCTTTCTCTCTCTGCCCCTTCCCTCCTCTCTCTCTCCCTCTCAAAATAAATAACATTAAAACAATAATAATAATAATAATGAGTAGCAATTCAATGAGTTCAGCTAAGAATTTTCATTGCAGTGGGTACTTACATGCTCTGAAACTGAAACACAAGTCCAATGTGACTTAAACAGAAAATTAAACCAGGGACAAACTGGTTTAGGTCTACTATGCCATCTTTTTCTTATAATTAAAGTAGAGCAGACCCATCGGCAGGCCATGGAGTGACATACTTTTTCCAGCAGTAGCAAAAGGTTATAGGATTATAAGCTCGTCAGACAACTGCCTATTCATTTTTAACTCATAGGGGTTTGTGAGCCTGTATCCAGGGAATAATTTCTTTTTGTGCAAGGTAGAACTATCTGAACAAGTGACCGTGGTCTCCTAAATGTTATATTCATTTAACCTAAAGTGCTAGCTAGTTCGTTTCTAAGAGAATACAAGAAGAAAGGATAAAACTGATTTTCACATACTGACACTAATAACGAAGTTAATAGAATCACCATTTTAATATAATAAAATTTAAATAACTTAAACGGTTTTAAATTTGCGTTACTGTTTATACATTGATTTGTTAAGAAAAAACTGCATGGGCATTAATTACCTTCCACACCTAACAGTCACAATTAAAGCTGTTACTGCTTAATAGGATTTTTATTCCACATCAACATCTTTCGAGTGAGTTATACATTTTGAAGAATTCTAGGGGCACATTTAGATACAGCAATTTACATTTCAAGCACTGATGCCAAAGAGCAAAATGGTAATCTAAGTTTAGAATGTCATGAAATACAGTAATTCAGTGTTCAGGTTTCCTACTTTTTAAATATTTCCACTAAAAGTTCAGTGGTAAAGCAGCAAACTAAATTCCAAACACTAATATAAAAAAGGACTTCCGTGACAACACATAGAACACCTTAATTTACCAGGATAAGAAGGATGTAATTCATCACATAATTTCACCTAAATTTCACCCAAATCTCAGACTGCCTTCTCCTTTACTCGAGTTCTATAATTCATTCATTTGCAGATGCCTTCATCCTTCCTAATACTCAATAGGGAAACTTCCTATAGCTTTTAAAATACTGTAGTACACAGCTTAAGTACCTTGCATTATCGTAAAATTTTTCCCAAAATAAATAGTAACAAAAATACTTAAGACAGATGTTCAACACCTGACCTGGAAAGAAAATCATCTCTTGGCAATACACTGAAATGGTATCTTTTCTCTTTCTAAATTATAGTTTCTACACTTCATTTTCTTTCTGTTCTGGTTAAGAAGTAGTCAGTGTATTCTAAAGTTCCAAGTGTTTAAATACATACATAATTTTTACTTGAAGAACTTACAAAATAACAGAAAAAGACAAACGGCTCAAATTCTTGTATTGAGAGGCCAATACAAAGAGTGAACACTTAGAAAATTCCAAAACAATTTTTTACTCAAGAAAAAAAAAAAAAAAGGCATACCTTAGATCTATTTTGTCTTCTATGAACAGGAACTGTAGGCACTAAAGCACTAAAAATGGAAAATGATGCTTTTATCCCTAACATAAGGGTTAAAATCCAATTTGAGACCAGAGACTTGGCAGTTCCACTGCAGGCAAAAGTTCACATTGCCAAACTACTTCCTATGTCCAACTGGGCAGAATTTTAAGTTAAGATCATGCCTTTTCAGAAGACTAATCAAACTTCTTCAACACTGAACATGTTCTCACTCTGAAGAGTTACCAAGGTTGAAATTAATTACATGCACTTTTACACAGGCTACCATGGCTAAATTTCCACGAAAGTAACATTTTTGCTTTTGTTCTTGGCAAGTTCCTATATGAGAAGATTTTATAACAATATCCTTCAATGGGCCTCTAATGAACGGATCAATTTGTCAGTATTGCATTTGAGGAAGAGGCACAGGGGAGGAAAGGTGCAGGGCAGGGAGGGTGGGGGGTTGTCCAAGTGAACTGACCATAGCAACACACATACACACACATTTTAAAGAAACAGAGAATATGATTAAGTCGAACAAGGTGCTTAATTACAGTCACGATATAGCCAAATCCATTGTATAGCTAGTCAAATTTATAACAGGATCTAATGGTTTCTTCTGCTATTGCCCTTAGATGTGCAGATTATACTCTAAATCACTGCTCTATTTCCTCCTTTTTTGACAGCCTCTAACAAAAAGAAAGAACAGCCTTAAAGGATGGCATTGCATAACATGGTGTAATCCCAGATCCACAATTCCGACTCATTTTGGTGCATCAGATAAATGAAGAAAGTTAATTAAACTATAATAGAACACCATTATAATTTAATGTTGTATTATATATTCAGATATACCATGGATCAAATCACTGCACTCAAAAGCTACCCACAACACAAGCCTGAAACGTGGGTCCAACACCAGATTACACAGCATGATCTCATTTGTTTTTTTAGATCACAAGTTATCCCAGACGTATAACCCCAAGATAAATGTCAAATAAGAACAAAGAACATCAGAAAACAGACCTTTAAAGGATAAATAAACTTTAGGCTGAACATCATCAAAGCAATTCTATACCACTTTAAATACCATCAAATAAATTAGTAATACTGTAGGTAATGAATATTTAAAGACCTACCTAGGCTATAAACACCATATTGTTTTCTGATGATAGAACCATATGTCTTAGCTTGTGTGTGTCTGCAGGAAAAAAACCTCACTAGTAACACACAGGCATTTTAAGGAAACAGTTTAAGATAAGTTTTGTTAAGAGTACATTCTTTTAAAACATACTAGCCACTTGAAAACCTAACCCACAGATCACAATGTAAAATAAAAGAAGGATCTCCATAAACAAAAAGAAATCGTACTAGATGTCAACCTCTAAAAGTCACGTTCAAAGTTTCCGTCATGTTACGTACACCTAAAACACTCTGAGGAGAATTATGTAAAATGAACACTTAGGAAAAAATAATATGCATTATTTTTATTAAAAATCTGATTTTAAAAAATCCCAATTCTGAAACCTTTGCTTTTATCTCAAAATTCTACATATGAAGGTTTTTTTTTTAACATATGAAGGTTTTAAAAAAAGATATAAAAATCAACAGACCACACCATGTATGACAGTCATGTCTGCTCATAATTTTACATCCCTCAGGACTTAAAAAAAACAAACTTAATACTAATTTAATGAAAAGAAGTATAATCATTGTAAAATATTTGAGTACCTCTTGTGTTCCAGGCAGTGAACTAAGTGCTGCAGGGGTAAGACCTAGGAAGATGTAGCAGTCCTTGTCTAAAAAAAAAAAACCCTTCCCATAGAGAAGAGTGGGAGAAGGAAAAAGGAAGACAGAATAGTAAACATGTACTAGCATACAAGTACAACTAAGCTCAAGAGGTTTCTTTACTCACATGTACACATGTCACATATTCTTAGACAACTGTAAACAAAGATGACTTAAGTGTGTTTCAGAGAAAGAAGAGGATATTGGAGAAAGTAGAGGTAAAAAATAAGTGACAAAGTTAGCTCGTTAGTCAACTGAAGAAGGGTCCAAGGTCTGAGGGAGACGAAAAGGCAAATGCAGAGATAGTTATGGGAATTAAAGGTAGTGAAATGGCATATTATTTAGCCTGACAAAATCAGGAATTCCTCTTCACAAGGGACAGATAGATACAGTTAATGAGAAATGTGCTATGAGAATTTACCAATTATTCAGTAGCTATTATGATGCAGTGATGACATTTCAGATGTTTAGATTCAATGTAACTTGTATCTTTGTTAAATACATGCTGGCTGGGCACTAAATCCAGCTTTCCCAGATGCTTCCATCAAAGCACACATGGCTAAATACCCAGCCTTGGCTTCAATAGATTTTAAAGGGCAAATTTCAAATTGTCCCAATTCTCTCTTTTCTGGGGAAAAAAAGGTTGGAAGTGGGAGACAGCACAAAACATAAATATAAAAATTCTCCTAAGCAGGCTTTTCACTGAAGCATTCGATGGGCTAAAGTTGGCTGTGAACTCTCAAAACAGGATGGCAAGTACTTTGGTGAGACATTAGAAAAATAAGATTACAAAGAGTGCAAGCCCACCCCCCTACAGGTCCCTCCCCCCCAAAAAAACGAAACAACAAAACCCAAACCAGTATCAACATCGTACATAGATATCTATCTTCTTTACTATCTTCTCTACTTTGGTAGAAGAGATGAGAAGCTAGTCAGACTTCCTAAGTACCCATCCACCTTCATCTATTCCCCAAAAAGTAATTTCCCCAACAGACAGCAGAGCCAAGTGGACTATGATCATATCAATACTAGGCAGAGGCAAAAGAAAACAAAGCAGTGATCTGACTCCTTGTACTGGAGGTAGGTGTGCTGAGTTTCGAGGCTAGGAAAACCGAAGGTGCCCAACTGAAACACTGATTTAGAAATTACTCAGACTTTTTAAAAAATGTAGAAAAAAGAAAGGAGTGCCACACTATCCGGAAAGGAATGCAAATGCTGAGTCATCACTCTTCATTAGGAAAGAAAGGAAAACTGGAACAAGCAGTTGGAAGATGAAATTCATTCATTAGATCGGGCTTCAGGTAAACAAGCAACAGCAAGACAGAAGAAAAAGCGCTCAGAAGACACACATCGAATAATGGGTAGACATCATTTTATCCAATTCTGAAGGTCTCAAAGCACAAAACAGATTAGGAGGAGGCAACACCAAAAGAGCAAAAGCAGTTTAACAACTGGTTGTCAGTGTAGCGTAGGTAGCGCTCAAAGTAAACTTCCAAGAAGGGAAAGATGCTCCGGTGGCAAGAGGCATCCCTTTTGCACTTCAAAAGTAGCGGGCGCTTTTCGAGCGTCTCTGACAGCGTGGGCGGGGGCACGTGGGGCAGAAAAAGAGAAGGGACTTGAGTGGAGGAAGAGTGTCCAGCTCCCTCGGAGAGCTTAGCTTGGGAGAAGAGCTGGGAGCGATGTAGCCGGGGACGTGCAGGGCCAGAGTGGTAATTCCTCGGGGCCCGCCGGGCACGAGGTTGCGGTCCCACCCCCGGTCCCACCCCCACCCAGGCCCTGCCCCCGTGGGGACCGGCAGCTCCCGGCCCAGTCCAGGGCCCCCACAGCAGAGGGGGACCAGGAGCCCTCCCTGGCCTGACAGCCCCTGCCGTGCAGAAACCCGGCCTAGGAAGCGCGTGCAAAGAAGGGCGCGAGAGGAAAAGGTCGAAACAAACCCCAGACCCCAGGAAGCGACTGTTTGGGGGAAGGGAGGACTTCCTTCCCAAGGAAAAGGGGACAGAGGAGGAATGCACTTCGCGTCCGCGCCACCCCGGAATCCACCCCAAGAGCCGCCGCGAATCCCAGCTTCGGCCCGGCTCTCTTGCTCCCTCCCTCAGCGTCTCCCGCGGTGCCCGGGCCTCTCGGCGTCTGGCAACCCCCGTCTCGGGTACTCACAGAGTCCGGGGCTGCCCGTCGTCTTCCATCATGGTGGGTGCGACGGAGCGATCCCGGGACAAGGGGGAGGGCAGGGCTGGGGAGGGGAGGGGGTGGGGAGGAAGGGGAGGGGGGCTCCGGGCACCGGCTGGGGACAGAGGAGAAGGCACCAAACCCTGCTCTCGGGCTCTCTCCCCCCAGCCCGCTCCGGACACTGCGCTCCAACCAGGAGGAGCAGGAGGAGGAGGAGGATGAACAAAATGGCCACCGCCACCAGCCAGGCAGGAAACGGGGCAGAGCGCAGGCGCGGCCCGCCAGGTCACCGCTCAGGCCAGCCGCGACGGCCTGTAAATGGGATAACTGAGTGGGGAGAAAAACGGGCCGCTAAGGAAACCCTGTGCCCAGTCCCGACGAATCACGTCGTCGCTGTGCGCCTGCTGGCCGGCTGAAGCCCAGCCAGCTCAAAAACAGATCGAGTGAAAAGGGAACCGCCGTGAAGCTGAAGGTTCTGGGAATTGTGGTCCTGGAGAAAAAGGGAAGCACTTCTCCAGAGGACTTCTGGGAATTGTAGTCCACAGCAGACGGACACCGCCCGCAGCGCCCTGGGTCGCGGGGAAGAGACTTCTGGGTAGTGTAGTCGTAAGTGAGGACGTGCGGCGACCAGGAAGTCGGCGTGCTGGAAGGAGAGGGAGAGAATAAAAAGCGTCGTTGACAGGCGGGGAAACGGGATGGAAAAAATGCTGACCGGGAAGTAAACTACAAGTCCCAGAGTGCCTCGTGCTGGAGGCTGGCCTAGGACTGCTCTAAGCATGTTAAGGCCCTTCAGTTGGCTCAGCTTGCGCGACTGCTCCGCCTTCGTCCAGCCTGAGAGCGGTTTCTTCAACTGCGTGTGAAGCAGTGCTTTGGCTCCGCGTGGTGTGTGAGCCGGCAGGCCCTTCTAGCCGTGCTCTACTCAGCAAAACAGCCGATCGGTGGACATCAACTGCCGACCCGCGCGACGGGCTGGAGGGGCCGGGGCGGACCTCGGGTCCGAGCTGAGCTGGGAGCCGCGCTCGCTGGGTCCCCTCGGGTTTCCCGTGGTCCGGTAGTGTCTTTTCGGCATGTTTTCCCGCAAATAGGTATTCCTAGCCTAGGTAGGCTGTTTGTAGATTGCTTTGTAAGTTTACAAGATTTCCCCATCCTTTATCTCATCGGATAAGAGGGTAAGAAGAGCAGTCCTCCATTAAAATGACTCATCGAGCCAGTGTAAAGTACAGTGATAGTGCCCTCCAACCCCTTATTTAATTCTTGGAGTTGAAAGAAATATTTGGGCAGAGACGTGCACAGACTTAAGGTGGTGTTTGCAGATACCGATCATGTACACAGAAAGTGAAGTCTTGCTTGAGGATAGAGGGAAACTGCCTCTAGCCCTGTAGAATTTTTCCCCCCAAAACAGTTCATGGGTGCGCTTCCATCCTCTCCCCCCAGCATCTTAAGGAAAATGTTTGTATCAGCTGTTAGTGAAGGGTGGTAGTAAAGATTTATTTTTCAGCCTGTTGCCCGAGCCTAAGGGTCGCAGTTAAACAGTGCCTTAAGAGTTGGCTCTGGGGGCGCCTGGGTGGCGCAGTCGGTTGGGCGTCCGACTTCAGCCAGGTCACGATCTCGCGGTCTGTGAGTTCGAGCCCCGCGTCAGGCTCTGGGCTGATGGCTCCGAGCCTGGAGCCTGTTTCCGATTCTGTGTCTCCCTCTCTCTCTGCCCCTCCCCCGTTCATGCTCTGTCTCTCTCTGTCCCAAAAATAAATAAAAACGTTGAAAAAAAAATTAAAAAAAAAAAGAGTTGGCTCTGCCAGCTGTACTGAGGAGGAGGGGGATTTGAACCTGGAGGGCTTCAAATAGAAAGAGGAAGGAAGTTGAGCCCCTTAACATTCAGTGGGAATGGGATGCCTGGGTGACTCGGTTGAGTGGCCCACTCGATTTTGGCTCAGGTCATGATCCTGAGGTCATGGGATCAAGCGCGAGCCTGCCTGGGATTCTCTCCCTTTGCTCCTCTCCTTCGCTTGTGCGGTCTGTCTCTCTTTTAAAAAAAGTGGGAATAGCAAAAAGGCACAGAGGCCAGGATCTAAGGTTAAGGTATATATGAAGTATTTAGGGAGGGAGAAGAGAGGAAAGCATGGAGTAAGGGTCTTGAGAGCTTAGGGAGGTGGGCTTTATGGAATTGTGGTGTTCAAGATTTGTACCAGGCTGAGGAGTTGACCTTTGCCTTTCTGGAAATAAGGAGTTATTCAAGGGTTTTTGTTTGTTTTTATTGGACCTAAGTATAGGACTGGATTTATCATAATCCAATTAATCATTGATCCATGCCTAGCCCACTGTATTAGTTTCCTATTGTGGCCGTAGCAAACTGAGTGCCTTAAAATAATAGGAGTTTGGGGTGCCTGGGTGGCGCAGTCGGTGAAGCGTCCGACTTCAGCCAGGTCACGATCTCGCGGTCCGTGAGTTCGAGCCCCGCGTCAGGCTCTGGGCTGTTGGCTCGGAGCCTGGAGCCTGTTTCCGATTCTGTGTCTCCCTCTCTCTCTGCCCCTCCCCCGTTCATGCTCTGTCTCTCTCTGTCCCAAAAATAAATAAACGTTGAAAAAAAAAATTAAAAAAAAAATAATAATAGGAATTTATTATCTTGCAAGTCTGGAGGTCAGAAGTCCAAAATCAGTTCCAACCGGCTAAAGTCAAGGTATTGGTAGAGTTGGTTCTTTCTGAAGTCTAGGGGAGAATGGGTTCCTTACTTTTCCCATCTTACAGAGGTTGCCTGCCTTCCTTGACTTTTGGCCGTATACACCATCTTCAAAGAGCATGGCAACGTCTTTCCTTTCTGACCTCTGCTTCTGTCCTTACACCTCTGTCTGACTGATCTTCCTGCCTCCCTCTTTCACTCACAAGGACCCTTTGTAATTACACTGAGACAGGGTAATCTCCCCATCTCAACACCTTTAATCACATCGGCAAAGCCCCTTTTCCCATAACACGTGTGTTGATTTTGGGGATTAGGACCTAGAAGTCTTGGGTAGGCCATTATTCAGCTTACCACACATAACCTACTTTTATTAATTTAGTTACTTTTAACCATCTAACAATAGCTGAGAACTCTCCACCCTAAAAGGAAGTTATAAGGACAGCAGTTTACAACTAAATGTATGGTTTATGTACAACTAAATGTAGTTCCTGAGACACTAACTCATCCTCTTTACCCCCCAAACCAGGTTAACATAATCATGAATCTTTACCATTTCTTGTTTTCCTTTTTTATAAACTTTTATTCCATATATGTATTTATATGGAATATATATATATATATATATATAAAGTGGGTGTATACAATATATTTTAATTGTTTAAAATGTAATTGCCCCCCCCACCCAAAAAAAGGATGTGTGCACTACACACCTATTAGAATGGCTAAAATCCAGAACACTGACAACACCAAATGCTGGTAAGGATGCAGAGCAACAGACACATTCGTTGCTGGTGGGAGTACAAAATGGTACAACCACCTTGGAAGACATTTTGGCAGTTTTTTACAAAACGAAACCATAGCTTCTAGGTATTTACCCAAATAAGTTGAAAACGTATGTCCACACAAAAACCTGCACGTGAATATCTATAGCAGTTTTATTCATAATTACAAAATATTGGAAGCAACTAAGGTGTCTTGCAATAAGGGAATGGGTAAACTGTAGTCTATCCACACGATGGAATATTATTCAGTGAAAGAAAAAAAAATGAGCTATCAAGCCCCCCAAAAAAACCCATGGGGCAATCTTAAATGCGTATCGCCAAGTGAGAGAAGCCAGTCCGAAAGGGCTACGTACTGTATGATTCCAACTATGTGCCATTCCGGAAAAGGCATAAGTATGGACACTAAAAAGATGAATGGTTGCCAGGGGCAGAGAAGGAGGGGCAACAAATGGGTGGAACACAGGGCATTTTTTTTTTATTTTTTTTTTTAACATTTATTCATCCTTGAGACAGAGACAGAGCGTGAATGGGGGAGGGTCAGAGAGAGGGAGACACAGAATCTGAAACAGGCTCTAGGCTCCGAGCTGTCAGCACAGAGACCGACACGGGTCTCGAACTCATGGACCGTGAGATCATGACCTGAGCCGAAGTCGGCCGCTCAACCGACTGAGCCACCCGGGCACCCCTGAGCATGGGGCATTTTTAACGGTGGCAACACTATTCTGATACTGTTTGGTGGATCCCATAGAACTGTACAAGGCAGAGTGAATCCTAACGTAAACTACGGGAACTTGAGTAAATAATAGTGTTCGTCAGTTGCAACAACTGTACCACATAAACGCAAGATGGTAATAATGATGAGAGACTATGCCCTGGTGGGGGGGAGGGTGTATTGGAACTTCGTACTTTCTGCACCATTTTTCTATAAACCTGAAACTCTAAAAACATGAAGTCTGTTACAAAGGGAAAAATAGGCCTTTATATCCTTTCGAGGCCTTTTTTGCCTAGTATAATGTGTAAGATTCAGTTGTATCTTATGTATTTGGCTTTCATTTTCACTATCGTATGATTTCTAGTGTGTGAATCTACCACAGTTTGTCTGATTTTTCATGGAAATGGACATTTGGATTACCTTTGGGTTTTTAGTATTATGGACAGCGCTGCGATGAACGTACCTTACCTGTATGTGTCTCCTATTACAGATGTGCAAGAGCTTTCTTTGATCTGTTTGGGTTTATACCTAAAGTAGAATTGTCCTGTCACAGGGGTATGTGAATATTCAGCTTTCAAAGATAATGTCAAATATCTTTTCTGAAGGAGCTGTACTGACTTGCACTCCCGTTAGCATTGTGTAGGAGGTCTTAGCCTGGATCCACATTCTCTTTAACACTTGGTTTTGTCAGACATTTTACATTTTTATCAATCTAAGAGTGAGCTCAATTCGGTCTTAATTTGCACTCACCTAATCAATAAGATTGAACATCTCTCCATATTTTATTAGCCACATGTGTTTCCTCTTCTGAATAATGCCTGTTGATAACTTTTGCCTGTTTTTCTATGAGGTTATATGTGCTTTTCTCGTTGACTTTTTTGAATTCTCATGGTAATTTTTTCTCAGTTACTTATACTGCAAAATCTTCTCCCAGTTTGTAAGTTGTTTCTTTCTTTTTATAAATCCCTTTAATGAACCAAAGGTCTTAATTTTAATATTTTTAATGTTTATTTTATTTTTGAGAGAGAGACCGAGCATGAGCAGGAGAGGGGCAGAGAGAGAGGGAGACACAGGATCCGAAGCAGGCTCCAGGCTCTGAGCTGTCAGCACAGAGTCCAGCACGGGGCTCAAACTCACGGACTGCGAGATCATAACCTGAGCCGAAGTCGGACACTTAACCAACTGAGCCACCCAGGTACCCCATAAGAGGTCTTCATTTTAAAGTGGTTGGATCCACTGTGTGTGTGTGTGTGTCTTTTAAGAAATATTTCCTTACTTTAAGCCTAAATTTTAGACTCTAAAAAATACCAGTGGAGTCTACTAAAACTTTTTAAACTTTGTATTTTAACACTCAAGTCATTAATCCCCCTGGAATTAAATTTTATATACATGTAGGGTAGGGCTCCAATTGCATATTTTTCCATATGAATAACCATTATTTTTAAACTATATTTACCAAACAGCTTCCTAACCATTTTCAGTTGCTCAGACATGCTCCCTCTTGTCATTGTGCAGTTTGGGTCCTCTCAAGAAGACACCAAAACAGGATTAGATGTGCAAGAGATGCGCTGAGGGAAACGTGTGAAAGATGGACGGAGAAGGGAACTCGTTCTCCTTGTGAAAGGAGAGAAGGAAGGGAGGAAGGAAGGAAGGGAGAGAAGGAAAAAAGGAGGGAAGGGAGGGAGGGAGGAAGGAAAGAAGGAAGGCTGGCTTGCAATTGCCTCGGACACTGCATGACTCTTAAGAAAGTCTTGGCTAGGCAGCTGGCGAGCCCCAGAACAAAGAATGCCCCTTAGAAAAATCCCATGTCGAGCAGAAATGACCCAGCTTCAGGAATTCCACAATCTCAGTCACTGGCTGAAAGCAGCGCTGGGAGACAGACAGCATGGCTTCTGCATGAATGCCACGGTGGATGTGAAGTTACTAGTTTCTGTCCTGGTCTCAGAAGACCTGGAGGCTGTCCACTGACTCCACTTGTTGCGACAGGTGCTCTCGGAGGAAAGTCTCCGTAGGGCATATATGTGCTGGTTTGTTTCTGGGCTCTCTATTCCACTGGCCAACTTCACTATGCCTGTGCCAGTACAAAAATAGATCCTCCTAATAAGTTCTAATCCTTGTGGGGTTAGTCTCCTTCTTCCCGCTCTTCTTTAGAAGTGTCCTTGTTACTCTTGGCCCTTTACTCTTCCAAATGTCTTCAAAGCTTTTAAGCAGAGGATCAATATCAGATCTATACTGTAGCAGGGTCACGCCAGCAGGTGTGTGGGTTGTTAGAGGGATGGAAAATTTCAGGTGGACAGAGCTCCTAGGACGTAATTTCAATAATCCAGGTAAGAGATAAGGAGGTATAGATTGAGTGGATTTAGGCAGTAACAGAAAAGACAGAAGGTGATGGATACTATCTAATAGGGAGACAGAAGGGTGGGAGAAAGGGAAAACTGAGATAATTCCCATGTTAATGGCTTGGCTGTGTGCCCAGATTGGGAGCCTTTCACTGAGTCAGGAAATACAGGAGGAAGAACAGGTTTCAGGGAAAGTTAGTTTGGTTTTGTATCTGCAGATGGGGCATGTATTTAAAGCTGCTCAGTGTACAAATGGATGTAGAAGTCTGGAGCTCATGTAGAGGCCCAGACTGGCTTTGGGAATAACCAATCTACAGTGTATTTGAAGTCTCAGAATGAGACTTCATACTGGGGAAAGTGAGGGAATAAGAAGGCTGAAAGCTTGGGAAGACCCTAACATATAAAGGGAGAAGTCTGATGAGGGCGCCTGGATGGCTAATTTGGTTAAGCGTCCAGCTTTGGCTCGGCTCCTGATCTCATGGCTCATGGGTTCGAGCCCCACATTGGGCCCTGTGTGGAGCCTGCTTCTGATTCTCTGCCTCCTTCTCTGCCCCACCCTGGCGCGCGCGCTCTCTCTCTCTCTCTCTCTCTCAAAGATAAATAAACACTAAAAGAGAGAGAGACAGAGACAGAGAAGTCAGAGGAGGAGGAACTAGCTAAAAAATAAATGATGAGGAATAATTAAAAGGAAAAGCTACTATCCAGAACCCCTTAGGATGGCTACTAGCAAAAACCAAACAGCAAATAACAAGAGTTGGCAAGAAAGTAGAAAAACCGGAACCCTGGTACACCGTTGATGTGAATGTTAAATGATGCAAGTGCTGTGTGAAAAAGTATGGAGGTTCTTCAAAATTGAAAATAGAATTACCACATGGTCCAGCAATTCCACTTTTGAATATATATCTGAAGGAATTGAAATTGGGTCTTGAAGAGATATTTGTACACCCATGTTCATAGCAACACTATTCATAACAGCCAAAAGATGAAAGTGACTCTCCATTGATGGATGAATGGGTAAACAAAATGTGGTTTTATATTCAATGGAATGTTATTTAGCCTTAAAAAGGAGCAAACTTTTGACACGTGCTACAATGTGGAGGAATCTTGAGGACATCATGCTAAATAGAATAAGCCAGTCACAAAGGACAAATATTGAATGATTCCACTTACATTCAGAGACATAAAGTAAAATGGTGGTTGCTAGGGTGGGGAAGTGGGGAGTTGGGGGTAACTTTAATGGGCAGAATTTCAGTGTGGGGTGATGACCAAGTTCTGGAGACAGTTGGTGGTGATGGCTGCACCATGATGTGAAGGTATTTCATGCCACCAAACTATGCCCTTAAAAGTGGTTAAAATGGTAAACTTTAGGGGCGCCTGGGTGGCTCAGTCGGTTCAGCAACTGACTTCGGTTCAGGTCATGATCTCATGGTTTATGAGTTCGAGCCCCGTGTCGGGCTCTGTGCTGACAGCTCAGAGCCTGGAGCCTGCTTCAGATTCTGTGTCTCCCTCTCTCTCTCTGCCCCTCCCCCACTCATGCTCTGTTTCTGTCTCAGAAATAAATAAACATTAAAAAATTTTTTTAAATGGTAAACTTTGTTATATGGATTTGACCACAATCTTTTAAAAGGCTCTGTGAAAGATTTCTTCAAGAAGAATGAATGTATTGAACACCTAATTTGTGTGATCTTCTTGAAAGGAGAGCAAACAATGAGGGAGTATTGGAGAAGATGTTAATAATAAGTACATGGAAAACCCAACAAACAGACAAGGCCTTTATCAACTCCTTAAAAAGACAGCTGTATAGGAAAGGAAAACTAGTTGCATTCTATTATTGGCTTAGCTGTGCAGAGCTGTGCTTTACATGGCCATAATAACAAAAATGTTGAATACTGATTTAACTTAAATTTTAACACGGCACATATAATATGGCACACATTGGTTTGTGTGGCAGATGAGGAGTAAAACAGATAAATTCTTCTGTGTTGGGAAGTCAACAGATAATACCTAAAATTGGGAAACCAGGAAGTAGGAATACAGTCCAGCTATTTAAAGACAAGGAGATAAACAATAAAAATTCAGTTAAGTGGTGCCTGGGTGGCTCAGTCGGTTGGGCGTCCAACTTCGGCTCGGGTCATGATCTCTCGGTTTGAGAGTTTGAGCCCCATGTCAGGCTCTGTGCTGACAGCTCAGAGCCTGGAGCCTGCTTCAGATTCTCTCTCTCTCTCTCTCTCTCTCTCTCTCTCTCTCTCTCTCTCTCTCAAAAATAAATAAACATTAAAAAAAAAAGATTTTAAAAAATATTTAAAAAAATTTCAGTTAAGAGTTGAAAGTGGATGGTTCCAGGAGGGGAATTTCTGGATTTCCTAGTAAGCCTTATAGAGTTCTTTGATTCTTTAAACTATATAGATCTAATTTAAAAAATAAAAATTAGGGGCACCTGGGTGGCTTAGTCCATTGAACATCCGACTTTGGCTCAGGTCATGATCACACAATACGTGGGTTCAAGCCCCGCATCGGGCTGTGTGCTGACAGCTCAGAGCCAAGCCTGTTTCAGATTCTGTGTCTCCCTCTCTCTCTGCCCTGCCCCGTTCATGCTCTGTCTCTCTCTCTCAAAAATAAGTAAACATTGAAAAAAAAATTTAAATAAATTTAAAAAATAAAAATTAATCTTAAAAAAAAAAAAAAGAAAAGAATTGATATGGAAACCAATCCTCCCCTTCCTAATTCTGGACTTCAGGCCTGTGAGTACCCTGTAGATGACAAAAGGCCCCACTTCTCATAAAACCAGGCAACTAAAACAAATGGTAAAAGGCCAAGTTGAATTCAAAATTGTCCAAGTGAGGAACTAGAGACGTGGAAAGTACAGCCCACAGCAATCTCAGCCCCTAGTGCCATCAGAGGCTGCAGTGTGTGAAGTCATCTCGAATCAATTTAGAAAAATCACAAACCTGTGATCCACATGAAAAGTAAGAGGTCCTCAAATCTGTGGTCCGTGACTTTGAGGACCAGGAATCTGTTAAGTCTTCCAGAAGTCTGGACGTACTTGTCTACATAGCCCTCCACCTCCCTGATCTCACTGTCTGCTAGACCAGGGTTCTACTCTGGACACAGTCATCAGTCAGGAGACTCTGCCTTAATTCTTCACCCCCTTGTCCTTCACCCCAAATCCCTAACCTTAGATTCTTCTATTTGGTCCTTTTCACTGGCTGTCAAGGATTGCCAGAGAAAAAGTGGATAACCTTGCCAATGGGCACCTTTACAGACTTACAGTTTCTGATCTCAATTGGGCCCTTAAGTCCGCTTAGCATTCCTTTTGTCCCTCCATTTCTTCTCTGTCAAATATGTATAACACAGCACCACAGGATTGCCATAAAAAGTCAATGGAATTACACACGGAAAGCATTTGGCCCAGGGCCTGAGACAGGGCGCTGAATAAAAATTATTTTATATGCAAATTATTCCCAAGTCTTTCTCCATTTCCTGAGCTCCATACTTGAATTTTGAATAATCTCATGGGCTCTTTACCCCACTCAAAATTCCACTCTGGCATTCCCTATCTTGATGAATGATGTCATCCCTGCAAGCTAGAAACCTCAACCGTGTACTTTACCATTTCTCTTACTCTCTACATTCCTTTGATCCCAGAGTCCCCTGTCCATTCCTTTTCCCCTCTGACTTATTTAAATCTGTCCCTCTCCATCTTTTCTTTATCACTTTGGTCTATAACTTGCACTGATTATTGGAATTCCTTTCCTTCCTCGTTCTTCATGCCATCATTCTCTCTCCCTTCTAGTACACTACCCATTTTGTCACTAATCTTTCTTTTTTTTTTTTTTAATTGGACTTTAAATGTACAGAATTGGATTTATCACAATCCTTGGTTTTCTAAAATGTTTTTTTTTTTCAACGTTTATTTATTTTTTTTGGGACAGAGAGAGACAGAGCATGAACGGGGGAGGGGCAGAGAGAGAGGAAGACACAGAATCGGAAACAGGCTCCAGGCTCTGAGCCATCAGCCCAGAGCCTGACGCGGGGCTCGAACTCACGGACTGCGAGATCGTGACCTGGCTGAAGTCGGACGCTTAACCGACTGCGCCACCCAGGCGCCCCACAATCCTTGGTTTTCAACACGCTGTCATCATTGGTCCATGTGTAGCCCTTCTTAATTTTATTCATATTTTAATGAACTAACGAGCAGCCATGATCTCACCAGCTAACCTGGGAACTAGCACATTGATAATAACATAGGCACTTACAGGCTTCTTCTATTTCTCATTCCCCTACCTTCTTCCCACAGATGTTAAGTCCTATCCTAAAGTTTGAGTTTACCATTATCTTTATTTTCTAAATTAGAATTTTAATGCATGTATGTGTATATATATATTGTTTAGTTTTCCTTCTTATAACTATGGAAGAGCATATAATGCCATATGTAGTCTTGCTGTTTTCATTCCTTCATATTTATTACCTTGGCTAAAATTTTTTAAAAGACCTGACAATACTGAGTGGTAGATAGGATAGGAGCAACTGAAACTCATCTGTTGCCGGTGAAAATGCAAAATGGTATAACCACTTACGGAAAACAGTTACTTTGGAAAACCATTTTGGCTATTAATTACACAGTTAAACATATTCTTACTATATGATTTAGCTATCCTACTCCAAATCAGTAACCCAACTGAAATGAAAACTTGTATCCGCACAAAACCCATACAGGAATGTTTACAGCAGCTTTAGTCATACTCACTTTGTGAAATATCTTGTGATGGTTATGTGTCAACTTGACTAGACTATGGTACCCAACTGTTTGGTCTAACATTAGCCCAGATGTTGCTGTGGAAGTATTTTATAGAGGTGATTAACATTTACAGTCAGTTGGCTTTAAGTAATGATTACCCTTGATAATGTGGGTGGGCCTCACCAGATCAGTTGCTTACGAGCAAAAACTGAGGTTTCCTAAAGAAAGACTTCTGCCTTGAAACTGTAACATAGAGGTCCTGCCTGAGTCTCCAAGCCTACTGGCCAGCCCTACAGATACTGGACTCACCTGCCCGCCTCTCTCATCACATGAGCTAATTCCCTTTCTCTAGATACAGGCGATAGGGATCTAGATAGATATAGATGCATGTATATGTACACATGTGTATGTATATCCTATGGAACTTCTTTCTCTGGAGAACCCTGACTGATACCCATCCCAAATGTCCTTAAACTTCTGAATGGATACACAAACTGGTGCATGATACAATGGAATAATGCTTAGCAATGAAGAAGAATTAGCTGGGTAGGCAACAACAGGAAGGAACCTCAAATGCATCTCGCTAAATGAAATACACCAGGTTCAAAAAGCCATATGCTATATGACTCCATCTGTATGAAATCCTGAAAAAGGCAAAACTCTAGGAACGAAAAGCAGATCAGTGGTTGCCAGAGGCTAAGAAGGGCTGGTGGACGAGTACAGGGAGATTTTGAGGTGTGATTGAATTATTTTATAGCTTGATTCTGTGATGGTTACATGACTAAATTATACCTTCATAAAAATGTGCTAAAGAATGAATAGGAGGCAATCATGTAAAGAAAACTATTCTATTGAAAAGAAACTATATGGCAACATGAAATTGCCTGCTTAACTACATTAAAGTACCTACATTAAAGTAAGTACATTAAAGTACCTACTACCTCTCTCTCAGGGCAACATAGAGATTGAGAATAATTCTACAATATAGAATGTTATCTTTTTTTATTACGTTGTTTTATTTTAATTCCAGTATAGTTAACATAGAGTGTTATATTTGTTTTGGGTGTATAATATAGTAGTTATCTTTTTAATGTTTATTTTTGAAGAGAGAGCGCACGCACGCACAAATGGGGGAGGGGCAGAGAAAGAGAGGGAGACACAGAATCTGAAGCAGGCCCTAGGCTCCAAGCTGTCAGCACAGAGCCTGACACGGTGCTTGAACCCATGAACGGTGAGATCATGACCTGAGCTAAAGTCAGATGCCCAACCGACTGAGCCACCCAGGTGCTCCCACTGTAGTAGTTATCTTAAAAAATGATACGTCCATTAAATTTAATTATGTATCCTACATAAAGTAAATATGCTTTGATTTTGTAATGTAAACACTGTTATTTAAGAAATCTATACAAAGAAACACCAATAAACTGAGACTGATAAAAACAACAAAAATCCCTGTTGTTGTGTGTGATTATAGTTGATTTTTTAATGCTGTATAATGTTCCCTGGTGTGACCATTGCAATTTATTTATTCCTCTTGTAATGTGCTTTTTATGCTACCATGTATAGTGTTGATATGAATATTAAATAAAGAATTGTTTAATAAAATATTTGTCCTTTTCCTGAAAATCTTTTATTTCTGTTGCCTACAAAATAAAACTTAATAGGGACCTTTGTGGCTGCATCAGTAGATTGCTCTGGGTCCTGGCTTCTGTCTGGGTTTAGCCAAAGGGGGTACCGGCTAGGCTTGCCAGGTATAATTTGAGTTTCAGATAAGCAACAATACTTTTTTAGCTAAACATTTCTCATGTAATCTGGCAACCCTTGTACTGGCAGGAAGGGGAAAAGAGAAAGAGAATTGCATTTATCCCCCCAAATTTCCCACCTGCTGGGTCACTGCAGTGGGCTGGCTATATTCCCCAAATCATAACTCTTTGGCCGCCCTCATCACACAGCTCACCAGGTTCTAGTAATCAGTCCTTCCTCTTGCTTCGTCAGGCCTAAGGGTGGTAGTTAATAGCTCCTAGCTATTATTAGTACCAGGATACTATACCAATGTCTCCTTGCTATTACTAAATCCTGCCCACACTTTTGTAAGTAGATCCTGATTCAGTTCTTTTCAATTCTGCACTTTGAGTATGTTGTCTGTGCCCTGCTGGATGTAGACAAGACTGTTCCTAGCTTTTTGAGACCGAATACACAGATCTTTCCCTTTTTTGGCACTCCCTCAGCAATTTGTGTATAACTCCTGGAAGAAATCGGCGTATGGGACCACTCTCTCAGGCCAAACACACCAGATCCAGTTACGCCCCTCTGATTCTTTCTTCCCTGCTAGCTGGTCACTGTTATCTCCTTTGGGGTCGAGAAAAAAACTTCCTTTCCTCTCTGCACTTAAAAAAAAATTTTTTTTTAAACTTTAAATTTTATTTTTATTTTAAAAGAATGTATCTTTTTATGTTTATTGATTTTTGAGAGAGAGAGAGAGAGAGAGAGAGAGAGCATGAGCAGGGGAGGGGCAGAGAGACAAGGGGACAGAGGATCCAAAGCAGGCTCTGTGCTGACAGCAGAGAGCTCTATGTGGGGCTTGAACTCACAAACCGTGAGGCCATGACATGAGCCAAAGTTGGACACTTAATTGATTGAGCCACCCAGGTGCCCCCTAATTTTATTTGAGAGAGAGTGCACCCATGAGCAGGGGAGGGGGCAGAGAGAGAGAGAATCTTAAGCAGGCTCAACAAAGCCGGGGGGGGGAGGGTGGGGGGGGGGAGAGAGAGAGAGAGAGAGAGAGAGAGAGAGAGAATCTTAAGCAGGCTCCACACTCAGCATGGAGCCCAACCCCACAATGCTGGGATCATGACCTGAGCTGAAATCAAGAGCCAGTTGCTTAACCAACTGAGCCACCCAGGCACCCTCTCTTTGCACCTTTGGTATGAGCTCTGTACTCTGAGCTCTCCAGGGCCCCAGTCTCTAAGATCTCAAGAAACCTTTTCTGTCTGAATAAACCCAGATCTTGCAATGCAAAGGTGTGGCTTTCAAGGTCACTCTCTTGGTTAAAAGTTGGAAAAATCCACTCAGAAGCCCTATGAACTTCTATGACCTTCTAGGCCTTCAATGCCAGGCCCTGACACATTCTCCCCCTGAGATGAGAAATGTTACTCTCTTTATGGATGATGGCCACAGGGCAGTAAGAAAATACCAGTTACCTCCAAATGTTATGCCAGGTTGGGGCACTTGGGTGGCTCAGTCATTTGTGCATCCGACTTCGGCTCAGGTCATGATCTCACGGCTCGTGAGTTCGAGCCCTGTGTTGGGCTCTGTGCTGACAGCTGGGAGCCTGGAGCCTGCTTCAGATTCTGTGTCTCCCTCTCTCTCTGCCACTCCCCCACTTGTGCTCTATCTCTCTCTGTCTCTCAAAAATGAATACATGTAAAAAAAAAAAACTAAAACAAAAACAAAAAACACAAATGTTATGCCAGGGCAATGTACCAAGTATAGTGATAGGCCAGTGCCATTGTGCTTAAGAAAGATTTTTAAAGAGGTAATAGAGAAACCTGGCTGACTGAGTTGATGGAGCCTGTGAATCTTGATCTCAGGGTCGTGGGTTCTAGCCCCACACTGGGTGTAGAGACAACTTAAAAATACAATCTTAAAAGAAAAGAGTTAACAATACAAATAGTTACCCCTTATTGAACATTGCGTCTGGGCTGAGCACTGTGCCCGCACTACCAGTTTTCAACGAGCCTGCAACGCGGTGAAGTTGCATTTCCGCTCGCAGCCTCTACCCTGTGCCCTGGGATGCCAGGGCTGGGGGTCGGCAAGCCACATTTCTCTTTTGTCCGCTGTCCCAAAGGGGGCCTCGGAGGGAGTTTGGAAGGGGCAGGAAGAGAGACTTGTTCCTTCCTATTTGCTTGCTGATCCCTCTGAAGCAGCAAACGGTTCCGGTTTCCAACGTTGTTCGCATTCCCAGCATAGCCAGGGCAGGCCCAGCTCCATGAGACCCCCTCCTCCAAGATCCCGAGGTAGCAGTTGTGGCTACACCACCCCCCCCACCCCTCCCCAACGCCCCCTCCCCCCGGCCACAATCTCGTGGTCCATTTTTACACCAGTGACCCCTGATGGATCCTATCTCCTGAAATCCAGGCCTTCGAGGGGTCCCCTCCAGCGGGACTCAGGCTAGGTCAGGGAATCTGCTTGGGCAGATGGGAGCAGACAGGAAGCAGAGGGTGGATGAGCACGTGTGCCCTGAGATGACCTCTCACGGACTGTTGCTGCCACTGTCCCATGAGGGAGTCCGGGGTGGCTTCCTTGAGGGTGAAGGACACAGAGTGAGCGAGGCCAACCCACACAGATGTCCCAGCCTACCTTCCAGAGCAAGACTGCAGCAGGAAGGAGTCCAGGTGGGACCAGTGGAAAAACTCAACCCCAGGATCGGTAAGTCTCTAAGCTTCGGGGTGATTTGTTGAGCAGCAACAGGTGACTGAAGCAGGACCGCCTGGGGGGCCCCGTCAGTTAAGCGTCTGACTCTTGATTTCACTTCAGGTGATGGTCTCACAGTTTGTGAGTTCGAGCCCCGCATCGGGCTCTGTGCTGATAGCGCAGAACCTACTTGGGATTCTCTCTCTGCCCCTCCCCTGCTCTCACTCTCCCTCTCTCAAAATAGATAATCTTGTTTAAAAAGTATGAAAAAAAACATTAAAAAAATGTTTTAAAATAGACAACTAAAGCAGTTCTGGTAATCCAAGCCTCTTCCCTCCACCAAAGGGATGGTCACTCCCCTTCTGCAGTTATTCCCCGTGACCTCTAAATACCTGCCTTATTCTTTTGGCCCTCTCACACACATTTAACAATTTCCTTGTGTTCTGTCTGTGATCTCCACTAGTGTTAATTACTGTTTTCCTGCCTGGACCCCAAATGACACAGTACTATTCTACCCATTTTACAGATGAGAAAACTGAGGTTCAGGGAAATTAAGAAATAAGCTACTCGCGGCCCCAGCCTGACTCCAGAGCCCTTGCAATACTTCCTGTTAATACTATTCATCTACAGCGATCGATGATTGTACTGCATAATAAACAGATTGTTTTAGATTATTGCGATGACAATTGAAGTTGGTGTCACTGTTCAAACATCCGGAAGGCTCCAGCTGGTGAGCCAGCAGAGGGAGCTCTGTCCCTAAGGACCCAGCCAGCTGCCCACAGACCCAGCAGGGAAGATGGGGGACATCCCTGTCGCAGTCACAAGGTTTGAAGGAGCACCTCACCACAGGAGGCTATAGGCTCCTTGAGGGGAAGGGACAAGAAGCAATGTGTCAGTTACAAAGCCCCAAGAACTGTGTCGATGTAAATTCTACAGTATTAAACTGGGGCTACCAGAGGACTGTCCTCCAGGAGAAGGAGTTCAGGGTCCTTCCTGTTCTCGCTCCTGTGCCTGATTCCACACCAGAGTTCAGGGGACTTTCTCTGGGGGCGGCTGCATTTGCCAGTGACAGAGTAACTGAGTGAAAGGGACTTTGTCCTGGTCCCCATGTGACTCTTTCTTAAGTCTCTTCCTGAAAAATAACAGGAGTAAACAAAGGACAGAACTGCTCCCTCCCGGGAGCCTCTGCCTGTCCAGTCTCTCCTCCCTGCTCCCTCCTCTCCAGACCTGCACCAGCTCTGTGCTTGACTCTGGGGGTCTCCTCGCTCTCGGTCTCTGGGAATGTTCTCCCTGATGGCAACGCGTCCTTTGAACAGAGCCTTTCCTCCCATCACAGTGGCAAAATCTGTGACTCAAATCTGAGCTCTGGGGTAATAAATTCTAGACCCCAAAACCTGTAAGCAGGCCTCACAGCCCAACCAACCTGGGAAAAGGGGGCAGCACTGGGCCAGCCCAGCTTACCTCCTCTCCCCGCACCGAGGTCTGCAGTGAGCAATGACTGAGTCCTTGGCCTCCCAGCTACCTGTCATTGCCTCCTGTTTTGGAACCAGGTCTAGGTAGAATAGGGTATTCTTGGCTTCCCCTAGACAAAATGTCATTTAAAAACATGATGTCACATGTAACACCTAGTAAGGAAATTTATCTTCTCACAATGCTGGAAGCTAGAAGTCTGAGACCAAGGTATCAGCAGAATTGGTTTCTTCTGAACCTCACTCCTTGGCTTGCAGATAGCTTCTCCCTGTGTTTTCACATGGTCTTTCCCTGGGTGTATATGTGTCCTAATCTCCTCTCTCATAAGGATATCACAACCCACCCTAATGACCCCATTGAACTTAATCACTTCTTTAAAGATCCTATCCCCAAATCCAGTCACATTCTAAGGCACTGGGGCTGAGAATTTCTTCAACACCTGTGCTTTGTGGGAGGGATGCAATTCAGCTCTTAACAAGAGGAATAACAGGATCTACCAGGTATGACAAATGAAAAGAAATCAACATCCCAACACAATATCGGGAAATTGCCGAATGTCAAAGACAAGGAGAAGGTCTTAAAAGCAACCAGAGAGAAAAGCCACACCTTGCCACACTGGAGGATGGCTCCCCATCGGGCATCCTCAGATCCAGCTTCCAAAAGCTCTTAAAGCTCAGCCCCTGGCCTGTCTCTCAAGTGGTCTTGCCCTCCTGAGGTTTGCCTTCTCTGAACTTCCGTAGCATTCCACGTCTGTAATGAGGCTGTTCTGTTCACCCACAGCAGAGGGGTGCTGGCAAGGCCACCTGCTAGAACCAGAATTTAAATCTGTCTCCCACACAGTCCAAAACTTAAAAATCTATTTGGGTGGGGTACCTGGGTGGCTCAGTCGGTTAAGTGTTTGACGTCAGCTCAGGTCATGATCTCACGGTCTGTGAATTTTAGCCCCGCGTTGGGCTCTGTGCTGACAGCTCTGAGCCTGGAGCCTGCTTCTGATTCTGTGTCTCCCTCTCTCTCTGCCCCTCCCCCACTCACGCTCTGCCTCTTTCAAAAATAAGTATATAAAAAATAAAATAACAAAAATCCATTTGCATTATAGGACTGCTTTAAAATCAGGTGTGTGTAGGAGTAGCTAGAGTTGGCACATGGGGTCTGGATAATTGTCAGTGTGGGGGATGGGGTCAGTTGGTATTCCTGGTTGAAAAAAGGAAGGCGGGGGAGGGGGGAGGGGGTGCCTGGGTGGCTCAGTCTGTTAAGTGTCGACTATGGCTCAGGTCATGATCTCAGGGTTCATGGGTTCAAGCCCTGTGTAGGGCTCTGTGCTGACAGCTCAGAACCTGGAGACTGCTTCGAATTCTGTGTCTCCTTCTCTCTCTGCCGCTCCCCTGCTCACTTGCGTGCGTGCATGCAAGCACGCACTCTTTCTCTCAAAAATAAACATTAAAACAATTTAAAAAAAAATAAAAAGAAAAGGAGGCATCATAGACAGTATATAGTTCACATTTTTGCCAAGGATCCCCCTATGGCGCGGGCGAAATGTTCCCTGGTGCCCCTGACCCTAGTGCTCATGGTCACCAGTGTCTGAGGCCTGGCATCTTACGATGTAGTTTGTCTTGGGGGTTTTTGGTCTTCCCAGTGAGACGGTGTCAGCCTTAACCCCTCTATTGCACCAATCATTTGTCTTCATGGTAGGCAAGTGCGTCGGAGATGGTTGATGAGCTGGCTGATGGGAACCCCTGGAGAATCTTGGTCTCCCAGAGCCTACAGCGGACTCTGACCTACTGGAGGGGATGGAGAACGAAGCCATCCACCTACTGCTGTGACCGCTGCCTCCGCCACTATCCCCTCTCGAGTGGCAAAAAGCCTCTGTCTTCTCCACTGGCCTCCTTGATTCTCCACATAGCAGGCAAACAATCTTTTTGAAAAGATAGAAATCAGACTACGTCACTGTTTTGCTTAAAATCTTCTGTGGCCTCTCATGGCACCAAGAATGAAATCTAAGCTCTTTGCTGTGGTCTGTGTGATCCTGCAAGATAATGGGCCCCCGGTGGTATAGTTTCTTCTCTTTCTCCTCCTATGATCCAGCCATCTGGACTTTCCTCAGTTCATCAAACATAGCCAACTCTTTCCCACCCCAGGGCCTTTGCCTTCTTTCTTCCTTTTGCTGCGAATGGTCTTTCTCAGCTCTTCCTGGTGCCATGCCCTTGTCATCTATCAAATCCTAGCTCATATATCCCCTCCCTCACCTCCTATGGGAAATGGATTCTCCCAGTTACTCTCTATTTCATCCCTGTTTCTTTCCTTCTTTGTGCCAGTAATAAGCTCTATTTATTTTGTTTGCTTCCTTATTTTTTTTTTTAATGTTCCTTTATTTTCGAGAGACAGAGCATGAGTGGGGGAGGGACAGACAGTGACAGAGACACAGAATCTGAAGTAGGCTCCAGGCTCTGAGTTGTCAGCACAGAGCCCGGCATGGGGCTTGAACCCACAAACTGTGAGATCATGACCTGAACTGAAGTCGGACACTCAACTGACTGAGCCACCTAGGTGCCCCTGCTTCCTTATTTTTTTTTAAGTGTGTTATTTTGGGAGAGAGAGCAAGAGCATGAAAGAGAAAGAGAGAGAGAGAGAGCACAAGCAGGGGAGGGACAGAGAGAGAGAGAGAGAAAGTGAGAGAATCCCAAGCAGGTTCTGAGCCATCAGCACAGAGCCCAACACGGGCTCCATCTCACCAACCATGAGATCATGACCTCAGCCGAAATCAAGAGTTGGAAGCTCAACTGACTAAGCCACCCAGGCGGACCTGCTTGCTTATTTTATATCCGTCTCCTTATCTGGAATCTCAAGGGCCATCTCACCAGCACAGGGCTGGTGCATTCAATAGACTTCACATGCTAGGTGCTGTCCAGCTGGGGTCCCTGGACCCTTGTAGCAGAATTCTTACACTCCAAGGTAACCCAAAGCCCAGCAGAATGCCCAGAGCTGCACCTTGGTCCAGTCCATCTCTCTTCCCAACCATCAGGTCTACTCTCAAAATTTAGATCAGCCCCAGGAGCCAAAAGTAATTGAAACGCAGAGCCAGCAACAGTTTACCTCCATAAATTCGACTCCCTGTTGCTCATGGTATTAACTCTTGTTTCAGGCACTTCCACTTCAATTAAGACTTGGCACACTTCAAAATACCTCTGAACAGCAGGACACTGATTGAATTTGAGGTGCCAGGAAACCAAATGAAAAAATAATAGTAAAACCACTGGTCCTTTCACATTGTAGTTTAAAGCTGGAACACACAACTATCACACCTCCCTTAATGTTCTGGTCTGTTCCAAATTGATCTGGAATAAGTACAGTAACTTGCACTGTTTTTAACCTGCCCCACCAGGCTTGACCAGTCTGGTCCACGCTGCCCTCACTGTGAGGCTCCATTTTGTCGTTCGGCAACGCTGTTGGCAAGCACTGTGGGTCAAGTTTCTAAGATGTGTAAATGTTGAAAAGAGCGTTTACTTATTCCAATGACTTTTTGCATGTATTGCCAAATAAAACTTCTTAACAGATATGTAATTATGTAATTTAAATGTTTCTCCTTTGGTCATATACATAATGGTACATCCATTCAATGACCTACTGCCCAGTTATTTAAAAAGAATGTGGGAAATCAGTAGGCATTAAAATGGAAGCATGCCCAAGATTATTAAGTGAAAACAGCAAGTTGCAGAGCAATAAACGTAACATCTCTCTGTGTGCATGAATATGTAAATATATTTTCTTGTAAGCATAGGATAATTCCAGAAAGAGACCCTAAGTCATCTCTGGAAGTAGAACGGGGATAGTGATAATCGTTAGCATATGACAGGTGCTTGCTCTGCGCCCGACGTCGCACGAAGCATTTTCCAAATGCCTACATTAATCTCCTCTACAGTGACCCTAAGGGGAAGAAACTACTATTATCTCTCATTTACAGATGAAGAAGCTGGGCCAGAAGGAAAGTAACTTCAGCGTCCTATGTTATTTGAGGTTGTGGTTTGTTTTTTTAACCTTCAGTATGCATTATTACTTTTCCATCATAAAAAACAAACTCATTAATAATTTAAAATCTTTCCCTTTTGGATTCTGAAACTGGGAGGGACAGTGAAAACGCTCAGTTCTCCACGAGTTCTATAATGACAGCAAATGAAAACCCAGATCGCGTCATTCCTGGCCGGGTGCCCTTGCAGGGAGAAGGTGACGAGAAGCCGCTGGAGTCATAGGCAGGGCTCTGCAGAAGCAGGAGCGCAGGGATGAGGAAAGGAGGGCAGAGACCCTTTGGGAACAACCCACTCTGGTTTCCTAAGTGTGTGATTATGGAAGAGCTCATCTCACTGCTCACCATGGTGTCATTAAGGGAGGCCCCCAGACTGAAGGGTAGCACTGTCCCCCAAGTAGCCTAAACAATTCAAGATTAGCCACTAGCTGCAACCTTTTATCGAGCGGCACCTGGATAAAACCCATCATTGTTAAACACCCGTTGCGATGCCAGACCTCACACGAATACTTCATCTGACACCCACGACAACCCAGAGCTCTGTCATCCCCACTTTAACAGCAAAGAATCTGGCACTTTGTGAAACTCAAAATGTCAGTCCCACATTAAACCGCAAGGTCAAGACTTGAATGCGGGTCTGTCTGACTCCCTGTTAACTCCCGCACTGGGGTTCCCACGGGAGAGCTGATGGCGGGCAGGTCTCATACGTCCAGTCCTCCCTTACCAAGCATTTTCACCCAATCATGTAGGATACAAAGTAATACAGAAGCCAAGGCTCCTGCCTCGTGAGCCAGTCTGTCTGCTCCCAGGTCTCCCACACTGGAGGCCCGTGGATAAAACAGCATCTGCTCTCAGACTGTCCTGTTGCCACCTGCCTGACAACCTCCAAAACTTCCCTGTTCTGCCACCCACCAAACCCTAATTCCAATCAATACTCAGCCCCACCGCCTTCTGAAGATGGTGTCCGAAACCTCCAGGGCTTGGTCTCTGCTGAGAGAAGACCCATCATGCTCTGCATCTCACGTTCTAGAAATCTGATGTCTTGAAGACAAGATCGTGGGGCGGGTCTTAAAGGAGTTTCTAATGCTAAAAATCACGGTGGCGGCCAAAGGTGTACCCGGCCATCTCCTGCCACTCCCTTGCTTGCGCCTGAACGCTGGGCTGCCTGGAGTCACATGCACACACACGCACGCGCACGCACACACACGCACGCGCACGCACGCGCGCACAAGCCTTGTTTCAGACCTGCGGGTCTTGGCTCTTCGATCTGTCTGAAATGCCCTTACCACCTTCCTTCACACGACTGACTGGAGACTCAGGTTGGATATCGTAGCCTCAACCCCAAGCTGGGCTGATGCTCACACACCACCAGGGTTTGCCGCCCGTCACAGGTTCCTAGCCTATTACACTGAACTGTGGCTCCTACTTTGGACTGCAAGTCTAAAGACGGGGCCCCGATCACTCAGGGTCTTAGATGACATCTGGCATGAGACGGGCGCTCAGAGCAGGTATGTCGCTCTGTCCACTGGTTGCGCTCTCAGCCTCCAGTTGGCCTCTTTGTTATGGCATGGCAAGGTTCCCATGGTGCAACCTCCTTACATAACGCCAGGGCTTGTAAATTTGCTGCTTATCCGAGGTTCATCTGCAAGAAGCTGTAATTGAAATAGCTTCCAGGATGGAAAAAATCACTTCTAGAATTTAATTTCCAAGCTTGTGGCCTGGATCGTTCAAGCTGATTACAGGAGACGGTTGGAGCACTAAATGCTCCCTGTGCTGAATCCAGATGGGCGTGTTTCCTAGGCTGAGAAATGTTAATCCTGTCTTTGGCCCCAGAAATGTCTGGCATTCACTTTGGAGGAGAATAGGAAAATAGGGTAGTGCAGCCAGCTAGCCTCCATTATATTTCTCTGAAAGAATGTTTATCAAAAACAAAGTCGGGGGGGAGGGAGGGGGGGTCGGGGATGGCCTGCCAGTTCGAACCCAGAGCTGCTGGGGACCTTTTGCCATTCGGAAGATGGAGTGTAACTCTCGTTGATTTTAAAAGTTCAGAAAAAAGAGTTCTGAATAGTTGTTCTTGAGCTCTGTTGAAAGCCTGGCAGGTGTCAAGAGGGCTGAACGTTGACAGATGGAGCACACCAGGAGAAAGGGTTAGCGATGTGAATCTGCTGTCCACCGAGGGCTGTAGGTAATACTGTGCACGTGGTCCGATGCCAAGATGAATACTAGCTCCACATTTACTGAACCCTTGGCTTTTTGCCAAGGATTATGCTAAAAACTTCATTCTTTTTTTTTTAATTTTTAAAAAGTTTATTTATTTATTTTGAGAGAGAGCGCGAGTGCGCGCAATCACGAGTGGGGGAGGCTCAGAGAGAAGGAGAGAGAGAATCCCAAGCAGACTGGGTACCATTGGTGCAGAGCCCCATGCAGGGCTTGAACTCCTGAAGCTCCCCATCGTGACCTGAGCCGAGATCAAGAGTTGGACGCTTAACTGACTGCGCCACCCAGGCTCTCCTGGAATCTTCACATTTTTCTTTTTATGTCAGTTCATCCAATAACTCTTTGAGACAGACATCGATGTTATTATCCCCAACCACAGGTGGGGAAACTGAGTTTCAGAAGGTGACCAGTCCAAATGGTTCTTTGCAAACACTTTTACAACAATTGTTAAACTAGTTGCAGCGCAACTAGCCATGCCTCTGGTGGCCACCCCTGTCTTGTGTAGTGGCAATTCAGGTTCCTGCAGCTGGAGGCTCAGCAGGTGTTCCCCAGGCAGTGGAACAGCAGGTGCCCTGTTGCCCCTAGCCAACATTCTTCCACACAGCACTCAAGACGATGAAGAGGACAGATTCATTAACTAAATGAGTTACCGGCCACCTGCCTGCCCAGTCCAAGCCCTCTGCGAGTCTGTCTTGGGTTACAAGTGCAGAGAGCAACCAGGGAGAGGAGTAGAGCTTTGTGACGCCCTGTGGGTCACCCAGGCGTGGGGCCATTTCTGGGCCTCTCAAGCATCTTCCCATTAACGCTTAGGGAGACAGTAAGAGAGGGAGGAGTCCCTCTGTGTCAGTCAGCAATGCCTCCTGATGCTGGCACCAGAGAGAGCACTGAACCCCCCCCTCCGGCCCCAGAGCTCAGCCCTGTGACTCATCCCCACGGCCCCTGCCTTGCATACGCTGTTTGTGGAGTGCTGTAATTAGTTAATGAACTAACTGAATGATATTCCTCTAGTCATTCAACCGGCCCCATCCTCAGGGTGCTAATTGTATTTGAGGTTATTTAAAAACATTATTGTATCCAAATAGAGTTTACATCAGCCGACAGCGTGATTAGTAATCCTGCTATCCCTGGTGTATCTAAATTGTGCTATAAACCGCCTGGTGAGTCGTGCAAACACGGCTGCCCCAAGGAGTTCCTCTCTCCCATCCCGGCGGGGCTCCTGTGCCAGAAACAACCCACCGACTAAGAGGGGAAGTGTAGCAACCTGTGGCCAGAATCCAATCGCCCTTGGTGTAGAACAGACTATTTTCAGAGGCGGTTCTCCCCTAATGTGATCCTTGTCTTTAGACGTGAACCAATTCTTCCTTATCTTTACAAGAAAATATTCTGACACTAATCTTGGTCTGCCTTCCTTTACCACCTTTTTGGGAAATATTTGAGGGATACAGTTAAAAGCATGGGCGTGGCTTGCTAAGCATCTCTAAGCCCATTTCTTTGTCTGTAAAATAGAGATCATCACAGTAATGAGAGGTGATGTTTTAGTGCTTATCTCCCAAATGTTTTGCCCGAATTATTTCATATGATCCTCAGGATAACTCTGTGAGACATTATGAGGCACTGTAACTAGGTACTATTATTATCCTCACTTTTCATGGCAGGAAACTGAGTCACTGAGAGGGTCACTAACTTCGCCTGGATCACTTCAACTAATGGCGCCGGGATCCAAATGGCAGAAGACTTATTCTAGAACCTATGGTGTAACCACTCTGTGCCTCTGCTTTTTTTTTTTTTTTTAATAAGATTGTGAGGATTCAGTGAGATTCACTAAATAAATATTTAGTGTGTGCCAAGTTCTAACTGTGGGAGTTGAGGACAAAGCCCTGCCCTCAGGGATGTCACATCCTAGTAGGGAAAGATTATCCATGTAAAGGTTAGTGCAACACTCAGGACAGAGCCAGTACTCAGTTCCAGCTGTTAGGGCTTTACAAGTTTCTGCATATTTTAGTTATTTATGGACATGTTTTAATGCTCCTACTAGATTATAAATTCTCTGAAGGCAAATTAATTTCTGCTTCTTTTCTATGTCTTCCAACTCCTATTCCTCACACACAGTAGGAAGTCAGTAAACATTTGTTGAATAAGCAAACCTCCTGATCTTCTACATACTTGACAGAATTGCAGAAAATGCTTTCCCCATGGATTAATGTGAAAGTTCCCAATATGAAGTCAACGTGGAGCTGTAAGTGTATCTGAGATGTAGAGTTTCCTATCCATCTCAATTGCTGAGAGGATCAAATGAGATGTGTATGAAAAGCTCTTTGAAAACTGTAACGCACAAAACATTGATAATGTGTTATTGGGATATATAATACAGAGAGGGAGAGAAGGAGAAGGAGAGAGGCAGACAGAGAGAGAGGGGAGAGAGAGAGAGAGAGTCTTCTATACTTCCCATGGAGCAGATGTTCATCTCAGGGCAGAAATTGCCCCTCGTATGTGGATGGGAACCCACCAACCACACAAGGCAGCAGTGAGTAAATAGCCAGCGTTTACACACAAGCCAACACAAGGGATTTTTATTGTAAAGAAACAAAAAGGTTTATTAGTTGGCTTTTTGTTGCATAACTTATTACCCCCAAATTTAATGGCTCAAACCAACAGCAAACATTTATTATTTCACATGGTTTCTGTGGATTAAAAATTTGGGAACAATTTAGCTGGATGGTGTTGGCTCAGGGTTTCATGCAGTCATTGGAAGGCTTGGCTGGGGCGGATGGAGCCACTTCCCAGGTGACTCACAAGTCGGTGCGAGGTGTTGACGGGAGGCCTCAGCTGCTCCCCATGTGGGCCTCTCTACAAGGCTGCTTGTCTTCAGACAATGTCTTCAAACATGGCAAGTGGTTTCCTCCAGAGGGAGTGATTCAAGAGAATAAGGCAGAATGTACAATGTCTTTTTTTAATGTTTATTTATTTATTTTTTTAATTTTTTTTTCAACGTTTATTTTTTGGGGGACAGAGAGAGACAGAGCATGAACGGGGGAGGGGCAGAGAGAGAGGGAGACACAGAATTGGAAACAGGCTCCAGGCTCTGAGCCATCAGCCCAGAGCCCGACGCGGGGCTCGAACTCACGGACCGGGAGATCGTGACCTGGCTGAAGTCGGACGCTTAACCGACTGCGCCACCCAGGCGCCCCAATGTTTATTTATTTTTGAGAGAGAGAGAGAGGGAGAGGGAGAAAGGGAGAGGGAGAGGAAGAGAGAGATGGAGACGGGAGAATCCCAAGTAGGCTTTACGCTGTCAGCACAGAGCCCAGTGCAGGGCTTGAATTCACAAACCGCGAGATCATGACCCAAGCCGAAACCAAGAGTCTGATGCTCAACCGACTGAGCCACACCCAGGCGCCCCTACAATGTCTTTTACGTTCTATCTTGGGAGTCACACACCCTCTCTTCTGCAGTATCCTATTGGTCTCACAAGTCAGCTTCATGCAATGTGGGAGGGGACTATATATGGGAAGTACCAGGAGGCGCTGACCAGGGGGGTCATCTTGGAGGCTGGCTACCAAAAGGGGATCTGAGGCTCAGGAATCCAGAATAGTGGCCACAGTTGGGCTTCTTAGAAACAGGAGCTGGAGGGTACCCTGGAGCCAAGGCCGTTCTGGGCACTTTAGTGGCACTTTAGTGGCAGACATCCCTGTCTTCTTGTTCTCTCCCCTTCATGTCACACCCCTCCTGTCATCCGTCAGTTATTTCCATGTTTCTGCTCTCCATTCCTAAAAGCAGAGCCTGATGGCTCAGTTTATCTTTTACCCAGGTCATCACAGGTTACATGGCAGCCTATGGGTTAAAGTCTGGGGATCTGCTTCTACCCCAGACATTTTGGTGAGGGGGTCAGGGTTCACATGGCCCAAAACATGGACACTTGAGCACAGTGGCCAGGACAGTCTCTCTAAGATGACATAGTGAGGTGGGGGCTGGAGACAGAGGAAGCCCAGTCTGCCCAGCATGACTATTGCCCCACAGACATGGTGCCAGACAGAGGGGCAATGGCTGGGGAGAAGGAAGAAAAACGAGGACAAATGCGTTGATCCCTGGCCTCTCTGTTTAAAGAGGAAGATGCCCATAACCAGATTTATAATTTGTTTATGATAAGGCTATACTAGAAGTACCTGGGGCAGGTGGGGAAGACTTTTTTTTTAATTTTTTAATGTTCATTTATTTTTGAGAGAGAGTGAGTGTGTGAGCAAGTGGGGGAGGGGAAGAGAGAGAGGGAGACACGGAATCCGAAGCAGGCTCCAGGCTCTGAGCTGTCAGCATAGAGCCTGATGCAGGGCTTCAACTCATGAACCGTGATATCATGATCTGAGCCAAGGTCAGACGCTTAACCGATTGAGCCACCCAGTCATCCCAGGTGGGGAAGACTTCTTAAGAAGACTCCTGCCAGGGTCTTGAAGGATGAGATGGAGAGGATCCAGACGAAGAGAAGGGAGGATGGCATTTCCGGCAGGAAGGAACCGCAGAGGTGATTTGGAGGGAATGTGGGACTCTAGGGTGAAATTGGAAGGCAGGGTGGGGTGGGAGAAAAGCAGGCAAGGTGGATGACACCGAGACAGAGTGAGGACTGCAGGTGGCTCAGGGCCCACCCGGCAGCAACCTTAGAAGGAAAGCCAGGTCCAAGGCTTCCTTTGAAGATTTGTTGAAACATGCACGCATCCTCCCCTTGAAGTTCTAGTTCACCAGGGGCTGTGTATGATTTGAGGAAGGTTGTAGTCTCCATTTAAAAAAGACCTCCATGTTTATGAAGAACTAATGACTTCTCCCCCTAATGACTGGTTCCCTTTAAAGTTTATTTGAGAGAAAAAAAAGAAAAGAAAAAACAAAAACAAAATGACAAGAAAAAAAGTTTATTTGAGAGAGAAAGGGAAGGGCAGAGAGAGAATCCCAAGCAAGTTCTATGCTGTCAGCACAAAACCTGATGCAGGGCTCGAACCCACGAACCATGGGATCATGACCTGAACCCAAACCAAGAGTCAGACACTTAACCAATGGAGCCACCCAGGCGCCCCTAACTGGTTCCCTTTAATAGCAACCCCTCCGAATATAATTCTGCAGGCATCCCAATTAAGCAAGGCTTTATTCAGCACCAAGAAGGCTACATCTGCATAACAAAAAGATTTCATCAGAAGTCCTAGAAAAGTCTCCCTGTAGGCTCCTCATCAAATAACTCATCTTCCTACAAACAACCTCCTTAACCGATTCAGAAAATAATGTCTGGACAAGAAATCCCTTTTAGCAGTTCAGGCCCTGCCAATAAGCAGCTTACAGGGGACTCAAGATTCCTATACCAGTGAGCAAACTCCAGGCATACGAGTTGCAAGTTTTATCATTTAAATGGCCTAGGGTCAATTTTATGTCTCACGGACCACGTTCACAGTGTGACTTAAGAGGCAAAAGCAAGCTCCTGGGCTTTCACTCCGAGGAATGTGTTGCTTTGGTGAAGCCTGGCCTTGGGTCGGGGGACTGTTATGGTGCTGAAATTCCCGGAAGCTGCATGGCTCATGACTAAGAACCTGTCCCTCTGCAGCCAGTCCGCCTGGGCTTGTATCCCAGCTCTGACACTTTCTACTGTGTGACCTTGGCTACTTTGCTTGCGCTCTCTGCACCTCTATTTCTCATTTGTGAAGTAAGGATTGTCTTAGTCTGTTCAAGCTGCTGTAACAAGATAGCCACACGGGGTTGCTTATAATGAACAGAATTTTACTTCTCACAGTTCTGGAGCCTGCAAATCCAAGACCAAGGTGCCCGCGCGGTCTCATTCTTGTAGAAGCCCTCTCTCTAGTTCACAACCAGAACCCTCCAACCGTGTCCTCATGTCATGGAAGAGGGCTAGGGAGCTCTCTGGAGTCTCTTATTGGGCAATTCATGAATTGATCACATCCCAAAGACCCCATCTACTATTACCATCATCTCTGGGGTTAAGATTTCAATATTATGAATTTTAGGGGGACACAAACATTCAGCAAACCATAGCAGGGATGATGACGCTAACAGCTCCTTTTCAGGGTTCTTGTGAGGATTAAGCAAATTAATCCTTATAGAAGATTGTGAGCGCTTGGCACACAGAAAGCTCCACGTGCTTGCTGTTATTAGGATTATTTTAGCGCAAATCAGCTGATCTGCGACTTGTCTCCCATTAAGCTGCACCTATAACAAATTGTCATTTGCACTCAGCTGTTCCAGCCATAATAAATGGCACCGATCACCCAGCTGCGGTCATGGAAGAACGCCTCCAATCAGTCACTGAGATCTGCTGCCTCGTACTCCTAAGTACGCTCTCGATCTATCTGCTTTTCTCCAGTATGGATGGTAATCAGCCGCAGGCTCTGGACCCAGAGTGAGCAGGTTCAAATCCTGGCTCTCCACTCCCCAACTGGGTGACCTCAGGCAAGTTTCTTAACCTCTTTGAGCCTTAGTGCTATCTATAAAATAGTAATAACAATATCTACTCCACAGGTGTTTGTGGGAATTGAATGAAATCACACAGGTGCCTGGTGCTTAGTTATAAATTCCGTCAAATTTAATCTTCATTACCATTATGCTTGTTTTAGTCCCAGCTACACCATCTCTCACTTAAATGTCTATTAGCCTCTCAACTAGCCTCCTGGCCTCTAATCTTGCCTTTCTGCAAGGCATTCTCCACGCGGCAACCAAATGATTTCCTAAAAACACACACCTGATGACCTCACTCCTTTCCTTAAAAAATTCTGCAAATGTGGGGCACCTGGGTGGCTCAGTCCATTGAGCGTCCACCTTCAGCTCAGGTCATGATCTCACAGTTCAGGACTTCAAGCCCCACAATTAGGCTCTTTTCGGATCCTCTGTCCTCCACTCTCTTTCTCTCTCTCTCTCTCTCTCTCTCTCTCTCTCTCTCTCTCTCTCTCTCTCTCTCTCTCTGCTCCTCCCCTGTCATGCCCCACCCCCTCTCAAAAATGAATAAACTTTTTTTTTTTTAATCTGGGGGCAGCTGGGTGGTTCAGTTGGTTAAGCATCTGACTCTTGATTTCGGCTCAGGTCATGCATGACTTTGCGGTTCAAGAGTTCAAGCCCCGAGTCACGCTCCATGCTGACAGTGCAGAGGCTACTTGGGATTCTCTCTCTCTCCCTGTCTCTCTCTCTGTCTCTGTCTCTCTCTCTGTCTCTCCCTCTCTTTCTGACCCTCACCTCTCTCTCTCCCTCTGTCTCTCTCTCAAAAATAAATGGATAAACTTTAAAAAAATTTTTTTTTAAATAAAAAAAATTGCAAACAATTCCCGTTGCTCTTGGAGTAAGATCCCACGGCCCTAGACAGGCCTCCCTGGCCCTTCATGATCTGGCCCAGCCTCCTCCATCAGCCAGAGCCCTGCTTCACCGTGTTGCCGCAAAACACTGGTCTTGTTTCACTTCCTCAAGTTTCCCCAACACAGGCCTCCTCCTCACGCTCTTTCAGCTCAGAGAACTCCTACTCATCCACCCAGGGTCAGCTGGCATGTGACTTCCTCGGAGACGCCTTCGCCGACTTCTGGACCAGGAGGGCTGTTCCTTCTTGGTGTTCACTGCTGTGATTACAGTCTTGCTTGTATATTTTTAATGCCCATGTAGGAACCTGGTCTGGAGTTGGGGCTGTCCACAAAACATCCCCAGAGCTTGATGTTGGGCCCAGCCTGCAGCAGCCACTCAATAAATATTTAAAGAATTGCGAATGAATGAACGAACAAATGAACAAACGGATGTGGTGTTCCTTCCTCAGGACCTGACCCTCTTCTGCAAATGCTGCTCTGCAGAGTCCCGCTTCCCTCTGCCCTCCCTTGCTCTGTGGGGCAGGGTGGGGGTGATGGGGCATGCCGATGAGACCCCAGCAGGCTGAGGACAGGCTGTCCTGTCCCCAAATCAGAGCAGGACGGCCCTTTGAGAGGCTGGCCATCTAGTCTCCCACTCTGTTAATACTGCCGGTGACTGGGAGCTTGCTCCTAATTGTTAGCAAGTTCTTCCCCGTTTCAACCTCAATTCTGTTTCCTTAAAAGTTCCCACCCGTTCGTGAGATTCTTGTTTTCTTCTATGACTTCTGTGTTTTCCGACTTTTATAGAGAGTATATAAAGTGCTTTTGTAATTGGAGAGAAAACAGTAAGTTTTTAAAATTCTGACCACAAAATCTAGTTCTGCCCTTTATATTAACAAGAAAACTGGGGGCATCTGGGTGGCTCAGTCGGTTAAGTGTCTGACTTCAGCTCAGGTCATGATCTTGTGGTTCATGAGTTTGGGCCCCATGTCAGGCTCTCTGCTGTCAGCAAAGAGCCCACTTTGGATCCTCTGTCTTCTCTCTCTCTGTCCCTCCCCTGTTTGTGCACATTCTCCATCTGTCTCTCTCAAAATAAATAAACTTAAAAAAAAAAAAAACAAAGAAGAAAACCTACTCGCTGGCCTCTTCTCCCACATTATTAGGTCGGTGACTGAACCCAGCACAAGCAAAGCTTGGCTTCTGTTGTCTTAGGACCCGCTTGCTGTTTGCACCACAGGCTGCCATTAATTAGCAAATGCTTTTCCCAACTTTCCAAGACACCTTTACCAGCCAAGAGCTGTGGGCCTGCAATACCGTACAGACTCCCAGGGGGCCACCCCTGTCCTAGAGGGCACAGTCTTCCCAACCAGCTCACAAGTCCATCTTGCCTTCTTGGGGCCCATCAACAGTATGGCATAGCTTCATGGACAATCCATAGGATCTGAATAAAATTAATCTGAGACACAGAGGGATTATGGCAAATCAGAACAGGTTTTGCCCAGGTCAAGTGGGTTAACCTCTAGCCTATGCCCTATTAGAACTACCCTCAAGAATGCAAAGAAAGGCCAGGTTAAGGCTTATGGGGTGCAATGTTCATTTATACATGAGTTTAAAATTTTAAACTTGTTCGGGGCACCTGGGTGGCTCAGTCAGTTAAGCATCCAACTTTGGCTCAGGTCATGATCTCACAGTTCATGAGTTGGAGCCCCAGCTCAGAGCCTGCAGCCTGCTTTGGATTCTGTGTCTCCCTCTCTCTCTGCCCCTCCCCTGCTCGTGCTTTCTCTCTCTCTCTCGCTCTCTCTCTCTCTCAAAAATAAACATTAAAAAATTGTTTGAAATGTTTAAAAAAATTAAATTAAATTAAAAACATGTTTAAACAAGGATATGTAAATACACATACTTAAAGATTACTAACATTAAGAAAAAAACATAAAGGGAATGATCCTAATTATTTCTCTCTATTTACCAAGAATAATGCTTCTTTTTGTTAGTGAAAAGTGATAAAAAGTAAACCAGTTTGGCCTGTCAGAGTGAATAGTTACTGCCCAGTAGAAAGATGGAATCTTTAAATGCAAATAACAACCAAAAAAAAAAAAAAGGAAAACTTCATTAAACTAAGGAAGCCGAGCTTCCAGAGGGATCTAAGGAAGGAAATAAAAGGGCCCTTCCAACTTAACAACTTGTTTTTTAGAAAATGGAAATGGTTTCAGAGAAATGCTCTCAGAGATTTGTTCACCGCAGCCTTGGAAAGGGAAATAAAAACATGTATTCAAGTACAGCAACAACAAAAGAGCTTGTGTCCAGTAGCCAAGAGGTGGGAAAGAAACACTAAAGCTAGAGAACTTTCTCTAATCAGCTAGACACTCTGAGAAGGCAGGGATACCTGTGTCTGATTACTTTACCTTTGTACTTGAGTCCCTAACATAATAGTAGGTGGTCAGTTAATACGAGAGTTCTGGTTCAAAAGCTAGGAAAGATCTGATAAGGTGGCAATAAAAATAAGGTGTCACATTTTACAGTGAACAGTGATTTAATGTTACTTCCTTCACATCTTGTCTCTGGGCAACAGAACTATAGATGTTCTATTTTCTGTTCTTCTGCGTTGTCTGAATTACGTATGAGTATGTTTTTGTTTTGGTGCTTTTTTCATTTATTTAGTTAGTTAGAGAGTGGGCACACACACAAGAGGGAGAGGCAGAGAGAGACAGAGGGAGAGAGAGAGAATCCCAAGCAGGCTCTGTGCTGTCGGTACTGAGCCTGACGTGGGGCTCGATCTCATGAGCTGTGAGATCATGACCTGAGTGGGAATCAGAAGTCAGGCTCTCAACGGACTGAGCCACCCAGGCGCCCCTATCAGTATGTATTTTGAAATGGAAAGAAACAAGATAATTTCCCCACTTGGGAACAAAGTGATTCTTACAAGAGTCATTGCCATTTCTTGACCCCTTTTGGTACAAGGTAGGGAATTAATTCTGCCTTAGGTTATAATTCAATAGGAGTACAAGGTGATTGCATTCATTCCACAAATCTTTACTCAACATTGGCTTGTGTTAATGGATTTAGGTGGGCATGGGGAGACACCAGTTTATGGCCCGAGAGGGAGACAGGCATTAGACACATACTCCCACTAACAAGCGTGACCCTTGACAGCCCCATGGAGAAGGCACCCCGTGCTAGGAGCACCTGTGTCTCTGAGGTTGGTCCCCTGCTTGGGTCTATTTCCACACATTTCCCCTCCCACAGGCCCTTCCTCCTTTTTCTACCTATTCAAACTTGACCTTGCTTTAGAATCCTGCTCAAATAAATCTTCAGTTCTTGTTCAAGGCCTCCCTGATTGCAGGGGCCCTCACTCCCTCCCTCCTTTCAGCATCTCCCCCCACCTGTGTTGAGTCACACACCACCTTGAAGCTAATGCCACTCACTAGTCATTGGATTAGTCACAGTCCTCCTGAGAAATAGCACCAACAGTGTGTGTATGTGAGTGTGTGTGTGTGTGTGTGTGTGTGTATGTGCATGTGTGTGTTGAGAGATTTATTCCATAACCATATGATTATGGAGGTGCGAGTCCAGAATCTGCAGGGGAGCAGTCTGGGGATGCAGAAAAGAGTTGCAGTCCCAGTCCAAAGGCAATCTGCTGGCAGAACTCCTTGCTCAAGAGACATAAGTCTTTGTTTTCTTAAGTCCCTCAGCTGATTGGATAAGGCCCACCCACATTGTAGAGGGGAATCAGCTTTACTCAAAGTCCACTGGTTAAACCTTAATCTCATCCAGAAAACATCCTTACAGACACATCTGGAATAATGTTTGACCAAATGTCTGGGCACCATGGCCAAGTTGACACGTAAAACTAGCCATCACAGTAGTGTTATTTCCCTAACTAGAGTCTACCATCTTGGAAGGCACAGGTTAGCTCTTGTATGTCTGAATCCTCCCACAGGACCTACTTCAGAGATTATTGTCAGGGAGCATTCAATAAATCCCCCAAGAGTGGAAGATAGAACAATGAGACTCACTTGAACAAGTGCGACTTGACATGAGACCTCATGCATCTTCTGAGAACAACAGAGGATGTGTGACCAACATCTGCTTAATCCCCAGAGTGCAAATCACAGGGCAGCAGTCCTCCCAAAGCACAGCACTGATCTGTTCTCTGCTCTGAAAATGACTCTTCAGCCAGACTCAGTCACACTTTCCAAGATAATAATAGATGTAGATAGAAGTGTCTGTTCAGGGGCGCCTGGGTGGCTCAGTCAGTTAGGCGTCGGACATCGGCTCAGATCATGATCTTGTAGTTCGTAAGTTCTTGTGCTGCGTCGGGCTCTGTGCTGACAGCTCGGAGCCTGGAGCCTGCTTCGGATTCTGTGTCTCCCTCTATCTCTGCCCCTCCCTCACTCGCACTCTGTCTCTCTCTCTCTCTCTCTCAAAAATAAACATTAAAAAAAAAAAAAAAAGAAAGAAACGTTTATTCATTTGGATTTGAACTCAGCAGAGCCCCAGCAAGTGAAAGAAAGACAAAAGAACAACACAAAAGCTTATTGTGGCCTAGAAGAAATTTCTGACCCGCATCCTTGACCATCTTTTTATGACATATGTACGTGTTTCAAGCTTCATCTTTCTCTCGACCCTATTACTAATCCTATGCAAAAGTTCCACCTCTTACCTGTTCCCCCAACCCCAAAGCTTAGATCAGCCCCCCTGAGATCAACCAGGTTCAGAAGAAGGCTACTGCTTTCCCAGCCAGTTCATAGTTCAAGCTCAAATGTTCAATTCTAAACCCAGAAACCAGCTCTCAGGCTTCCCATTGGTTCCCAAGCAGGCTGCTGCTTACACTGGAAGAAGGAGGGAGGCCTGGGCCAGAAATCTCAAGCAGCTGGGGAGTGGGTAGGTCCTCAAGCCATTTTTTAATGCCAGCCCCCATCTGTGTATACTTGCAATTATCTGGTTCCCATTTAAAATTCCTTCTGCATGTGTAAAAATCTTTCTCATTCCTCCTCGGTCCCAGTAGAAAAATGGGCAAAAGATAGGTACAGACTGTTCAAAGAAAAGAAATTCCAAATGTCTCTTAGACACATGAGAAGATGCTCAATTACGCTCACAATAATAGAAATGCAAATTAAAAGTACAAGGAGAATATATCAGACTGGCGAAGATCAGAACATTAGATGATGCAGTCTGGTAAGATCGTGGGGAGACAGACCCCGTGGACACTGCTGATACAAGGCTCACCTTCTCTGACCTCCTTGGAGAGCAATTTGGCAAAACGTCTCAAATTTTAAAATGCACTGGTCCGATGACCAAGCACTTCCGCTTCTAGGTATTAATAGATAGATGTACTTGTACATTCATGCAAAATGACGTGTGCCCAAGAATATGCATTGCGGCACTGTTTGTAAGAGCAGAAGACCGGGAACTATCTAAAAGTCTACGAATAGAGGACCAGTTAAATAAATTGACTACCATACAGCCACTTCAAGGAATAGGAAGGTCTGTATGGACTGATATGGAAAATTTTGAGTAAGGAGGGTGCCAGTGCACATGGTGTGCTAACATTTGTGAGTGGGAGAGCATATGTGCACATGTATGTTGGTAAATGCATGGAGGACCCCTGGAAGAATGTCCAGGAACCTGGAACACAGGCTGCTTCTAGGGCAGGAACCTGGGAGGCATCGGAAGGAAGGAGGTTTGTTTTTGACTCTGTACCTGCTATGGGTTGAATTGTGACCCATAAAATTGATATGTTGAAGTCCGAACCCTCAGTATCTCAAAATGTGACCTTCTTTGGAAATAGGGGCACTGCTGATGAAATGAGTTAAATTGAGGTCACACAGGAGTAGGGTGGGTCTATAATCCAATGTGACATGTATCCTTCTACAAAGGGGAAATCTGGACACAGACAGGCACACAGGGAGGACACCGTGTGACGATGAAGGCAGAGATTGAAGTGATTCTCAGCAAACCACGAGAAGCGGGAGAGAAGCATGGAACAGGTTTCCCCCTCCTGAGAAGCTACAAGCTCCGCAGATACCTCGGTCTTGGACTTCTAGTCTCCAGAACAGTGAGACAACAAATTTCCATTGTTCTAAACCACCCTGTTTGTAGTACTTTGCTACAGCAGCCTTGGCAAACTGGTACAGCATCCTTCGGTGCCTTGTGTGTTCTGTATCTTGCACGTGTGTTACCAATTTAAAAAACTGGTTTTTTTCCCCATCACATAAATGTTTGTTCCTCCCAGAAACTTTGCCAGATTCACTGGGCTGGGTCAATTGCTCTGTCTTTTGGTCTCTACGAATATTTTATCTCTGCGACATCATTTACCACATTGTAATATAATTTAATATTCACAGGGTTCTCACGTCCACAAAAAGAGCCAAGTCTACATTTTATTCATTATTATACTCCTAGAGATTGGTCCTCAAATGTTTACTGGAGTGAATGACTAAATGGATAACTAGACATTTTCCCCTGCCTCCCTACATTTCCATCACTATTTATTGATTTTTGGCTTGATAAGCTACCGATTCATTTATATTTTGTCAGGGGGACGTGACTGAAACCTGACCCTGAAATTTGGAGGGTTTTGATTGATTGGTAGAAGGAAAACACATCATTTAAAAACACACATAAGCCTCGGGGCGCCTGGGTGGCTCAGTCGGTTGAGCATCTGACTTCAACTTAGGTCATGATCTCACGGTTCATGGGTTCAAACCCCACATCGGGCTCACTGCTGTCAGCCTGTCAGCACAGAGATTGCTTCAGATCATCTGCCCCCTCTCTCTGTCCCTGCCCTGCTTGCACTCTCCCAAAAAAGAAATAAATATTAAAAAATAAAAAGTAAAAACATATAAGCCTCTGCACAGCCAAGGAAACAATCAACAAAACTAAAAGACAGCCTACGGAAGGGGAGAAGGTATATGCAAATCACATATCTGAGTAAAGGTTAGTATCCAAAATACATAAAGAACTTATACAACTCAACACCAAAAAAATGAATAATCTAATTTTAAAATGTGCAGAAGACATGAACAGATTTTTCTCCAAAAAAGACATCCAGATGGCCAACAGACACATGAAGAGATGCTCAACATCACCCATCATCAGGGAAATGCAAGCCCAAACCACAATGAGATATCACCTCACACCTGTCAGAATGGCTAAAATAAAAAACACAAGAACAACAAGTGTTGGTGAGGATGTGGAGAAAAAGGAATCCTCGTGCACTGTTGATAGGAATGCAAACTGGCACAGCCACTGTGGAAAACAGTATGGAGGTTCCTCAGAAAATTAAATAGGACTATCATATGGCCCAGTAAGTCTACTACTGGGTAGTAGTAAAGAATGTGAAAAGAAATTTGAAAAGATATATGCACCCCTGTGTTTATTGCAGCATTATTCACAGTAGCCAAATTATAGCAGCAGACCAAGTGTTCATCGATAGATGAAGATAGATAAGAAGATCGATAGATAAAGAAAATGGGGTATATATACACAACGGAATATTACTCAGCCACTCAGCCATAAAAAAGAATGAAATCTTGCCATTTGCAACAACATGGATGGATCTAGAGTATACTATGCTAAGTGAGATAAGTCAGTCAGAGAAAGACAAATACCATATGATTCACTCCTATGTGGAACTTAAGAAACAAAACAAACAAAGCAAAAAAGCGACAAACTAAAAACAGACTCTTAACTCTAGAGAACAAGCAGATGGTTACCAGCGGTGAGGTGGTGGGAGGGATGGGTGAAATAGGTATAGGGGATTCAGAGCACACTTATCATGGGGCACCTGGGTGGCTCAGTTGGTTAAGTGTCTAACTCTGGAGCTCAGCTCAGGTCATGATCTCACAGTTTGTGAGTTTGAGCCCCGCATCGGGCTCTGTGCTGATGGCCTGGAAACTGCTTGGGAATTCTCTTTCTCCCTCTCTCTGCCCCTCCCCAGCTTGTGCTAAACAAACAAACAAACTTAAAAAAAAGAGTACACTTATCATATGAACACTGAGTGATATATATACAATTATTGAATCACTACATTGTATACCTGAAACAAATATAACACTGCATGTTAACTATACTGAAATTAAAATTTTAAAATAAATACATAAGTAAATAAAAATAAAACCATATATAAGAAGCTCACTTCCAATGAGTTGAGAGTTTAATACCCTTCTGGGGAGATAGTAGTTCCTCAAACAGGAAGAGGGTTGATTTTTGCTTGGTGGGGAGACGAACAATCGAGAAAGGCTTCCTCCCTGCACCACTGTGCTTGATGAGGGGCAAATGAAACAATTTTTTGGTCACGCTCCAAAGGGTGCTTCTCCAAAGGAAGCTACCTTTGAGTTGGGTGACAAAGACTGATAGTACGGCTGCTGTATGTGTTTTCCAGGGCTGCCTTAACAAAGTACCACGGGGCGCCTGGGTGGCTCAGTTGGTTAAACGTCCGACTTCAGCTCAGGTCATGATCTCACGGTTTGTGAGTTCAAGCTCAGAGCCTGGGGCTTGCTTCGTTCGGATTCTGTGTCTCCCTCTCTCTCTGCCCCTACCCCACTCACACACACTCTCTCTCTCTCTCTCTCAAAAATAAATAAACATTAAAAAAAATTAAAAACAAAGTACCACCAAGTGGGTGGCTTAAAACAACAGAAATATATTGTCTCACCATGTTCCAGAGGCTACAAGTTGGAAACTGAGGTTTGGGGAGGGCCATGCTCCCTCCGGAAGACTCTAGGGGAGGACCCTTCCTCTTCCATCTTCTGGTGTTTGCTGGAAGTCCTGGTTCATAGACACAGCTCTCCAATCTTGACTTCATCTTTACCAGGCCTTCTCCCCATATGTCTCTGTGTCCAAATTTTCCTCTTATTAGGATACTGGTCATCATATTAGGGCCTGCCTAATCCAGTATGATGTCATCTTGACCCCACCTACAAACTGTAAGGTCACATTCTGAGTTCCTGGTGGATATGAATTTTGGGGGGAACACTATCCAACCTAGAACAGCCGTTCAGCTTGGACTCACCAAGAATGGAGAAGAAGCAAATGGTAAAGGAGGGCTTAACCTTACGGTTATGCACAGGCCTTGGGATCAGACAGACTTGGTTTCAAACCCTGGCTCTCCCTGCTGGTCAGCTGTGTAAATGGGGGCCAGTTAGTCAACATCTCTAAGCCTATTTCTCATCTGTGCAATGGGTTTAATGCCTGTTAGGCTTGCTGGGCAAAATAAATAAGATCAGATCCTGACCTGCTTAGCACAGCACCTGATATGTTAAAAATTCAGCTTTCGGGGTACCTGGCTGGCTTAGTCAGTGGAGCATGTGACTCTTTTTTTTTTTTTTTAAGTTTATTTATTTTGAGAGAGACAGAGACAGCGCAAGTAGGGGAGGGGCAGAGAGAGAGAGAGAGGGAGAGAGAGAGAGAGAATCCCAAGCTCAGGGCTTAAACTCATGAAACTGTGAGATCATGACCTGAACTGAAGCCAGAGAAGGAAGCTCAACTGACCGAGCCACACAAGCGCCCCGATCACGTGACTCTTGATCTTGGAGTTGTAAGTTTCGGCCCACATTGGGTGTAAAGAGTACTTAAAAAATAAAATCTGGGGCGCCTGGGTGGCTCAGTCGGTTGAGCGTCCGGCTTCGGCTCAGGTCATGAGCTCACAGTTTGTGGGTTCAAGCCCCATATTGGGCTCTGTGCTGACAGCTTAGAGCCTGGAGCCTGCTTCGGATTCTGTGTCTCCCTCTCTCTCTGCTCCTCTCCTGCTCATGCTCTGTCTCCCTCTCTCTTTCAAAAATAAATAAAAACATTACAACAATAAAATAAAATAAAATAAAATAAAATAAAATAAAATAAAATAAAATAAAATAAAATAAAATAAAATAAAATAAAATAAAATAAAATAAAATCTGGGGGCTCCTGGGTGGCTCAATCGGTTAAGTGTCCGACTTTTGATTTGGGCTCAGGTCATGATCTCACAGTCGTGGGATTGAGCCCCAGCTCTGGCTCCACTCTGCGTGCAGCGTGCTTGGGATTCTTTCTCTCCTTCTGCCTCCCTCCCCCATGTTCTCTCTCTCTCTCCCTCTCTCAAATAAAATCAATTCAAAATTTTTTAATCTATTTTTTAAAGTTTATTTATTTGGGAAGGAGAGAGAGAAAGAGAGAGAACAAGTGAGAGAGGGGCAGAGAGAGAAGGGGATAGAGGATCCCAAGCGGGCTCTGTGCTGTCAGCAGAGAGCCCAATGTGGGGCTCGAATTCATGAACTGCGAGCTCATGACCTGAGCTGAAATAGGACATGTAACTGACGGAGCCACCCAGGCTTATTTTTTAAAAAATGAGGTCTTTTTTTGTTTGTTTGTTAAGTTTATGGATTTATTTTCAGAGAGAGAATGTGTGTGCATGAGTGAGGGAGGGGCAGAGAAAGAGAGGGAGAGAAAGAATCTCAAGCAGGTTCCACATTGTCAGCACAGAGCCTGATGTGGGGCTTGGTCCCACGACCCTGGGATTGTGACCTGAGCCAAAATCAAGAGTCAGATGATTAACTGACTGAGCCACCCAGGCACCCCCAAAATAACATCTTTTAAAAAGTTTAGCTTTTGATGCTCGAGTCCCCATTTCCATGGCTTCTTCAATCCTTTCAGGACGGTATGAAGATAAAGAGCAGAACAGCATAGTTTATGATGAAAGGCCCAGACCCCTGGTACAGAACGTACTCGCCACAGGAGGTCAGAGGGCACAGGGCAGCTGGACTTGAGCAGGTGGACTTTAACTTTTAATAACAAACAGATGCAAGGTTAGTGCTGAAATTTAAAATTCTCCGGCTAAGCCATACAGTTGGCCCTTGAACAACATGGGAGTTCGGGGTACTGCCCCCGCGCGGTATGTAACTGTGTATGTAACTGTGTATAACTTTTGACTCCCCCCAAACGTAGCTACAAATAGCCTACTGTTGACCGGAAGCCTTACTGATAAGCTAAACAGTCGATTAACACGTATTTTTTATGTTGTATGTATTCCATACTATAATTCTTACAATGCAGTGAGCTAGAGAAAAGAAAATGTTAAGAAAATCATAGGGAAGAGAAAATACATATACAATCCTGTACTGTGTCTACTGAAAAAAATCCGTGTCTAACTAGACCCACGCAGATCAAACCCATGCTGTTCTAGAGCCAACTGTATCCGTTTTTTCCCCTCCCCCTCCGCCCAGGTATATTTTTAGAGCTTGCCATCAAGGCCTTTATAGCGTCTTCTATTCCCTCTCTGCTCTAACACCTACTGCCTGTGGCTTCTCTCCCCTGATGCACGTGGCCATCAGGACATTTGAGAGAGGTCACAGCTTCCATCCAGGTGTCCCTGGCTTTCCTCGTCTAGGCTGCCTACAGCAGAAGGGTCACACTGGGAGGGGTTGACTGGTGAAGCTGTGCGTGGCTGCATGAGTTGATTTCTGATAACATCCCAACAGCCAACAAAAATGATCTGGGATGATCAGCACTGCACAGATCAGGGAGAACTGGCTGTTCTCTTATGCCGGCCCATGTGTTCCATTAGAAATGGATTAAATTGTTCAGACACTGAAATCTTCTAGGTGACATTTGCATTTGGAACTCACCCTTATAGCCAGCCGTGAGTCTGCCCTCTGTGACCTGTGCCGTGAGTCAGGCAGGCCCGGCCCGGCCCGGTCATCCAGGGGCCTGACTTGTGCTCTGCCACAGCAGGCTGGTTGCTGTTCCTGTTTTCTCAGCACTGAGAAAAACTTTGTTTCTGAATTGTAGCTTTTTAAATGTTTTCCTTGGTGGCTGGTAGGTCTAAGCCATGATCCACTTATATTTACTGAGTGCCTGGTTAGTAGCGTGGGCTCTAGAATCAACTGCCTGAATTCAAACCCCACCTTTACAAATCATGAGCTTTGTGACACTGAGCAACTTACATAAGCAGCTCTAAACCTTAACTGCTTCATCTGCAAAGGGGAGAATCATAATAATACCCTCCCGTGGGGCTGTGGAGAGGCCTGTTCCAGGTTTGGTTCCTCTGAAGCAGACTGAGACAGAAGTTAGCAAGCAGGGCTTCTTGAGGGAGTCCTTTTAAGAGCAACCCCTGTAAAAGGGAGAGCGGGAAGCAGGAATGGGCAGAGAGAGCTGAGCTCTGATGCAGTCCCAAGGAAAGTGGCAAGAAACCCAGAGAACACTCTAGAAATGGGAGAGCTTGTTAGCCCTACCCTGAGGTGAACCAAAAAGGGCAGGGCCCTACAGCCCCTCAGTAGATCAGTCCCTGGATGCAGTTTTCGTCAGCTAAGCCAGTCCCCAAAGGACAAATGAGATCCGTCTTCCTGTAGTATTCTCAGCATCTGGGGGAATACGTTCTTCATTCCTGAAAGGGGACCGCAGCCTCCCCAACAAACGTTAGATGAGATGACCCACACGAAGCTCGTAAGGCCACGACCGGCCTGCAGTAAATACTTAGTAAGTGGCAGCCATTACATTTACTGTTGTTTTTGTAACTGTGATTTGCCAGGCACTGTACCAGTGGCTGGGACACAGTGGCTATTAGGATTCTGCTTCTGCCCTCCAGAAACTCAATCCACAGGCAGACCAGACCAGCAAATAAGCATTTGCGGCACGGTGCGCTTGGTAGGGCAGCACAGGACTCGTAGAAGAGCATGTGGAAGGGACACGTGACCCAGACAGGGAGAGGGAAGGAAGAGCGATGCCAAAGGTGATACCTGGAGACAAAGAGGAGTCAGCCAGGCAAGGGACTCGCAGGTGCTGGGGGTGGGGAAGAAGGTGGAGCAAGCAGCATGTGCAGATGAGGGAAGCGTGTGCCTGGTACAGTTCAGCTCGGCCAGAGGTTTGTGTGCACCAGGCCAAGGAGTGTGGACGTGGATACAGAGATGGCAGTGGGAGCCATGAGCTCATGCTAATCGGAGGAAGCACGTGGTCCATTCGTGCTTGAACAAGATCACCCTGGCTGCCATGTGGGCAAGGGATTGGGCCTGGACAAAATGAGAGGCCACCGCCTGGGTCCAGATGAGAGATTAGGGTGACCTGGGCCATACTGGTGGTACTGAGGAAATATTGCACAGAGTCAAGGGATATTGAAGAGGTGGAATCTACAGGTTTGGTGATGACCGGGTGGTAAGAGAGCAAGAGGACCATTGCTTACGCTTCTGACCTGGGCAATCCACAGAAGCCCTGCTGTCTTAGTCCATTCAGGCTGCTATAACAGAATACCAGAGACTGGGTGGCTTATAACAAACAGAAAATTTATTTCTCACCGTTCTGGAGGATGAGAAGCCTAAGATCAAGGCGTCAGCAGAGCTGGTGCCTGGTTCATAGACAGCCACCTTCTCACTCGGTCCTTTTGTGCTGACAGAGGAGCAGGGAGCTCTCTAGGGTCTTTCTCTCTCTCTCTTTAAAGTTTATTTATTTGTTTTGAGAGAGAGAGAGAGAGAGAGAAAGCGTGAGTTGGGGAGGGGCAGAGAGAGAGAGGGAGAGACGGAGAGAGAGAGAGAGAGACAGAGAGACAGAGAGAAATACCAAGCAGGCTCCATACCGTCAGTGCAGAGCCTGATGCGGGGCTCAAACCCACGAACCGTGATATCATAACCTGAGCCAAAGTTGGATGCATAACTGACTGAGCCACCAAGCTGCGCCTCTGGGGTCTCCTTTATAAGTGTACTAACCTACTAACCCCATCTATGAGAGTTTCCCCTTCATGACCTAATCATTTCCCAAAGGCCCACCTCCAAATAACATCACATTGGGAAATAGGTTTCAACATATGAATTTTGGAGGAACACAAAGATTCAGTCTATAGAAACTGGGGAACTAATGTCCTAACGTCTAGGGGAAAAAACCGCCACCATGGACAAACTCCTTGTTATTTGGAATGATTTGGGAGCTTCTTTGAGCCGGCTCACCAAGACCTATGGCTCCATTTTAGACAAACCCATTTGAAGCCCCTGATGGAGTACAAGTCTCAGAAACAACTAAATTAATCCCAGAGGAAAACTGCTTCCTCTCTGCTTCTTGCTTAACAACAACAACAACAACAACAACAACAACAAAGCCAGTAAATAATGCTCTCAGTGTTTAAACTGTCACTGTAATGTAAAGCAAATTGAGCCAAGGAAAAAGAAATACAAACTCACTTTAAATTCACTTTGGATTCAATCTTCAATAAACATCAATATTTATTAAACTCTGAGCCCAGCCCTGTGCTGAAAGCTTTGAATATAAGGATAAAGTAGACACTGACCAGTAAACTTGAGGGTCCAGCTCCTTCAATAGTAATATTTCATACGGTAAACTGATGCACTGGCATTTGGGTTTATACATTCACCTCTTATGTGTTTGGTGACTTGAGTCAGTCCCTGGGCCTTACTCACTTCGGAGTTTTCACAAAACTGGGTTTTGGATTTCAAAGCTGCCAACCAGACCCATGCAAGTGGGAATCATTCCATTGGAAATGATCAGGAGGCCTCTCTTGACTTTGTCCCAAAAGGAGTAATTTGAGGCAGGGAGAGAGATTCCAGGATCTTCTCTGAATTCGAGTTGAAAAATTAGGACCGAAAAAAAAAAGAAAAGAAAAGAAAAAGAAAAATTAGGCCCAATATTAGCCCAAAGTGATAAAAAACAAAACTCAACAAAGTAAATTTGAAGAGCTGATTGACTTTATTAAAAGATTCATGAATCAGGCAACATCCCATCTAGCAAATATAGAGATGCTTTGAGGAGTTGTACAAAATGGAAAGTTTTTATAAGAAGGAGGGTGGGGCAAGAAAGAAGCCAAAAAAAAAAAAAAAAAGACTATTTCAGACATGATCATCTTCCCATAGGAGGAAGGGCAGGGGGGTGGGGGGGTCTTATGATTCAGATGACTTCATCTTTGAGGGACAGAGAAGCCCCAAGTGACAGATTGCTTCATTGTGCTTATCAGAAAATTCCTGATTGACAGGTTTAGGCTTATATTTCTGGAGGAACGTTGAAACTGAAATTAGGTTAGGCATTAAACCCTGGTTTGGTGACTTGGCCCAAACAATGTCATTTTGCACCTCTTTTTAATGAGAGCAACTTCTCCAAATATTTCTGGGGAGGGGGATGAGTCTGCCTAAGAATCTAAAACGGGGTCGCCTAGGTGGCTCAGTTGGTTGAGTGTCAGACTTCCACTCAGGTCATAGTGCCACGGTTTGTGGGTTCGAGCTCTGTGACCAGCTCTGTGCTGACAGCTCAGAGCCTGAAGTCTGCTTTGGACTCTGTGTCTACCTCTCTCTCTCTCTCTGCCCCTCCCCCCGCTTGCGTGAGTGCACTGTCTCTCTCTCTTTCAAAACTAAATAAACATTAAAAAAATTAAAAAAAAAAAAAAAAGAATCTGAAACGGAACTTTCCCCAAATTCTCCCTCTGGGAGCACATTCCCTCCCAGGGAATTGCTTGGTTTAGTTCACAAAAGCCGCCAGCACTGAAGCAACCAAACAATTTTTCATGATTGGATTTGGTCCCTACCTCCCAAATGAAAGGTGAAGATTGAAGATAGCAAGAACCAAACTCTACCATAAAAAAGATCCACGCCCAAAACAATGTGATTTTTCTTTAACGTTGTTCATTGCAGTGATAGTTTGTACATTTGAGATGCAAGGTTTGGGAGCATAAAACCACAGTTGATGCAATCTTTCTTTAGGCTTCAAAAGAAGCCAGGTGAGTTTCTGTTTGCACTTCTATTTTCTCCCAGGCTTTGTTATGGTGTCAGATCTACATTCCAGAGCTCCTTAAGCCCTTGGAAAAAAAGTGATTAAAACGTAATTGAGACGCCAGTGTCCCCGAGTATCAGCATATAAGGGAGCAAAGCAGGGGGTGGGCGAGACTCTAGTTTAAAGCAACTTTAAAGGCTCACGATGACTTTGTTTTTATAGGAAGGAGCGGCAGCAGGCACCCAGCAAGGCGAGTCCCAGTCCAGGGAACACCCACTCGGCTCCAGGCTGAGAGAGAGAGTCTGAAAACCGAAACCAGCCCAGCGCACACCGACGACGCCCCTGAGGCTGCCTGCCCCGCCGGCCAGTCTCTGCCCGGGGACACCCGCGCGGGCGGCAGGGCCAGGGTGGAGGAGGGGACGGAGGAGGAGGGGATGGAGGAGGGAGAGGAAGGGGAGGAGGAGGAAGGAGTGGGGGAGGGGCGGTCGGCAGAGGCCCCGCCCACGCCCCGCCCCGCCCCGATTATAGCCGATGACTCAGGGCGGAGCTCCGCATCCAACCCGCTCGCCGCCAACTTCTCTGGATGGGACCAGAAGTTTCTAGCCGGCCAGTTGCTACCTCCCTTTATCTCCTTCCCCGTTGGCAGCGAGGAGGCTATTTCCAGACACTTCCACCCCTCTCGGGCCACGTCACCCCCTCCTTTAATTCATAAAGGTGCCCGGCGCCGGCTTCCCGGACACGTCGGCGGCGCGCACCGCTCTCGAGCCGGCCGCAGTCAGCGAGCGACTCCGCGCCTGGAGGCCCGGCACCCCACGACCAGGCACCCCGCGACCCGACACACCGGCGGCCGCCCCTTCGGGCCGACCCCAACCCAACATGAGCGCTGCCACCCACTCGCCCATGGTGCAGATGGCGTCCGGCAGCGGCGCCGGCGACCGCGACCCCCTGCCCCCCGGCTGGGAAATCAAGATCGACCCACAGACCGGCTGGCCCTTCTTCGTGGACCACAACAGCCGCACCACGACGTGGAACGACCCGCGCGTGCCCCCCGAGGGCCCCAAGGTGAGCCGGCCCGCTCGGCGCCCCGGCCGGCGCCCCCCCTCGACGGCGAGCGGCGGGGACCGCTGCACCCGGCCGGGTTGCGGGGTCCCGGAGCGCGCCTGCGGGTGGACGCCCGGGCTCGGCCTGCTGTGCCCCGACGAGCCCCCGCTCCGGCCCGCCCTTGGCCGGCGTCGGGGCGAGAGGGAGGCCCCGGAGGGGAGGAAACGTTTCCCCCCTCCGCTGCGTCTGGTTCCCGGGAAGTGCGACCCGCGCAGTGGCGCCAGGTGCCGTCCACCGGCCGGATCCGAGGGACCGAGGACCGGGTGGCTGGAGCGGGCCCGGGCTCCGGAGGGGCGGCCGGCCTGGTCACCTCTGGAGGCCCGGGCCAGGCCCCGCCGCCGCCTCTGCCGCCGCCCGCCGGGGCGGAGGTCCCGGTTTCCCTGCGGTCCGCGCTGCGGCGGACGCCGGCGAGGGGGCCCACTCGCCAGCTTGGGGGAGGTCTCGCAGGTGTTTTGTCTCCTAAAATTCCTCAGTTTGCTCGAGGGGCATCTTAACTGGCTCAGGCACAGAGTGACTCAGGGAACTGATGTAAATATACTCCCCCGTTTTTATATCTGAAATTAAAATTGTTTTCTTCTTTGAAACGGTTTTCAATAATATATTTTAGTATGATTTGTTGAAAAACAAGGCGTTCTTCTGCCAGGCAATTTCCGAACTAAAGATGTGAGACTGTCCCATGGTTGACCATTGCCTTAGGACATTGCCTCACGCTGGCGTGAAAGGGAATGGTTTTTGTTTTTGTTTTTTTTTAATGGCATACATTCCCTTCCTTGTTATGGTATTAAAATACTTAGGATTTGTTTCCAGTAGATACACAACAAATACAGAAATACTTTCGTGAATGCAGCATGCCTTATTTACATATATGCAGAAATATAAACTCTTTAGTCCTTAGGAGCATGAAAATTTGGAAATAGAAAGTTGGGATCAATCTGTTAACTTAAAAAATTACAACTAAGTGTGTTACTCTTCCAATATTCCACAGATTTGTGCTTTTTCAAAATAAAAGCCTTGGCAAAAAGAAATACACTTAAAGAAAGGGTAATGATATACTGTCTGGGCAAAATTTTAAAAAGCCATAAAGAGCTGGTCAGTTGTTTTGAAGATTTAAAAATTCGCAAAATTAAAAATGCTTTATAATTATTTTAGAAGAAATTTTGTATCATCCACTTTCATTTCTAAATGACAAACATTGATAAAAATCTGGTGCCCAACAGTGAGATGTAGGGACATTCAGCAACTTCCATTTATAAGAGTTGAATTGTATATTTATATCTGGAAAATTAGTACAAGAGTATGTAATTAGCTGGGATGGGTATAATCATATATACTTTTTTGTATGCCTGCTCAGCCCATTATTGGGTGAAACTAAAGCACATTTCAAACTAGCCCTGTTACTGCAGTCTACATGGATGTCGACCTTTGGTGTGGTGTAAAACTATTAGTTTGAGGCCTCCTTCCTATAGAGACGGGGACTGTCAGAATCTGCCGTACCCTTTGTTGTAAGTGAAGGTCAAGTTTGAACATAGCCACTGTTAAGTGCAGTGTAAACCCAGAATGCCAACACTTTGTTTTTAGCACGAGACTCACCCAGCAAGTTGAGATCTTTGTGTACCCATCCGGTGAGTTGGTTAGGCTGTGGTTTCATAAACTCTTTTTAAAGGGGAAAAAACAGGTTAAGTAACTTTATTTTTTTTTTAAAGATTTTATTTTTAAGTAATCTATACCCAACATAGGGTTCAAACACACAACCTTGAGATCAAGAGTCACATGCTCTACCGACTGAACCTGCGAGGCACCCCGGAATTACTAGAATTCTTTTTTTTTTCTTAAGTTTACTTATTTATAAATAAGTAAGAGAGACAGAGACAGAGTCTCTGAGACTCTCAGAGAGAGAGGAAGACAGAGAATCCCAGGCGAACCCCTGAAACCACGAGATCATGACCTGAGCCGAAACCAAGAGTCAGACGCTTAACCGACTGAGCCACCCAGGCGCCCCTATCATTGTTAACAAATGGAAAATACGGCTACTAAATCAGAAGTCTGACCCTGGAAAAGGGGATTTGAAAATTAAGTCAGAATTTTAAAGTCGAAAGGCCCATGAAGATCTCTTAGCTCAATCTCTTTGTTTTACTGAGAAAGAAACCCAGACAATTAAAGTGTGTCTCCAAAGGTCACTCAGTACCAATAGCAAAGAGAACTACACCAGAAAGTCCTGATAAGAGGCAGGGTATCTGTTCAGAAGAAGGTAGAAGTGTCTTGAATTTTTATGAAACTGTGAAGCGTGCAGGCTGGACTACTTCATTGTCTCTGTGTCCTCTAGGCCACCACGTACTAGGTGGCTGACCTCTGTGCTGTGATTACTTGGATGGTGATGACTGGATATGATAACTCAAGAAATGAGTTCTCTTTACCAAATTAACTACTCGAGATTTGTCCGCATGGCACAAAACTTGAGAAAACTGACATTCGGTTTCTTAGCTCCTTGACCTTCATTGTTCTCATACCTGTGCTTTGATAATACACAGAACATCTGGGTGATTAATTCAGATTCTCTTACACGAATGACACTTTTTCTCCAGACTAAATACAACGGAAAATCTTCAGTACTGTTTCATATTAGAAATTGGCTTCTTACTTCGTAGTAAAAAGGGTCCTGGTGTAAGACAAAGGGCGTTTTGGGGGGAGATGAGCTAAGAGGACCTTTCAAGCATCCTTATTTTCAGGAGGAGATGCCATCAGTCGATAAAGAGGAAGCCCTTTTTTGGGGACGGCAGCTTCTGGGTGTTTACGGTCTAACCTTGCTGGGAAAGGAGTGGCTTCCATGGAAAGGAAGTGACTACAACTCTGTTTCATTGAGTCTTGTACTCTGTCACTTTAGAGTTGATCCTCCCACATTGCTCTGAAGTAGTGAGAGTGACTGTCCCTAGTTTTACAGAGGAGGCAAGTGAGAGCAAGCGTCTTGCCCTTCGTCGAAGAGGCAGGGCAGCTACAGGCTAAGACATTGGGCTTTACCTGACTCCACTCCATGCACCTGGACCTCCCCACCTGCAGTCTTCCTGGATGTCAATTTTCTGCACTCACGGGCTTGCCACTAATCTTCTGGCAAGTTCATTCTGGTCCAGGCCCCTTCCCTGGCAGAGAGGTTGGTGCTCACTCTGGAGTCTGAAGGTGCACAGCCACCCCTCGCCTGCTCTCCCCTGATTAAACAGAGACCAGATGCTTTGGAGTACTGTGCTGTGCTGCTCTGTCAGAAACCTTCCTGGGACAAGGGGGGAGACCCTTCTCCCTCAGTGAGCAGAGCTTTCTAGCTCTGTAGACCTTAGAGGTCACCAGCACAGAATCCCGAGGCCGGCAGTCTCCTGGGAAGCCTTTTAAGAGCACAGATTACCAGCGGCTTCATCCCTCTATCTGTCCCCTGCCCCCGCCCCCCATGTTTAGTCCACATTGCCCAGAAATCTGTATGTCTGAAAGGTTTCCCTGATCCTTTTGATTTTGCCACACTGGCATTTGGGAGCCCCTGGTGGATGGTGATCCCATTTTGTAAGGGGAGGGGAGCTGTGATTTACTGTACCCTTTCCTGCATATGAGCCCTAGAATTCCTCAAGCTGTGCCTGTCTAACATCTAACCTGCATGGCCTTTGCCTGAGGCCCCATTTTCCTTCTTGGTGAAACTCCCTGGTGCCGACTTGCATGAGTATGAACATGGGGATGGCAGTGCCCTGAGTCAGATCCAGGGCAGTCCCAAGACCCTCCTGTACCCCAGAAAGATGTGAGCCAGAGCATTTCCTTCCTGTTTGGCCCTCCCAGCAGAAGCTCACCAGAATAATCTGACAGATTACATTCAGGCCCTGGAAGAGAGATGTAGAAACATCCTCTCAGAGGAAATTGGAAATGTTTGTAGTTACGATTGAAGTGGAGAGACCCACTTATTCTGCTTCATGTTTAGCAGAGCCTCCTGAATTTTCTTACAGATGAGATCATTTTGCTCTTTGCAGATCGATTAGAAGCTCGTGGGCCTCTTAGCAGAATCAGAGCACAATCAGGAAATGAGTGGTCCTTCTCCCGTTTGTATTTCCAGCAAGTTGCAGTGATGGAGGAGCAAATTCCTTTGCGACTGATGAGCAGGGATTTGTTGGGGGGGGGGGGGGGAGGATGAAGAACGTGGGCCACATGCCTTAATGCCCAGCTCATCCAGGACCTCCATTTTACCCTCCAGAGAACAGGCTGTGTTTGGCAAGAACTGAACATAATTCGTCCCCCGTTTTGCAGCGTAGCTTTGCCCTTTACGAGGGGAAAGCCGGTACACAGGAACTGTGGCGGCATTTGACATTAGCCAGGGCCGAGGAAGGCTTAGCTGTTTGATGCTGTTGGGGCCGGTTGTGAGTCAGAAAGCTCCATACCACCGGTGAGGCTTGATTAGCACTGTCCTCCTGTCCCCATTTCTGGAATGACACACAGTTGCCTTATATAAGGCACTCTACATATCTATTACTTCCTATTGGCATTTATAAATGGTCTGATGCTTATCATCAAAGGTAGGAAACCGTGCATAACCCAAACCTACTCTTCCTCCTTTGCATTTTTGCTGTTGTAATGCTGCTCTTAAATATTTAAGACACCTTACGTAGGAAAACTGGGAGCAAAAGACAAAGGCCTTGCTTATTAGGAACCTCTGAGGACCCATTAATGCTGATGAACGCTGAAGAAACCTCTAGCAACCTGATTATGGAATTCTTGAGCCCCTCCCTGCTCCCCATTTCTGGCTCATCAAGTCTTCACTGGGTCTCCTCTTGTGCCTCTAATCTCAGACTCACGGCTTGACTTTTGAAGCCAAGCACTAAATCCCATCCTTTGCAAATGTGGACATTGATTCCCACGGCTTGCTTGGCATTGTGTGACTGCGTGAGATATGTGATGTTACTAAGTCATCACTTATTTCTGTGTAGATTTCTTTGGGGACCTTAGAAGCCAGGCAGCTTGTGACAGCTTCATGAGGGAGAATTTCTTGAGGATAGAATGAATCTAATATTTTTTCGTCTGCCAACATGTTTGTATAAGTATGTGTATATGCACACACGCGTTTATATTAACATGTCAAACACTGGTTAGGGGCATTACAAACCTTGTTTCTTTAAATCCTCAAAACAGGTCTCTAAGATAGAAACTACTAGGTGCTTCTGAGGCCTGTCAGCTGTGATAAAGCAGAAAGACTGTTGTGGCCAGAGGTTTACCCTCACCTTGCCCCCTCTGAGCCTGGCTGCGTCTCAGAACTCCTTTATACTCAGAGCTCACCAGGCACAGCCCCCGTTGATTAGAAACCACTTGTGTCTTGAGTCTGGATCTGACTTAGGAGATGGGCCCAAGTTCTTCATTCATTCGTTCCGTCCGAAATTGACAGAGTGCCTGTTCTCTGAAAGTCACAGTGTTCAATGCCATATGGAGGACAGGTCTGTCTCCTTCTGTAGCTTTCTCTGTGCAGAGTTTCTTACGTGTAGATGTCTCCAGTTGGAAGCAGGCTCTCCCTGCCCTGGACTCCACGTCACTTTGATTCAAATCTTTCTTCCAAAAGGCGGCACTTTTCTGCTTTGCCTTAGGGTCATGTCCCTGTGGGCCGAGAGTTCCAGGGGCAGGCTGTGTCTGTCATCTTTCTGTTTCTCAGTGCCTGGCAGGATCTACAATCTCAGTAAATGATTCTGTGCGGGGAAGGGTAAAACACGGGCTGGGTTCTGGAGTGGACAGGCTGGTAAAAGAAAAGCCACCCTTACTGAAGTACAGTCTTAAGCCCAGAGTGAATGTAAGTTGCCGAAAGCTCTAGCTGTTCGTTCCAAAGTACTGCAGTGTTGTCCTGGGCTCCCAAATGTCCCCCAGGAGCCAGTTCCTTTTTACTGTATTTCTAAATGGGCTTTTCTCCACAAAGGACTTAAGTATTGATTCCCTGACTTCATCCTTATGAGTCTGGAGAAGCTCTTTTTTGTCCCTACCAGCAACACAGCATCTTGGAACAGACCTGCTGGAGAGGCTGGGAGCTCACAGCAGCCAGACACTGCTGATGCCCAGCTGCACAGAGAGCAGCCTCAGCACTGTCAAAGGAATCTCTCTCTCTCTCTTTTTTTTTCTCCTTGTGGCTGGCAATAAGACCAGATACTGCACAGTGAAGCTTCTTATTCACTGTCAATTCAGAAAAGCCCAGAATTTCAGATTGCTCACTGCCTACGTCAAGAGCCTGTAAACAGTGTGGCTGCCCAAGAACTCCTAGCACAGAGCTGTGTCCCCAGTGACTAAGGTGAGACTTGCCACTGAAAATTCCCTCGCATCCTGTTGGAGAACAACCATTTCCTATCTTGAAATAACTTCCTCAGTGTTCCTTAGGGTAGAATTGTAGACTTTTGGTTATTTAATTTAATTTAATTTTTTATTTTATTGTTAAATATTTATTTTTGAGAGAGAGAGACAGCGTGCGAGCAGGGGAGGGGCAGAGAGAGAGAGGGAGACACAGAATTTGAAGCAGGCTCCAGGCTCTGAGCCATCAGGACAGAGCCTGACTCGGGGCTTGAACTCACAAATCTCAAGACCATGATATCTGAGCTGAAGTTGCACACTTAACCAACTGAGCCGCCCAGGTGCTCCGATTTTTTGTCAGTTATCTTAAAGATTCTTCTTGGACACTGAATGGATGAATAAATAATTTAAAAAATCCAGGGGTGTCTGGGTGTCTCAGTCAGTTGAGCGTCTGACTTTGGCTCAGGTCACGATCTCACGGTTGGTGGGTTTGAGCCCCACGTCGGGCTCTGCGCTGACAGCGTGCAGTCTGCTTCGGATTCTCTGTCTCCTTACTCAGCCCCTCCCGCACACATTCTCGCTCTCTCTTTCTCTCTCAAAATAATGAACATTTTAAAAAAACCTTTTTTTTTTTTAATCCAAACAGCGGGAGGCTAGGGAAGAACATGTGTGTGCAGAAGACAAGGCAGCTGCATCACTTTTTGACACTTCCAAATTAGTCCCACGGACCCTGAGTGTCAGAGTGGGACCAGCTCTCCTGCCCAGATGGAGCTGGGTTTTCTCCCTCCTGAGGCCCCGTGCTGGATGCACAGGGCCGTGGTGACTCAGAACTGAGTGGAGTGCCCTCCCTCTCGCCTGCCGTGCCTCGGCCAGGCAGTGACTCAGCACCAAGCACTGGCTCCCTGGCCCAGAGCACACTTGAACTGAATGTTCCAGGTCTTGAGCCCCAGCCCGGCTCGACTGGGCAAAACGAAATGCTTTCTCCCCTGCTGCATTTTACCCTGGGAAGATGAAGGGTTTGAAGACAGCCACAGTTATTATCAGAGTGCACGGTGTGGCAGGAATAGTGAAAGGGTTAATACATCTCTGGTCTTGATGTCAGGCACACCTGGGTTGTAGTGATCTCAGATCACTCACTCTCTCCGAGCCTCAGTCTGCACTTCTGTAAAATGGGAACACAACATTCCCTCTCCAGCAGGATTGTGACGATTAGGGGGATAGTGCATGGAGAGTGATGAGTCAGGGCCTGACTGGACACGTGTGTATAACCCGTGGAAATGGTCACTCCACTAAGAAGTGGGAGAGGACTCAACACATGGCAGACAGATGTGGCCAGACATGGGTCTGTTGGCTCCCAGGTGGGGCTCCAGTCTTGTTTCTCAGAAGCAAAGGCCTCTTATCCCCCTTGTACCACCTCAGCCGACTCTCTTTCGACCAGTGTCTGGATGCCCTCAGTACCCTCCCCAGGGTTCCCATGCCCCTCATAACTCAGGTACACGTCAGGGGAGTCAAATGAAGGCCGCAGGGCCTTCTGGGGCCTCACCCAAACCTACAAACCACAGCCCCAACCAGCTTCACCCCTGATTCATCCCTGATTCCTCAGCCGAGACAGGCCAGGAGGAATTGTGTTTCCTGCACTCTGCTGCATGGGGTGGCGTCTTAACTCTGAATCTCGACTCCTTAAGGGGAGTGTCTCCCTCTGCATCTCTGCACAGGCCCCAAGACAGTTGCCAGGCAGGAACTAGGTGCCCGGTCAAGTGTTGTGGGGAAACTGAGCCATGTTAAAGAGGATCCGGCCATTTCCATTTGCACAGCTGTTCTGGACCCAGCTCTACGGGGTGGAAATGGCACTGCAGGTGGAAGGAGAGAGGGCAGTTTTCTAATTGCCACCACCCTCTTGGGGGGGAGTGTGACTGTTGGAGGAATGCTTTGAGCAGCTGTTCAGGGCGGGGAGGAGAGTCCCCAGGAATTCCCCTCAAGGAATCATTGAACCAGCTACCCTTGGTTAAAGGGGCCCTTGCCCTAGCTGCTTTGGTGAATTGGAGGCTGGGGTAGGGGACTGTGTTTTGTACAACATGCAGGTCTAGTGAAGCCCTGCACCCTGATACCAGCAAACACTTGCATAGTTGGTGTCTAGCAGACGGTAGAGCCAAGTGATTGATCCGTGTTCCACCACAGCATGAGACAAGTCCTCGAGAAACGCATGGAAATGGACCACGAGGGAGTCTCTTTATCTAATTCGGACAGTTTGCTTCCTGCTGTGGAAATTTCAGGTACTTTTCCATCTGTGATTCGTGATTGCAGATTGATTAGAGCAGGTGTTCCCTACCCCTTTTTTTTTTGGAAGAGGAACTAGCTAGTGCTTTTCATTCCCTGAAGCTGTGAACTTCAGGAGCTGGGCATTCAGTGACTGGGGTTCCTGGCTTGGTAACTGCCCCTGTGACCTTGGGCCACATCTGCTACGTGGAATCCTTGAGGAGGGCTCCAGGGGGTGGGGGAAATGGGAAAGCTGGAGGCTGACGCCAAACTGGCCAGCTGTGGCCCATGGTGCCTGGCCCCTGCCCTGGTGGGGGACACACTGAGACTGTCGGTGTGATACCAGCAGATGAATTCTGCTCCCGGCCAGGTCCTCCTGTCCCAGCCTGGCCTGGTTTTTCTCACTAGGTCTTGGGCGGGAGTGCAAGGAGCCCCAATCAGTGTAAGTTGGGTGTGGATTTGTCCTCAGGGCAGGCCCCCTCAGAGTCACTTGACTAGGGCTTTTTGGGGGTGGGGGGGCACAGAGGGGTGGTGGTTAGGGCTCAGGCCCCTAGAGTGTTGGGCTGTGATTGCTTCCAGGTTGGAAAACATAGATACAGTTCCCAGCAGAGAAAATGGCACCCTTGCTAATTAGTGTTCTTAAGACGCTCAGATAAAGGAGCTTCTAACTCTTAGCAGGTTTATTCCTAACTGGTGAGACCACTGAGGTTTTAGGCTTTGTAAACTACGGGCCCAACCACCTGTTTCTCATCTACCGATAACTATTTGTGGAATAGCATCTACCGATAACTATTTGTGGAATGAAGGAACGTGATTGTGTAGGGCTTGGAGCACTTAGCTTACAAAGACTTTCTTGTGCCTTATTTTACTTCTGTCTTGCAAAAATCCCTGGGAGATGCGGGGACTTTTACTGCCTGAGAAACTGAGTCTAGGTAGCAAGGAATCCTGTCTGAGGGCACATAGCTGGTGAGCAGCAGGGTGGGATTGGAGTTCAGGGTGGCAGCTTGGAGCCCAGGGCTCATGCCGGTTCACTCCTGCTTGTTTGGACACAGCCACAAAGAGAAGAGGTGTTAAGTTTCATCCCTATAGAAAGTTTTCCCCAGTGGGGACACATAGGGACACCCAGCTCAGCGATCCCAGGAGAAAATAATATGTGCTTTGATAACAGGCAATCAGATAAAGCCTGCAGTCACCTGTGGCTGAGTTGCATCTAGAATTTGTGGTCAGCACAGACTCTTGTCTTACCAGGAGTGTTGTATGGGGATTTCTGTGGAGGTGGATTTTGCTTACTGTTCACAATTTACCCGCTATCCGTTATGTGCCCCAAACGGGGTTTAGGCGGAGGGAGAGACCCTTTATCACAATCCAGTGGGAACTGGAGGGATTTTGAGTTGGTTGTGGGATATATTAAATTGGCAGTGATAATTTCTATGACCTGAAATACCAAACAGAAAGTTTTGGAAGAATGTTGAAGCTCAGCTATGTGCTCTAGAAGGAGGTTTTTTTCTTCTCCGTTTCCTGGCTGCTAGAAGTGAGCCAAGCTACTCAGTTTTGATCCAGGTCCTGCATATATGGGGAGGTCAGGATTCCTGTTTTCCTCCATCTTTTTTTATCTTTGTTTTAGAAGTTTTGAAGTATCATTAGTAAAATTCAAACCCTGACCGTTGTGAAGGCTCTTCTGGCCTAAAAACCCAGTTAATGGATCTGTGTCCTACTTAAGACTCCAGGCCTGTCTAGGCGGAAGTGCTGTGGGGCAGCCCTAAGAGTTACCTTTGTTACTCTTCCCCTTCATTCAGATGTGCTGATGGGAGCTGTAACTTGTAGGTACCAATAACACTTTGAAGAGGGCTGTGCCGTGGAGTTGAGTTTAGGGGTTTTCAGGGATCAGAGGCCACTCAGCGTACAGGGAACTGACTGTGGATGGGTCAAGGCAAACCCTGCTCCCCGGCTGTCCCCAAAGCAGCCAAGGCCATGAAAGTGCAATGCCCCAGCACAGTGGTTGGCATATGCCTTGTAGGTACGCAAGAATGTTGTGCTTGCTCTGCTTTTAAGGCACAAGACGTCCTTCTTGGGGGCTGGGGGGTCAGCAGCCTCCTCTTCATTTAGGACATGAAACATTAGGGCACTTTGAATCCCAGTGACTTCTGTTATGATTTATGTTTATTCATTTCTTGAGAGAGAGAGAGAGTCCGAGCAGGGGAGGGACAGAGAGAGAGGGAGACACAGAATCCAAAGCAGGCTCCAGGCTCTGAGCTGTCAGCACAGAGCCCGATGCGGGGCTCGAACCCACAGGTCATATGAGATCATGACCTGAGCTGAAGTCAGATGCTTCACCGACTGAGCCACCCAGGTGCCCCTGTTATGATTTAAGTGAACACAGTTAAGAGTGGTCATTTTTAGATTTCCGTGACACCAACTTCTCTTTGTTTTTGAGCTTTATGTAGACGTTTAGAGGTAGAGGGGACCTTGCAATAAGAGCCATGGAGAATGTCAGGGCTGAAAGGAACTTCACTTAGATCGGCGTTTCTCAATGCAGTCCTGGTTAGCTTCACCACACACCTGCTGAGTCAGACTTCTTGGAGTTGGGCTTAGGGTCTGCATTTTTGTGCATTTTCTGGGTGCTCCTGATGCCCCCTGGAGTCTGAGAACCACTGCTTTACAGAGCATCTGGGTCTCCCCTTCAATTTTAATAGCTGAGAAAACTAAGGTCCAGAGAGGGGATGTGGGCTGCTTGCATAACAAACATATTTAGGGGCAGATCCAGGATTAGAACCAAGTGCAGTCTCTTTCTACATCTCTTAGCTGCCCCCTTAGCGTACATTGTTATTAAAAACCAGCAAAGTTTAGATGTGCTCTTAAGCAAACAAGACTTGCGGAAGTCCAAGGGCTCACCCAAGCTCAGAATCTGATCCCAGGCTTCTCTGATAATAATACCTTGTACTTAATAGGGCAAATTTTGACTCATCTGGGGTAATTTTTCCTGCTTTTTATCCTGGCCATCTCCTGGAGTTGTTTAGTGCCCTGAGATATGCCTCAAGATTTTCCTGCAGTGCAAAGCAAGGGAGAAAAATTAACCAATTCATTTTATAAATGAATGCAGTGCGGTTCCTAATTGGATCTTGTATATAGGGATTCCTGATGTCTTTGCCCAAGATATAGATGGTGAGCAGAGCTACACTGGTCCTTACTCCTTAAGAAGCTACACACACAGGACCTTTGAGGGCAGGACCTCTAGTGGCCTGCCTGGTCACATGATCACAGCTTGCCCCTCCCTCCCCGGAAGACTAACTCCAAGGCAGGGGCGATCCCTGGTCCCCACTGAGGTCAGAAGGGGGGCAAGTAGCAAGTGCTGTGTCGAGGATGTTGGCATAACCAATAGGCTTTTTCTGGACGTGCTTGAACTGTGAAAAGACTTCTTAGACTAAGGAGGCATGTTCTAATATTCTAGGAGAATCATAACTGTTATACATTTGTTTCTTTTACTTTTGTCATTTTAAATTTTTATATTTTGAGGCGCCTGAGTGGCTCGTCAGGTTAAGCATCCAACTTCGGCTCAGGTCATGATCTCACAGTTTGTGGGTTCAAACCCTGCATCGGGTTCCGCACTGACAGTGCAGAGCTTGCTTGGGATTCTCTCTCTTCCTCTGTCTCTCTGCCTCACGCTTTCTTTCTCTCTCAAAATAAGTAAACTTGAAAAATTTTTTAAGTTTTATCTTTTTTTTTTTACACTCGGTGAAAAACACCATAGAAGTACAGGAAGGGCAATTTAATTCTTTTATGTGGTGCTTTTTTAGTTAGTAAAAACTGAAGCATCTGCTACTGACAAGACTCTAATGATAGAGTAGACATGTGAGAAGATGGGTTGGGCTCAGTATTCCTGGTGTGGACCTTACTCTAGGAGGGAGCCTCATTTCTGGTTTAAATTATGCATTCATGTAGAAGCGTTTAGTTTTCTATTCTGTAAAGCTGGTAGGTTTTTCTGCTTACCTAAACCTAGTGTTTTCCTAAACAATACCCCAATCAAAGTGGAAGGGGAACGTTCCTTTATTTATTTATTTTTAGAATGTTTGTTTATTTTTGAGAGGGAGAATGAGCAGAGGAGGGGCAGAGAGAGAGGAAGAGAGGACCCAAAGTAGGCTCTGCACTGACAGCAGAGAGCCCGATGTGGGGCTTGATCCCACGAACCGTGAGATCACGGATCATAACCTGAGCCGGAATCAAGAGTTGGAGCCTTAACCAGCTGAGCCACCCGGGTGCCATGGGGAAGCAGTCTTTTAGATGTGAGGCTCATGAAGAGACATGTGGTTTGTTACTGAATGGCATAGATGGGCCAACTCAGACAGAACCCAGAGTGCAGAACCTCAGGGTCCCCAGGCCACCCTTCCTGTCGCGGCCTCCCTGCTCAAGCCAGCAGGCACCGACACCTGCCAGGCAGCCCCAGGCTCAGAACGGGAGTCTTGGTAGCGGCCCCTTTCCCCTCGCTCCTACTGTCTTGCCAGCCTTTCCCCACACTCTCCTGCTCGCCCTTCTGGGTCACCCTTCATTTCCATGCCCTCAGCTCTGCTTTGCCCACACTTCCTTGCTCTCGTCGCTGACTCTTCCCCTCATTTCCTGCGGCGTCCTGGTTTTTGCTTCTGGCTCCTCCCGTCTTGCCGAGGCATCTCTCATCAGCAGCTCTCGGGATGGTCAGGCCTCTGGGCCTCCAGCCTTACCTTCTTCAGCTCAGCGCTCACCTTCACGCGCTGTCCCCTTCCCCTCTGCTGCTCGAACGCCGCATCCTGCCTACAGTGACCACAGCTTTCCTTTACCGACCAGACATGGCACTTCTTCCCAGACCCAGGTGGAAGGAATATTGGCTCCAGGAGGTAGTCTCTGCTGTCACCTCCTCTGGGCAGGCAGAAATACTCTTCCTCCCCTCCCTCCTTCCTTTGTCTCCCCTTTTCTCTTTTAGTTGTACAGAAGATATTCAGCGAGATGCATAAAATGCACAGCTCTTGGCAGGCGGCTGCAGTGCCGTCTGGATCCAGGGGCTTCCCCCAGGAGGCGCCAAGCCTCAGCCAGGCCTATCTTAGGTTTCCAGGCCCTGGAAGGGGCTGAGTTGGAGGCACAGCTAACAGCCGGCTCTGTGGGGGCGGTGGGGTTGGCGGCCCTCACCTGTTGAAGCCGGATAGTGCGGGTGGAGTGTGACAGGGGATGGGCAGTAGGGCAGGGGGAGGTTCAGGGAAGTGTGTATTTCGATAGATCTGTACATAGGCACATACCTGTTTACCGACATGCAGAAAAAGAACATTTCCATCCTCATGGAAAGGTTCAAGACCCTCCCAGTTACTCCTGTTTCCTACGGGGCAGTCACTACTCTGAATCTTCTATCAGTTAACTTTGCTCTTCAGTTTTGATTCCTTTGACACTTTGGGGTCTGTGCAGCATGACCGTGTGCCTGTTTGGGGAGGGAACTTGCATGTGTTGCTGCCTTCTGGGCATCCCCCTTGGATGTGCCCTCCCAAAACCTCACAGCAGTCCTGCCAGATAGATGGGTGTCGCTAGCCCCGTTTTCTAGGTACGGGCATCAAAGCTCACAGGCTAAGAGAATTCCCCCAGATCACAGAACTGTTACTAACAGAGGTCAGACCGAACTGGCATCCTAGCTAAGACAGCCCCATCCTAGCTAGAAAAGCCCATGCGTTTCCCCCACCCCCTTCCCAGAGCCTCCCAGGCTTTCCCTGTAGTTTTGCTTCCTGTTTGTTTTGTGCCGTAAACTGTCTCGAAAGCCCCTAGTCGGCAGGAATGGAGCCTTGCCAGTTTGGTGACCCCCATAGTACCCAGCGCCCGGGTAGCGAGATGGTCACTGGGAGATGGTCGGTGGATGAGGGCTTCCTAACTGCCCTGCTCGAGGATCGTGCAGGCAGCTGAGGCTTGTGTGCATGGCTGGGAGGGAACAGTGAGGCCCCCAGGCAGCCAGCACAGAAAATGCCCAGGACTTGTCCAGGCCCCGGCTTCAGGCTGGAAGGAGGGGTGTCCCAGCGAGGGGAGAAGATGATTAGATGGCGCGTTATGAGTCAGCACTGAGTAGCACTGGGTTTCCACGGCGTCTCTTGGTGCCTTGTCTCAGGCAGGGATCGGGTTTTGAATGTGAGGCCTGGACCCACTCCCTGCTCTTGGGTGACCTGAGAGCTAAACAGGCTGAAGTAATGTCGCCACCCTGAGCACGTGGGTATTCTAATCTGAGAGCGCCTGTCTGCTGGCGTCCCCAAGGACATAGCGACACCCTTGTCTCTTCTGTGTGCAGGAGGCCCTCCCCAGGGCAGGGGCTCAGCAGGAAGGAAGCAGTTGATGGGCCTGAAGGAGCGAAGTTTCAGGGCCCACCACCACTGACTCTTGTGCAGGAACACAAACACAAGGCAAAAATCACAGTGGTCTATCACTCAGAATGCAAATCAGCCCTCAGCTTTCCTTCCTTGTGACTGGTTTTGCAGCAGTGAGAATTCTACCCTGCAAACTCCTGGACCCTCTGTCTTTGCCTCTGTTTGCAGCTCGGCCTTCTTAAGGAAGGGGAGCTCTCCTCCTTAATAGTCAACCTACCCAGATGTGCGTCAGGGGTGCAGTTCTGTAGCTGCCTTCTCTGTAAAGGCCCTTCTCGTGTTCCAGGAGATGGTCCAGACTGGAAATCCTGGGGGTCCCTGACTCTGGTTGCCCAGCCTGTGTTTGGTGAGAAAGGACATTGCCCCGTGAGTGACTGACCGGCCTTGTTGTTTGAAACCAGATCTTCCTCTGTGGTACATCTGGAACTTGGCCTTCTCAAAGGGTCCCAAAATAGCCAGGCCGCTGAAGGGACAGCTTCATGCGAGAACATGAGAGGGACCCCGGCCACTCTTCGCCGGAGCAGAGCAGGCTTTGTTGGCCTCCTCAGACCAGCATAATTAATCGTCGGCTTTCATTCTCCCCCTGTGTTCCTCATCATCTCCCTTTCTTGCAGCTTGTTCTGAAAACGTCCCCGAGTAGGCAGCCTTGTCCCACAGCCGCTTCTCTGCAGAGGTGTGCCGACTGTGTCCTGTGTTTGGGTCCAGCACAAGTCCGTGTTAGGAAACGCTAGGACCTTTGAGGAAGCGGAGAAGCCGGCTGTGGTGTAGTGAGTTGGACTTGAGTCATCCTCGCACCTTCTGATCTGGGTCTCTGATTTGGGGGACAGTCAGTGGTTCTCCTACGTAACTGCTGCCGCTTGTCACCCATAAAAGGAACCTGTCTGACCAGTTTGGGAAATTGGGACCTCTTGATGCTCAACGGATACCTTGGCCCAACTGCTTTCTCTTGAGGCCCCTAATTCTTTTTTTTTTTTTTTTTTCAATGTTTATTTATTTTTGGGACAGAGAGAGAGCATGAACGGGGGAGGGGCAGAGAGAGAGGGAGACACAGAATCGGAAACAGGCTCCAGGCTCTGAGCCATCAGCCCAGAGCCCGACGCGGGGCTCGAACTCACAGACCGCGAGATCGTGACCTGGCTGAAGTCGGACGCTTAACCGACTGCGCCACCCAGGTGCCCCGAGGCCCCTAATTCTTAAACTGCTGGCCATAAGCAGCCGTGTAGGGGACGGGATGTGTGATAGGAACGGGGTGCCTGTGAGCTGTCTGTGCTCAGCCGTCTTGGCTGCTGCTGGGGGGCCCAGAATCACTCTGGGAGATGGGGACCCTTAGCACCACGCTTTTGCCACTTCGGGGTGCTTTCTTCCCAGTTCCTAACCAGTCTGTTTCTCCTTTTTTGTGTTTTAGGAAACACCGTCTTCTGCCAACGGCCCTTCCCAGGAGGGCTCCAAGCTGCTGCCCGCGAGGGAAGGCCACACTGTGTACCCCCAGCTCCGACCAGGCTACATTGCCATTCCTGTCCACCACGAGGGTGTGGACAGCCGGCAGCCGCGCCCTTCCTTTGTCTGTTCCCAGCCCGGCACACAGCGATTCCGAACTGAGGCGGCCACAGAGGCTCCTCAGAGGTCCCAGTCACCTCTGCGGGGTGTGGTGGAAGCCACCCAGCCAGATAAACAGTGTGGACAGGCGGTGGCAGCAGCTGCGGCGGCCCAGCCCCCAGGCTCCCACAGACCTGAGGTAAGGAGAGCGGGCTGTTGTGTTTTGGGGGCAGGCCCCGGACCCTGGGGCTAAAGTGCAGGGCATCCGGGCCTGGCCTGCAGCGGCAGAGGTCACCCAGCAAAGACAGCACTACGGCCACACGGTGTCCCCCCCGCATTTCACAGCTGTGTTGTTTCAAGTGGGCAGGGGTCACGGCTTATCTTTGGGGTTAAGGAATTGGGCTTCACAAGAGTAAACAGCTTGGTCCAAATGCATAAAGGTACAAATGTGGCATTTCTGGGACCGGAAGCCTGGCCTTCTGGCTCCTAGTCCGGTGCTTCTTCCTCCTCCTGGGCTTTCTGCGTCAGCACCACAGGGATAGCAATGTGTTCTTTCACTCAGTTCCCTACTTAGGGGTGAGTATTAACTGCGTGCAGCTCTGTTGATGGGAAAACGAGGTGGCATGCCTGCCCTCACCGTGTCCCATGGTTTCAAAGGAAACCGAAAATAAAGAGTCCGGAAGCCAGCTGCTTGATGATAGGGTTTTATTTTTAAGCCTGAGGCCAGTGCTTCAGTGCACTAAACTCTAAAGGGTTCTTAATCTAGTTCTTAGCCAGGGATTTGAGGGCCGGTGGACCCCAGTAAGATTCCTGAGCAGTAAGTAAGCCGTTCTGGGTTTCCTGTCTGCAGATTATCCGGCTGTATCCACTGGCACTGTTTTTGAGCACAAATCCTCCGCTCCGTGTCTGTGCCCAGAGTTGGCATTGCCTCCCTCAGCCCTACTCTTTTCCCTTTTCAGAGTAGTACCTATGTATGTAATATTTTTGTTGTCAAAATCAAAAGTGACGCATCAGAGAAATCTTACCAAATTTGAGCTGACAGGACCCTTTGGAGCCAGCTGAGGAAATACGCACCTGACTTTCTAGGTGGTCCAGGGGCTGGCCACGTGGGATGTGCTACTTCCGGTGCTTAGCTCGTTCTCTGTAGATGAGCAGAGAAAGGGTTAAGGAAAGACGTGACCTGCAGTGACCACAGGTGCGGCAGCAGTCAGAACCAGCAGGTTGAGCACCACCGCGTGCAGCCCAGGTGCCGAAGCATATCCACAGACGGTCTTACCGAATCTTCTAGTCACCTCGGGGAGGGAAGGGGCGTCTGCTCCATACTGTAGATGGGGCTCAGAAGGCGATGGAGCTGGTAAGAATCGGAACACTCCAGACTCTAGAGCCCTGAGTCGTAGCACCACAGTTTGGCGATGGAAGGTTTACAGGTGGAAGGTCCTGTTAAACGTGTTACCCTGAGGAGGCACGTGATGGAGACAAGGTTAGAGCACCTGGGTAGAGGGTCACTCATGGAGCCATGTCTCTACGCTTTGTGTCTCGTAGCGATCTCAGTCTCCAGCTGCTTCGGACTGCTCGTCCTCGTCCTCCTCGGCCAGCCTGCCCTCCTCCTCCGGCAGGAGCGGCCTGGGCAGCCACCAGCTCCCCCGGGGCTACATCCCCATCCCCGTGATACACGAGCAGAATGTCACCCGGCCGGCAGCCCAGCCTTCCTTCCACCAAGCCCAGAAGACCCACTACCCAGCTCAGCAGGGTGAATACCAGACCTACCAGCCCATGTACCACAGGGCCCCAGGGGATGACTGGGAGCCGCGGCCCATGCCGGCAGCGTCCCCGTTTCGGTCTCCCGTCCGGGGTGCATCCAGCCGGGAGGGCTCCCCGGCCAGAAGCGGCACACCGGTGCACTCCCCTTCGCCTCACCGTGTACACACCGTGGTCGACAGGCCTCAGGTATGGAGTTGGTGTCAGCAGACTGACTATGGCAGCCCCTCTCCAGGGGCTGAGGAGCTCTTTGCAGGGGCCCTGGTTCCTCCACTGGTTGTGACCAGTTCACACACGTGTTACTGGGGGAAAGGGAGATCCTGGAAATGGCTGATCACCAGCAGAAGTGCAGGACAAGTGCTGGGAACTCTCAGTACTGTCTGTAGCTTTTGCTCGTTTTTCAGTGCGGCTGCCTTTGGGGCAGAACTTCAGCCACCGTGAAATGGCTGGACAGCAAGTAGAGTGTCACCCACACACGCTGTCTCAGTGTTTCAGTGCCCACCATGCTTTGTTAAGGCGTTTCATAACCCTTCCACATCCTAGCCGCAGCCTCGTCTCCAGTGCTCCAGACGGCTTGTCTCCTCCTCACGGGTACCCCTTCTCCACTCTTTCCATTCTTGTCGCCTCTGTGCCTTTGCTCATGCTGAACCAGCCCCCTGCGATGCCATCACGATCCAGGTTTTCCCCATCCTGCAGGGGACAAGCCAGTGTTGCCTCTTCCGTGAAGCCTACTCCTCTTTCTCATGGCACCTCATCACAGTCCCTTACAGCTCAGCCCGTGAGCACTCTGTGCATTTCGGAAGTGCTCATCTTACCTGTTTAGCTCAGCTCGGAGCTTGATGACAAGGACACGTCTTCCACCTCTCTCCCTGATGGCAAAGGACTGAGTTGCCTGACTGATGATGAGCCGGCTGGCTGGCTGGGAAACATTCCAGTCTGGTGAAGTTGCAGGCACAGACCTGCTCATTCTTCAGGGGCAACTCGTGGGCACGTCCTGGAGGAGGGGGTCGCTGGTGTCAGTAAGCTTGGAGCTTAGCAGAGCCTTGAGCAGCCCTGGGACCCCACCTTGCGCAGCCGAGTTCGCTTTCTGCCACAGTTTTTAGAGGGAAAGCCCCTTGTAGACAAATGCGGGGTGTCTTACTATAAATGGTGACAGCACCGTGGTGTGGTTCTTTTTTTAGCTTCTTTGTATAGGAAAGAATTTCAGCCTTACAGAGGAGTTACAAGAATCATACAAAGAAACGCAGTCTACCCTTCATCCATATTCACTGTTAACATCTTGCTGTATTTGCTTTGCCATTTCTTCTCTCTGTATGTATTGTCCACGTGGTTTCTTTGTTGGAGATTTAATTGTAGATATCATGCTCTTTTACTCATGAATAATTCAGCAAATATTGCCCTAAGAAGGACCTTTTCATTCATAACCACAGTACAGTTACCAGAATCGGGACACTTAACCGCCTTACGTTGTTACCTGATACACAGTCCACTTTCAAATCTCCTTGAGAGCAGTTTCTCCTGCTCCAGGATCTAATCTAGGATCACGAGCGCTGCATTTAGGTATCATTTCTCTTCAGTCTGCTTCAATCTGGAACAGTTCTTCGGCCTTCCTTTGCTTTCATGACCTTGACATTTTCAAAGAGGACACGCCATAGAGCAGTCCCTCTTAGGAGTTTCTAAAGTCATTTTTCTCAGGGCGCCTGGGTGGCTCAGTCAGGTAAGCGTCTGACTCTTGATCTCAGCTCAGGTCATGATCTCACAGTTTGTGAATTTGAGCCCCGTGTCGGGCTCTGCGCTGACAGTGTGGAGCCTGCTTGGGATTCTGTTTCTTCTTCTCTTTACCCCTCCCCTGCTCTCTCGTTCTCTCAAATAAATTTGAAAAAATAATAAGAGTCATTTTTCATACCCAGCCCTTTTAAGCCCAGAGAGGGGTGTGTGGCTGGTTCCTGAATGGTAAGGGCCAGATTTGAGGTCATGTGCATTGGCAAAAGAATCTGATGGAAAAGGATGTTGCTGGCATTCAGATGGCTAAGTAGCCACCAGGTCCTTCCTTGGGCTCAGGAATCCCAGGAAAGAAGTGCCCATCTGCAGTGCTAGAAAAGCTTCCCCTCATGTCTTTCCCATATATTTCCCATAGTCGGTGAAATAATATTTAATCCTGTTTCTGCTTCCCATAACCTTGTTTATGGTGCCCTCCTTTTTAGTGCTTGCTCAGATTTCTTTTTGAACATGTGCAAAGATTTGACCTAACTGAACATTATAGTGGAATTTAGTATTTTAGTATTAGTATCTCTTATTTCCCAGTTCATGGAATTAGGGTGTCAGTTTTTTTTTTTTTTAAGTTTATTTATTTTGAGAGAGAGAGCCAGTGGGGGATGGGGCAGAGAGAGAGGGAGAGAGAGAGAGAGGGAGAATCTCAAGCAGGCTCTGCACTGTCAGTGCAGAGTCCGACATGGGGTTCAAACCCACGAACCGTGAGATCATGACCTGAGCTGAAATCAAGAGTCAGACACTTAACCGACTGAGCCACCCAGACACCCTAGGGTATGTGAGATTTTTAAAGGGTTTTGGCAAAAAGACTAATTCAAAACAGTATACAACTCTATGTGTATTGAAACATTATTTACGATAGCCAAGATATGGAAGCAGCCCAAGTGTCCATTATGAAGAAAATGTGGCATGCACGCGCACGCACACACACACACACTGGACTATTACTCAGCCGTGAAAAGGAATGGAATCTTGCCATTTGTAACAACATGGATGAACTTAGAGGGTATTATGCTAAGTGAAATAAGTCAAATGGAGAAAGGGAAATATCATACGATTTCACTACTGTGTGGAATTTAAAAAATAAAACAAAAGCACAAGCAAAAAGCCAAATGGGCTCTTAAATGCAGAGCACAATCTGATGGTTGTCAGAGGGGAGGTGGTTGGGGGGATGGGCAAAATAGGTGAAGGCCATTAAGAGGTATAAACTTCCAGTTATAAGATAAGCTACAGAGATGAAAAGTACAGCGTAGGGAATATTGTGGCGACATGTGGTGACAGCTGGGGAGTGAGCTTACTGTGGTGAGCACCTGTAATGTGTGGAAGTGTCGAATCACTGTGCGCTACACCAGAAACAGTGTAACACTGTGTGTCAGCAACATACACATAATAAAGAAGCGGGGTGAGGTATTCACCTAGATGCTAGGAAAGCTAAGATACTTGGTTGAAGCATAGCGCTTTTTAAAAAATACCGCTTGTGGTCACATTAAAAAGTACGGGCGGCCAGGAGTCCGTGCAGAGATGCGCAGCTGAGTGTTGGCTCTGGGCATAAATGTGCGTGGCAAAATCCTCAGAGTTAACTATTTTAGGCACCTTGCTTATTCTCAAAAAATAGATCAGTCTGGGCAGAAATTGCTAGGCTGTCATAGCTTTAAAAAAAAAAAAAAAAAAAAAAGATTAGGGAAGCCTGGGTGGCTCAGTCGGTTGAGTGTCCGACTTCGGCTCAGGTCATGATCTCGCGGTGCGTGAGTTCAAGCCCCGCGTTGGGCTCTGTGCTGACAGCCCAGAGCCTGGAACCTACTTTAGATTCTATGTCTTCCTCTCTCTCTGCTTCTCCCCTGCTCATGCTCTGTCTCTCTTTCAAAATAATAAATATACATAAAAAAAAAAAAAGATTACAACTCTTCTGAAACGGGAGATGAGACTGTCACACCCTGAATAGAGCTGTCCACACAGTGTAAGGAAGGGCACATGTGGCAATCATTCCTCCATGGCTGTGCCACCGAGATTCTGAGTCACCCAGGACTTTGCTTTAGGCTAAACTAGCTCAGCAGTCAGCGAGTTTTTTGATATTTTCATTTTGAATACATTGGTGTTCTTTTCGTTGCCCTAAGAATACCGTCTACAGAAAAATTCAGTGAATGGTGACAGACCCACACAGTCCAAGGTGATGGGTGATGAATGGAAACAAATGGTTTGGTCACGTTACAGGATCAATATGTTTTTATTTTGTGACAGTATTTGGTCGACTTTGAAAATCTCTTTTATACGTTAAAACCATTCCCCAGTTTTCTTTATGGTCTGTACTCACTATAAACAACTGCCTGTGACTCTCAGCCAGTTATTAAAAATATCTCTGTGTCCTTGCCTCCTCTCAGCAGCCCATGACTCATCGAGAATCTTCACCTGTTCCCCAACCTGAAAACAAACCCGAAAGCAAGCCAGGCCCAGTTGGACCAGATCTCCTTCCTGGACACGTCCCGATTCAGGTGATCCACAAGGAGGCAGATTCCCAACCTGTTTCCCAGAAGCCCCCACCCGCCTCTGAGAGGGTGGAAGTAAAGGTTCCCGCTGCTCCGGTTCCCCATCCTCCCAGCCCCGCCCCTTCTGCTGTCCCCTCGTCCCCCAAGAATGTGGCTGCAGAAGAGAGGGCAGCCCCCAGCCCCGCCCCTGCAGAGGCTGCACCTCCCAAGTCAGGAGAAGCTGAGGCGCCCCCAAAACATCCAGGCGTGCTGAAAGTGGAAGCCATCCTGCAGAACGTGCAAGGGCTGGAGCAGGCCGTGGACAACTTTGAAGGCAAGAAGACGGACAAAAAGTACCTAATGATCGAAGAGTATTTGACCAAAGAGCTACTGGCCCTGGATTCAGTAGACCCTGAAGGACGAGCTGATGTCCGTCAGGCCAGGAGAGATGGTGTCAGGAAGGTTCAGACCATCCTGGAAAAACTTGAACAGAAAGCGATAGATGTCCCAGGTCAAGTCCAGGTTTATGAACTCCAGCCTAGCTCCCTTGAATCCGATCGGCCGCTGCAGGAAATCATGGAGATGGGTGCCACGGCCACAGACAAGAGTAAGAAAAGTGCGGGAAACGGAGAAGATCCCAAAACTGAAACCCAGCAGCCGCCAGAAGCCAAAGAAGCAGCGACGGCAAACCCCGGCAGCACGACGGACACAGCTGGTAACGCAGCGGCACCGTAGTCTCCACTGGACACAGATCAGACCCGGGGACTGGGCGCTGGCGGTGTGCTTTAGGGAATTTTAAGTTGCATGCATTTCAGGGACTTTGAATCCGTTTGTTTTTACTTTTCATAGGCGCTTGGTACGCAGTAACTTGGGTGGAGGCCACGCACACTAATTAAAGGGCTAAAAGGAAAATGATGCTCTTCTGTATTCTTACTCTGTACAAATGCAGCAGTTGCTCGTTTCAGAACTTTCACCCCATTGCTTGGTGGCGGGGCCCCATCTGTGCGCGGGCACCACGTGTGAGCCACGCTTGTACTCCGTCTTTGCGCAGCTCTGGACCGAGGGAGGCGTTTGGCTGGTGGATGGGCTGTTGATTTCCCATCACACAAACACGAAACCCATTTTTCGGAATTGTTGCTCTTTTGTTGGGATGATCTTCATCTCCTAGCTAAAATACCTAACCTCAGATAGAATAAAATGTGCAAGGAGCCCAGGAATATCTGTATGCTGGATGACTTTAATGCAACATTTAAGAAAAGTAAAATAAAGTAATAATCAAACTCACAGTGTTTTTTGGTGATTTCTGAAGTGCTGAGGAGTGTCAGCATCAAGATTGTGTCTCCCTGGCTTCAGTGACAGTCAGCGAGAGACACATTTACTAGCCGGCTCTGGGATCCACATGGATCCTGGCCCACGTCGTGAGAATGAGGGTCCATCACTTTTGCATCCTCAGATGGCAGCTGTTTCCTGGGAAGACTCCGGGCTGTGCACCCAGGTGATGGGACTGGACCGGCCACACCTCTCAGGATTGGCCCAGCCCAGGGATCACTCGGGCAGCATCTCTGCTCACCCGGGCCACGCTCAGGCCTCAGGGAAGGGCTGGGCTGGTTCAAAAGCACAGGAGAAAATCAGTCCCTGGTGTTGCCGGAGGCTGACCAAAGTGTTCTGTGGAGTCCAGGTCGCTGGGGGGTGGGGAATGTGTTCTGTGAGAGCCTTGGGGTCATCTTTATCTGACACTTCTCTGAGTCATCTAACCAGCCTGGGTTTATCTTCCCAGATTGGGTTCCTAGAAGCCATTGGGGTTAAGATCAGATTTACTCAAGCCGCTGGGTAGAAGATCCGTCTTTGTATGCCTGTGTGTTTTGAAAGCTTGGGAAGGACCACAGCCCCTGAATGGGCTAGATTTTGGTGTTTTAATTGCTTGCACATAAACCAGAAATGGAAGAGAAGGATAGTCCTGAGACCTTGGAACTCCCGTCGCATGCTGACTTAGAGCCCCCGTGCCGAATTCCTCACGACTGTATTGAGTTTAATATTGGTGCCTGACGATACTGCACAAAAATACACGCTGGTGTCGTTGCCACTCTTAGCTTGCTGAGAAAGGCTGAAGTCATTCTGATGGGAACCCGCCAGCATCATTCCTGGGTGAACTAGTTTGGGGAGTACAAACTGCTGATGACACACCATTGATTCTAGAAACTTGAAAATGTGCAAATAGGAAAACGGGCCTCCTGGGCTGTTTTTAAAATGAACCAAAGATAAAGAATGGGACCATTTCTTTTTGGTACTTGGGCGTCTGTTCTCAGTGGACGTTAACATTAAGTCTCCCTGGGTGATTATGAATTGGACTGATGTTATTTTTATCACTAAACACCTGTAGACCTTCGCTGTAGTTAGAATATATTTTCAATCAGCCAAATTAGATGGTACCTGGGTATCAGGGCAGGAATTATCTGGCATGTGTTGGTCGTCCCTGGGTCCTGGATGGAGGCAACAGGCCCTGTAGAGCTGGCTGCAGGGTTCTTGCCAACATAACTGTTTTGGCCTCTGTAGGAGTCAGGGGACAGATACCCACTAAGTATCTGTTTGGTGTCAGGGGGTTTCTGCTTATGCACCCATCCAAGTGCCCTTTAGAGAACATCATTTTCAGAACACAGGCTTGAATCAGAACTCTTGGGTTCGGGGCACCTGGGTGGCTTGGTTGAGCAGCCGACTCCGGCTCAGGTCACGATCTCGTGGTTCGTGAGTTCGAGCCCCGCGTTGGGCTCTGTGCTGACAGCTCAGAGCCTGGAGCCTGCTTCAGATTCTGTGTCCCCCTCTCTCTCCACCCCACTCCTGCTTGTGCTCTGTCTCTCTCTCTTTCAAAAATGAATAAACATAAAATAAAAAGAACTCTTGGGTTTAATTACAGCTTCTTGTAACAGTCCTGGGACAATGGGCAAGTCACATAGCCTTTTCCTTCCTTGCTTTCTCACTTGTAAAATGGGGGAGTGGGGGATGATTAAATTGAATTCAGACATGTGAGGCAGTGGAAGCTGTTCCTGGCATGTAACAACCGTAGGCTATTCTCAACATTCTCACGCAGTGGGTGAGGAGACCAGAAGTGACTTGCCCGCAGAGCCAGCAGCAGAGGCAGGATTTGAATCCAGTCCCAGCAGACAGGCCACGTTAGTCTGACTACAGTGTGCCGTCTTCTGTAGCACCAAGTGGGCAGTGGTGGCCAAGAGGAGCAGGACTATCTGAGGACCACAGAAATTTGAAAATAACCTCTCGCCTCTTCCTAGGACAGAGCGTTTAAAATTACATATATTGTGTGAAAATACTGTGAAATTATTCTCGTCGCCTGGGTGAAGCAAATGACTTGGAAATAGCAAGTAATGGCGTCCGCAACAAAAGCCACTTGCAGCCTCAATGCTGGCAGCCCAGGTACCTGGGTTTGGTGTCCAGAGCTTTCTAGAGCACCCCCCATTTCCTCTCGTCTCAGGGTCTGCACCCCTCCAGCCCCTTCCCACCTTTGAGATTGTCCTTGCCTCTTGTCCAGATCTTGCTGGACACCCGTGAGCACCCTTGAGCCCGCCATTTTGTGAACCCTTCCCTACTTGGACAGAACTTTCCTTCTCAGACTTTCCTTCCTCCAAACTGCGTGCCTTCTGCCTGTTTGCCAGGGCCCAGTTGTCTTCCAGCTGTTTGAATGCCTCCAGCCGTTTCCTGAGCAAGACTGTAAATCCCCTGAGGCAGTCCATTTTGAAACCTCCTAATTCCCACATTGTTGTCCAGACCTGGGCACGGAGGCACCCTTGATGGGCCCGGAGACCCTGAAAGTCCCTTTGACTTAAGAGCTTATGATTCCAAGGCTAAGCTGACATTTCAAAATAAGCATCAGTATTAGTTGATGGGTGTGTAGGGTCCCCAGATGCGTCAAGTGTGGGCAAGTTTCCTTTCTCCTTTCCTTTCTCCCCCATATGAAAGATGGACATTGACCAGAGCCCCTCGTGGTGACCTGGTTGGTTCTGGTGAGTCTATACTTCTTATTCTCATGGTCTCTATGCTTATATTTCTGTCTCTGCAGCATGGATCTCCACTTGGGGTTGTGCATTCCTGCAGCTCCTGTGTGAGTGTGGCCACTTTGCCCACTGTTCTGTAACATTATACAAATGTAATCATATGCCAAGGAACAGGATCCAGAGTTGCAGTTATTTTGGGATATGCAGGAGCCTGTGGGAAAATGCTGGAACATATCTGAGTCACTCAGGCAAATACCTTTCTTTTCCGTGTTCCAGCATGTTTTGAACTTCCAGGCGGCACAAAAAAGCAGGCGCACACGCCCCTTGTGTTGGGCCTGCCCTTCCTGACCAGCACTCCCTGTTTCTCGGCTGTGCTATCACATTCTCTGAGCTCTGAAAAGTTAGTGCAGAGGGGTGAGGGGCAGGGCTCGATTAAGCCCTTGGAGGCCTTAAGGGTGGAAAAAACTGTGGTGACTCTCTCCATAAGTGATTCAAAATAGGGACACCCTGGTGGCTCGGTTAAGCGTCCACAACTGGGGCTCAGGTCATGGTCTCACGGTCTGTGGGTTCGAGCCCCGCATCGGACTCTGTGCTGACAGCTCGGAGCCTGGAGCCTGCTTTGGATTCTGTGTCTCCCTCTCTCTCTGCCCCTCCCCCACTCGTTCTCTGTCTCTCTCCCTCTCTCAAAAATGAATAAACATTAAAACAAATTTTTAAAAAAGCGATTCAAAATAAAAAGCCCCAACGTAAGTATAGGGATGATCTGAATTTGCCATGTTATATACTCCGTTGCTTTTTTTAAAATGGGAGATTAAGTTCTCCCAGTTTGTGTGTGTGTGTGTGTGTGTGTGTGCGTGCGCACGCTTGAGTGTGGTCTTGCTTTCCTGGTACTCAGTCTGCCTGCTGTCCAGCACTGCCCACTAGGAACCAGTGCAGATGAGAAGGAGCCGCTTCCATCGCAGGGGAGGGCTCTGGGCAGGGAGAGCAGGGACCGGAGCAGGGAAAGCCAGCGATGCTCCCACCCTGCTTTCAGGGAAAGGGAGAGGAAGCAGCCACAGGTTCTGTAGACGGGTCCTCCCCAACCTCAGGAGCCCAGAACAACGGGGCCAGAGCTCTGGGTGCATGGAAGCTGGCCTCAAGCGGTGCAGGGAGGTCGAGAGGGGGTTGGAAACGCTTTCCAGGTAGAACTCTCCTCTTCCTGCCCCGGCCTGCTGTAGCCAGAGCTTGCCCTGATGTCCTCGGTTGCCCGTGTGAAGGCTGGGCTTTGTCTACAGCCCTGTTACTGAGGAAGGAGCTCTTCTGTTGTTCAATCAGGAGTCCAACCATCCGTCTCTCCCTGGTTTTCTTCCGCTTCATCTCTCTTTCTCACGACAGGCTCCTTCCTCCGCCTTGGCCTACAAAAAGCACAAACCAGAAGGAAACCTTTCCTCCTTGCTCCTCAGTTTTACCCTCTTTATTATGAAACATCTTGAACGAACCAAAGTCACCACCTGGTCTCCCATACACTGCATTCCCCCCTGCATTCGCCTGCCCCCGCCCCCCACCACCCTGCGGGCCCAGAGCTGCACGCAGTTATTGGAGCCACACCTCCCCATGCTCCTCTGCCAGACTCCCCTTCCTCCCCTCCCCACCCTCCACTCCTGAACAGGGAGGTCTCCCGCACCCCCTTCCTCCACCTGCTCTTATCACTGTGTGATGGCTACCTTGGTGTCAACCAGGCTAGCTGATAGCACCAAGATACTTAATCAAACACTAGCCAAAGAGTCACTGTGGAGGAGTTTTGTAGATGGGGTTAATATCTACAGTCAGTTGACTTAAAGGAGATTACCCATGGTAATGGGGGTGGGCCTCATACAATCAGTTGAAGGCCTTAAGAGCAAAAGCAGTTTTTGTGGAAACGAAGAATTCTGCCTCCAAACTGCAGCATCAGCTCCTGCCTGGGTTTCCAGGCTGCCTGCCTGCCCCACAGTCGTGTGAGCCAAGTCCTTAAAATAAATCTCTTTAAAACACACACGCACACACACACTGTATTTGCTCTGGACAACCCTGACTGAGATACAGTTTACGCTCTCACTGGGTCACTGGCTTCCACTTTCCAGACCCCAGTCACTTCTGGGTGTAAGTTTCTGATACTCTCTTTGTCCTGTACACCAAACTTACGTGATAGTCGCCTACAGGATACACAGGCGAGATGAATAGAAGTCAAGTTCCAGGGTCCCCTTAGCACCAAATCAGATCCGTTCCAGCACACGCCCTCCTTGGGGTGTGATCTCAAATACTCGCAGAGGTCACCAGGTGGAGGAATGACAGAGCCAGCTGTCACAGTTGGGGGGGGGGGTGGGGGGTAGACAGAGGCTGCTGCTCAGCCCCAGCCAGTAGTTGTGTAGGAACATGGGTCTGGTGTTGTGAGGGTTTTCCAATGTTCAAGAAAGGCCAGAAATCTGTTCGTGTGAAATCTCTCAATTTTAAAATATTTTTAAATGTTTTTTTAAAACCCAGCAGGCCCAACAAACCCATCTGCAGGCCAGATCTGGCCTTTGGGCTGCCAATTAGCAAGTTCCAAGTCCCACTGTGCTGTAAATACTTAATTCTTTTTATTTATTTATTTAAAAAAATTTTTTTTTTATTTTAAGTAGGCTCCACACCCAGCATGGGGCTTGAACTCACAACCCTGAGATCACGAGTCACATGCTCTACTGACTGAGCCAGCCAGGTGTCCCTGTTAAATACTTAATTCTGTCCCCTGTCCCTTCTGTGCCTCCCTCTTCTTTGAAGTGAGAGAGTGAGGACTGAGGCCCAGGGCCCTTTGACCCCACTGTAGCCCACTTGGGATGAAGTCAACAGGAGAAGTGGTGGCCAAGGGAAGGGACTTGGTTCCCTGCTCCCTTTCCGCCATCTTGCTGACATCATTTTCATCCACCGCTCCCCCCCCCCCCCCCCGCACCCATCCAAGGCTTTCATCCTGTCACTCAAAGACCGCCAAAGGCACCTTGTTGAGTCTAGTTCAGAGTTGGCCTGCCTTCAAGGTACCCATTCCAGAGAAGTCAGTGGATGCCTCCAGGCCCCCTGTGTAAACAAAACTCAAACTCATCCCAGTCACTCCCGCTGTCTTACTGGCCTGCACTGGTCACAGGCATGTTGAGGGCAGTGGTGTCAGATAGGCTGGGAGGGAGTTCCAATCCCAGCCTCCTCACTCAGTACCTCTGCGAATTCGGCAGGCTCCTCGCCTTTTTGAGCCTCAGTTTTTCCCCTAGTTAGTGGTGACAGTGAGAGTGCCAGACTCCACTTGAGTAACACGTTCCGTCCTGAGGACAACAACTCACTCGAGATGGTCAGTGACCGGGCGCACTGTCCCCAGTATTCTTCCCTCCATACCACCCAATGCCAAGGGGAAAGGGGCAGGGACGGATCCACGATGTTGGTCCTTCTGGTCTCCAATCTCAAGATGGTATTTGAACAGAGTCCAGGGGAGGGGCCATTACACCCCATGCCAGTTTCTTCCCTCCCTCTCCACCTGTGTAACCTCCCAGTTCAAGTGTGGATGACATCTCTACAGTGCATTCCGGGCAGGGAATTTATGGTTGCAAGAAATAGGGAACAGAGACAACCCCCTGCCCCCGCGCCAAAGGACCTCAAGCAACAGGGTTTACAGCCAAGATCTCTGAGCCCCGGAACCTAGGAAATACCCAGGCCAGGCCTCGAGAGGAGCAGGCGCTGAAGGAAGGCAGAGATCCGGGGGCCCAGGGTCTGCCATTGAACTAAACCACCAGCTCTTCCTGAAGTGCCCTGCTCTTCTCTCCCTACCAATGATTAGGACATCAGAGTCAGGGCACGTGATGCCAACAGGGGAGCGCTCAAGTTGGTAACCACTGGCCATTCCAGAGGTGGGCCTTCAGGGAGAATGGCTTCAGCAAAGGGAGATCAGGAGGCAGCGTGGTTTCCAGGAGCTGGAACCACTGTGGGGAAACACAAAAGAATATAGAAATAGGGCTGTAAGAGCCGACTGGCAGTTAATGCTCCTGGCGGTTGGTGCCCAACATGACAGTCACCCTTCAGGGCCCCTCAGCAGGGTGTCATGTTTGAGGAGGACAGTCCAACTCCAAAACTGAGACATAAAAAGAACGCCCCTTTCTACATCTATAAATAGAATGGAAGCAAATTCACCCCTAGGCGGTGGGATGTTGAGCTAGACAGAGCAGATGTGAGGGCCGGCCCCTGACCTGGAGCCTTGAAGGCGTCCGCGCTCAGCTGCGCATAATCCACATGGCTGCGCTCCTACCAGCCCTCCACTGACACAGGAAGGGTGGGGCATAGTAGACAAACTTCCGGCAAAAAGGACTGGGTTGAGAGTCAGTCATGTGGAAATTCACAGTGGACAAGCTCCAGGAATGTGGCCCTAAATTTATGAGCTACAGATTCTTGAAACTTCTTAGTTTCAAATGACCACTGCAGTGTGGGAACGATATGAACAGTGGAGTTGACTCTCAAGGCTGTGTTGGAGCTGACGTATTGAGTCCTGGAAGACACGGCTGTGCTTCTGTGTGCTTCTGTCAGCGTATAGCTGTGTGAGGCAGAGGGTTCTGGAAAGTTGTAGACCAGTCTTCAGAGGTGGTGGCAACTGCATTGGTAGCAGTGAAATCATCTAGCTTTAGAAGGGCTTCTGATCCCCAACGTCATCCTTCAATCCCTCCCCAGGACACAGCTTCTGTATACATGGAACTCTGGCTTACATGGCCTCTCCACCACCACGTGGCCTCTCTTTATATCTGAACCTTTTCATTTTCTCTCCCACTGCTCACTGTTTCATTCTCTGTTTTTTGTTTTTAATTTCAGCCTCCTTGAGATAGAATTCACATACCAAACAATTAGCCCATTTAAAGTATACGATTTAACGTTTTTTAGTATATTCATAGAGCTGTGCACCCAAAACCACGTCAGCTTTAAAGCATTTTCATCATCCCAAGAGGAAACCCCATACTCATGAGCATTTATTCCCCAGTCCCCCTAACCCTCCCCATACTCCCAGACCCTGGCAACCAGTAAGGTACTTTTGGTCTTTATAGGCTGGACTCTATTCCAGTCATTTCGTGTAAATTATATAATATGTGGTCTTGTGTGACTGGCTTCTTTCACTCAGCACAATGTATCCAAGGTTCATCCCTGTTACAGCATGTGTTAGTACTTCGCTCCTTTTTTTTTTAATATGAAATTTATTGTCAAATTGGTTTCCATACAACACCCAGTGCTCATCCCAACAAGTGCCCTCCTCAATACTCATCACCCACCCTCCCCACCCTCCCACCCCCCATCAACCCTCAGTTTGTTCTCAGTTTTAAAGAGTCTCTTATGGTTTGGCTCCCTCCCTCTCTAACTTTTTTTCCCCTTTCCCTCCCCCTTGGTCTTCTGTTAAGCTTCTCAGGATCCACATAAGAGTGAAAACATGTGGTATCTGTCTTTCTCTGTATGACTTATTTCACTGAGCATAACACTCTCCGGTTCCATCCACATTGCTACAAAAGGCCATATTTTGTTCTTTCTCATTGCCACGTAGTATTCCATTGTGTATATAAACCACAATTTCTTTATCCATTCATCAGTTGATGGACGTTTAGGCTCTTTCCATAATTTGGCTGTTGTTGAAAGTGCTGCTGTAAACATTGGGGTACAAGTGCCCCAATGCATCAGCACTCCTGTATCCCTTGGGGAAATTCCTAGCAGTGCTATTGCTGGGGCGTAGGGTAGATCTATTTTTAATTTTTTGAGGAACCTCCACACTGTTTTCCAGAGCGGCTGCACCAGTTTGCGTTCCCACCAACAGTGCAAGAGGGTTCCCGTTTCTCCACATCCTTCCAGCATCTATAGTCTCCTGATTTGTTCATTTTACCCACTCTGACCAGTGTGAGGTGGTATCTCAGTGTGGTTTTGATTTGTATTTCCCTGATGAGGAGCGACACTGAGCATCTTTTCATGTGCCTAGTACTTCACTCCTTTTACCACATTTTATTTATCCATTCATCAGCTGATGGACTGATTATATACAAATTATGCTGCTATGAACATTCATGTACAAATTTTTGCGTGGACGTATGTTTTTCTTTCACTGGAGAACATACCTAGGAGTGGAATTGCTGGGTCACGTGGTAACTCTATGCTTAACTTTCTGAGGAACTGCCAGACCATTTTCCAAACTGTCCGCACCGTCTTCCATTCCTGCCAGCAGTGTGGGAAGGTTCTAATTACTCCCCATCTCATCCTTGACCTATCTCAGTTAAAATGTTTGGCAGCATAGATTCGACTGACTGCTCATCTCTTAGCACCAGGTGATACAGTTCACTGACTAGGTCATGGGTTGTCTGCCTCGTGCCGGGTACTCTGCACTGGGCAGATCAGCTAGGGCCAGAGTGATGAAGCAGAGAAACACAGTTCAGCACACGGCTACTGAACGCCCATCCCTGCCGCAGAGTCTCTGGGAAAGAGAAGAGGTCTGAACAACATGATTTCCTGAAGACGCAGTACTTGAGGGTGGTACCAGCTTCATCCAAGTCCCAGGGCCATGTGCGTGAAGAGGGCAGTGGACTGAGAAAGAAATAGGTATTGCTTTTCTTGGGTCTTGAAATGAGGCAACTTAGAGGAGACCTTGTAACTAGTTTGATCTGCTTCAACCAACACTTCGGGGCTACACGAGTCAGTTCTAATTTTTCCAAGTGGTTGCTTGAGTGCCTGCATCCTCTTAGAAGCAGGAAGTCTAGGGTCTTCTTTTTTTTTTTAACTGGGGAGTCCCAGGGACTGCTACTGGGGGCCTGAGGGGTCAAGAGGCATAGGAGGGGATCTGAGCCCTGGTACCTGGAGGTCTGAGGACCAAAGACCAGGGTTTTCTTCCTTCCTCCCTGAGTTGTCCAAGGACCTCAGGGGTGTACTCACTCAGGTCAGTGGGAGTCAATCCTGCTACAGGTGCAGGGAGACAGAGAGAACAGGAGGTGTGATTTGTTCATCAGCTAGTGCCTCAGAGGTACCCTCAGGTTTGCTGTTGAAAGGGGGCCCTTCCTTGTTGGATAGACACTTGCTCCTTTTGCAGAGACCTGGCCTGGATCCCTAAGGCCTCCACTTAAGGCTGCTCCAGGCATCAAGTTCAAAGATTTCTTGGATCACAACGATATACCCAGCAGTTGGATCCAGAGCTTCCTCCTCGACTTACCCTGTGCAAGAACCAGCATGTGATCTTCATGAAGACTCCTCCCAGGCTCGAGGCCCAGGAGGAACGGATATGGACCTTTCCAGTTCATTGAATTGCAAACTCACATACCTGTTAGTATAAGCACGTAAACAGTTTACTTAGCGTAAACAATATGGCTGCTCAGAGGGGGAATAAGATGTGTAAAAGATGTAGGGGTAAGAGTGGAGTCTATAAATCCATGTTATCAGTCAAGTGACAAAACCAGGAGGGGCCCTGAGAAGCCCTTCACTGGGCGGCACGTTGACCTTTTACATCCCCTCTATGTGTGATGCTGAGGAGGTACTGGTCACCATAACAAGACTCTTCTGAAACCTTCACCTGAACAAGAGTCTAAGTCAACTTTAACAGAACACAACCAAATACTGTCAACCAATTTTTACCTGTGGCCTCCAAGTATGACCTCCCACGAACCCTCACTCGGCTCCCTTCCAGCCTCCCATCCTCACACCCCAACCCCCTGGTCTCCATTTTGGATTTCTCCCATAGAGTTTCCTTGGGCTGGGCAGGGTGTGCTTCAGTATTCCTTTCTGTCAGTGACCTTACATCTATCCCAAACAGCTTTTCTGATCTTTGAATCTCAGAGAGAAAGGGCTGGGATCTGGAGATTTTGCCTCCAGAAGGTTCCATGACTGTTGGACACTTTTCCACTCTTTCTCCCTGGCAACCAGATTTATGTGGCAAGAGGTATGAAGGGTAGGGGCAGGCTTCCTCAACTCTTTAAAAAGCTTTCTACCACTTTCCACTCAGGGCAACGAAGGCCTACTTGCCCTACATTTTCATAATCAAAAGAATCCACCCAAAGATTCTTACCTGAATAATGAAAGTTCTGAGATGGCTTTGGGCCTACCCTCTGACATAGAAACAGCTGGCATCATTTAGAAATTTCTCCCAACAGGTATCTAGTTATATTAACATTTTTGGAGATAATTTTGACAAATTATTGGATCATAAAGTTCTTTCAGACAAAAAAGATCATTATCTAAAAACATGTTTAAACCCTCAGGATTTAAAAATATTAAAACTATGGTAACTCTTCCATTTTGAGTTTTTGTTCATTACATTGCACCCTAATGATCAATATATCAGAAAATATATACTTTAAAAATAAAATGACACTTCATGGGGCGCCTGGGTGGCTCAGTTAAGCGACTGATGCTTGGTTTCCACTCAGGTCATGATCTCATAGTTCGTGAGATCTAGCCTCACGTCAGGGTCTGTTCTGACAACTCAGAACCTACTTGGGATTCTCTCTCTCCCTCTCTCTCTACCCCTCCCTCACTCACTTAGGAGTGCATACATGCTCACACTCTGGCTCTCAAAATAAATAAGTAAACTTTAAAAAAAGATATTTCATAATTATTTCATGAACGGTTTTAAGGATAAATTTTCTTAGAATGACAGGAGAGAGAGAGAGAGAGAGAGAGAGGACAGGAGAGGATAGGTAGAAAGGGAGGAAGTGGGTCCCAAGAATAATTTATTAATTAGTACAAAATATGGGGCTGAAATGGTTGATTTTGGATTAATGTGATTTTTTGGTGATACATTGTAATATGAAACTCAAAAACCTTTCTTTATAGCTAAGGCTTTACCAAAGCTATTTAAAGTTTTGAAATCACTGGGGGCGGGAGCGGGGTGGGGGTGGGGGGAATTAATTTACGGTACAGGTTAAGACTATGCAGCCTCTGGTCTCGGTGGACTGTGGCTGTTAAATTGGCCCCTGGAGTCCTCAGATCCTGGCTCTTCACCCCCAGCACACACACAGCCCCCCACCTCCGGTAACTCACTGTGTGTTTTAGCAAGCCACTTCCCCTTGGACTCACAAAATTCTGCTTCAGTTCTGTAATTCCTAAACAGAATTCAACCACACAAATTATTAAAATCTGAGGTGAGGTAGCCCCTCTTGACCAGTAGGGGGCGACGGGTGACTATGCCTTCCATTTTTACCCTCTCCACCGCCCCCCCACCGCCCCCTACCCCCCCCCCCCCCCCCCAGAGGAAACTTGCCCACTTTCTCTGGAAGTCATTCCTATGATTGGGGTCTCCATTTTGGAATGAATTACCACTTTAATTATTTTTTATTTCTTATTATACGAATGATACCCTAACAAAGACTAAGGCCTTATTTGAAAACCAAATTTAAGGAAGAAAGTACAGGGATGAGGTGCTGATCTAAAGATTAGAGCACATATGTGCATTCATTCACTCTTTCGTTCCATGAATGAATGACCCCCCCCCTTTTCTAAAATTGGGGAGATTTGCAAATCAGAGATAATCAAATTCACAATCTGATTAACATTCCATTCAAAAAATGGAAACTGACTGCACCCACCTGAGATCTGGCCCAGTCACCATTGGGTTGGTTTTCTAGCAATGGAAGCCAGACTTTAGGGGGAAAGGCAAATTTCTCAAGCACTTTAATGCCAAGTTTATTCTTTCATAAGGAGTGGGGTCAAGATAATGTTGACAGGAAAAAATAGGATTTCCTTCTACGAGACTGGACTATTTTACCCTTGTATGAGAATGGAAAAATTAACAACGAGACATGTTTGTTTCTTAGATAATTAGTAAGAAAGAGCCCCCCTCACCCCTGATAACACCACCACTACTAGCTGTCTCCCATAGCTCATGCTGGTGGCAGCAATTACAGGAAATCAGAGCACCCACCCACCGTCTTGCCCCATCTTAGGACTGGAGCTGCCTCCCTCTAGGGAGAATGAACAAAGTGTGGGCAGAGAAGAAACAACGTTGTGGTAAAGCCTAAAGCCTGCATTTGAAACATGGAAGGCAGAGTGAGAACAACTTCTTTCTGTAGAGAGAGGTGCTTCCAGTGAGGTAGATTGGCAGTCCAACCCTCCTATCAAGAACAGCTAGAAAAACTGGATGAATCACATAAGATGTGTCTTTGAAAATGAGCTACCATGGTGGTGAGGGTTTGAGGGCCAAGATCCTGGAGAGAAGGGTTAGCAGAGAGATTAGCTTTGAGGCATTTGCCCATTCTCAAGAGGCAGAGACGCTTCCAACGTTTTATGCTAAAGAGACAAAAATTAGAGTTCAGGAACACCAAGCGGGAGGAGGCTAGGTAAACCCTTCAGGCTTTCAGCTGGGACATCCCAAGAGGAAGAGGTGATGATAGAAAAACCCTCACAAAGATTGAAGCCCCATTTCCAATCAGCTCAATTTTTGATCATTATTGTTATTATTATTTTTACTGATTATTCAACTTCAGTGCTATTTTCATTTTGTGCCAGCTAATTCTCTGTTGTGGGGAATGTCCCACCCCATGCACTGTAGAATGTTTAGCAGCATCCCTGGCCTCTACCCAGTGGCACCCCCACATACGTACCAAGTTCAGACAACCCAAATTGTCTCCAGATATTGCCAAATGTTTCCTGGGGGGCAAAACTGCCTTCGTTTGTTTGTTTAGAATTTTTTAGGTTTATTTATCTATTTTGAGAGCACACGCACAAGTGGGGGAGGGACAGAAAGAAGGGGAAGAGAGAGAGAATCCCAAGCAGGCTCTGTACTGTCCGCACAGAGCCCGACGTGGGGCTTGAACCCATGAACCATGAGATCGTGAGCTGAGCTGAAATCAAGAGTCATCACTTAACCAACTGAGCCACCCAGGCGCCCCAAATTGCCCCTGTTTTAAAACCAGAGTTTGCCAGGGTGTCTCAGTTGGTTGAGTGTCTGACTCTTGATTTTGGTTCTGGTCACAATCCCAGAGTCATGGGATCAAGCCCCACATTGGGCTCTGAGCTGAGCGTGGAGCCTGCTTGAGACTCTCTCTCTCTCTCTCTCTCTCTCTCTCTCTCTCTCTCTCTCTCTCTCCCCCTCTGCCCTTCTCCCCTGCTCACACTTTCTCTCTAAAAACAAAACAAAACAAACAAACTCAAGTTTAAGGGTACCTGCCCAGACTGCCTGGGCAGAAGCAAAATAAATCTTTTATCACCTCAGATTATATCCATAGTTTTTCATTCATGATATCCAGCATCTAATAAAGAAATAAATAAATAACTTCTTAAGCAATGATAAAGTTGACAGACATAAAAAGACAAACCCACAATCATAGTGGGAGATTTTAGGACACATTTCTCAGGAAGTGATGGACTAAGCCAGAAAAAAAAAAAACAAAAAAAAAACAATCAACCAGATCTGGACAACAGCCTTCAACTGTGAAGAGGGGGAGTCTCTGGCAAGGGTATCAGGTCTAGATGAAAGAGGGGATTCCGCGAGAAAAGGCAATGATACTGTGATTTATAATAAATACATATTTGGTCTTGGACTCTGTTCCTGGCACAGTTAGTTCTTAAACATTTGTCACTTTCTAAGTGTTAAGAAGATAAGGTGTCTTTTGTCATGTGAATGAGGTGACTTTTGGAAAGCCTTAGTTCACCTAAGGATGGGGACTGGCCACCAGAGGAACCAACCATGTGATAAAGGAGGTGGAACTTTCGGACCTGCTCCCACCCCTCTAGGGAGGGGAGAGGGGCTGGAGACTGCATTGAGTCACCAATGGCTAGTGATTTAATTGGTCATGCCTACCTAAGGAAGCCTCCATGAAAACCCAAAAGGAAGCGGTCTGGGGAGCTTCCCAGTTGGTGAACATGTGGAGATTTGGGGAGAGTGTTGCACTTGGAGAGTGCACAGAAGCTCTGTGCCCTTTCCCCATACCTTCTACTATGTATCTCTTCCATCTGGCTATTTCTGAGTTATATCCTTTTATAATAAGCCAGTAATCTAGTAAGTAAAATGTTAAGTCTCTGAGCTCTGTGAACCACTCTAGCAAATGAATTGAACCCAAGGAGGGGTCATGGGAACCTCCAATCTATAGCCTCTTGGCCAGAAGCACAGTTGATTATCTGGACTTGTGATTGGTATTAGAAGGGTGGGGGCAGGTGGTGAAGGCAGTCTTGTAGGACTGAATCCCTTGACCTGTGGAATCTGACGCCCTCTCCAGGTCAGTAGTTTCAGAATTGACTTGAATTGTAGGACAGCCAGCTGCTGTGGGAGAACTGCTTGATAGTATGGAAAAAACCCACACATCAGAAGTGGGCGTAGCAATAATAGGGGCGTTGTGGGGAGATGTACAGAGATGGGGAGAAAAGGAATGTCTCCGTGGGCCCCCTCTTTCCGGAGGCCTAAGGTTATAAGACCTCTTTTCTATGGGTGGCACAAGTTTGTGGCATTCGTACAGATGTTTCTTTTTTGTTCCTTCCTCTAAAGATTATACCGGCTGCCTCCATCATAGCTCAGTCATGTTTGGGCCAGAAAAGACCAGTAAGGCAGGCAAAAGGCAAGTGGTAAGCACTTTCTAATCAACTGGGAGGTGACTCCAACAGCCAAAGTCCTCTCTCGCTCCTACCATTAAGGTACCACCAGGTATCACCAGACTCAAAGAGTCCAATATCTGAGGGCAGTCACTGAATTGGGAGAAAGTAGGACTGAATATCTGATTTCTGTCTCCACTCTCCCCTTGATATTTTGGCAAGAAGTATTCTGGCACAAAGAAAAGGGGCCTACGTTATTGATACCTGCTACATGGCAGACATTCTTTTTTTTTTTAATTTTTTTTAACGTTTATTTATTACTGAGAGACAGAGAGAGACAGAGCACGAGCATGGAAGGGGCAGAGAGAGGAGGAGACAGAATCTGAAGGAGGCTCCAGGCTCTGAGCTGTTAGCACAGAGCCTGACGCAGGGCTCAAACTCACAAACCCAGCGAGATCATGACCTGAACCGAAGTCAGACGCTCAACCAACTGAGCCACCCAGGCACCCCAGACATTATTCTAATTGTGGCTAAGACACAGAGAGGGTAAGATTGGGGTAAGAGCTGGATAAGACGTATCCTTTGCCTTCAGGGAGCTCCTTTCAGCCTAGAAGGGGGGAGGGGGTGATTGGCAATAAAAAAAGTAAAGCAGTAGTTTGAATACAGTGTGCTGGGGCAATGCCTGGCAGAACATAATTTGCTGATAAGATACAGATGTAATCGGGACTCTTATGAGTGGTTCATGGAGAGAGAGGACAGTAGATTAGAGGAATCTAGTTAAGATGTTGAGCATCTTCTGGGGGAACAGGGTTAACATGAACAAAAAAGCCTGCAGGGGGAAAAGTATGAAGAGTATTCAGGGAAAATTTTATTCGACAGTGACTGAGAGCCTACTCTATACCAGGCACCGGGCTAAGAGCCAGATGTCCATCAGCAAACAAGACTCAGTCCATCCCCCCATGTTCCTCTGGGCTGATCTAGTAGGGCAGATTGAAAAAGAAAGAAGTAATTTAAGGGCCTGATGGGAAGAAGTTCCCTGGCGAGCTGTCTGGAAAAGCTAGGACACAGAGCACAGTAAAACCTTCGATTGTGAGTAACTTGTTCTGTGAGTGTTCCGCAAGACAAGCAAACATTTTTTTTTTTACTTTTTTTTAAAATGTTTATTTATTTTTGAGAGAGAAAGAGAGACAGAGTGCAGGCGGGGGAGGGGCAGAGAGAGAGGAAGACACAGAATCTGAAACGGGCTCCAGGCTCTGAGCTGCCAGCACGGAGCCCAACGCGGGGCTTGAACTCACAAACCGTGAGATCATGACCTGGGCTGAAGTCGGATGCCTAACAAGCCACCCAGGTGCCCTGACAAGCAAACATTTCTGATAAATTTTAACTTGATAAATAAGCTCTTTTTTTTTTAAATTTTTTTTAACGTTTTTTTTTTTTATTTATTTTTGAGACAGAGAGAGAGACAGAGCACGAACGGGGGAGGGGCAGAGAGAGAGGGAGACACAGAATCGGAAGCAGGCTCCAGGCTCTGAGCCATCAGCCCAGAGCCCGATGCGGGGCTCGAACTCACGGACCGCGAGATCGTGACCTGGCTGAAGTCAGACGCTTAACCGACTGCGCCACCCAGGCGCCCCAATAGGCTCTGTCTTGTGAGACGAGTAGTGCCACATGCAGTGGTGGCCGCCAAATGTCACATGATCACAATTCAGCCAATGGTTCTCTCTCTCTCCCTGCAGGATTGTGGGTGGTCGCCAACGCAATGTCACATTTCCACGAACTCCTCAAAAGGAGGCGAAAGCAAGTGTCATTGGATAGGTTCCTTGTTAAAGTTGCACAAAAAGAAAAACATTCCATTGAGCCAACAGATAGCAGTGATTCCATTGGTGATAGTGAAAGTCATCCTATACACTAACCCTCCTCTCTCTTGTCTCCCTCACAGCAGCCACGAAGGTTTTCAAAGGTAAGTGCAGGTGAATTTGTTTATTTTTTTAAATTTTGTGTTTTCTTTATTAATTTGTATTATTTTACCCTGTCATAATCATTTTTATAGGAATATTTTTGGGTTATGGAATGAATCATCTGAGTTTCCATTATTTCTTATGGGGAAATTCGCTTTGATATATAAGTGCTTGGGTTACAACCATGTGTCTGGAATGAATTATGCTCACAAACCAAAGTTTTACTGTATGTATGTGTATATATATATATATATTCTGATTTTAGAAGTAATGTATTTCCATTGAAAAAAATTTAGAATACAAAAACTACATATAAAGAAAAATCTTTTCCGTACGGTTAACACCCTGGGATAATTGCTATTAGCATTATATTTCCTTTTATTATTTTTTTCTATGCATATGTACTCTACAAAATTATTTGGCCTTATATTCAGCTTTGAGTATTGTTCAATGAAAAGGCAAGCTGTAGGGGCACCTGGGTGGCTCAGTCGGTTAAGCATCTGACTTCGGCTCAGGTCATGATCTCACAACTCGTGAGTTCAAGCCCTGCGTGGGCTCTGTGCTGACAGCTCAGAACCTGAAGCCTGCTTCAGGTTCTGTGTCTTCCTCTCTCTCTGTTCCTCTGCCACTCGCACTCTGTCTCTCTCTCAAAAAGAAATAAGCATTAAAAAAAGAAAGAAAGAAAGAAAGAAAGAAAGAAAGAAAGAAAGAAAGAAAGAAAGAAAGAAAAGGCAAGCTGTAGAAGAGAAGATGAATGATAGCATTTAGGTTGCATTTATGTGTATATCTTATGTTAGTCCTCTCAGGTCTGGGAAACATAGGTCATAGTATAAATAGACATTTTCCGTTTGCAACTACATGGATGGAACTGGAGGGTATTCTGCTAAATGAAATTAGTCAGTCAGAGAAAGACAAAAATCATATGACTTCACTCCTATGAGGACTTTAAGAGACAAAACAGATGAACATAAGGGAAGGGAAACAAAAAGAATATAAAAACAGGGAGGGGGACAAAACAGAAGAGACTCATAAATATGGAGAACAAACTGAGGGTTACTGGAGGGGGTGTGGGAGGGGGGATGGGCTAAATGGGGAAGGGGCACTAAGGAATCTACTCCTGAAATCGTTGTTGGACTAGATGCTAACTAATTGGGATGTTAATTTTATAAAATAAAAAATTAAATTAAAAAAAGAAGCTAAAAAAATAGACATTTTCTCTGGAAACAAAATACAGAAAACTTACTTTGTAAGTCCGACATTTCAGAGTACTCTTTCAACTTTTTGGAAAAACTACGGGTTTCCTTTGTCATCTGAATAAATAAAGAGAGGGGCAATTTCCTTAGCATCAATTCCTCACTCCATGTTTAATACATACGCAGATGACCATTGCTATTTGCTCCCCGGCTCATCTGTCAAAAGCAGTGTTTATAAAGTTTGAGTAAGCTGTATCATAGAGCACAGAGGATTGACTGATACAGCTAGAAACAGCCAGAATATGGCACTCTGTCTTTGAAGCTCTGTATTAGAGCCAGGTGCTCCTTAAGTCCAATGGTAAGCAATCGTATACAGCAGTTCAGTGCCTGCAGGCAGTGACTTAGCAAGTCTGTGAGGTATTTGACATGATATTTTATACATCGAACCCAAGCTGCTAAAGGCCTGATAGAATGGTACCTCGGACTAAGGCAGAGCAACAGGGTCATCCAGGCAGGCATGGGCAGAAAGGCAGAGGAGACCCACCCTGTCCTGGGCAGGGGTGGGGGTGGGGGCTGGTGCACAGAGCTCCATCATTGGTGCTGAGGACACCGAGCTGAGGGGCTCTGTTTGAGGATGATCTCACCACCTGCCTCTTCTGAGATCCTGCTTTAACCATTATCTCAGCTCTCTTACGTGTTTAACTTCCGTGTCTCTTGATTTTCCCAGGAGCATTAAACTTACTCTCATCACTCCATTTAGTTATCCTCCCTTGCAAAACCAAATTTCTTAAAGGAGTTGTCTACACTCACCACCTCTGCTTTCTTACTTCCTGTTTTGCTCAAGTTTCTTGGGAGTAGAGACACATCTGGCTGGCTCAAGGGAACTGCCTATTGCAGGGACACGTTGGAAAGCATGTGCAAGTCTAGAGATGGCCTCATAGAAACTTGGAATGTGGACTGTCAGCCCATCAGGATCAGGTATTCCTCATCTCCCCTTCCCTCCCCTCCTTTTCCTCTCCTTCTCTGTTTCTCTCTGGACATCTTTCCATTCTCCCCCTCTCTCTACTTCTCATCTCATCCCATAATGCCCACTCCAACGCCAGTCAACCTCAGGATCTTCAGCTCCCACTGTCAACAGAGGCCCAGGAGAGATGGAACTTAATTAACCTGGTAATTTCCTCACTTGAGGAGACAAGTCATAGGCCACTGGCCTCATATTATAGGATACCGCTATTTCAGGGCCACAGGATCATGGACAGAGCAACCTCCCTTAGAAGGGACTGTGGAGAGAAAAGCTGTCAGTGAGAAGCATCTTTGTTTTCCTCCCATTCACTCTTTAACCCAAGGCAATTGGTTTATGTGCTTGGCAGCCTGGAAGCTGCTCTCACTGAGGTCATAAACAACGTCTTTGTTGTTGAATCCAATAGATAGTTTCATTTATTTCTGTATATGAATGTTCAGCAGCTTTTGAAATGATTGACCCTTCTCCTGCTCCTTTGTCTATGACTTGCATGAAATATACACTCGTCTTAGTTCTCTTCCTGCTTTTCTGTCTGCTTCCTTCCTGCGTGTCTTGTGGGCTCCTGTTTCTCTACCTCTCCTCTCAAAGCTGGCCTTCCTCTGGGCCCATATTTTCCTTTCCTCTCCAGAGTCCTCTCTTCCTTTCTAGTCGCTCTCCAGGCCATCTCGTTCTCCCACATGTTCACGGTCACCTGCTCTGTCCTAATAGGTTCTAACTTTATATGTCTGCCTGACCTCCGCCCAGACCCCTTCACCAACTGGACAGCTCCACCTGGATGCCCCAACAGAAACGTCAAAGTCATTTTGTGTACATTTGAACTCACTGCCTTCTTCCTCAAACTTCCTCCTCCTCTGTTGTTTTCTACTTCTGCCTATGGCGCCACCCACTTGCCTGAGCCAGAAACTGGACACCATATCCAATGCCCATCTCTCCATCACTCTCCACATCCAAACAAACACCCAACACAAAAGAATTGACAATAAGTTTTTAATAGACCCAACACCCAGTGGTCCACTTCCCAAGTATCCATCTTTTCTTTCTCCTTCCTGCCATCACTATCATTCCTGGGTCCTTCAAACAGCCTCCTAACTGGGCTCTGTACCTTCATTTTTTCAAACCCTAATCCAGTTACCCCACGATGGCCTGAGTATTCTTTTCTTTCCTCCTTTTTATTGTTTGTTTATTTATTTTTTTTAATTTTTTTTTCAACATTTATTTATTTTTGGGACAGAGAGAGACAGAGCATGAATGGCAGAGGGGCAGAGAGAGAGGGAGACACAGAATCGGAAACAGGCTCCAGGCTCTGAGCTGTCAGCACAGAGCCTGACGCGGGGCTCGAACTCACGGACCGCGTGAGATCATGACCTGGCTGAAGTCGGACGCTTAACCGACTGCGCCACCCAGGCGCCCCCTGTTTATTTATTTTTAAATAAGCTCAACGCCTAAAGTGGGGCTTGAACTCACGACTCCAAAATCGAGTCACATGGTCTACCAACTGAGCTAGCCAGGTGCCCCTCCTTCCTCCTTCTTAAAGGAAATATAGTTTTAGTATTTTTATGTATACACAAAGACCCAAATCACTACCAAACAATGAAGACATGACAGCTTTATCTTTTTTTTAAAGCTTGCTTATTTTGGGGGCACCTGGGTGGCTCAGTCAGTTGAGTGTCCGACTTCGGCTCAGGTCATGATCTCACAGTTCGTAGGTTCAAGCCCTGCATCAGGCTCTTTGCTGACAGCTCAGAGCCTGGAGCCTGCTTTGGATTCTGTGTCCCCCTCTCTCTCTGCCCCTCCACTGTTCACGTGCTATCTCTCTGTCTCAAAAATAAACATTAAAAAATATTTTAAGTTTGTTTATTTTTGAGAGAGAGAGAGAGAGAGAGAGAGAGAGAGAACAAGTGGGAGACAGGCAGAGAGAAAGGGGACAGAGAATCCCAAGCAGGCTCCCCGATGCCAGTGCAGAGCCCGATGTGGGGCTCAAACCCACAATCTGCAAGATCATGAACTGAGCCAAAGTCAAGAATTGGATGCTTAACATACTGAGCCACCCAGGGGCCCCAAGACAGGTTTAATATAACTATATTTGTTGCCTTTTTAACTTCTTGCTGTGAATAATTTTTAACATACACTAAAGGAGACAGATTATTATTATTTTTAGTTTCTCTATTTATTTTGAGAAAGAGACAGAGAGTGCAAGCAAGGAAAGGGCCAAGAGAGGGGGAGAGAGAGAATCCCAAGCAGGCTCTGTGCCATCAGCTCAGAGCACAATGCGGGGCCCAAACTCACAAACTGTGAGATCATGACCTGAGCCTAAATCAAGAGTAGGATGCTTAACCAATTGAGCCACCCAGGCACCCCTAAAGGAAACAGATTATAATGTTCTTAAGTTCCTACCCCTCTAGCCCCAACAACCAGCAACCGAAGCTAGGCCTGCCCTATCCCTATCCCAGCCCACTCCCCTCTCACATAATATTTTGAAGCAAAGCCCATATATCCTATCATTTCATTCATAAATATTTCAGTATGAATTTATCAAAGAGATTTTTAAAAATACCATTAGCACACCTAAAAAGAATTCATAATTCTTTACATCATTAAATATCTACTGTTCAGATTTCCAATTGTCTCATAAATGTCATACATTTTTTTAAAACTTGGGACCTAAATCAGGTGCATACATTGTAATTGATTGCTGTGTCTTTAAATGTCTTTTACTCTGTTGGTTCTCCCATCTCTTTCTTTTCCTTGCAGTTTATTTACAGAAAGAAAAACAGAAACATGTTGTCTGTCCTGTAGAGTTTGCTTGCCTGGGTTTTTATTGATTGCATCCCCTGGTGTCATTGAACTAGATCCTGGCTTCTGCATTTTCTATATATTGGTAATTAGGTTTAGGGAATATCTTAGCCAGGTTAAGCTGCCATAACAAAATACTGTGGATTAACCAATAAAAACTTACTTCTTATAGTTCTGGAGGCTGGAAAGTCCAAGCACAGGGTGCCAGCATAGCTGGGTTACATGAAGACTTTCTTCCTGGCTTCCAGACAATTCCCTTCTTGCTATGTTCTTACATGGTGGAGAGTAGCCCTGAGCTCTCTTCCTCTTCTTATAAGGACATTAATCCCATCATGGGGGCCCCACCTTTATGACCTCATCTAAACCTTATTACCTCCCCAAGGCCCCACCCCCAAATATCATCATATGGTAGGGGGTTAGGGCTTCACCATATGAGTTCTGGGGGGACACAAACATTCACATCATAACAGAATACCTTTTTTTATTAGTGGCATCATTGCATCAGACTCTTAATATACTGGGTCTTACAGTTTATTGATTTTCCTTAGCAATTCAAACGGCTAGGGCAAGTAAATGTTTCTAAGTATGATTATGTCCTCTCCTATGTAAAATCCTATGGCAACTCCCCATTGTTTTTAGGCTAAAGTTCAAAGGAGTGATCATGTGACTATCCCCTGGCCACTGTGACTGACCAAGGGGTGAACATGTGACCCAAGTTGGGCCAATCAGAGCCCTTTACCAGCTTTTTCTGCTGGAGCTGGGGGCATCTCTTTTGTTTTGAACTGACCCTAAGGGAGGTTCAGAGGAATTCCTCTGGAAGTTCTCTGGTTTCCATGAGAGGACTTCTGTTAGTATAATGGTGTTTAATCCTGGCTGCACAAAAAGAGAGATTTAAAAAAATACACAGGTCCATGCAAAAAGCCAGACACAGAAGGCCACATCTTATAGGATTCCATTTATAAGAATGTCCCACACAGGCAAATCTATAGAGAAAGAAAGTAAATTGATAGTTGCCAGAGATAGGGGGAAGGAGGAGTGAGGAGTGACTGCTGATGGGTCTGAGACTTCTTTTTGGGATGATGAAAATGTTCTGGAATTCGATATCAGTAATAACTGTGCAACTTTAAGAAGGTACATTTTGGGGCGCCTGGGTGGCGCAGTCAGTTAAGCGTCCGACTTCAGCCAGGTCATGATCTCACGGTCCGTGAGTTCGAGCCCCGCGTCAGGCTCTGGGCTGATGGCTCAGAGCCTGGAGCCTGTTTCCGATTCTGTGTCTCCCTCTCTCTCTCTGCCCCTCTCCCGTTCATACTCTGTCTCTCTCTGTCCCAAAAATAAATAAACGTTGAAAAAAAAAATTAAAAAAAAAAAAAAGAAGGTACATTTTATGGTATGTGAAGTATATCTCAATTTTAAAAGGTACCCAAGGCCAGACTCCCCTACATCAATTAACTAAAAAATTCTGCGGGTGGGGTCCAGGAGTTGACAATTTTGTAAAGCTCCCCAGGTTATTCTAATGAGCGGCCGGCCTTGAGAACCACTGTTAGATTAACACATCTGCTCTCTTTCTTCCCCCTCACTCCTCCCTAGGGGAAGTAGAGAAAATGGGGAGGGAGTGCTTAACATGCTTGCTTGAATTGTTGTCTCTGTTTCTCTCCCTTTCTCTTCCCTCTCTTAGATCAGTTCAGAAGAGAAGATATCCAGAAGCTCAGTTATGACCACTGGGTCTTACGGTTTATTGATTTTCCTTAGCAATTCAAACGGCTAGAGCTTAGTCTCTGTTATTAATTGAATTGCGTCTCCCCAAAATTCATACATCGAAGCTCTAATCCTCGGTGTGACTGTATTTGGGCACATGAAGAAATAATTAAGGTACGTGAAGTCATAAGGGTGGCGCCCTGTCTTCATAAGAGTAAGGGACACCAGGGATGAGCTCACACAGAGAAAAGACTGTGTGAGGACACAGAGAGAAGGCACCCAAGGAGAGAGGCCTCAGGAAAATCCCTGCTGACACCTTTAACATGGACTTCCAGACTCCAGAACTTGAGAAAATAAATTTGTGTTGTTGAAGCCACCAGCCTCTGGTATTTTGTTACGGCAGCACAAGCTGACCGGTGCAGTCTCCAATTCAGCTGTTTCTGTAATAGAGCAAGAGAAAGGCAATCATATCTGTAAATAAGTTTGTCTTATCTTTTCCAATTGTTACACCTCCTATTCTTTTTTTATTGGGTCACTGCATTGTCTAGAATCTCCAGAAAAATGCTGAATATCAAGAATAACAGACTTCCTTGTCCTGTTCCTTAAGTTAATGAGAATGCTTCTGGTATTTCATGGATAAATACGACGTTTGCTTTTCATTTTTGATTTCTGTCTCAGTCCACCCAGGCTGCTATAATAAAGTACCACAGGCTGGGTAGCTTATAATTCACGGAATTTTATTTCTCCCATTTGTGGAGACCGGGAGTCCTAAATCAGGGCACCAGCAGGGTTGAATGAAGGCCCTCCTCTGGGTTACAGACTTCGCTGTGCCTTCATATGGTGGAAAGGGCTGGGGATCTCTCTGCAGCCTCTCCTTCCAGGGCACTAATCTCCTTCATGAGGACTCCACCTCATGATCTATTGATCTGTTGATCAACTGATGATCTATTGATCAACTCTCCTCCTTCATGAGGACTCCACCTCATCACCTCATGACCTGTCAAAACCCCACCTACTAATACCATCACATTGGGGGTCAGGATTTCAACATATGAATTTTGGGAGGATACAAGTATTGATCCCATAGCAGATATGTTTCTTCAAATTAGTAAGTCTTGACAACTGTCTTGTTCCTACTCCCTGACCAGATATTCATGTTGCTTTCTCTGCACACTCACTATGCTTTAAACGAACTTAACTACAGACTATTTTTCTGGACTTGCCATGCTCTTTCATGGCTCCATAGCTTTGTACATCCTCTTCTTCAGCTAGGAACACCCTCCCCAACCTTCCAATGCCTGGAAGCTTAGAACTAGATACAGCTGTAGTTCCTCTTGAGACCCAGGATGCAGGGAAGAAGATTCTTGCTTCTCTCCCCATTGGGGAGAATATCAGAGAAAAGAATCCCACCATTCTCCTCCTCTCCCTTAATGGGAGAGGTGGCCAGCCTGACTTACAGCAGGGGCGGTGGTAGCTGGTCTTAAAGGCAGGGCCCCAGGCTCCACTCTTCTTTTACTTCCTGAATTCACACAGGACGCTCTTGTGTGGTTAACACTCCTTGACATGGCCACCCTCTTGGGGAAGTGGGAAGTGGGAATCTGTCATTCTCTCTTTTCAGTCACCTCCTCTGTAACTGGGTGGGTAGGTCCAGTGACTCTTGCCCTGTGGGCCCTGCCTATTCAGTTCAGTAGAGAGAGAGGAGGGACTATATCTCCCCTTAGACCTAGGTTCAGGCCATGTTCAAATCTAGCTTTTACTGGAGCTTTGCATGAAGTTTGGTTTTTAGTTTCCCATCTGGCTAAAGATTCTTGGACATAGATTCTGTTGGTGTGCAGCCTAGAGGAGAGGCAGGGTGAACGATTCTCTTACAGACTCACTTAGTGCTCTCATCAAATATTTGCCAGGTAAACAAGTGAACTGATTTATATGCCCCAGCCCTTCCCTCCTCTTGTAGTAGCTGCCAGACTGGATACCTTTTCCGATCTCATTGCATCTACCCAACATTCTAGCAAGTATGTATCATTATTTTCATTATAAAAGAGGAAATCCTGTATACTACACCATACTAACTTAAAAAAAGTTTATTTATTTATTTTGACAGACAGGGGAGGGGGCAGAGAGAGAGGTAAAGAGAGAATCCCAAGCAGGCTCCATGCTGCCAGCACAGAGTCCTATGCAGGGCTTGACCTCACAAACCATGAGATCATGACCTGAGCCAAAACCGAGAATCAGACACTTAACCAACAGAGCCACCCAAGTGCCCCTACCATATGAATTACCTTAAAGCAAATCTCCACTTTAAAAAAAGTAGCAGACCCCATTCTTCTCAAAATCTGGCCCTAGTCTCTAATTAGTCTTCATTCTGGCCCGCTTCTTGATGTGCCTCTGTATTGGTCATACGCCTTACTGACCCTACTGAAATATGCACTCTCCTGCCTTAATTCCTGCATTAATTTGATCACAAATATTTATTAAGCACCTACTGTGTGCTGGGTACTGAACCAAGTGCTGGGGACATGGCGAGTGATCAAGGTGGAATAGTCTTTGACCTTAATGAGTTCTCCTTTAGAAGGTCAACAGACTTGAACAAGCACAGTGAGGGCTACAAAGGAGAACTTTAGGCCGATGGGTGTGAGACAGAGGGACGTAACCTAATTTGGGGAGCTAGGGAGGGCTTTCCTGAAGAAGTGATGAATTTAAGCTAAGGTCTCTGTGTGCTATCTCAGGCTGCCTCTTGGGCTGGCATGCTTTTCCCACTGATTTTCTCTGGCCCCTGACCATAATTCAACATCCAGATCCAGTGAAATTTCCAGAAGCCTGTCCCTGATATTTTTGCTAAAATATAAAATGAGGGGTCCTTGGGTCGCTCAGTCAATTGAACGTCCAACTTTTGATTTCAGCTCAAGTCATGATCTCGTGGTTCATGAGTTCAAGTCCCACATCAGGCTCTGTGCTGGGCATATGGAGCCTGCTTGGGATTCTCTCTCTCTCTCTCTCTCTCTCTCTCTCTCTCTCTCCATCTCTCTTTGCCCCTCTCCTGCTCACACACACTCTCTCAAAAATGAATAAATAAACTTTAAATAATAAAATAAAATATAAAATAAGATGCTAGGAAGCAAACAAACAAAAACCAAAAACCTTTAGAAATGTTTCAACACAGAGGTAGAAAGTGTTCTTTGTCTACCAATATCTTTTCTCATCTTCTTCCTTAGTAGTAAAAACCTAGATTTTAGTTGAGCCTTTGTTGACTCAGAGTAAAGACTATTTCCCTACCTCCTTTGCAGCTAGGTTTGGCTTGTGGTGTGGAATGGAAGTGGTGGGTAGTACTACAAGATATGTCCTGAAAAGGAGAGAGTGAGTTTCTTTTTCCCTCCTTCCCATCCCAGTGCTCAGTGGATATGAAGACTGGAGATCCACTTGGACCATGCTGATGATGGCCACCTCCTAGGGATGGTAGAAAGGAAGCTGGAAGTAGCCTGGGTCCCAGATGCCACGAGTAACACTGTGTTAGCTTCCTAACAATTCATTACCAATTGTGTGGCTCAAAACAAATCACCACTAACTGTATGGCTCAAAACAATAGAAATGTATTCTTTCATAGTTCTGGGGTCTAGAAGTCCAAAATCAAGGTGTTAGCAGGGCCATGGTCCCTCTGAAGACTCTAGGGAAGGATCGATCTTTCCTTGCCTCTTCCAGCGTCTAGAGTCCCAGCTGTTCCTTGGGTTGAGGTGGCCTTGCTCCAATCTCTACCCCGTTGTCACGTGGCTCCTTTTCTGTGTGTCTCCTTCTATCCTCTCCTCTTCTTAGAAGATACCAATCATTGGATGTAGAGATTACCTTAAATTAAGGATGATTTCATCTACAAAGACTAATTATATCCGCAAAGACTCTATTTCCAAATAAGATCACATCCTGAGGTCTCATGTGGACATGAATTTTTGGGAGACACTATTCAACTCATTATACCCACTATATAAATTCTTAAATGCCTGTAAAAGCCTTTCAAGGGATAGAAAAAGACTGTTTTCTCTTGTTTTTAAAAAATAATTTTTAAATGTTTATTTATTTCTGAGACAGAGAGAGACAGAGCATGAGTGGGCGAAGGGCAGAGAGAGAGAGGGAGACACAGAATCAGAAGCAGGTTCCAGGCTCAGAGCTGTCAGCACAGAGCCCGACGTGGGGCTCAAACTCACAAACCGTGAGATCATGACCTGAACCAAAGTTGGTCGCTCAACTGACTAAGCCACCCAGGTGCCTCTGTTTTCTCTTATTTATGCCATTAATATTTTGGATCTCTGAACCCATACCCCAACCACCAGAGTCATTCTGCAGTGCCTGTCTTGTGCAATCTGCTGGGGACTGTTCTTGGGTGACAGCCTGCCCCAATCAGGACAGGGGCTGGAGTGTGACAGGACCCTCCCCCAGTGACCATATTATTGGACTATGAATGGACACCCTGACCCAAGCCAAGCGAATAACATTCCCTCTTCTGGGGATTTAGAATAGGACTGAGAGATAACCAGTGTCTGAACTTGTCTCTTGATTGGAGGAAATATAAATGTATGAGTTGTGGGGTAGTTCTCTTCTATTTATATGTAGACAGAAACAGAGAAAACTGGTTTCTACATGGAAAAAAACAAAACAAAACAAAACAAAACAGATGTTCAAAGAGAGGAAGATATGTGAGTCTGACAAGAAGTCTGAATTCTTCCCATTCATTCTTGGTTCTGGGGCCGCTAGAAGACATGGTGGCATTTGTGCCCTATGGTTAAAGATACCACTAGCAACAGGTACTGAGAGCTTAACATCGTCCAGAGCATCCTACATCACCTGATATATTGGTCATCCAAGTTTCTGCAGTGTTTTGGTGGCTTGACCCAACACAAGTTTGTTTCTTGCCTCCCACCGAAGTCCTTAGTGGTAGGGAGCTCCTTCTTTTATACCTAAGTCATCTGGAAGAGGTGGCCTGCAAGTCTGCTGGAGCAGAGGGAGAGATTGATGGGAGAGGTACAGCCACTCTGTTTTTATTTTTTTAGGTTGTTGATTTTATATTTATATAGTATATCTGCAGAGGTTCAAACTCCAATCTATGAAGCAGGTGTATTTAGATAAATCTAGTTTGTTGCCCAGTTCCCTCTACCCTATTCCCCCCTTTCCACTAAAGTTAACAATGAAAAAATTATGTTTATTTTCCTTTTAAAAGTATAAGCAATCATGCACATAGTTTCCCCTCCCTCCTTATTCAATACCATACGCATTATCTCTATCTTGCTTTTTTATTAATTAATTAATTTATTATTATTATTTTTATTGTGGTGAGATATACATAAAACTCACCATCCTAACCATGATTAGGTATATAGTCCAGTGGCATTGATACATTCACATTGTTATACAACCACCACCACCACCACCTCTAGAACTTCCCTCATTTTCCCAAACTGAAACCCCACACCCACTAAAAAAATATCTCCCCATTTTCCCTTCCTCCCACCCCCTAGCAACCAAATGTCGACTACTCTAGGTACTTCTTAGAAGTGGAATCATATAATGTTTGTCCCTTTGCGACTGGCTTATTTCTTTTAACATAATGTCTTCAAGTAAGTAGAGTCACTCATAACTGCCTCAGTCCCAATATGACACATGTCACAGTCCATTGACTAGGTCTAGACACATGGTCCCAAATGAACTGCAAGGGAGGCTGTGACATGTGGAGGAACTCATGGAAGAGTTGGTGAGTGCTAGGTTCCATGAGACACCCTGTGTCACGTGATAGTCTCTTTAAGCTAGCTTGAGTTGGTTGCTGTTGCTTGCACCCAAGGAATTCAAATCATATCCCTTATATGTGTGTATCTCAACATGTGATAAATGGAGAAAGCTCAAAACTGAGGATTCTTCATTACTAACTGGTAATATTTTTGTGCTGCGTTTCAAAATTAGAGGTATGGGATCTTGGTGTTAAAAGAACCCTGTAGCCCACATATCTAATCTTGATCAGCATTTATTAGACAAGTGCATTGAGCACTTAGGATGCATCAAGAACTGTGAGGATCATTGGGACGCAACGCTGAATAAAATTTGGTTCCATTCTAGTTAATGGAAAACATTGTTGGTTCTCATTACTTGCTTGGCCTATGACCTAAATGTTTACTATTAGATTGTGCTCGTGAGGGAAATTTATGAGTCTACCATGAGTATATTTTTGAGTTGTATAATTTCACTTCCTCTTACTTTCTCAACACTTTTGCTGTTGGTAGTGCTGTATCCAAATTTCCCCATTTTTTCTTCTTCTTTGTATTTCTCTTTTTTATAAAGTTAAATAATAAGGATCCCACGTTTTACAAATTTTTATGAAATCTTCTGCGATTGTCTACGAATGACTCAAAAATTTTAAGCACAGACTAACTTTAAAGATTCTGTACTTAATAACACAAAGCTTATGGTTTGACATTATTGCACAGCAGTAAACATGGCAGGGAAATGAAAATGTATATGAATGTGGAATTAGGTATGAAGAAAGAATCAGTGTTGTAGTGTGGTAATCAAGACACCTGAATTGTAGTGCTAGGTCCTTCCACAAATTAACTGTGTCATGTCGGGCAAATTCCTTAAATTCCCTAGACCTTAGCCTTTCATCTAAAATGATGCCATTGGTGGCCAGTTAGTTCAGCTGGTTAGAGCATGGTGCTAATAAAATGATGCCATCAAACGCCCTGAAATTTTCTTTTTTCCTTAAGTCCTATGCTTTTATGATTCTACAGAGAACCACAAGGAAGAGAGAGTCAGACATCTCGCACAACGAGGAAACTGTTTGAAGAAAGAAAAAAGAAAATGAGGAAATGGGAGAATTCCAAGGACAAAGAAGGCAATATAAAATAATTCAGAAAAGCAGAAAGTAAAGAAGTAAAGTAAAACAAGTTAAAAAGGAAGAAATGGAAGGTAAAAAAATTTTTTTGTAACTGCAAAGATAAATCCAATGAAATTTCATATTTAAGCTTGAAGAGAAAGAAGAAATCTGGTTATCTATATTTCTCTTGCAGTAAGATGAACTCTTCAGAAGTCATTATGACTTGCATCTCTAAGGTTTAGCAATTCTAAAGAAAAAAAAGAGGTTATATCTAGTAGCTGCTTTAAGCTATCAGCTTGTTAAAACTAGCATGTTTTGGAGTGAATAAATGCTTTTAAGGAGAAGGTGGACAAAGAATGTTGTGGGGTAAAATGAAACAATGTGGGGTCACCCATAAATGAATCGTTCAGTTTTGTTGGTTGTCCTCCAGAACTCAGAAAGAATGATTACATTTCATGATTTCCTCCAGCCTCGCAACAAAGCATGGTACAGTTGAAGAGAAAAATGCTTTGCTCACAGTCGCGTGACCCACATGACAATGGGCCCCTGTTGTAGGATGTTGTGTGAGTGGCTTACCCTGATTCTCTTGGTCAGGCAGCGGCATCACTGCACAAACAGAAACAGCAGCTCCTAAACAACCATTGCTTGGTTCAGAGGGAAGGAAGGAAGCTTCCATTCCAGGCCCTTCCTACCCGATCCTCTCTCCTCCTGTCTCTAGCTCCAGTTGTCTTGGTCTTGGGGTCAGAAGACTGGACCTGTCTTTAACTCACTCTTTACCCTCTTAGGGCCTATGAGACCTTGACAAGTTATTTTGTGTTCTGCCACTCATCCTCCACATCTCTAAATGGGGACGATTGTACATGACATTAAGTGACTAATGGTGCCCATCACAGAGTCTTATCTAAAATGGAAGCTTGAAATGTCATTTTTATAATGTTTCCCCTCCATGGACATTCTTCTCCTTTCAGTCTAAAGAACAGATGAATCCTTTAGAGCAGATGATCCCATTTTGGAAAAAGTTTCCTCTGAAAGACATTGTTGCCAGCTTTAGGGAATAGAAATGTGAAGTTTTTAAAGTAAAAAAGCCATATAAGACATTATAGGTGGGGGTGGGGGGGTTGCTGGGTGATTCAGTTGGTTAAGCGTCCAACTCTGGATCTTAGCTCAGGTCATGATCCCAGGGTTGTGGGATGGAGCCCCATGTAGGGTTCTGTGCTCAGTGTGGAGCCTGTTTGGAATTCTCTCTCTCTCCCTCCTTCCCTCTCTCTCTCTCTCTCTCTCTCTCTCTCTCTCTCCCTCCATCCCTCCCTCTCTCCCTCTCTCCCCCTGCCCCTCTTCCACTCACACGTGTTCTCTCTCCCTCAAAATAAATAAATAAACATTAAAAAAGATATTTTAGATAGATTCTGTGGGATAATACATTTCAAGTCACAAAATCATGAATCTTCGAGATGGGAATAACTCCGAAAGAGCTTATTCGGAGAGAGATGCTGGGTCCTTTCACCTTCAAACATGGTCTTGTCTCCCTTTTTGCCTGGAGAGACATGGCTTTTGGTCCTTTTCAGTATTCTTACCTCTGGACAGCAATATCCTGTTCTCCAAATGACCGCTGTGGGTTGGATTGTATCCCCTCAGAAGGTATATTCAAGTCCTGGTCTCCAGTACATGTGAATAGGACCTTACTTGGAAACAGGGTCTTCACAGGGTAATCGAGTTAAAATGAGGTCATACTGGAGCCCTAATCTGATGGCTGGTATCTTCATAAGAAGAGGAAAATTTGGACATGGACACACAGAAAATGCTTTGTGATGATGGAGGCAGAGAGTGGGGTGACCCATTATATAAACCAAAGAGCATCGAGGATTGCCAGTAACCACCGGAAGCCAAAAGAGGCAAGGAAGACTAGAGCCTTCAGAGGGAGTATGGCCTTGTCAGCACCTTGATTTTGAACCTCTAGGCCTCAGAAGTTGTGAGAGAATGAATTTCTGTTGTTTTAAGCTACCCAGCACGTGGTACTTTGGCAGCCCTAGGAAACTAATCCACTGACCCAATGACCACATCTTTCTGTCCCCTTTCTTATTTTAACCTACAGAATAGGACTAATCCTTGTTCTCAATAGCTTTCAGACTTCTGATGGAAGTTTTGATAGAATTATTAATAATAATTGTATAGTATTTTATACAGTATTTTTATATTAAAGTAATATATATTCGAATTGGGGGAAGCTCCCAGGGAAAGAGAGACATTCTCTCCACAGGCTCTCTTCTGTGCTGCTCCATCCAGGACTGGAGATCCTACCGGGAGAACCCAGGCACCACAGAAACCATCTGTAAATGCTGGTTTACATAGCTTCTATGACCTCAGAAGAAAAATATGCTCTTAAGTATTAAAATTTTTTTAATATTTATTATTTAAGAGAGAGAGAGAGTATGAGTAGGGGAGGGGCAGAGAGAGGGGGAGACCCAGAATCCGAAGCAGGCTCCAGGCTCTGAGCTGTCAGCACAGATTCAGACATGGGGCTCAAACTCACGAACTGTGAGATCATGACCTGAGCTGAAATCAAGAGTTGCATGTTTAACCCACTGAGCCAGCCGGGTGCCCCTGTCTTTTAAGTATTTTGAGCTCTAGAAGCTGCTGTGGAAAATTAGAGGTAGCATTATTATCTTCCTTTGCTCCCCTCCCCCCTTTAATTTTTCTTTAAACTGACTTTCCTCAGAACTTGTTGTTCACATCTTTTCCCTTAAGACATCTTCACTTTGGAACCTGACCAGAATTCTTGTTCTGATGTCATTGGTGATTCCTCACCTAAGCAAGGGTGTTATTTCCCCATTCTATCTGGGACTCAGCTATTTATTTCCATCTATGCACAGATTTCTAGCCGAGAAGGATATTTTGATTGACTATATTCCCTTACTTGTCAGGTTGTCAAGATGAGTGTAAATGGCATGCCTGTCTAGCATTGCAGGTTTTTTTTTTTTTATTAACTTTTTAATTTTAATTCCAGTATAGCCGACATAACAGTGTTATATTAGTTTCAGGTGTACAATCAACAATTCTATAGATTATGGGTTTTGTTGTTTAATATGTGAAATCAATATAAATCCTGTTGGGAGCACCTGGGTGGCTCAGTCAGTTAAGTGTCCGACTTCCGCTCAGGTCATGATCTTACGGTTTGTGAGTTCGAGCCCCGCGTAGGACTCTGTGCTGACAGCTCAGAGCCTGGAGCCTGCTTCGGATTCTGGGTCTCCCTCTCTCTCTGCCCCACCCCCCACTTGCACTCAGTCTTTCTCTGTCTCTCAAAAATGAATAAACATTTTTAAAAATATATAAATCCTGTTGACCTCATGCTTTTCTTTTCTTTCTTTTTCTTTCTTTCTTTCTTTCTTTCTTTCTTTCTTTCTTTCTTTCTTCTTTCTTTCTTTTTTACAACTTTTACTGTTACAGAGAATCACATAGAGCCTGGAACATACACCAAGCTGATGACCTGAAAAAGTATGCATTGCTTCTTTACATCATCATTAGTGATAAGTTTGCTGGTCTCATACTTCCTAACTCTAAAAAAGGTTTTCTTCCACCTGCTGAAAGAGGAATCCTTTGTCCTGGTGCTAGGGATATTTTTTGCATGCTTACTTTGCAGCTGCAGTGTTAACTCTTTTCTAGAACATTGCCAATGGTTTTTCTCCTCAAGCCCTAAAGAAAAATACGAATAGCTGTTTCGTCTTATTCTTCTATGTGTACAACCATTTGACTCTCATTCTGTCTCTGAAATTTAGACTTTTTGTTACCCATTCCTCACCTTTTTTGTGTGCTTTAGGAGGTTCTTCCTCAAATTAGGTCTTGGTTATGATTGAGATCTTTATGATTTTTCTATTCTCAGTCATCTGGCTCAGACACTTGATGCTATTTTTAGCACACAGCAAACCTGTTGTTTTCAATTAAATGAATAATGGAACTAAATTCCCTGACTCTGTTTTTCCCCATTTTCTTAGTTCATATTTGCAATGTCTCTGAAATGATCATTTTTAATAGGTACTCTCAATGATCCAAGGACCCCACAGAATCGATCAGTCATGGGTAGATTGCTGCATGTATCTGTCTTATATATGTCTATATTATTTAATATAGTTCACATTGGGCTGAGAGAAAAGATTCCTTCCTCATCTTGTAGGGTGATTGGATGGAGCCCCAAGGGTGGTGGGGCGTGATGGGGAGAAGAGTAGGCAAACTGAAGAGATCTTTGAATGTTATTACAGGCTGAATTGTGCCCCCCCCCCAATTCTTATGTTGAAGTTCTCAGACTGTGACTGTATTTAGAGATAGGGTCTTTAAAGAGGTAATCAAGGGGCGCCTGGGTGGCTCAGTCCGTTAAGTGTCCGACTTCGGCTCAGCACCTGCTCTCACAGTTGTGGGTTTGAGCTCCATGTGGGCTCTGTGCTGACAGCTCGGAGCCTGGAGCCTGCTTCTGTGTCTCCCTATCTGTCCCTCCCCTGCTCGCACTCTGTCTTTCCCTCTCTCTCTCTCAAAAATAAATACACGTTAAAAAAAAAAATTTTTTTTAAAGGAAGAGGAGATGAGGACACATCTAACACATGACAGAGAAATAATCATGTAAGGACGCAGTGAGAAGGTGGTCAATTGCCAGCCAAGGAGAGGGAACCTCAGAAGAAATCAACCTTGATGACATGTCGATCTTTAATGTTTATTCATTTTTGAGAGAGAGAGAGGGAGAGAGACAGAATGTGAATGGGAGAGGGGCAGAGAGAGAGAGGGAAACACAGAATCCAAAGCAAGCTCTAGGCTCTGAGGCTGTCAGCACAGAGCCCGACGCGAGGCTTGAACTCGTCAACCACGAGATCATGACCTGAACTAAAGTCAGACACGTAACTGACTGAGCCACCCAGGCGCCCCAGAAACTTCTATTGTTTGAGCCACCTGGTCAGTGGCACTGTCTTATGGCAGGCTGAATTGCTGATATAGCTGAGTACCGGCCATAGTCCTTCCCTACTTCGGAGCTCAGCCTGAAGGGCAGAGGGAGGGCATGGAGAAGGATGGGTGGCAGACCACCAATTTGGAGACCTGCTTGGTACAGCTCTGAAAGCTCTAGGTATGTCATCACAGATGGGCTGGCTGGCGGAGGCGGGACTCTTCCTGAGGGCACACATCCAACATCCACTCCTGGAACAGAGGGAAATTGCTGCTGATATTCACACTTTAGTAATTTGGTGGCTGTCATACTAAATTCCCTAATGGCTGATGTTTTACCTTTCCTTAAGAGAAGATAAATCTTTACTCTCTAGAAATAGAAGGAAACGATACAATTAATTTGTATAGGCTTCTATTAGACTCTTTATGGCTTTTTCTTTCTTTTTTAAAAAAAAAATTTTAATGTTTATTCATTTTTTGAGAGACAGAGAGAGACAGAGCGTGAGCAGAGATGGGGCAGAGAGAGGGAGACACAGAATCTGAAGCAGACTCCAGGCTCCAAGCTGTCAGCACAGAGCCCGACACGGGCCTTAAACCCACAAGATCATGACCTGAGCCAAAGTTGGCCGCTCAACTGACTGAGCCACCCAGGTGCCCCTGTGGCTTTTTCTTTCTAAGTGACATAAGAAATTGGTGTATTAAAAGGGGGCAGTGAAAGAAAATCAAGCCATCCAAAGAGGCCTACAAATGTTCCTTGGGCAAGTGTACTTGGCTGAATAGTGCCCCCCTCCCATCCATGTCCTTGAGGAACCTATGAATGTGACCTTATTTGGAAATAGGGCTTTTGGCAGATAGAATTAGCTGTTAAGATGATGTCAGGCTGGATTAGAGGGGAAACGGCCATGTGACAGTGGAGGCAGAAACTGCAATAACACAGCTGCCAGCCAAGAAGTGCCAAGATGGCTGAAGTCACCAGAAGCCAGGAAGGGGCAAGGAAGGATCCTTCCCTACAGCCTTCAGAGAGACATGGTCCCGCCAACACCCCGAGTTTGGACTTTTACCCTCCAGAACTGTGAGAGGATGGATTTCTGTTGTTTTCAGCCACCCACTTTGTAGAACCTGTTTACAACAGCCCCGTGAAACTGACACAGGAAGTGAGCAGGGCAGGGGCAAGCACAGCTCTTGACAAGTGCTTGGGGGCTTGTAAGTGTCATATAGTAAGTAGCTACCGGCCCAAATGAGAGATTTCAAACCCATGGTGGGTATTATAAGTGGCAACGTCTAGGGCAGACCTCAGAAATGACTCTCCCTTTCCTTTCCAACACACTTTGCGGTAAATGGACACTGCCGGCTGACATTCCACGGGACGTCTTGACGTCTTGACGGTATCCATTATCTCACATAAGATAACACATATAAAGAGCTTTAGAACTAGAAAATGCCTTGTGAACCACGAGGCGATTCTTGTACGTCCAGTGTGAAGAATCATCTATATTCTGAAATGTCAGAATAGCTGCTTTGGGATGTAAAATCAGCTAATTTTTAAAGAGATTTTCCCTTTATGAGAACATTATCATTTAGCAACAGGTACAGAAAGGGAAGTTTAGAAGTGCAATATTATTGTGTTGTTGTTGTTGTTGCTGTTGTGTGTGTGTGTGTGTGTGTGTGTTTAAGTAGGCTCTATGCCCAACAAGCTCTACTCTAGAACTCACAACCCTGAGATCACATGCTCTACTGACTGAGCCAGCCAGATGCCCCAGACACTGCAATGTTTTTTCTTTCTTTCTTTCTTTCTTTCTTTCTTTCTTTCTTTCTTTCCTTCTTTCTTTTCTTTCTGTCTTTCTTTCTTTTAAAGTTTATTTATTTATTTTGAGAGAGAGAGAGAGAGCACACATGGGAGGGGCAGAGAGAGAGAGAGAGAGGGTAAGAGCCAGAGAGAGAATCCCAAGCGGATTCTGATGCAAGGCTCAGAACTCTGAACTCACAAACTGAACCGCGAGATCATGACCTGAACCAAAACCAAGAGTTGGAGGCTCAACTGATGAAGCCACCCAGGCGCCCCTGCAATGTTTTCTTAAATCTCTTAGATATAAACTTGAAATACGAAGCCCTGGTTTTAATGTTTAGTGTATGGTATGCTTGTCTTTTCTGCCAAAAGGAGTCGTGTGAAGATGAGTGAAGTATATGTTTGAAGCTAATTGTAAATGAAATTGTTCCTAGGTAGGGAATTACCAAGAGGCTGGGTAGTGTGTTGGGAATCACACAAAATTAGAAATTCCAAGGTTGGTTTCTATGAGGTCTGAGGTTAGAAATGTTTGCCTGCTCCTAGACAAGTTGCTACATTTTGCTGAGTCTTTATTAAGCTGGATGATTACTAGAGTTCTCTGTAATTCCCCCACCCAGTGAGAAAGGAGGGGCATTGGCCTCTGTAGTAGGTCGAAGAGTGTCTTTGCAAAAGATATGTCCAAATCCTAACACTCGGGACCTGTGATTGTGAACTTATTTGGAAGTAGGGTCTTTGCAGATGTAATTAATTTAAAGATGTCTCTATGCGATCATCCTGGATTAGGGAGGGCCCTAGATCCAATGACCTCAGCCCTTGTAAAAGACAGAAAAGGGGAAGAGGAAAGAGTTTCAAGGGTGCACACCATACGAAGATCTGTGCGAAGACAGAGGAAAGAGACCGGAGGTGCTCTTGGAGCACCGGAGGCAGCTCCAAGCCAAGGAGCACCAAGGATCACAGAAGCCACCAGAAAGCAGGAAAGAGGCATAAAACAGATTCTCAGAGCCTTCAGAAGAAAGCAGTCCTGTCAACACTTTGATTTGGTGCTTCTGGCCTCCAGAACTGTGACAAAATAACTCTCTGTTGATTTAAGCCACTGAGTTTGTGGTGGTCTGTAAGGTGGCCCCAGGAAACCCATACAGTTCCCTCAGGTCAGAAGGGCCTGGGCACAATAGGCCTCTCTGCTAGTGACACATGAGTCAGCATTGTCACATCTGATGATTAGAAATTGGTGTTGCCCATCCTTGCCCGACCAAACACCTGTGTCATTCTAACGGGTTGTATTAATTTCCAATGGTGACTTAAAATAACATACTTTATTCTTTTGTAGTTCTGGAGCTCAGAAGTCCAAAATCAGCCTCACAGAGTCAAAGGGTCAAAATCTAAGGGGCCAGCGGGGCCCTGCTTCCGTCCAAGGGTCTCAGCAGAATCGGTTCCTTGCCTCATGGACCTTCTGGGGGCGGCCAGCATTCTTTGGCTTGTGGACACGCGACTTCTGTCTTCAAGGCTGGCATCTTCAAGTGTCGTTCTGTCTTCATATCACCTTCTTTCTGTGTGTAAAATCTCCCTCAGCCTCCTGTTTTTCTTCTTAAATTGAGCTATAATAGATACACAACATCGCTGTTAGTTTTAGGTGTATGGCATAAAGAACTGATTTATATATATGATAGATAGTTGATCTATCATATACATATACATATATACATATACATATATATATCTATATGATTACCACAACCATGTAGTTAACATTCATCACCTCACACAGTTACCGTTCTTTTTCTTGGGATGAGAACTTTTAAGGTCTTCCTCAGCCTCCTTCTTATAAGGGTATAAGGAGAGTTTTTAGAACGCACCCAATTAATCCGGGATAAGACCCTTAATCACATCTCAAGATCCATAATCATACTGACAGAGACACTTTTTCCCTGTAAGGCATAATTTACAGGTTCCAGGATTAGGATCTGACATCTTCGAGGGCTATTATTCAGCTGCCTCTGGGGGTTTCAATTGGCTTTTATTATTTTTTATTTACTTATTTAATGTTTTTTTATTTATCTTTAAGAGAGAAAGAGACCAGGGGAGGAGCAGACAGAGAGGGAGACAGAGGATCTGAAGCCAGCTCTGTGCTGATAGCAGAGAGCCCGATGCGGGGCTTGAACTCACAAACCCTAAGATCATGACCTGAGCCGAAGTCAGCCGCTTAACCACTGAGCCACCCAGGTGCCCTTCAACTGGCTTTTAGTGAAATGTCAGGTAAGCCACCTAAAGCAGTCCAGTAGAAGGGCTGGAAGCTCTGCCTTCATCTGACTTCCGTCTTTTCCTCATGCCACTCAGGGTGGGGGTGGGGTGAAGGCTAGGCCTTCAGAGAATGTTCTGAATGGATACTACCCGTGTCCTTAATTCTCTTTCTCCAATTTTTCAGTGTCCGCCTCCTGCCTTCATTTAATCCCCTTCCAGTCTGATGTCTCCCAATCCGTTTAGAAAATTCCAAACCCTCCAACAGGTTGGGACCTGCCCTCTGTCTCCCCAAGTATTTACCACTTTGGGCTTCAGCCTGATGTTACTAAGGATGTCCTTCTGTTGGCTCTGGAGTGTGTGTATGTGCGTGTGCATTTTGGGGGTTGAGGGGTGAGCCTGGGTTCCTACGAGTTAGAAGAGGGCTGTGTGCCTTACTTAATTCCAGAGAGTTCCTTGACCAGGAAAGGGTGTGGCCAGGTTCCTTCTGAATCACTCAAGGGCAAGTATACCTTGCCCCAAGGAGCGTTCCATTTCTTCCAGAGACAATCTAGCCTAATACCACACGATGAAAACACTTGCTTCCTAATAATTGTACTTTTGAATCTTCTCCTGGAAAATCTATAAGCCTAGCATTATCGAATCAAAGAATTCTTCCTAGTTCCATTTTCACCAGAAAGTCTCCGCATAAACTGGGAATAGCTCTCTGAGTCATTTGGGATGAATGGTGCTATTCTTGAACACACTATTTCCGATCTCCAAATTTATCACTTGAGAGAAGTGAGTGTGTGGGTGTGTGTGTACATGTGTTCCCCAGCTACGTGATTGTTAGTGGATTAAAGAATTGGAGGTAGCAGAAAGTATATCTGAGGTTAGAAAGGGGGGAGGGGCTAAAATGATGCCAGGAAATGATCTGAAGAGGGAAGGACAAATCAAGAGAACACAAAGAGCAGGCACAAAATTCTTCTAGAATGTAGAAGCACAGAATGTTCTTTTATGCTAGTGTTGGGAGCAAGGCTTGTGGTACCTAATGCTTTTTAAAATATGGAGGGTCCTCTTAGAAAGGAAAATACAGAAAGGGTACAGAATTTGGTACAGAGCTTTGGATGACATCCAAACGTCCCGAAGCTTATGTGTCATTAGCCTCAGGGCAAACCCTCTGTCTCTAATTTGAATCCGGGCCAACATCCACCTTCGAGTTACATGATTAATATCAATTGCTCCTATTTCCCAGTGATGTGATTTGAGCTAAAAGCATCTGAATCATGGATATATTAACATATTTCTTCTTAATATATATTAACATAATGTATATGTACATGTATAAAACATGTTAGGAATCTATGAAATAATCTGAAATCTAGTGGAGACCCTTAATACATAAAGCAGATTTTTACAAAATTATAAAATGACATTTCTGTAACACTTTATAGGTCAGAACACCCTTTCAAAGACTTTACCTCATTGAATCCTGCTGAGAAACTTATAAAGAACATTTTCTATTTTCTCTGCATTTTACATGCAGGAAGCCGGCCTTAGAGAGAATTGGGAGATTTGTTGGCCCACAGGGCTTTGGTGAATGGAGGTGGTGGCCAGACCGGGGCTCCCCACTGGCCAGCGCTGATGGGGTCACATGCAACTGGTAAACACTTCTGTCTACCGGGGCTGGGGCAAGGCCCAGGGCCAGCAGGGGGTGGGCAGGGGAGAACAAGAAAAGAGATCCCATCTGAACTGCTTGCCTTATACTACTCTTTCCTACCTGTCTCTCCCCATCCCCCTTGGATTTCTCAGCTCCAAGCTCGACAGGCAGAATAGCAAGTAATGCTGTTACATCAAATTATATCCTATGATATCATAGTCAGGGTCAGCAGGAAACAGGGAGCTGGTGGTGTGCTGGGGAGTGCTTTCAGATCCGGGGCTGGTCTGTTTCTGCAGGTGAATATCTATCAGTCCCTCAAGCTTGTTATCCTCCTCGGGGCCAAATTCTCCAGTTTTCATCGTGAATTCACAAGGGGAGAAAAGTTCAGAATGGAAGACCCCCCTCAACCCCCCAAATATTTACAGGGCACATTTTTTTTCAAAATGAAAATAGTTATACTGAATCCCAAGGGAGTAACAGGCTCCCACTGAAGTAACGAGACACCATTGTTAATGTCTGGGTGTTTCCCTTTGCCCCACAGCTGGAGAGCTTTCTGGCTTAGCTTCCTGCTATCTCTCTCCCTTTCCCATCCTCCAAGAAGGGCCCCTGACTCTCCTGGGGTCAGATTTCACAGCAAAGAACTGAAAAAGAGGAAGGAGCCTGGAGAGGGTTAGGAGTATCTGTGCTGTATGAAGACAGTGGTGAGAAGAAAAGTAAGATTAAAAAAACAACTTACAGTTGAGAAATACACACAAAGGACTTGCATTTCCTTAAACTATTTTTAATTGTGTGGAATGGGTCTTTTTTTAAGTTCAGTGCTGCCCTGGACTGAATCCCTTGGGCTACAGTTTTACAAGCATCACACCTACAACCTGGAATCTTGATGAAATCATAGAACCGCAATGGGAAAAACCATGAGAAGCAAGGCGCTGCTTACAGGCAACTTAAATGTCAGGATTTCGCCATATTCAAAAAGCAGCAACATTACTCTGATACTAATGAAATGGCCAGATTTTGAAATATGTTTGCCACATCCGCAGCTGGTATCTGGTTACTCATCATGAGCCTTGTTAAAAGGTCACCTTGGGGACTTTGCAAATACTATTCCACTCTTCACTTCCCCCAGCTGGGTACCCCACCCCCTTGCCCATCCAGTCCGGGGCAGTCCAGAAACCCCTCCCCCAATATACACCGTTTCTGTGCTTCCTCAGGCTCATTGAAGAATTGCTGGAAAATAGAGGGAAAAGGATGGGCCACTAGTAGGAAAACCGAAACCCTGTATTTCCTTGTCATTAAGTGCTACCCTTACCAAATGGTGAAAAACAGTGAGATGTTCTTTTTCTTTAACTAGGAGAAGAAACAATGGATTTAAAATCTACTGGGCAGCATTTCAAGGATGTAAGTTTCTGCAGGAGCAAGTCCCCCTGCTGTTTTCTGGTGCAGCACAAAGCATTTTTTTTTTTTTTTTTTTAAATCTCTACAGGCACCTGGGTGGCTCAGTGGAGTGTCTGACTTTGGCTCAGGTCATGATCTCACAGTCTGTATGAGCCCTGCATCTGGCTCTGTGCTGACAGCTCAGAGCCTAGAGCCTGCTTTGGATTCTGTGTCTCCCTCTCTCTCTGCCTTTCCCCTGCTCACGCTCTCTCTCTCAAAAAGACATTTTAAAAATTTTAAAAAAGAATAAATAAGCATTAAAAAACATTTTAAAAATCTCTGACATGATTATCTAACAGACAGCATTTTTGACAATTGTTATTGATTTATTATGGTACCGACCCCAGTAGGCCATCCACTGGAGAGTTATAATTGGCAGAGAGGAAGAACAAGCCACAGTTATTGCTGTGGTTTAGAAAACGTGCCTAAGAAAACAACTCTATTCCTTATGCTCCATTTAAAAAAGTATACAGGGGCTCCTGGGTGGCTCAGTTGGTTAAGTGGCTGACTGTGGCTCAGGTCATGATCTCACAGTTCATAGGTTCGAGCCCCGCATATGGCTCTGTGCTGACCGCCTGGAGCCTGCTTCGGATTCTGTGTCTCCCTCTCTCTCTGCCCCTCCCTACCTTGCACTCAGTCTTTCTCTGTCTTTCAAAAAAATGAATCAATGTTAAAGATTTTTTTTAAAGTATACTGTGCAGAAAGATGGCTTATATACTTAACTATACCTTGTTTTGACAGCATTTAAGAAGTTAGGAAAGCTCAAAAATACTAAGCAGAATATGAAAAATGAAAAGACCCATGCCTTGGACTGCTGACTTGTGAAGACAAAAGGTTCTAGATCCTTAGACAATAAATTACCTAAAAATGTTTTTGTGTGTGGTGGAAGAATGAGTTTTACACAGACACATTTAACTAGTGTTTCTTGTTTGTTTGTATTAAAATTTAAAGCATTAAAAACACATGGTTAAAAAAACAGAAACATCATACAGGAGTATAAAGTGAAAAGGAGAAGTTTTTGCCGTCCTTACATTTCTGATCTCCCTTCCCCTGCCAGACCCATCTCTCCTTCCCATTGATGGGATTTTGGGGTAATGGTAGGGTACAGAGCTGATGGCCAAGAAAGAATTCTTGAAGACGTCTTTGATGCAAAAAGGTAGGTTCATTGAAGCACGGGGACAGGACCCGTGGGCAGGAAGAGCTGTACTGGGATTGTGAAGAGTGACTGATTATAGTTAGGGACAGCATAAGTCTCTAAGGAATTTTGGAAGCAAGGTTTTCAGGACCTTGAGGGGCTGGCTGTTGTGAGGAAAACATCATTTATTACTGTTTAGTAAAACCTCAGTCATGAGACCCTTCAGATCTACATCAGGGGGCCATAAGTCCGGAGTATAATTGCTAACATATACTTGCGGTTAAAGATAAAGGAGGTTTGCAAAGGAATTTTTATGCATTTAAGGAGACTTACAGGATCCTAGGGGGTTGGGATAATATTAAGCCAGGATTTCATTTGCCCTCAGCAAAGTGTCATCATCATGGCAGCTGAGCTCCTAGAGGGAGGTCACTCCACTTGTTTCGAGGACTTGTCATTGGGCTGCTGGCAATAAGGGGATTTAATTTTTCATTTGCCTTTGTTTCCCACATCACCACGGCAAGCACTTAAACCTCCTTACATCTTGATGAGGGTGGTATTTGGGCTCCAGGAAATAGAGTCTATAGATTTCTGGAGACTAGGCTATGGATAAGATTGCCTTTTTCTTGCAGTTTACTAAGTTATCCATAAATGGAAGGAGACTCCTGTCCTGCATGACTGTGATCTCTATCAGTCAACCATCTGCTTTCTTTCCTTTCCCCTGTTCTGGGGCAGCCAGGAGTGTCAAGGAAGATCACGCATATCCCACCTTTGTTGGGGGGGGGGGGATGCTGTTAGCCTGTCCTTTGTCCTCAGCTTGCCCCACACTCCCTCATCATCATTCCTCTGAAGTAACCGTACTTTTTTTTGTTTTGTTTCAGAAATGTTCTGGGCCTATAAAAACACCTCTCTCCCGTTCTCCCTTTTTAAAAACCCAAATGGGATACTTTAAAATACTATTCTGCAATTTGGACTTAGTGTGTAACAGTATATCTTGGGCATTTTTTTCAAAACAGCTTTTTTTAGAACTATCTAATTTAACTATTTTTTTAATTGGAAAGTAAATGCATAACAGAAAGGAAGTGAGAGACAGCTGGCTTTAGACAAATATGAAATCATCACTATAAAGGCTAATTACCTTCCCTCTGGAAGGAGATTAGATGTAGAAAGAATCGATTCCTTTTTCTCTCTCAAACACACACAAATTATTACAGCTGGTTAAACAATAATTTAGGTGGACACTTTTATCAGGCCATACAACTAAATAATGAGTACTTTAAAAAAAAGTTTATTTGTTTTGAGAGAGGCACAGAGAGAGAGTGAGAGACAGAATCCCAAGCAGGCTGTGCACTGTCAGCGCAGAGCCTGACGCAAGGTTCAAACTCATGAACCGTGAGGTCATGACCTGAGCTGAAATCAGGAGTCAGATGCTCAACTGACTGAGCCACCCAGGCACCCCAACAATGAGTACTTTTTAGCCCTCCAAAGTATAGAAATGAAGGAGATGGTCTTCTCCAGTGAACAGAGTGGTATCTTTCTTTTTTTTTTTTTTAAGGTTTTAATTTACTTTTGAGACAGAGAGAGACAGAGCATGAATGGGGGAAGGGCAGAGAGAGAGGGAGACACAGAATCGGAAGCAGGCTCCAGGCTCTGAGCCATCATCAGCCCAGAGCCCGACGCGGGGCTCGAACTCACCGACGGCGAGATCGTGACCTGAGCTGAAGTCAGATGCTTAACCGACTGAGCCACCCAGGCGCCCCCAGAGTGGTATCTTTCTATTGGACCAATGTGACAGTCTCCTGAGAGGCTTTTCCCTTTTTTCTTCCATGGTGCTTTTCAAGCAGTTTTATATATGTCCAAGTGCTCTGAGATGGTTGTTACAATTTCCAATTGTCCCTGATGAAGTTAGGGGAGGAGGTAGCACAAGTTTACTGGCAGACAAATCCATGAGAAATTGGCTGAGGACTGGTCAAACGCAAACATTTGGCTTCCAAGTGTCTTGTGCCTTTAACTACTTGCACTGCTGACCTATGAATTAGCAGCCTCCCGGCAGGCAGAACATGTATTTTTAAAATTCCCTCCTTTGGGAGATTTCTCATACACAAACCAGACTGAAGAAAGTTCTCATAGACACACAACATACAAGACTGTGGGCAAGTAGACAGGAAATGATGTTAAAAGTCACATTTCACCAGCGGACACTAGACTCCAATCAGAACCCAAAAATCTCAGAGACAAATAGTAAACTTGACACTGAAGGCCAAATCAATAATCAGAGTTGAGTCATTTACCATCATTATTTGCGTAGGTTTAACTATGTGGACACATTTCTTCATGTTCATTGATTTCAGGGCTGGAAGAACCCTTAGTGATCATCTCTTTTAATATATAAAGAAACAGACTAAAAAAGATTAGGTAACTTGACTGAGGTCACTCGGAGCTGTCTAGTACAGCTGTCTAGTATATCCTCCCTAGGGGATATACTTAAATGGGCATAAGGATACCATACACAGAAGATAGGTAACATGCATGATGGTTATTCCTGTTTAAAAAGCAAAACAGCATCACATAGACTTTCCAGTACAACCTGGATAACACTATTCAAGGGCAAGAGGGCCTGGAATTAGGAAGTTGGAAGAGAGTGATGAAGGCTAGCCAGTAGCCACAGACCAAGACGGGGAGGCCAGCAAGGGAATGGAGAAGCAGGCCTGAGGTTCAGGAAGTCCGTAGCAAGAGCAAGGCAAGGCAGCTGTGGCAGGAGACTGGCGATGTGATACCTGCCGAGGACAGAGCATTTACTCGCTTCACTCATTCTGCTCAGCCAGGCATCCATTTAGAGAGAAAGGGAGAAAGTCAGAGTCCAAGAGCAACTTTTCTTCAGGTTTTCTGTCTCCTAAAGATTCTGCTTGTTAACTCTGAATTTATAGGTAACCACCCCCTTCCATGGTATTAGTTAATGATTGACTGCTGTTTTCCGCTAGGCCACTATTGGGCAGATTTTTCCAATAAATTTCACTTTAAAAGTGTTGTTTAACCCTGGCTGCACATTAGAATCTTCTGGGTAGCTGAGGAAAAAAATGCTGATGTCAGAGCCAACCCCAATTAGATTCTGATTTCATTAGTCTGAGGTCCTAGCGTTGGTGTGTTTGAAAAACTCCCCAGGTGATTCTAATAAGTAGCTAGGGTTGGAACCACTGATTTAAAACATCAGGAGAAGTTTCAATCAACTAGCCAATTGTTTTCAATTACAATAGCATTGTTTTCTTCACATCTGGCAATGTGATTCATTAAAAATAATGATATAATTTGTAGAACAAACTGTCATCATAGGGCTTTCTCATCACCTACTAATTTTTTGCTAAATAAAGTCAACATACGGCTGAATTCAACAGTAAATCTGAAAGTGATGATTTCACCGAACCTTATCTCCATCATCTTGTGTCTAAGTCACATCACAAAGATTTGCTCTAGTAATCACTCCTCTTGATCTTTATGTTGAAGACATTTGGGCAGTCCGGGATGCTTGGGGCTTATCAGAGATTCCAGACATTTTGCCATCAGGGGTCTTTCTGTGCTATGGAAATTCAGCAGGGAAATCAGTGTGGGCTGGAATAATTAGTAATGTGGAATTCCTTGGTGCTTTGGGGCCCTCTCACTTTTATCTAAGCAGAAGGTTAAAAGTATTGCCTTCCTTTTCTTATCTCCTACCTCATTTTTTCTTCTTCTTTCCTTCTAAAGCATTACAGAATACAAGAGCTAGGACTAGCAAAAGTCACAGATTTATAAAACGGAATGTAATTAAAAGTCATTGAGTTCAGAGGCGCCTGGGTGGCTCAGTTAATTAAGCAATTGACTCCTGATTTCGACTCAGGTCATGATCTCAGGTTTCATGGGTTTGAGTCCCATGTAGGACTGTACGCTGACCCTGCAGAGCCTCCTTGGGATTCACTCTCTTTCTGCCCCTCCCCTGCTCTTGCTTTCTCTCAGAATAAACGGCTAAACTTTAAAAAAGAAAAGTCATTTAGTCCAACCACCATCTGAGACCAAGAGACCTTGCCAAGATTACACACTAGATCATGCCTGGAGCTGGAGCTGACCTGGGTACCTGACTCCCAAGCCGCATTGGGTTCAAGATACCACCTGACCTTTCAAAATAGCTCAAAGATATTCTGGAGGGCTTCCACCCTCCACCAGACATCTTATCCTTGTCAAACTAGATCCCTTTCACCCACTAATCGACATATTTTTTGATGCCTTCTCAGACCCATCCTGCTTAATTCGGGACATGATCTCTTCTGAACTTTGCTGCCTTCTTCCTCGCTATTTAGAGCCCTATGCTAATACTTGTGTATTTTCTATTTTTACATGCTCCTTGATGTGCATTTATTGGATACCTGCTGTTGTCAAACGTCACAAGGTACTGAGAGTAAATACAAAACAGAGAACGGCCCTGCTCAGCGGAGGGTCTGGCTGGGGCTAGACCCCAGTAACCATCGTCTTCGGTCGCTTTTCCCGGCTCTGCTGGTCCGGGTCTCTGCTGCTGCTCAGGCCCAGGGGGGGAGGGGGTGGATGTACGGATGTGAAAGGAGCTAGCATGGGAGGGAAGACCCCACGAGGAGCCAGCATGGGAAGAAAAACCTCACGAGTGAGCTTCTGCTGCACGGGCCACAGGGCAGGTCAGCCATCCCCCAACTCGGTCAAGCCCGGGTTCTGCCCGCTTTCGCCCCAGATGGGAAGGCGGGCCCGCCAGGGGAGGGGCCTGGGAAGAGCGGGCGGAGGGGTGAAGGAGGGGGAGACGAGGGAGAAGGAAGAGCCTGAGGGGAGGAGCCAGGAGAAGAAACCCCGGAGAAGCTGGAGGGGAGGGCGGCGGAAGGGACAGGAAGAGGAGCCGAGAGGGAAAAGGCGCGCGGAGGAGACAGGGAGGAGGAGGAGCCTGGGAAAAGCCGGGGGAGGAGCCAGAAAAGAGGGTGGAGCCTGGAGCCGGGGGAGGTGCCAGAGGCGGGGCCGGGAAAGAGGCGGAGCCGAGGGAGAGGCCTCCAAGGCCACCGCCGCGGCCGCCGCCGGTGCGCGTTCTTCTCCCGCGGGCCTGGCCGCCGGGGCGTTCCCTCAGCCGCCGTTCCTCGAGGCGTGGGTTCTGGCGGCCCCAGTCGACTAGTACGCCCCGCGCGCCCCCCGCGGGTCGCCGCCGCCGGGGCCGGGGGCCGCGGAGACCTGGGCGCGCCCGGCCGCCGCCGCTGCCTCCCTCGGCGCCTGGGGCCGGCATGGAGCTCTTCCAAGCCAAGGACCACTACATCCTGCAGCAGGGCGAGCGCGCGCTGTGGTGCAGCCGCCGCGACGGCGGCCTCCAGCTCCGACCCGGTGAGACTGGCGGCGCGGGGTGGCCTCGGGCCCGGTGCGGCGGGGCGGGGTGGGGGGCGAGGAGGGGGCGCGGCCGGGCCCCTAGCCGCGGGCAGCCCGGCGGGCGCCGACTGCGGCTCAGGCGCGCGGGGCGGGGCGGGGCGGGCGCGAGGGGAGGCGCACGAGCTGTCATTATTTCCTGGCGGGAGGGAGCGCTTGCCTCGCCCCTTCCCCTCCGCGGGGGACAAAGGGCCGGCGACCCTCGTCCCTCCGAGCGCGCCTCCGCGTCGAGATCCGCTCTGCTGCCGGTGGGGAGCGGATCCGGGCTGAGTCGCGGGGTCGGAAAGTTGGGGCGAGGTGCGCCTGGCCTTAGAGGCCTCTTCCACTCTGGAGCGGTTCTGGCACGTCCTCTGAGACAAGTACTGGGTTCGAATCCCGTCCGGATCTCAGACCAGAACCGACGCACCAGCTCAGTGGAACGTCCTGCCGGAGCTTCACTCCCTGTTGACATCTGTGTGTTTCCGGTCCTTTCTTGTTAAAGGTGTGACTTCCTTCTGCCTACCTCGTAAGCACCCGATTTAAAGCACCCTTTCTTTGATTTTAGTGTTACGGTTGAACTGCATCGTAATGTTAAACTTTTAATACTTTTGTATGACTCAGTATTGTGTGATACAGGATGTGTCGTGGGGCCACATTTGGGTGTCATATAAGCTGTTAGGAGATGCCTAAGTCTGCAGCGATGAGTTTGTGTTAGGAAAGTTAGTTGAGAGTGGTAAGTTAAATAGAGCAGTCCCTGCCCTCAAAGAGCTGACAGTCCAGGACGCGGTTTCCTTTATTGGGGGGCGGGGGAGGGGGAGGATCTCAGTGCACCTCTCCTTTGAGGTTCCCAGTTATTTTTTCCTGAGAATCTCCGAGAGCTTTCATTTTAGGAGAAGTGAGAGGACAGGGCCCTTTAAAGAAATAGCCAGAACATTTAAAATTTATTTGTAATTCTGTGTGTATTGTAGACAAGAATTACATGGTATGAATTGAGAAGTATAGAAGGTCCAAATGAGCTTTTTCACATGACAGCTGTTAGTGTTTATAACAACATGGTTTCCTCGGACCTTTTCCCTTAATAGGTTATTCCCATTCCCCACAACAACCTTACAAAGCAGGTGGTGGTATTCTCTTTTTCAGGTGAGAAGAAGACAACGTGTGAAACTTGAGAGACTTGCCTGGGCTCACAGAGAGAGCCTGCCAGAACGCTTTCTGGCAGGTTCCACTGCTTTCTTATGGGGGCCTGCTAGTTGATTTGTGAGAGCAGTGAAGGAGAACTTATTATTTTTTCCTAGGCTCTGGCTGTATTTTCCTGCAATTACATTTTATTTCCTCTGCTCAGAGTAAAGACAAACTACCACACTCAGATAAGGTTCCTGATGATCTTGGGACAGAAATTGCTGTAGACAGGATAAATTTGACCAGTCTCCAGTCATTCTCTTCTCTGTTTTTTCTGATTTGACCATTTGCCTAACACCTCCCACCCCTCTGCCCCTCCACTTGGAGTAAGGCTTCAAATGCCCCTTGAAGAAAGGTAGATTGCAAAATTCTCCAGGCTGTCTAACAGCCGACCCTTTAGATTCTTAGGGCTTGGCTATTACAACTGGATGAACTTGAGATCATCTCCAATTCATCCGGCAGAACACTTTTCTGTGGCGCGTTTCCTGGACTATAAAATGAGGGTTGGGCTTTGGAGTCCTTGTACATAAAATATGTTTAAAACAGCACTAATTTCTTCGGTGTTTGTTCAGTGTACATCTTGGAGGACAAGAATTAATGTGTTTCATAAAAAACAGCTCTCTAGGTGGTCACCTGTGAATTTGGGCAGTGGATTGAGACCTATATAAATAGGGTGGACTTGGTTGTTTCCATTTCTAGGGCTAGTCTCTCCTTTCTGTTGGCCTCTAAGATTGACAGAGGTGAACCAAGCTGGTGGGATTGCATGCAAGGAAGTAAAGTCATGGAAGCCTTGAGAATAGGAGGGGTTTTAAGTGAATTATTTGTCTTTTCTTTGGTTTGTGTTTGTTTCTTGTACACAAGAGGCTCTCCAATCCTAATGGTTGCTTGGGCATAAATTACTCAAAGTGAAGTAAGCCAACTCTTCTTGTATGCTTTCAGTGGAAGGCTACCGAAACACCTACTTCTGAGCTCAAGAAGCTCAGTGAGTCACAGGCGTAAGCCTTTAATGAATATTCACAGGGTAATGTGGGCCTAGATTTTGTATTAAGCCATGTGGTTTGAATTACTGTTTATATATCCAAAGTCCATATCAGAAGGCAAATTAAAAGTTTTTTTCCCTGAATAAAATGACTGTAGTCTGTGCAATTAAATTCATATCACTTCTGAGGATATAGCAGACCACAGACAGAAGGAGACTAAAAATCTAGAGGAAGGAAGAGGCCATTATGTTTTTGAAGTAACAGCTTGTTTTGATCTTCAGGTGTGTTCAGGTGTAGCCAGTGAATAAAGAATCCCATGCACTTAACTTTTCCAAATAGTTTTTCCTATCCAGTACTCAAGGTCCTTTCTAAAGAATGGCTATTAATAATGGTATTTTAATTGGATAAGTGTTTTTCAGATCTTTTTCTATAGAATCATTTAATATTGTCTTCATTTTATTGGCTCTTTTCCCTCTGCTTTTATGGACGGCTTTGCTATTGTTTGTAATGACAGCATTTAAAATCTTTCATTGCTTCCTATTGGCTATTTAACTGAATGGGTTACTGACCAACTCCTTTTTTCTCTTCCAAAGGGCAGTATTATAAAACCAAAAAAAGCCTGTGGGCATTGTGGTTTTTGTTTTCGGCTATTGAACCACCTGAAACGGGACTTGTCTTTTTCCTAGAGACATCAAAAGAATCTGTATTGATATTTAAAGTTAAACGACCATTTCCTTGGCCTGGAATGTTTGTCAGCCCCTTTTCCTGCCTAATTTATTCTGTTAAGTCCCTACTCAGATACCGCCTCCCCGCTGTGCTCACCCAGGCCCACATCCCTGGGGCAGAATTACTGATCACCTTTATTGTGTTTCTAGGTGCTTTATACACTTAGTACACACTTTGATTATAGCCCATACTGCATCACATGGTAGTACTTGGCTTATTTCTTTCCTATTGGACAGCGTATTCCCCAAGGCAAGGACTTTACTCATCTTGGAATGTGGGCTTTAGAGTAGTTAGGATGAAGAAGGCATTTTTGGTTGAGTTGAGCTAAAGTCCGGGTTTTCATATATTAAAAAAAAAATAAAATAAAATAAAATAAAGTCCGGGTTTTCTCTCAGTGATATCATTGCCATAAAAATAGGATGTTGTGTTATGCTTAATATTCATTTTAAGCCCTGTTTTGAATATCTTCTAATTGGGGCAGAAAATCTCTGTCCAGCAGGGTGAGGAAATAACCACGAGAAAAGGTGTATTTCCACTTGTGTTATTTTTCTACCTGATTTAGTATCACCTTTTTTTTTTTTAAATCCCTGTGGTAGTATTCCCTATTTTCTTAACATTGCTTAAATTTTTCAGTTTTTTCTTCTAGCTAAACACTTGAGTGCTGTTATTTTTTTTATTTTTCTGGTGTTTCCACTTTTTTCAGGGTAGTGAGGAGTCTGTATTCATACATAGCAACTGCTTTTTGGTGGATGCTTTTGTCTTGCAAGGTAATGACTACCAGAGATTGTCTTATGTTCTGCCAGGGAAAATGATAAAGCTCCGTGTGAATATTCACTAATCTTCCTAGAGTGGTGTTTTACTATCTGAGAATAAGGATTATAATTTAAAGACTTAAAAAAAGGAATATAAAACAGTCTACTATTGGGGAAGGGTGATAAGGTCTTATCTCTTTAGTCTTAAACATTGCTGCTACTAGCCTTGTGGCTTTGTCTGATATGACGGGTGTTATGTAATTTCCTGCTGAGTATTGGTTCATTCTATTCTGAGACTGAGTGACCATGAAAAGATGAGAGCGAGCATCTGTCATATACATAACATTCATAAGCCTGTAAACTATATTTATAGTTATGATACTCTAATGAATACCAGAGAACATTTTTTTTTGGAGGGGATAGTGGCTCTCAGAATTCACAGAAACGTTTAAAAGTGTTCCTGTTCTTTGTCGAGTTATTTTTTGATGAAAGTTATTTTTAGTATGCCATATGAAGTTAACTTTTTTTGAATGAGAAATTGTAGCTCTGGAATTGAAATAACATAGAACTTTTATCTCTTTTCAGGAATCGTATTTTATGAAACTATATTCAGTTTATTTAGAGTTTTTTAGTGTCATTTGCTGTTTACTTGGGAAAAAAAGATTTTTGAACTTTATCTTTTTTAAACACCACGTTTACTAAAAATTCACAAATTACCACGACAAAATGTAATTGGGCATTTTGATTTAAAATTGGATTATTAAATCTGTTGTAAAAATATTTTAACCATTTTGTTGAATAACTAGGTTTTTTCCTGGTGTCTTTAGTCTTCAGTTTCCTTTAAGCAGTTTATCAGTTTTATACCCCAAACCCCTTTTCTCCCGTATTTTATATTTCTAACAAGCTAGCAGTTAGATTGTACATTTATTTTTATGAACATTTATGCGTGCAAGATAGAAAAGACTGCTGTTTCTACTCCCCCACTTCTTTAGCTTAAAAAAACCTAGTTTTTCTAAGGTGACTGATGACCTTTGCAATCAAGTTTTATAGATTGTGGGAAGTTTTTGTGCATATTTTGTTGTCTACATTGTCAACCGAGATTAATCATAGTAACAGTAACAGATTTTATTTATTGAGCATTTTTCTGAATCAGATAGTGTTCTGAGCCCTTAACACGTACTGTTTTATTTCATCCCCACAATAAACATCAGGAGGAGGGTTTATTATTATCCTCATTTCATAGGTGAGGAAACTGAAGCACAGAGAATGAATTTGTCCAAGTTCAAAGAGTAAGAGAGTTAGGCTTCTAACCCAGTATATGACTCTAAAGCCAAATTTTCCCCAGTATTGACAAAAATGTTTTATAAACCTTTCTACCTTCTTGACTACAGTTATAGGATTTATATTTTAATGGTAATATCTGGAATGTATCTTTCGCTATCATAATCATTATAGGGTAGCATATGTAGAGAGTAAAAGAGCCTCACATGTCAGAGCATGCACATTGAGAAAGGATCTATGTAGAATGAAAGGCTGATAGCTGGGACTACTGGTCAGTCTTTGATCCTACCCCTGCCCTGACTCCTTGTAGCAGAATTAGTTCATGTAGTACAGGGAACATTGTTATATAATTGACTAATTGTTTTTCCAGTTAGGGTCAGTTTATCAGGTTTCTCTTCGGTTCTTAGAACATCTGCAGTTTGGGCAGGGAATAGATACAGGGTAGATCTTTGAGCAGAAACATCGATATGTACTGGATGGGAACTATTTCAGCCAGTGATGAGCAACCTGAAGCCTTTCCCAGTCTCCTGTCAGGAGTCCTAGATCCAATTTCACAGGCATCCTTTCAGAGCACGCAGAGCAGAGAGGGAGTGGAGGAGAAAACGTCTTCGGGGCAGCCACCTTCAAAGAGGGGAAGAACCTCTGTAGAGTCCCTGGTTCCCAGATGCTTGGGCTGTGACCAGGCCTTAGCCAGCAGAGGCCAGGACTTGCCAAAGGCTGGTTTCAGGAGAGGCAGTCTCAAGGCCTTTTAGGCTAGAGCATTCAGGTGCCAGAAACCAGGGAGCCCAGACAGCTTGGTTTTTGAGAAATTTGGTTGCATTGGTGCTGCTCCCCGATGCCCAGCAGCTTGACTCCCCTTTGTCCTAACTTCCCAGGCTAATAACTCAGCCCAAAGAAGAAGGACATGTTGGAGGCACCTGGGTGGCTCAGTCGGTCAAACATCTGACTTCTGCTCAGGTCATGATCTAGCAGTTTGTGAGTTCAAGCCCCACATCACGCTCGCGGCTGTCAGCCTGTCAGCACAGAGCTCACTTCAGATCCTCTGTCCCCACCTCTCTTCTGCCCCTCCCCTACTTGCGCTTTCCCAAAATATAAATATTAAAAAAAAAAAAAAAAGGTGTAGATTTATAGTTATTTCTCTAGCGCCTGGCCCATAGCAGGTCTTCTGTAAAAACTATATTGAATGAATTGAAAGGATTCTGGTCCCTGGTCAACCCTGGGTACCCCGAGCAGCAAAGGGTCTGTTGGGAAGATTAAATGGAGAAGATAGCAACAGAAGACTAGAACACTGCCTGTCTTGACAATAGCAAAAACAACAAAAAACGTGCTAATTTCTCATTGTCATTTTATTCATGAAGGGAGGAATTGGACTTTTAAGTCTGGAATTCAATAAATCTCTTCTGTCTTTGAATGAAAATAAATGGGATGCGAAGACATTTTAATTTTTCTTGAACTGGCCATTATGCAAAAACCACAAATCGCTTGTTGCTAATTTTGGTCCTTGTGATTTATGACAAAATCGGGTTGTCCTTGCTTCGGCAGCACAGACGTGACAAAATTAGGTGATGTATTTGCAGATAGATACTAGACTATTAGCAAATCAAACTAGTTTGTGCTGTTGAGTGGATTCTCAGAGCCATAGGCTAACTTTGGTGTGGTTTCATGGGGATTTAAATGTGTTGGGTCTTTGTAAGCAGTATCTCTCTATGAGTAAACTGTAAACTGTTCTATTTCTGTTCAAAAATTTTTTTTAATGTTTATTTTTGAAGGAGAGAGAGAGCGAGCGTGAGCAGGGGAGGGACACAGAGAGAGGGAGACACAAAATCTGAAGCAGGCTCCCGGCTCCGAGCTGTCACCACAGAGCCCCACGAGGGGCTTGAACCCAGGAACCGCGAGATCATGACCTGAGCTGAAGTTGGATGCTTGACCGGCTGTGCCATCCAAGATGCCGTGTTCAAATGTTTTAAAATATAACCTTTAGGGGCGCTTGGGTGGCGCAGTCGGTTGAGCGTCCGACTTCAGCCAGGTCACAATCTCGCAGTCCGTGAGTTCGAGCCCCGCGTCAGGCTCTGGGCTGATAGCTCAGAGCCTGGAGCCTGTTTCCGATTCTGTGTCTCCCTCTCTCTCTGCCCCTCCCCCGTTCATGCTCTGCCTCTCTCTGTCCCAAAAATAAATAAAAAACGTTGAAAAAAAAATTAAAAAAAAAATATAGCCTTTAAAAATCTAGTTTTGCAAACACAAGTCCTGAGAAGTGACAGCAATGTCCTAGAACCTCTAACAATTACCTGTTAGCAAGTCTAAGTTATAATCATTATGTATTAACCAACCATAATTGAACTGAGAAGAACATTTGGAGTATGTTTAACAAAATAGAGAAATAATACATTTTTTAAATCATCAGTAGCTGTTGATACTATGTTAAGTAATAATACATTAATAGTATTTTTCAACTGATGATAAACCCTGAACGTTTAGCATTATAGTACTATCACAACACATACTGGTAAGATCTTAATTAAATCTCGTGCTCTGTTAGGATGACTCATTTTCCGGTTGCTGTGAGACCCTTAAAGAAACTGCTCTCATTCACAAAAAAGCATCCACTCCTGGCTGCTTTCTTTGGTAAGCCTGGTTGAATGAAATACAGGTTGATTTTAGGTCAGTGTTTCTTGTTGTTATTTCTTTTAAGGTAATTCATTTTATTTCAGGTCGATTCAACTTTAACCAGGCATTTCTTTAACTTTATAGTGGGATATTTAAAAATACATTTTCTTTATGAATCTTACTTAAAAAAATTTTTTTTGTAATGTTTTTATTTATTTTTGAGACAGAGAGAGACAGAGCATGAGCAGGGGAGGGGCAGAGAGAGGGAGACCCAGAATCCAAAGCAGGCTCCAGGCTCTGAGCTGTCAGCACAGAGTCCGACGCGGGGCTCGAACTCAACGGACTGTGAGATCATGACCTGAGCTGAAGTCTGATGCTTAACTGACTGAGCCACCCAGGCGCCCCTATGAATCTTATTCTTTGAAACAGCTTTTCAATTACACCAAACTTCAAATTTCACAGTTTCTGCCATGGTCAGTGTCTACAATTTGAAACAGTCACAGGATCTGAAATATTAGGAAATTTTAAACATTGCCATAATGGTTTTTTTTTTTTTTTTAATTTTTTTTTTTCAACGTTTATTTATTTTTCGGACAGAGAGAGACAGAGCATGAACAGGGGAGGGGCAGAGAGAGAGGGAGACACAGAATCGGAAGCAGGCTCCAGGCTCTGAGCCATCAGCCCAGAGCCCGACGCGGGGCTCGAACTCACGGACCGCGAGATCGTGACCTGGCTGAAGTCGGACGCTCAACCGACTGCACCACCCAGGCGCCCCTGCCATAATGTTTTTAATTTTAGTAGTCTGCATGTATGATATTAATGATGCTTCTGAGTATCATTATACTTCGTTTTTATGCAAGTATAAACGTTCTTCTCCCTATTTCAGACCCTCAGGAGACAGAACAAATTGTTGAGTAGAGTAATAGTTTGCTACTGTCCCTTCTGGGTACTTCCTGACCTCCAGGATTCGATTCTTTCTAGTAGCTGTTACATTTATCCCCCTTTACCTCTTTACAGTGCACATCTCCCTTGATTTACAATGGGGTCACATCCTGATCACCCCTCATAAGCTGAAAATACCGTAAGTTGAAAGCGCATTTAATATACCTAGCCTACCAAACATAGCCTAGCCTACCTTGAACATGCTCAGAACACTTTAGTTAGCCTACAGTTAGGCACAAATCTCTGATGCAAAGCCTATTTTATGATCAGGTGTTGAATATCTCCTGTAATTTGTTGAATACTATACTGAAAGTGAAGACAGAATGGCTGTATGGGTACAGGATGGTTGTTTACCTGTGGGGTCACGTGGCTGACTGAGAGCTACAGGTACCCGTGACTGCCCAGCAGCCTGAGCATGTGGTATTGCATAACACTAGCCCGGGGGGTGGGGGGGGAAACAAAATTTAAAATACAGTTTCTACTGCATGTATATTGCTTTTGCACCATTGTAAAGTCAGTCGTAAATTGGACCGTCGTGAGTGGGGGACCATCTGTATTCCCTTCTCGCAGAGAAGCAGCCTCACTTTTCCCCCTCTAATTTAGCATTCTGTTTGTCTCCTTCCAAATTATATTAAGTCTGAAATTCTGTGAAGTTATTTATTCTCTCAACATTTATTGAAGACCTGTCTACTGGACACTGTGCCAAAGAAAAAGATGGATAAAATGCTATACCTTAGCCCGAGGGTATGGTCCAATGAGGGAGAGACACACAGGATTCTAGAGTGACAGGCTCTGTGACAGAGATGTACGGCCCAGCTCTGTGGGAGGCTTGATTTGGGTATTGAAGTTCGAGGTTTTAGTGTTGTCTTTTTTTCCCCCCGCAAGATGGTGAAAATCTGTTTTTCTTCCTAGTAAAAGGAATGGGAAGAACGGTGCCCTTTTATTTGGTTCTGTGAAGTTTCTACCAGCTGTAAATAGTCTGATTGTATGTCTCCTATAAAAGTGGGAAGCCCTGGAAGAAACTGGCTGTATACCTTAGTAGACTGCTATGGACTTTATTTCCTGGCCAGACTTCACGCTTTGTATGCACACTGCGTTCTAATTGGATATCTAAAAAAAAGTTGATAATGGCCAGACTGAAGTAGTCCGGGCTCCCCCCCTACCTCCCACCCACAGACACTCTGCTGTGGTCTTTGTTTTTTGATCTAGAAGCAGTTCATTTGAGGCCAGCTAAGGTGGCAAATCCTAGATCTGATGGTGGGTTTGAAGGCAGAGCTTTTTGTCGCTGAGGGCCTGTGGGGGGAGAATGACACAGACCATCCTAGATGGAGGGGGTCAGCTTTGAACAAACTTTCCAGGAAAAGCCAGGAAATTATTTAAACACCAGCTGGGAGAAAGGTTGTGTCTAATAATTGAAGTGCTAATTTTATGCATCTTGGTTAAGAGCTCTAAAATGAGGGAAGAATGGGTGCCTGGGTGGCTCAGTTGTTGGGCTCAGGTCATGATCTGGCAGTTCACGAGTTCGAGCCCTGTGTCGGGCTCTGTGCTGACAGCTCAGAGCCTGGATGGAGCCTGCTTCGGATTCTGTCTCCCTTTCTCTCTGCCCCTCCCCTGCTCATGCTCGCTCTCTCTCTCTCTCTCTCTCTCTCTCTCTCTCTCTCTCTCTCAGAAATAAACATTAAAAAATTTTTTTTAAAGAAATAAGGTGAGGAAAGAAAATACCAATTATTAGCTCTGATTTAGCTTTTAGGATCCCATTTCTGAAAGATCTATCAAAGAACTGTTTTGGGGAGCACAGAAGGTGAGGGGTCTATCCCACCCAACACAATGCTGTTCCTTGGGTAACGCATTATGAGTTTACTGTTCAAGGATTTATCTAATCCTTATTTGACCTGATCATATCGTCAGCTTCTTAAGGTAATGAGTTTGGAAAATTGCAATTTAAGCTGTACTTGCCTTCATTTATTCTCAAACCAGGTATCTTAGACATGTATCAGACCAGGTCTTTTAGACATGTATCTCCTGTGCTGGTATTCTGAATGCACTGTGGAGTCCACACCTTTCGTAATTCTATACATTTCCAGCAGGTCCTCCCATGACCTGATTACATTGTCTGACCTTTCACACACAAAAAAGTTGTTTTTTTTCCCCTTTTATTGTCCTCTGTTCTTTTTCGAGGTGCATTGGCCTTCTCTTGAGATGGGACAACTGGGACTTTACGTGTCAGAGAATCATAACAGTTTTTCGATTGGTTATTGGTAGAGTTTAAAAAACAATTTCTGAAGGGGCGCCTGGGTGGCTCAGTCGGTTGAGCGTCCGACTTCAGCCAGGTCATGATCTCGTGGTCCTTGAGTTCGAGCCCCGCGTCGGGCTCTGGGCTGATGGCTCAGAGCCTGGAGCCTGTTTCCGATTCTGTGTCTCCCTCTCTCTCTGCCCCTCCCCCGTTCATGCTCTGTCTCTCTCTCTGTCCCAAAAATAAATAAATGTTGAAAAAAAAAATAAAAAAATAAAAAACAATTTCTGATACCCTTCATGATCATGGTCAAAACTTTGTGGCTCTGTTGCTGCACCATAATTAGATCCCCGTTTTAATAGAAAAGTCTGAAAATTCTTAAGATCGTTTTCCTAAGTAGTGTCTCTCATCTTTTAAGTATACAGGTAATTTTTTGAAACATTTCTTTTTTTTTTTTAAGTCTGTTTATTTTGAGAGAGAGTGAGAGCACAGCGGGCTCGCACATGCACACGAGCAGGAAGGGGCAGAGAGAGAGAGAGAGAGACAGAGGGAGAGAGAGAGAGAATCCTAAGCCGTGCTTTATTTCTTGGAAGTGTTTAAAGTCCTACATGGCACAGGCATCCTCTATGAATCGAAGTGATTCATAGAATAAAATTACTAATGCAGGTTCCACCCAGTAACCTATAATCCCTTAGACGAGTAATTCTCAATCAGCCAGTACATTAGAATCACCTAGGGGAGATTAACAAAATACCTATGCCAGGGGCCCACCCTGACCAACCGAGTCAGACCCTCTGAAGGGGTGGGGCCCAGGCATCCACATTTTCTCAATGAGAAGCCAGGGTCAGTAACCATTGAGTTGGAGTTCACATGGGGAAATCACCAGCTGCTAGAACTTCTAAATTGGGTTAGCTCTTTAGCTTGCTTAATGCTGGAAAATAATTACCATTAGTTCAAAGAAACGTGTATCCAACTTTGCATTTCTAAGATGGCACCTGAGTCAAATTATTCCCTAACCTGTTTCCTTGCATCATTCTGAGAACTGAGGCATGGATGAGCTACTGATGGGAACTTTCAGTTCCTCATTGTAGAACCCTTTTCCTCATCTGACTTTGGTATTGGTGATTGTCTTTCAGAGCAGTAATATCCTTTGTCTTTAGCAGGAAATGAAACTTGGGTCTGATTATTTATGCATACCCTCATACCTTATTTATTCTTTTTCTTAAAGACACAAGTGAAACTGCCTATAAACGTTAGTAGATGTGTGACACCCAGGCTTCTCTAGCCAGGGCTGAGGGAGCACCAGGCTCTCTGGGCTCTTGGAATGAATGACTCATGCTCTCTGCAGGCATACAGTAATCACTTGTTTTCTGTATACCAGGAAGAGGAGGGCATGTGAAAATAGAAGCCATGTGCTGCCAAAGGGGCCTGAAATAAGAGTGGAAATGTTGACCTAATGGGTCAAACAATTGAGCTATGACAAAATACCCAAATATCTTTGGGTGTATGTTACTTTAATTATTCCACTACATTAAATTTGGTGTTATTTCAAAAGTGCTATACTTTTGCAATTTGTAAGCAACTCTACTATCTAACTTTGAAATTCCTAAATTTTAGAACCTGTTTGCAAATTTCAAATGTTTCTCTTTCAAATTTGTATGACACATTGGACCATCCCTTTCGAAGGAGCGATTAGAAAGCAGTCTGTTGCAGCACATCAGTTACATGGCTGTTCTTTGTGGAAGGGTGGTAGAGGCCCATTGGTCATATTCTCTGCCATACCATTGCCTTCTGCCTCCAGAGTAGCCGTTCATATTGGTGATAGGATGTCCATTACTGAGTGTAGTTGCTACATATGCTTAGATTAATGTCATCTACATGTGTCCTCTGTACAAGCAGACTTCTGCTAATGCCAACTTTTATTTCCTTAGTGAAGAGTGACAGGTTAAACACACACACATTTTGAAGTGAACTCTGTGCAAGGTACCCTACCAGGCGGCAGAGTCCCAGCAGTTTTAAAGACATACTGAGCTCCCCTCTTGTGCCAGGTACATTGCCTCTTTAGGCCTTCCTCTGTTGTTTTGTCTCATCTGTACGTTGGCAAGGGAAGCCATTTTAAGTTAGCTTAAAGTTTCCTCGAATTTTCAGGCGAGTCTCCATTGTGAGAAATCACACCTGCATTATTATATTTATTGAAAAATAAATGCATTTAGTATTAAGAGTGCCTATTGCAAAATGCTGGTCTTTTGGGGACTTCCTTTATTTTTTTTTTAATTTTTTTTTTTTAACGTTTATTTATTTTTGAGACAGAGAGAGACAGAGCATGAACAGGGGAGGGTCAGAGAGAGGGAGACACAGAATCCGAAACAGGCTCCAGGCTCTGAGCGGTCAGCCCAGAGCCCGACGCGGGGCTCGAACTCACGGACCGCGAGATCGTGACCTGAGCCGAAGTCGGCCGCCCAACCGACTGAGCCACCCAGGCACCCCTGGCGACTTCCTTTAAAAACAGTATAAACAGGGGTGCCTGGGCAGCTTAGTTGGTTAAGCATTCAACTCTTGATTTTGGCTCAGGTCGTGAAATTGAGCTCCTGAGCTGAGCATGGAGCCTGCTTGGGATTCTCTCTCTCTCCTCTCTCTGCCCCTCCCCTCCTCCTCTCAAAACTAACTAACTAAATATGGTAAAAACAAATGTTAGTCTTTTTTTTTTTTTTTTTTTAATTTTTTTTTCAACGTTTATTTATTTTTGGGACAGAGAGAGACAGAGCATGAACGGGGGAGGGGCAGAGAGAGAGGGAGACACAGAATCGGACACAGGCTCCAGGCTCTGAGCCATCAGCCCAGAGCCTGACGCGGGGCTCGAACTCGCGGACCGCGAGATCGTGACCTGGCTGAAGTCGGACGCTTAACCGACTGTGCCACCCAGGCGCCCCAATGTTAGTCTTTTTAAATGTCACTGAAGATAATACTGAAATAACATTGAAGATAAAGTTGGTAGGAGAAATCCATTTTCCACTTCAATCTTTCACGCTTGCTTTTACTTATTTATTCATTTGGTTCAATAACTATTAAATGAGTGCCTGCTACCAGTGGCAAATAGGCATAGAATTAATAAACTGGTAAGTTGAAACTTAACAATTGGCCCTTTAATTGGTTAGTTGAAATGATACATTTTCACCTGAGTGGCTCAGTCGGTTAAGTGTCTGACTTCTGCTCAGGTCATGATCTCACAGTTTGTAGGTTCGAGTCCCACGTTGAGCACTGTGCTGACAGCTTGGAGCCTGGAGCCTACTTTGGAGTCTGTGCCTCTCTCGCTGTCTGCCCCTCTCCCACTCGTGCTCTTTCTCAAAAATGAATAAAATTTAAAAAATAACCTATACATTTATTGTAATGTTATTTAATTATATAATATATAAAATTATTATATAGATTATTATAATTATTGTTAGGAGTTATTTCTACCTTTTTATGTTTCCCATTATGTACATGTGGTTTTGTTTTTTCTTTTTCCTCCCACTTTTTCCTGTCTTCCATTGGATAGCTTGAATTTTTGTCAGGTGTCTTTCTGTTGCTGATGAAAAGTTATACAATACATTCTATTTATATTTTTCTGTGGTTTTTTATGACTTAGGACCCAGTACTTATTTTCACATACGTAAGGAAAGTGTACCAATATTCATGTCTTTTTCCCAAGCATGTTTTTACCCCTTTTTTAGGTTTTTACCTCTTGTAGATTCTCCCTCTGTCCTGTGTAGAGGATTTAGGAAAGGGAGGAAGTTGGCCCTGGTGCTCAATTTGCCATTTGGACCCAAACTGGGTTGCTGGGACTGAGGCTGGACACCCGGTTGTGAGCTGCGTGTTTCATGTTCTGAGGAAACAGGATTCTGGGGGCATATCTAGGCATTGCTATATCCTCATAAAACGTTCATTACTCTGAGAAGGCTTTTGGGAATTCTGGTCCTACCATAAGATTTAATAAGTAAAAACTTTGAAGTTTTTTTTTTTTTTTTTCCTTTTTGCCTTTCCTCTTTAAAAAAAAAAAAAACAACAAACCATATGTAGACCTTGAAATAATCTATGGAACTATTTGAGTGGTAGGAACCTGGAATTTTAAACACTTACATTTCCCAACTCGAGCTAAAAGTTATTGAATGTTTATGTGCCAGACGTTGTGTTGGACGCTTTCTCATTATTCTCTCTCATTTGATCCTTATTAAATACCTACAAGTTGGATAGGATTTCCATTGACAGCAGAGGAGTTATTGCTGAGAGGGGTTCAGAGACAGCTGTGGAGCTGAGACTCTTCCCCTGGGGCACGGAGCACAGGCGTTACCCTCATCGTGCCCGCGTCTCTGGACTCTGTCTCATCTCCTGGTTCCGGTGTCTGCCCAGGCTGCTCTTGTGCACCTGGCCCTGTCCTGTCACCTGGATCTCTGGCTGTAGGCCCGTCCTCTCATGTCCATCCTCTCCACGCTGGTCCTAACATTCAATCTCCAATGCAAATCTGCCCCATCTGGATGGAATGACCCCTGCATTTACTCTCTGTTGTCCACCCCCAACTTACAGCTCTCTGCCCCACAGTACCAAATCTAGAGTCCTCACCACATTCAGTAAATATTTGCATGCTTGTTATGTGTGAAGCAGCCTGTCAGATGTACCGCTGATGAGAGCGTTTTTAATGATCTAGATGGGGGAGGTCTTGGCCTGGACAAGGATCATGGCAGTGGGGTTGGAGAGAAGTGAAACATTCATCAGATATTGAGGAGTAAATCGATAGGACTTGGGGTGGAAGAAAAACATTTTGGATGACTCCCAGGTTCTGACTTGTGCAGCTGGAATCATGTTGGTGAGCTGAAAGCCCTGTTCCAATGTAAAATGAGGGTATTACACTCAAGAACGTCTTGTAGGGAACCTTACGGTGTTAGAGGTACATTAAAAAAGAGCCCTGCACTAAGTGGGAAGTGGTATTCTGATTTTGACAAGTCTGTGTTGTATTTGGTACAGTCAGCCCTAATATCTTTATCTGAAATAGACCAAGTGACTTTAACTTTGCCACTTTAAGTAGTGAATCACTGTGTGATTCAGTGTAAGTTACCTGACCTCAACTTGCCTCTCCATTCCACGCTGTATCTTCCTTCATTTGTCCATTCAGCATTTTGGAACCTGCTGTGTACCATGTATTGGGGACATAAAGCTAGATGAGACTAGGTCTCCGTGAGCTTCGTGTTCAGGGAGATAGGGAAGTCAGTAATCAGATGCATTAGACCAAAATAAGGTGCCATGATAGAAATAAGCACAGGGTTCAGGAGGCCACAAAAGAGTGCCTAATCAGTTCTCCTGGGTGGGTGGAGTGGGCATTGTGTCAGGGAACACCAGTGACTCTTGTTCTGAGTCTGGAATGAAAAGCAGGCAGAAGTGGGTGTGGAGCAGCATTCCAGACCCAGCCTGCACACACTTCTGGGTGGTTTCGGGAAGGCCAGGGTGCTGGGGGGTAGGGAGGGGGCAAGAGGAGGGTGGACACCAGCCAGACCAGCCCCTGCAGCCCTTTCCAAGGAATTTGGACTTTGTCCCTAAGGCTGGAGGAGTGGAAGTGATACGTTTGGATCATTGATGTTCATATTTATGCTTTTCTAATGACTGCTGTAATTTCTTTCATAATATTAATGTTAGACAAACCAGATTTTAGGGCAAAGGGCAACATTTAAAATAAAGGCAGGTGGGTGCCTGGATGGCTCAGTCGACTGAGTGTGCGACTTCAGCTCAGGTCATGATTTCATGGTTCGTGAGTTTGAGCCCTCCATCAGGCTCTCTGCTGTCAGTGCAGAGCTCGCTTCAGATCCTCTGTCTCCCCCTACTCTGCCTTCCCCTGCTTGTGTGTGCATGCACTCACTCTCTCAAAAATAATAAACATTTAAAATAAAGGCCGTTATTACATCCTGATAAACAGCAGTTCACCAGGGAAGGTATAATAATCCTGAATGTGTATCTGCCTGACAACACAGTCTCAAAATGTGAAACAAAAACTAAGGGAAAAATGGAAAAATATACACAAAGTATAAGGTTATAAAAATAAGCCCTCTCTCAAAAACTTTTTGGTGAAACAATCAAAAATATTAGTACATGCAGGAGTTGGGCAAAATAATCAACAAAGTTGATATAATGAATCCTCACCCTAAGGTTAAATAGTATGCTCAAGTGTTTGAGATCCATAATAAGGAACACTTTTTAAATTATGACCTAGTGAGCACATACTTATGTGTGTACCAGAAACAAAAGTTTCATGAAATGTTTCTCTTTACCTGGTGCAATTTCCCTATTTTCTGTTCTGTTCAGTTTCATTGATATTAATGTTGATCTCATTATACAAAATTGATTTCATGACCCACTAATGGATTGACACCTTTTTTTCTTGAAAACACTGAGTTTCATGCACACATAAAACATTTAAAAATTGACTTTCTGGATTCCCTTCGCCAAGCCAAGCCTCTGGTGCCCCTCTCCATCTCCCTCCGAACTTCCCTCCCTGCTGCTAAAGCGAAGATGACTTTGACTCCTGCTTTTACTGAGTCAAGGCCATCTGATCAATTCATTTGCTGCTTCTCCATTGCTATATTTAGCTTTTCACCTTCTCCCAGACTTGGAGAAAGGTAGTGACCTTCCTTTTCAAGGGCAACTTTTATACCTGTACTTTTGATTTCATCATCTTCTGTTTTCTTTTCCTCCTTGAATATCTCCTCTGGTTCTTATTTCTCCTTGATTATTACATTAGGAACTCAGTGTTGTTGTTGGTTTTTTTTTAATTTTATTTTTTTATTTTTAAAAATTTACATACAAGTTAATTAGCATGTCGTGCAACAGTGATTTCAGGAGTAGATTCCTTAGTGCCCCTTACCCGTTTAGCCCATCCCCCCTCCCATCACCCCTCCAGTAACCCTCAGTTTGTTCTGCATATTTGAGTCTCTTCTGTTTTGTCCCCCTCCCTGTTTTTATATTATTTTTGTTTCCCTTCCCTTATGTTCATCTGTTTTGTCTCTTAAAGTCCTCATAGGAGTGAAGTCATATGATTTTTGTCTTTCTCTGACTAATTTCACTTAGCAGAATACCCTCCAGTTCCATCTACATAGTTGCAAATGGCAAGATTTCATTCTTTTTGATTGCCGAGTAATACCCCATTGTATATATATACCACATCTTCTTTATCCATTCATCCATCGATGGGCATTTGGGTTCTTTCCATACTTTGGCTATTGTTGATAGTGCTGCTATAAACTTGGGGTGCACATGTCCCTTTGAAACAAACAGCACGCCTGTATCCCGTGGATAAATGCCTAGTAGTGCAACTGCTGGGTCATAGGGTGGTTCTATTTTTAGTTTTTTGAGGAACCTCCATGCTGTTTTCCATAGTGGCTGCACCAGCTTGCGTTCCCAAGGAACTCAGTCTTAACAGGTTTAACTGGCTCTCTCTGGATCTCAAAGATTATCTGTGACTATTTTCAGTCATTAGAGCACAAAATTTGGTCATCCTTATAGTTTTTCCAGTTTTTTTTTTTTTTTTAAGTTAAAATTTTCTTGAATGGCTAATGTGTTCTTGTGGTTCAAAATGCCAAAGATGGAAAAGGGTATTGAATTAGGAGGTTCTCACCAACCTTTTCTTTCAGCTGTTGTATACCCTGTCCTTTTTGCCCTACCCCCTCTCCTTCTTCTCCCACTCAGAAGAGCTGTTTCAGTGTCTTTTTTTGCTTACTATTTTCCCATCCTTCCCTGGCTTTCTTTGAGGTGTTTTCTGTTAACCTCCTGTGCAGTCCTCACTTACTGTCCACCCCACCCTCAAGCTATGTAGCTCCAGGTCCCGTCCGGCTAAGACCCTTGCAACAATCATCTAGTTGTTCCTTTCCCTACTCTCAGTCTCCGCCTCCTGTCAATACTGTCAGCTAATCCCTGGCTGCAGTCTTGTTTTATTTATGCCATTATCTGCCTGCCCTGGTCTCCAGGAAGCACACACTCATTAGTTTTTTATTCACATCTCGCCACAATTGGCCTCACTTTACTTTTTCCAGTCTTATCAATCCACATCGTCACCACGCCATTGGTCTTCTGTTCTAGACAGCTTGTTCCTTTATTTTTATATCTACCTACGTAGGCTGGTACAGTGCCTGGTCCCTGGCAGGTACTTGATAAGCATTTCTCCAGTGAAGGGACACATTCCAGAACAAACTTTGCACTTTCCTTTGCGTTATTTATTTTTTTGCTGCTTTACTTATGCTTCAAGTTCCGCTTCTTCTATGTAACTGTTCCTGACTGCTTTACTTCTAACTTTGTTTCCTCTTTCTTATTGCTATAGCTCATTTGGTCCCAAAGGATAGAGTCACAAAATTGTGGTCTGTTCATTTGAGGTCAAGGTGAAGGGTTATGGGTGATTGGAGCTCTTTGCTTAGAGGGGCATCTGTGTTGGCAGATGTTGAGACTTGGACTGCCTGATAGAGATTCTGGCACACTCTTTGAAAAGAAATCAGGGTATTTTTAGTCTACACACCAGCGTGAATTCCAGTAGAGTTAAGCTTTTAAAAATTAACAAAGATAAAATTAATAAATATTTAATACTGGGTAAAGAACAGCTTTTTAGGTGTAAAGATAATGAAAAAAGGTTGTGTATAAAAATTAAGAAATGAAAACATTTGTAAATATGTCAGAGTTGATGCCTTTAATATAAAAGGGACTCAATAAGGAATATAAAAAAAGTGTTAGAAAATATGAATAGCAAAATCATAGAAGAAACATAAGCCAGTTTTATAATTAGAAGTTTAATTTTATCAGCAATGAAAAGAAAATAAACATCATTTAGGCAATGGATGCCAGCAAATGAGAACAATTTAAAAAAGAAATTCTGAATGGCCACAAGCGTGTTTTAAAACAAGCATGTTTATATGTTTCTGGCAGAAATCTTAACTTGGTATATAACCTTTGTAGAAAGCAATTTGGTAATATTTGAATATTTGAATTGAATATTTAAATTTTTTTTGTTTTCGCCTATGAATTTCATTCCTAGGAATCTGCCCTAAAGCTGTTAATTAGGGAGGCAATACAATATTTGCATAATGTTCATCATTTATTACAGTATATTTTAATAATAGGGACAAACTAGAAATCACTTAAATGCCCAAGAGTGAGGAAGTGCTTCCTGTGGTGGAAAATTACGTAGCTGTGACGTTATAGTTTTGAAGAGTTTTTTTTTTTTTTTCTTATGTTTATCTATTTTGAGAGTGAGAGAGAGAAAGCACAAGTGAGGGAGGGGCAGAGAGAGAGGGAGAGACAGAATCCCAAGCAGGCTCTGCACTGTCAGCATAGTGCCCAACATGGGGCTCGATCTCACAAACTGTGAGATCATGACCTGAGCTGAAATCAAGAGTCAGACACTTAACCCACTGAGCCACCCAGGTGCCCTGAAGAGTGTTTTAAAGACATGAGACAATACTCATGTTATAAGAAAAACAATTTGCATATACTGCTATATTTGCAGTCTTGTGATTTGGTATGCACACAAACTATGACCCTAAACATAGCAAAATAAGTTATCTGGCTGGTGGAATGGGAGTGATAAAATACTTTCTCCCAATCTTGTACAGTATTACTTTTGTAGTAAGAATGCATATTACTTAAAATGTAAATATCTTCTTATTGGTTAGTTCCATGTATAGGTTCTGTAGCAGGATGGTTAAGAGCACAGACCATGAGTCATGCAGGTTTGGTTTGAATTGCATTTCTGCCCAAAGAGGAGTCAACTTCATATGCCTCCCACTGAGTAGATCATTAACAACAAAGACATTTAAGATACAGTAGTCAAAACTCAAATGAATTTGGAGACTATGAACTATTGAGTCTGTAATTACCCTGTGAGTTATAGATTGATTATAAATTTCACTAAAATAAAATTTAAATGGTAATAATTAAAATGTAATTTAAATTTCCTGCTAAGACAAATATTGTTTTCATTCTTGGTAATTTTTTCCAGCTATTGAGTTACCATTAGAGCTACATTTATCTCCGTGTATTTAACAGACTTTTGCAACCTGGGTTTCTCTCACAAGAGAATTAAGCCCTGACGTTCTCACACATCCACTGTGTGTAATGAATTAGCTTCTTGTCTGGTCGTGGAGAATAATATCAGTTATGTGCCATTCTTGGGAGAATTGAGAAGAGTCACCAAAGCATTCTGTTCTGTTCTAAGGACCCCTGATTGGGATGCCTGGCACATGGTAGACACTCAGGAAATGGCAGTGGTTCTTACTGCCTTTGCCAGAGAAGTCACATAAAAGAGCACTGGCTTTCTGGATTTCTTTGCTTGGTGTAAGCTTCTTTGGGAAAACATATTTTCCAGAGTGTGATCCAGCAAGTCGACATCTCTGTGGCTGTTTCTCAGGCCTTGTCTTTGAATCTGGGACTAGCTATGAGCCACAGGATGGTTAGAGAACTCCTCTAACTTGCCCTCTTGCAATGTACCAGCCTCTTTCCTCCACTGCAGGGCGCCAAAGTACTGCCTCCCATCAGAGTAGAATTTTCGGCTTGTCATTTCTCTCCCCATCACGTCCTGATGTCAGAAACCTTAATTCAGACCTCGGAGTTAATGCTTTTTCACAAATTGCTTTACAGTTCTGGATGTTCATAACTGCCCTTTGGGGATGTTTATCATTTAGAATAGGCTGCTATTGTTTTAATATGTTTTCTGATGAATATTTTCTCATGATTGCTTCTTATTTTATTTTAGCTACTGATCTACTTCTTGCCTGGAATCCCATTTGTTTGGGATTGGTAGAAGGTGTTATTGGGAAAATTCAGCTTCATTCAGGTATGTTTCTATCAAGTCCTTAAATTTGTCAAATTTAACGTGGCATCCTATGATATTTTCTTCTTTGAGGATGAATGTGGATTCTGTTATGGCTTTGATTCCTTTGCCTTAATTTTAGGTCTGCCCAAAGTAGATAAAGTTCCATGTAAGTTTCATGAAATAAAAATAAAGCTTGAGGGAGGAGGAGGGATAATTTTACAACCCTTTCTTCCTCTTAAAGAAAAAAAAAAATGAATACCTACTATGTGTCAGGAATTATGCTAGTTGGTAGAATGCAATAGTGAGAAAAAACTGACCTGTTTTCACCCTTGTTGTGGAGCTTACAGTTTGGGAAGACAGATATCGGTCAGTAATCACTGAAATAAATATGAAATTGTCTGTTAATTGTGGTAGGTGCTCTGACAAAACTACACAAACTGCACTGATTTCAAGGGAGAGGGTGGTAGGACTAAGACTGCACAGATAGGCATGTGGCAGGCCATGACTGGCCTACTTTGGTCAGCTGTCCATCCCGGATGCAATCAACTCTGGCTAAGGAAGGGCATGGTTCTCTTAGCATGCAGTATGGCCCTTTCCAGGGCAAACTGAGGAAAGGTCTAAGTTATTCACCAGACCCTTGCTTCAAAGACAGACACTTGTATCTGGGGTTCAGAGGGAATTTTGTTGATGAGAAAAGAGATGTTTTATAGGCAGGTTCCAAAAAGTCCTGAAAAGGACTAACTGAAATATTTTAAGTACTATATTTAAATATCTATTTTTCCTTTGGCATCAGTTTTAATGAGTTAAAAACTATAGGCAGCTTTACCATAATTACTGTGTAATTGGGAGCCTAGCTACCTCTGTAGTATGCCCTTTTTTACTCTTCTAAAATAAAATTGTTGCGGGGCACCTGGTTGGCTCAGTGGGTAGAGTGTGTGACTCTTGATCTCAGGGTTGTGGGTTCAAGCCCTACATTGGATGTAGAGATTACTTAAAAATAGAATCTTTAAAAAATAAAATAAAATTGTTATGCATTTGGGAGCTAGGTTGCTTTCTCTGTGTTGTAAAGCACCTATTACTGGAGACCATCTAATTTTCCTTTGTTAGATTCTTTGGTTGTTTTTTAAAATTTGTTTTTATTAGGACACCTGGCTGGCTCAGTTGGAGTCATGAGTTTGAGCCCCACGTTGGGTGTAGAGGTCACTTAAAACAATAAAATAAAGTCTTAAATAAATTTTTTATTATGAAATGTATCATAGATACAAAAAGCTATTTATTATAGACGTACAGTATAGGTTGTAAAACATACATATATCTGCCACCCAAATTGAGAAATGAAACATGACCAAGGTCTTTGGATCCCTCACTGTGCCTTTCTCCAAGTGTATCCTGCTTCCTTCCCTTCAAGAGCACCTATTATTTTATTTTTAAGTGGGCTCTACACCCAGCGTGGAGCTGAGATCAAGCCCTGAGCTGAAGTTAAGAGTTGGACGCTTAACCTACTGAGCCACCCAGGTGCTCATAGAGCACCTACCATTTTTAATTTTGTGTTTATTATTCCCTTGATTTTCATTACTGCTTTTATTACATATGTATCCCTAAGTAGTAAGTTGCTAAGGTTTGTATTTGGGGACTTTACTATTAAGCTGTTTGTGGATTTTTTTACTTCTTTTTTTCCCCGACTTAATTTGATGTTTTTGAGATTTATCCATGTTGATATATGAAGCTTTAGTTTTTTATTTTCACTATTGTATGAATATATCATAAATTTGTCCTTTTTCCTGTCCTTGGGTAATTGTTTAGGGGGTTATTTTTGCTGTTAGAAATAGTCCCATGGGGCACCTGGGTGGCTCAGTCAGTTAAGTGTCCAACTTCGGCCCAGGTCATGATCTCATGGTTCGTGAGTTTGAGCCCCACATCAAGCTCTGTGCTGACAGGTCAGAGCCTGGAGCCTGTTTTGGATTCTGTATCTCCCTCTCTTTCTGCCCCTCCCCCATTCTCTCTCTCTCTCTTTCTCTCTCTCTCTCAAAAATAAATAAACATTAAAAAAAAAGCATCGTTGGATATTCTGTCTTTGGTAGTTTTATAATTCTGTGGTACAAGGAGAAAAGCATTTAGACATTGTATAACCATGCTAAGTATTTTAGTAACATTCTCCTACCTGTCCACATTTACATAAATATATTTTTAATTCATTTATATGCTGACAGGATAATTTCATAGCTGAGTGTTCTGAGCTAAAACTCATTTTCTATTGTTTAAATGAAGCTTATGAAACTTTTGAGTTATTTTTCTTCAGTTTCAGTCACATCCTACAGCAGTGAATAAATCGCTGAAATCAGGAGATCTGGATCCAAGCTTTATTTCTTAGCTTTGAGAAATAGAGGGGGTTGCTTAACATCTGTTTTGTTTACCTATTGCTAAGACCCTGGGATTTAATGCCTTAAAACAACAACATAAAATATCACACGATACTGTGGATTGACCAAGCAGCTCTTCTGCCCTTTCTCTTCTGTCATCTGGTGTCATTCATGTGACCGTGTCCACCCAGGATTTTGCCTGCGGTATCTGTTTTCATTCCAGGGGCATCTCTGCCCGTGTAAATCCTCTCTTACACACAAGGCCTCCCTTAGGTCCTCTCTGTCTCTCGGATACCTGGACATTTCTCCAAGGTGGTGGCTGAGTGCCAAGAAGACAAGTGTCAGTATGAGAAGGTTTATCGAGCTTGCTAATATCCCATTGGCCAAAGTAAGTCCCATAGCCAAGTCCAGAGCCAACATTGGAGGAGACTTTACAAAGCTTGTATCCCAGGAGGCTGATTCACTGTGGCCACCATGCCCATGAGCCTCTGCTTTGTAAGCTGTAAAACAAGATTAAAAATAACTGCCCTCCTTTCTACTCCCCCCCCCCCTCCAGTATTGTGAGTCTAAATGAGGTAATATACCTGGAGGTACTTAATGAATTATCACTATTTTATTAAGCCTCTTTTGGTTGCAAAAATAAACCTATCAGCATACAGAAAACGAAGGTTTATTAGAAACCCCAGGGACCAAAACCAAGAAGTGGATGTTTTACAGGATCTGAGATTACATTTTGGGGCAGGGGGTCTCTGAGCACCGCTTTCCTATGTATCTCCTTTATTTTTCTCTTCTTGTGGCTTTCTGTTTCTGTGTATGTAGGACAAAATTTCTGCTCATAAATGATACCCTCAGCCCTCAAGCCCAACAATAGCTCCCGTTCCCTACAACCCCCGGAGATTGCCTATAGCCATCAGGGATTGAGTAGGGAGTCTAGTTCAGACCCCTAAAAAGAGATTCCTATTGGTGCTGTCTGGGCCATGGGCCTCCCCTGGTTCTCAAAGTTCAACTACGCTCCAGAGGTTTACTTCTTTGATCAGAGTAGGAGGCCTTGGACTGGGCAGACGATGCAAAGTTGTCTCATACAAGCAATGAACAGATAGACGTTGTTGGTCGATGAGTTCGTGATGCAGTGAAAGTGTGGGCATTTTGGAGGTGGTGAACATGGGCATCTCCTGTGGTCAGCCTCTGTTTATATGCTCTTTCCCTCCTTGCACCGCTTGCCTTTGGACTCAGAACAAGTGGTTGGTAAGCACTGGGGATACCTGTCCTCCAGGACTTTGGAAAAGGGGGAGGTGGAGAAAGAAAATGTAAGAAAGGCAGGGAAAGTAATCTCTGTACTTTTTTTTCCCCTCCTTCTCATCACATCCCTTTTGAGGTTTGGCTGTTAAGAGGGGGAGTGGGGAGGAAGCAAAGGAACATCTTTTCTTGGCCCCCTGCTGCTCTTCCTTCCCTCACCCACCACCCACAAGAGCTAACTGCAGCCGCACCCCAGTGCGTCACTCCCCCCCCCCCCCCCAGTTCCCCACCCTTCTTCCCTCCCTGCCTTCTTCTCTCCCTGCATTCTCTGCCCTGTGATGCCTCATCCCCAGGCCTCCTTGAGGCCCGCTAAACCTCTTGCTCTGGCCACACCATCAGCTCGGCCGGTTGGAGGTTCGTTCGCTGGATGTACCGGATCTAATGTAATGATTTGAGATGCATGTTCCCCTGGGAGCATCTTCCCTTCTGGGGGTAGAGGATGGGGCCGGGCGGGGGGATAACATGTCTGTACTTAAACTCTTTTTCACTCCTGTTTCCCTCCTACTTATTCTCTGCATTTCAAGGCACGAATTTTTGTTCTTGTCTAGTGTGATGGGAACATAAGTTTATTTGAACAGATGTCATTGACAGTCTTAACAGCGGCGTGGGTGAGCCATGCCACTGTTCCTGACTGTCACTGAACTCTGAGCTCTGTGGAGTGTCAGCAGGTGTGACTGAGGAACAGTATTAGTTTGTGAGGGCTGCCATAGCAAAGTCCCATAGACTGGGGGGCTTAAAGAACAGAAATGTATTTTCTCCCGATTCTGAAGGCCAGAAGTCCCGAGGTCAAGGTGTTGGCGAGTGGTTTCTTCTGAGGTCTTTGTCCTTGGCTTGTAGATGGCTGTCTTCTCCCTGTGTCTTCACATTGTCTTCACATTGTCTTCACACTGGCCTTTCTCTGTGTGTATCTGTGTCCAAATTTGCTCTTACAAGGGCACCAATCACACTGGATTAGGACCCACCTTAATGACCTCATTTTAACGTAATTACCTCCTTAAGACCCTGTCTCTGAAATAGGGTCACACTATGAGGAAGGCCTCTTCCCCACACGTTTGCGAGCAGTTCCACGTTCAAGCGAGGGTGTAATGTAGGCTATCTCTGACAACTTGAATGTGTCTGACTTTGGTTTGATCAGTGGGGTTTACCGATTTGAGGAGCAGAAAATAGGGACATGTAACATGGTAAATAGGTGAGAGAAAAGCACCATGAAATATCAACACTTTTTTTTTTTTTTATCCATTGTAGGGTGTAGGGGGACATAAGAATGATACTCTTATCACACTTGTAATTACACATTAATTTTTTGTGTTCCTTTTTTCTCATGGCCCTCTCTCACCCCATCTCCTAGGATAAGCTCCAGGAAGACAGGAGCTGTTTCTCTTGTGCTCATTGCTGTGTCCTCCCGTGCTGGCCTATAGCAGGGCTGCTCATAAATATACAGCAATACTACTGTAACGAATAATTATGGGGCGCCTACTGCGTGTCATGGTCTGCACTCAGTGCTGCGGATCACAGGGTGAACAAAACTCGAAGCTTCTAGGAGTCTAGGATTGGATCCAGGAGCTAGAATTAATTACCCAGTCACACTGTGTGCTCATTAGACTTCAGCTTCTGGAGAAGAGTGTGGGATGTGGTGAAGCACGTGGCAGAGGGGCCTGACTGGTGGGTGCGGGTCCCGGATGGAAGGCAGCCCTGGGGACTCGATGTCCGAAGCAAGGCCTGAGAAATGAGCGAGGTAATCTGGAAAAGGCTAGGGTAAGGGCAGAGAGCGAGAAGAGATAGATGGCTCTTGGCGGAGTCAGCAGCTGTGCAAAAAAGATGCATGATTGATCTTTCCACATGATTGATGTTTCCTGTTTTCTGTGCGATGCCGGGGAGATAGTCGTACCTTCGCGGAGATCTCCATGAAGAGGTTGCATGAGGCTGGAGGGTTTAAATGGATCACAAAAGCTCTTTAAATCAAAATCTATTTTGGAAAAAAAAATCTATTTTGAAGATAAGATAAGCTCAGTTAGGGTAAGAAGTGTCTGAATATAGAAAGAAAAATATATATTCCATGAGATTTTCAGGAATAGCGTGAAAACTGTAAGGAATCTTGATTGAAGTGGCAATAGAGGCTCTTGGTTTAGTAATTAAGTGAGTTACTAGTCGTAGTATTGAACAGCCAGAGACACGGTTCACCGCGGTAGCTCTCGTTCATTCAGATTGTGCTGGCCATCTGCTCCTTCTCCACTGTTGACGTGGGGAAGATGTCTCCATCATTAAAATGGTAAAATGTATTATGCATGTGGTTTAAAAAGTGTGATTTTAGTCTGCCGCAGAGACTTGGCTAGGACACCGATGACATGAAATCTTCAACCTACTTTAGAGATGAATGAGTGGAGTGTCACTAGCTTTGCCTCAGTATTTTCCTGAAAAGCCATTGGAAAACCCCAGCTGTCAAGGGCCCTGGAGGGAAGAAAGAGAAGTCTGGCAGAGCCTTGTGGTGCTCTCGGCCTCCACTGGAGGCCTGGTTCTTGGGGCACGCCTTTTAGATATTGCTTCTTATGTTTAAATACCCATGTGATTGTCGGCATCCATTTGCATTGTGAGAAAAGTAGATTGTTTTATTGTCTACTGACAACTCACATTTTTAAAAACGTGTGAAGATTGGGATAATGGTTTTACAACTCCATACATTTATTAAAATCATTGAGTTGTATACTTACAATGGGGGAATTTTATGGTATGTAAATTATATCTCAGTGAAGCCATTTTGGAAGGTAACTTGTGATGTACACTGTTATTACTTCTTATTTTATCTTTTTAAAAATTTTTAATGTTTATTTTTGAGAGGGAGGGAGGGAGGGAGGGAAGGGGACTGAGCATGAGTGGAGGAGGGGCAGAGAGGAGGAGACGCAAAATCCGCAGCAGGTTCCAGGCTCTGAGCTGTCAGCACAGAGCCTGATGTGGGCCCTGAACTCACAAACCTCGAGATTGCGACCTGACCCGAAGTCAGATTCTTAACCGACTGAGCCACCCAGGCGCCCCCTGATTTTATCTTAATTAAAAAAATAAATACCTCTTTCGAGGTAAGTTTTGATGATTTCTTTTTTTCATGTACTTTTTCAAGTTGCTTTGAAGGAAGCATTCTGAGGAAGTATTATTTGTGACCTAATATTTCTACCAAAGTAGGAATGACTTAAAATGTAATTCAAACGTAGTCATCTTATATTCACGTTGTTATTCATGAGGGTCTCAGAATTATTATCTTGGGGGTAAAATTTTCAGTGGTGACTAGGTTCCTGGTTAACCCTTAAAAGGTTCTTTAATGGTAGTTTAGGGGACCTATTCTGTGAATGGTTTGGGGTCTGGGAAGCAGGCAGCTACGTGGCAGGAGGTTCCTTTCTCTGGCATCTTCTCACTCTTTTCTGCTTTTCTCCTCTTCCTTTTACTCTCTCCCAAGGTACGTGGGTGCTGAATGGCCCTTACTTCCTCTCTTTGCTCCCTTCAGTCTCTTCCACCACTTTACACTTCAGAATTTTCCGTCACCTCCCTTGTCCCTGATCTGAGCTCCAGTCTCCTTGGTGCAGATGGTTCCACCACCCTGGCAGGACAAATTGGACACACAAATGTGACCCACAGTTTTGAGCTTTCCCAGTGGTTGTCAGATAAGCAAGCTTCTTGTTTCCGAGCGCATTTCTAATCAGATTGTCATATCTTCGGGCAGGGAGATTCTTAGGAGATGGGCCAGCTTGCCTCTTATGCTATTCCACTACCATTCCATTTTCTTTCTTTTTTTAAGTTTGTTTATTTCTTTTGACAGAGCAAGAGAGAGAGTGAAGTAGGGGCAGAGAGGGAGAGAGACAATCCCAAGTGGCTCCACACTATCCACACAGAGCCTGATAGGGGGCTTAATCCTATGAATCGTGACCTGAGCTGAAATCAAGGGTCAGATGCTTAATGACTGAGCCACCCAGGTGCCCCTTCCATTCCATTTTCTAGTTATAAGCCATTTGTTCTTTTTTTTTTTTTTTTTTTAACATTTGTTTATTTTTTAAGAGAGCATGAATAGGGAAGGGGCAGAGAGAGAGTCACAGAATCTGAAGCTGGCTCCAGGCCCTGAGCTGTCAGTACAGAGCCTGACATGGGGCTTGAACTCACCAACCACTAGATCGTGACTTGAGCTGAAGTCTGACATTTAACCGACTGAGCCAGCCAGGTGCCCAGCCATTTGTTCTTAAACTCCAGTCTCTCTCAGTGATTCATATGGCAGTGATATTAAAATTTTTAGCTTTGGCAGAAGGAAAGGATTGTTACGTTAAGAGTGACTGTGTGTATGGACCACCTATAAAGGTTCTTTCTATATTTATTTCCCCCTTTAATTCTTTTTGAACTTTTTATCTTACTGAACATTCTGAAGTGATAATAATCAAATTATTGTCAGGCCTAATTGTTTAAGAAAAGAGATTCTTGATAAATACAGTAAGTTGTCATTTACGTAGATGTGGGCCAGTATCAGCCATCCAGAGCAGAAAATGAAACTTATTGATTGAATTGAGTTGGTCATAAGTTTGTTATAGCCTGTGGGCTTGGGGTCCCCTCTTGGAGGGGCCAGTTGCCTCCAGCCTTGAGGCATGCTTGTGCCCCCTCTCAACCAGTAATTTATCTTCCTGTTGGCAAACCTGCATCATGAGTAGAAATCCCAGTTATACTTCATGTACTTGTTATACCTAATAGTTAGGAAAATATGTAATACATTAAAGTTTTTAATAAACATAGGAGAATACATCTTTGCACTTTAAGGAAGGTAAGCTATAGTTATGTTGAAAATGTACTTTTATATATAAATTCATTTTGCCCAATGACACTTTATAAGTTTGACTTTTCTAGTTTTCTAAAACTATTACAGACACAAAAGATTTTATATTTTTATACAGTGTCAGAGATTATTTCATTTTATGGCAGGTCATTATCAGGGACCTAAATTCATCCTAAGCATCATAAGCTGACTTGAATATGTTTCTGATTCCACCATTTGGTATTTTTGAAATGGTGCCTATTAAAAGTGCCTCTTGCCCTAGATGCTCTCTTTGTGAGTCATTGTCAATTTTCTATAAACCCAGACTTGAGGGACCTTTACTAGTCAACAGAGCAGCCAGTCAGGAAACATTGAGTAACTACTATGTATGGAAGATAAACAAATTAATAATTGGCTTTTGAGTTGGTAAGAGAATTAGAAGGCCAGTGTCATGTACTCTTAGCTGCTAGGTACCTGATTGAAAGTAACAGTGCTGGTATAGTGGTAGTGTTACTTGCAATTACACTTACTCGATGTACAATGCTCCCTAAAATGTATTCAGAGATGTATAGTGATCTGTTTCTATTACGGGGGAGGGGGAGCATTTCTGTTAATGTAGTTAAAAAAAAATAGAAATGGCTTTAAATATAAAACATATTAAATATACTATGGATTCATATCTTTAAAATTTTAAATTCATTTATAAATTTGCATAAAACCTTTATAGAGTCTTGCTCACATTCATATAAAAGTACTAACTGGCCAATTAATAGCTTATGCAGTGGGTATCAATGAAGTAGGTTTTATGCATACATCCCACTGAATTTGAATTCCTACCAAAGATTTGTATTTAAAAAAAACAAAAACAAAACAAACCAAAAACAGGATCCTTCAAATTGGAGCATAATTTATCCTGAGATAAGCCATTAAGATATCTCAATTATTAGATTCTCTTATAATGTATGGTGTGTTAATATATGATGGCTCATTTGAAGAGACTTCATACATTCAAAAAAATGAGATCAAGAGAAACTAGTCAGAGATTCTGTTTCTGACAGCAACAGACTAGCAGTATTTGAAGAGATAATAGCCAAAAATTTTCCAAAACCAATTATGAATACAAGTCACAGCTTTAAGAAGTACTTTGAACCACAAGGGGAAAAGTATAAAGAAAACCACACTTTGGCACCTCAAAATGAAACTGATGAAAACTGAAGACAAAGAAAACACCCTGAAAGCAGACAAAGGAAAAGTACACATTAAATTTAAAGGCATGCAGTGAGCCTTGATAGAAACAATGGAAGCCAAAAGATGACAGAATGATGTCTTCAAAGTGCCTGTCTAGAATTTTGTACCTTCAAAAGTTAAGGAAAATAAAGACATTTTGAGACAAACGGAAACTGAGAGAATTTGTCACCAGCAGGATCTGCTAACAAGAAATACTAGAGTTCTTCAGGCAAAAGGTAAATGACTCTAGATGGAGCATGGAGATGTGGGAAGGGATCTCTATCCCTTCTATCTCTGTCTACAGGAGATGTAAATATGTTGGCAAATTTAAAGGAATTTGACTTTATATGGAGTTTAAAATAAGATAGAATTAAAATACACAACAGTAGAAATGATAAGGAATTGAAAGGAATTGGTGTTCTAAGGTCCTTTCCCCTGTCCAGGAACTAGTAAAACTAGTGTAAAAAAAAAAAAAAAAGAAAAGAAAAGAAAAGAAAAAAGGCTTTTGTAGGTCAGGTTCATGTTTTCATCTCCTACAATATAATCACTAACAAAATAATAAAAGATTGTAAAATGTGAATAAAGGGGGAAATAGAACAGCAATAATTTAAAAAATCCCCCAAAGGCAAGAAAAGTACATAGAACAGATAGGACAAAAAATAAGATGGTAGATTGATTTCTAAATACATCAATAATTACATATGAATGGATTTAAACTCCATTAAAGCACAAAGCTTTTGTACTGGAAGAACAGTCAAATCCATCTACAAGCTGCTCTCAAGGCAAGTACCTTAGGTATGTGTATACAGAATGGTTGAAAGTAAAAGGATAGAAAAAATCATGCAAATGCTAACCTCCTGAAAACTGATGTGCAGTATACTAATATAAAAGCACACTTATAAAAAAAATTTTTTTTTTAATGTGTATTTTTGAGAGAGAGAGTGCAAGCAGGAGGGGGGCAGAGAGAGAGGGAGACACAGAATTCGAAGCAGGCTCCAGGCTCTGAGCTGTCAGCACAGAGCCCGACGCGGGGCTTGAACCCACAAACTGTGAGATCATGACCTGAGCCAAAGTCGGACGCTTAACCGACTGAACCACCCAGGTGCCCCTAATATCGAAGCACACTTTAAGGCAAGAAGCATAGAATGATATACATTTCGATAATACCAAAAGATTTAAGTCACCAGAAAGGTATAACAATTTTAAATTGGTATGCACCTAAACATAACTTCAAAATCTATAAAGAGCAGTAAGTCATTTAACTTAAATTGGTTCAGACTGTCAATTTGAAATGACAGAGAATCATGTAAGTATTCTTGATATCACTTTGATACAAAAGAAAGAAAAGGTGAGCCAACTCTAATCTCCTTTCCTAATGCTCGTTTTCCTTCTTCACCAGTGTGTCTCCATCTTCCAATATATATTGTGGGAACGCAGACCCCTCCCTGAGATACCATCTGTAGAAGCCCTTCAAGAACTGAAATATTTGTATTCGAATATTCTATGACAAATAACTTAGGAGTATATAATACCCATCTGTCTTTGGGTTAGTTTTTATTTGCATGTGGGTGTAGTCATGGACTCTGCTGTGCTGGGCCCTCTATTTACACAGGACTGTGTTAAGACAGCTTGTGCTCATTGCTTTGCATTTCCCACCTTCTCCTCTGAGGAGTGGACCCAGGAGAGGTGCAGGGTTGCTTTGTCCTCAGGAATATATAGTCTACTCTTTGCGAGCAAGCTAAAGGAGGTAAATGTGTGAGAGTCAACAGCAGACTTCTCTTTTTTTTTTTTTTCCAACGTTTATTTATTTTTGGGACAGAGAGAGACAGAGCATGAACAGGGGAGGGGCAGAGAGAGAGGGAGACACAGAATCGGAAACAGGCTCCAGGCTCTGAGCCATCAGCCCAGAGCCTGACGCGGGGCTCGAACTCACGGACTGCGAGATCGTGACCTGGCTGAAGTCGGACGCTTAACCGACTGTGCCACCCAGGCGCCCCTAGCAGACTTCTCTTTTTATTTTTGCCTTTGGTCATAACGAATGGTTGGAGAGAGATACAGAGAAAGTAGAAAGTGTCCAAAAGAGCAGTGAAAACAGAACCTCCAAAACAAACTATGGTTGTATGCTACGAAAAAACAACTATGGTTGTATGCTAAGTAAGTAAGTAAATAAATAAAAAAGCAAATAAAGTCTTAAAAATTCCTACCCTACTGAACCAGTTCAAATTAGAACCAGTCTTTGGAAAAGGTGAGCCAGAAGAAAAGAAAATAGGAAAAGCAAAATCTTTTTCACACAAATATTTCATTCACTTCAATTGTCTGGCACATATGAATATGTATTGCATGTGCATTTCTTTGAGGAGTTCTTTTAATTGAATCTCACTTAAGCCATTTACCAGATGAACCAACTCCCCCCACTGCCTCTCTGTTGGTGGATATGCTGGATGCTCTGAAGGCTGAAAGCTGCTGGCTGGTAGGGGACTGCAGGAAGCTCGCTCTCTCCTGGTGGATCATGGATGGTGCTTGTTCCCAAACCTGTTTATATCTGTTAAACTCGTTATTGTAATTATGTGATTAAATATTAAGCCCATCAACTCGAAGTGCAAAAGGAAGACTAATGGTTTCTAGGAAAGCTGAACTGAATACTCTGGAAATACTTAGATAAAGCTGTGTTGCGCTATAAAGAAAAAGAATAAGGGGCGTCTGGGTGGCTCAGTTGGTTAAGCGTCTGACTTCAGCTCAGGTCATGATCTCATGTTCATGAGTTCAAGCCCCACGTCGGGCTCTGTGCTGACAGCTCGGAGCCTGGAGCCTGCTTTGGATTCTGTGTCCCCCCCTCTCTCTCTGCCCCTCTCCTTCTTGCACTCTTGTCTCTCTCTCTCTCAGAAATAAACATTAAAAATTTAAAAAAAAAGAAAGAAAAAGATTAAATAGCAACACTAAATACCCATCAGTAGCTCATTCTCAAAATTCTAGGTAAATCAATATACATTTGAATGTTTCATATGAAAACTAAAATTAAGGGGCTCCTGGGTGGCTCAGTTGGTTGAGTGTCTGACTCTTAATTTTGGCTAGGTCATGATCTCGTGGTTTATGGGATTGAGCCCCTCACTAGGCTCTGCACTGGCAGCGTGGAGCTTGTTTGGGATTCTCTCTCTCCCCCTTCCCCCTTGCATGCAAGTGTGTGCTCACACATGCGCTCTCTCAAAATAAACATTAAAAAAATAGTCTTTTTTTATATGTCATCTTTAAGCTTTCAAGTAAGATTAAAAGGACTAATGTCAGGGGTGCCTGGGTGGCTCAGTCGGTTGAGCATCTGACTTTGGCTCAGGTCATGATCATGAGTTCAAGCCCTGCGTCGAGCTCTGTGCTGACAGCTCAGAGCCTGGAGCCTGCTTCGGATTCTGTGTCTCCCTCTCTCTCTGCCCCTCCCCCCACTCATGCTCTGTCTGTCTCTCTCAAAAACATTCAAAAAAAATTTTTTTTTTTTTTTTAAATAAAAAGTAAGTAAAAGGACTAGTGCCAAGCATAGTAACTAATTGTTCTCCTGAAGTGGGGTTTGGATTTGATATAAAGAATGTCTGTGGAAGGGGGAATAATGATCAAAAGGAAGTTTAGTTTTATCTGTTAGCATTTACATTTTTTTAATGTTTTTTTGAAGGAGAGAGAGAGAGAGCAGGGGAGGGGCAGAGAGAGAAGGAGACACAGAATCCAAAGTAGGCTCCAGGCTTTGTGCTTGAACTCAGGAACTGTGAGATCATGACCTGAGCCTAAGTCGGACACTTAACCGACTGAGCCACCCAGGTGCCCCAACATTTACATTTTTAAGCAAATGAATGTGTTAATGTTAATTTTATGAAGAATATATAAACAAAAAAGGATTGCTGGCCACTCATCGTTGGATCACATGCTTATCATTATGTTGGTAGGATGGATACCATGTCGAGAAACATGTAGATGGAATACTTCCCAGAGGTGAGGTCATGAGTGTCTGTAAAAACATTTTCTGAAATTGGATAAAAAAATTTTTTTGATGAAAATCTTTATTCCACAATTGTTTTTACCCTTTTAAGTGAGTCAATTATTGTATAGAGCAAACAACTGAATCTTTTCCAGTACTATTGTTTTAGCTTGCCCTCCTGGTCATCCTTTTCAAGATAATTATTTCCTAATCCATTTTCTTATCTTGCTGGGGAAGTCAGAGTTCCTTGTCTGTCTCTTCCTGGAGGAGCCAGGGTTACAAAACTGACTATTTCTCCCATTGTAATATGTTAAAAAAAAGGTGAAAGAGTATCTTTCCGCCGAAGTTACCTTTGACTTGGTCGCACTGCACATCCACATCTCAATGTGGCAGCGTTCATTGAGCCGCACTTTTTTTCCCCTGGTGGATGATGATATAAATTAATATCATTGGTGCTTTTAAAAATTTAATTACAGAATTTTGCCTGATGCATACTGGGACTGCCAAACACTAGTGACTGGATGCTTCTACATTTTTCTTAAACTATAAAACATATTTTTGGATCATTTAACCCTGTTCCTAACATGTTCATTCTTGCCAGACTTTCAGGCTTACAGGGTTGTTATGTGCGGTTTCACCTAAAGCAAAATAATTATAGAAATGAAGTTTATTATTTTCCATGAGGTTTTTGTTTGTTTTGTTTTCTAGAGTCAGTGATTTTTGTCTGGAGATAGCTCTGTGTCCAATTCAAAATTTTCATTTTCTTTCCATTGTGATAATTTTAATTGTTTTGTTTTGTTTTTTCAACACTAGTGAAAACTGGTAGCTGTTTGGAGTGATGTTGATGTAATTCAAGAATTAATAGGCTGTCCTAGTTTTACCTTTGTCTTGGGCAGAAAATACACTTTTTGGTTTTTTATTCTCTGCTTTGCTAGGTAAGATTCCTAACAAGTTCTTTTCTCTTTTTTAGAAGGAACTTTGAAAAAAAATTGAGGAGCTGCCTGGGTGGCTCAGTCAGTTAAGCATCCGACTCTTGATTTTGTCTCAGGTGATCATCTCATGTCTCATGATTTTGAGCCCTGCACTGGGCTCTGTGCTGACAGCATGGAGCTTCCTTGGGATTTTCTCTCTCCCTCTCTCTCTCTGTCCCTCCCCTGCTCACTCTCTCTCCCTCTCCCTCCCTCTCAAACTATTAAAAAAGTTTTTTTAAATAAAAAACTAAAAAAAAAAATTGAGATGTAATCCACATGCTGTAAAATTCACCCCTTTGAAAATGTACAATTCAGTGGTTTTTAATACATTCTCAGAGTTGTACAATCATCACCACTAATTCCAAAATATTTTCATCATCCCAATTTCCTTAGATTATAACTAGTAGAAATCTATTCCCCTATTAATTTTACTTTCCATGTTTTCTTTTAATTTTTATTAGTTTTTTTAGGCTTATTTATTTCTTTTGAGAGAGAGAGAGCATGAGCAGGGGAGAGGTAAAGAGAGGGAGAGGGAGAATCCCAAGTGGGCTCAGCATGGAACCCGATGCGGGGCTTGATCTCAAGAACCGTGAGATCATGACCTGACTGGAAATCAAGAGTCTGACACCTAACCTACTGAGCCACTCAGGCACCCCTCATGTTTTCTTTTTGATGCAGTTTGTAGATTGGTTGGAAGTTAGCTATAAAAAAGCCTTTTTTAAATCCGTGGTTCGCACACTTCCAGCTGCTAAATTATTTCAAAGCCGATTCCAGATGCCCTGTTTATCCACCAATGCTTCAGTATGTGTTTCAGCACCGTTTAATGACCTACACGCTCTCCCCCGCTTTATCATCATGTACCAGGTGTTCATATTCTACGGGTCTGTGTCTGTCCGCTCTGTTCTCTTCCAGTGTTCATTTGGCCATTCCTATACCACTACCCCATTGTTTTGTTTACCTGCTTTATAGTATGTTTTGCTATCTGGTAAACGTTAGCTCTTAGTAACAATAACATGAATCATAAAGATTATTTAATCCTCGTAGCTATTCTCTGTAGCAGGCAGTTTTATCCCACTGTACAAATAAGAAAACCAGGAAGTCAGCTAAGTATTGTGCTTCTAGGTACCCGATAAATAAGTGGTGAGCTAAAATTCCAGTCTGAGTTCTGACCTCAAAGTCCAGCCCACTACAGATTTTCTCTGTTGTTTGATCACTTACATTATACTTTTTCAGATTTAATCTTCATTATAACTCCCCAAACATATTGAACTTCAGTCCATAATATATATATTTTTAAAGAACACCTTTTTTCATATTTTTTTTCCTGTAGAACTAGCTAACTAAACTCTAAAAGTATGCATATTTTATTTTAAAATGTGTTTGGGTTTGGAAGTTGTATTTCATTATTGGCAGGATCAGTATTTTTATGAAAGAAAAAAATGATGCGTTTTGGTTTCCCAAGTGAGTTTATGCATGGAACAAAACCTCTGTTCGAAGGTTAATATTTTTATATGTTGGCACTATGCCATAAGGTGGTTTATTGGAAAGATATTTATTACATTTGATTATGCATATTGTGTTTTTCATTGCTGTTATTTATTAAAACCATAATTTGCAGTGTTAATATGAAATGTATCCAAAGTCAACTCCAGCTAGAAGGCATAAGCTGGGGAAAGGACTTCCTAGTGTTGGCTGCCTGGTCAACTGCCAGCACTCTAACAGAAATTATTCCTGTGAGGTTAGGAATCCTACAGTAAGGATTTTGTTTTATTCAACAAAATACTGTATTGACATTCAACAGTATATTGTTTGTTGCTAACTCCTACTTTTCTGAAGAACAAGTGTTATGTGCTTTATTTATTATGTGTTAGGTTTATTATATGATAGGTGCTTGATAACTTTGATCCATGCCTAAAATACTCCGTAGCCCGTGGTAGGTCCCTGCTTAATGTTTAATGATAATGAATAATGAAATGGCCTGTAAAAGCCTTGAAACTTTGGAGTAAATTTCCATCCTACTTTATAAAGAATTATGAAACTCTTCCAAACTCTTGCATCTATGAGATGCCTTAAGCACATTTTCAAAGCACAGTCCCTAGAATGTGAGTTGATTGATATTTGGGGGAAATTGAAATACTATATATCTCTTTTAAGAACATTTTTTGTATGGTGAATATATATCCATCATGTTGCTTTTCCACAAGAAATTACTGAAACACTATTTTGATTATTTTTATTTTTGGTGCTAATTAGTATTTTTTTTAAGGGTGTCTGTAACCTCATGAACTGAAAAATAGCATTTGCATGCCATCTTTTCTAGACCATTTCTCAGTTAAAAATCTTTAAAAAAAAAAAATAAAAATCTTGTGAGAAATAAAAAATTTGGATTGGAAAGATCATTGTTGGGCTCTTGGGTGTTTTCTTTCCTTCTTTCTTATACTTAAAGATTAGTTTGTTTTACCATCTCCCTCCCCTCTCACCCCACCCGTTCGTCTCAGTATATTATTTGCTTGGTCTAGTGTGCGCATAAAGTGGTTTTGGAATCGCTAACTCACGCCCTTCCAACAAATTCACTAACCAGAGTACAGTATGATATATAGTTCTTTTTGTCTTTATCCTTAAAAAATAATGTTTTCCAGAGTTATTTAGGTGAGTTTTTTTGTAACCATGTGGTTACATTTTCCATTTGTATTAGAGTTAAGTTGCTGTTTGCATTTAGTTTTTAGTCTTGCCCCCACTCCCCATTCTGGTTGAAAGCAACTATTTCCTTATTTTTGAGGAGATGTGAAATATCACCCTAGTCCTGAGAGTCAGAACTATACAAAAGGGTATACTCAGAGAACTGTCATTTCCCCTGATCCCTTTTATCTCCCCCATTTCCCCCCATTTGCATCATATTTCTGCCTACTACTCTCTGTAGGTAACCAGTCTCATTAATTTCTAATTTCTCTTTTATTTTTGTGTGTAACTCAGCAGTGTGTGTGTTTTTTCTCATATCTTCCATAAAAGGTGGCACACTCTAGATACTCTTTTGTACTTTGATTTGATGATAAATCATCTATGACTTCATTATATCCTTGTTCTATAAGTATCTCCAGTTTATCCATGTAATATATCCAGGAATCGTTTCTTGTCAGTTCCTAGAACATGCCTAATGTCTTTTCTACAGCTTCATAGTATTCCACTGAGAGGATGTGTCCCAGTTTATTCAACCACTGTCCTATGTCTGGACAGCTAAATTGTTTCTAGTATTTGGCAATTACAAACCGCTGCAATGAATAGACTTGAGTTTACCTACTTTTGGGCTGGCTGCGTATCTTTGGGTGAACTCACAAGAGTGGGATTGCTAGGTTTAAGGTAAGTGCATATGTTTTATTGTTAGGTATCACTAAATTTCCCTCCAGAAAAGTTTTGCCTGTTTGTATTCCCTGTGTCCCCACAGCCTTGACAGTGAATGTGCTGTCATACCTTTTATTTTCCCCAATCCGATAGGTAAACGTGGCATCACTACATTTTAATTTACATCTCTCTAATTATGAGTGAGACGGAACATCTTTTCCCATATTCAGGGCCATTTTTATATCTTTGTCGTGTGCTTTACTTTGAAGGGTTATATTTAATGTATATTGTGTTGTTAGATTATTCGTCTTCAGCTTGCTAGGATAGTAGCACTTTACAGATACCAGACGTTAGTGTGACTTTTTCTCTTTCAGATCTTCCATGGTGGCTTATTTTAATTCGGCAGAAAGCATTGGTGGGCAAACTTCCAGGAGACCATGAGGTCTGTAAAGTTACCAAAATTGCTGTGCTGTCGCTTTCTGAAATGGAGCCTCAGGATCTTGAGTTAGAGGTAAGGTGGAAGTCTCAGGAAATTTTATGGAAGCTTGATGTAAATATAACAACAAATAGGATTTGGTTTAATAGTCCAAAATCGTAATTTTAGAACTGGATAATATTTTTAAAAGTAACTTAATCCTGTGGTTTTCAAACTTCACTTCAGTAGTGGAAGCTTTCAAAATCTGTGAAATCCAGTGTATAAAATGCATAAAGGCAGAGGTGGTGATACAGGGGAGGGGATCCTTGGGACCCTGCCCACCTGGCCTCTACTGGAAAGCCATTTTCTGCTTCCAGGGAACCCAGAACTCTGCACAGTACAGTTTAAAAACTCCTGATTTGGGAGAGAGTGGAGTTAGTCAAGGAGGTGATGAGATTTAACTTATTCTGCATCCTTTTTTATCTGTATTTCTTGAAATTTTTTAAAACATATATGTTTTTGTAATTAAAAAAAATTTTTTTTTCTTAAAGAAAGAAACCACTGATCTCGTGCAATCTTTTAATTTTTCAAAAGGAAACCAAGCCTACAATAGAGGGACTTAAGGCCAAAATAATGAGATTTCCCAGGGCCAGTATTTTTTTTTTTTTCCACCAACTGTACCACCAGTAGGTAGAAGTAGCCCACGAAAGCGTTTGTATCATGTTTGCAGTTGGTGCAGGGATGTGGCCTCTAGGGATGTCCTCACTCTGCCCTGGTCCTGGGGTGTCCTCATCACTATGTGATATGTGAGGCCCTGAAGGTTGAGTGGCTTATCCTATCTGATGCCTCAGAGCACCCTATAAGGTGAGCACTGTTGGATCCATGCTATACAGATGAAGGAAGGAGACTTGGCAAGAGTTAAGTCACAGCTGGCACATCATGGGGACTGGGCCTGGACTCAGGCCATCTGGTCCTGTATCACTCCGCTGAGCTGCCTCCCTAGTACCTAAACAGCAGGTAACAGGTACCAGAGCACCCACTATCCCACAGTTCAATACATGTTTTTCTGGGCTGGTCTCCTGGGGAGGAAATTTGGGGACAGGGTTAAATTGTTTAGAAAAATAAGTAAAAATACGGTTATTTTTATGTTTCAGATTGTACTGGAAGTTTGACAATCTAATTTTTAGAAACCAGCATTAAATTGAATTTAAGAGGACCCTGATATTTTATTTATTATGGGAATCAAAAAAGATTAGAGTATTTCTTACTCCCCTTTATTGGTTCCAGTGCTAGAACATTAATCATTATTGCTGATCTAGAGACAAATAACTTAGGTAGCAGTTAAGCCTATTAAAAGCAGGTCTTGGCAGTTTTTGTTTGCATTTTATCGTAGGGAAGGGCAGCCAGACTAGCAAAAACTCAGTTTACTAAACCAATAAATGTGTCATCAGTGTCTTTGGATGGCTTTGCTGACAAATTGGAAGATCAGCCTGACTTTTCTGTCACCAACCTTTGCCTTGAGGGGGAGCACTGGCGTTCTGGTTTAAGCATTAAGCTAGGGACCCTGGTAGTTAGATTTAGAGTAGGGGACCAGCTTGTCTGGCACTTTATCCACCTGTCAGTCATTGGTCTGCACATTTGCACTCCCCACTTTGGGAAATGTATGGTCACTCCTCACCCAGAGAAGCCTGGGACCCTTGTTGGATTTTTCAGGGAAGTTTTCTGACACCCTTTTGCTCCCTAATCTGTAATATTCTTGAGATTCATAGCTGGCTATTGTAAAAATGGTGGGGGGGGGGGGCAAGCAAATGACATTTATGTGGAATTTTTAAACACAGAAATGTGAATATTATGAAAACTTTGAGATTTTCATTCTTCACATTTTTCCTTTTTTCTCTCTTGATATTCTCAAGTAAAACAGATTATCTTTAAATAAAATGAAAATGAGATTTACCCCCAACATAAGAGAGTTGAATGTTTTTACAGCACTATTGGACCATATTAACTATAGCACTTATGGGCATTAAGGGTGTGGTCCATGTTAAGAGCTGAAAATATGTAATGATCCCTGTTAATTGGGAGTAAACATGACATAGGGAAAATATTTCCAGATCTTATTTTCATGAGTAGTTTGGCACACCTTTCTCTGAGGAGATTATCATTTTAGAAATTTGCACTTTCCCCCTTTTTTAGGAGAGCTTTTCAACAGTGAAAAACAGGAGGAAAGGGCAAGGAACAGCTATTTTGGAAATCAAGAATTGCTTGCTTATTTTCCAACACGTTAATTTAAATCTTTGGGATCTTTATTCCAATTGCCATATAAATCCATTTAAAGGGAGCTTTTAGAAGCTTAGCAATCATTGTTATTTGCTTTGATTTCATAGTAAATTGTAAATGAGGAGAAGGGAAAAAAGCCCACTACTTAGAAATAATCATTGTCCATATTTTAGTGAGTCTTAATGGTTATTTCCATTGCCCCAAGCTTTTGAAGGAACAACATTACTTTGAAATTTTTAGACTAGTTTTCGGTTTTTTGCATTTTTACATTATTTTTTTCCTACTTAACTCCTGTTATTTTTCATAAACATATATATTTTTAAAACCAGTTCTTAGGTTTCTTTCTACCTCTTTCTAATTTGGATGTCTGTGTATTGCTTTCAGTGCCCTCGTCCTTCCCAGCAGGGCCCTCGGACTCTTTCGTGCGGTCATTTCTCAGACTTGCTGGGGCCTCGTCTGTGTTCTGTAATTAGAGCAGAAGCAGTCTTATTCCAGACTCTGGAATTTAATAGATTTTCTAGTTTTCTGCCTTGGTTGCCTTTTCACCTCAAGTATTAGGCTTGTTTGCCAATTAAAAAAAAAAAAAATTCACGTACTATACAGTTCACCCATTTACAGCATATAATTCAGTGGCTTTCAATATATTCAGAATTTTGTGACCATTACCACAATCGACGTTAGAACATATTCATTATGTATGTTCTCCATGAAGAAACCCTGTGCTCATTAGCAGTCACTCCTCATTTTTCTCCAAACCCCAGCTCCCTCAGTCCTAGGCAACCACTGATCTACTGTCTAAATTTGCCTATTCTGAACATTTCTTTTAAATAGAATCATATGATATTTGGCCTTTTGTTTTTGTTTTTTAATATTATTTTTAAAATACTTTTTAATGTTTATTTATTTATTTTGAGGGAGTGGGGAGGGACATAGCGAGAGAGAGAGAATTCCAGGCAGGCTCTTTGCTGTCAGTGCAGAGCCTGATGTAGGGCTCGATCTCACGAACTGTGAGATCATGACCTGAGCTGAAATCAAGAGTCCGACGCTTAACCAACTGAGCCACCCAGGAGACCTTATATGTGGCCTTTTGTGACTGGCCTCTTTTTACTTAGTGCAGTGTTTTCAAGGTGCATAACCATTGTTCGTATCTCAGTACTTAATTCCTTTTCATTCCACTGTGTGGATATATCACATTTATCCATTCACCAGTTGATGGATATTTGGGTTGCTTTCACTGTTTGGCTGTTAGGAGTAGTTCTGTGAACATTTGTGTACAAGTTTTTGGTGGACACTTGTTTTCGTTTCTCTCGGGCATGGCCTAGGACTGGAATTGCTGGGTCATACGGTAACTCTGTGTTCAACCTTTTGAGGAAGCACCAGACTGTTCAGAGAAGTATGCCATTTTAAAACATCTATCCAAGAGCGTGAAGAATCTGTGGGGTTCAGTAGATAACATCGATGTTCTTGCTTTTGAAAAAACATCCTTTAAAGTTTTATAGCCTTCTGTCCCATGTCTGCATATCTTATTTGCTGTATCTCATTGCCTTAATAGATAACTGCAACATTTTCCATATTTGGTTTCCCATTAGACATGTTTAAAATTTTAGCTCCAGATGGACACAGATACCAACTTTGAAAGTAAAATCATTCATTTTCCTTTTCTTAAATAGCAGCGTCAACATCAGCCCTTAATCTTGGTTGTGAGACGTAAGTTGCTAGAGTAATACAAGAAGTAGCAGAGCACCCTGGGGCCTCTGGTGGTGGTTTTCTTTTTGAGATCGTGTGGATCAAAGCTGTGATAAGGGCCTAAGCACATACTGCGCACAACTGGCTGGGCCTCTGGAAAAGGGAAGGTGATCCCACTGTCAATGCTGAATGTTGTAATCCCAAGAGCTCTGTCTAAACAAAGCATCTTAGGACTTGACAGGATCCCAAGAGGTTATTTTCTCTATCCTTGTTTTTCAGAAGGACTAAATTTAACCCTTTTAGGATCAAGGAATGCACAGTTGTGATGAGCACCAGGTGGTGATAATAAAAACTTAAAAATAAATGGTAGTCTGCATTTAAAAAAAATAAATGTAACCCTTTAAAAAAAAATTTAGCCCTTTTAAAAACAATTGTGGTCTATACTTTTCTAACGGTAACTATGTGGAAGATTCTAAAATATTTATGGAATTGTTAAAGTAAATTTAAATCTCTATTTTTATTTTTTTAAGTTTATTTTGAGAGAGCAAGCGAGCACGAGCCAGGGAGGGGCAGAGAGAGAGAGAGAGAGGGAGAGAATCCCAAGCAGGCTCCGTGCTGTCAGTGTGGAGCCTGACGCAGGGCTCCATCCCACGAACCGTGAGACCATGATCTGAGCTGAAATCTGGAGTTGGATGCCTAACTGACTAAGACACCCAGGTGCCCCTAAATCTCTATTTAGAAAAATTGGTTTTAAGAGACAGAAATCAACTTCCAGGTAAGATGGTATCCTGCGTTTGTGCTTTGCTATACAGATCACAATCCTTATCTGAAAACTTTGGGGCCATATTTGTGTTAGAATTCAGGATTTTGAGAGTTTTCAAAAGGCTATTCCATGCATTCCATACACATCCAGTGAGTCTGGGGCATTACCCCATAATATAATACATTAATATTTCCTAAAGAATCATACAAATATTCATACTAGGATGACTTTCAATAGCCTTCTATCAGTTCAGGGCATATTTGGCAATTAAATGAGTTTGTAACAAACTTAAAAAAATTAACTTGCAGGTTTCATTGATTTTTTTTTTTTTTTTCTTTTTTTTGATTTTGGAGTTGTGGATAATGAAGTTAAGGGATATTGGGATTAGGCTCTATTCCAAGCCCAGGAAGGGGATAGGTTTTTTGTTTTGTTTTTTTAAAAAAAAGAAAGAAAAAGGAAAACAAAGACATGGCCAGGCCTAGAGAGGAGAAGCATCTTCATGGACCATAAATGGACATTAGGTCCAACTGAGGCTATAGGCCTCCTTGGTTCTGGGTCCAGAATCAGGCAGTGGGAGGTGGAGATTTGGCATCTGCACAGTAAAGGGAACTAAAAGGACTACAGGAGAGATGGGGGCCTGGAACCGTGCTCAGTGCTGGAGCCCAACTTGCTATCTTGTGAGAGGAGGCTTGTTAGGTTGTCTGCTCTATGTGGGATAATTATGTATAAAGAATTCTCCTGTTTAGCCAGTAGCCCCTGCCTTGAGAAATACTGATCTGGGCAAAAGGTAAGGGTCTGAGTTAACATAATGGCAATCAGCATGAAGTAGCTGGGATCGACAGGAGAGACGCTAGGGAAGAATAATGGAAGATGGCCACCCAGGGGTCCATCTCTTGTGTAAGGGATCCAGTAGATAGTGTAGTCAATGACCTACGGCAACCAGAGGAAGAACAAGATTTGGGAAACAAACTTTGATCAGTTTTGGAAATGCTGAATTTGAGGGACTAGGGTGTCAGTAGCTGGGAGACGTTATATTTTTGGGTCATGAACTCAGCACAAGAGTGGCATTAGAAATGTGTAGTTAAACATAGCAGTAGTTCAAATGAGGAGAGAGGATGACATTTTCTAGAATTCATGAAGAAGGGGAAGAGAGCTAAAGGCAGAATGTTGGGACATACCACCGTCTTTAGGGACGGAAAGAGATGCCAACAAAGAAGACTAAGCAGGAGAAGTTAGAGGTGGGGGAAGAGCCCAGAGTCGTGGGAACCAGAGGAAGAGATCACAGGGGTGAGTGTTAGCGTCATGTTCTTAGAGATAAAGTCTGTCTTCTCCATACTTGAGGCCCTTATTTTACTCTGCCTGAGCAGTCCCATTGGGCTTTTACTCTCTGACCCATGCCTACCAGACCACAGTCCTCACAATTCAAGTGACCATGACACCATTTTTACCCTGCTACCTCAGAGGAGATTCTAGGCTTAAGGAATGGATTAAAAGATACATGTTCTGGTAAATTCTAACAGTGTTAAAAGATGGTAGCAAAGGGGCTCTTAGAGGCTGGAGCAGATAAGAGAGGAGGAAATGAAGGAAAGGTCCTGGTCCTAGAAGGGACACAGCAGGAAACTAGCCTTGCTCCTTCTGAGAGTGAGGAATGTGTGGGTGCAGACACGGTCTGACTTTAGAGTAGTTGGGTCTTATACATTTGCTTTCTACTTTCCTGGGAGAAATTTTGCTGGCTTGAGTACTGTTAAGGAATAACTATGTCTGACAAATGCCTAATCCCCTGTTTTGGAAATAAAAATCATGATAGTCCCTACCTAGGTTTGGACATGTTTTCAATTTTTTTGAGAGTGTTATTAATATGACTAGATAATTACATTCTGTATAAAAATTGCTAACCAGCAGTTGCTCAGTGTTGCAAGCGGAGGAGGCAGCAGGGGTCTAACGGGAGAGCCTCTTCTTAAAACCAGTTCTCTGCTACCCCAGTGATTCTGCACCAATGCAGGTGGGGGCGTGGGGGGTGAGGTATATTCTTGGAATAAGGGCAGTGACAGTTTTCCTGGGACTACTTCGATGCCTGCCCCGTGTATGAACCTGGAGTTTACCATTTATATTTTAGCATCAGCGCTCATTCAGTCACGTAACAAATATGGTGACCTACTGTGCCGGGGACTATGCGGCACTAGAGATACAGGAGGCAAAAAACCAAACACCTCTGCCATTATGAGCTTCCGTTACAGATAGTAAACGTCAGCATAATGATTATGCAGTATGTTGAGAAGTAATAAATGCTATGGGAAATAAAAGCCGGGCACAGGAAGGGCGGTGGGCGGAGTGCTCAGGAGTGGAGATTGTGGTGAGAGGTCTGGGGAGAAGGGTGTTGGGCAGAGAGGACAGCTAGAATGGAATCCCGAGGCGGAAGCATTCCTGACGTGTTGAGGAGCAAGAAGGCCAGTGTGGATGGAGTGGATTGTAAACAAGGGGAGGAAAGTGGGAGGTGAAGGCAGTGGAGGGAAGGTAAGAGTCTAGTTTTGGACACGTTGAATTTCAGATGCCCGGTGGCAATTCAGAAGGGAACGTTGGGATTTGAGAGTCTAGAATCTGGGGAGAGAGCTGGACTGGAAATACCCATTTGGGAAGGAGGAGTTGGCATATGGGTGGTATCTGAAGCCACGACGCTGGATGAAATCACGAAGGGACTGAATTTAGATAGAGAAGGGGGTCAAGAGCTGAGCCTTGTGGTGCCCAAGACATGGAGTCAAAAGGTCAGAAAGGAACCAGCAGAAGAAATAAAGAAGGAACAACCGGTGAAAGCCAAGTGCAGACAGTGCATGACAGATGGCATGATGTGATGACAGAGCGTGACCAACTGTGTCAGATGCCACCGAGAGGTTAAGATGAGTCCGCCTCTGGACTTATTAGCAAAGTGGAGGTCATTGGTCGCACTGAAGATAGCAGTTTACGTAGAGTAGTGGGGGGCTGAAGCCTGACTGGAGTGGGCCCGGGAGAGGAGGGGATGCCATGGGCTGGAGGCAGTGAGGAGTACAAGAACAGGGCACTGGCTAGCAGAAGAAGAGGCGTCAAGTGAAGGTGTTCGAGGAAAGATCTATCGGGATGTTTCTATGCTGATGGGAGTGCCGCACGCAAGGAGGGGAGGAGGGGCGGAGGGGAGGAGGGGAGAGCCCCCGGAGCGGTGTGTACTTGCTTAGCTCTCCTCTCCTTCCCTGTCAGCTTCAGAGCCTGGTAGTTTTGCTTACTCTCTGGGAAATCGTCAGCTCAGTTTCGGCAGGACAGCCGCGAGCGACTTCATCTTCGGGTCCCCTGTGTTCGTAAGCGGAGCAGGAGCAGCATAAAGTTGCAGTCAGGTTGTGATACCCCGGTGAACGGAGGTTTTGATAGCCATAATTTTGGAAAGGCCTGAAGTCTGTAAGACCCTGTTCTGTCTGAATACAGTCCCATTCTCAGTCCCATTTTTCTCCAGCTTTATTGAGGCATATAGAATTGACAAAATTGGCCACTTCCAAGGGTGATCGATCAGGAATACCTCTCCCCTTTTTATTACATTTAAAATCACAGTTTGAGCTAGATTCTGTTCTCATTTTTTTTATCCTGCTTATCATCTAGTAATAGTTATTTTGCAAGTAAGACACTGATTATAATAGGCACGTAGTAATTGTTTGCTCTTCGTGAGTGTCTACCACTTAGTGTAGTGATACACCCATTGCGTTGAAAACATGGAATTCGTCTGCATACAGTTAAAAGAATCTCTGTGTACCTCTCAGTATTTGCCTTGTGTGTTGAGCCACGTGAAAATTATATGTAAAACCCTTGGCTTTAAGCAGGTAGCCTTCTTTGGAACCTCTGTGCCCTTCTCTTAACAGGTTCCCATCCTCTTCCTCATACTTGTCAGACTGCACATTTCCTGCAGCCTCTGGTTACGGCGTCTTCAAATTTAATCTCTGGTCCCAAAGAGTATGTTTTTATGCTGATTCTGTTAGTAGGTATGAGGATAGGAGGAGAGTGATTGAAATGTCCAGCTTTTAAGATTCCCTACAGAGCAGACTCTTGACATCTTCTCAACCCAAATGCTCCATTAACTAGCATGAATGAATCTTTAGCAGACAGCTGTAAAGTAATGCCCCTAGGGCATAGCAGATGTGTATTTTGCGATATTTTAAATCTCAGATGCCGATTTTCAAAGCATGGATAAACCTCAACCAGAGTATTTTATTCTTCAGTTATACTGGGTAAGGACTTACTGTCGTTGTGATCCGAACCTGAATTTCCCACCCCTAAATCCTAAGGATGTCTTGTCCTGTATTACTTTCTTATCCTCTATGATCGCTTTTTTTTTTTAAACGTTTATTTTTATTTATTTTGAGAAGGGGTGGGGGCAGAGAAGGGTAGACAGAGAGGGACAGAGAGAATCCCAAGCAGGCTGCATGCCATCAGCTCAGAGCCCTACACAGGGCTCGATCTCACAAACCATTGAGATCATGACCTAAGCCAAAATCAGGAGTCAGATGTTTGACCGACTGAGCCACCCAGGAGCCCCTCTATGGTAGCTTTCTAATCCTTGAAACCATAGCTGTGCTCTCTAATATCAGTTGTCTACTTGGTCATTTTACTAATAAATCTTGAGGTTTTCTTTTAACTACTATGCATGAGCAGTAGCAGTCACTTGTGCACTTGTACCCGGACATTTAACAAGCAGACGGTAATAATAATGAATTTTCTTTCTCTTCCTAATTATTTAGCTCTGTAAGAAGCATCATTTTGGAATTAACAAACCAGAGAAGATTGTACCATCTCCTGATGACTCAAAGTTTCTACTGAAGACCTTTACACACATTAAATCCAATGTGTCTGCTCCTAATAAAAAGAAAGTAAGAGTTTCATTGATACGGGCTTGGAATCCATCTTTGATTACTTTTAAATTGAAGAGTAGTTTCCTTCCCAGGAAACTTGTTTTCAAACTGCTTGTCCCATGTATGGTTCTTGGGATTATTTTCACTTCCCTCCTAGGAAGTTGGGTATTATCCACACAATACTGTACATTGAATTCCTGTAGTAATAGTAGATTAACTTCTTACAGGTTAAGGAAAGTAAAGAAAAGGAGAAGTTGGAGAGGAGATTACTCGAGGAGTTGCTGAAGATGTTCATGGACTCAGAATCCTTTTACTATAGCTTGACTTATGACCTAACCAATTCGGTACAGAGGCAAAGCACTGGGGAGAGAGACCCCCGTCCCCTCTGGCAGAAGGTACTTCTCTCATGGCTCAGGGCAGGCTTTGCCCTCCAGAATGATATATGGGCCCATTTGACTTCTATAAGAAAGCTCAACATGTTTCTGAACTGTTCATTCTCTACCTTTTCCAGGTTGATGACCGATTTTTTTGGAATAAATACATGATACAAGATCTTACTGAGATTGGTGTGAGTAGTTGTTTCTAAAATATCCTAAAGGTAGTTATGATCGTTAAGCAAAGTTTTAAACACTGTATTCAAACGAATTCAAGGGGCGCCTGGGTGGCGCAGTCGGTTGAGCGTCCGACTTCAGCCAGGTCACGATCTCGCGGTCCGTGAGTTCGAGCCCCGCGTCAGGCTCTGGGCTGATGGCTCAGAGCCTGGAGCCTGTTTCCGATTCTGTGTCTCCCTCTCTCTCTGCCCCTCCCCCGTTCATGCTCTGTCTCTCTCTGTCCCCAAAATAAATAAACGTTGAAAAAAAAAATTAAAAAAAAAAAAAAAATTCAAAATCTCACTAAAATGGGAGCACCTGGCTGGCTGAGTCGGTAGACCATGTGACTCTGGATCTCAGGGGTGTGAGTTTGATCCCCACGTTGGGCATGGAGTCTACTTAAAAAAAAATCTCACTATAATGTTTTCCTCTCTAGAATGGGAATCATTTAGCTATGAACACCAAGACCTTGTTTTAAGACAGTTCCCAACTCTACAGCCTAGCCACAGGCCTGCCTTTTTAGCAGGTTCCCATGGGATAGAAGTAATTTAAGGCTGCGGAACTAATGTCCACAGAGTTCCTAGGAGACAGAGATTTTGTTTGCACCCATTGGAAATGGTGAAGTGTGCTTTTTCTTTAATGATGCCAGTCACTTCCCTTTCCTGTTTCCTCATCTGGGGATTGGAGTAGAAAGATCTTTGAGGACATTCCAGTACTGCCAGTATTTGAATCAGGGACGAGAGGGAATATGTTGAGATTATTGTATGAGGATCCTTCCAGTTTAATGGTTACTCTGTTCCTTCACTCTGTCTCCTGTGTGGAAGAATTATACCCATCCAAGGACAGTTCACTCAGTCAACAAATATGTATGGAAGGCCTCCTGTGTGTCAGTTGCTGTTTTGGACACAAAGTGGGCAAATAGCTGAATGGGTGACGTACTATCTTTTCATTAACTTTTCAAAAATTTCAAACCTTTTTTCTCCTATCTCTCCCCCTTGGCAGTGGTTAGTATAATGATTTTGACTTTAGCAGTGTCTCCCACGAGATATCTGTCATGCCTCTATTGAGAATGAGGCTTGAAAATTTTCTCACCTCTTTTTAGGAGGCTGATCAAACTGTGACCACTGAGACTCAGTGACAGGGGAGAAAAATAAGGGTGACGATAATGCATGTTTTTCCTGCTTGCTGACACATTGGGCTCTAATACGTTTTGCAGGGTTTCTGTCAGGAACTTCGAATTACCATTTAAAATTGGTGGCTTGCAGTAGAGGTGGCGTTTGGCCACGTATGTTTCTCTGTTCCCGTCAAGAGTTCTGCATTGTTGCTAGAACAAAAATACAAATAATGAGGATGGTGGTAAGGATAATGAATGCATATAGACCCTTCATAATTTTCAATTCTAACCACCTTCCTAGGATCCTGTCTGCTGCTCCATAAAACAAAACTGTGAGACAGGTCCTGCCCGGCTTATGTGGTTATGGATGATGAGGTGGGTTTGAAGGTCATGCTGAGGTTAAGGCTGGATACAGTTGTGGAGACGGGAGAGAAAGAGAACAACACCCTAGAGTACTTCTTACCCTTCACTCTCCCTGCAGACAGTCAGCCAGGAAATTGGAGTATTCTTAGCCTCAAAGGCACAGAAGGGGAAATGTCTAACTGTAATTAATACTCTCCTAATTATGTTGGGTGACATTGTAAAATAAGATATTTATGGAAAGCGTTTTTTTTTTTCCTTTTCCTTTTTTTTTTTTTTTTTTTTTTTTTTTGGTTCATTTACTATGTGGATTTTAGCTTGGCAAGGCAAGTTTTTTTCTAAACTAGAACATAGAGTTGGACCTTTGCGCTTTGTAGTAAGGGGATCAGAGTTGGTTGTATGTTGTTAAAGCCTTGATACGATGGTGCGTTAAAAATCAGCCTATAAGTGTTTTTTTTTGTTTTTTGTTTTTTCTGTACCAATGGGAATAATCATAGTAGCTATGTCTGTTAAATCCTTACAATAAGGCAGGCACTATGCCAAACACTTTTTACATTTTACTCATTCACTCAACCAAATGAGGTAACAGTTTTTCCTATTTCTCAAAGCAGGACATTGGGGCACGGTGAGGTTAAGTGATTCATCAGAGTGAGTTCGTAAGTGGTGGAGGTTGAATTTGTTACCCAGGCAGTGTGGCTTCTATCCGGTGGGTCCTCTTAGGCAGCTCTTTTTATTTATTTATTTTTGTAAGTAATCTCTATACCCAATGTGGGGCTCAAACTTGTGACCCCGAGATCAAGAGTCTTACGCTATATCTGCTCTACCGACTGAGCCAGCCAGGGACCTCTCAGGCAGCTATTTTTGAATGCTCACCATAGAGAAAAAGGCTCTCCCCTTTGTCTTCCTTCCTCCCTCCCTCCCTTTTTTCTGCCATTCTCCAATAAGCAGAAAACATGGTTAAGAAACAGAAGGTTTCTGCTTCTAGGAAACCGACAAATATGTGCTAGCCTCTATTTAAGAAAGCGGCAGGACCATACAGAATAGAAACAACATGATATTCATATTGTTTTCAGACACCAGATGTGGACTTTTGGATTCTCCCCATTATCCAAGGTTTCGTGCAGATTGAAGAACTTGTGGTTAATTATAATGAATCATCTGATGATGAGAAAAGCAGCCCAGAGACCCCCCCTCAGGAGTCCACCTGTGTAGATGACATTCACCCACGATTTCTCGTGGCTCTCATTTCACGCCGAAGTAGGCACAGAGCAGGTGAGTAAAAGGGCTGAAATCATGTGCAAGTTAAATTCAGACGAGAATGGAAAAGCTGCAGATGGGTTGAAATGCTAATGACAATAATGGAGTTGGAAGCATAATTGGCTTCAAAGTGCTCAGTGACTCTAAATCGTGTGATGTAATTGGGGACCAATTTTTGGAGGGCGGTGAATGGGGAAGAGTTAACAAAAGCAGAAAGAAAAAGAGGTATATATATGGAGAAGAGAAGAAAGTCACTTGGGATATGTTTCTAAATACCATTGTTCCCACTGACAGCCTGTATCACGGTAATAAATCCTTCCTGAGCACCAGCGCCCTCGGGAAAACCTTTCCCTTTCAGTTCACAGAAAGTAGCTTCGCTTCAACTTGTACAAAACAATGATGCATAGAGTTATGAGTTTGGGGGAAGTTGATGCTGTTCTGCCTGGAAGTTGCACATTAGATCCTTAAAGCTATCCTGGAAGATGGATTTGGTTAAGAAGCGTATCTAATCAGGGGCGCCTGGGTGTCTCAGTCGGTTAAGCATCCGACTTCGGCTCAGATCATGATCTCACAGTTCGTGGGTTTGAGCCCTGCATTGGGCTCTGTACTGACAGCCTGAAGCCTGCTTTGGATTCTGTCTCCCTCTCTCTCTGCCCCTCCCCTGCTTGTGCTCTATGTCCCTCTCTCTCAAAATAAACATTAAAAAAAAAAAAAAAAGCAGTAGCATATCTAATCAGACTAAATAATGTTTTTTTATGTTTTCTGTTTTAATTTTCTTTTAGGAATGCGTTATAAACGAAGAGGCGTGGATAAAAATGGCAATGTTGCCAATTATGTGGAAACTGAGCAGTTGATTCATGTTCATAATCATACTTTGTCATTTATTCAAACACGAGGCTCTGTGCCTGTCTTTTGGAGCCAGGTTGGGTATCGATATAATCCGCGACCACGACTGGACAAAAGTAAGCATGTTCATTACTTAGTTTGCAATGATGATTTGAGAGAGTATTTTTTAAAATATTAGGTATTTTATAGGTTTGGATTTGCTTGGCCAGATACTTCATTTAAAACAATATTCCAGTCGGTGAGATTTAATAGAGGTATCGTAATTGCAAGAGTTATAATGGTTGTTGACAGTTTAAGTAAGTTGTTTAACAATAAAAAATGGCCTCACAATAGAATAAAATAAAGCTTATTTCACAGATTTTACTTGTTTCTTTGGAGAATACTTTATGAAGTGTTTACTTTTGGAAAAGGGTAAATGTAGTCAATATTAATAGAAGCAGGAGATGTGTTCAGATGGCATCTACAAAAAATAGATCAGATGCCTTTACTCAAGTGTCTCGCTGTGTAAGGTTTGTTGTTGTTTTAGCTATTGAGGATTTAATTTCTTCTAGTATTTTAACTTTAGCGCTGGAATGGCTAAATCATATCAGTCTAACCAGGTAACTCAATGAGGTTGATTTTAAAAATTGTTTACAGAATATTTTTCTCTCAAAACTCAATTGATATTTGTAAGAATCCAGTAAACCTTCAGTTTATAATACTCATATTTTTAGAGGAGTTTTATTCTCTTACTATAAACTACATGGAACCCTTTCTGACAACAGGCTGGACACATGAACAATAAAGGTCCTGATTACATAGTGTGCTTTTCCAGTGTGACCTGGTGCAGTCTAACTGGGGGGAAAAGGAATCTGAGGGCTTTGGCTTTGGCTCATTTTATTTTAAAACACTGGTTTTAGACCATCTTAGTTACATTTGGTGGCCAAGAAATTGTTGAAAAGTAAGAGTAAGGGTGGAATAGACACTAATTTCTGTCTCAAACATCGGAAGGAAAAATAGATTTTGTATCACTTCTTTGTAGGTGAAAAGGACACCATTGCCTATTTCTGTGCCCATTTCGAAGAACAACTGAAAATTTACAAAAAACAGGTGGGCTTTGATCTGTATTAATGTTCCTTCATTTTCAGCCATGGTTATGTATCTATTTCTTTAAAATTCGTGAAAATAACAATATACTATTTGTAATTAAACAAAATGGCATCTTGCCATGAAGTTGAAGAATACATAAGCTAAGAGTATTTCTAATATTCTCTAGGAAGAATTGAATCAGCTACTTTAGACTGTTTTTAGATAAGAATTAGTCTACTGTCGTTAATTATTATAGTTGAAGAAGTATCCAGAGTAAGGAAAGAAAGGCATCTCTCAGTACCACCTGTAGTTCTGCCTCCTGAAGGTAACAATTTGATATGCATCTATCTTCAAGATCTTTTCTCTCTGCCCACCTCTCTTATGTATTTATATGTAGGACTGTGATCATATAGACTAAAATCAAGTGAAAACTATTAAGTGAAATTATAAGTTCAATAAGGTGACCAGATTTCAGATACAAGATTTGTATAGAATAACCTGTGGGGGATAAGCTTGGGGAATAAGCACTGATGGGTTAACAAGGCATAAAGAATTATAAAGCCAGGGGCGCCTGGATGGCTCAGTCTGTTGAGCCTCCGGCTTTGGCTCGGGTCATGATCTCGCAGTTGTCGAGTTCGAGCCCCGCATCAGGCTCTGTGCTGACAGCTCAGAGCCTGGAGCCTGCTTCTGATTCTGTGTCTCCCTCTCCCCGCCCTCCCCCCTCCCCCCCCCCATGCTCTGTCTCTGTCTCAAAAATAAAGATAAACTTTTTTTTTTTTAATTAAAAAAAAAAAATTACAAAGCCATAGGATGCTCACACCCAAGTTTGGGTAAACAAGATTAGGTGTTATAAGGATAGAGAAGGGGGGTGGCTGAGGCCCCCAGAATAGAGTAGGTGGGGCAAAGGCCCCCAATACAAAGATATGTAGGGTAAGCAAGATTACCCCCCAAGCCCCCCAAATTAGTGCTATAGCAGAAAGCTTTCACAGGAAGGAAGGACCAAATTAGGTAAACAGGTAAATAGGGCTATAGACTGCTGCCCTGCGGTGATGCTGCCCAGAGCTGAGCTGATTAACAAGAGAAAGGTGCCTTGTTAACCCTGAGGTTATTTTCCCTGTCTTATCCCCTAGGCTAGCTAAGATAAACAGACGCAGTGCCTCCTGTCTGCCTTTAACAACCATCTGCGCGGTGCCAGGATTTTGTTTTATATTGACCCAAACCCCAAACACCGTATATCTTCAAAACCCCCTTTCCCTCATGCCCATGAGTTAATGTTCACAGATTCATTGTCTCTTTATGCACTCCCATCAAGTTTGTAAGCCTTTTAATCTTCATAAATACGGAGCAAGGACCCTTATTCGGGGCTCTTGTCTTTTCCCAGACATGAGCCATCTCTCACTTTTAATCCTGCATCTGTTCTTTTGCTGGCCAAGAGAGAACTTGAGACTTAGAGTCTACGATAGTCTAGTCTGTGGTGTATGGGGATGGGAGATGGGACGAAGAATTACTAGAGAATGCAAAGGAAAACCTGGATAAATGGAGAAAAAATACCATGTTCCTGGAAAGAAGGATTAATACTGAATAGATTTCAGTTCTTTCAAAATTAATGTAGAAATTTCGTGCAGTCCCAAAGTCTGAGCAGGGAAATAAAAAGCAAACCCTCATGGCCACCTGGGTGGCTCAGTTGAGTGTCAGACTTAAGCTCAGGTCGTGCTCAGGTTCATGGGTTTGAGCCCCGAGTCAAGCTCACTGCTATCAGTACATAGCCCACTTCGGATCCTCTGTCCTGTCTCTCTGTCCCTCCCCTCCTCGTGCTCTCTCTCTCTCAAAAATAAAAAAATTTTAAAACCCCTCAGATTGAAAAAATTATAAAGTTTGACAGTAAGAAATAAAGGCAAGTAATTGGGGAAATGAGAACGCTCACAGATTGCTAGAGGAAACATAAGTTGGTATAGCTATTTTGAATGGTATTATCAAAATAAAATATGCTTATACTGTTCATCTGGTAGTTTTGCTTTTTGATATCTTTCCTATATATTATATATAGAAGTCATTTCTAGGTGGATATGGATCTGAATGCAAAAAGTTAAACTGTAAACCTTTTAAAGGAAAATATAGGGTTGTTTTGTTTTGTTTTGTTTTGTTTTAAAAAGACCCAGGGCCTTGGCCCAGACTCACCTTGGCACCCCCAGAGCATCTTTTTGATCTTTGGTCTTAGGACTTAAAAAGCATTAGCCAATAATGAAAAATATTGATACATTTGACTTTACTAAATTTTTAATTGTTATCAAAGTTTTATCATTTATTTAAACTGTATTAAAATTAAATAGGACTTAAATCCCAAACCATAATGAAAAAATAATTTAGACTTTATTAAAATAAAGAACTTCTGTTTATTAAGAGGCACCACTAAGAATGGAAAAGCAATTCACAAAGTAGAAGATATTTAAGATTTTTTAATACATATATAGGACAAAAGATTCCTATCTAGAGTTACTAAAAACAAAAAAAACAAAAAAAACCTCTTAAAAACGCTAAAAATAGATGTACAACCTAAAAGAAAAGGCGACAAAAGACTTAAGCAGATGTTCATGAAAAAGTGTATTTAATAGGCCAATAAACATCTGAAAGGGTGTTGAACTTCACCCATCATCAAGGAAATACAAACTAAAACCGCTTATACACCAGAATGACTAAAATAAAACAATCATACATACCTAGTTCCATTAAGGATGTGAAATAACTGGGACTCTAATACAAAAAAATGTTTAAATGTACCTGAAACTCACGTTCAATCCAGGAGGGATGTACAAGAGCATTTTTTGCAGCATGAAAGTAACCCGACTGTTCATCAGAACGTCAGTGGATAAACAGTGTGACACATTTAAAGTGTTGACTACAGGGGAGCCTGGGTGGCTCAGTCAGTTAAGCATCCGACTTTGGCTCAGGTCATGATCTCGCGGTCTGTGAGTTCAAGCCCCGCGTCAGGCTCTGTGCTGACAGCTCAGAGCCTGGATGGAGCCTGTTTCAGATTCTGTGTCTCCCTCTCTCTCTGACCCTCCCCTGTTCATGCTGTCTCTCCCTGTCTCAAAAATAAATAAACGTTAAAAAAATATATTAAAAAAAAAAATAAAGTGTTGACTACAGACGCTTAAAAACAATGAGGTAGATCTGTGTGCACTAGCATGGAAACATCTTAAGATCACACAGAGTGAGAAAAGACTGTAAGAGCATATGGTGTGTTGCCATCTCAAACCCACAAAACAAAACCGTGTCTTTTATATACACGTAGTTCTTTTCCACATATATGTTCTCACACATATGTGGCATGCACATTTATGTAGGCATACCTTTATATGGGCTGAAAGGGCACACACTGAACGGTAACCGTTGTTACCTCCAGGGAAGGGTGTGGGTCTGGGTTGTGGTGAGGAGGGATTTGACCTTTATGTTTGAAAATTTTTAACTTGTTTTATTTTTTTAAATTTACATCCAAATTAGTTAGCATCTAGTGCAACAGTGATTTCAGGAGTAGATTCCTTAGTGCCCCTTACCCGTTTAACCCATCCCCCCCCTTCCACAACCCCTCCAGCAACCCTCAGTTTGTTCTCCATATTTATGAGTCTCTTCTGTTTTGTCCCCCTCCCTGTTTTTATATTATTTTTGTTTCCCTTCCCTTCTGTTCATTTGTTTTGTCTCTTAAAATCCTCATATGAGTGAAGTCCTTTGATTTTTGTCTTTCTCTAATTTCACTTAGCATAACACCCTCTAGTTCCATCCACGTAGTTGCAAATGGCAAGATTTCATTCTTTTTGATTGCCGAGTAATACTCCATTGTATATATATACCACATCTTCTTTATCCATTCATCCATCGATGGACATTCGGGCTCTTTCCATCCTTTGGCTATTGTCGATAGTGCTACTATAAACATGGGGGTTCATGTGTCCCTTCGAAACAGCACACCTGTATCCCTTGGATCAATGCCTAGTACTGCCATTGCTGAGTCATAAGGTGGTTCTATTTTTAGTTTTTTGAGGAACCTCCATACTGTTTTCTAGAGTGGCTGCACCGGCTTGCATTCCCATATGGTTGAAATTTTTTACAGTGTGAATAAGTTCATATATCAGCAATATGTGCAATTATAATTAGCACTACAGAAAATAAACCACAACTTATTATTTTTTTAACGTTTGTTTATTTTTGAGATAATGTGAGATTGTGACCTGAGCTAAAGTCAGATGCTTAACCGACTGAGCTACCTAGGCGCTCCAAACCACAATTTAAATGTAACAACTAGGGGCGACTTGGCTGGCTCAGCTGGCGAGCATGCAACTCTTGATCTCAGGATTGTGGGTTTGAGCCCTGTGTCGGGCTCTGTGCTGACAGCTCACAGCCTGGAACCTGCTTTGGATTCTGTGTCTTCCCTCTCTCTCTGCCCCTCCCCCACTCTCTGTCTCTCTTTCTCAAAAATAAATAAACATTAAAAAAAAATAGACTTGCTTAAAAAATGAATTTTAATGATACTGAAGCGTGTAAAGGAAGCAGTAACAATAACCTCCTTAACCACCCTCATCCCTGTTCTGTACGGACTTTTAAAGCCTGATTGTACACGTCAGTTTGACCAGTGTGTGTATTGAGCAGACACCTCCTTTCTGATAGTGCCCCAGTAATGTTCCCTTGTCCACCTGCATCCCCTGGGTAATTGCTTTCTGGGAGGTGGGCCCACGGTCAGCCTGACTCAGTCAGGGTGGCACCACTATTCCTGTTGCCAGTGATTGGCTTAGGCATTGGCCTGTTTGTGTTCATTGGCAGTTTGGCCAGTGAGGGATGATGTGAGGGAAGTCTGCTGGGAAGCTTCTGGGAAAGATCTCCTGCTCTAATAAATAAGCGGAGATACAGGACCCAACAGCCCCTCCGTGATTGTTGTGTGTGGATGTGACGTGCCGCTGCAGCTATGGCAAAACCGTGAATGAACTGGCCTCAGGGCTGACCAGTGTGCTGAGGATGGCAGAGCAAAAAGATGGGGAGAATTGGTACTGGTGCCACTGAATTGAGCAATTCCGGAACCATGCCGCTTCCAGACTTCTTGCTCTGAGACCTGAGTCAGTGATTTGTCATTTGCAGCAAAAGCCCATCTGGACACATGTATATATGCACATTTAAAATTAAGTCAATGTGGGGCTATACCATGTATGCTATACTGCAGCTGTTTTCACTTAATGTTCCATGGATGTTATTTAACCGTTTATCTCTTGGTGGACCCTTAGGATCTAGTTTTTGCTATTGTAAAAACAAAAATTCCAGAAAACAACTTTTGTGTACTTTGGGACACTTAGTTGCTTTACAGAACAGATTTCTGGAGGCAGAATGACCGGATCAAACAGGATGCATTTAAACTTGATAACTACCACTTTGTTGTTCCCCAAAAGATCCCAACAGTTTATACCCTCAGCAACAGTGGGAGCCATGCCCATCTCCCCATATATTCACCAATGCTGATGACATTTAGGATTCAATTTTTGCCTCTGTAAAGATGAAAGCTAGTTTTCTGTTTTAAAATTAGTATTTCTTTGTTTTTTTAAGAGCTTTTATTTAAATTCCATTTAGTTAACATACAGTGTAATATTAGTTTCAGGTATACAATATGGCAACTCAACACTTCCATTCAATTCCAGGTGCTCATCACAAGTGTCCTCCTTAGTCCCCATCACCTATTTAACCCATCCCTCCACCCATCTCCCCTCCGGTAACCACCAGTTTGTTTTCTACAGTTGAGAGTCTGTCTCTTGGTTTGCCTCTGTCTCTTTGATTATTAACAAAGTTGTAGCCTCATGTTTATTGGCTATTTATATATTTTCTCTTGTGAATTTCCTCTGTATTGTGAATTTACTCTTCTTCTTACTGAATTTATAGCACTCTTATATAGTATTGGTTTAATGTTACAGGTCTGTTCCCCCACGTAGTCCTTTGTGTCTTTTTGTTTTGTTTTACCTTTGCTTACTTGTATTGTCATTGGGTAAAGAGGTTTTAAATTTTTATGTTGTCACATTTGTCCATCTTTTTCTTTATGCCCTCTGGTTCTTACGCTTAGAAAGTCACGTCCCATCCTACAGTTAAGGAAACATCACCTCGAATATTCTTCTAGCTTTTTTATAACTTCAAAAAATATTTAGGTCATTAATGCATCTTATGATTTGTACGTAATGAGATTTAGAGAGCTACAGTAAGTTTTCCCCCACTATGTAGATAGATAATTATCCCAGTACCATTTATAGAGTATTTTTTATTTCTCCCAGAATGCTATTGTTAATATTTTAGATTCCTCAATGTGCATAGGTCTGTCTCTAAGCTGGCTGCCCCGTTCTATGGGTCATTCATCTGTTTCTCCACGAGTACTTCTGTCTTAATAGCTGCAGATTTAGAGTATGTTTTGCTTTCCAATGGGACAAGTCCTCCTTTATTATTAGTCTTCCAAACTTTTTCCATATACTTACTTTCTAGAGGAACTTCAGAATTAACTTGTCAAAGTCCACAGAAAGATCCTGATCAAATTTTGATTGGGATTGTTGAGTGTTTAATCTGGGGAGACTTGACATCTTTATAATATTGAATCTCACTATCTAGCACCATAGTGTGTCTTTCCATTTACTCAGATTTTCTTTTACGTGTTTAAGCAAAGTTTTATAGTGTCCATAAGTAGGTCTTGTATATTTTTTAATATTTGCGTTACAAAGGACCTTGTTTATTATTTTATTATAACCAATTCTAATTGGTTTTTTAATTGGCTTTTACCAATTTATTCTAATTGGTCATTGCAGATACATAGTACATTAAACAACTATTAATGCTACCTAAATATAACAAGTGAAAATCTAACTTTATAGGGGAAAAAGTTGATGCCTGAGTGGATAAATTTCTAAGTATGGCTATCAAATATTTCTAAGACAATTTTAAATAAACTGATTCAAAACCACATTGAGTTTAGCATCTGATTAAACTGAATTTGTGTTTCCTTAACTTTCACAGGTTATTATTAACTTGGTGGACCAGGCAGGCAGGGAGAAAATTATTGGCGATGCTTACCTGAAACAAGTGTTACTCTTCAACAGCTCACACCTCACTTATGTCTCATTTGACTTCCATGAGCACTGGTAAGAGGGCTTCCTGATGGGAGTTTTGATCAGTTCCAGCGTTCGTGGTACACGCTCCCACAGCAAGCTGAGCTCTCCTCTCCCTTACGGGAAGAACACTTTCTTCTTCTCATTGTTAACTTAGTTTTAATTTTCATATGAGCTTTATTTTGGCGAAAAATTGAATTGTTCCTGAAATATTTTGTCTTTCCCAAAACAACATGGCGATGGAGAGTTCCATTTTGCCTTTTATCGCTCGAAGAACTTCTGGAGCTTTTCCTTTCAGCTTGAGTCCAAGCCTAGCAGAAGCAATCGAGTCCCCTTACTTAAAAGTCATTCTGCTGGCTCATCTTCACGCTCTATTAATAATACTTCTTTCTCTATGGATAAGCTTCGCTAGAGTTTGCTCTGGAAAAACAACAGTCACTGGATCATTTTGATGGTAGTTTTAACTTGTGTGTGTTCTGAAAGCTAGCTTCTTTTGTCCTAATCCTGGCTCTGATGTGGGTTCGTTTACCTAAGTTTTGAAAATTTGGTGGGGGAAAGAAGCTTCTGATAGCTGTGATATGTTTCAATGTATTCTTAAATATATTTTCTCTCACAATGGAGATTAATTACAAACGTGTATATAGTTGCCTATATAATTTATAGTAGAGTTAACCTCACGTACTTACAGCAATAGTTTAATTTTTCCAAGCTACTTTAAATACTGTGACTTAAGCTAAAAAATCTGTTATTAGGTTTAACCTATTGTTAAACCTTGTTTTTTCTTTTGGCATGTGTTTTAGCCGAGGAATGAAGTTTGAGAATGTTCAAACACTAACGGATGCCATTTATGACATTATTCTTGACATGAAGTGGTGTTGGTAGGTATCTCCTAAGAAGTCAATTTGACAAACTGTTGGTCTGTGAAATCAGATGTATTTGTCTGGTGCTGCTAAGCACTAAAATAGTAGCAGCAAGCTGAAAAAGCGTGTTCGTTTTTATTTTGCTTCCTAATTCCCAGTCTCCTTTTCGAGAGTGTCAGTCACTAGGCAGCATTAGCTTTGAAAAGGGAAGAGGTGTCAGATGGTCAGGCAAGATGAAGCGAAATGCTCTAGGACTGTTGTTTAATTCCATCTAATGCTCCATGGTCTATATTTCCTCTTCCTCTTCTTCTCACCATCCCTTCATCTAAGGGAAGGAAGCCTTAGAGGTACTCGGTCTCAGCTTGCAGGTAGTTCAAAATTAGAAGGAAGATGATTCTCAGACTGCAGGAGGGAGGTGTAGGAAGAAGAAATTGGCTTAAATGCTAGGGAAGAACCTTCAATTGGACTCGAAAGGCCAGAGGTGGACAGAGAAATTAGACGCACAAGGCATGCTGCATGCCTTCTCACTGAGTGGTAAAGTGACTTTGTTCAAGCTCCATGCGTTCAGATGCATTTCTACTTGGAGTCAAAAAGGAGGGACAGGATGGTGTTTTAAAGTGGCTTCTGGCTTTAATATATATTTAAATATTTTTATAATATATATTTAAATATCATAATTTGGGGTTGTGTCACCTCTGCCTCGTAGTTGTGAAACTTGGAGCAAGTCACTGTACCTCAGTTTTGTTTTTGTTTTTTCCCCAAATGGGAATAATCACATCTGTTTTACCAAGTTACTATGTAAATTAACAACAGCGTCTACAAAGTACTCAGTCATGACCATCACATAATGATATGTCAAACAATGGATAACCAGTGCTATTGTTGTTATTCTACTCTAAGGAATTGTGGTTTTTGAAAAACTTGCTGAAGTATTTCATATTGTAACATAATCCCACACTATTTTTGAAAAGGGTGGATCAAGCTGGAGTAATATGTAAACAAGAAGGGATTTTTCGCGTCAATTGCATGGACTGCCTGGATCGCACCAACGTGGTCCAAGCCGCCATTGCGCGAGTGGTCATGGAACAGCAGGTAATTGGTGGTCCCTCGGATTTATAAGTATTCATTTCTAACTTTTCTTCCCCACATGTAAACAAGTAACTAAAATCTTTGTTCTGTAGACAATTTACAGCATACGAACAACCTTGTTACATTCAAACCTGCCGAGTACAACCTTCACTAGAAATAAGTGGAATTAGGGGCATTTTCTTACGTACTCAATTCAAGAATACGAGACCCCCGCATTTCAACGTCGATTGGGTGGCACTTTGTGGTCATACGCCTTTTTTCTCTCAGCTCCAAACCCTGCCTTGTGCACATGGGGCTGGGAGTTTGCCACACTTTCTGCTCAGCCCGAGCTCTGTGTTGGTCTCTGCCAGTAGGAGGTGCCAGAGGAAGACCAGGAGGCTGGAGGAAGGAGAAGGAACAGGCTTCTTCACCTGTGTTATGGTCCTGTTGGCAGCGCCTTCTCCAGCCATTGGCTCCTTTGGCACCACAGGACCAGCCTCTACCCTCCACGCCCCAGTTGGTTGCAGCTGCATTGTGCAGTCCTTACGCCTGTCACTCCGTGTCCTCCTTTAGATCTTTGAACGCCGCAACACCTGAGTAGTGAGTTCTCAAGATGGAAATTCTTAGCATGGTTTCAGGGCTTTTTTGATAGAGCCTAGTGACTGTTTGAGATTGTGAGTCCGTTCCTTCTAACGTTACACTAAAGCTGCCAGATTTTGAGTCCAAGCACTGGCTCTGTCTACCACATATGAGGTTTGACCCCATGCGAAGAACTCAGCTTCTCGAAACTTCTGTCTCTCCATCCTTAAAATGGATGTAATAAGAGTATTGATTGCGTAGGGTTGTTATGAGGAGTAAAGGAAATAATTTATATAAAAAATCTCTTAGAACCCCAGCACAGAGTTCACCTTGATTGGGCACATACTGCTGTGTTACCGTTAGTGTTATTGTTGTCTCAGTAGGCTTTTTTGATAGTTTGACTTCATAGGCAAATTAAAAACACGGACAAAATATAATAAGAGCCTACACATTAAAAATTACACCAAAGCAGTATAAATATTTCCTTCTATTCATTCATGTGTAACAGTTCGTAAAACTCTCTCCCAACCGTGCTTTTTTGGGGGGAACGTCTGAAAACACCATTACTTTTATTTGAGGATCCTAAACTGTTTATGAACATGCTTCCTTTTTCTGCAGTGTGTATTTTATGCTATGGTTTCCTGGCTTATATGTAGCTAATCCACCAATGTGTTAATTTCAGCTAAAAAAGTTAGGTGTGATGCCCCCGGAACAGCCACTACCAGTGAAATGCAATCGGATCTATCAGATAATGTGGGCCAACAACGGAGACTCCATTAGCAGACAATATGCTGGGACAGCTGCTCTAAAGGTAAGTAAGTGCAGCATGCTTTTGTGGATCATTCTGGGGGAGATAGGACGTGGTTGAAAACTGACTCTGCTTTTGAGAGGAAGATATGTGGGCTACGGATGGTAGTCTATGTAGCTGACTCCTTTCAGGAATGTTTGGCTAAGGTGGGAATCACACATTCACATCCTGCTGAGGCCAGGTAATGTGACCACCCATTAGATTAAAGGGGGAGATGGGTATGACCCTAAGGAAAAGCATATCTTGTCTCAGGAGGGGACTGTTCTGCTTCCTTTTGGGACAGAGGCCCAGGGTTGCTAGATTTTCCAGTTTTTCATGGGAGTTTGGAAATGAGGAATTTCATGTGAAATAGTTGTTTTTTTAAAACTTTATACAGATAAAATGTATCCGTTGACAGGACTCAGTCCCTAGTATGATGATTGGCCTCCACTGAATTTGAATCCCCAATCCTGCGTCTTACTAGCTCTGCAACCTTGGACAAGTCACTTAACCTGTGTCTGTCTCTTCACTGTAAAACAGGATAATACTAGGCACACTTCAAAAGATTGTCATGAGAGGGTTGCCTGGGTGGCTGAGTCAGTTGAGCCCTGACTTCAGCTTAGGTCATGATCTTGTTCCGGTCATGATCTCGCAGCCTATGGGTTTCAGCCCTGTGTCGGGCTCTATGCTGACAACTCAGAGCCCAGAGCCTGCTTCACATCCTATGTCTTCTTCTCTCTCTGCTCCTCCCCTTCTTGTGTGCACTCTCTCTCTCTCTCTCTCTCTCTCTCTCTCTCTCTCTTAAAATAAGCATAAAAAGGGGCACCTGGGTGGCTCAGTCGGTTAAGCGTCCGACTTGGGCCCAGGTCATGATCTCACAGTTGGTGGGTTCGAGTCCCGCATCGGGCTCTGTGCTGATGGCCCAGAGCCTATAGCCTGCTTCGGATTCTGTGTCTCCTTCTCTCTCTCTGCCCCTTCCCCGCTCATGCTCTGTCTCACTCTCCTTCAAAAATAAACGTTAAAAAAAATTAAAAAAAAAAAAGCATAAATTAAAAAAAAAAGATTGTCATGGGATTATACGCCTTAGTGCATGTGGGGGCCATTCCTGGCACATAGTAAATGCTGAAGAAATATTTTATTATCTTTTCGTGGTTGTTATGAATAAGTCTTTGGAGGATCCTACAGAGCCATTCTTCACAGAATTTAATTTGCATGTAAATTATAATTACTGGTCACTAAATGCTCCCTCTGTGGGCAATAGGAAGTGGTTGAATTAGTTTCGTTTTATGTTAATTTTCCTTTAAGGTAATAGTTCATCTCAGGATATTTCTTATAAAAAAAACTGTCAAGGTCTAAACAGGCATCAGATAGTCCATCTTTGGTTGAGTGATAAATCTCAAAAAGCTTTTTATTAATTAAAGAAATTGAACTTTAGAAGTCCTTTTACAAGTTCTTGTTTAAAGAGAAATACTTTGATGCACCCCACATCAGAACACCTAAATATATAGAGCAACGACTAATAGAATGAAAAGGAGAAATAACTTGCCTAAGTCATAGTACAGTAATAGTTGGTGACTTTAAATACCCCGTTCTCAACAATGGGTCATCTGGGCAGAAAATCAATAAGGAAACAGTGAAATGGACCCAACAGGCATATATAGAACATTTCATCCAACAACAGCAGGATACACATTCTTCAGAAGCACACGTGGAACATTTTCCAGGACAGATCATATGTGAGGCTGCAAAACAAGTCTCAACAAGTTCAGAAAGGTAGAAATTATATCAGTGTCTTTTCTGACCACAGTGATATAAAACTAGGAATCAATAATGGGAAAATTGGAAGATTCATAAATATGTAGAAATGAAACACACTCCTGAATAATGAGTGAGTTAAAGAAGAAATCAAAAGGGAAATATCTTGAATCAAGTGAAATTGGAAACACAACATATCAAACTTATGGGGTGCAGCAAAAGCAGTTCTAAAAGGAAAGTTTATAGCTATAAGTGCCTACGTTAAGAAAAAAGAAAGATCTTAATCTCACTTTATACTTCAAAGAACTAGAAAAAGAAGAAGAAAGTAAGCCCAAAGTTAGCAGAAGGAAGGAAATAATAAAGATTAGAACAGAAATATTTGAAATAGAGATGAGAAAAACAATAGAAAAGATCAGCAAAACTAAGAGCTGGTTTTCTGGAGATAAACAAAATTGACCTTTGGCTAGACTAATCAAGAAAAAAGACTCAATTTTAAATTTTTTTTTTTCAACGTTTATTTATTTTTGGGACAGAGAGAGACAGAGCATGAACGGGGGAGGGGCAGAGAGAGAGGGAGACACAGAATCGGAAACAGGCTCCAGGCTCTGAGCCGTCAGCCCAGAGCCCGACGCGGGGCTCGAACTCACGGACCGCGAGATCGTGACCTGGCTGAAGTCGGACGCTCAACCGACTGCGCCACCCAGGCGCCCCAAAAGACTCAATTTTAAATGAAGAGACGTTTCAACTGATACCACAGAAATACATACAATCACAGGTGACTACTCTGAACAGTTATATGCCAACAAATTGGACAATTTAGAAGAAATGGATAAATTTCTACAAACATACAACCTACCAAGACTGAATTATGAAGAAATAAAAATCTGAGCAGACCAATGAGTAAGAAATTGAATCAGTAAGCCAAAGTCTACTAAAAAAGAAAAGCCCCAGACCAAATGATTTCACTGATGAATTCTACCAAACATTTTAAAGAAGAATTAATGCTATTCCTCCTCAAGTTCCTCCAAAAAATAGAAGGGAGGGAACACTCTGAAATTCATTTTATGAGGCCATGATACCAAAGCCAAGACAGTCCAAGAAAAGCAAATTACAGGCAAATATCCCTGATGAATATGGCTGCAAAAATTCTCAACAAAATACTGAATTCAACAGCACATTGAAAAGATTGTACGTCATGATCAAGTGGGACTTATCCCTAGGCTACAAGGATGGTTCAACATATGCAAATCAATAAATGTGATATGTCACATTAATAGACTGAAAGATGAAAATCGTATAATCACTTCAGTAGATGCAGAAAAAGCATGTGATAAAGTTCAACATCCTTTTATGATAAAAACTGAACAAATTGGGTATAGAAGGAATGTAACTCAACATAATAAAGGCTACATATGACATATCCACAGCTAACAGCATATTCAGTGGTGAAAGGCTAAACACTTTCCTCTAAGATCAGGAGCAAGACAAGAGTGCCCACTCACCATTGCTATTCATGATAGTACTGGAAGTTCTACCCAGAGCAATCAGGCAAGAGAAAGAAACAGCCTTCAGATCAGAAAGGAAGAAGTAAAATTGTCTGCAGATGACATGATGTTATCCATAAAAAAAATCGTAAAGACTCCACCAGAAGACTGTTAGAACTAATAAATGAATTCAATAAAGTTACATGATACAAAGTCAACACATGAAAATCTGTTGCATTTCTATATACTAACAATATCTGAAAAAGAAATAAAACAATTCTATTGGCAGTAGCATCAAAAACAGTAAAATACTTAGGAATAAATATAACCAAGAAGGTAAGAGACCTGTACAGTGAAAATTGTTAAGACATCAAGGAAAGAGACCCAAAATGAAAAATATCCTGTGTTCATACATCAGAAAAATTAATATTAAAATTTTCATACTACCCAAAGCTGTCTAAAGATTCAATGCAATACCTATGAAAATTATAAGGGCAGGGCGCCTGGGTGGCTTAGTTGGTTAAGCATCTGACTCTTGGTTTCAACTCAGGTCATGATCTTGTGGTTCATGAGTTTGAGCCCTGTGTCAGGCTCTGTGCTGACAGTGTGGAGCCTGCTTGGGATTCTCTTTCATTCTCTTTCTCTCTCTCTCTCTGCCCCTCCCTCTTTCTCTCAAAATAAATAAATAAACTTAGAGAAGAAAATTCTAATGACATTTTTCACAGAACTAGAAAAAATCCTAAAATTCATATGGAACTACAAGACCCCTTAACAGCCAAAGCAGTTCTGAGAAACAACAAAGTTGGAGCAAAACAAAGCTGGAACAAAGCTGGAGCAAAAAGAATTTCCAATAGGGAAAGGATAGCCTCTTCAATAAATAGTGATGGGAAAATCAGATATTCACCATGTCAAAGAATTAAGTTGGACCCCTGTGTTACACCACTCACAAAAATTAAACTGAAATGTATTAAAGACTTAAATGCAAGACCTGAGCTTTTACAATTTGCTTCTACAAGAAAACATAGAGGAAACCTCTGAGACATGGCCTCAACAGTGATTATTTGGGTGTGACACAAAAAGCATAGTGAGAAGAGTAAAAATAAACAAGTGGAACTACATCAAATGACAGAGCTGCAGCACAGCAAAAGAAACAACAGAACAAAAAGACAACCTACAGAATGGGAGAAAATATTTGCAAACCATATACTTGATGAGGGGCTAATATCCAAAATATATAAGGAACTCCTGTAGCTCAGTAGCAAAAAAACAATCTGAGTGAAAAAATGGGCAAAACACCTGAACATTTTTCCAAATAAGACCTACAAATGGCCCAGAGGTATATGAAAAGGTGCTCAACCTCTGATAATCAGTAATTAGCAGAGAAATGCCAATCCAGACTCAATAAGCTAACCACCTCATACCTGTTAGGATGGCTGTCATCAAAGACCAGAGATAAGTATTAGCAAGGATGTGGAAAAATAGATGTCATCGGTGGGATGTAAATTGGCACAGGCATTATGGAAAACAGTAAGGAAGGTCCCTAAAAAATGAAAATGGAATGGCCATATGATCTAGCAATCCCATTTATAGGTATATATGGAAATGAAATCAGTGTCTCAGAGATAGCTGCCCTTCCACGTTCACTGAAGCATTATTCACAATAAATAGCCAAGACATGAAAACATGTCTCAGTGTCCGGTGGTGGATGAATGTGGAGTGAGTGACTGGATGTGTGTGTGTGTGTGTGTGTGTGTGTGTGTATGTGTGTGTGTGTGTGTGTGTGTGTGTGTGTGTGTGTGTGTGGTGGGCTATTATTCAGCCATAAAAAAAGAAGGAAATGCTGCCTTTGCAACAACATGGGTGAACCTTGAGGGCATTGTGTTATGAAGTAAGCCAGAGAGAGAAAGACAAATACTGTATGATCTCACTTGTGTGTAGAATCTAAACAAGTCAAACTCGAAAGCAAGAGTTGATTGGTGGTTACCAGGGGAAGGGGAAAATGGAGAGATGTTGGTCAAAGCATACAAACTTCTAGTTATAAGATGAACAAGTTCTGGGATCTCCTGTGCAACATGGTGACCATAGTTAAAAACATATGTGTTGCATCCTTGAAATTTGCTAAGAGAGAAGATCTTAAATGTTCTCACCACACACACACACACACACACACACACACACACGCACGCACGCACGGACTGTGTGAGGTGATATGTTAACTGACTTTAATGCAATCATTTCATAATATATATGTAGGTCACATCATCACATTATACACCTTAAAGTCACACAGTGCTACTACCATTTATATCTTGCCAATTATATCTCAGTTTATAAAGCAGGGAGGAAAAGGAGAAATACTTCTTTTTTCCTTGATATTACACTTCTTTGGACTCAGCATTTATGTCTTTCTCTTCATAATAGATTCTTATTGCTAAATATTTCCTATGAATAATTTCACTAATTAGCAATTGCTAAATATTTCCTATGAATAACTTCACTAATTAGCAATATGTTCTTCCTAAGCCATCAGTGTTAGGACTGCTTTTGAAATCGCCTTGGATGGAAAGAGTAGGGTTGTGATGGGGAAAAACAAAAAAGACGACAGTGCTTTCCTTTTGTTTAAGTTTAAATCACTGCCCTCCAGGGCCTTGCTCTGACACCTCTCTTGAAAAGCAAGAGAAAACAATTTAGCTCTTCATTAAATCATTCTACAGAAATTGTAATGGGCAGCAAGATACAGAAAAATACAGAAATCTCTTTCTCTCTGGACACAAACATCCACATCCACCAGTTAAACACCATTGTAATAAACTCTAGCGAATGGTCCACATTTTCCCACATCAGAAATTTGTAGTTTTTGAGTATCCTACCAGGTTGAGGCTTTAGATCTTTTTGTTTGTTATGTAGTAAGTTCTGACCTGTAAATTCTAGAAATTCTACAGGTTGCCAAGAATGGATTTAGTTTAAAGCACCTTCTAACTGAAGACTTAATGCCACAAATAGCATTTTAATTATTTGATGTGCTTGTGTCACAGCCTAATATTAGTAGGTATTTTAATTTAACAGCACTATTTAGAGATTATAAAAGCCTATAGAATTTTGGTCTTGTATTGAAAGCCCACATTGACTTTGGGAAAATTCTTACATTTGAATCAATTGTCAGAATGACTTTTTCCTCAACAGGGTGACTTTACAAGGACAGGAGAAAGGAAGTTAGCTGGAGTTATGAAAGATGGTGTGAACTCGGCAAATCGGTATTACCTGAATCGATTTAAGGATGCTTATAGGCAAGCTGTTATAGGTAAGGAACATAAATGGCTTTCTTTCTTTAAAATTTGTTATTCTTCCCTGACTAGTGTTTTGCAGAAACCAACTTCATTAACACAGCGCATGTTTTATAATATACTTACTTGTGTTTCTATATTGAGCATCTTACCCAAGAAATCAAATTCAAATTTTTTCAAGACTAGACTTTGACAGATTTTTTTAGGCTGAAGCACAAAAGCAACCACTCATTTCCATGTGTATTTGTCAGTTTGCTATTCATGTAACAGAAGGCAGAGTTGAGGTTCCTGGAGTATGGCATGAGGTACCCTAAAATTTCATCAACTGAAAACTCCGTGTTCTATTTGTTTTTCCATTACTCAAGGCTGAGAGATGTGATGAGATGTCTTTCTTGCCCTGTATGACATTTGTCATATGTTCTTGCTGTGGACAGCACACCATCCTTTCCTGTAAGCATGAATGAACATGATATTAGGGTATCTTATTTAGAGATTATCCTAACCAGTTCTTCTCACGATTTAGAAGAGGAAATGGAGGTAGATTGCCCAGTGGAACTCATACAGTGGCACGTTTTTAATTTAATTTTCATGAAAGTATTACCTCATAGGATTAAAGTAAATGTAGAACGTTCTGGGTTAGAACCAAAGTAACAACTCGTCCTATGGTCTCTGAGGAATTTTTTTGCTTTTTAGTTTATTTATTTTGAGAGAAAGAGTGCATGCTTTAGAGCAGAGGAGGGGCAGAGAGAGAGAGAGAATCTTAAGCAGGCTCTGCATTGTCAACGCAGATCTGGACGTGGGGCTCGATCCCACAAACCGTGAGATCATGACCTGAATCGAAATCAAGAGTCTGACACCCAACCAGTTGAGCCACCCAGGCATCCCTCTGAGAATATTTTTGAAATTCTATCGTTTAATCTGATTATTTGCCATACATGCAATGGTAAGGCCTATACACTGGTCAGTTAGGTATTTGAGAAGTCTGGTATAAAAAAGTTTGGTTTTGGCCATAGGTAGGGTGTGCGTTGACCGGAAAATTGGATTTGAGCAGTTTATTCAAGAAAAAATAAGACACTTTTCCTCCATTGGTTGATCTAGCAGCTCAGTTAAGTCATTGAGGACCCAGCCTCTGTCCCTCTCTGTTTGACCATCCATTGCATCAGCTTCACCCTAATCTTGAAACTGGATTTCTTTAAAGGTGAGAGAAGGTGTGAGGCCACAGCAGTCTGGGCTTACTGCTTCCCCTTGTAAGGCCAGTGGCCAGCAGCTCTCTCCCAGAAGCTGCTAGGCTCACTGTCCTGAACACCTGTAAAGAATGGATTACAGTGCCGTGTGAAGGCTTGAGCTATATGCCACACCACAAAGAAGTTAGCTGGTCTGTTCAGTTCCTTTGCCCATTTTAAAATTGGTTTGTTTTTTTTTGTTACTGATTTGTAGGAATTCTTTGTACGTTCTGGATGTAAGTCCCTATCAGGTGATTTGTAAACACGCTCTCCCATTCTGTAGATTCTTTTCGGTTTCATGGCATTGCCTTTTGAGACACACAAGTTTTTAATCGTGATGATGTCCACTTTGTCTAGTTTGCTGTTGTAGCTTGTGATTTTTGTGCCCTATCTGAATGAAACAAAAAGGCCTAATGGAGGGGGGGGGGCGCCTGTGTGGCTCGGTGGGTTAAGCATCCCACTCTTGATCTCAGCTCAGGTCTTGATCTCAGAGTTCTAAGTTCAAGCCCCCTGTTGGGCTCCGTGCTGGGTGTGACTCCTACTTTAAAAAAACAAAAACCAGAAAAAACCCACCTAATCCAAGATCACAAAGATTCATGCCTATGTTTTCTTTCTTTTTTTAAAAAAAAAATTTTTTTTAACGTTTATTTATTTTTGAGACAGAGAGAGACAGAGCATGAACGGGGGAGGGTCAGAGAGAGGGAGACACAGAATCTGAAACAGGCTCCGGGCTCTGAGCTGTCAGCCCAGAGCCCGACGCAGGGCTCGAACTCACGGACCGCGAGATCATGACCTGAGCCGAAGTCGGCCTCTTAACCGACTGAGCCACCCAGGCACTCCCATGCCTATGTTTTCTTATGTGTTTTATTGTTTTAGGTCTTACACTGTCTTGTTTTTTTTAAATTATATTAGCAAATTAAGATGATGATAGATATTAACACTTTCTACTCTAGATTTGATGCAAGGCATTCCAGTGACAGAAGATCTTTATTCCATATTTACCAAGGAGAAAGAGCATGAAGCTTTGCATAAGGAGAATCAGAGAAGCCACCAGGAACTAATTAGCCAGCTGTTACAAAGTTATATGAAGTTACTGCTGCCTGATGATGAAAAGTTCCATGGGGGCTGGGCCCTCATTGACTGTGACCCCAGGTGAGTTGGAGTCACGTTCTGGTAACTAACGTGTTTCAATTTCTGATGTTGTTGTCATAATTAGCACTAGTGGCTGTCCATCAAGCTGTGGGCATGGATGCTTGGTGCATGGCAGTTTTCATATACCAGGGCTGGAAACTGAGGCAAGCTGACAGAGGCACTCACTTTGGGTGCAAAATTGAAGGGGCATTTAAAAAACTCGGCAATGAAGAGACATATTTTAATGCAATTTTTTTAAAAGTCCATATTTGAGTCAAATTGTAGAACTACAGTTCACAGCTGCCTGCCCCCCCCCCCCCGAATCTAGGTTTATTGCTCTGTTGCCCACAGCTGAGTGCAGCAAGAGGAACAATGATGGCACTTACTTGGATTGTTTGGAGAGTATCCTGGCCTTTCACAAAATCAGTCGGCCAACGAATGCTCAACGTTTTTTAAACGAAAACCATCCAGTTTCAAGTTGTTCTTCAAAAGGAACAGCAGGATCTAAATTCATTCACAGATTGAGTGTTTGCTTTTACGCTAAAATCTAACATTATAATCTTCAATATTATGAATTAGAAACATTGCAGAAAATTCTAGACCAAGCTCTGAGGACAAATGGCTCTGTTTAGATTTTATTGCACTTTACCTTTCATGTGCTTTTAATAAAAGGCGTAAAACAAGCTTGAAAGAACAATTGAATGCAAGGTAATATTTATATGTCTACTAAAATTAAAAACAATGTTGACTGTAGGTTCATAGGGAATCCTTCCATGACTTTAATTTCCTGGATTATTTCACTTTGATAATCAATACTGTATGTGTGGATGCAGTTTTCAGACTCATAAAATAAGAGATGAGGTTTTTCTTCCATACAAATTAGCGGAAAACTTCTGGGTTCCCATGAGCCATTTGGTAAAAATTTTTGATTCATGTACCTTAGGTTTTTGTGTGTGTTTTTTAAATAACATTAGTTCAACTTAAGGCAGCATCCCAAAAGAGGGAGATTCAGGAATAATTATGGGCAGCACACCTGCAGTTTGCTTGAATTTTAACTTTGCACTTCAGATTTGTAAAGGTGTTGTGATTGTCAATATCATATTCCTTAGATCAAGTATTTTTATTTCTGCTTTGGAGATTATTGAAATAGGGAAAGACCAAAATGTTCTTTTTTTTTTTTTTTAATGTTTATTTATTTTTGAGGGACAGAGTGTGAGCAGGGAAGGGGTAGAGAGAGAGGGGGGGAGACACAGAATCCAAAGCAGGGTCCAGGCTCCGAGCTGTCAGCACAGAGTCCAATGTGGGGCTTGAAACCACGAACCGTGAGATCATGAGATCATGACCTGAGCTAAAGTCGGATGCTTAACTGACAGTCACCCAGGTGCCCCAAAATGTTCTTTTCTAAAGCTGACTACCATTTTGCAAGGTCACATTACACCTGATTTGATTTCCAATCCTGTAATTCTCACATGAAGTTGGTCTCCTGGATGAGGAGTTTAAAAATATGTAAAGTGTGTTTGTGCTGTATTTAAAGCTTGCTGCACAGTTTGGGTAGGCACGCTTGTTAAGAGTCAGAAGAAGCCTCCTGCATTTAAGAAAAATGTGTATGAAAACACTCAAGGCTTTTTTCTGGCAACTGGGCTCACTGGCACAACATAAATTACTGGTACCGTGTGTACCAGAACAGCTGAAACAAGACTGGTCTCCTCTCCTGGGATCAGATCAGGTCTTTAAGAAAATTGCTGGGTGGTTAGATTCCCAAACCCGTAATAACTTTCCAGATGCCAGTGCCTATCCCAGTTTTGTCCTTTCTTCATTCACGTGATGAAATACTTCTCTTTTTTTCTGATTTTTTTTGACCCCTCCACCCCTTTCTAGTGCCCGATGATTGAACTCCTCGTTTTTCTTTAATCCTGCACTATACCGTTGGGTTTTCTGGTAACTGGGAGACGGTGATTGTGTTCTGCTCATCTTTGGTTGAAGCTCCTGAGGAAGAATAATTTACTCGGATTACCCATACTAGGCAGCAAGTGTCCCTGAATCCTTCCCTACCCATTCCTTTGGGCTAAGGATATCTCTTCCCTCAAATTCCTCGGCTGTGGGCCTCTGGCTAAGTCTCCTAATTTCCAACCTGTTCCTGGATTCCCTGCCTCTCTTCTTCACGTGTCACCCCTGCGAGGTGTTTTGTCTTCTAATTCTTTCTTAGACGGTCTGTGGCTAAGTTTTAGTGTGATGAGAGGATCCCTTTGCCTGTGTCACATGCCGAAGCACATTCACCCCCGCCGTCCTCATCCTTGTCTTCTTCCTCGTGGTCATTGGTGGACAAAAGAGGCCCATCAGAGCCAGAGTCATGGACGTTGTGAAACCTTGTGACCTCTGTGCTGTAGGACACAGAAAGATTCTGAAGATTGTCCCATCAGCTGACATCTCATTGGCCGAGGTGTCGTCTTCTGTGTCTTGTTGGTTCTCACACGTAGCCAGTTCCTGATGGGAGAATGGTTCTGTGTGTTGCCTCTTCACAGACACTGGACTTGGTCCGAGAAGAGATGGGCAGGGAGCCCCACTGCTACGCCGGACATCAGGAGTGTCTGAGGAAGTGACGTATGGATTCTCAAGAGGAGGACAGGGTTGGGGGAGCAGAGGGGACACAGACTTGTGGGAATCTGCACGTGGTCTACTGGGTGACAGGGACAGACGGCTCAGGTTTGAGACTCTCTACTCTGGTCTGGGAAGGATCTCCTTTCCCCGAGGCTGACCAAACTAAAAGCAGTTGCATCTGATAACGGTTGAGGTGTTAGCTGCTTGCTAGGTTTTTTTCTTGCCCTTTGTGTTTCCCACTATTACTGTTTTACTAGAAACTGCCACCCTTGAAGCTGTGGGACAAGATGACATGGATAGAATAGGTAGTGAAGCTGAGGCAGTGACTTCGAAGGTCGTATTTTGGCTTGGTGGCTTGGGTAGAAGGCGGGGACCCGCCCATCAGGAGTCTTGGTATCTTTGAGGTAATAGGAGACACTTTGCCACCCTGCGGCTGGCCCCAGCGTCGGCCCCTATGGGGGGCATGGTTTGGAGCCTTACATTTGGGTTTTGGAGGAGCTGGAGCAGAAGCCATCGTTGTTTCAGATCAGTCTTCTCTTTTATTCCAGAGGTGATGCTTTTTCAGATACAGAATTATTACCATCTTCGGGTTCACTACATTTTCCTCTCAGGTGGATTATTCTCTGATGGGTCTCATGTGCCCATTTGAATTTCCAAAGTTAACTGTGTGTCTGCATCTCGATTACACACAGTTCTGTAGAATTCTCCTGCTTGTCAGCTCCTCCCTACTTTTTCTTGTGGTTGTCATTCTTTCTAATACTGCTAAAATTTCTTTAACTTCACTACTGGTATTTTTCCTCATCTGCAAAGATTAAAGATTTTTTTTAGATGGCGGACCATTTTCCCTTGAAGGGGGATGTTTGGAAACTTGCTCTTTGGCTGACTTGCTACGGAACCTTTGTACAGTCTATCGACTAAGCCAGAGAGGTAAACCCAGAGCAGGCGGACCCTGATGGAGGACAGGGAGGGAGAGCTACAGGAATGGCTGTGTGGGCTCAGATCCCCAGCCAGCCATGGGGCTTGGAGTCTTCAGCAGTTGATACCTACCTGCCTCCGCCATTTGCTCCTGGGTTGCGTGTATATATTTTTAAAAACACCTTCTTTGAGATAGAGTTCATATCCATTTAAAGCATACAATTAAATGGCTTTTAGTATATTCATAGAATTGTGCAATTATCCCCATGGTGTATTTTAGACCATTTTCATTACAACAGAAGAAAGACCTGCACCCACTAGCAATCACTCCCCATTCTCCTGTCCCTCTGCCCAGACAATCACTGGTCTACTTTTTGTCTATCTATAGATGTCTCTGTTCTGGACATTGCATATAAATGGAATCAAATAATAAGTGACTTTTATGACCACTTTTGTGACTGGTTTCATTCACTTAGCATCATGTTTTCATGGTTCGTGCATGCTGTGGACCATATCAGAACTTCAGGCCTTTTTGTAGCTGAGTAGCATTCCGTCATATGGATATAGCATGTTTTGCTTATTTTCTTCCATGGATGGACATTTAGGTGGTTTCCACTTTCTGGCGGTTGTAAATAGTAACACTGAGAACAGTCCTGTACAAGTTTGGGTTTGAACATCAGTTTTTATTTTGGGTGCACATCTAGGAGTGGAAAGTGCTGGGTCATGTGTAAATCTGTGTTTCACTGTTGAGAAACCATCAAGCTATTTTCCAGAGTGACTGTGTCATTTGACATTCTCAACAGTGTATGAGGGTTCCAATTTTTCCACCTCGCCAACATTTGTTCCCCCCCCCCTTTTTTTTTAATTACAGTTCTCCTAAGAGGTGTGAAGTAGTATCCGACTGTGGTTTTGATTTGCATTTCCCTACTGACAAAGGATGTTAAGGATTTTTCCTTGTACTTGTTGGCCATTTGTGTATCTTCCTTGGAAAAATGTCTGTTGAAATCTTTTGCCCATTTAAAAACAGTTCTGTGTCTTTTTGTTGTTGAGCTACTGTGTTTTGGTAAATAAACTTTTACAGGGCTGGGGATGGAGTGAGGCAAGTGAGACAAGGTTGTACAAGTGCAGGGTCAGATCCTGTCGTTATTTCAAATGTTGGTTGGTGTTTTGTTCATGATATTTTGGCGTTAGGATTTTTTTTTTTAAATACTGCACTAAAAAATTAATGGCCGGGTGTTTTTGATGTCGGTTAAATTTTGCGCCAGAGGCTCGCCGCAATGCGGTCCCGGTCACTTAACTCTGGCAGGAAAACAGTTTGGGCCGCAGTTGACAAATGCGCAGCCCTGCCACCGCAGGAACGACCCGCTCCCCGCGCTGTTCCACCCCTCCCGGGGCGGCCGCGCACTGTCGCTGCACTGTTCCCGCACTGCCTGCGGGCCTCCCGGGTACTCCCGTCGCGGCCTCTTGCCTTCCAGCGTCGAGCTCGGCTTGCACCCCCACGGCCAGCCAGCGGCGCGGATGACGGGTGGTCTGGGTCCCGGCTCCCTGCACTGCGCCCCGTTGCCGCGAAAACGCTGGGCCCTGAACGACAGGTGCCTGGGGGCGCGCTGCTGGCCGCGAGGGGAGTCGGCAGAGTGGAAGGACAGCGGGCCTACCGCCCAGGTGCCCTTCGGCACCTCCACCAGCCCACTCGTTATTTTGCCCAACTCTGTCGAGCCCGCTTTTTCTGCCCCGAGTAGATGCCCGCTTCTCCACTCGTTTCAGGGCAGCGGGGAGGCGTGGGGAGGCGTGGGGCGGCCACGCTGCTGGGCGTGTGAGTGCAGCGGACAGATGCTCACACTGCCGCGGCCGCATGCGTCCCTTTGAACCGCAGCGAGTGCGAACGCCGGGCCGGGCGGACCGCGGGCACCTCGGCGCTCCGCCCCCGCGGGCTGGGACCCCGCGCTGCGCGGGGGCGGGATAGCGGGGGCGGATGCGCATGCGCACTGGGCGCGTGCCGCGGCAGCGGGGGCGGCCGGAAGCGAGACGCGTCTCCTGGGCGTGGCTTGGCGCTGCAGTTGCCGCAGTTGCCGCAGTCTCCGCAGTCGCTGCAGGCGTGAGTTTGGGTGCAGGCGGCTCCGATTGAGCTTCGACTTCTCGACGGACGGACTGACGGACGGACGGACGCGATGCCGCGCTCCCACAGGCCTCCACCAACCGCCCAGCGGCCCGCCAACGCCACCGGCAATGCCACCGGCAGCGCTGCCGAGCCCAAGCCCGAAGGCGGCAGCCTGGCCACGACTTTCAAGATTTTTCTCCTTTTTGCAGGACTTATGGTTAAAGTTCCTGTGGGGCTGTATTTTTCCTGCAAGTTGCTCCTTTTCCAGAGTCTCCTGTTAATGTCTCCTGACGACAGTGGCTTTTATGCGACCATTGTCGCAGTGGTGGGGTTGCATGTGGTGCTGGCAGTTTTTGTCTTCATCGTGTGGAAGGAGGGCATGCCTGACTGGCAGGAAAACAAAAACGAGTAGAGCAGCTTCGGAAGCTGCAAACGCGGGGGGTGGGGAGGTACCTAAGCGGGGTGGGGGGGCTTCCTTCGTTTCCTGTCCGTGTTGAAAAACGTGTCTTTTTTTGTGCGCTTCAGGGGCAGGGTGGGCGGGGAGGGAAATTAAGTATTTACTGCAGCTAAGACTCCAGTAAAATTGCGGGTGGGGGGGAGGGCTGACCTTTTTCTTGACCGCCTGTTACGTGCCCAGTGCTTTTCGTTAAAGACATAATGTTTTTGACTGAGGATCCTGTTGGACTGATGTAAATATATTAATGCCTCAGTGGAAAAAGCTCGGAGGAAGTAACCACTGACTTGTAGAAGTAGAATTTCTCATTAAGATAAGTGTCCTGACATAATTTTTATGGCTTGGCTCAAGCATCAGTTTTCAGAGTGCATGTAAGTATCGCTGCGCAAACCCCCACTGCGCCGTAGTGTGATCCGCGGTTCGCGGTGGAGCTGCCGGTAGCCTGAGTGCGTGGTCTTGTGTTCCCGGTGGATTGATTAGTTAGTGCGCGTGATTCTTGGACCAATCTGCGTAACGTCGGTTCCTAGCATCTTACTCGTTGTATTTTTCGGTGTCTTACTGTAGGTGAAAACTGAGGCGAATTAGTTATTTCAGATTAAGACCGTTTGAGTTATGCTGCGGCAGGGGGCCGCGGATGTAAATTACTGCAGTTTTAAGATTTTGGTTAGTTTGTCTCTGCAGTACGCATTAAACAATGACCTCATTCTGACGCAGTTTAAGGACGTGACTTTCATCTACAAATGATTTTTTTTCCCTACTGTTTTCCATTTGTTTTTCAGTAGTAGCATTTTGGCAAATCTGGGCGAATAGGTATGAAATTCTAAAGGAGCAATATCCACTCGTGCAGTGGAATATTGAGACCAATATAAGAATGTAGATTAACTTCCACCTTTTGATTGGAAATTAATAGTTAATATTAGATGAATATTAAGACTTTTATTTGAGTTCGGGTTTTGCCCTCTTTATCTGCTGATTATTTGTAGGTTTTTATACTTGGACCATTTTTTAATTCATAATCTTACAAAAATGTAGATTTTGCTGTGGGGCTTAATGGTCTCACCAACACTCATGTTTCTGACCCTTATTTTGATATTTGATTTGAGAGGGGAGGTAAAAATATGGTAAAACAAGTCCAAAAAATGGACTTAGAATAAGGAAATGTTTACTTGTTCCTTAAAAGCCAAATAAACTAATCTGGAGTAAGAAATACACAAAGTTGCTTGGGCTTGGTCCCATTTTTGCATCTAAATGTTTTATTTATGTAAATTTTTTTTCAAAAGATGCATTCTGCACATATGTAAAAATATCCTTAATGTGTGCTATCGTTTTGATGGTTAGGTCTTGTGAGATCATGTAGACCTTTTCTTCTTTTCTGAGACCCTGGTTTTCCTTTCTTCTCAAACCCCTCTCCCCACATATTATCTTATTTTGCCGAATCCTCCCACCTCTTTGGCCACCTCTCTGAGAAGGGACCTCTCTCCTCAGCTAGTCCTCCCTGACACCTACCCCCCATTCTCAAACTGAGTTCCTTTTTTCCCCCCTCCGGATGGATAGATTGCATACATTTAACTTCAAAAGTGGGACTCCTTGATTATTTGATTTTCTGCCCCCCCCCCCCCCCCCCCCCCCACCAATCTTTATCACAAGTGGCTCTGCTATACAAATAATCTTGGCACAAATGCAGGTGAAAATGAAAATATTTAATTATTTGTGTCGTGTCTGTTTAGCCTCATTGATGCTACTCACAGAGATGTGGATGTGCTGTTACTGCTTTCTAACTCTGCCTACTACGTGGCCTAGTAAGTTGCTTTTTGATTTAAAGCTTTTTAATTGTTATTTTAATTTAAGTCAACTTCCTTATTAGAATTCATGACAAAAAGATTGAGTCTGGTTTTGTTACATAGTTTAAGGAACTTCACTGAACTTCTTTACCTCATATAACTGTCCTTATCAACTTGAAAATGGGATTTTAGAGTTGTAATCAGTATTTATATGTTTTTTCAGTGTGTAAGTATTACATATTTTCCGTGTTTTGATGTACTCCATACTTTTAATGTAAGTGACCCTACATTATTTTTTATTACTCTACAGTAAACAGTTCCCCATCTTTTAGCACTGAAATACTTTTTTTTTTTTTGCTGTTAGAAATGATACAGTTGTCATTGTGCAGGTAATTGTATGTGTGTGTGCACACACCTGCTTCTCTTTGGTTAAAAGGGTATGATGAATTACAATATTTCTGTGGTTTATCAGATCTCCAATAAGGCTACCAATTAACAATGCCACTAGCAAAATTACAAGCACTTCCTCATTAGCCTTACCAGAATCAGGTTTGGTTTTGTTTTGTTTTTCCTGTTAAGTAAATCCTCTCTTTTTGGACTTGTGTGACTCTGAATGGTCTTTTTTTTTTTTTTTTTTTTTTTTTTTTAGTTATTGGCCCAGGTGCCCATTGAGGTTGATGTATGGATTTTTTATTCTTGATTTCGGATATCAGATGTATCTGTTATTATTCACAGATACATGCCTTTAGTGTAGTACGTATGTGTTTACCTGCCTTTTAGGTTAAGTTTTAGGTTGGTTGGGTTTAAAAATTTTTTATAAAACAAATTACATTTTGTAATTCATTTTAATGTAAGATATAAGCTGATTGTTACTTAGCTTTTGAACTGTATATATATGTTAATGCCATTTCATCTAGTTTTTAAAATGTTTAACCTTTTATCCTATAGTGTATTATGCCCTGGAATATTTTAACTGTATAGAAGTTGCTACTGTTTCAGCCGACAAACCAAATATGCTTTTGATTTTAATCCTGTTTTTACTCCCTTTCCTTTTATCCAGTTATGATGATGAAGTTGATAAGGTAAACCAGTATCAACGACTAAGTCTAGAAGACCTGGAAAAAATAGAAATAGGTAAATTTTAACATGCTAATCAACTCCTCGAAAGCAAATACGGTTTCTTCCAAGAATGGGTCACTTTGTTTGAGCAAGCACTATAGCATACTGGACCCAGAAAGGGGTATTGATACTATACTGCAAGTAGTCTAATTTTTAGGACTCTCTTCTGTTCCTTAGAGATTAGTGATGGATAGATTGTAATAACTGTGCTTAATACCTTGTGAAGATTAACCCAGGGATCAAGAAAGTTTACATATTTGAAACTGAAGAAGAGTTTTTATGTAGTCTCATCAAACCAAATCATCACAGTAAGCTTGTATTTTGTGTGTCCTCGTTTAGAAGAAATAAGAAACGTGTGCTAAATAGTTAATGATGAGTAAGTGTTGGTATTTTGGAGCTAAAAAAGTGAATGTTATATGAATCGTTTAAACATCTTCCTTTGGGTTTTTAGGTCCTGAACCCACTCTTTTTGGTAAGCCAAAGTTCTCCTGCATGCGACTGCACTACAGATACAAAGAAGCAAGTGGCTATTTCCACACACTGAGAGCTGTAATGCGCAATCCAGAAGAGGACGGGAAAGGTAATGAACAGATGCCTGTATTCAGGGATAGCTTTTGATCTGCTCTTAAAAATCCAGGTGGAACTGGGTAAAGTACATACCATTACAAACGGAACGATCCAGGAAAACCGCTTTGAGCTTTGCAACCTTCACATAGCAACTTTGTCCCCAGCAAAGCAGGGAAGTTACTTCAGCTGATGTAGCTCGGGCAAGGGTATCTGATGGGAGATCTGTGTATTTGGCCATATGGGTGCCAGGCCTTTCCCCCAACACAGGTGCCTCTCGTGGACACTCGTCGGGGACCGTTCCTGTCTTGTTCGTGGCTGTTGCCTTGGTGTCTAACACAGGACAAATGAGAAGAAACTTCTAATTCCAGTTGATTTGGGTCTTTTGCCCTTTATTAATTCCTTTTGCCCTTTATTAATTTTAGAACAACAAAAAAATTTGTTTTAGGACATTTTAAATTAGTGGGGGAGAGTAATGAACAAGAAGCAGTTTTCTGTAAATCGCAGCAAGTACATTTGTATTTAAGCGTTAAGACCGCACGTTTCATTCAGGGTTCTGAATTACAAGTGCTGTTTTTTTCATCTGTTTTTGGAGAGATTGTCAAGCAGTTGTATTTGGGTTTCAGATACCCTTCAGTGCATTGCGGAGATGCTGCAGATAACCAAGCAAGCCATGGGATTAGATGTACCTATAGTTGAGAAAAAACTTGAGAGGTAAGTACAGTACTTTGATTTTCTGAAGAATGAAGACATTGTTATCCAAAGTCTTACTCCTTTAAAAGTATTTGCAAGATGGGGAGAAATCTGTGATAATGTATTGGTATTTAGGCTGGGAAGTGTCCCGTTTTTGTGGATCAATAAGTAATGCTTTTTGTTTGAATCTGAATGCTCTCTCTTGAGAGTAGATCTAAGCAATACATTACTTGTGGCCATAACTTAAACAACTGTATAGAGAAAATGACAAGCCAGTATATTTTATTTTCTTTTTTCTTTTAAATATATTAAAAAAAAATTTTTTTGGGGGGGTTGCACCTGGGTGGCTCAGTCGGTTAAGCGTCCGACTTCGGCTTAGGTCACGATCTCGCACTCCGTGAGTTCGAGCCCCGCGTCGGGCTCTGTGCTGACTGCTCAGAGCCTGGAGCCTGTTTCAGATTCTTTGTCTCCCTCTCTCTCTGACCCTCCCCCGTTCATGCTCTGTCTCTGTCTCAAAAATAAATAAATGTTAAAAAAAAAAAAAAATTAAAATTTTTTTTTTACATTTATTCATTTTTGAGAGAGCGCACAAGCAGGGGAGGGGCAGAGAGAGGGAGACACGGAATCTGAAGCAGACTCCGGGCTCTGAGCTGTCAGCACAGAGCCCGACGTGGGGCTCAAACTCGCAAACTGTGAGATCATGACCTGAGCCGAAGTCAGATGCTCAACCGACTGAGCCACCCAGGCACCCCAAGCCAGTATGTTTTAAACACCAGTGGTTTCTGAGTTTGGGGAAGGAATGAATGCCTGTGAAGAGATTATTTACATTAACATTTGGATTTTCTATCTAATCACATTTCATGGTTCACATTCCACTAAAGAGAGCCACTTGGTCATCTAGAGAATAATTGTTCGGTCTTCTGTTAGTAGAGAGAATTGTTCCAGTAGCGCTTTAGTAACATCCTAGTTGTTCTGAACATGCTCATGACCAGCAATCCCACATGACCAGCAAGAGTCAAACGTACATACTGAGACATGTGGCAAACAGCAATACTTTTTTCTGACATTCATAGCTGTCACAAGGGATGCCAAATGCGAAAACGCTATGTTAAATAGCCCGTATCTTTTTAAATAAATGTAGGTAAATCATAGAAAACATAAGGAAAATTTTCCCTCCCTCCCATCCAAATTCAGCCAAATGGAATGCGTGCAGGCAGCTTTAGTCAAGATGTTAGATTCCCATTTATGGGCCTGTTGTCTTTGCTGGTCCTTTAGATTGTGGATGTGGTGGACATGCCCCCAAAGTGACTGTAGTAGTTTCTCCCCTCCCCCTGCCATCCATGTTTCTGTTACCTGTTGTCGGCCACGGTCTGGAAGCAGGTGGTCTTTCTCCTGACCCATTGTCAGAAGGTCAGTAGTAGCCTAAGTCACGATGCCTACGTCGTTCACTGCATCTCATCGTGTAGGCATTTATCATCTCCCATCATCAGAAGAAGGGTGAGTACTGTACAAGAAGGTATTTAGAGACTATGTTCACATAACTTTTATTACAGTATTATTGTCTTACTGCTGTTGATCTCTTACTGTGTCTAGCTTATAAATTAAACTTTATCACAGGTGCATATGTGTAAGGAAGAACCTAGTATATATACAGGGTTTAGTCCAGTCATGGCTTCAGATGGCCACTGCGGGGGGCTTAGAATGTATCCCCCACAGATGAGGGGATAACTGCTGTTGCTTAATTTTAGGTGTGGTTTTTGGGGGAACTTTTTGTGCTTAATTCTCAGAATACCCCAAAATGCAGGTTGAGGCAACCATTGGGATGCTTCTCTCCCTTGCCTTCCTCTGCTGCCTCCCCCTCCTCTGAATGCCAGAGAGAACTCAGTTGAAGGAAACATGAAATAATTACAGTCAACTTTAAAGACAAAAGGTTTGATCCCAAAGAACCCAATATGATGAACCTAACTATCATGAAGAGCTTCACGGAGTCAGACTAAGATCTTACAGGTGTTGTGTTTCCAGGGACTGGCTGTTCAGTGCATGGCCTGTTTGAGGGATGGTAAGGGCAGGACACTGCTTGCTGGACTTGGGGTTAAAGTCACAGCCAGGCCACTGTTCCCACTCAGAACTTGGGGACAACTTGTCGACACTGTTTCCAGAGGCTTCTGCTGCCCAGTGGTCAACTGCTACACACTGGTTGCTTGAAAGACTTCATACCGAAAAGAATATCTCATTGTCTTTTAATAGTGATTATATGTTGAAACGATACAGTATCTTAATATACACAGAAGATTATCAAAATCTCATGTTTTTAGTAGTGGCTAGAAAATTATATTACTGTGTAGCTCACAATTACCATATAGCTCACATTTCTATCGGACAGTACTATTGTAGCCTCAATTCCAAGGGATTATGTGAGTTTAAGAAATTGGGCCCAATGAAAGTAACCGTTTTCATTTACATTAGTAATTGGAACTGGCATATTGGATTTCACAGGGAACTTTTTTTCTCTTCTCATTTGTAGGAAGAGCAGTAAACCTCACGAAGACATCATTGGCATCAGATCTCAAAACCAAGGCTCTTTGGCACAGGGAAAAAATTTTTTAATGAGCAAATTTTCATCTCTAAATCAAAAAGTGAAACAGACCAAATCTAATGTAAATATTGGCAATCTACGAAAGCTAGGAAACTTTACCAAACCTGAAATGAAAGTTAACTTTCTAAAACCAAACTTAAAAGTAAATCTCTGGAAATCAGATAGTAGTCTGGAAACCATGGAGAACACCGGTGTGATGGATAATAAAGTCCAGGCAGAGTCGGATGGGGAAATGTCTTCAGATAATGACTCCTACCACTCTGATGAATTCCTCACAAATTCCAAGTCTGATGAAGACAGACAGCTAGCTAACTCCCTAGAGAACGTAGGGCCAATAGACTACGTACTTCCGAGTTGTGGGATTATTGCTTCAGCACCTCGATTAGGCAGTCGGTCCCAGTCTCTCAGCAGCACGGATATTAGCATTCACGTCCCTTCAGAGGGTGCCGCTCACGGAAGTGGTTTTGGAAAAGGCCAGGAGTCCCCTTTGAAGAAGAGCCCTTCTGCCGACAACATACACGTACTGACTGGCTTTGCCAAGCCTGTGGATATTTACTGCCACAGATTTGTACGAGATGCACAAAACAAAATGACCCGGCCATCAGAAGCGGGGTCTGTTTCTCAGCAGGCCAGTGAGGAAGGAAACCAAGTGACCAATCAAGTTTCTAATGAAGAAACACCGTCTGAATCAACAGAACCGCTACCTTCTCGACCGTCTCAGTTAGACGTGGCTTCTTCCGCAAGCGGCCCCCAGTATTTGTCGGTTGAACCGGTGCATCCGGTTGGATCTCAGAAGACACCGGGCTCTGGCTCCAGCACGCGGGAGTTGGAGACCGGGCTTCCGGTGACTCCTTCTCCTTCAGAGGGCGCTGGCAGCAGGGCAGTCTCCCCCTTTGCGAAGATCCGAAGTTCCATGGTCCAGGTGGCGAGTATTACCCAAGCCGGGTTAACCCAGGGGATAAACTTTGCGGTGGCCAAGGTCCAGAAGAGCCCTGCAGAGTCTGAAGTGGTCCAGGAAGTCCGGCAAAACGAACTTAAAAATATGTTTACACAATGCCAGACACGAATAATTCAGATTTAGTTTTTAGCTGCAAAGAATCCTTTGGCGTTTGTTTGATCCAAAAAGAGGTTTCACGCGTGAGGCAATTTTAACCTTCGTGGTCTTTGAAGCTAGGGATCGCAAATCCTAATTGTGTTTATCGGGAAAGGTTTTAAAAGGAGTGTGAACTTGAGCAGATGTCCAGATTTGAGAGCCAGAACAATAGAAGTGCGTCATCCCCGAAGGGTGCACACGTGAGTAGCTCATACACTACGGAGCGGTGTCTCTCTGGAAGGAATTTCGGGATAATTACTTTGAGACAGAATAACCTGAACGACCCTTCTTGGGAGTGAGGTGGGCGGGTGGCGTGTGCAAGTAAACACGGAAAGTACACACGTGGACACGTGTAGGGGAACAGCCTCTTCCACCATGTGTTTTTGTTCTGTCCGTTCTTTTGTGTAAATACATTTAGTTCTTAGTGACTTTAGAGTTACTAGTACAAAGAAGCGTTTGAATATAAAAACTACTAACTTAGTTTTGATGGCTTAACCATCCCCTAGAAAGACTAAATTGAGGGTTATTGGCCCAAGAAGGGTATGCCCATCTGATGCATTTCCCCGTAGCCTAAATTTAAAATATTTTGCTTCCTTCTGCACCCCGAAGTCTAGGATTAAGACTTGTCAGTCATGAAACCTGAGACACCAGATGTGAAGATCCGCACCTTAAATTCTTGGTGTTTTCAGGAGTGTAAGACTGTGCATTCATTAGATACTGGTAATTCTTGAGTGTTCAAGTCATCATTTGTTGCAGGGAGGCATTCCTTAACATCTTGTGTTCACTGAAAAGTATTAAAGGTTCAGCTGGAGCACAGCGGTGCTGAAACCAATTACAGGACTTCTAATCCTGACCACGTGGAACCACGGCCCCAGAAGGGCCGCTACACAACAAGAACGTTATTACAAACAAAAAGTTCTGGTTTGTCTGGTATCTTTAGAGCCTTACTCTGTTGAAGGGATTCTCAGCTAAACATTATGTCTGTTGTAACTTTGATAAGTATTTCCACGTTTGTTATTTATTAGTGGTATCTTTTTTTTTTGAAGTGTCGAATCTTGTGACTATTTAAAATAAAAGACCATTGTAATTTAATGTGACAGTGTGTATGAGGAGTCCTTGAATAACAACATTTTAAAGATCAGGGTTGGGGGCGCCTGGGTGGCTCAGTTAAGCAGCCGACTTCAGGTCGTCACGATCTCAGGGTTTGTGAGTTTGAGTCCTGCGTCAGGCTCTCCATTCTCAACGTGAAGCCTGCTTGGGATTCAGTCTCCCTCTCTGTCTGAAACATTAAAAAAAAAAAAAAAGTCACAGCCCTTCTAGTATTCTGCCGCCCCCCCCCCTTTTTTTTAATTTGGGAGAGTGGGGAGAGAGAATCTTTAGCAGGTTCCACGATCAGTGAAGGGCCTGACCCAGGGCTCGATCCCACAATCTTGGGATTATGACCTGACCTGAAACCAAAAGTTGGACGCTTACCCGATCTAGCCACCCACGTGCCCCCTCGTGACGATGAAGCACATCGCAAATTTTAAACACCCGAACACTGAATGCTTTATCCTGTTCTCAAGCAGCTTCTCTTCTGGGTCTTGAAATGCTAAAGTGTCCCACAACGGGAGAGAGAAATACAAGTCAGATGATAACACGTATTTTTTAAGCTCCACAGAATTCGTTCCAAAGAGACTTTTGAAAAATAAAGCAACATTTAATTCCAGTGAGTTTACTATGTTCAGTTTCCTGGTGATTCACGTAGAGGTAACAATCCTGTGAGGTCCAGTGTGTAGGCAAAGGACAAGGGAGTTCCGAAGCCCAGAGTTCCAGGCTGTCTTACCCAAGTGGGACGCCAGGAGGACACAGTTTCCAGTAACGGTTTTCTACCAGGAGGAAGTGGGACCTTTTCCCCACACGTCACAGGGGAAGAGTCTTACAATTCATGAAAAACCACCCCAAGTACTGGTCATTTGGGAAGTTTTATTTATTTGAAAGAGGGTTTTCCTTTCAGGGGAACTTTTCTGCAAAATCAAGCAAATCATGTACTTCTCTTTGGTAAATTACAGTTCACATTGGCACAGTAATCACATGGTAACTAATCTACTCTCTTGAATTTTATTCTCACAGATCCAGTTGAGTGTTCATTTCATTTCTAAAACTTTAAGGAAGTCTAGTCTACCAGTTATAAAAATGAAAACCAGTTAGAATTCTAAATATAAACATTATTTACATTAGTTTATAAAAATAGATTTGAGTTTAGGAAAAGTTAAACAACTAGTAATTTTCACTTCAGTTAAGCATAACGAATTCCTTGGTTTTCAAGGCAGACCCTGTTTCCTTGTTTAGCTGTGTCAATTTGGAGTGGGGGGCAGACTTCGGGAGTTATTTACCTGATCTCTTGCGTTTCCCACTATGTAAGTTGCTGCCTAAGAAAACCATCTTTATACGTTACCACTGATGGCTTCTAACAAAAGTAATGGTCTAAACTTGCCAAACCTTTCTGATACCAGTTTCCCTACTACACTGTACTAAACTGCTTTCTGTTAGTTTAAAAACTTTCATGTTACAACTGTAATTGGTCTGGGACAAACTTACCATAGCTTTATCAGGTATTCCTGGACTAGCAGATAATGTTAGTTGAACTAACTCATCTGGAACTAATGGAGAAACTTAGATAAAAGTTCAAAATCCAATACAATCATCAAAGCAACTAAATGACCATTAGGAAAACAATTTAAAACTTTATTTTCTACAGAAGGCATCTTTTAAAAAGTTAACTGTTTGCTCTCTTCAGATCTGGGCAAGATATCCTATCCCAGGCCAGCAGCATTCCCTAAACAAACCCCATGAAACAGTGGTTCCCAGATGCACCGGGGTGAAATGAGAAAAATAAGGACAATGTAGTGTTTTGTTTTGTTTTTGAAAAGCTGTGTTTATTCCATTTCAAGGACTCTCCTTCGGAGACTGTCCTTTTAGGAAGAAACAAATGGCAATACAGGGGTTTCTTTCAGATTACTTGGCAAAACATATTGGCAACCCTGTCCCCCAAATTTTTGGAAACCTTACTGGTCCGTGAAATCCAAAAGTCTGGGAACCACTGCCACGTAAAAAGACTAATTTTGTAGGTTATTAACAACTGTTAAATGGGGGAAAAAAAATCTGTGGCCAAATGTTTGGGAAATGATACTGCAGAATCTCACACGGTCGTGTGAATTAATGGCAAGTACACCCCATTCCCCAAACCTGGACCACTAAACACGTTCAGACCCACCGTTAATCGGAAAGATGGAAAAATCTGAAGCGAACAACCCTTCTGACTTTGGAATTCCAACAATTTTCTTCAAATGAAGTTGACATGAGCATTTCAACAGAGTCTGGCCTATGACTTAGCTGAAACTAAGGAAATGGTATAATCAGCAACATTATCAATATTAAACTTTTAATATCAAATACATTTTTGTACATTGTTACTAATTTATATAATTATAAAACAATCAAAAGCTCCATAAAATCAGTAAGGTAAAAGCCCTTACTGAATATTATATAAACTTCAGATGTTACCAGGCTTGATTTCAGGAAAAGTCATTGGTTTTTGATACAAATTATCTACAAAACAATGTGGTATAAATGGCATTTGAATTTTACAATAATGTGGCTACAACTTGCCCACTACTCTCATAAGTGTCAGATCTTTAAAGTTCATTTCCGTTCACACATTTCTGCTGTTGAAGCCTGGTTCTTCTTAAAGACTCTAGCTGCTTTGCTCTTAGCCATCGTTCCCTAGACAGCGTCGTCTGACCGGCACTGAGAGACAGAAACCTGGAATGAAACACAGAAATAGATTGAAGTCTAGACTTAGGGCAGTCTCTAGTTCTCTTTCCTTCTCTCTCTCTTTTTTTAAAGAACCTAGGAATCCTGGGTTAGAGGTCAAGACCATCTGTTGGCTACACGGAAGTCAAGAGCCCAGTTAGACTTCCACAGAGGGATCTTTGAAGCTTGGAGCCAAAGAGCAAGCCCGTCCCACTGTAGTGGTCACTTGCCAAGCAATCCCCCTCGCTAAGCACTTTCGCAAGGTGTTCTAAAGGAAGAACATCTTCCATTTGTAGAAATCTGCCTCTGTTACTCCCCCCAGTCGCGAGGTTCGTACACGGCTTACTAAACAAAGAAGCAATTCACGGACACATCGTTCCTCACCGAGCAACAATGAGCAACTGGTGGAGGTCATCCGCGGTGATGCTCTGAGGGTCATTCTTGCGCATTTCCACAAAGTCGTCTTCGACTGCCTGTATCGAGAGAGGAAGCGGACTTTAAGACGACTGCTTCTGGAAAAGCGACATGCATTCCGCAGGGAAAGCGAGAGTAACATGGGCCACCAGCCCCGATTCTGAGGCCACGGAGACCAGAAGGTAGCGGACAGAGGAGCACACGTCACACGCGGGGCTGTTGCTGCTGACGGAACCGGGGCCCGGCAAGGCAAACGTCCCGGTCGGCAGTGTGCGTGGCCTACGGGGAAGAGTGACATCACCACAGTGGCAGAGCGAGGACCTCTGAAAACTCTCTCCCCCATTAAAGGGCACAAGAACGGGAGCAAACAATATGAAAATCTGCTTCTTCGAGAGCTGAAAATTAACCAGAATGCAGGGAGCATTTGTTCCAGAAAGACACAACACGAGGCTGTGAGTCATTTCAGCTTGCCCTATCTATCCCCTGGCCCCAGCAGCCCTGAAGAGGGAACTCTTGGCCACTGCTGGAGAGGGTCCTCTCAGAGCACCACCCGGGAGAACGGTCGTTATTTGACTGGCGGTTCCCCGGGAGAACCCACCTGCGAGGTGGTCTTCATTCAGCCTGACTCGGCCTGCCCAGTGTGAACAGCCTCTTCTCCCAGGGGACTGACCAGAAACCACCAGAAGCGATTACCGATCGTCCCGGCCGCCTCACGCGTCGGGTACTAGTCGGGGCAGATACGCGGTTAACCAAAACCCTTAAAAGAAAAAACTAGGAAATGCGAGGTTTTTCCTCCCAGAGCCCCCAGCGGACAGATCTAGCCCCCTCTCCCCGGGAACGCAGAAGGCCCCGTGCGTGTACAGGGAGTGGGCTCCAGGCCATCCCCTCTGAGTAGCCTCTTCTGTGTGAGAAGGAGAAGGGTAGGTCACAGTCGTGACCTGCATGGCTGAGAGCAGGAGGCCTGTCCACACAAGACCCACAGCCCTCGGCTTAGACTGAGACATCGCATCTGAGGAAATTAAGTTTCTGTCTGATCACTGACTGACCGCTAAGCCACATACCAAGAGCACACTTCACAGAATTCACTCAGAAGTCGCCGAACGACACGCCACCACCCCCGGCGGGGGGGTGGGGGGTGGTGAGCAGCCCCCAGAGCAGGGCCAGCCGACGTCGTAAAACATCTGGTTTTCCAAACAAAACTGAGGAGACGGGGAAGGAAACAAGAATGTGCGGCGCCCTTCACTGGGAACAAAGAAGGCAACAAACTGTCTCTGAGGAAGCCGAAACATCGGCCTCACCAGACGCTTTAAATCTGCTATCTTAAATACATTCCAACAACCAGCGGAAACCACATATAAAGAACTCGAAGAAAGGACGAGAACGTCTCCCCAAATAACCTCAACAGAGACAAATTCTTTCACAAAAACAGAACCAAAATTGAAAATTCACTAGAAGCTAGGCTCCAGAGCAGCTCTGCGCGGCAGGCAGAAGAAAGTCTCTGCGAACGCGCGGGAAGGTCGAATGCGAATGTCCGGTCTGCGGAGGAGACGGTAAAAGGGAGGGGGGAAAACGAACGAATCCTCAGCGACCCGGGGGACCCGATTCCACGCGCGAACACTCGCATACGTACGGGGGTGTCGGGGGGAGAGGAGACAGGGCGGCAGAAAGAAACGTAAAGAAGTAATGGTCAAAACCTCACCAAATCTTTCTTTAGTATTTGTTTTGGAGAGAGCGCGAGGGGGGCAGGGGGGAGAGGGGGACAGGGGCTCCGAAGCGGCTCCGCGCTGACAGCACAGTGCCCGACGCGGGGCTGGGCTCCCGAAGCGCAAGATGGCGACCCGAGAAGTCGTACGCTGGAGCGACCGAGCCACGCCGGGTGCCCCCAAAACCCACCAAGCCTCTTCAAGACTTTCCCAAGATGTGCCCCTGTCCGCACACCCAAGACGCCCCACGAAGGCCGGCAGCGCAGGCTCCCGGGGCTCCTCGCCTAGACGCGCCCTAGCTGAGCTGTCAAGGGCCAGAGAGAGTCCGAAGGCGCGGGGGCGAAAGGACTCACCGTGCACCGAGAAGCTTCTCCTCAGGCCCTAGCGGGCTTGTCGTCAGAGACCGCGGGCCCGGAAGGCAACCGGAGGAAATGGTAGAGCTGAAAGAAGTCTCTAAACCGAGAACACCACATCCGGCAGAAGCAGTCTCCGGAAGCGAAGCAGAAAGGAAGACAGGCCCAGGGAAGCAGACCTGCCCCACGGGAGCCCGAGCGGGCTCTTCAGGCCGGAACGGAAGGGACCCCGCAAGGTGACTCGCATCCACGCAAACGTCACCGGCGAAGGTGAGCACGCAGCTAAATACCAAAAGCAGGATGCAGGTCTCTTGCCTTGGGACTTCTCTCCTCCGACTTAAAGACGAGCGCACACAGCACAAACTGTAAAAGCGCCGGCGGAGAGCCAGGCCCGACGGTGTCACGTGGTGACAATAAAGCACTGGGGGGACCGGGAACGGGGTTACAGTCGCCGTTTAGTACACGCCGCGACGGACCCCACACACACTGGGAGCCGCAGAACCCAGGTCAGCTACTAGGAAGACAAACCGTAAAAACAAAGACCCGGAAACTGCAACTGTATACAAGGGACGATTCCTCACGACATGACACGACACGACGCCGGAGAACGAGGGAACCAAGGGCACGGGGGACCCGCAGGCACCACAGGACGGTCACAGGACACGGGAGTCGATGCGACGGTCCGATTCCACACGGGGAAATCCCGTGTTTTGACCCAAACCCACCTTGGTGATTTCATCAGAAATGCTGTAATCCAGGAACCGCAAGAGGGTCAGATAAATGCGGAATTTGTTGAGCACGGACGGCAGCACCGCGGCCAGGAGGCTGTTGGTGTATTCCTCCATGTTGGGCGGGGCGAGCTGCGGCTGCAGCCGGATGTGGCAGTCGGCCTGCAAGGACAAAGGGCACAGTGCTTTCCAGGCTGCCACAGGGTCTGACGGTTCGGGGGGATGCGTCACCTTATCGGCCCCTGCACGTATCAGAAAATACTCTTTACTACTGGGGGAAGGGCACGTTGTGTTTTTAGGGGGTTTGGGGGGTTTTGAGAGCCAGTGAGCACACACACGTGCGAGCAGAGGTGAGGGGCAGAGGGAAGAGCGGACGGAGGGGGGCAGGAAGGGAGGGAGAGAGACCCGTAAGCAGGCTCCACTCCCAGAGCTCGACACGGGGCTTGATCCTATAACCCTGGGATTGTGACCTGAGCCAAAATCGAGAGGCGGAGGCTACACTGACAGAGCCACCAAGGCGTCCTGGGAGGGGTGGGGTCACTTCCTAACACTGATTTACAAGCACGATGATTACCTCAGCAATACTCACTAAAGTTAGCCTTTGTTTGGTTACTTTTATTTCCTTAACAGTATCAGTAAAAAGGGTATCAGTATAAAAAGGGAGCCCACCTCTAAAAAGCAGCCAATTAAAATGTTTTAGAGGTTTCCTCATCCTGGAATAGGTACTGTTTCTTACTGATCTGCATTTCTAAAAACCACATAACGTAACACTTTCCCAAAGAAAACTTACTCCTGGGCTATTTCATTCTTATCCAGAGGCAATTTCTCATAAATCACAGATGAACATTAGTTTCCAGAGAAACGACATACCTTTTAAGCAACTGGGCATACTTTTCATCATTAAAAGATTCAGAATTAAAAGCTCTCTTCAGAAATCACGCTGATGATTTACCACAGCATTCCACCATAAGGCACAACACTAATTACCATGTCATTGGGAACATTTTAAAAGCAACTCTAAAATACTTCTCACAGAAGACAGAAAACAATGGGATCAAGGCAGCAAGAACAAAGGTCTAGATGTTAATCAGGCAATTTACAGACAGCTTCTCTCCAAGCCTGGATGTGGGAGTTTCGGCTACCAAATGCTTTCCCTTGCTTGTGTTGTGATCTGCCGATGGCCAGTTCTTCAGAGAGGTTTTCATCCCCAAGGCAGGAACAAAATAACCAGTTCTCTTACTGACAATCAGCAGCCACAATTGTGAAACAAATTTAACTTACCAATAATAACAAGCAGTACCGAGAAAGAAAACAAAAATAGAGATCCCATTCCAATGTAACCTCCCTCCATCTCAGAATGACTCCTCTTACCGGGAGGAGTGATCTCCCCTCCGAAGTGATAAAAACATTAATATTGCAGGGGAACTCCATGTGGTGGTAACTGAAGTCATAATCGACTTTCTGCCAAGTTATTAGGTTGCTCAGGGCAGTCACATTATGAACACCTAGAAAATAAAAAAAAATTTTTTTTGGTCATTTGATTTTAATCACCTAAACAAACTGGTTTTACGGACATTGATTTTAAGACGTGAGGTTTCTACTTCTATAAAAAAGCATTTGGGGCACCGTTCAACTAAATGTTCACTACGTTAACAGACACCACAGACAATGCTGGACAAACGTATTTTGGGGCCAAGATCCCCCACATCTACTCTAGCACCCGGCATGCAACCAGGCCTAAGACAGGTTCCCAGTAAGTACGATCACTGTGTGCGGTGTCACAGGTCTGAAACGACAGAACTAACACTATTTTATGCAGAGAAAGGAGGTTACTGAATTGCAGTGACTCTTAGATTCACCTTTGCCTTAAGCACCCCCATCCACACTACTTGTTCTACCTTTGCCTCCTGAACCCCCAGCAGCAAAGTGCCTCCTCCAACCTCAGCTGAGCACAATCTGCTTTCTTGTGATTTTATAACATGTTTTGTAACTGAGGCTAGTTCAAACCATTCAACATAGTACTTTTTTTTCAGGGATTCTGGGAAAAATAATTTTAAATTTCACATCGGGCGGTAAAAAACATTTTATTAGATCTTTTCTACCCTCTCCTTTTTAGCTAACAGATTACTGAAGGCAAAATCTCCTGCCTTCTCAGCTTTTAAAGAACTCCTCGCTACGTCCTTGTTCTGTCCTTGTACTATTTCCACACTACGACACAAAACATAGCTGATGTACCCAATCTGTAAGTTTACAGTACCCACAGCATGCAGATCATAGGGCGAGCCTTGACCTTAATTAAATATTTGTGAAACGGGAGTCTGCCTTTTGTTCAGCGATTCTTTCAAAAGTCCTTACCAGATCCGGCTTTCCCGGGAGGTCAGAAATGAAGGGGAGCATCCCCCGTCCATACCTGGTGTGTCCAGCTGCCCCTGCTCCAGGAGAGTCTCATCAATCACAAGGGAAGTGTTGCTGGGGAGCTGGAGGAGCCCGCTGACAAGGCGGTTGGCTGCATAGTCCTTGTGGGGGATGAATCTCAAATGGTTCATGTTCTCTATAGTCATCTGCAGGCGAAAAGACTACAAAGAGACACGTTTCACTAAGCAAGGAACGAAGTTTCCCTGTTTTAAGAAAATACACACACGGGGTTAAACACTTGCCACATGTGTGTAAGAAAGAGCTTCTCTCTGCAACCTCAGGGTGCAGTTTCATGGTTTCTTGAGCTCTCAGAAGCAAAAATAATATCTACATCTTAAATAAGAATTTCACTGATTGTATGAGCTGCTTTATTCTCAACTGTTTTGTTTGCTATTCTTAATGACTAATTTCTATTTTACCAGTGAACAAGAAACGACAGATAATTCAGATACATTTATCAAATATTCAGGAGCTTGACTTCTTTTGCCTACCACGACCACATGCTAACAAAACAGAAAATACTTATTCAAGATGGGGAGAGAAAAGTTTAATTTTCCTCTGTGTGCCTCAAGTTAAAATCACGTTCATTCATCAGGCTACCGCAGACCAGTGAACAAACAGCCCCGATAAATAAACACTGTGGCGCAAAGCGCACGGAGCGGGGACTGGGCCCCGCGGGTCGTGTACCTGCTGCACGCAGCCTCCTCGTCCCGTCTCAACACGCTTCAGTATCCGTTAGACCACATGCAGCCTCTCCTCCATCTCCCCGAGCCCACCAACACCCTCTGCACCCTGCTTCCACTACAACCCCTCCTCCTGCTCCAGCCTCAGAAGAGGTAGGCGTGGATGGGGTGGAGACTGGGGTTGGGGAAAAGGGTGCCGAGGAAGAGAGAAACTTTCAGAGTTCAGAAGATTATGGTATGCTGGCTCGGTGACTCAAAGAAAATGCGCAGGGGGCTGGAATACCAAAGATGGAAGCAAACAAGCCCTGAAGAAGCAGAGTCTGTCATTCACAACGTCTAGCTCCACGCAGGCATGAGGTCGCTCATACTTAACCCGCTGTGGAAACTAAACGAGAGATGAACAAGGCAAGTGTTCAGAAAGAGTTTGGTGCTGGACATAAACACAAGAGGAACAGTAGGGAGTGGGATATGGTAGCGATAAAAGAGTAAAACCCGCAAACCCACTACAAAGTGATGCAAAATAAGAAGGAACCAAAAGGAAATCCCTTACCACTCTCACACCTTGAGTACCCAGCACAGACACCTTACAAAATACAATTCGTGCTTAGTATGTGCTCAGACTTCACCTCCTCCCCTCCTCCCCAGAACTCATTCTGCACCAGCCATACTGGCCTGTACTGGGCCTCCAACGTGCCAGGCACACTGCTGCCTCTCTCTGCCCAGGATGGACACCCTCCACCCCCGACAGAGCATCTGACTTGCTCCCACACTCGACCAAGTGTCTCCCTGAATTCCCTGAAGGCGGGACCTTCCCTGACCACTCGGATTACATTAGCAACTCCACCCTGGCCCAGCGCCCCCAAGACCCTTTCTCCTGGGCCATTACTGTTCTCCAGGGCACTTCAATGACATACTACATACTTACTTAGTATCTACTGGTGTTCTACTACAATCTAAAATCTGACCAGTTCAGTAATTCCCAAAATGTGGTCTAGGGAACTGCCTGGGAGTTGCTGACACCCTTTTATGGAGTCCACGAGGTCAAAATCACACATAGATGAAAGATCCATTCAACGTGCAAGAGAGACCAATGAATTTACTGCAGTGGAGAATGCAAGTTCACGGATGAGATTACAGATCCCACACCTGCAACCATCCTTCAAGAGAATGTCCCGTAGGCAGTTTTGGTCTAGTATCAAAGAATATCCACAGGTATCCGAAAAGGCTATGAAAACAGTCCTTCCCTGGCCAACTACTTTTCTGTAAGGAGCCAGCTTTCTTTCATATACTTCAATCAAAGTGTCCTATTACAATAGACTAATGCAGAAGCAGATTTGACAACCCAGCGATCTACTAATCCAGATACTAAAGAGACTGGCAAAAAACTGTGTCACTTTTATCGCTAACGGTTTTTGGTGTGAGAAAATAGTTATAGTTACAAAAATATTTTATGTTCCTATGTAACTGATTTATTTTTGTGAATTAGTATTTCTACTAATTGATTTCTACTATGGTAAATTGATGACAAAAACAACCCAAATAAATTACACCTCTTTGAGTCCTCAATAATTTAAGAGTGTAAAGTGAGTCAAGGAGTGTGAGAAATGCTGGTCTATTTGGTCTACTGCTGCTTCCTGAGGGCCCAGAAGAGCGCTGACACTCGCCCTCAGCGAGCACAGTTAAACAAGCGGTCAGCACTGCCGGTCACACTACTACTCAGAAGCAACTCCCTCGTTCCCCACGGTGACGCTCGTTCTAGATGCCCTGGCAAACAAAGGCAGCTCGACTTTGCAAGCAAGAATTAAAACTGGGACAATGAACATAAATATCTTTATTACCTCAGCTAAATGAATTATGCTCCTGTAATTTAGGTTCACTTAAAGATTTAAGATTTTTAACGTACACAAAGGATACCAAACTGCACAAACAGGCATCGACTGAGAGTACAATTTTAAGGAAGTTCCCTGCAATCGTGCTGTTAGATTTGCAGAAATATATGCTAAGGCAATAACAGAAAAGTGACACGTTGAGGAGTGAATAGGTTTTAAATTCTGGAATTTGGCAGGCTTTGTTTCCCCTGAGTTAGATCTATTATAATCTCAAAGTTAAATACTTGGGTTGAATGAAAGACAATTAGATAAATTTTTCAAGTCTGCTTAGGTTTATAATAAATATTTATATTGATCTTACTGCTGGAACAAGATGTTGAATAATTCGGTATAAGTGTTCTGTGAAGCTACTATTCCGCGGGCAACCACTCAAGTTAACTGTGAATTTTCCCAGTGGAAGAACATCTCTTCTTGTATATCTAGAAAAAAAAGACACCAACCAATAAGATATTCAGGTCACTTCCTGATTTCCACCAAAGAGCAAACAAAGATCAGCACGGTATTGTCATTAAAAATAAAGCAGATTAGGGGTGCCTGGGTGGCTTAGTTGGTTAAGTGTCCAACTCTTGATTTCGGCTCAGGTCATGATGTCAGAGTTGTGGGTTTGAGCCTCGTGTCCACTTCTGCATTGACCTGACTGCACGGAACCTGCTTGGGATCTCCCCTCTCTCCCCTTCTCTCTCAAGATAAATAAACTTAGAAAAAATAAATAAAGCAGACTACTCTGATCGGTTCGTTTATCAGAATGACAGCAATAAAAGTAGCAGGCAGAACCTAAGTGCTGACCAGGTGCTAGGGACTGTCCAGAGAGCTTAAATGCCTCATTTAGTCCCCACACACTCTAAGGTAGGTCATCTTCGCTGCACAGGTAAGAAATCTGAGACAGAAATCTGAAGTAACATGCCCAGAGCTCACACAGTCAGGAAGTGAGAGAACTGGATGCAAACCTACAGTCTGGCTCCAGAATCTGTGCACCCAACCATCACGTATGGCTGTCTGAAGTCGTATCCAAGGAAAGATTTATTGGAGTACAAAGATGTTTACTGCAATGAAAAACTAGGAAATCTAACACGTATGCAAACAGTACAACTGTCTATAAGGAAATACATACTGTGCAGCCATTGAAAAGTTTAATGAAGAATCACAAAGGGAAAATATTTAAGATATATTCAGTGATGAAACCAAGATGTAGATCTGTGTTAAGAATGCAATGGAGGGGAGCCTGGGTGGCGCAGTCGGTTAAGCGTCCGACTTCAGCCAGGTCACGATCTCGCGGTCCATGAGTTCGAGCCCTGCGTCAGGCTCTGGGCTGATGGCTCAGAGCCTGGAGCCTGTTTCCGATTCTGTGTCTCCCTCTCTCTCTGCCCCTCCCCCGTTCATGCTCTGTCTCTCTCTGTCCCAAAAATAAACAAACGTTGAAAAAAAAAAATTAAAAAAAAAAAAAAAGAATGCAATGGAGTATCTGTGTAGGGATATATCCAATCCATATGCAAACAAAAAGGACGAAATGGGGACGCCTGGGTGGTCAGTTAAGTGGCTGCTTTTGGCTCAGGTCACAATCTCATGGTTGGTGGGTTCGAATCCTGTGTCTGCTCTGTGCTATCACTGCAGAGCCTGCTTCAGATCCTCTGTCTCCCTTTTCTCTTGCCCCTCCCCTGCTCTCTCAAAAATAAACAAACATTAAAAAAAAAAAAAAAAAGATGAAATGGACATGAGCCAAGATGTGTTAACAGAGATCATTTGTGACTGGAGAGATTATAGATGACTTCCCGTTTCTTTACGCTCCTGAAACTTTGAAGACACACATGTTACTTCCGAAATCAGGGAAGACACACGTACAGTGCTGTGCAAGGCGCTCACATCCACAGACCAGTCAGAGGTGCACACACTGAACTGTGTGGAGCCCTGGATTGTATGAACAGAGAATGCAGGACCCAAAAAGAGTAAAACAGCTCATTTTACTCATCAGCCAGGCTCTGCCTGACTGTGGCTCTTCTATTTACGGGAGACATAAACAAAAGGTTCAATGTGAAACTGAGAAAAGGAATTTGTCTGCCATCTGGTGTAACACTTGTTACACTGAACGAATAAAAACCATCTGATGATGAAGCTAATAAACTGTGACACACAAGTTAGCGGAGAAACCTTCCTGCTCTCTTCCACTTTCCACACCACCCCCAGCTGCCCTCAGCACCCCGGGAAGACCGCACTTACACTGTGGAGATGAGATGTAAGATAAGGTACTCGGCGGCCAGGCTGTCTCCCAGAAGGGCGTGCGTGAGGAAACCAAGCAGCTCTGCCCGGACGGGAGACAGTTCGGACATGAAACCTGAAATGACTGGAGAGGGGAGACCACATTTAGAACACACACGCGGCTCCTCTCGAGCATCTCAGGCTAAAAAAACTAAACAAACCCGAGTGGAACAGAGCACTATGGTCCATAGACAACTAACGTAGACTTAAAATATTGGTCATTAAGTGATGCCAATCTTCAAAATAAGACAGCCTGTAAACTTTCGTTTGCTTCGTTTTAATAAAGAGGATTAACACAGAGGAAAATGGGGCAGAGAAAGGGGGATTACTAGAGAAGCTCAACCTGAGGAGCGAGGACCTGACCAACTCAGCGCCACCGTGAGCACATGTCACAGGCAGCTCCCGACACACGCAGGGGCTGACGGTCTGGGCCCCACGGCGTCAGCACTTACACTTACAGGTTTTGCTCTCCTCCTTGTTAAGGCAAGCAGGCAGTAAAGGATTGATGTGCTGCAACTTCTGGGCTAAAACCACATGGATTCTTGGCACTAACGAGGCAGGAGGACTGTGCACTCGCTGCTCTTCAGCCGTGTCTGTGCATTCCATTGGATCCAGGAGCGAAGAGGCATCCCTACGGAGACAGGATAAAGCTTCAATTCCCAGACACATCTCTGAAAATGAAATGAGAATTCAGGCCGAGAACGGCTCCACCTGTGTATCTCCTTAAAGAACAAAAAACGGCCCCTCTAAATTGTCAGGTCACACGATTTCAGGCTAGTTAAGGTCGTAGGAGGATATGGATTTATTCTTTGAGAACAAGAACATTTTTACTCAGTGTGCTGTGGCTGCAAATAATGGAACAGAGTATGTCACTGATAAGGCTGTTTCAAAACACAGATACTCCTAAGCTATCAGCTGAAACATGAAGTACTTCACAGCAGCATCTCAGCTACCCCCAAACTGCGGTCTTTTTCTCAAAAGCCATCAGGTATCTCTTACTCAGTGTGTGGAAGATCCACTCACCTCTATCCTAACTGCTCTTCCTAAATGTTATTCCTACACGACACCTCCCTTGAAGAGTAGTCAAGCAGTGAAAATAAAGTGAGTTTTTCAAATTTGCCAAATAAATGAGCAGACGATAGATTTGCTGTGATATGATTGAAACAAAACACTAAAATGTTTTTAGAACTTCAGACTTTACAGGTTGCTCTAGAGTCCCCACTTCATACTGCTATCTCCCTCACACACAAGGACAATGACAACCCTTAGGTGACACGTACTATGTGCTGGTCAGTGTTCTTCGCTGTGCACCAACACCCTCAGCTACAGAGAGGAAACCAAGCCACCGCAGCAATTAAGCCCAAGGCTGCACAGCCAGTAAATGGCCAAACCAGGCTGTCAACCCAGCCCAAGCGATCCGGGTCTCTCTGTACACTGCGTGGCCTCAGCAAATGAAGTAACCGATGCAGGAAAAATCATCATAACCAGAAACAGCTGAGAAAAGTAATTTGCTATACTGTTAATACGGAAATGTTACTTATTTAAAGTTCTTTAAAATTTTTATTTTGTACCTTTTTTTTTTTTTTTTTTTAACAGTGAAAAGTTCTTTCTGTGGAGAAACCAAGATCAATATCCAATACTCAACAAAGCTATGGTGTGTGTGCGGGGCGGGGGAGGGGAAGGGTGAGATGTGATTCCACTCTTCTGGCAAACTCAAAAGATAATGAGGAAGATCTGGATTTTCAGGATATATTGTTAAATGAGCAGAAAGAGTATAAAGGAATACATATACTGTGCCACCTTTTCCATAAGAATAAAGGGGAATAAAATACACACGTTTCTACTTATTTTGGCCAAAACTACATGGAAGACAAAAGTGGAAAGGGAGGCTGGTTCCCTGTGGAGGGTGAGGGGAACAGGGCAGGGCGATGACAGCCCTGCATTCTTTGTGTACAGCTGCAACTTTGGCAATAATGTCGATGTTTTCTAGACTTTAAAAATCAAAACAGTTAAGGATGGAAGAAAAACTCTGAAATGAAGCACAATGGAAGCAAAGGAACGCGACCACGTAAAATGAATGACGAGCAAAAGAACCAAGGGGAAGGAAAGCACCCACCCCAGTAACTCTGGACATAACACTCTGACTACAAACCTCATTCTAAAACAAGAAGAAATGGAAACAAATCTTGAACTCTAGTTACGAGGTTTGTTGTTTGCAGTGCTATGGACTACCAATTCTGCAATGACCTTCCCTGTATTGTAGGATGTATGGAGAATAATGAGAGTCAAGCTTCTTTCTGTTAGAAAAGGAGTTACAAACATGGGAAGGGGGAAGGACGATCTACGTGCTGAACTGGAACCAGAAACAGTGTGAACTCATGGTTCTGATATACAGACTTGAAAGTACACAGATCTACGTGTATGTGTATATAAACGTGCATTTATTTGTATGTATACAGTGCGAGTATGTGTATATATATTTCCCAGCACTGTCCACTCAAAGGGCATAGAAGCAATACCAATCCTAGTACCAAGGAGCACACAAGCACTCAGATCTAGACTTTTAAATACAATTCCTCCCTAAAAGAAACTGGTGCTCCTTGGAAATATGGCTGATACTGCAGCTGGAGCATGGGAAGGACAAGATGAAGCTGAAACACTGTTAATGTGCCAGAAAAGAGACGTTCAAAATCGAAAAGGTCATGTCAGCAAGGACCCAAAGCCTGCTTACGATGACTCCCACTAGCAAAATGAGAAAATCTGAATCTCAAAATTATACCAGGCTAACGTCCATGCTGATATAAACAAATTACTGGAATAAACAAATGAGAGAGGAGGGAAATTGCTCTTCCAACAGAATGCCAATAAATAAATGTAGGAAGAATGACTGATAATAAAATCACCATCACAGTAATAAATGGTTCAAGAATCATCAATGGATATTAAAATAAGTGGATGTTATATGAGAAACCAGGTATTTATAGTCTCAACATATCACCTTCCAAATTACTTGTTTATTACAAATTGAAAAACAGTAACTTTGTAGGACAAAAAGGCTGGCAAATGCCACCTTAACCAAGTAATCAGAATTAGTATCACCAGTAATAGGGCAACCAGACATCACATGTCTCCCGAGATGATGGCCTGAATCTAATCATGAGGAAACATCACACAAACCCAAACTGAGATATTCTATAAAATGACTAGCTTTTACTCTTCAAAAGTGTCAAGGCTCTGTGCATGTGAGGACACGGAAGACAGCCATTTGCAAACCAGGATACGAGCCCTCACTAGACACTGGATCTGGCAGCACCTTAGTCTTGGACTTCCCAGCCTCCAGAACTGTGAGCAATGAATTTCTGTTGTTAAAAAAAAAAAAGGCATCGAGACCAGAAAAGACAAAAGTTGAGAACTATTCCAGGTTAGTGGTACATGTGACCCTATGGATACCGTACCAGGGAAAAGAAGAAAAACAAAACAACAAAAAACAAACACCAGAAAGAACATGACTGAGATAGCTGGGGAAATTAAGTGTGGACTGTGGGTCAGTGTATTGTGCATTCATGGCAAAGTTCTTAATTCTGATAGTTATATTCTGAATGTGTATGAGAAAGTCTTTGTTGTTAGGAAGTATGAACTCAAGTATTTAGGGTATAATGTAGGCTACTTACTCTCAAGTGTTTCAGAAAAACGTATGTATGCACACAAAAATGTGTACATGTAAGAGCACAAATGAATGACAGAGCAAATGAGGCACAAGTGTCAACTGGTAAATCTGGGCATAGGGAGAAAGTTCTTTATAACTATCTTCCAACTTTTCTGCAAGTTTGAAATTATATCAAAATAAAGTTCCCCCAAAAAGAGCAAACAGACTCACCTTTCGTCATTATTCAGTGTACTTAGCACAGGATCCACAGACAGAATGCCATATAACTCAAGAACATCGTTTACTTTGAAACAATCCCAGTCTTCGTAGACCTAGCAGGACGAAACCACACAAAATCATGTTGTTAGCACTAACCAACACCAAAAAATCATAAAATACAGGAAATGGACCTTAAGGCAACTCCTTTATTTCATCAATTGAAACCAAGAGAGGTAAAGTACTCGCCTGAAGTCATTCTCCTAGTTAGCAATTAACAATTAAAACACAGGACTCCTGACTCCCAGACCATGGTCTGTTTTCAATATACCACACTGCTGTGAAGAAAAGGGCTTTCCCGAAGAATGATGGCCAACTAAACAAGAAACATGCATTATATAACTCAAAATCCATCAGGTATACCAAGGGAAGGGGGAAAAAACCAGAATGACTAACTTTGGACTTATTCACACACTAGGTACCATTAGGAGGATTAACACTAACTCAGGCCATGAGGTTTTTCACAATAAAACAAACTTTCAAAGTTGTCTGTCTTTAATGGACTTTAGTAACTGGCAAAGCCTCCTACTGGGGAGACCTAACTGAAGCATGGCAGGAAAGCTGTCCTAACTCTGGTCCCTGTGTTACATAACTGAAGTGCCACTGAAGTTAAAACCACAAAATATGAGAATGGAAATTCTCAAGATCATTTCTGAAACTTCAAAAAAACCAGGGTAAGCAAGACTGGAGAACAAACTACCAATAGATTTGCTGCCTTCTATTTTATTTTAAATTCAAATGAGAAACGGATTTTGGGGTGAGAATGTTGAAAATGAAGTCGTTATTAGGAAGATGGAAATGACTAAGGAAGGCAGTAGACATGAATTAAAAAACTGTTCCACTTCTATGTTCGAATATTCTTCAATTCTTTCAGAATGCTGTGGTGGGCAGAACATGGCCTCCTAAAGAGGTCCACATCCTAATCCCTGAAATTTGTGAATGTGTTACCTTGCAAGCAAAAGGAATGTGTGTAAATTAAAGACCCTGCAATGAGGAGATTATCCTGGATTATCTGACTGGACCCAAATATAATCATGAAGGCCCTTAAAACTGGAGAATCTCTCCTACCAACAGTCTGAGGGAGATGTGACTATGCAAAAATGGTTAGAGAGAGGCATGGCTGCTGGCTTGGAAGATGGAAGAAGGGGTCCCAAGCCAAGGAATGTGAGCACTTCTAGAAGCTAGAAAAATAGTCTTCCCGGAGCATCTATAATGGAATGCAGCCCTAAGGACTGCATATTATCCTCAGTGAGATCCATGTTGGACTTCTGACCTAAAGGCTATAAAACGATACATTTTTGTTGTTATTAAAAGCTACTGAAGTTGTATTTGCTGCAGCAGCCACAGGAAACAAACACAATGCTAACAGCACTCCATGTCGACTTGAGACGCATAGCACATCTGTACCACATGGGGTCTATAAAGGGTTTAGTACCTTCACAAGGCATGCAGGGCCCTTCTCCCCTGGCAGTGGAAAATTCAGGTCAAAAGGAGAAGAGAAGTTCAAGAAGTTCAGCTGTTGCCCAGTAGAAGCTTCAGTTTCTAAACGTTTTGGCTCTCCACACCACTGAAGACCACCAACACTGCCTAAATTCAAAGAACAACACTGCACTTAGTCATTTTTAAGGCTTCCCAGAGATAAAGAAAATTCCAAAGAGCCTCTCAAGTTTGATATAAATGGTGCTGCTGAACTCACAAACTTCAAGTTGTTACGGTTCTTAAATAACATATGCTAACAAAACCTACTATCTGACCTAAAAGAACAAAGATTATTATGAAGATCTGCAAATTTTAATCATTTCTTCCCTACAATAAGATGGCAAAAAATTCCCATCAAATCTAAGTATTTTAAAAGTTAACATTTAATAGTTACTTTGACATCTTTAAGAAATACGTGGTTTACAGACAACAAACCCACCTTGGTAGAACTTTTTTCTACTTATTAAGCAGAATAAAACCGTATTAATAGCAATATATTCATTTACCACATATTTATTAGCATCCATTATGTACTAGGAATCAGACCAGTTGTTGGGGATACAAAGATGATTAAAAAGTACCCTCTTATCTCTGAAGCAGTCCCAGCCTAGGGTTTATAACTAATTAGAATCAACAGATAGTCAGCCACACCATAAAGTATCAGTCAGCAATAAAAAAATAAAAAGGAATAAATTACTGATACCTGCAACAACTTGGATGGATCTCAAGGAAATTCTGAATGAAAAAAGCCAATCCACAAAGTTTACGTAATATTTGATTGCATTTATGTAACCTTTTTTTTTTTTTTTTTAGGGTTAATGCTAGGCTGGAATCTCTCTTTTTTTTTTTTAATTGAAGTATACCTGACTACATATGGTCATGCAGTAACAGAAGCATAAAGAATGGGTTAGTGTTTGCCAGGGGTTAGGAATCTGTGGGGAGGGGAGAGGCAGGAAAGGGGTAAGTATGCTCTACAAGGCAACTTGAGAGATGGCGGGCAAGGAACTGCTCTGGATCTTGACCGTGGTAGTGGGCCCATGAATCTACACGTGACCAAACTGCCCAGAACTAAATACACACACACACACACACACACACACACACACACACACACACACACACAAATAAGTGCATATAAGAAATGTGAATATAAGGTCAATGGGTGGTATTAATGACCATTTCCTGGTTATGATATTCTACTAGAATTATAGAAGATGTTATCAGGGGAAACTGGGTCAAGGATATACAGGCTCTCTCTGTATTATTTCTTACAACTGCCATGTGGTCTACACTTATCTCAAAGAAAGTTTAAAAATATATGTAGCTTGACAGATTACCCAGAAACCAACAAACAAGTTTTACATAAATAATACACTCAAATGTATTAAAAAAACTCCTACAGTATGACATTCAAACAAAAGGCAAAAAACAGAAGAGAGCATCAACTGCTTAGACAATAAGAGAATTACTATGTCCTGGATTCTAAGGTTACTTATTGTTATGCTACACCATTAATTTATACTGTTTGGGGGGTGGTGTGGAGAAAAAGAATAACCACATTTGTATAGATTTACTATTAAACATCCCAATTTTAAGAACATTAAAATCTGCCTTGGCTTTAAGGAAATATAGTAATATGAACTTACTAACTAGGAAAACATATGGGTAAGTGAAATTCATTACTGATACTTTGTTTACCACTCTCAGCCCAATCTGACAGAAGCCCACTGAGGAGACAGACTTGTTTGACCTCCTCTCCCTTCAACTTGCCCTCTGATGAAGGTGCTCAAGCTCAATGACTGGACAGAAAGGGAGGAAAGACAAACCTCTCTACCTGCCACAATAAAGAATACTCCTAAAAACCATGATCGGTGAGATCGAGAATGAACTATGCCAATCCTGAAATGGTCTCATCTCTTAGGGCACTGCCCCTTTCGTTCTCCCTGTGTTAATGAGAATTCACTGGGTTTTCAGCACATTTCGAGATAAACCACTACAAACATGTATTAAGTACAATTCTGCCTATCCCGAGGGCTTTCTGCTCTCAAGCTGAGGACTAAGTCATCTCATGTGCCACAATTTCAGGTTTTCTGCTGGTGTTCTCAATCTCACTAACTTAAAATACCACTATCTCAAAAGGAAAATAAGAAAGGATGTTTTCAGGGGCGCCTGGGTGGCGCAGTCGGTTAAGCGTCCGACTTCAGCCAGGTCACGATCTCGCAGTCCGTGAGTTCGAGCCCCGCGTCGGGCTCTGGGCTGATGGCTCGGAGCCTGGAGCCTGTTTCCGATTCTGTGTCTCCCTCTCTCTCTGCCCCTCCCCCGTTCATGCTCTGTCTCTCTCTGTCCCAAAAATAAATAAAAAAAAAAACGTTGAAAAAAAAGAAAGGATGTTTTCAGATATGAAAAAAACATTTTCAGGATAAAGTACTATGCTTCCGTATTACTTATGAGCAGAGATAAAAACCAGTATGAAGAATGAGCAAAGGCCTTTCTTGACTAACCACCTGAAGACCCTTACAAACTAATAGGTGAGCCGACACTTTTCACTAAGTGATGGCTAACTGCTTGGTTATGAAACAGTCTGACCAAAAGTACTGCAGAATCTCTCAAAACCGTCTGTAATTGCGATAAACTTGAAAGTGAGGTTATCCCATCACTGCCAACTCCTAAATCTAGAGCTGCATCACACGACAATTCACTCTGAAACCGAATCTGAGAGAGAAGTCTACAGAAAGCCCACTGGCACACAATACCTGCTTGTCTGGCACCCGCATGCTGGTCTTTCTGTTTGCTGGGCTGTAGGTCCATATCTTCATCATCTTCATAACTCCTCTTGTGACGACTGGGGGTGTAGGACGTTGAAGGACTGACTCGAGCTTGGTTTGCATTAACATAGGCGTTAAATAAGTTAAGAAAAGTCCACCATGAAATGAATATCCTAAGGTATGCTAATTACAGGACCAATAAAAGATTACTAGTTTGGCAATTTGGTTAAAATTAAAACATTCTTTTAAGAGAAGACTAGACTTCCAGTTTTGATTATGAAGGTAGCAACTTAGCCTCATGCCCCCAACCCCTGCTATAAAGAAGTGTAAAACTAGGCAAAAGACACAAGGCAACGATTTCTAGTCACTGTAAGGGAGCGTAAGGTTATAATCCTTGAATAAGAAAACATAGCGGATAAACTCCACATTCTTCCCAGCTTTCTCTTAGAACACTGCCCAAATTGCAACAAAGAGAAGTAAAGGCCCTGCCCTTGCTAGGTAGAGAAAACAGAACACCCAGTTCGGGCTACTGGTTGCAGATAAACACCCAGAAATCTGTGCAGGTTCCATTTGGGTCTTTGGCTGAACTGAAACCTGTGATGTTCAAGTCAGGATTCCTTGAGGCCTAGCAGAGAACAGCTGCTAGCTGGTTGGAAGCTAAATGCAGCTGGGGGAAACTGTAAAATATTAGAACTGGACCCTGATGAACATATCGGGCACTTAAGTGTGACCCAGAAATAGCGCATCTCATGAATAAGGACTGTGTCCTACACAGCAAGGGCCACTCCATACCCACCTTAACCAATCCCAAAACCAAGCCATGACAAACAAGGTCCAAGGGATCAACTTAAATCACCTACCTATCAGAACAAAATGCAACATTCCTGAGATAAGACAAAACCAAACTTTCTACAATATTGTATATCGGCATATAGTAACACATTATTAGCTACAGATGAAAAACAAGAAAATATGACCTACAATCAGGATTAAAAATAATCAGGGGCGCCTGGGTAGCTCAGTTGGTTAAGCATCTGACTTCGGCTCAGGTCATGATCTCACAGTTCGTGAGTTCAAGCACTGCACTGGGCTCTGTGCTAACAGCTCAGAGCCTAGAGCCTAGAGCCTGCTTTGGATTCTGTCTCCTTCTCTCTCTGCCCCTCCCCCCCCTCACGCTCTCTCTCAAAAATAAACATTAAAAAAAAATTTAAAAATCACTAAAAACAGGGTGCCTGGATGGCTCAGTCTTAAGGTTAAGCGTCTGACTTCGGCTCAAGTCATGATCTCGCGGTTTGTGAGTTCGAGCCCCGCGTTGGGCTGTGCTGACAGCTCAGAGCCTGGAGCCTGCTTCGGATTCTGTATCTCTCCATCTCTCGGCCCCTCCCCTGCTCATGCTCTGTGTGTCTCTCTCAATAATAAATAAATGTTAAAAAAAATTTTTTTTTAAATCACTAATAATAAACACAGAGATGACTCAGATATTAGAATTCACAGACAAGGACACTAAAGGGCAATTATAAAATTCACAATTTTAAAAGCAAAGATGAGATGAGTTAAAGATGAGGAATGTTAGCAGAGAAATGGAAACAAAAAAAAAAAGAAAAATGAAGAAGAGAAAAATAAGATACCTGAAATAAAAATAAAAACAAAAACAAGTCTCCCAGAAGCCCAGTCACCAGGAGGACAGTAACAAAGAATCTAATAATCATGTGAGTGGATCCTCAGAAAATGACACAATGATAAGAGACTGGACAAACATTGGGAGAAATAAAGGCCGAAACCTGAAAAGTACCAGTCCACAGATCCAAAATCTCAAAAATACCCAAGCAAGATAAATACAAAAATACTCACACACATCACAGTCAAACTGCTGAAAACCACAGACAAAGAGAGAACATTAGAAGCAGCCAGAGGAAAATCAGAGACATTACACACAGGAATACAGTAAGATGATGGCTATCCTTGCATCAAAAAAGCAATGGAGGCCAGAAGACAGTGGACAATACCACCAGAGCACTGGGGAGGGAAAACAGCTATCAATCAAGAATTCTATATCCAGCGAAAACATCTTTCAAAAATACAGGTGCAATAAAGACATTTTCAGTTGAACCAAAGCTGAGAAAACTCATTCATCACCAACAGATGTGTACTTTAAAAAAAAAAAAAAAAAAAGCTTAGGAAAATGACTCTATATAAAAGCAAAAAGAACGGGTATCTGGGTGGCTTAATTAAGCCTGTTTGGGATTCTCTCTGTCCCTCCCTTGCTCAAGCTCTCTTACAATAAATAAACTTAAAAAAGAATAAAGGGAGCTAGAAATGATACATACACACAAAAATACATAAAAGACATTTTTCTCATTAAAAAATTTTTTTTTAACATTTATTCAATTTTGACAGACAGTGCGTGAGCAGGGAAGGGGCAGACAGAGGGGGAGACACAGGATCCAAAGCAGGCTCCAGGCTCTGAGCTGTAGAGCTCGACACGAGTTCGAATTCATGAACTGTGAGATCATGACCTGAGCTGAAGTCAGATGCTCAACTGACAGAGCCACCCAGGCACCCCATCCTCATTTCTTAATTTACAAAGAAGCCAAATGTTTAAAGCAAACATGATAATATACTGGGGGCTCTACAATTTAAGTACAAATCAAGTGTTATGGCAGCAGCACTAAGTATGAAGTGGATGAATGCAAGTACACTATTGTAAAGATCAAGGAACAAAGAAGAAACCACAAGGGAAATTAGAAAATGTCTGAGTTGAATGATAATGAAAACAACAAATCAAAATCTGTGGAATGCAATTAAAGCAGTGATTATAGAGAAATGTACAGCCTTAAATGTTAATATTAAAAATAAAAGATTTGAAATTAATGATCTGAGCATCCACTTTGAGAAGTGAGAGAAAAATTAAAACCAAACTATCATAAAAGGAAACAAGAACAGAAGTCAATGAGATAGAAAACAGAAAATTAAACAGTTGGTTCTCTGACAAACCACTAACACTGACCAAGAATAAAAGAAAAATTAATTAGTATTACTAGAAATGAAAGATCATTGCTAGATATGCCCCAGACATTAAAAGGAAAACTAGGAAATATTATGAAAAGCTTTGATACTGACATGAGTACAACTAGATTAAGTGATTTTGAAACAATTCTTTGAAAGATACAACTTATTACAACTGACACAGAAAAAAACTGTTAAACTTAATTGAAAATCTTCTCACAAAGAAAACACCAGGCTCCAAACTGGAAACAACCTAAAAGCTCATCAAGCAGAAAAAATATAAACAAATACCATCAGTGATAAAAAAAGAAGGAGCTACTAACATACATACAGAGATGAATCTCAAATATATTATGCAGAACAAAAATCAGACACACAGACTCTCTCTTGCTTCCATTTCAGGACACTCAAGAATACGTAAAATGAAGCTATAGTGAAAGAAATCAGGACAGTGGTTCCAAGAGGAGACAGGTGCCTGGAAAAGACACAAGGGAACTTGCTGGCACAAGTTCTTTACTTTGACAGGTGTAAATTGAATGGGTATGCATTTGTCCAAATCACTGCAGTGTACCTTTAGAATCTACGCATCTCAGGGTATGTGAACTATGCCTAAAAAAATTACTAACTAAAAAAATTATACAATTTAAAAAATAAAAAAGACACCAAGATGTTTCCACATCTCTCAAAATAGCCAACATGTTGCCTTCCCTTAAGAAATTCAGCATTAGCTCTAACTTGAAACTATGTTTTTACTTAATTATGGTACTTTTCAAGTACCTTTAATTTAGCCACCTCAATCTTTTTAACAGTATTTCTTTTAAGTTTTTTCTATTTATTTTGAGTGTGTGTGTGAGCAGTGGCGGGGCAGAGAGAGCGAGCGAGAATATACTAAACAGGCTCTGCACTGCGAGCACCAGAGCCTGGACTTGGGGTTCAAACTCATGAACTGTGAGATCAAGCCCTGAACTGAATGAAATCAAGAGTCAGACACTTAAGTGACTAAGCCACTCAGGTGCCCCAACAGTATTTCACTATAGGAATATACCATAATTTTATGATTTCTCCACAATGAATAGTTGGGTTGTTTTATAAGCTTTCTTATTTAGGACAAATGAAAAACACCTCATTAAAATAAAGCCAACCTCTGTAAATGAAGAACAATTTTTTCCCGGCTAACTTCATTGGCATAAAAAGATGAAGTTTCTAAAAACTCAAAATGTAATTGTTTTTTATTTTATTTTTAAATGTATTTATTTTGAGAGAAAGAGTGGGTGTGTGTGAACAAGGTGGGGGGGAGGGAGGGAGGGAGGGAGGGAGGGGAGGGGAGGGGAGGAGAGGGGGAGAAGAGAGAGGGAGAGGAAGAAGGAGAGGGGGAGAAAGAGAGAGAGAGAGAGAGAGAGAGAGAGAGAGAGAGAGAGAGAGGGAGGGAGGGAGGGAGGGAGGGAGGGAGGGAGGGAGGGAGGGAATGAATGAATATCCCAAGCAGGCTCCACACTGTCAGTGCAGAGGTGGATTTGTGGCTTGAACTCACACACTATGGGATCATGACCTGAGTGGAAATCAAGAGGTGGACACTTAACCAACTGAGCTGCCCAGGTACCCCTAATTGTGGTCTTTTCAATTAATAATCAGGAACCATTCAATATGGAAGAAACTTCAGATAAAGGATATTTCTTTTACCCACGTAGATTCCCCAGGCACTGGAACACAATAGAAAGTTTGTCTTTCCAATGTGGTAGTTCGTGGAGAGTTTAAATCAACTTCTTGTTGAGGCTGTGATGTACACAAAAAGTATATTTAAAATTTACTAAGAAAAACAAAAACAAAAATTTTAATTAGCAAGTCACTTTTTTTCATGTTATTTATAAAATCATTGTAAATATTACACATTAAGAACTAAAAAACAAATACCAAATCCAAACTGTCATTTTTTAAAAAGGAAAATGGACATAAAATCATTTCACATGCAATGAATATACTAGCTTCCCTCAAATACATAATACACAGCACCCTGTTACAAAATTAAATCCTTTTTAATAAACAGGATACATGGTACTTCCATTGTCTCTTTCATAGAAAATGATCAGAATCAGCCTACAAAACAGGAACTTAATGAAATACTCATTAGGAGGTAACTGATATGAGATTGGAGTCAGATATTATTCCCTAAAAGAGGCATGTTCTCTATTTCAAATACACTTAGAAAATCCTAAGAGGTAAGAAAGAACCCAGGATGTAATATTAAAATGTTACTTTAATGAGTACATACTTTTATAGTACAAAAAAAATTCTTAGAAGTAAAAAAATATATATATATTCCATTTTGTAAGGAAAAAAACAAGGGCCCAAGGACCCACAAACCCAAGAGACATCAAGTGTGAGCCTTAGCCAATATGTACAACCTGGGCTTTCTGCATGTTGCTTTCTTTCCAGGCCCCAAGTTTTCCTAGTTTGGTGCTTTTACTTATGACCTTTAGCAAAACAATAGAAACTATTTGCCTTCGGAAGTGTCACACGTGGACAGACACATCATCTTTTTTATTTTCCTATTTCCAGATGCTGAGATTTGGTAATCTATGGTGATGTTGCATTTTGTGTACTGGACAAAACTGTGTATTTATTAATACATTAGGCTAATGTGTCTTAGGATTCCTCAAAAAAGGGAGGCAGCAAGCATGTATAAAGTTAACTCATTCTATTTGGCACCACGTTTTACTCCCACATTTTACTTTGTAGAAACACTGTAAAAGAAAAAAAGACGTCGGGAGACCTGGTTCATCATGTGTTAAGACGAACAAATCCATCTTTCATGGGTCCCCCTAAATAACTGTAGGAAGATACATTTTTGTTGAATGTAATCTTCACGGCAACCTTCCAAATTAGGGCTGTTCTGTTCAGACTGGCCCCTGAACTAGAACACTTTATTCAGCCAGGCACAGCTTCTACTGTGAATTAATGGCTGGTATGAGGGTTATAAATCAATCTCTTAAGGTTCGGGTAAGCAGGAGTCAGACTCCCAAAATATAAAAAGCCCTACATAATCTGATTAAATTAAGATTCTGGATCAGCAAACCAGAGAACTAGACCCTAGAATGGAGGTAACACCTTTCTACGTAAGCACCTGCCTGATCAATCCCCATCTATGATAACTGTTTTTTTTCCCCAACAATAAAATTACCATCAATTTCAATAGAACCACATGAAAAACACATAAAAAGTAAAATATGGGAGACATTTTTGCTTTTATCAGAAAAGCAATTTTTAAAAAACTGCAGATATACTGTAGGTCCTCTCTATAACTGCTTTCCAAACATAATCCTGACTGGTGTTCTCTGCCTTCTTGCCTTTCCCATGATATGTAAGAGAGCTTCCATTACTTCTTTTTATCAAAGAAAGCTTAAGTTTATTAAAAACATTTTTCCTCCTACAAAAAGGTGACAGGATTTAATGAAATTTAATTAAGCAAGTGTTAAGTCCTAAATTAATCTTCCACTTTTATTTTAAAATAACTTATCATAACCTGTAATTTTTTAACCAAGTATAGAGATATTAGGAAAAGGAATTAGTTTTGTTATTTATAGTACTCCACCTTCTAAGAGATTTTTAGAAGATCAAAAATACATCCACATCAGAGAAACTCAAATAAAAGGTAAATAAAACATTCATGTGACTTCTTAGAACTTATTTACACACAAGATAAATACATTTAAGATCAACCAAAGGAAATAAATTTGTTGCTTAAGAAAAAATTCGTATTGGGCCACCTGGGTGGCTCAGTCGGTTTGAGCGTTTGACTCTTAATTTTGGCTCAGGTTACGATCTCATGGTTTGTGAGTCCCACATCGGGCTCTCCACTGTCGCACAGAGCCTGCTTTGGATCCTCTGTCCACCCCCCTCTCTCTGTCCCACACCCCCTTGTGTTCTCTCTCTCTCTCAAAAATAAACATTTAAGAAAAAAAATTCTTACTAAAAATGTTTTATACATCTTAAGGATACATACCCCACACTCTGCTACATCTCTGTATTTTCCAAAATGAAGGACCTATGATCCAAAACAAAGAATAACAGTATCATATCAGTATATCTGAATCAAAACCACCAGAAACAACAAGGATAAGATTAACACCACTAATTACAAACAGAAAGTTTCATGAAAAAAAGCAATACATACACGTGCTTTTGTGTTTCGGTTAACCGTTTCGTAAACTCCCATGTAAAACTCAGGGTCAAACATATCCTGAATCATGCAGCGAAACTTCACAAAACTGTTGGGTTTCAAGTAATGAAGGGGAACTTCATTCAATGATGGCACCTTAAAGGAAAACAAGTCAATACTCCTATCTGTAAAACATTAAGCACATATACAGAAACTATATATCCAGACCCAAACTGCAACACACACACACACACACACACACACACACACACACACCCCAAACCCCATTAGGAAGCCAATGATCTCAACAGTTAACATAAGTGCTGGGCATAAAAGTACTGAGTTCTTCCTAGTTTGTATAATGACATTGGACTCTAATGTAAACTTCGCAAGTAGCAGAAAGGCATTTGCCTTACTGAGCTCTTCTCTTAAAACGAGTACATCCCAGGGACACCTGAGTAGCTCAGTTGGTTAAGCACCTGACTTCGACTCAGGTCATGATCTCGCAGTTCGTGAGTTAGAGCCCACATCAGGTTCTGTGCTGACAGCTCAGAACCTGGAGCCTGCTTCGGATTCTGTGTCTCCCTCTCTCTCTGCCCCTCCCCTGCTTGTACTCTGTCTCTCATCTCTCTCGAAAATAAATAAACATTAAAAACAACCTAGTACATGCCAATTCTTTTTAAATGAAAGCAATAAAACAAAGATAATAGAGACTCACACCTTTTTTTTTTTTTTTTTTTTTTTTTTTTTGGTCTTAGAAAGTAATATGGTCAGTTACTGCCACCTAGAGGCACCAACATAGAAGCACCGAATTGCTCGACGTTTCAGTTGAAAGAGGGCAAAATCTTTTAATACACATACACTTAATGCAGAAGACAGGGCACATTAACGTATACATATAGTATATATATATAATGTGTATATATAGTTTAAAATTTTACGTGGATTACCACTCTACAGAAAGAACCTGGAAGTCAGCCCAACCCAGCAGCAATAAACTTACCCATTTCGGAGCGTTGTTTTCCTTCAGCTTTTCCTTAAAATATTCAATTACTTTCTTCTCCCAGTCAGGATTAACTCCATTTTGGGCTGAAAAAAAAAAGGCACTTTTCACAGCTACATGTACAATACTACAATACGTAACAACAGACTCTGGTCAAGTGTGGCACTTCACGTTCAGGTGCAGCCCTGCACTGGGCACCGGGGGGGGGGGGGGGGGGGGGGGGCTGCCCTCCAGGGGGTTGGGTGTCACAAGGAAGGGCATAGTGACCTCGTGCAGGCTCTCAGGAGCCAACACCCTAGCCAAGAACACCACAGAACGAGGCCTAAAGCTATGCAAAGCAGCATATGAACCATCATTTGTAAAGCACGATGTTCTTTGAAAACATTTTTATACAGATTTTTTTCCCTTACAGCTATCCTGAAATAAAAAGAGGATGTTCTTTAAAAAAAAAAAAAAAATTAATTTGGGAGTAATGTCAAACTTTCCAAAAAATCACATGAACAGTACAAAGAATACCTCTGTCTTTGGTCCATTTATCTGCTCTCATAGTTTTCTGACCCGATTTAGATTAAATTACACACATCCATATGCTTTTGCCTTTAGATATTTCAATATGCATTTCCTAAGAATAGAGAGATTATTTTACATAACTAGCAGTACTGTTACCAATCTCAGGAAATTCAAAACTAATGCTTTTTACCTAACCCACCATCCATATTCCAATACTATCCTTTATTGCACTTTTTCCTCTTCGGTACATGAGCCAGTCTAGGATCACATACTGACTGCTTTTAGCTATCATGTCTCTTTAATCTTCAATCTGGAACAGTTCCTCAATCTTTATTTTTTATGACATTCATATTTAAGAAGAATACAAACCCTAGATAAAAATATAGAATGCTTCTCACTTTGGGTTTGTCTAATGTTCTCTTATGATTAGATTGCAGGTGTGCACTATCAGACTATTCCCTAAGCGATGCTGTGTCCTTGTAATGGTATCATCTAGAGACAAATGTCCACCTTCCCCTCACTGATGATGTTCACCTTCACCACCCAGTCAAAAGGATAGCCAATCTCTCCACAGTAACTTTTTTCCCCTTTGCAACTGTTAAGTAATCTGCAGGAGGCACTTCAAGAGCATGCAAATATTACAAATCTTGCCCCACCCCCAGATTTAGCATCCATTGACAACTCTTACAATGATGACTGTAAAATGAAGAGAAAGGTGTTTCTAATGTCATGTTAAAGAGAAGAGGGGTGCCTGGGTGGTTCAGTTGGTTGAGCGGCTGACTTCAGCTCAGGTTATGATCTCACAGTTTGTGAGTTCGAGCCCTGCGTCAGTCTCCGTGCTGACAGCTCGAGGCCTGGAGCCAGCTTCTGATTCTGCGTCTCCCCCCCCCTCCTCTCTGCCCCTCCACCGCTCACTCTCTCTCTCACAAAAATAAATAAACATTAAAAAAAATGTTTTTTAAAGAGAAGAAAACCGGGGTACCTGGCTGGCTCAGTTAGTGGAGCAACTCCTGATATCGGGGTTGGAAATTTGAACCTCACACATTGCACGTAGAGATTACCTAAAAATAAAATCTTAGGGGTGTCTGGGAGGCTCAGTCAGTTAAGCGTATGACTTCGGCTCAGGTCATGGTCTCGCGGTTCACTGAGTTCAAGCCCCACTGACAGCTCAAGCCCTGGAGCCTGCTTCACATTCTGTGCCTAACCTCTCTCTCTAACCCCTCCCCCGCTTGCACTCTCTCACTCTCTCCAAAATAAATAAACATTAAAAATAAAAATGAAATCTTAAAAAAAAAGAAAAAGAAAAGAAAACCAAGGCTTTGAAAAAAATTACAGCATTTGGCCAAGACCAAAGTGAATTATTGACAGAATTAGGAATTATCTGCTTGGGGAGAACCAGCAAACCACATAGCTAGCCAATACTTCCACCATTTATATTCATCACACAGGTGCTATGGTGCCGTGAAGTAAAGGAAGGAACTATTCGTGACGAGCTGATTCTGTTAGAAATATTCATAAAATTCCACTAACACCATGCTCAGCAGGGCTTCCAAACACTTTCATTTAATTGAGCCAAGTCTAATTCTGAAAAAAGGAGGGAGGAATAAACTCCTGAGGTGATTCAGATGTGCAACGAGGGTTAAATCCACCGGGAAACTGGTAATCAGCGCGTGCCCTGACCACCATCATTAGAATCACCTGAGTAGTTGTTAAAAAATCCAAAATTTCCAGCCCATTCCAGACCTACTGAATCAGAAATTCTGCAGCTGAGGCCTAGCAATCTGCGTTTTAAAATGCCTAAATGGCTTTGCGGGCCCGTCCCTTCCCGCTGGCTGTCCCCCCTTGGAGCAGCCACGGCCCGTGGCCGGAATGGCAGGACCCCGAAGTCCCACTTCCACAGTGGCGCGTGCCTTGTGGTTCAACCAGCCAGCTTGGAAGATCCACAGACCAAAGGCCTGGTGCCTCACCCGCACCCTGCGCCTGGACCCCTCCTGGACCCCTCCAGCCCACAGCAAGGTGCCCTCTGCTGCGGCGTCACACCCAAGTGCGAGCCGGCAGGGCCTTCAGCTCAGAAGAGTCTCGAGAGGCCGGCGTCCACAAGGAGGCGGCATGAACCAGTGATCTCGGTGGAATCCAAGAGGGCAGAACCAGTCTGCAGAGTCCTGCAGGCCGGCGTGCTGTGGTGGCGGCACCGCTCCCAGCCCATCCTCCTTCCCGGACTCCCTCGGCCCTGAACTTCAGCTCAGGTTATGATCTCCCAGTTTGTGAGTTCGAGCCCTGTGTCCGGCTCCGTGCTGACAGCTCGGGGCCTGGAGTCAGCTTCCGGTTCCGTGTCTCCCTCTCTCTGCCCCTCTCCGGGAGGGCTCTCCGGAAGACCTCAAATCGGTCAAACCCAGCTGACAGGACCGGTCATGCCCATATGGAATGTCTGCAAGGAGGAAGTCAGAGTCACAACAGAGGAGGAGGAGAACTGCAGCCAGTGTTTACACGGCCGGTGCCAACGCTGGACTCTGATGCCCCGGCAGAAAGGGCCAAGGAGGCCGTGGAACGAGATGTCGAGAAGACAAAAATAAAGTGCTGTTGGTAAATCGCGATAAAAAAAAATAATACACAAATAAAATGCCCTCTAAGTGAATCTGATGCATACTAAAGAGAGCTGCTGTTGTACTAGAGGAGTGCCGATAAAGGATTACCAAAATGGACAATAAATAAGTAAATAAGAATGGGCATTTTTGCTTTCAGTGAAAACGGATGTTTAAAGAAAAGGCTGATACACAGCCATGACAGCCACAGCAACGTTGCTATTCTGACTGCATCTGAGTAAGAAACATGACATGCTGGGGGTGAGGGGAGGAGGGCGGCTCATCAGTGGAGCATGCAACTCATGACCTTACAGTGGCTGAGTTCAAACCCCAAATTGGGTGTGGAGTTTACTTTTAAAAAAATAAATAAAAAAGAAAGTTATACAAACAAGACCATGCCACCTAACAGATGATGAAGCCAGATATATATGCACGGCACATTATTTTCCCCTTATCTCTCTGACATTCTTAGTGGTGTCTTTTAAGGAGAAGTCCATTTGCCAAGTTTTTTTTCTTTCATAGTAACTGACCCCCAAGGTCATGAAGATATTCTACGTTTTTTATTTTCCATACTTAGGTCTGTAAACCCACATCAAATTAATGTTTTTGTTTATATTGTGACATAGGGGTTGAGGCTCATTTTCTCCCCAAAAAGATATCCACTTGTTCCAACATTAAAAGGTTTTCTTTTTAGCATTGAATTGCTTTGGCACTTGTATCAAAAATCAACTCACTGTACTTATGTTAATTTCCACACTCTGCTATGTTACACTGATCTATTTATCTTTATGCTGTCTTAATACTATATTCGTTACTGTCTTAACCATTATGGCTCGGTCTTAAGTCTTAAAAACCAAATAGTTAAGTTCTTCAAATTTGTCTTGATTACTGTCATCCTTAACATGTCTATGTAATTGTGAGGACCAGCTTATGGACTTCTGTGTCAGGTCTGCTGAAATTTTGATTAGGGTTGTGTTGAACTTACAGATAATTTGAGGAGAACTGACATCTTAACAGAGTCTTCCAATCCATGAATTCTCCCAGAGACAGAATAAGGGAGCCTACACGTGGATTCCTCCAGACTTCATCTGTGTCTTTTTCCCTTACGATCCAGCTGTGTATCTTTACTATCCTGCTGTAATAAATCTTGGCCTTGAATAAAACTATACATGGAGTCACGTTAAGTCCTTCTAGTGAGTCTCTCAAGATAGAAGTGGTCTTGGGAACCCTAACACATGAGTATATCAATAGTTCATTTCTATTGATTGCTGAATAGTATTCCACAGTATAGCTGAATGACAATTTGTTTCTCCATTTACCCACTGAAGGACATTTAGATTGTCTCCAAGTTTAACAACTATGAACAAAACAACTAAACATTTGTGTAGAGGTTTTTGTGTACACGTAGGCTTTCATTTCTCTAAGTAAAAACCTGGGAATGGGACAGTTGGGTATACGGTAAATGTACAGTTAAGATTCCACCTCTTTTCCAGAGTGGCTGTACCATTTTGCATTCTTACCAGCAATGTATAAAAGATCAAGTTCTTTGTATCCTTGCCAGCATTTGGTACTGTCACTATGTTTTCCAATTTTAGCTGTTCTAATAGGTGTGTAACATCTCATCATGGTTCAGATTTGCATTTCCCTAGTGGCTAATGATGCTGAATTGGTGAGGCATCTATTTAATCTTTGGCCCTTTTTAAAACTGGGTTAATTACCATTGTGCTTTCTTTATACATTCTGGATACAAATCTCATCTATGGTTTTCACATATATTCTAGTTAATGGCTTATCTTTCCATTCTAATAGTATTTTTTTGCAGAAGTTTTTAGTTTTGATGGTTATCAAATTTTTGTTTCATGCATTGTGTCTTTGGTGTATGTCTAAGATCTCACTGCCAAACCCTGGGTCACAAAGATCTTCTACTTACGTCTAAAAGTTTTATATTTTTACAGTCTTAAATTTTATACTTAGAACTGTGACACATTTTGAATTAATTTTTGTATAAGGTATGAGATTTAAAGGTTTTAAATGTGTTCCCACATTTATGTTGAAAATATCCTTTTCCATGAATTATCTTTGTACTCTGTCAAACAATGAGAGCAACAAGAATGAACCTTACAAACATTATGCTAGGTGAAATAACCTAGACACAAAAGGACAAATATTGTAGGATTCCACTCACATGAGGTACCAAGAATAGACAAAATCACAGAGACAAAAATTAGAACAGAGGCTTTTGTAGGGGAGACACATGAAAGAGGGGGAGCTGATGGTTATTTTACCTTGGGGTGAGTATGAATATGTGGAGTGGTAGGCAGAATAATGCCTCCCCCTGCCCCAAGATGGCCACATCCTAATCCCCAGAAACTGAATATATTACACGACAAAGGGGAATTTAAGTAGAAGATAGAATTGAGGTTGATCATCAGCTGACCTTAAAGCAGAGAGATTATCCATGTGCGTCCAATATAATCACAAGGGTCCTTAACATGGAAGAGGGAGACAGAAGTCTTCAGAGCGAGGAGAAAAGAACTCGAAAGGAGCCATGAGCCAAGAAATGTTGGCAGACTCCAGAAGCTGGAAAACAATAAGGAAATAGATTTTCCCCTAGAGCCTCCAGAAAGGAATGCTGTCCTGTTGACAACTTGATTTTACCCAGTAAGACTCCCATCATTCTGGCCTCCAGAACTGTAAGATAATAAGTTTATACTGTTTTAAGCCCTTAGTTTGTGGTGATTTGTCACAGTAAAAATAGGAAATACAGTTCTTTGAAGAACTGCTCCATTAAGTTGTTGAATTTATGTCCTTAGAGTTATCTTGTATCCTTTCCATGTCCATACAGTCTGTAGTGGTAGCTCTTCTTTCATTCCTGGTACTAGTAATTTGTCTTTTTTTTTTTTTTTCTCCTTTGCTAGTCTGCCTATAGGCTTATGTATTTTACTGATCTTTTTAAAAAAATAAAACAAACAGCTTTGGGTTTCACTGATTTTCTCTTTTTTCTTATTTTCAATTTCATTCATTTCTGCCTTACCTTTATTAGTTCCTTTCTTCTATTTGACTTGGGTTTATTTTGCTCTTCTAGTTTTAAGACAGAAGCTTATTGATTTGAGATCTACTCTTCTGATAAGTGCACTTAATGCCTCTTAGCACATCTTTGGCTGTATCCCACAAATTTTGATATGCTGTGTTTTCATTTTCATTTAGTTCAAAATATTTTAAAATTCCCCTAGAGACTTTTTGATCCATGGATTATTTAGAAATATTATTTCCACAACTTTGAATCTTCTTGTCATCTGCTACTGATTTTTAATCCGACTTCATTATGGCTGGAGAACATAGTTGATGATTTCAACTCTTTAAGATTTGTTAATATTTGTTTATAATCCAGAATATGGCTTATCTTGGTGAATGTTCTATGCGCACTCAGAAAAAATGTATGTTCTGATGTTGGTGGAGCATTCTACAAATGTCAATTAGATTTATTTGGTTGATGGTGTTGTGCAGTGTTTCTAAATCCTTGCTTTTTTTTTTTTTAACATTTATTTATTTTTGAGAAAGAGAGAGAGAGCACGTGCATGTGTACACACAAGCAGGGGAGGGGCAGAGAGGGGGACAGAGGATCCAAAATGGGCTCTATGCTGACAGCAGCGAGTCCAATGTAGGGCTCAAACTCACAAACCATGAGATCATAACCTGAGCTAAAGTTGGATGCTTAACTGAGCCACCCAGGTGCCCCAATCCTTGCTTATCTTCTATTCGCTTGTTCTGTAGAATACTAAAAGAGAAATGGTAAAATCTCCACTTATAATTATATAATTACAAATTTCTCTATTTCTCCTTCCAGTTCCAGGAGTTTTTACTTCCTGTATTCTGAAGCTCTGCTGTTAGGTGCATTTACATGTAGGGCCTCTTAGAGAACTGTTTTATCATTATGTGATGAATCTCTTGTTCTCTTCTCACACAATATTTCTTAAAAATATTTTTAAATTTAAAATGAAGAATCCGCTAAAGAGGAAGACCTAAGGTCTAAGAAACAACAGAATTAACTCATGAATGCAATGGAGGGGGGGGAAAAAGTCCAAGCATCATAATTAAGCAACAAACCTAAAAAGCAACTAGCACAAATGAGAGGAATAATTCAAAAGGGAAGTTGAGGCACCTGGGTGGCTCAGTTGAGTAAGTGTCCAACTCTTGATTTTGGCTCAGGTGATGATCTCATAGTTTGTGAGTTCAAGCCCCCGCATCTGGCTCTGGCTGCTTGGGATTCTCTCTTTCCCTCTCTCTCAAAATAAATAAAATTTTAAAAACGAAGAAGTTGAAGAACATCCACAAAGATATCATAGTTCTTTCTTAGTGAATAATATGAATGAGATGCTGGAAGAACTTATTGAATATGATGTCAAATTTCCGTTCAATAAGGAAATGCAAGAATACAAATATAAGTAAATTAAGTTTTAACATAGTACTGCTCAAGGAAGTGTGTATGTACCTGACAGCATAGCCTCAAAATACATAAAGCAACAACTTTCAGAACTAAGGAGGAAAGACTAAACAGAAATCACAAAGACTTGACACAGCCCTCTCAGAAACATAAATCAAGCATGAAACACAAAATTAAATACACAGCAGGTATGAAGATAGTAAGCTCTCTAATAAATAAAAATATCCAGAGTACATTTTTAGCATGTGACATTTACAAAAAGTTCTACGTACTAGTCACAGAGGAAGCCTCAACAGATGCCAGGTGTATGTTCTCTGTCCAAAATGTGACAAGATAAGAACTCAGTACAAAAGGGAAGCTTAATACATGAGCACCCTTATGTCTATAATGATTTTTAAAAACAGAGAAGCCCATGATAATAAATAATCCATAATTTAGAGAGGACTTTATAGGGAGTAATTATGAAATTCTCCCAGACGGATAACAAAGAAAGCTGTGCAGCTTAATGTCTGTGGGTTACTAAGGTGGTTTTTATGAAGTTATAGATTCGAATATGCTTATCAAGTACAAAGAAAGAATGGAAATAGATGAGCTTATTACTTTTCAACTTAAGAAGCTTTTAGAAGAGAAAATCCAAAGAATAAGAAAAATAATAAAGAAAATGGAAAAAATACTAATACAAATCATTAATGTTAAGATAGCTAAATTTTTTGGCAATCCAGTTCAGAACAAAGAAAACCCAAAGAACAAAATCATACAAATAAAAACAAGACACAGAACACAATACTAAAAGGAAAGAATACAGGTAGAACAGAATGAAAAAAGGGAAAACGCTATAGATGACAGAAATACTAAAAACTATGCAAAATATTATGAACTATAAACAGATTGGAAAATCCAGGCGAAAGATAAATTTCTGAAAGAATATGAACTGCCAGAACTGCCACAAGATAGGCAGACAGAGCTCTTCTGGTTATCACTATCTGGTCAAAGAACATTGTATGTCTAATATTGCACGAGAGAAAAACTGATCTTTCCTCTCAATCCCATGAAGTCCCAAGTCCAGAAAATTATGCACTTTCAAGCCAAGCTGTTCACAAAAGATAAAGATGCAAAACTCCCATATAAACTATTAACTGAATCCAATGGAGTATTCAAAAAGAAATCATGATCATGCAGTACTTATCCCAATAATACAAAAGTAGTTTATGACCAGAAAACCTAAGAGTATAATTTATGGCATTAAAAGATTAAAGAAAAAATATAACCATCTCAGGGGATAGAAAACTAGGCACTTGATAAAGTGCAAAACCTATTTCATGATGAAAAATGATAAATTATGGCTTGATAGTAAACTTCGGAGTATAAGAGAAATCTTTTTTTTTTTTTTAATTTTTTTTCCCAACGTTTTTTTATTTATTTTTGGGACAGAGAGAGACAGAGCATGAACGGGGGAGGGGCAGAGAGAGAGGGAGACACAGAATCGGAAACAGGCTCCAGGCTCCGAGCCATCAGCCCAAAGCCTGATGCGGGGCTCGAACTCACGGACCGCGAGATCGTGACCTGGCTGAAGTCGGACGCTTAACTGACTGTGCCACCCAGGCGCCCCTAAGAGAAATCTTTTGACCTTGATTCTTGAAACACTGTCCTTAAAGCAAAATAATTTAATGACAGGATTTTACTTCCTCCCCTACTGGTCCAAACACCCTAGTAGATTCTGTAGGAAAAGCTATTATACAATCATAATAACATAAATGTTACTCACTGGTTTTTGACCTTTATAATACGATCAGACAAAGCACTAGAGCACTGTAAACTTTGGTGCCACATTTGTGGCACAATGACTGACAAAAATTGGGTACAAGCAATGGAGGGTTGTGTAGACACTATTTCCTCATCTTATGAAATGGAAACTCTGAAATGGTATCTAAAGTTGCTGGAGAGAAAAAACAACTTTAGAATATGACTCTACATTCAAAAGGAAAGCAACTGAAGAATTAAAAATAAGTGAAAAACCAGAAGCTTCACACTAAGATAAGAACAAGGCAATGATGGCCCTCTCACCATTTTCAACACTGTACTAGAGGCCATAACTAATACATTAAGACAAAAAAAAAAAAAAAAAAGGTATACTGGCCAAGAAGGAAAAAATAAAAGTGTTCACAGAAGACATGTTTCTACATAGAAAATCCGAAGGAATCAACAAAAAGAAAAACCCGCCTGGAACTAATAAGCAATTATAGCAAGATTGCAAAATGCAAGGTTAGTATACAGAAGTCAATCATATTCCTACATATTATCAATGAACAAGTGGAATTTGAAATTAAAAACACAGAACCATTCACATTAGCATCCCCAAAACGAAATTCTTGTATATAAATCTAACAAAATATGTGTAAGATCTGTATGAGGAAAGCTATAAAAGCCTGATGAAAGAAACTCAAGAACTACATAAATGGGGAAATATTCCACATTCATGGCTAGGAAGACTCAATATTGTCAAGATTCTTCCCAATCAAGACTCAGCTAAGTGCATTTGTTTGGACAGTAAATCTCTCAGTGGTCCAGAACAGTCCAAAGTTTCTTAGGGGCAGTGAGTATCCCCCAATCCCTGTGTGGCACTCTAGAGCCCTACATGCATACAACAGATTTTAATTAAACACCACAGTGATTGTAAAGATGAAGAGACAGAACTTGAGTTATTTCAACTCTATCTTCTATGAGACAACTTGGGAGTGTGTTTAATATTTAAAACAGTGCAAAATGAGAGGCATAGGAAGCACAAATTTTAGCTCACACGTATATATTGCACTGAATTTAGTATTTAATACTAAAATATATTCTTATCAAACTGTTATTTGCTTTATAACTAAAGAATGAATCAAGAAAATATATTAACAGGGGCGCCTGGGGGACTCAGTTGGGTAAGTGACTGACTCTTAATTTAGGCTCAGGTCATGATCTCATGATGGTAGATCGAGCCCCTGCATCTAATTCCGTGTGGGCCTCAGCGCTGACCATGGGGCCTACTTAGGATTCTCTCTCTCCCTCTGCCCTTCTCTCCTGCTGGTGTGTGTGCTCTCTCTAGGAAAGGGAAAAGGAAAAGAAAAGGAAAGGAAGAGGAAGAGAAAGAAAAGGAAAGGAAAAGAAAAAACATTAACAATGACAAAAAATACATTAACATCAGGGGCATGATTTTGGGAACTGCCTAACTTGTGTCTTTTGTAGTTGCTTGTTTTATCAGAATTCACTTATTTATTTAATGAAATTTATTGTCAAATTGGTTTCCACACAACACCCAGTGCTCATCCCAACAGGTGCCCTCCTCAATGCCCATCACCCACTTTCCCCACCCCTCATCAACCCTCAGTTTGTTCTCAGTATTTAAGAGTCTCTTATGGTTTGCCTCCTTCCCTCTCTGTTACTCCCCCCCCCCTCCCCCCTGGTCTTCTGTTGAGTTTCTCAGAATCCACATGAGTGAAAACATATGGTATCTGTCTTTCTCTGCCTGACTTATTTCAGTTAGCATAACACTCTCCAGTTTCCATCCACGTTGCTACAAATGACCAGATTTCATTCTTTGCCATTGCCAAGTAGTTGGAATTCACTTATTAATTATCAATTGTTTTTTTTTTTTGTCCTGTAGGAACTTGGGAAGTTATTCAAAGAATTAATTACACAATTAAAACAAAATTCTTCCAATCTCATGTGCGGTACCCATACCAACATGAAACAACATCATTACAGTGGAACTCAACAAAAAAATTCTAAAATCAGTGGCGGGGGGGGGGGGGGCGTTGCGTACAGAAGAAGGCGATAGAAGCAATAAGCAGAACTATACTATTTTGAAATACATAATACTTTAAGCTTCATTTCATGATGATTACTGAAAATCATTCAGCAGTTTAAAAAAAAAAAAAAAGTAAATATTTTAAAAAATGACTCAGGGAGCCAAATACCCAGTATGGTTCAGAAGTTAAGAAGCAGTGTGGTTCTAGAGTCTGTAATCTTAACTATACTCTATTATCAAAAGAACTAAAAGAGTCAATGCAATCCCTACCAAAATGCCCACTGCCTATCTTTGCAAAAATGGGCGATCTGATTCTAAATTTATATGGAGATGCAAGGGACTCTAACGAGCCAAAACTATATTAAAAAAGAACAAAGTTGAAGGATTCACACTTCCTGATTTAAAAACACTGCGAAGTTAATCACGGCAATGTGGTACTGGCATGAGGATAAACATATAGACCAACGGAACTGGGAGTTCAGAGATAAAGCTACACATCTATGGTCCAGTGATTTTTTTGACAAAGGTGTCATTCAATGGCAACCATTTAGTGGGCAGAACAGACTATTCAAAAAACAGTGCGGGAGTTTCCAGGTTGGCAAATGCATCCACTGCTGGGAGGTAGCTATCACACTCCAGTTCCCTGGAGACAAAAGCACGAGGTACTATTCCAGATCTCACCCTATGCACCTTTTCATCTGGCTGTCCATCTGAATACTTTATAATATCTTTTATAATAAACTGGCAAATGTAAAAAATAAGCCAAAAACAAATGATACTGGGACAACTGGATATCCATGTGCAAAAGAATGAATTTCGATCCCTACCTCATACCTTATACAAAATTTAATTCAAAATGAATCAAACACCTAAATCTAAGAGCTAAAACTCTGAAACTCTTAGAAAGAACAGAGGTATAAATTTTTACATCTGGCATTAGACAATGGGTTCTGCAATATGGCAATCAAAGGGAAGACATAAATTGGACTTCATCAAATTAAAAACTTGAACATATACAAATAAAATGTTATGAAAGTTTTTCTGTGCTTTCTGTTCCTCTACATAAACTATGGTGTATTATGCACAAAAAATTAAAAGCTTACATTGAAATGCATTACACCAAGAAAGTGAAGACAATCCACAAAATGGCAGAAATATTTGCAAATCACATATATCTGGTAAGTCTAGTATGCAGAATATACAAAGAACTCAAATCTCAACAATAAAAAGACAAAACCCAGCTAAAAAATTTGCAAAGGATTTGAATACACATTTCTTCAGAGAAAATACACAAATGGCCAATATGCATATTAAAATATGTTATTATCATTAGTCATTAGAGAAATGCAAATCAAAACCACAAGAAGTTATCACTTCACACCCACTAGGATGGCTATAACTAATAAAACAGAAAATAACAAATGTTAGATGTAAGAAACTGGAAACCTGACACATTGCTGGTGAAAATGTAAAATGGTACAGCCACTTTGGACAATAGTTTGGCAATTCCTCAAACAATTAAACATAAAAGTGACACCGGAGCGCCTGGGTGGCTCAGTTGGTTAAGCGGCCGACTTCGGCTCAGGTCATGATCTCGCGGTCAGTGAGTTCGAGCCCCACGTCAGGCTCTGTGCTGACAGCTCAGAGCCTGGAGCCTGTTTCAGATTCTGTGTCTCCCTCTCTCTCTGACCCTCCCCTGCTCATGCTCTGTCTCTCTCCGTCTCAAAAATAAATGTTAAAAAAAAAAAATTAAAAAAAAAACAAAACATAAAAGTGACACCTGGGTGGCTCAGTCAGTTAAGCATCCAACTCTTGATTTTGGCTCAGGTCATGATCTCACGGTTTGTGAGTTCAAGCCACATATCGGGCTCCCGACTGATTATGCGAAGCCTGCTTGGGATTCTCTCTCTCCCTTTCTCTCTCTGCCCCTCCAGTCCTCATGAGTGTGCACTTTCTCTCTCTCTCTCTCTCTCAAAATAAACCTAACACACACACACACACACACACACACATATATGTATATATACATCAAGATAAATTACCATTATGAGTAGGCAAGCCTATTCCTAGGTATATCCCAAAAGAAGTGAAAACACAAAAATCTGTACACTGATATTTACAGCAGCACGCTTCACAATAGCCAAGAAGTGGAAACAACCCAAGGGTCCATCCACGAATGAACGAATAAACATGTGGTATATCCGTGCAGTGGAATATTATCTTCAGTCATAAGAAGGAATACAGTGCTGATACATGCCACTGCATGGTTGAACCTTGAAAATATTAAGCTATGTGAAAAGCCAGACACAGTAGCCCACATGTATTATTCCATTTATACAAATGTCCAGAATAGGTAAATCATAAACAGAAGTAGACTGATTGACAGAGAATGGAGGAGGGGGCAATTGGGAGTGATTGCTAATAGGTACAGCGTTTCTTTTTGGAATGATGGAAATGATAGTGGTGATGGCTGCATACCACTGTGAATATACTAAAAACCATTGAAGTATACATACCTAAATGATTAATTTCATGTCTGTGAGTTAGATCTCAATAAAAAAAAAAATAAATAAAAATAAAAATAAAGCCACTAAAAGTAGGATCACAATTGGTTACTTCAGTGGGAAAAGGGCATCCTTCTACTTATTACCATGTTTCTTAAAATCATGTGTGATCTATTATTTAAAAATGCATACATACATATCTACACCTTTTGCCACAGGTGCCCAATCCATTCTTCTTCTCTGAGAACTTGCCCCATTGTTGAGGTGTGGGACTCTAAAGTCAGGACTGTCCTATATAACTCTGGGCCCTGGACACAGCTTGTTAGTGCACGGGTGGACTCCTGACGCCATGCTGGACCAATCAGATTCTCTAACCCTGGAATCTGAGATTAAGATAAAGATGCTAACTAGTGTGGAACTGAGACCAAGTGAATTTGGGAGCTGTGGAGTAGAGACAGATAAAGTTCGTGTGCAGAGATGAATATAGCCTAAGAAGAAAATCTGAGAAGAGCTGCTTAGATTCCTGCCAGCTTTCCAGTTCCAGATTCCACTCTTGGGACGCCAAGACATCCTCCCTATCTTTGGGTTCCATAGCCTTGTAACAAACGCCTTTTTTCAGTGGCCTACCAAGGTCAGGATGATAGGAAAGATCCAAGATGGGTACAAACAAAAGGGGATGAATTGTCTGTCCAGAATCGTGGTGACAATAAAAAAGCAAACTTTTAGTCAATTTTATTATTGCTTTAAATTCTTTAAAATGCTAGTGACCAAATACTTCTCCCTGCCCTCCTCCACGTAACACTGCTTTTAGTCTAGTTCTGGTTGTTGGATATAACCACAGTACTTTGAATATAACCAATAATAATGATCTTGACCCAACCAACAATCTAAAAACAGTGAAAGAGGGGTGCCTGGGTGGCTCAGTCGGTTGAGCGTCCGACTTCAGCTCAGGTCATCTTCTCATGGTTCATGGGTTGTCCAGCTCTGTGCTAACAGCTCAGAGCCTGCAGCCTGCTTCAGATTCTGTCTCTGGCTCTCTCTGCCCCTCCCCCATTTATGCTCTGTCTCTAAAATAAACAAACACTAAAAAAACTTTTTTTAATAAAAACAGTTAAAGAGGGGCGCCTGGGTGGCGCAGTCGGTTAAGCGTCCGACTTCAGCCAGGTCACGATCTCGCGGTCCGTGAGTTCGAGCCCCGCATCAGGCTCTGGGCTGATGGCTCAGAGCCTGGAGCCTGTTTCCGATTCTGTGTCTCCCTCTCTCTCTGCCCCTCCCCCGTTCATGCTCTGTCTCTCTCTGTCCCAAAAATAAATAAACGTTGAAAAAAAAAAAATTTTTAAAAACAGTTAAAGAAACCAGTCAATAAGCATTCCTACGTTTTCTAAAATTGACGAGTTATTAATTCAGGGAAGGAAAAAAATTTTTAATGGTGTTTTAAATTTTTTACTTATTCTTTTTTGAGAGCAAGAGTATGTGCAAGTGGGGGAGGAGCAGAGGAGGAAGGAAAGAGAGAATCCCAAGCAGGCTCCGTGCTCAGCACGGAGCCCAACGTGGGGCTTGATCCCACGACTGTGAGATCATGACATGAGCCAAAACCAAGGGTCTGACGCTTATCTGAGCCACCCACGCACCCCTAAAGTATTTTAATTTAAATACCTATACCCAACATGTGGCTCAAACTTATGACCCCAAGATCAAGAGTAGAACGCTCCTTTGACTGAACCAGCCAGCTGCCCTAAGAAAATTTATTTTATCTATTTTTTCTAACCAACAGTTAGATCTAGAAATCTTGTCTTACGAGTCTTCGTTTAAATAAAGCAAATTCCACTTCAATAGCTATCACTCAAGGATGAGAATGAGTGGTTGAAAATGGAGATAGGCTACAACAGAAGTCCTCTCATTTATTTCATGGTTGTCTGAGAGCTGAGTGCATCATGCTTCCCGTGGATGGCTCCACCAATGTTCATTCTTCCTGGTGCTTGCTGGAGCCACCTGTGTGGGTATAGTCATACCAGAGGAGAACACCATTCAACAGAAACTGAGGCAGCAGAGGACAGGAATGAGTATAGCTAGTCTTTCAGTGTTAATGTGGTACAGTGGAGAGGACCTGAGTGAAGGAAGAAAAAAATTTCTTTTAAATAAAAACTGATTAAGAGAAAAAAAAAGTATACCAAAATTGTTTTTAATTATTATTCCTGCCTTTGTTTAAAGGAAGCAACTTGATATGGATCACTAAATAATCATTGTAGGGACTTAGCCATTAGCACTATACACATAACAGAGGCCAACAAAGATAATGCTGAAGTATTCCTAAATCATAATTTAAAGCTTTGGATCTCAATGTCCTGTACATAAAATCTTTAAGAAACTCCAAGTGAAACATTAATGACATTTTATGAGGGCTTACAGGAAAAAATGTGCATTTTTAAAAAAATGTGCAATTATAACATGGCAGATACAAATTAAAGTACAGATTGATTCGCAAAGATGAATTATGACCCAGGTAGTTATGATTGGCCACTCACAGAATTTCAAAGTTTCCTATCCAAATGAAGAAGAATCAGGACTTGCATGTGAACGTAGCTCACACCTGGTATGATCATGAATTCTCTGAATCAGTAGGAGGTCCGCCAGGACTGTCCTATGTCTGAGACCTGCGCTCACAGTAACCACCCCAATTCACACCATTTCTGATTGATTCATCAGTCTTTCCACTGCCTCTGACACATGTTCACTGAGCATTTTCACTGTACAAGGTGCATTCCAGGCAATGAAGATACACTGGTGAATAAGTCAGAGACAGGCCCTGAATGTGCTGAGAAAAAATATAGCATAGGAACCCAAGAAACAAGCACTTTCAACAACTTGCTTTACATATGTGAAAATTAATAAAGGGAAACCTCACTAAAGTGGACTTGGGAGGCTGAAAGGGGGAGCTCTACCACTCAATGTTAATTACAAGAAGAATTATCAATTAAAGATCCCTAACAAAAAAATCTTTAACAGGTAAGTATCAATTACAGGCCCCAACAGAGAGAGACGTACATGGCATCTCCTACAAGATACCTACTATCCCTGCAACTCAGCCAGTGAGAAACCAGCATCACCCTGAACCTTTTTCTCCAATGGGCTTCCCTTCAAAATAACCCGTCCCAACTTCCTCCTCCTTTATAAAATAAAGTTCCTTTCCTTTGTTTGTGGGACTTGTCTATGGTTTGCCTTAGCTTGCATGCATGTCCCGCACTTTAATTCTCTGTTATTTCCCAGTAAACCCATTCTTACTGGTAAAATAACTGGCAGTTTTATTTTTAGGGTTAACGTATACTAATTTCCAGGACACAAAGGATCCTGCAGTAACCGAAGCAAGGGGTACTTAACTTAGGTTTCCAAAAGAAGATTTAGCCAGGGAAGTACAAGTGGAATGAGGAGGGGGCCAGGCAAAGGAAAGAGCTGAGATGCAGAAGGTCTAGAGGCAAGGTCCAAAATTAAAGAACTGAAAGAGGGTTCAGTAGGAGAGGGAATGTAGTAATAAGGTGAGGTCTGAGAACTAGGTAGGGGTGGAGCCAAGAAAGGCCTCATAAGCCACAACAGTCATTTCTCTAACTGGCTGAAAAATCAATTTGAAACAATTTACTACAAAACCAAAAAGAGTCTACAAGTTTAACACCCGACCTACTTCTCACAGAAACATACCTGTAATGCTGTTATTACAAAGGTACTCAACATATTCATGGCAGTAGGAAAATACAGTAAAAACATATACTTCAGAACAGCTTCTACAAAAAAATTATGGCTATAAAGGAGTATTATTTTCTTCTCTATAAAACAATCTATATGGGGAAATAAGACATTCTGTAGGGAAACATTTCAACAAGATCCAGGTGCCCATAGCAACTTACAAAATTTACAAAATACTGTAAAGCCAGTATTTTTATCCGAATTATACCCTTTCTGTACTATAATGAGATGTGTCCCTTAGGATCATACACATAGGAAACAAAACATGACAAATACTTTCAAAACTACATCAAATATAAAGTCATCTTATTTATCCAGCAAGACCAGGGTGTGGGAAATTTACTAAATATCCATAACTGGAACTTTGCCCCTCAGCACCAAAACTTTTTTTTTCTAAGTTTATTTATTTTTGAGAGAGAGAGAGAGAGAGGACAATCGGGGTGGGGGGGAGGGAGGGAGGGAGGGGGGAGAGAGAGGGGGAGGGAGGGAGGGAGGGAGGGGGAGAGAGAGAGGGAGACAGGGGGAGAGAGGGGGAGGGGGAGGGAGGGGGAGAGAGGGGGAGGGGGAGGGAGGGGGAGGGAGGGGGAGGGAGGGGGAGGGAGGGGGAGGGGGAGGGAGGGGGAGGGAGGGGGAGGGAGGGGGAGGGGGAGGGGGAGAGGGAGAGGGAGAGGGAGAGGGAGAGGGAGAGGGGGAGGGGGAGGGAGGGAGAGGGAGAGGGGGAGGGAGGGAGAGGGAGAGGGAGAGGGAGGGAGAGGGAGGGAGAGGGAGGGAGAGGGAGGGAGAGGGAGGGAGAGGGAGGGAGAGGGAGAGAATCCCAGTCTCTGCACCATCAGCGCAGAGCCTGATGCGGGGCTTAAACTCATGAACCGTTACATCATGACCTGAGCTGAAACCAAGAGTTGGACGGTTAACCAACTGAGCGACCCAGGTGCCCCAAAACGTTTCACTTTTGATAGATTTTCCCTAAGAAGTACCTATGCATTTACAGCGACCTAAACCAACTGTGCAATTTAATCTTCACTCCACATTTTGGAGCCATTATTTTGGACATCAATTATGGGTTCCAGTAATGTGAACATCAATTACTAGGATTTAGTGGAGGACTATATGTCCCTTCCTCAAAGCACCCTTATGGATATAGTAAAAAAAAAAAAAAAAAAAAAAAAATATATATATATATATATATACACACACACACACACACACACACACACACACACACACACATAGTTTTAGACTTCTTTATCATGTTGTCAGTGTTCACGGACTCAGTCCTGATGCCTACACAGGCCTTCTAATTTACTGCTTCTAGTTTCAGCCTGGGAAACCAGAAAACTAAACTAGTTCAAATTATAGGGAAAATGAATAAAGAGTTGCTGATTCCCTCCCACAAGAAATACGTGCATTTTACGCCACTGGTTTTGGCTGCTGGAGACTAGCTTCTAGATCAAGGCGTTCTCACTAACACCCGCCTGGTGTTTTAAATGAGCTAAGGCCACTCACTGCTAAGCTACCTCCAGGTGCCACAATCTAACAGTGATTTCTGGTTTGCCTCCACCACTCGTAAGTGCAAAAAGAACGGGGAGGGGGGGTTAAAATGCCCAGTTAACCGCAAACAAGCCTCAATTTTCCTTCATGGATGCTTAGCAGAAAAGTAGCGTTAACAAGAACTACAACTAAAATTTACTAAGCTGGTCTGCAGCATTCAAAGCCCTTTTCTACGTAGGAACTCAGCTGAGTTCAACATTTCTTGCTAGCTCTGGCACGAAAGCAGACGTGTACTAACAAGGCTTTAAAGTCATAACAGAAAAAATTAAGCTGTCACCCCTAATCTTATCGCGAAAAGGGAGGATGTGTGTAATACAGTAGTTAGAGCCAACTTCTGCTGCGAGCGAGCACTCCCCCGACACACCGGAAGTTTTGAAATATCCTGCAGGCTTCCCATAGGCAAAGTGCTTTTCCTCGCCCCGTCTCGGCGGGCCCCCCGAAGGTTCAAGGACCCCTCCGCGAAGCGTCAAACGCGGGGCGCGGGTCCCCGGTGCGCCACGGAGGGGAGCGAGGCCGGCAATCACGGCCGGTCGTCGGCTCCTCGCCGCGTAACCTTGGCCGCTCGCGAATCACGAATCGGGCAGGTGGGAGGCACCTGCGGCCGGCCGGGGAAGCCGCGGCACGGGCACGGGCCCTGGCACGGGGGTGTCTCCGCGCAGGCCTGGCCGGCCACGCCAGCCTCCGGGGGAGCCCCGCGTGGGGCCGCGCGGCGGGGCCGGGCCCCGGGCTCGGCAAACTCAGCGGCCCGCCCAGCCCGCCCCCGGCGCCGCCACTCACCGAAGAAACCTTGCACGATCCCGAGCGGGTGGCTGAGCCAATCCTCCCCACAGGGCATCTCGCCGACGGGCCGGGGCCGGCGCGGCCCGGCGTCCCGCGCCGCGGCTCCTCCTCGGGGGCTCGGCCGCTCGTCGCCCGCGCCCTCCCACGCACGGCGAGCCTCGGGGCGCGGGCCGCCCGGCCTGCCCGCGCCTCAGGGAACGGCGGCTGTGGCGGCGGCAGCCAAGGAGCAGCTGGCCACGGGCAGGCGGCGCGTGCGGGCCCCCAGCCTCCACTTCGCACAATGGCGGGAAATAGGCGCCGCCGACCGCGCTGCCTGCGACCTGGGTGGAGCTCGCGCGAGGAGGGGCGGCGGGAGCGCGCGGCGCGGCCCCGAGGGCGGGAGGAGGGGCGGCGGGAGCGCGGGGGTGGGGCGGGGTGGAGCCAGGACGCGGCGGCGACGCGGCGGCGGGGCGGCCGCCATCTTGGAGATGGGCAAAAGGAAGGGCACGCAGGGCTGGTGGGTGGAAAGGCTTCGAGGCTGAGCTCTGCGTATCGCGTTTTGTCACGCTGTGCTAGTGTGAAGGGGGAAGTTCCCGAGGTCCGGTTTATTAATTCGTAATACGAGCCCTTGCACAGGCTGGAGGGCGCAGCAGCCCAAAAGCACAAGCCCAAGGAGACCTTCGGGTCCTCTCTGGGCAAAATTAGTGGGCAAAACAGCCCTGGGGTGTCGGTCCATCCCCTCTTGGTGCTAGTTTTGTTTTGTTTTGTTTTGTTTTGTTTTGCTCCTTTCTGTGGCGCCCTGCCTGAAACACCCATACAGTGACTCCCTCAGCTGCATAAAGTCTGATCCCACTGGGGGAGGTATGCATTTGGATAAGGGGTACTTTGAAAACTCACAAGCGCCCTTTGCTGGGTCTCTGGCACTGTGGTAGAGTGACGAGTTCATAATTTGAGAGGCAAGCTCCTCACTGTGGAAACGTACCTGTCTGCCTCTGCCTAGAAGCTGGAAACAACCAGGGAGCTTTGGCAGGTTCCTGCAGAAGGCGTGTACAGACATACCTTCGAAATGCTGCCCCTTTGTGCCACACCATCTCAATAAAGCGAAAATCATAATAAAGCAAATCAAATGAAGTTTTTGGTTTCCCAGGGCACATGAAGATTATGTGTACACTATGCAGTAGTCTATCAAGCGTGCAATAGATTTAAGTCTTAAAAAGTATATATGTCAATTTAAAAATATTTTTTAACTTAAAAGATGCTGTCATCTTAACTTTCAGCAAGTCACGATCACTGATCACAGATCACCACCATAACAAATGTAGTAATAACGAAAATGTTTGAAATACTGCCAAGATTTAACACAACCTGACGTAGAGATGCCCAGTGAGCAAATGGTCTTGGAAAAATAGCGTCAATGGACTTGCGCCAAATGGTGGTGTCACCAACTTTCAATTTGTGAGAAAACGCAGTATTTGGGAAAGGCAGTAAAGCTAAGCAGAGTAAAACAATGTGTGCCTCTCTCTGGATACCCTAAGATTGAAGGTGGTGGCATTAACACACACACAAAGATCAAATCTAGGGGTAAACTTTTAGTGAGGGAATTCAGAAAAACATCCAAGTTCAGGGATGAAACAGCATGTTTCTCCTAGGACTGGAACACACCTGAGAAAACTGAAATATCCACAGCTGAAGAAAGAGCGTGTTAAACAGGAGGATGATCTGAATGGAGACTGGAAAGTGGGAAGCCTGAGAATAAGAACTGAACTCGAAGCTCAAGCCCTACTTAGGGCAAAGGCGGGTGGTTTGTATTTCTCATTGTGAACTAATGAATTGGTCTACTGGATTATACATCTGACTCTTGTGAGTTTGGGTGAGCTGAGAAAACGGAGTTTCAAATCCAGGGCACTACCACCACGTCGTTCATTTATTCATGTGTTTAGCAGAGAGGGTTGCCAAGACCCTTGTATTAAATGGAGAAATCCCATATGTTAGTGTCTTGACCAGTAACGGGCAAATTAAATGTATGCGGACGTGAAAATGTCTGCTTTTAAGTTATAATAATTGCAGATTGATTTGCTTCATATGAAATTGCCGATGGATACCAAGTCAACAGTGGCGAGGAACACTGAAGCTTTAGGTTTCTTCCTCTGTATTTAGTGACTTAGAAACAAACTATCGCTCAGATTTACTTAAAGAGACCCCACGATGCTTTTGAAATGTCATTATTTCATTTTGTTTATGTATATATATATATTTAACTTTTATTTATTCCTGAGAGAGAGAGAGAGAGAATGAGCAGAGGAGGGGCAGAGAGGGAGTCACAGAATCTGAAGCAGGCTCCAGGCTCTGAGCTGTCAGCACAGAGCCGGACCTGGGGCTCGAACTCACAAATGGTGAGATCATGACCTGAGCCGAGGTCTGATGCTCAACTCAGCCACCCAGGCACCCGGAAATGTCATTATTTTAAAATGTGAATGATCATAACACCTAATTTTTCTGTGGCAAGATGTGTTGATACTACCACTAAGTAGTTATGAAAAGGTAAGAGGCCAGGGAGGATCCATAAAAGCACATCTCTGTGGCAAGATTTGACTTCCCGCCACCACGAATGGCACCGCTGCCCCCACACCAAGCCTATATTTTTAAGGAGGGCATTAAATAACCCTGTCTACCTCTGTGGGGTAAAGGCAATTTGAGGACTTTCCTGAAATGTGACATTTACCCTAGGACTTGAAAGATAAATAAGAGGTAACTAGGCAAAAAGTGAGGGAAGAGTGTTCCGAGCCTAGGAAAACAAAGCTTGCAAACAAAAATTAAAATAGTGACAACTTATTATATGATTTGGCTACGAATCATCTGTATGTAGTCATAATAAAGGTAAAACTTGAGTGTTAATCTAACCAATGTTATAATTTAACTTCAGCGAGAGGCTAGGGGGAAAGGGTTCATATATGTGATGAGGACAAAGATCAAAAGGGGCAAAATCCTCGTTGTTCACCTGGAAAGTCAACAATATAATGCAAACAGGAAAAACATCAGAAGTGGCAACGTAATCACGTTAATTTGGAAACAGAAATCCTGAAAGAATCAGCAGAAAGAGTTGAATGCAGTTGCCTTCAGGGTGGAGTAAATTTTTTTAAACATTTGCTAGTTTTCTACACATTTGTTATTAATTAAGCCTCAACTGCACTAGAATTTGCACTAGACTGTAAGATCCTTGAAGCAATGATTTTGGTAGTTACATGTTATTTTATTCCCTAGCACCTAGAACAGTGCCTGGCATAGCATAGGTGCTCAATAAATGGTTTCTGAATGGATAATACACATTTTCCATCCGTTGCCTAAATTTCCTCTCTAGGTGTTTAGACACCTTTTCTTGGGTATCTTTCCTAGAGCCTTTTGACCTGTTCTGATCTAGACTTGCTGCCCTTTACCTCTGGTACAAAACTGTCTTCCTAGGATGTCCTACCACCATTATCCATTATCCTTAAGATTCTCTTTCCTTTCATGGTTTCACTGACCCTTCAGAAAAATCTGTTTCCTCCGTCTTCCATAGCTATAGATAGATTTCCTAGGGAAGACCTGCATTTTCTACCTACAGACGTATAGCTGAGGCTGGTTGCCCAATGAGGGACTACATTTCCCAGCCTTCTTTGCAGCTAGGTAGGGCTTTGTGATTAGGTTCTTACCAATGAACTGGGAGCAAATGTTATGTCTGGAACTTCCCCCTCAATTTCTTTGGAGAGGGGCGCCTGGGTGGCGCAGTCGGTTAAGCGTCCGACTTCAGCCAGGTCATGATCTCGCGGTCCGTGAGTTCGAGCCCCGTGTCGGGCTCTGGGCTGATGGCTCAGAGCCTGGAGCCTGTTTCCAGTTCTGTGTCTCCCTGTCTCTCTGCCCCTCCCCCGTTCATGCTCTGTCTCTCTCTGTCCCAAAAATAAATAAAACGTTGAAAAAAAAAATTTCTTTGGAGAAAACTTTTGGCCTGGATATGTTCTTTCCTCCTTTGTGATGGACAGAATGGTGATGACTAGAACGACTCTGTGTGACATGGATTTTTATATGAACATTGCATTCTGAGTCCTCTTTGTTACAACTGCTAGCATTACTCTAAGTAATTCAGCAAGTGGTGTAAGTGGGGTGTTATCACAACAAACACAAAGTAAGGTGGCTCTAGTTTAGTGGTTGGAAGGAAGGTAGCAATCAGTGAAAGATGAAATGCCTGAGACAACGAAGGAGATTGATTTCATTCAGGCTGTTGCAGTAGGGAGAATGTTCGTTCAGAAACATCTCAAAGGAGAGTGGTAAATTTTGAGTTTCATAAAGCAAGGAAGTCGTTGAGGAAGAATGGAGGTGAGCCTTATGTTGGAATTTTCAAGAACGAGTTGGTCTTTTGCATTTATAATCCTTTCTTGGAACACAGAAACAAGAAGGGATTTCTTAACTATCCCTGTTTTCTGAGGAGTGAGTGGGGGGCAACTACTAGGGAAGTTGGATTCATTGACCAAGTTCTGACTTTTCTAGGCCGATCGCTGCAGAGGTTGTCAGAGTTCTTTTGTTAAATATGGTCTGGCCATTGTTTGTATATTCAGCCTCCCAGAAATATCGTGCAAGCCATATATGTAAATTAAAAGTTATTAGTAGTCACATTAAGAGTTGATAAAAGGTACAAACTTTTTTATTTATTTACTTTTTAATGTTTATTTATTTTTGAGAGATATACAAAGCACAAGCAGGGCAGGGGTAGAGAGAGAGAGAGACATAGAATCTGAAGCAGCTGAGCTGTCAGCACAGAGTCTGACGTGGGGCTCAAACTCACAAACTGTGAGATCATGACCTGAGCTGAAGTCGGACACTTAACCGACTGAGCCACCCAGGTGCCCCCAAAGGTGCAACCTTCTAATTATAAAATCAGTAAGTCACGGGAATGAAAAACACAGCATAGGGAATATAATCAATAATATTGTTATAACTTTGGTGACAGGTAGAAACTACACTTGTGGTGGTGAGCATTTCATAATGTTTGTAACTGTCAAATCAATATATTTTACACCTGAAATATATATCAGCTATACTTCAATTAAAAATTGAAAACAAACTGGGGTGCCTGGGTGTCTCAGTCAGTTAGGCATCTGACTTCAGCTCAGGTCACAATCTCACACTCCATGAGTTTGAGCCCCACGTCGGGCTCTGTGCTGATAGCTCAGAGCCTGGAGTCTGCTTCAGATTCTATGTCTCCCCCTCTCTCTGCCCCTCCCCTGTTCATGCTCTGTGTCTGTCTCAAAAATAAATTAAAAAACATTAAAAATTTAAAAAAAAATTGAAAACAAACTGAGGCACCTGGGTGGCTCAGTTGGTTAAGCCCCTGACTCATGATTTCAGTTAAGGTCATGATCTCAATGTTGTGAAATGGAGCCCTGCATCAGGCTCTGCACTGGGTGTGGAAACTGCTGGAGATTCTCTCTCTCTCTCTCTCTCTCTCTCTCTCTCTCTCTCTCTCTCTCTCTCTCTCTCCCTCTCCCTCTCACCCACCCTTTGCCCCTCCCACCCTGAATGTGCCTGAATGTGCACACATGCTCTCTTTCTCTCTCTCTCTAAATAAATAGAAAACAAACAAGAAACTATAGTGAGATAATATTACACACCGGTTAGAATGGCCAACATTTAAAATACTGGCAACACCAAGTATAGATATTACTGGTGGGAAAATAAGATGATGCAGTGGGGAAATAAGATGATGGAAAAGGGGCACCTGGGTGGCTCAGTCAGTCAACCATCTGACTTTGGCTTAGGTCATGATCTCACAGTTATCGGGCTCTGTGCTGACAGCTTGGAGCCGGGTTCACATTCTGTGTCTCTGCCTTGCTCTCTGCCCCTCCCCCACTCACACTCTGTCTCTTTCTCTCTCAAAAATAAATAAACATTAAAAAAAAAGATGACGGGGGCGCCTGGGTGGCGCAGTCGGTTAAGTGCCCGACTTCAGCCAGGTCACGATCTCGCGGTCCGTGAGTTCGAGCCCCGCGTCAGGCTCTGGGCTGATGGCTCAGAGCCTGGAGCCTGTTTCCGATTCTGTGTCTCCCTCTCTCTCTGCCCCTCCCCCGTTCATGCTCTGTCTCTCTCTGTCCCAAAAATAAATAAACGTTGAAAAAAAAAATTAAAAAAAAAAAAGATGACGGAAAATCATGTGGCAATTTCTTACAAAGTTGAATATACATGACTATAAGACTCAGTAATTCTACTCCTAGGTGAAATGAAAACACTTCCCATGAAGATTTTTACATAAATTTTCATTGCAACTTTAATAATAATAGCCCCAAATTTGAAACAACCTAAATGTCTACCAACCAATGAATGGATAAGCAAATTGTGGTATAGTCATATAATAAAACACTACTTAACAAGGAAAAAAGAATGACCTATGATTCACATGACATGGATGGACCTCAAAAACATTACATTAATCAAAAGAAGTCAGACACAAAAGAATATGTACTATATGGTTCCATTTATACAAAACTTACTAAAGACAGATGTAAAAATGTAAAAAATAGAAAGTAGATCAGTGGTGGAATAGGGCTGGGAATATAATTTATGAAGTTATTAATTGGCTGGAAAGAGGAACACAAAGGAATAGTCTAAGATGATTTATTTTTTAAAAAATATATTTATTTTGATGGGGCGCCTAGGTGGCTCAGTTGGTTGAGCGTCCAACTTTGGCTTAGATCATGGTCTTGTAGTTTGTGAGTTTGAACCCCGCGTGGGGCTTGCTCCTGTCAGCGCGGAGCCTGTTTCGGATCTTCTGTTCCCCTCTCTCTGTGTCTCTCCCCCGCTCCCGCTTGTACTCTCTATCTCAAAAATAAATAAAACATTCTAAAAATGTTTAAATGTTTTATTTTTGAGAGAGGGAGCAAGAGAAATAGTGTGCATGTATGAGTGGGGAAGGGGCACAGAGGGAGGGAGAGAGAGAATCCCAAGCAGGCTCTGTGCTGTCAGTGCAGAGCTAGATGTGGGGCTCAATCCCACAAACTGTGAGATAATGGGCTGAGCTGAAATCAAGAGTTCGACGTTCGACAAACTGAGCCACTCAGGCGTCCACAGAGTGATGGATTTATTCTATACTGATATTTTTGTCAAAACTCATAAAATTGTATACTTACAGTTCATGCATTTTTATCATGTAAATTATACCTCAATAAAGTTGATTTAAAGAGCAAAAAGAGGGGCACCTGGGTGGCTCAGTCGGTTAAGCCTATAACTTCAGCTCAGGTCATGATCTCATGGTCCATGAGTTCAAGCCTCACATTGGGCTCTGTGCTGACAGCTCGGAGCCTGGAACTTGCTTCAGATTCTGTGTCTCCCGCTTTCTCTGCCCCTCCCCCACTCACGCTGTCTCTGTCTCCATCTCTCAAAACTAAGTAAATGTTAAAAAAAAAAAAAAGTAAAAAGAAACAGATAACATTAATTTTAATAGTAGGGTGCCTGGGTGGCTCAGTCGGTTAAGCATCTGACTCTTGGTTTCAACTCAGGTCATAATCTCATGGTTTCATGAGTTTGAGCCCCACATTGGGCTCTGTGCTGACAGTGTGGATCCTGCTTGGGGTTCTCTCTCTCCCTCTCTCTCTGCCCCTCCCCCCCCACACTGGGTTTGTCTTTCTCAAAAATAAATAAATAAACTTAAAAAATTTTAGTGCTATATTTAACTTGACATATTCCAAATATTGTAATTGGAATAATCAATATAAATGTTATTAATGAATATTTTATCTTCTTTTTTTAGAATGAATTCTTTGAAATCTGGTGTGCATTGTACAGTTACAGCACTTCTCAATTCAGACAGCCACATTTCCGGACCTCGATAGCCACAGGTAGCCAGGACCATCAAGTGAGGCAGCACAGGAGAGACCAGGGCCTCAGTATTCAGATCAGAGGAGGTAAGGATCTTGCTCAAAGGCATTTCCAAGGGTCTTTTAAGATTTCTCTGGTAAACGAAAGAATCCTGCCTTATGGCAGAGGTCAGATCAAGGATGTGGCTTTCCCACCCATACCTATTAGGCTGATAGAAAAAGGGCTCAAGTCAGACAAGGAAGTAAAGAACATGGAACTTTCAGGAAATAAAATGCCAGGAGCTTGGCCTGAAAAAGTCTGCAACTTGTCAAGTTTTAAGGCAAGTCTCAGGCCCCAGACTCATAGGAGAGACAGTGGGCTACCAAAGCTGTACAGCCCCCAACGAGGACATGCCTCCTCGTGCCACTTGGGATATAGCCATGGATGGTCAGGGACAAGAAGAAACCTCCCTGAGGGCAAAGCTGAGGCCAGGGAGGACTGTAGACTGAGGAAGTATTTCTAGAGGCCCAAACCAGGGGCAGTCAGGACCAATCAAAAACATTCTCCACTCTCAGGGAGTATTTTCAATTGATGCCTCGCAGGATTTAATCATTTCTGTGCAACAGTGGGAGTCTCCATACAGTTACCCTGTTCTCGGCCCATGACTGTCTAATGTGCCCTATCGCCATAGGTGAGAAGCCACATCCAGGCCCAGTGGAAAGGGCTGAGCTGCACCCACAGATCCTAGACTGTTGAACAGGATGCAGCATGTTGCTTCCTTTGAGGAGTGAGCATATTCTACATTTGGGAAGAAGGGTTGGCATTTGGTGGCCAGAGGGGCAGACTGTGGTGGCGATCGTCATTTGCCCACTAAAATCCTCTTTCTCCATACAGAACAGTTACAGAATTGTAGGTAGGATGTGGATACTCAGGTGAGGACTGTATTTCCAGCTCTTGTACCAGGAGTGCCTTTTGTCCAAGTTCTCACTAGCGGAATGTGAACAGAAGTGATTTGTACAAGGTCTGCCTTACTTCTTAAGATGAGACGTCTGTGCCTGAACTGCTCTGACCTCTGGCCGCTGCCTTGGCTGGCAAAAAACTAGAGCGGCCTTGGAAGCCTTGTGTTGAAGATGAAAAACTGGTTACCTGCATGTACTCTCATGTGGGAAATGAACCTTTACTTTGAGCCACTGCATTTTGGGGTCTTTTTTTTTTAAAACAGCTTACATTCTCCGGTACACCTGTGGTTGCACATCACGTTTCCTGTATCCCACATAGGAAGACTTCCTTAGCTTATTCCTTTATTTTGGTGGAGGACCTCCTCCATTTGCCTTCTTAGAAGGTGTGCTGGAGGGGTAACTATTTTGAGAGCTGAATTCCTTTGCATTTGACCTGTTTTTATCCTTCTGGAGCCTTAAGAATCTTCTATTTGTCTCCAGCGTTTTCTCGTGTGTGTGTCTATTTTCAACTATTGTGCTGGGTACTCAACCCTTGCAATCTGGAAACTGGTATCCTTCATTTCTGGGAATAAAAATGTTTTTTCTTTGATTATTCCCTCCCCTGCATTTTCCCTGTCTCTATTCTTAGCAGAACTCTTAATGTACAGATATTGGCTTTCCTTGCTCAGCACTCTAATTTTCTTATGTCTCTCTCCTAGCTCCCATCTGTTTGTCTTTTTGCTTTACTTTTTGAGAAATTTCCTCACTATTTATCTTCCTTCTACTGATTTTCTTGTGTGTTCCCTGAACATTTATTTTCTTTTTAAAATAACATCCTGGGGGCGCCTGGGTGGCTCAGTTGGTTGAGCGTCCGACTTCGGCTCAGGTCATGATCTCACGGTTTGTGGGTTCGAGCTCTGTGCTGACAGCTTGCTCAGAGCCTGGAGCCTGCTTTGGATTCTGTGTCTCCTCTCTCTCTGCCCCTCTCCTGCTCATGCTCTGTCTCTGTCTCTCAAAAATAAATAAATGTTAAAAAACATTTTTTTAAAAAACAACACACCGATCTTGTTTCTTGGTTACTGACCCTCTTATCCCTCTGAGGATATTATTGACAGATTTTCTAAGTCTTTTTCTTCCCGTGTGGGTTGTTTCTTCTAAGTTGCTATTTCTCCTTCCTTTGGTGTGTGTCTTGTTTTGATCTCTTTCACATTAAAGGATCTTCTCAACTATGTGGTGATCGTATTTAAAGTGTGGGGACTAGGGGCACCTGACTGGCTTAATCCGTAGATCATGCAACTCTTGGTCTCAGGGTTGTGAGTTTGAGCCCCACATTGGCCACAGAAGGGACTGAAAAAAAATGTGGGGACTAACAAGGTTATTGGGAGCTCAGAGCATATAAATAGGGATTGTTGATTGTGAACTTAATATGCGGTGATCTGGCTGGGCTGTCTTCCTAGGGACTCCAGATTTCAGCACCTCTACATCTCTCTTTCCCATGCCCCAAAGAAGAATTTTCTAATCTTCTGCCTGAAGGTTGAAGATCTGGCAGCCAGTGTTCTCAGAGCTGAGTGGAGAAACTTGGCTGGGGTTGTGGGAGAGATTATTTTTTTATTCAGTATGTACACGTTTGCTAAGTGTTTCTTCTGTTACCCACTCCAGAAGGGAAAATTTCGTCTTTTTTTCTAGAAGGGGGATGGTTAGTGGTCCAGTTACTCAGAGTAGGGGTACAGACCTAACAGCTTCTCCAACAGTTTTACCCAATCTTCCAAACTCTTTAGCTTCGCTGCTACCTCCTGAGGTGCCTGGGGTCATCAGACCCTCAATCTTATGATGATTCTGTGGTGCAAATAAGTTGCTCGTGGGCTTTCCCCATTACTGGTTTGCTAAATCACCTACTACAGGTCCATTTTTTTTGTGTGTGTATGCAGAATCTTGTTGCTGCGGAATCCTCTCCTATCCCCCTTATCCTTCTGGGTTTAAAAATCAAACACACCTATTTGTGTTTTCCACAGAGTTTCAGGAGGAAGGAAATGAAGACACTTTGGTTCAATCTGATGTCTCTCCCCAGGAATTACCCCAGGAATTCTCTGCTCATTCCTACTGCAATTGCTCTAATTTGAGCCACTCTCACGGCTCCCCTGGTCCACTGTAGCAGCCCGGGTTGCTCTTTCCGTATCTACTTTATTACACTGAAGTCAGAGTGGACTTTCTACAGGGCAAATGTTATTTCTCCACCCTCTTTTATTAATTTTTTTTAACGCTTATTTATTTTTGAGACAGAGAGAGACAGAGCATGAATGGGGGAGGGTCAGAGAGAGGGAGACACAGAATCTGAAACAGGCTCCAGGCTCTGAGCTGTCAGCACAGAGCCTGACGCGGGGCTCGAACTCACAGACCGCGAGATCATGACCTGAGCTGAAGTCAGATGCTTAACCGACTGAGCCACCCAGGCGCCCCACCACCTTCTTTTATTAAAAACATTTTTAATGTTAATTAATTTTTTTAAGAGAGAGACAGAGAGCAAGTGGGGGGAGGGGCAGAGAGAGAGGGATGTGAAGCAGGCTCCAGGCTCGTGAGCTGTCAGCACAGAGCCTGACGCCAGGCTCGAACCCACAAACCGTGAGATCATGACCTGAGCTGAAGTCGGATGCTCAACCAGGTGGGCCACTCAGGCTCCCCTCTCTACCCTCTTTTAACCCCTTCTTTGGCTCCCTGTTGCTCTTGACTTGTAAGCCCCTGCATCATCTGGCCTTGCTCTGCTTTTCATTCTCCTCTCCCAACATTCTTCCAGTTGCTCAGTGTGGCATTTCAGGGTATTCCTACATACTGTGACTTTTTTTTTTTTTTTTTTTAATTTTTTTTTCAACGTTTTTTATTTATTTTTGGGACAGAGAGAGACAGAGCATGAACGGGGGAGGGGCAGAGAGAGGGAGACACAGAATCGGAAACAGGCTCCAGGCTCCGAGCCATCAGCCCAGAGCCTGATGCGGGGCTCGAACTCCCGGACCGCGAGATCATGACCTGGCTGAAGTCGGACGCTTAACCGACTGCGCCACCCAGGCGCCCCCATACTGTGACTTTTTTTGAAATGATCTCTCATTGCTTCCTCCAAAACCCCCCCACCAAATTTTCCACTTAACTTCTACTCATTGTCTTTCAGGGCTTGACTTTAAATTTTCTTCTTCGAGGAAGCCTTTCATGTCACTCAACACTATGTAGGTCCTTTGTTGATGGTCTGATTAGTCTAAATATTTGCTATCTTTTCTCACAGAAGGGTTATACCTCCCTCCCCTGATGGTGTCCATATTAGACATAACACACTTGGGAAATTCTACGTTACAACTTTCACCACTGTTTACTTTCCTGTCTTCCTGGCCAAACTATAAGCTCTAAGATGGAGTTTCTGTGTCTTTCTTAAACACCACTGAACCCGCAGTGTTTGGTGTAGTGCCTTGGTCACCCATAGGAACGACAAAGACTCTCTCCTTGACCCAATTCTAGCAAGGTTTCTAACAGTGTAAGGCCATGTCCCTAGAATGACCCCAGTCCTCCTTAAAATGCCTGCCCTGAGAAAGCTCAACGCTGCCAAGAGAACTTACTGCATGTTCCAGCCAAAACCTGGTGCTAGGCATTTGGGCCCCTGAGCTCCATTTCAGAGCAGTTACTTTAGAAAACTTGCAATTCTATATCCCTTATAATTTTGAGATGTAAATCTGCCATACAGAACTGTCTTCTCAAGGCCCATCTCCTCCCAGCCTGGTGGTATATTGCTCTAACTTGTCCAACTGCCTGTCATAAAGATATGAGAAGTTTGTTTCTCCTCCAGATAATTGGCAGTTAACAAACCTAGGTGGCCTAGTCACGTGGACCAACATCCCTTGGCACCTTTCAATGCTTTCCCCTTAGCACTCTGATCTTTGGCAAGTCTGCAGTCTTTTGGGGAAGTTCAGTTCAGTTCACGATGTACCCTCTTTCCTGTTGTAGTAGTTATTACCCAGTAAAATCTATCCTTACTGCTTTAACTAGTGTCTCACTTTGTTTATCTCTGACTGTAAGCACACTAAATAGTTACTGAATTAAGTAAACAGGTTCTGCACAGGAGTGAATGGCTGCAGGGGAGGAGTTTCATTATTTCAAAGCTTCTTTTGGGGTCTATCTTCCTCTCCCTCCCTCCAAAAAAGCTACTTGTCTGTTATTTTTTATTTCATAATCTCTACCTACATGAAAGGTGACAATTACATCCAAGTCACCCACGGCGCATTTTGGGATTTAACTAATCAGATTATTGTAGACAGATATAGAAAGCTATTTTAAAATGTAGCATCTCCAAATTTCAATTCCCTGGCTCCTTTTTTAAACATGGCTTAAAAACTTCAAAAGTTTTACCGTTTCTATTTCTGGGCCAACAAAAAGAGTTCAGTTCAGTCCAGAAAGACATGTGGGCGGGTTGGATGTGAGTGCTAGCGTGGGTGAGTTGGACTCAGCTTTGGCTACAAATGGCTCAACACCTCTTCTTCCCTCCCAGTGGGGACAGGCTCTGCTGACTGCTCCCGCAGGTTCCCGCTGTTCCTCCAAAATCTTGCGAGTTAAACTCTTCTGTCGATACTTTTAGGCAGCCCAGCGCGCCCCCCGCAATCCGTGACCCTCGGCGTCAACTCGATTCAGAACCAGCAGTACTGCCACTCCCACGCTCCAGTCCCAGCCTCCGCCGCGGCCGCGCCGGGGAGTGTCACGTGCCAGGACACGGGCGTGAAGCCAGCGCCGCCATGTTGGTTTCTGGCGGCGCTTTCCAGGGGAAGGGCAAGGCCGCTGACGAGCCGACCCGAGTTCCGGGCCTTGTGCGCAAGTGCGGAAGTGTGCTGGCCCCGAGTGTGACCGGTTTCCGGCCGGTGGTGCCGCACCGGCTGCCAGGAGACGTGTAACGGACGGTGGGCCGCAGCCATGGCCGAGAGGAAACTTAACGGTAGCGGCGGCGCCGCCTCTACCTCCTCATCGGGCACTAACTTACTCTTCTCCTCCTCGGCCACGGAATTCAGCTTCAACGTGCCCTTCATCCCAGTCACCCAAGCCGCCGCTGCCTCGGCCTCCTTGCTCCTGCCTGGAGGTAGTGGGGGCGGGGGGGAGGGTGTCCGGTGGGAAGAGTGTGTGCAGGGAGGCGGGCGGAGGGCGTGGGTGACGAGGGTCGGAAAGGAGGTATTCCTTGCGCCTCGATGCGACTCTGTGGGTGGCTTGCCAGGGCCATCCGTGGCCAGGTTTGAGTGGCCCGGGGACTTTGAAATATTGGAAGTAGGGGGCCAGATCATGAGACTTGCTTTTCGTCGAGGAATCCTCTGATCCGAGGGCTGGACGCTCCACGCTGGCACTGGCATTGCACAGATTTTTGTCGAACACATGCTAGTGTGCCAGGTGCTGGCAGGGAATGCAAAGAGAATAGTGCTTCTCAACTAGGATACAGTAGGAGATCTCCTAGGATAGACCTGTAATACTTGTAAAGTAGAGGTACACGATGCAGTACTCATCTTTCAAGATAGTGCATCATCACATTGTCTAAGAAGCCTTTCCTGTTCTCCTTGGCCCCCACTCCTACGTGCACCCTAGCTCTTTCATTTCCTTATTATTGTCTAGGGGTGTTGCTTTTTAATGATTGTGTGGCATTACCCAGACCACAGTATCTAGGGGCACAGACTGCGTTCCAGCCCTGGCTGTGCCAGGAACTTGCTGTATGACCTTAGGCATGTTTCTTTACCTCTCTGTGCTTCACTTTCCATGTCCGTACAGCCTCATAAAACTGTAATGAGAAGTGGATTGATTTTTGTAAGGTGCTGAGTGCAGTGCCTGGCACATAGTGTTACCTACATGTTTGTGAAATAAACATATCTGTCTCTCTAGTTGGACTATGGGCTTCTTGAAGTTTGCAGCTGTTGCTAGAGTGTGTGCAGAGGAGTGGCGTGAGTAGTCAGTGGGGACTAGATCACGAAGCGCCTCATATGCCGTACTGAGGAGTTTGTAGTTCATCTTGTAGGGTGTGGGGGAGCCTTCGAAGGATCTTAAGGTAACAAGGCAGTGAAACTGGAGGTGTGTTTCAGAAAGACTAGAGTTTTCTGAGATTGCACCAGAGTAAAGCTGACTGTAGCAAGAGCGGTCAGTCTGGGGGCCGCTCAGGCCCGAGTGGATGGCACTCTAGCCCTACCCAGCCACATTGGGTATGAAGAGCAGGGAAGAGAGGGGAGAGGTTTTTTAGACTATAAATTGTTGGGCCTCAGTGACTCCCTGGAGGCCATACTGTCAGCTTTATCAGCCCAGAGGCTCCTTCTCTTCCTTCAGTTTTAGCCAGAAGACCTGGCTCCCTAACTGGCGTGTAATGGATACTGTGTACATGTTTCTTGAATGAGTGTCTGAATGGTTAAATGAAGGGATTGAGAAACGAAGCGGGGGAGGAGTCTAAGAGATGATGTTTTGGTTTGAGTGTCTGGATGGATGTTGGTGAACACCTGTTGAGATAGTGCGGTGTGATAAAAGGAGCGCATGAAGGAGGACAGTTAAGGTGGTGAGTTCTTTTTCAGGCTTAGTAGGTTTGAGGTGTATGTGGCTGAGTCTGCCAAAAGTGTTGAGGAAGCAGTTGGTTGATAGGTTCTGGAGCACAGGAGAACGCTCCTGGTTTGAGACAGATTTGGGAGTGTCAAAAGTGTACAAGTGCTCATTAAGGTTGTAGGTTTCGATGCTGAATGTGTCCACATGTAATTAGAAAGTGCCCCTGAGGTGAGCTGGCAGCATGCGGAGATCAGTATTTCATTTGCAATTGATGCTAATCAGAAAAAAGTCTCTTGGATCAGGTTGATCCCAGGTTGTCTTAAAGGAAGAAAGATACCACGGGTTTGTTTGTTTGTTTGTTTCCATTCCATGTTTTTAGTTGTTGAGAGGTGAACTGAGAAATGTAAGACAAGGGAGGTCCAGGCAGCTGAAAAGAGAGGGAGGGAACTGGAGATGTATCTCCAAAGGAGAATAAAGCCAGCAGACAAAGGGCTTTGTGAAGGAGGTGAGAATTTATTTTTGGTTACAAAGAAACAATGGAGAGGAGTATTTTGAGTAGTGGAGTATCTCAGTTAAATTGATGCGTGAGAAATACAGTGGGAGCAGCCTAGAAACTCAAGCCAGAATCTCTGTGAGCCAGTGAAAGAAGGCCTCTCAGGGGGCAAGGATCACAGTGTGCCTGTGTGCTGAGTGTGGGTCTTCTGTTGGGCTCCATGCCTCCAGCAGTAGGAGATAAGAGGGAATGAGCCGGGGAAGGAAAAGATTAGGAAGAAAGTTAAAAAAAAAAATTTTTTTTTTTAATCTTTATTTATTTTTGAGAGAGAGACAGAGTGTGAGCAGGGGAGGAGCAGAGAGAGAGGGAGACACAGAATCCAAAGCAGGCTCCAGGCCCTGAGCTGTCAGCACAGAGCCCGATGCAGGGCTCGAACCCACGAACTGTGACATCATGACTTGAGCCGAAGTCGGACGCTCAACTGACTGAGCCACCCAGGCCCCCCTAGGAAGAAAGTTTCTAGAAGCTAAGGGCTTATAAAAGTTTAGTAAGAAGAGTGGGCTGGACTTTTGAGGCCATGTAGAGGGAGAATACTTTTATTTTACAACTTGGTTGCAGAAGAGAAGGTAGTTTGGGGTTGATAATCCCTGTGGTGAAGATCAGTGTGGGCAAAGGGAAGTGAAGAGAACTGAACTTTGGTTAGAAAATGGCTTTTTTAGTGATTTGGCATTCTCTAATGGCTAGTTCTCTGGTCGAAATAGTGTGATTTTAGGGATGGCAATTAATGGTTGACCTACTTTGCCTTGGGAATACAAATACCACGTGTTCATTTGTACAATGAATGCTTTGTAGGTAAGAGTCCCGACACACCCCTTCTTGTCAACAGAGTTCATGTCTGTACTTAAGTTTCTTATTACTGTAGAAATAAAACTGCGTGTATTTGGTAGCAGAAAATATTTGAATTATTTTTTACCAGGAGGAAATTCAAAATAAGATGTAAAAATAGTAGGTATAGATTTTGTTTCTGTTTTTAAAAACTCCTATATACAGATATGTGTAATTTATATATATTTACAATAAATACTTGACTATTCACTTAAAAAATATAAAAGGTTATGTACCAAAACATTAACGTGTTAACAGTGATTGTCTTCGGGAGGTGGGCTTATGAATGAATTCTGATTTTTCCCTCCTTTTGTTGTTTCGTATTCTTATTTTCTAGTTTTTCATCTCAAAGAAAAAAAGAACAAGTCTTTCTTTCTTTCTTTCTTTCTTTCTTTCTTTCTTTCTTTCTTTCTTTCTTTCTTTCTAATGCAGAAATAGAAAAAAGAACACGTGCAATTGCTCGATCTGCCTTATAGGATCGTAGCTACAGAAAAATAGAATATCCTTTAAATCTTTTGCTCTCCTGTTCCTTTTCAGAAGATTCCACCGACGTTGGGGAGGAGGACAGCTTCCTCGGTCAGACTTCTGCTCACACGTCTACCCCACAGACCTTTAGTTACTTCTCTCAGGTATCAAGCAGTAGTGATCCTTTTGGGAATATTGGACAGTCGCCGTTAACAACTGTGGCAGCATCGGCTGGACACTCAGCATACTCCAAGTCCCCAGCTGCTCTCCCTTTTACAACTGGATCCCAAGATGCGTCGAATGCGTGCTCACCAGCCATTTCGAAGGCTCAGTATGGTGCTCCACCTTCTGCACAGATGGGAATGAATACTTACCTGCCTTCTCAGCCAAGTAGTCTCCCTCCTTCCAATTTTGGGAGCCCACCGCAAGGAACGCCCCAACAAGGACACAATCCATATCGTCACACCCCTGTAAGCAGCAGGGCTAATCCTTATATTGCACCCCCACAGCTGCAACAGTGCCAAACACCAGGCCATCCCCCCCATCCTTCACCCGCCGGACCCCCGGTTCAGATGTACCAGATGCCTGTAGGATCTTTGCCACCGGTACGGAGATGTGTTTTTATATCTTAGCTATTCACTCTGATTTATTTTATTTTGTTTTTTATTTTATTTTTTATTAAAAGCAATTTTTTTTTTTTTTTTTTAAATTTTTTTTAACGTTTATTTATTTTGGGGACAGAGAGAGACAGAGCATGAACGGAGGAGGGGCAGAGAGAGAGGGAGACACAGAATCGGAAACAGGCTCCAGGCTCTGAGCCATCAGCCCAGAGCCTGACACGGGGCTCGAACTCATGGACCGCGAGATCGTGACCTGGCTGAAGTCGGACGCCCAACCGACTGCGCCACCCAGGCGCCCCAAAAGCAATTTTTTTTTAACGTTTATTCCTTTTTGAGAGAACAGAGACAGAATGCGAGCAGGGGAGGGGCAGAGACAGAGGGAGATACAGGATACAAAGGAAGCTCCAGGTTCTGAGCCATCAGCCCAGAGCCTGATGCGGAGCTCGAACCCAGGAACCGTGAGATCATGACCTAAGCCAAAGTTGGATGCTCAACCAACTGAGCCACCCAGGCGCCCCTCCCTCACTCTGATTTTTTATCTCTCTCTCATCTTAGCCTGTGTTTTTAAAAAGTGAGCTTCTATTTTTATTTTTTCATTCCTTTTTTTTTTTTTTTAAAGTTATTTATTTTCAGAATGTGAGAGTGGGCGCATGCTCACCTGCATATACAAGTCAGGGAGGAGCAGAGAGAGAGGGTGACAGAGAATCCCAAGCAGGCTCCACACTGTTAGCGCAGAGCCCGACCTGGGGCTCGATCCCACCAACCACGAGATCATGACTTGAGCCAAACTCAAGAATTGGACGCTCAGCCCCGAGCCATCCAGGTGTCCCAACACTGGGCGTTTAATAGTCAATGTGATGATAAACTGTTCTGAGGTGATTCTTTGTAAGCTATGTGTTTTGAAGTAAACATTCTTTTAAAGGAATCATAAAGGGGCACCTGGGTGGCTCATTTGGTTGAGAGTCAGACTTTGGCTCAGGTCTTGATTTCACGGTTTGTGAGTTCAAGCCCCACATTGGGCTCCCCACTGTCAGTGCAGAGTTCACTTTGGATCTTTTGTCCCCCTTCTCTTTCTGCCGTGGGTCCCCACTGCCACTTCTCTCAAAAAAATACATAAACATTAAAAAAAAATTTAAAGGAAGCTCATTAAATGGTTCATATATTATTGATTTATGAAAGTAGTACCTGATTTTAATGAGTTAACTACATGTCAATATTTCTAGATTTTAGAGTAAGATACCAATAATAAATGTTATCTGGGGATATGTCAGGGTTGAAGCATTTATTAACAGACTGCCATTTTCTCAGTTTTTAATTATCCTACTCAATCAAAACATTCAATTACAGGGACTAAAATTTATTACTTCTATAATTTCTTTTATTTACTTTATGAAGTTTGGGTCTAGACAGTCAAACTCTGTCTCAGGAGGGTGATGGGGCAACATTTGCATTGGGTAAATTCTATGAAATTCCCTTATGCTTTTTCCCCAGCTGATTGTTGAACTGACTTCCACAGGGAAATCAACTGAATCAAAAAAAGGGAAATGATTCAAAGGAAGAATTAACCCAAGTGTGGCAGGGATAGCGGTATTATAATCAGAAAATAACCTAACTTCTCTCTTGGGAATAGAGAATGGGCTCAGTTTTATTGTTTAATTTAAATCCTATCAATACACAAACTTGATAATGTTGGATTTCAGCATATTGGAAGGTAAGCGCATCACAGCATGTGGGATAGTTAACATATTAGTTTGCTGATTAAATTTTTGAAAAGGTTTCTAATTAAGAAATTTAAAAATGATAATTTCAGACTTGAAAGTTACAAAAATAAAGATAGCACAAACAGTACCCCAGTGCCCTTAATGCATGTTTACCTGTCATTAACATTTTACCCCATTTGTTCTTTTACTTGTGCACTGGCACACACTCAACACATTTGAACATCCTCTCTCTCCCCTTGTCACTATGTGTGTGTGCAAGTTGTTTGGGAAATGGTCAGTTGAATGCATTATGACTCTTTACTCCTAACTATTTTAGTGCAAATTTCTAAGAATAAGGATGTCCTTTTACATAACCACAGTACAGTTATCACCTCCGTAATTTTAACATTGATACAACATTCCAAAATGATTTTTAATTTTTTTTTTTTTCAACGTTTATTTATTTTTGGGACAGAGAGAGACAGAGCATGAACGGGGGAGGGGCAAAGAGAGAGGGAGACACAGAATCGGAAACAGGCTCCAGGCTCTGAGCCATCAGCCCAGAGCCCGACGCGGGGCTCGAACTCCCAGACCGCGAGATCGTGACCTGGCTGAAGTCGGACGCTTAACCGACTGCGCCACCCAGGCGCCCCAACCAAAATGATTTTTAATTAAAACATTTAAAAATAATTGTTTTCTAATTAAAAAAATTGTTTTTTTTATTTTAATTTTTGTACTGTTTATTTTTGAGAGAGACAAGTGGGGGAGGGGCAGAGAGAGAGGGAGTCGCAGGATCCAAAGCAGGCTCTAGGCTCTGAGCCGTCAGCACAGAGCCCCATGTGGGGTTCAAACTCATGAACTGTGAGATCATGACCTGAGCTGAAGTCAGACATTTAACCGACTGAGCCACCCAGGCGCCACATCATGTTTAAATTTTTTTTAAGTTTATTTTTTGACAAAGAGGGAGAGAGAACTTGCATAAGCAGGGGATGGCCAGAGAGAGAGGGGGAGAGGGAGAATCCCAGTGTGGAGCCTGATGCAGGGCTCAAACCCACAAATCGTGAGATCATGATCTGAGCCGAAATCCGGAGTCAGATGCTTAACTGACTGAGCCACCCAGGCATCCCTGATTCTGATTTTAAAAGTATTTCCAGTGCAGAAAATTTGAAAAATGCAGAATAGTCAAATGATTAAAAATTGCATCTGGATAACCCTTCTTCTCATTTTTTTTATGTTTTATCTTTTTTTGTAGACACACATTGTATATGATTTCTGTGAACGTTTTTTAGATGTTAAGATTGTTTTCTAAAATGTTAAAAAAATTTTTTTTTAACATTTATTATTGAGAGAGAGAGAGAGAGAGAGAGACAGACAGAGCATGAGCAGGGGAGGGGCAGAGAGAGGAGGAGACACAGAATCCAAAGCAGGCTCCAGGCTCTGAGCTGTCAGCACAGAACCCGACGTGGGGCTTGAACTCACAAACTGCGAGATGATGACCTGAATTGAAGTAGGACGCTTAACCGACTGAGCCACCCAGGTGCCCCTTTTCTAAAACATTTTTAATGGCTCTAGAGAATTCCACCCTTTAAGTCACAGATAATGTACTTAACCAGGTCTCTGTTAGACATTTAGGTTGTGTCCAGTGATTTTGTTATAAGTGACCGTTTAGTATATGTCTTTGTAGGTAAATTTTTGTTTCTGTATTACGTCTTTAAGATGAGTTCTTAGAAATAGAATGGTCAGGTCAAGGAATATGCAAGTTATAGAGATTAAATAAATCACAGGAGACATACTGCTAGATTGATTTCTGTAAAGGTGCCAGTTTACTTCACCATCAGTTTGAGAAAGCCCAGTCTACTTTGAGACTGATGTTGGATTTTGTTGATTTTTGTTGTTGTTAAGAAACATTGTTTTAGGGCCCAATTATTAAACTAAATGGTTGTCCAGAGATGTATGTAGGATAATCATTATGAATGTTACTTTGGGTCTGAGGCATATATGGAATTGTTGTTTTTTGGACAAACATCATAGTCCTGTCTTTCTGGTGTGTTCCAGATTCCTCCTTCAGTGCCATCGGGGTTGACCCCTCCAACACAACAGCAGGCTCTTGCTAGACCCACAGGTCCTTCTGTGCAAACGCCCCCTCCTTTTCTACTTCAAAACCAATATGAACCTGTTCAACCCCACTGGTTTTACTGCAAGGAGGTAGAATACAAACAATTGTGGATGCCTTTCAGTGTGTTTGACTCTTTGAATCTTGAAGAAATCTATAATTCAGGTAAGGACAGATCATGCATCATTTTTATCTCATTTTAGGAAGAGAAGAAATAGTATTTATCCACGGCTCATATTTTGTGAATGTCAAATTCCTTAATCCTTGTAGACTCCACCAGACTCTGTATCTTAAGATAGTGATAGTAATAGAAGGCCTGAATTATTTAAGCAAGGTTTTTAAAATGTTTTAGTAATTGTCTTCTTTGTTTAAAGATGTTTTAAGTTAGAGACATAGAGTAGTTCATATAATGTAGGTGTCAATTTTCCTATTTCTGTCATTCTTTTGTAGTTAACGGACATTTATAAAACATCTTCTTTA